>NC_023167.2:10234981-11484981 GCF_000231095.2 Oryza brachyantha | reverse complement strand
CATCATCTGTCTATTCGTTTGGTTTCCAGTTTAGAAAAATAAAAAATAAAATTATAAAATGACGAAACTACTCCTAGAAAGTCTCTCAACCTAACCCTCCCTCCATCCCTCTCCTCGAGTGAGGCAAAACGGTTAATTTATCCCCTAAATCACAAAATTAACTACATTTCACAAAACAGGGTCAATCGATAGCTATTTTTAAAATACAGGGTCAAATGAGCAAACTTAAAAAAAATGGTCATTTCAGTAGTTAGCATTTAAACAAGGGTCAAATGACGAATTATCTCAAAGTAAAAGGATGATTTTTATCTTTTAATTAAAATGAATGGTCAAATATAGATCTAAGATTTAACTACGTTAAATATGAAAAAAAAATGAAAGTCATGTTTTTCGTACTGCTCAGCGTATGGATATGTGTAGCGAGGAACTTGATCTCACTGTACCCTATCTACGACTAGCTACTCGAAGAGTCGTCTACTCTGTTCCATCTCCGGGTGGCTAGAGACTCCATTAAATTAGTTCAAATGGATAGCTCAAATGCATGGTTCTGCCAGGTACCAAGAGCTATCAAGGATGGTAAAATTCTTCAAGGCGAAAATGGTCGAAATTTGATGAAAATGTCAGTGCTCTAAGTTTTTAGAGTGAATCGCAATTTGGATAAGGTTTTCTTACTTGTGTATAGGGTGGGCACAAAAAAAACTGAGACCAAAATAATCAGGACTGAACCCAAACTGCTTGAAGTTTTGTTTATCTATATTTCAATCATGTACTACCTCCGTTTTACACCTCCATTTTACGTTATAAGATTTTTTAGCATTATCTAAATTCATCAATTGATGAATATATAATTTATATGTATATCTAGATTCATTAGCATCTATATGAATCTAGACAAGACTACAAAGTCTTATATTGTGAAACGGAGGGAGTTCATTTATTTGGTTAGTTTGCTTATCCCTCTTGGGTACCCTGAACAGACTGAACAAACTGCTTGAACTAGATAAAAGCACAAGGCCTGGCCTGTATCCCATCTGCACTTCGACAACCCATTAGCACACACAATCGTATTCTACCGTTAGGCAAGTTGTAACTCACAAAATAGTTAAGAGAGCAAAAACACACTTTTTCCTTGTAACTGTCTAGCAAGAATCCTAGTATTCCGGCCCAGCCCACCAGAACAACTAGTATTAGGGTATGTGTACCCCGGCCCAAGCGTCTAAAGGCCCATCATGCAGCCTCTTTTGGGCCCGATCATGGTAGGACAGGCTCAGAGCGGAAGGCCCACCTATCATAAAAAAATTAGCCCACCAAACTCGTCCGGTTCCTGAGAGACCAAATATGGCCCATCATCTAGCTAGCTAACAACCTCCACTTCAACAAAACAATAAATAATAATGAAAAATAAATTAATAAAAAGGAAAGTAATTAAAAGCAAGCGATGGCTGCATGTGGGGGCAGATGCAGAGTCAGCAGCAGCAGCGACCCCCCGTGTCGTTTATCTCCTCGACTAGAAGGGTGTGGCCCAGTGAGCGGCGGCGCCGGCCGGCCGGCCGGCCGGCGACCGCGACTGGCCGATCCACCCACGGCCATACACGCACGCACCACACGACACGACACGACCAGCCGCCTCGATCGACGCAGGAGCAATGAACAGCTTGGAGCGATTGTTCGAAAAGCCGGACGGTATATTAATTTGTAAATAGAAATTTATTTACGAATAAAAAACTTGTATATCAATTTTAGTAAAAATCAAAAATCAACTCTAAATTCAATATTAAAAATTAAATTCTGGTTTATAAGTATAAACAGAAGCGAGGGAAGACAAGAGTATATATATAAATTTTTCTTCTCTTTTATTTTTGTTGTCTGTTCCGATCCTGCATAGTCATGGGGCCACCGCCCGGCAAGGTCAAGCCACGCGTGCTGCTGCCGGTATCTAAGCTAGTAGTAGGTCGTAGCACGTAGCACGCCGGCCGGGTTGTGCTGGCACATGCAGTAGCGGCCGCCGGCGGCGGCGGCGATGGAGGGATCCGGCCGGGCGCGGCATGTTGGGCAAGTTGTGTGGGCAATGGATGGATGGATGGATGGATGCATGAACGAACGTGTGCGTACGCGATGCTTTTTGCAATTTGTTTACTGCTAGCTAGGTGCTGATGCATGCATGGGCATACATGCTTAATTCGGATTAGTTCTTTGGATGAGCCTTCTGCGGCCGGCGGCAGGTTCATGCACGAATACAACGTAGCTCTGCCTACGTACTCGCTACATTATGATCTATTTTGTGTGTGCGCGCTTGCCGATCTATCCAAAGATTAACCGCAAGCTTGCCGGCAGATTAAACCAGTCTTAATATATATTTTATAGGGGTGTCATGCATATTAAATGAGATGCTACATCAATAAAATTGATGACTTGACAGAGTCAGATTTTATAAGATGAGCGAGAGGAGTTTCATTCTTTCATTTCCATAAAACTCATCTAGCTCGATTACATATTTTACAATCTTATTAATTATTAACTATATCATAAAATTATACATTAAAACTTGGATTAGTTCGTTCCAGTCAGTACTTGTCGTCGTCGCGTGTCCATGCATGCGCGAATCTCTGCGGCCATACATGTCAGCCATGCAAGTAGCAGCTGCCTACCGAAAAATCTGGACGCGCGCGCGGACGTAGATGAATCCATCCATCGCTCTGCGAGCTAGAGGCTGACGAACGATCGAAGAGAGGAGAAGAAAATTAAGTCACGTGTAGTGTACATCCTTTCGCTTTTATTTCTATTTATAAGATCAAAATTTATATTTAGAATTGATTTTAAGGTTTATTACTAAAATTTAATTATCAATCTTAAAATTTAGATCTGTTAAGAGTATACATATAAAACTTTTGGCTTGCAAATTATTAGCAATCACCCCGTCAGGTCTTCTGACGATGAGATTAGCACGCGCACACACCACACACGAAATCACGCCCGGATTGAAGCCGGCTAGGCAGGTCTGACCAGACCAGACCGCCACAAATTAAGCACGCAAGTGACGACGCACGTAAAGCCCGGCCTAATACTTTCGGTAACCGACTAATTTAATCATCTCTTGGTTAACCGGCCAGAACGTCTATCCAGAAGGCCCCAAATTTAAACTATGACCCATATATTTAAAATTAATCCATGGACAATTCCAAATCGATCCGGTGAGCATCGTTTTTGTTGAAGTGGTACTGTTTTTCGCTGTTCCCGTTTCTAGCTACCTATCTACAAAATTTGTTTCTTCTTTTTAAATTCTTGCAGCGGCGCCATATTGTAGTCCACACTCAAATAATAAAATCGGTAAAATATTCTCTTTTCTAACAATATAAAAATTATTGCCCTAAAAATATATTACTTTTGACTGTTTTCATCCACTTCAACCTATTACTAGGAATTCATGCAATGTGTTGCTTTTGTGCGATTATATACGTGAATGAGAACGTACGTAAAGGCCTAATATATAGTTGAATAATTGACTTTATATTAATCAGTAAATTAACTTTCTAGTCTTTCCAAATCTAGGGCGATCCCTTTGTAGAAATGGTGCTATTTCCTGCCTCCACCGTGGCCGCGTTCGCAACTGCATGTTACAGTTGGGTTGGTTAACCGGCGCATGCAAAACTATAAAAGTTATTGGCGTATAATTAATTGAGTATAAACTATTATAAACTTGAAAATTAGATTAATCATATTTTAAAGTAACTTTTTTTTTAAAAAAAAGACATGCTCGGGAAGCGTGTGTATAAGAAGGACAAAAATTAGCCTCAATATGCGGTTGCGAACGCACCCTGTGTGCCGGCGTTTATGGCACATGATGTTGTTTTTTCTTTATTTCCTAACTATAGTCTCTCAGGAATGTAGTCTTGTCATTTTTTCCATGTTATATTAGTATAAAACTTAATTTGTACGGTCTAGTGTGGTTTGTATATTCTTTTGACCCGCTAAAATTAATTAAAATCCATGGACAATTTACCTGTACTTCACAATTATTACTACTTTGATGCGATTATAACAAATAATCATTATAAATGAGCGCCACGTACACATCAGCGAGGGCTGCTAACAGTTTGGATATATATGGATTAACCTATGCATATAGGACACCTACTCCTGAAATCCATGCTTAGTTTCTTAATCCTCTCCCCTTTTGTCTTTTTTTTGTTAACGACGCATGATTAGAGGTGGGAATGAGCTAAGGCCCGTGGGTTCTTTCACAACCCTATTTAATTCTTAAAAAATTTTAGCTCAAAACTTTATATAATTTTATTTTTATCCGATTTTAAACCCACACTTAAATCTTATAGCCAAATAATTGCCCCGTTACCCCCCAACGCATAATATATCAACGCATCGGCCGTTTACGTCATTCTTTAAGCCGGGAAGCCTCTGTCGTCGTGTCTCTCTCTCTCTTGCACTCAACACAAAACTTAACAGTTGAGTCCTAAAGCGACCGGCCCAGTATACAAATACCTACTATAACGACCTTGATGTGTGTATAAATAAATATAGCAAGGTGTACTATAGTCTCTAATCCCAAAATAAGATATACAACCTCCGTCCCAAAATAAACGAATTTCTGAGTTTTTGATAGAATTTTTAACTTGTAGTCTTATTTAAAAATTTTTTATAATTACTATATTTATTGTTACTGTATGATAAAACATAAATAATATTTTAATTTTTTTAATTTTTAATAAATTTTTCAAATAAGATGGATGGTCAAACGCTCAAACTACAAAATCTAGAAATCTTTTTTTGGATGGAGTAGTATCTACATAGATATTAATTATCTTCTTGTCCAATGATTAATCGATTAAGCATCATATCGATCGATCGGTCGCGAGTGCAGTGCTACGTGTACGTACGTGTGCAAGCTAGCTGACCTACCTTGTGATATATATGCAAAAGTATTGCACATGAATGTACATATCGCGTGTCATATCATCTCTGCTTGATCGATCGATCGATCTCCTGCATATATGTATGATGGATATATAGGCCACATACGTAATTGAGAAAGCTGGATTTGCAAGACATTAATTAATTATTACCATGATCGATATTGAGAAACCAAAGCAAGGTATAGACATGTACAAATTAGGGAGAACATAATTAAACTCGATCAAGCTAGCTACAAAAATTAATCATTACCAATCAATATATGTGGTGTGTGTGCATCGTATATCTGCTTTAACAATTGGAGCTCATGCATATCCTGACCAATGGTTTAGCTAGCTGCTCATCGAGAACATGCTAAGCTTACACGTACACGATTCACTAGGTTACACACGATACATACATAAAAGCCGAAAGTAAGGTTAGATGCCTCTCGTGACAGCAATCCGTTTTGTCTCCATACACGTAATATATATTGACAGACTAATTCATATATATATGAGATAAATTCATCTTCTAGAAGACCATGCATGCATCATGATCACCTCGATCGATTGATATGATGCAGTCGTGCACTACTTACTGCTTAAATGTAATTATAATTTTGATAGTATATATCTATCTGATCAAGCTTCAGGCACATACAATTAGTATTTTAGTGGTGAAATCAGTCCATGATATACGTACCCAACAACAATTAATCAGTATATATAAATTAAGGTTTTGAAAAAGTTGTTTCTTATGAGGTATGTAGTGGCAAGTTAAGAGATCAGATTGTTTATAACATTGTTGGCATTATGAGATGTGCCACAATGTTTGACTTCGTATACGGATTGGATACGACGTCGTCAATGGGATCAAAACAACATCGCCGACTACTCGTACCTACTACTACTGCTACTAGTCACTTAATCAATGGAGGAGATGAGTGGCCGAGTCTTGTAAGCAATTGAATCATGAGGTAATATTGATGTTTACACCTTTGGAAAAAAAACCAACTCATGCATGCATCCTCCAGCTATCCATCTAGCTACTCCCAATAAGCTTAATTTCTCGCATTATTACATTATAATTATTTTTTATTTGCTTTTGTAGAGTGATGATGAAGAGGTAGAGGTCTTTAAGTTTGGCAAGTGTGTGATGGTTTGTCAGTCAGACTCAAACTGATTAAGTAGTCTAGTGTTGAGTCGTTCTACCTGCACCCATTTCTTTTCCTTCACACTTAATTCTTCCCTGAATAATTGAGAGTTACACTTCTGCAATAGGAGACGTATTAGTATTATTTTTCGTTAGTTGTTTCTTGGCCTTGGTATATATATATATCAAGAGGAGAGAGGAAAATTGTAGCAACAAACCTAACCTACCTAGGGACTGATGCGTATCAAGCAGCTGCATATTCATTTTTTTTAAAGAAAATGTGTCCTACCAGAAAACCTATATACCTAAACAGTGCAACTACTGATTAATAATTAAACCTAGCTAGTTAATCTCTCTCACCAATGGAGATGATGGGAGTTTTAATTTGTACGGCAACAGTGCTCTGTGACAATTTGCTATGGACCAAATATAGTTGGATTGAGTCGTCCTGTGATAAATATATAAGGGGTATGTCTATTTTTTTTATGGATTTCGATCTTGAGGATTTTTGTCGTGACAATATGCTCATAATATAGGTCAAGTGGATTAATTTGTTAACTAACAACACACACATCGCTTCAACATCGTTGTATTGCTTATCATGTGATTTTTCATCTTATATATATACTCTGTATCTAACGTATATCCATGCAAGTTGCCTGTGCATAACTTAAGGTTTGCAAACAAACCACTATCTATGCACACTGCGATATAGTATTGTTAGGAACATATATAGCTGCCGGGAAAACAAAACTAACGTTCATGGATAAATTGTCTACCAGGAAAACAAATCACACTCGTGCATTGATAAACTACTTGTAGATGAAAAACTGATCACTCTCATGGCCATGGACAAATTATTCAATTTTTAGAACGATTCTCCGACAGTGATTCAATGCCATAGCTGGACTTGTAGTACGTAGTGTATAGCTAGTTTATTGACATTAACGTCTAAGTTACCCAAGGTCAAACTTAGTGAACTGCCATGCATCCAATTTTAAGAAATATGAATTTAGTTGGTTAAAGAACACCAACGAGAGTGACGACAAAGGGTCGCAACTACCCCAGTATACTACGACATAATACTACTAAAGATATATATCCAAAACAATTGATGTTCATGGACGATCGATAAATTGTCTGCTGGGAAAAAATCATGCTCATGCACAAACTGTATATCCGTTGAAAAAATATTGACTCTCGTGGTAATGGACAAACTATCTTACTCTCAGAAAGACTTTCTTATAGTGATTCTAAGCCATAGACGTCTAAATTACCCATCTTCAGCTACGGAGCCAACTCCCGAGCAGGTCGGGCGACCACCCGCTATCACCTCCATTCACAACAATTGTGAACGTATGAGAAAATTAGTCGATGACTGAATAATGATATTAGCCATCCGAAAAGGTTCGATGGCGCTGTTGACTCCACCACTACCCATCTTATAAAACATTAACTGTCACTAGTTTTCAATTACTTATAATAGTCGAACTTAGGCTGCGTTCGTTTGAGGGGAGGAGGGGTGTTAGTTATCCGGTGTGTAAAACGTAGTAATACATTAGTACATAATTAATTAATTAATAATTATTTAAAAAAATAAGGTAGATTAATATGATTTTTTAAAACAACTTTCCTATAAAAGATTTCTGCAAAAAATACACCGTTTAGCAGCTAAGGAAGCGTGCGCGCGAAAAACGAGAGGGATAAGGTAACTTATGGGGCTCGCCGAACGTAGCCTTAGTGAAATTAGCCACACGGAATATATATATATATATATATATATATATATATATATATATATATATATATATATATATATATATATATATATATATATATATATATATATATGTGGGATGGATTTTCATCCCTTATATAGACATACACTTCTTTCTTGGATGTTACCTATATAGTTATTAATTTTTTTATAAAAGAATTGATAAGATGGATTAATATGAGATATATCACTACACAAATATAAAGTTCAAACTCAACCTCTACAAGTTATATAAAAAAATTAAAACTAGTACAAGTTATTTTTATTACAACTTGTATGAGTCGAATTTGAACTTGCATGTTTATGGATTAATAGATCTCATATTAATCTATCTTATTAATTATTTTTTAATAACTATTTAGTTGACATACAAAAAAGGATTGAATATCATCTGAATAATGAAAATACCATCATATATTATGAAAATATTTTTCAACATGGATGTGAAGGAAGTAAACAACACAACATAGAAAAGCGACATCTCTGATGGTGAAGCAAAGGTGTGGTCACTACTACTACTACTCCCATTCTTCTGCTCGATCGAATAACCGAGGTGGAGGGGGTTGCGTGCGTGCACGGGCGCGTCCTAATCCGCTGTGAGCCCCCGGCCGATCCACCATTGCCTAGGACGCAGACATGTGGCATCCATTCGACTCCCCATACAAAATAACAAACCCCATTATGAGTTGATGACAATCTCATGATCTAGCTATAGCGTGCTAGCTACAAACCAATATTTCCATATCCATACAAATATATACACATATGTCATTATTACATACACACACGAAAAATATATGATATATATTTCTCTATCAATATATATACACATCTCGATTTCATTTATTCATTTATTTGTTTGTGAGCGCGTAGCTTTCGGTTGGAGGCGATGCCCATACACAAACACAAAGACCTACAAAATAGCCGTCCGTGTCTGTCAGCGACCTGCCTGCTGCGCGTGCGTGCGTACGTACGTGTCAGTATTAGTCGTCACCGGCTGCTTCTTCTTCTTCCTCTAGCGAGACGTCGTGTTAGTTGCAGCTAGCTTTCTTTCCGACGTGGCCATTAATTTCACACACACATTGCGTTCGGTTCATATGCGTCTAGGCAGAGATCGATGCATGGGTGACACGGAATTCTTATCCGCTTTTTATATTATTAGTGTCTCTCTCTGTATAAAGTAATTTTATAATCCAATAAAAAGTATCTCGAGTTATCGGTACCGGTACCAAATCGTTTGTAATCGTTGGATCTAATAGCGCAATCCTACCAAGTTAGATCCAATGGTAAGAAATAATTTAGTACCCTGAGGTACCGGCACTTCGAGGTGACTGGAGCAAATCCCATATATATAATATTATATATATATATATATATTTATATATTTATATGTACACACACATACACCATCAGTGTTAGAAACTAGCTTAGCTTGATTTTGCTTTGTTTAATTTGTGTTGCTATTCAACCACGTCCACATCGTGCAACAAACCCCATCAAAAATTTCTGTGGAAAATGCCTGGAATATATAATGTGTGTAATGGTATATGTACGTAGAAATCAACGTTCTGTAGATGTACATATATACGTAGCTTACGGTATACCCTCTCTCTGATATGTTTCATATTGTAACTTATTTAGTATAATTAATATAGAATGAAAAGAGTATTTAATTAATTTATTATTAGCTCATATATATTCTTTCTAGTAGAAAACATTGGACGTTTGTCATGTTACACAGTTACGTTTATTAGCAATTATTTGTGTATAATAAAAAGTTCTATCTTTTTTTAATTTTTTCAACCCATTTAGATAACATATAAAAATGAGAGAAATATCCTCTCAACGGTTTAAACAGTTTCTCGTGTATAACACATATACATGTAGATGAACACATGCACATATATTCTCATACATACATACATGCATATAGAATTGTACGGTAAAAACAAACGGCGTGGAAATCTTATCTTATCTGGATCGAAACAACGTTACAGGGGGCTTCACTTCAGATCACAAGTTGTTCTTGTGGCTGCGTGCCTACGTGGCTTATCCACTGATCGACCCCTCCTCATACACAGCTGGCCACCTAGCTGCATCGATCCATCTACTATGTGTGCCTCGATCAGCTATAGCTAGCTAGCTAGCCGCCATGGAAAGCATCGAGATCAAGGAGACGAGAAGAAAAGAATCGAAGAGATCGATCCATCCATCGAAGAAGCTCGATCAGATCGAAGAGAGAAGAATCCCTGGAACTCTCTCTCTCTCTGTCTCATCATCGCCGCCTTACCCATCACACTGAAGGTGATAGGAAAGAAAAGATTCTGTGCAAAGTAAACCATCCATGTGACCATGACATGATCCGTCCATTTTATCCATCCCACTCATCGACCACCGGTAGAGATATGGCCAGCACACGTTTAATTTATTTTTATCCTCATATATATATATATATATACACACACTATACAGCGCTTTGAGCGCTATGTAATAAACGACGCGTGACACGTCATAACCAAACCAGACCCTACACCACCCACCAACAGAGCAACCATCCCACCTTTTCATTGCAGTTAAATTTTAACTTTTGAATTACTTACGGGGTGCGCTGAATAGAGTAAGTTAAGTTTTGACTTCTTTCAGTTAAATTTTAACTTATTGAAGCACGAATACAAGCCAGTGAACGTGAGTTAATTTTTTACTCAAGAACACGTTACACACATTGAGTTATTTTTTAGCTGACACGCCCACCAGCAAGCGCGCACAACACGCGTCCAGTTTTTCTCATTTCCCAATTTATCCTGAAGATTAAAGTGTGTGTAGCTCTGGATCAATTAGATTGAGAGAGAGATAGATGATGACAAATATCCGGTTAATCCGGCAACTGGGGCTGTCGATTGATTGATCTTAGCCATTAACTGCTGCAATTGTCAGGCAACAGTGGTGGGGTGGTCTTGGTTAATCATCAACATGCATTTGCAGGCCCCCACATGTTGTTCCAAATTGTGGTTTATCCTCCTAGCTAGATCTCCATGCAAGTAGTAGAGGTGTGTGTAATGTCTACGTGACTTTTATTCCCACCTGTGATGCCGTTTTTTCCCCTTCAGTTCACGGGCCTCTTGTTTTCTGAGGCCAAGAAGACTACCAAAATGCGTCTTGATAGATATGTATATGACTGCATATATATGTTGTGCTAAAACAGTGTTAAATGATATTACATCCATTTCATAACGTAAGATGTTTGACTTTTTTTAACGTTTGATTATTCGTCTTATTTAAAAATTTAGTACGAATATAAAAATGACAAATCGTGCTTAAAATTCTTTTGATAATAAAATGAGTCACAAGCAAAATAAATGACAATTTCAGAATTTTATTTTGAATAAGTATAAGCCAAACATTGCAAGCAAAAAAGTCAAACATTTTACGTTATGAAACGGATGGAGTATATAATAACGTGGCTATACATGTATGTACATACCCCTGGAGCTATCTCTACTTAACCCTGATGTTGTTAGCATTCTACAATAATTTAGCTGCTGCACCAACTTGCTGATGCGTTAGCTAGCTAGATGGAGCCTGGAAGAAGCACACACAGATACTCTTTCTTGGATAGCTAGCTACTCTTTGGCTCATGACTTTGGTGACATAAGCTAACACACATTGACCACAAATTAACAAGGGCAAGATGACATGGAAAAACATCGAACTCATGTAGAATCACAGTCCAAGAAGATAACCACTTCCTGGAGTTAGCCTGCAGCCGCCCAAGGGCATTAATATAAATTAAAACACATGAAGAGAATTCCAGCAAACACAAAGCTAGGTTAGCATAGCAGCAAATTGCTGCTAGTATATATCAACTGCCTGTAGCGATCGATCTGCTGACAGGACAAGGTGGTGTTCTTGCGTCCACATAAGCAAATCAAATCAAACCAAGCCAGGATAAACATAAAACGACGACCTTTCGATCATTCGATCGATCGAGTATATGCTATCTAGTATCTTCCTTGTCATATATTTTTAATTTTCATTTAATTTTTTGCAGGTCCACTGCTAACACACACATCCTTGTTTTGATACATCACTCTGCACAAATTAATTATTCTCTGTCCAGGCTGGTTCGATTGACTCACACGAAAATTAAGCTTGCGTGGGGTCATGCAAATTTGAAACTTTTTTATTAAAAAATAATACTTCTTTTGAATTTGACGAAGTAGTAGGATCAATCGATGCTATAATTGATTAAAACACGCTACATTTTTTTCTTTGCTAGATGGAGATAGAGGTCGATCATCCATCAACCAGTAGCTGCCTCCAATTAATTCTCAACATTTTAAAGTCCGCGTATGTATTGTTGTAACAGGAACCTAACTTAAGTCATTGCCAAATTGACAGATAACTAGTACCAACATATATATAACAGCCAATAATCCAGATCGAAAAAGAAATTAAAAAATAGGTAGATGCAGGAAATTAAGAAAAAAGAAGTGTATATACACTCGCCACAATCTATATTTATAAACATCCCTGTCCCAGCTACGACGGCGACCCTTATCTTATGTGATATAAATCCACATGTATATACGGATGGAGGCAACACATAAGCAATCTGATCATCATCGTCATCATCGTCTATAGCTAAATTAGCCACCTTTGCATGGAGGCCATGTATACGCAAACATAGCTGCTACCTAGCTACTGCCATCGATCTAAAATATAAGCGTCGTTTCTAGTTTATTTAGCAGAGATTAAGATTTTAAGAAAAAAAATACTATGTTACCCTCTTAGGATAAAATGAGAAATTACCGAGGTGACAAGTCTATACCGTAAATAATACTAGAAATATTTATACTTTGATATAAGGTTTAAATATTAGAAATAATTATATTTTGAAATGGAGGAAAACTAATAAAATCATCATGAAACACATCGGATGGAACAGGCCGTTGATGGCCACTGTGCCACAAATGCTGACGTGACATGGTGGCACCCGTGCGTCCACATAAGCAGGAGGCAGTGGATAAAGCGCACTTTCCAGATGGCCCCCTGGCCTCCATGTATCCGACGAGGCAGCCGGGCTCGCTCACATCCACTCAAGAGAGACCAGCAACGGGACAAGGGGGTGACCTGGTGTCCACGTAAGAGCCAAAAAGCGCAGGGTAACCAACCTGATGGGGACATAGTGAAATTGCTAGGGGGAACAAACTGATCAAACCACAGCGTTTATATTCCTTGCGTTTTGTGCGTGTCAGTCGTCTGGGTTACGTTTCGGTGAGATTCGAGCAACCCGAAGAGTTTTAACTTTTCTGGAAATAGTTGTAAAAAATGTTAAAACCATGTAACGAGCTACCAGTTTACAGTTTAATCGAGGACAACTTTGACATGTACCTGCTACAAGGAGACGAGATTAGTTAAGTTGACAAAATCCAGTGACTGAAAAGACAAAAAGTATATGTAGGTTGAAATTTTGGGCCAGGTATGTATGTGTCACTTGCCGTGTACTTTCAGCTGCCAAGAGGTCAGTATGATGCTGGGATCAAATACAAATGTAATAGTCCCTTTCCAAACAACTGATGGTTGTGGATTGGCAAAGAGAGAGGCTTTTGACATCTTTTCAATCTATTTTCAAACATTGCATATATTAAGCCATTTCTTCTCCTCCATGTCAAACATTCCCCCTTTTTTTTTCATGTGGAACTTGCAAGTTTGCTTTGGCAATGTTTTTCAACGCATGCTTATCCTGTGTTACTTTACCTACACTTTGATCAATACAACACTCCCAGCACATGCCAAATTAGAATTATTTTAGCGTGTATATACATGTAAAAAAACTAGGGACGGCTGTCAAGCCAATAGGAAGCTTCTCGCATATACCTATATTAATTTATATACAAATGTGCCTAGCAAAAGATGAATTTGACCTTTTCTCAAGATGTTGATCAAATATATATATATATATATATATATATATATATATATATATATATATATATATATATATATATATATTTGCGCTTTGAGCGCTACGTAATAAACAGCGCGTGACACACCACAATCAAACTAGACCCCACACCACCCACCAACAGAGCAACTATCCCACCTTTCCACGTTGCAGTTAAATTTTAACTTTTTTAATTAGTTGCGGGGTGCCTCCTAATAAAGTGAGTTAAGTTTTGACTCCTTTCGATCAAATTTTAACTTACTGAAGCACGAATACAAGCCAGTGAACGTGAGTTAATTTTTAACTATCAAGAACACATTGAACACATATTGATTATTTTTTAATTGACACGGCCACCACCAAGCACGCACATCGCGCTGTTATACTATGCAGTTAAAGTTTAACTTATCGAAGAATACAGCACATGCTAGGCATATGAGTTAATTTTTAACTAACACACTGGTAGTGGGGTTAAATGTGTGATGAAAGATAATTTTTAACTCCTCAACCAGTAAACGCACACATTTCTTTTATGTTGTCATCAGTATTTTAATTCCATAGTATATCGTAGTAAATACCCTATACATATATAAGTTATTTTTTAACTCAACACTCGCATCTGTCAGTTATTTTTTAACTCCACCTATTTTTTGTTGGGGGTGGTGGTGGTGAGAGGGGGGTGGGCTGACGTGGAGGTTGGTTGGTTGATCGTTGTGTGACGTGCTACGTTGCTTCGTAGCGTGCAGCGTTTCTGTGGCGCGTTATATAGCGCCATCGTGTATATATATGTGTATATATACACACACAAGAGTAGCCGGCTAGTTTATGTGAACACATTGGTGCACCTAATAATTATTTCTTCATTAGTAGTTATACTAGAAAGCAGTTGCATAACGGCACTCCACTGATAGCAACACCATGTTCCTCCCTATCCACACAACAGCTCTGCATTATAATAAGATCAACGGCCAGATACATCTGGATTCTCCAAAAACTGATGATTAACAGTAGAATCAGTGGGAGCTATAACTAGCTATAGATAGCTAAGGGTGCTTATAATTTATTACTAATTTAGAGAGGTTGGAACAACACACAAAAGGATCAAAGCTACGCGACAGGACAAAGCTCATGTATATGGGGGGGAACTTAGAGAAGAAGTTGTATTGTGTATCTTTGATAAGCCCAACAAAGGGGTAAGTGGAGTTGGTCCAAGAAAAAAAAAGGTGCAGGTGTAAATATATATAGGAGACCATAAATACCTAACATGTAATTAAAGTGGTTCAAGTAATTGCAAGGATTTATTAATTAGGTCCACCAAGAACACATGTTTTATTTTGTATGTCTGCCAAGGAAAACAAGTAAACAACCAATTTTTACTATTAATTTTTATTGTGGTAAGTCAACCAGTTTTTATATTAATTTATTACAAAAAGACTAGAAGAGAAAGTACAAGTCATGATGACCAATTTCTACCCTTTAGATAGACTGTGACCACGCGTCAAAATATTTTTCTTTTCGTACATGACTACACAATCTATAAAAAATACCTAAAAAATAGTGATGTCGATTCTTCTTAGGTAAGCCGTGTCAGCTTCCGAAGAACATAAAGCCTGTCGTAAAAAGAGAGACACGCAACGAATGTTCTTGAGTAAGACGTGCGAATTCTCCGACAACTAAATTACCTATGTTGACACCAAAGAGAACTACTGTTACGACGCGCCGCTTCCCTCGTTGACCTAAAAACTTCTCTTTCATCGAACATCACGCGTGCGGAAATCATCATCATCCAAACTTAAACCCCCACACCCCCCTATTTCTTTTTTTTTTCAAAAATTGTTTGGTGTGGAACTATTATCCCCTACCTCTCTCTCTCTATCTCTTTCTCTCTCACACACAACAACAACCTGTGTGTACCGGATAACTTGTGGCCACCAGTCACAAGCCATGTGACGCATGCAACGGCTGCCCTAGCAAGAAAGCTGGTCAATTGGAAGTAGGCTAAATGAATGAATGTTGCTGGGGACAAACGACGGACGTTGGGCCAGCTACAAGTGGCAGAGATTGGAATTTGGCTCTCTCCCTCTCTCCTCTGCATCTATATAAGGGAGGGCCTCGCAGGCAGTGGTTGTCTCAGCAGCAACGAAACCCAGCGAGAAGAGGCGTGTTGTTCAGCTCATTAAGCTTGCAGCTAATAGCTAGCATCAACACGCACACACACAACGCAAGAGCTAGAGAGAGAGAGAATGGCTAGGCAAGGTGTAGCCTCCATGTTCTTCGCTCTCGCATTGCTCCTCGGTGCCTTTGTCTCCATCCCTCAAAGTGATTATTCCAACCTTTTCCTTCCCCCTCTTTCTTGTGAATTTCTATCTCCCTCTCCATCTTTCTCTCTCTTTCTCTCTCTTTTGTGTTTTGTTTGAATGTTTGTTGTTTGAAAAATTATGATTAGGCACGTAGGTTCTAGTTCTGTTCATCAGAAAAGGTTTTTTTTTTTTCGTTCATGCACGTCAAGCATGCATGCATGGATGGAAGGATTATGAAACTAATTAAAACGAAAATTAATATTAGTGGTAGAATAATGGGCTAGCTATAGATAGCTACAGAGATTGATGGATAGCACAATAGTAATACACAGTACTGAAGGGTCACAAACACACAGATATACATCGTGTTCATCAACAAGGTCATGCAGAGAGATAACAACTCTCGTTAGCTTATTATTAGGTCTCTCGTTAAATACTCTTCCCTGCAGTTTCGGTGCCTGTCGCTTTCATATTACGAGTTTAATTATTCTGTCTGCCTGCTTAATTTTGCTCCTGCTGCTACAAGGGTTAATTAAGCTTTGAATTGAAACAACGGCGTCGTGCCGTCTCATTCTGCCCCATCACTCACACGCATCGATCCATCGATCGATCGTCTTAATTTGAACCAGTAAAAAAATCGCATCAATCACTTTCTCTAAAAGATCAAGAAAAACCTCAATTTTGAAGACCCATCTTTCTGATGACTCACCTCTCTGAATTTCTGCTCATCGCGTCGTTCTCATCTCAAAGAGAGATACATATATATCCTTTTCTTGAGTGGTGGTACCTCACCAAAAAAGAATATATATAGTATGTGATTATATATATTTACTGCAGTTGAATTAATAGGAAATTTTTTGTTTACTGCGAGTAGTAATTAGTTTCTGCAAGCAAAAAGCTAGCTAGTATCTTGGGAGAGCATACTGTGCTTATCGAAAGGGATGTATCTGGCTAGCAGCTAGCACTTAAAGGCACATTTCGTACAGAAATTAACTAACAATCTTGCAGATGAAGTCTTTGCATGTTTGGTGCCCTAGCAGCTTGGTCTTGTATGTGCATGCATGTCATCTCACAGTTGCTTCCTGACCATGCACACATCTTTTTTTTTTTTTTGGAACTTTAGAGTGTTTCAACACATAGCTAGCTAGCCTGCCTAGCTACATCTTTCTTTCTATCTTTCTACATCTCTCATCAAGTGTCATGTTAGGCTAAGATACATAGCCTTTTTTTGTGTTTTTGCCATGCATCAAAGTTAATTTTTTTTGGTTAAGTGCTATCTCTCTCACATGTACCTTTTTTTTTCTATCTCTCTCTCTCTTTGATCGATCCCTTTTGGCCATTGTTGACACGAGTCATGCCCATCTCTATTTGATTCGGTTGCAACTACTGCTTAACCACCCCCCAAAGCCCAAACACCATATCTCATTATCTGTCTTGTAGTCTTCTCTCTCTACATATATCTATCGCTTGACATCTTATTTTTTTCAAGTGATGCATGATATGGCACCTGCCAGTCCAATGGTCCTCCAGGTTGACACAAACACCTACAGATATATCTTGTCCCAACACTGTTCCATTCTTTAAGTAAGATATATGCATGTTGTACTCACTAGTAGCTAGTAACTAACCAACTCACTAACAATATCTAACGATGGATTAATGTCGTACTATATTTGAATTAGACAGCTAGTCTAGCTTGTTCCAACATACATGCATGCAACTAACATATATACATGCATCCGTAATATATCAGTAAACACATGACACACAGCCAGAAATTAATAGGGATATGTTGTTGCATCTGTTGTCGTAAAGCACATATATGTACATGTGACCTGACAAACTGGAGCAATTAGTGTATATAGCAGTGGTGTGCTTCATTCAATTAGACATGTACGTTTCTTGAGTTAGTTGCATCGATCTCATTACTTGCACTAAGACTATTAGCACACGGGTGGTCTCTAATTAACAAGCTAGCTAGCTAGCTTGATTATGCTTTGCTTTGGTTAGTTAGCCACATCGACCTTACGTGGACTATCCAACGGTCGTGCTGCTGACGTTGGACCAAACCCCTTCCATGAACACATCTCTCTTGATTTCTCTCTCTAGCTGATGTGTACATTCCTGGTCCATCTCCGAATTAAGCTGACAAGTGGATCGATCGATGCATGCGTGCAAGTACATGCTACATGTTGTAGCCTAGCTAGAAATTAATTTTACTACTCGAGCTTAATAATATATATAGTTCCAAATTAAGTCCAAAGTTCATTGGATGATGCCGTGATCAGGGGAGAGTTTTCAACTGTTAGACCTAATTTTCAGGGTTTGGTAGAGTGAGTAGCTAGCGAGTGATTAAGAGATTAACTCAACCACTTGGGAGTACTGTCAAAGTTGATCCCGTTGTTTAAGATTAATTTGTCGCCGTTGGTCACGAGCTAGAGGCTAGCATTTCTTACACTCTTAGTGACAAGTGACCACTAGGTCAAGCTTTAGGTTAGCTGAAGAGTAAAGAGAGGCAGGAAACCTGCAGCAATCAAGCAACTGATTAATTAAGCAAGGAGGCATCATGCAAGCACACAACATTATTCCTCGTCAGTAGTGTGCGTGCACTTGACACCAACTTAATTATATAATATTTTTTTCATCAGTAAAAACGACGCTAAAAACATCCATTTTGTCTGCCAGTGGTACTAGAGAGAAGGAAAAAAAAATGAAACATATTTAAGCGATATTTTTAAAGCTGGCTAGCTGCTGCGTGCACCGGCGTCAGTCCAAGCGTGCATACAAATTTCAGTTAAATGTCATTTTCATGAGATTAAAATTTATTAATCCGAAATGATAAGTCAAAAGGATGTGTATATATGTGTACTATACTCGAGAGTACTTGCATCGCATTCTGTCACTTTTCTAGCCGGCCGCCCTTTCTTGCTTCGTGTACCCCTTTCCCAGTTTATAATGAGATAATTAATATTGAACAGTGATATGTGTACTTATGCATTGTTCATAACAGTAAAAATCATAAGAAATTTTATAAAGATTTATTAAGTAGTAGTGTAAATTAATTAATTAAGTAGTTGGTGTAAAAAAAGTAAAAGAGAATATTTACTGATGGTGATGACGATGATGATGGTGCAGAGGCGGAGGCGATCGGGGTGTGCTACGGCATGAGCGCCAACAACCTGCCGCCGGCGAGCTCGGTGGTGGGGATGTACCGGTCGAACGGCATCACGTCGATGCGGCTGTACGCGCCGGACCAGGCGGCGCTGCAGTCCGTCGGCGGCACGGGGATCAGCGTCGTCGTCGGGGCGCCGAACGACGTGCTGTCCAACCTCGCCGCCAGCCCGGCCGCGGCGGCGTCGTGGGTGCGGAACAACATCCAGGCCTACCCGTCGGTGTCGTTCCGGTACGTCGCCGTCGGGAACGAGGTGGCCGGCGGCGCGACGTCGAGCCTGGTCCCGGCGATGGAGAACGTCCGCGGCGCGCTGGTCTCCGCGGGGCTGGGCCACATCAAGGTGACCACGTCGGTGTCCCAGGCGCTGCTCGGCGTGTACAGCCCGCCCTCCGCCGCCGAGTTCACCGGCGAGTCCCAGGCGTTCATGGGCCCCGTCCTCAGCTTCCTCGCCCGCACCGGCGCGCCGCTGCTCGCCAACATCTACCCCTACTTCTCCTACACCTACAGCCAGGGCAGCGTCGACGTCAACTACGCCCTCTTCACCGCCCCCGGCACCGTCGTCCAGGACGGCGCCTACGGCTACCAGAACCTGTTCGACACCACCGTCGACGCCTTCTACACCGCCATGGCCAAGCACGGCGGCTCCGGCGTCACCCTCGTCGTCTCCGAGACTGGCTGGCCCTCCGCCGGCGGCATGTCCGCCTCCCCCGCCAACGCCCGCATCTACAACCAGAACCTCATCAACCACGTCTCCCGCGGCACGCCGCGCCACCCCGGCGCCATCGAGACCTACGTCTTCTCCATGTTCAACGAGAACCAGAAGGACGCCGGCGTCGAGCAGAACTGGGGCCTCTTCTACCCCAACATGCAGCACGTCTACCCCATCAGCTTCTGATCCCGTATACCGTACGTAGCTAGGCGCCACGTGTACGTATATTGCCGTACTGTACAGAGCTTGCGACCGCTGGGGGGTACGTATACCAAGTGTACGTACGCACATCTCTCAGATGCGTGCGCGATAGTATTTTATATTGCTATACGTATATATATACACCGTATGATTACGGTGTAGTAGAAGGGAATTAAGCTACAGCTACAAATACGTACGTACGCTGTGGTTAGGCTAATTAGCCCCCATTAATTTTCCCTTCCTAGAGTATTATTATTATTGTTATATATAGAGGTTGCCCTATACATGCATGTACGTGTGTGTCGTACGTACTTAGGAGGTATATTTTGTACGTACGGTACGTACACAGATTGTAACACTGTACATTATACGGCCGTACGTCGAGGTATTTTGCCTCACGTACCGCCTTGAGAAAAAAAAATAATAATAGTACTACATTTTGTAACACACACGTTGCATGCATGGCTGCGCGCGCGTGTTCACGACGGCGTGGAGCGATCCAGGCCGGACACGTGTCCCGAACGGGTGGTCCGGATCGGTTCGCGAGCGGGTACGGCCGCGAGAGCGACGTGCGCGGCCGGGGGGGGAGAGCGCCATTTTGTTGGAAGCCGCAGAGAATCCTGGCCACACGTAATTCCTGGAGAAATTTACGTATTTAAATTAAATCTGAAAATTGATTTGGGCCACTAATTCGGATGGGGCCTTATCTCTGCGCAACGTATCCGGCGTCATCCATCCACTAGAAGAGATATGTACACCCCATCCATGTATGCTGGATCTTCTACACTACGATCTTTCTTACGCAACTTACAAAAGCATCGGTGTTAAATAATTCGGTGCCCAAAAATTTCGAGTAATCAAGGAGTCATATTTTCTCTTTGAAAAACATATTTGTAAATGAGAAATAATTTATAAACAAAACTTTTATATATATCTTCTAAACGATTTATAAGTAAAGATTAAAAATTTAAAATTTGGCTATAAGGGAAAAATATGATTGATAACAGAACGAATTATTGTATTGTAGATGCATATTATTATTTTTTCTCGATTATTCTCTTTTTTTTTTTGAGTGAGTTGGTTGCTAGAGCAACTCAATCAAACAAGTTCAGTTGATTGGATGCTCATATTATTATCTTACTGGTAGCTACTTGCCACTAATTATACCAGCTTTTAATTCCAATGCATGGGGTGTTTCAATTTGATTAAACTTTCTATGGGGCAGGCTAACAACACCATTAAGCTAATGATTTTGACAGACATATGTATTAGTAGTATATGGTTTTGAATGGCTAACTGGAACCGTTGGCCTGGTCTCTCCTGATGGCTTAGGCTCACCTAAAAGTACTACTAATGTTAGCTGCTTAATAAAGCGGCTAGATTCTCAAGCTAGCTGCTACTGCTGCTGCACATAGCATGAATGAATCGGTTGTGAGGAGAAATATTGGTGCCTGCCTGCTATGTTTGTTAGTTGTAGATCGATGAAATTTTGATCAGATATCTCGATCAGAGCTTTAGCTTTAACACCTTTTTCACCCAGCCAGGTACATATATACATCATTGCAAGTCTCACCGATTATGAAAGTGACTATCCTTTACTGATGAACACGTATGAACTTTAGAGATATTCAGGGCCTAAACATGGATCAGTAATAATATCTACAATCTCTGAAGATCTGAAGAAAATCAGTAGCAAAACTTTAATCTAGTCACACTGAAATTATGATTCTTGAGAGCTGGAGTACCTAGCTAGCTAGCTCCTTTTTTTCTCCTCTTATCTCAGCCCTATCAGCTTCAATAATTAATTTAAGACTACGATATTTGCAGTAGACACGCAAGCGATTATTTATTTTCAGAAGCTGAATGCAATCAGGAGTTTGTACTGGTGGCTGTGACGAAGTGGTATATATTTGCTAAAGAGAGAAGTCCATTTTGGTCCTTAGCTATGGCTCTAGTCTAACATTGATCTCTCAACTGTAAAACCGTTTACTTCTGTTCTCACGATTCTGAAAAATGTTTACTTTTGATCCCTTCTGTTAAACCAAAGTTGGACAAAAGACGTACGCCCTCATCTTTTCGCTTATACCTATGCTTATGAGTCAAAATATGATTTTTTAACATTAAATTTAGAGTGGATTTTAGGTTTTTTTTATCATAGTTTATTTTCCAACCTCTTGATGCTTAGATCGCTAAAAACATGAATATAAAAATTTTATTTATAAATTATTTTTATTTGAAAATATGCCGCTTCGCTTATCCCTCCAATATGCAAAAGAGGAGCACCATAGTTAAAGAGATCAAAAGTGAACCTTTTTTTTCTTTCCTTATGACTTAAGTACACGAGCAATCTTTAAATTTTTAGGGATGTGCCATCTGGGTCTCCAAACTCTCAAAATACGCATTCAAATATCCAAACTTATCAAAGTATAACATTAGTTCTAAATTGCCATAGCCCTTTCAGGATCATACATTATAGTACTAGTGTATGAGGAATCATTGCTCACTGACAAACATGATCCACTTAAAAAGGAATATAAAACATTTTAAGCCGGTCTCATTTGGTAGTGAGTCATGATGCCATGTCAATGTCCATGTGGCATGCCACACCTATCGTCACGTAGGATCACAAAGAGGTTATGCCGATTTGAGACTTAAACGACACACCCATACAAATTTAAGAACCACTCATACACCAACACATAACGCATAGCCTATGATCGGTATTGCCATAATTCTATTTGCCTAACAATGGAGAAATATAATAACATATTAATATATATATATAATTCTGAATATTAGCGGTTCTAAGTAATGTTCAATTTCATCACCATCTATATATGATATATCCCCCACACGAAGAGTTAAAGGATAAACTATGAGGTGGGCGTAGGTAGGAGATGAAAGATGACGAGCACGCCACTACAACATTAATAGTAGTGTCAACGGTCATTGTTGTCTGAGTCCCATTGATAGATGTGTTAATTTATTATTTGGGACTCATAATCTTATTTTGCTCATGAAATTCAAATCACAATTGATGGGCACTCATAGTACTCCACCTAGATACATAACAACAAATGTACAAGCGGCTAATTAATTTAATTTGGTCCCGAGTTTTTTTCTGTCAATTTAAAATCACCAGCCTGAAGAAACCAAATTAATGGTCCAATGAAACGAACATCATGGTCTCTCCCAGACCAAACTGAGACTAAAAGCAAAAGTTGAGAAAAAAATAGTATTCCTAAAAAGAATTTGTGAAGCCAACCGTTATTAATCAGTAGCTTATGCAAGCCTCGTTAGTTTTTCTTAATTACATTTGATATATATGCATGGTACACAATAAGTTGCCGGTGACCCTACGTAGCAGCCATACGTTTCTATTGCCTTTTATGTCACCGTCTTTGTCATCTTAAATTATGTGTAATGATGTAACCGTATGGTATGTGTCATCAACAACTTCGGCTTTAAGTTTAGTGCACGCATGATAATTAGATGATGCGTCTAACTATATATACAGGAGTATCTATCATATTATCAAGAGTAGTAGAAAAGAATAATCCACTTTAATCAAATAAAAATAGATAAGAATTGCATCGCCGAGTTGATCAAGGTATATCTTTGATCATGTGGTTCACCGCTAGACCAAATAGTACTTTCAATTATTGAAGAGAGCATAATTTGGTGCCAAGCAAGAAATATCTCGTAGAAGGGTAACTCTCGGATGTATTTTACTTGTAGTATTATACTAACAGTAGAAAAAAGGTATTTTTATATTTTTTAGTTACTTGATTAACATTATTTTTTAATTTTGTTTTTTAATAAAGATCACGATAAAAAGGACGATATGGTCCTTCAAATTTTTACTATACCAAATATTGTTAGTAGTATAATTTAATCATAATCGTCCAATAAAAATAGATCAACTATATGGATTAAATTCTACTACCAGTAATGCACCAGAGTCAGCCCTCTCATAGAATAGTTACCTACACTTTGTATATGTAAATGCAAACAATCACAAGAGTTGTATATCCAATCTCAATTTAATTCTAAAATCTAGCTCCGTGGAAAATTAGGCGAAAAACCTACTACTACGCAGAAAAACCCAAATTGCAAGGCCGAAAGTCAAGAAAAATTAGGACCGTCTCTACACCTGAGAAAAGAAACTGAGACCATCTTATAATTAATTTATGCTAAATCCTAGTGGCCCGCCATATACCAAACAAGTTGCACCAAGCACTTGTTTACAAGGAAAAAGGTTAGGCCAAACCGGTCATATATAGAACGCAACTATATCTGCATTTACTTCTCTTTTTTTCGTTCTCAGTGGAAAACGATTTTTTTCCATCTTTCTTGACAACCCAGTACACTCTTTTTATCCGGGAGGACTTTTCTAGCCAAGCAGTGTGTGTATATATATATATATATATATATATATATATATATATATATATATATATATATATATATATATATATATATGATCAAAAACTAAGACGAAAAATAAACTATGATTAAAAAAACACATTAAAATTCAATGTTAAAAAAATTTAGTTTTAGCTTATAAATCGAAAAGAATGGGTCATAAGATTCTGCGTATCTGTTCGGACAAACTTGTACTCATTGTTAGCTAACTGGATATGTACCGATTAGTCATGGCGTATAAGAATTGAGTAGTCCATGCATATGCATCAGAACGCACTTGGTTAGTTAAACTACCGGTCGAATCTCTGCTAGTTGACAAGATCATTGCTTATGCTATTGTTTTTCAACGGTGTGATCTTCAGCTGCATAACTCGATCCTACACTTGTAGTATGAATGTAATGAGTGATATAACCTGGCCTATTCTTCTTCTTTATTATTATTCTTGTAAATCACGAGGTGGCGACAGCAGTTGGGGTTTCAGCTAGGAATAATGCAATATGAATTTTTCATTATGATTCTTGAATTGTCAGTTAGACTATCAATTTGATTGCAAAGACATAAAATGAATCAAATTACACAAAAAACACACACTGCACCAGATGTGAATATCCATGAGTAACCTTTCAACACTCATGATTTTACTGTACCTTTGTACTTTAGAAGATACATGATTTATCATATTTTCTAGTATAACATTTGAATAACGATACCTTCATATTTTTGTTTATATTTATGTTTATGATTATAAGACAAAAAATTAAATTTCAAACTAAAATTTGGAGTTGATTTCAAAGTTTTCTTATCGCACTTTATTTTCTAGCATTTACTTTTAGATCGCTAAAAACATTTATATAAAAAGTTTTGAACATAAATTTTTTTAGTTGTTAATATGCCATTTAGTTTATGTTTATAATAAGAAAAAAATATGGGGCTCTAGATATAACAAAATTTGATATTTAAATTACATCCTCAAGGACCATAAAGTTTCTCTTTAACACATTTCCGAATAGAGAAAGATGGAAAGAGACGACCTCACAAAATATGTACCGGCAACACAAATAAACACCAAAGTTAATATTTGGCATAAACAAACAATACAATGAAGATAGGTAGCCTGGAAAAGGTTCTCGAAGGTCCCTTGCAGCCTAGCCTCTAGGAGCCGTCATCCACCGTTCCATCAAGATGTTTTTTTTTTCTTTGTTATGGGTTTTTCTAGGATGGGTTTCCAAACAGATGCACATGGACACTGTCGAGAATCAATGTTTTCTAAAGAAGAAAATAATTTGAAGGCAAACTATCATATCATTATTTTTTTTTCTTTGGTTTGTCTCTTAACTAGATTCCATTAACATTGTTTCTTAATCAAAATTATAACAATCCTTAGTTAAATTGACCAACTTAATTTTACAAATTATAATATGTATTGTTAGTCTATCCTGAATCTTAGTTTATATATATATATATATATATGAAGCCTCTATCCTACTACCAGGAGTAGCTACTCCCTTCACGTCTAAAGTGTAGAAACACCTCTATACATATTTCTTCTTTCTTCCAATAGAAAGAAAGTACAAACTCTATACATGTAGTTGTATCCTTTACATGAGATTTAATAATGTCTATATTTTCTGTTGGGTGAGAGCAGAAATAGTTATGAAAATGTTTTTCATCATGGACGTGCAGGGAGTAGCTACACCTGGCAGTAGGATCTAATTTTCATATATATATATATATATATATATATATATATATATATATATATATATATATATATATATATATATATATATATATATATATATATATATATATATATAAATTTAAAAAGAAGTCTTCATATTATCTCTCACGGGTTATAAATTATAAAATTAATCGAAGAAAAATAGGAGAACAAAGAAAAGATATTTTTTAATCAGACAACTAATAGAGAAAAAAAAGAGAAAAGAATGGCCATCCAAGAGCGTTTTCCTAGGGTGAGATCGTCTTGCGATCTCTCACATAACTGTGTAATTAGTTTTTTGTTTCATCTATGTTTAATGATCTATTTAGGTGTCCTAAGATTCGATGTGATGTTTTAGGTCTTGTTCGTTTAGTTGGGATTTAATCCCCAAGAGCAATCTATCCTAGGGGATTGGGTGAACCACTCCCCTGTCACCCAATACCTGTAGGGTTTGAATCTCCAATTTTTCCATAATCCCTTTCATTAAAAACATTTGTTCGTTTTGGTAGAGATTTACAGAAAGTAGTAAGTTGAGATTTTACCATTATCACACAAGATAACGTGATTTTTCCAACACCACCGATAGAGAGGATTAATTCCTCGGTCAACATAATGGAAAAAATATCGGGATGGACCGAGCTAGAACCCCAAATGGGTTTAACCGAACAACGATTTTTCTGAGGGCCGGGATGTATTCCGCGGGTGAGAAATTCACGGGGGTTGTGGTCCAATCCCCTCCAATCAAACAAGGCCTTAGAGCATCCCCAACAGTTCATCTAAATTTGGTCATTCATATCTTCGATTGGATGATCATCTAAAACATTTTCATCCTTTATATCTCTTTATACTCTATCGGATCATCCATATATGATATCCTCTATATCTTAATAGAGATAATATATAGGATGGAGAGATCATCTAAATATGAAGGTTTCTCTTCTAATATGGATGACATCTAAATAGATGATAGGATGACCGTTCTATTGAAGCTTAATTTGTGGTATTCATCCTCTATTTTCAGGATAGAGAATAGGATAGATGAGCTGTTGGGATGGTCTTATGTCACGCCCTGAGTTTTACCCAAGCCAAGAAATAATTAAATAATGTATTAAAAATAATTTGTTAATTAAAGTTCAGGAGAAACTCAGTGTAATAAATTAATTTAATTAATTGGAAGCTTTTCGGAATGTTCTAAAATGTCCCAAAAGCATTTTAAATCATTAACATGATTTATATTTGAATTGCAGTCAATAAAATTTGCTCTAATAAACTAAATAAAAATCGGCAAAATTGGAGGCAATTTCTTTTCTTTTCCTTCCTTTTTTCCCTCCTTTCTTTTTCCCTTTTCTTTTTCTCTTTTCCTTTTTCTCTCCCATGGCCGAACTCCACCTCTCCTCCCTGTACGATCTCCCCTCCCCCTCCAAGCCCTGCATCTCCACCTCCACCTCACGGTAAATCTATTCCTAATTAATTAGGACTCTAAATCTTATCCCCTTGAAACCTTATCTATTCCTTTTTAATAGGAGATGGGTAACAAGATCTATCTCTAGCTTCCCCCTATAAATACCCCCCTACACCCTTGCCTCTTTTCCCCGTCTCCCTCTCCTGTGCACCTCCAGCTGCCTCGCCGCCATGATGCCGCCTTTGCTCGTGCCCGCGCTCCACCGCGCCCGCGCTTTCCGCGCCACATCGCCACCGCCGCAGCTGGGCAACGCTGCCGCTCACCCGCTTCGCGCCTCCCTCGCCGTCTTGTTGCGCCGGAAACGCCCCGCCGTGCCGCGCTGGCTACGCTCGCGCCCGAGCCGTGCAGCCACGTCGCCCGCAACCGCCGCCGCCTAGGCCGCGTCGACGCAATGGCCACACACCACCGCCGGGCCACTTCTCCCAGCCGCAATTCAAGCCCGCCGCCAACAACCTCTTCTGCGTCGCACACGCCGCCTTCAACTGCCGCCCGGTCTTCCCGGCGCCCGCAACGGCCGCAACAGCCGCACCGCCGCTAACATCCTTCGCGCGCCGCCGCTAACCTCCTCCCCGTCCTAGCCGGCGCCAGCTCCCCTATAAAGCCCCACTGCCACGCGCGTCTTCGTCACCGTCTTCGTTGTCTGCCCGATGAACTCCTCTCCGCTTCCTCTCTCCCTCGGCGCTCGCCGCCGCGCCGCGTTGCCCGCGCCGTCGCTTGCCCACGCCGCCCGATGTCGTGTCGTCGCGCCGCCAGCACTGCCGCCCCTCCCCTATAAATCTCGCTTCCCCGCGTGCAGCCGCCTCCCTTGCCTTGCTATCGCCGACGCGACCCTGCCACCTTCGCCGTGCCAGTCCCCGTCGTGCGCCGCCACCCATTGCCCCGCGCCGTCGGCTGATGTTCTCCCCTCCACTCCGCCCGTCGGCCGCCGCCCGTCGTCGCCCGCTTGCCCGCGTCGCCGTCCGCCGGTCGTCGCCCTCCGCCGCCCGTCGTCGCCCGCTTGCCCGCGCCGCCTCTCCCCTCTATTCGGCCAAGGCCGCCCCGTCCTCCTCTGTTCGGGGCCACTGATGAGCGGGCCCCACTCGTCAGCAGGTCAGCCTCCCCTCTCCCTCTCTCTCTCACCGCTATGTGGGTCCCGGCTGTCAGCTTCCCTCTCTCCTATGCTGACGTCATGCGTCCGATTAATTGCGCAATAAATCATTAAGGTTTCCTATTTAGTTTAAAAACACAGTTAATGTTCTAAAATTCACGGTTGATTCATTTAGTCTCCGTTTAGGTCCATTCAAGTTTCATTAAATCCAGAAGAATGCCAAGAATCCATTAAAAATAGTTTCTTTCTCTATTTCAGTAGTTTTATAGCCTGTTTTGTTTATTTTGCCTTGTTTCTTGTAGGTTTTTCCCCGTCGCAGCGCCGTTCGTTCTCGAAGTCGTCGCTGAAGTTCCTCGTGGGTCTAAGCAAGGCAAGTGACACCCTTCTTTGATCATATTGAACCTATGTTTATAAAATTCCTCGTTTTACATTCACACATGCATTGTTTTATGCAAATCTATTTATTGTATTTATGTATTGGACACTTACCAATATATCCGTTGATTCCCATTCATTATTATTGTCATCCCAGGGTTAATTTGACTAGAAATAGGGTTAGAAAATGCTTAGCCATGCTTAGTTCAACTTGCTCACCAATAATTATTTAATTACTGTTACACTTTGATAGACCTTTAATGGTTGTAATCATTATTAATATCCCATTGAGGATTAATACAACTAAATTATTGCTTATGCTGGGCTGTGGGTGCATGGTTTTGAGAGTCGTGCCCATGGCAATTAAGGACCGGTTCTCAGGAAACCCTAAAAGTCTTACACGTACTAACCACAAGCCAGAATGGGCAACGGTGAGACTCGTAATCTAGCTTGTCCCTATTCGACGTACCAAGGTAAGGGTGAGCGTGATGGAGTATGGACGGGCAATCGTGGTGTAACGAAAGCCTCTGCTGCTTCCGGATTCACCAAGGCACAAGAGGAGACTGCCCGACTTGGTCTAAAGGAGGGGGTGAAACCTGAAGTGCGGTGCGATTGTCTAGGGAGGGTTAGGTCAAAGGTCTTATCATGGTTTCCGTACTGAGGTATCGTGGTGATACGTTGGGGCATGGTAACATGCTTGGGAGCCATGTCTTGTGGGTAAAGTTGTACACCTCTGCAGAGTAAAACTATTCGAATAGTCGTGCCCGCGGTTATTGGGCGAACTGACAGATTCACTGGGATTAGTTGAACCATTAATAACTCGATTAGTTTGGAACTGGTTTGACCCTGCGCATTGTGGTGTAACGTTGGCAGTGGTTTGGGTCTGTCGCAACGTGGTTTAACGTTGGGCAGAGGGTTGACCCTATCGCTACGTGGTGTAACGTTCGATAGTGGTTTGAGCCTGTTGCAACGTGGTGTAACGTTGAACAGTGGATGATTATTTTAAATGTTTACTTTACTTCTATTTTAGTCTATTTTATTTATTGCTTTGCTAAATAACTGCAGCTTTTGTGCAAGTTAACCTTAGCCTATCCTTGTTACCCTGTTACATTCATTATTCTCCCTCTCTGGGGTGTTACTTGTTGAGTACGGTAGTTTGTACTCAGCCTTGCTTAATTTTTCGCCCACCAGAGCAAGTGCCAGAGTTTCAGTTAGAAGTCAGAAGAAGGTTATTCCCAAGGTTGAAGTGAGGTTTAGGCCGCCGTCGAGAATGTCTGTGGTGTGGAGCCGTCATCGCCAGCTGAAGCTGAAGATTAGTTGGTTTAGTTTGTTTCCTTTTCCACTGCATTTCGATAGATAATTGTTTTTATTTGTTTTTAAGTCGTGGAACTGTGTATTGATTTGTCACAGTGTGTACTCGAGCTGATGCCTGGACCGAGATTTAATACATGCTGTTGTTCAGAAATTTGGTGTAAATTTCTGGGCGTGACATCCTATGTGAAATTTTTGGCAACTGTTTAAAACACATGGCATTCGACCGCGCACGTGGCCTCTCCTAGCTGGCCCAGGCGCCGGCAGCGCCCCGGCAACATGCATGCATGCTGTTTCAATTCTCCGATCAGCTTAACTCCCGGGACCTGGCATGGGGAGACGTACGTCGCCGTCGTCCACGATCTGACCCCGCCGGCCGGCCGATCGATCGACCATCATCGTGGGAGGTTGCAACTCTCGCAACGGCACGCGCGCATCGCATGTCCGGTACGCCGACCGATCGGAGGAACAGGAGATCATCGTAGGCCGGCCGGTGAACTGAACCGATCGATCTGACCGAGCGTTTGATTCGTTGCGGCGTCGCCGTCGTTCCATCGGCCGCGCGCTCCGATCTGCTCAATAAAGCTGTACGTGCTAATCAACCAAACGGCCGGCCAACCGAAGCAAGCAAGCCAGCCCTAGGAGAGATGGCGACGGCACCGAGGAACAGCGAGTGATCGATCAGTTAGTTCGTCACCAGCAACCAAAGCTGACATTGCATCGAGCCAGTGTCAGTCCGTTGTTTGCATTTGCCTGACGAAAAGGGCACCACACTAGGACGACCTATCAATCATTCATCGATCGGATGTTCAGGTTTGACAGATGATCGATATGTCCATGATCGAGCCGTCGTTGGTTAAGGGCTATCTGCTTTTCGATCCATCCATACGTACGTCCCCGTTAAAATTAAAATTGTTGCTTACGACGACTAATGCATATGGGATCGATGTCGATCGATCGATCCAGCCAAAGCAAAAAAAAGTGCTACTTACTGAAAATGCCAGTTCGCTTTCACCTTTTCTTTTATTTCTCTCTTTGTTTCCGTTCGGGTGATGAGCTCCGATCGACTTTGTTGATTGATGTCAAAATCTCACCCAACCATGGCCTTTTTCTTACCCACACATGCCCAGATAACGCACTCGTACGTGTTCTTGGTTACTTTAATAAACGTCATAATAACTCTTCTTGTTGTTGGTTGGAATGGACGGTTTTCTTTCCGGTGGGCTGGGCCAGGCTGGTTCTTTGCACGGCCCAACTCGCGGCTGGAACGTCACCCGTTTGGGCCGTCTACCTCGCTGGGACGAAGGCCCACTCGAGGAGTTTTTTGGGCCCAACCCGCGCGGAGGACCACCTCAACGCCTCCGCAGCCCAGTCATGGCCCAGCAGGCATGCATGACGCCGGCGACGATGGCCGCTGATCGGCGAGGTGCTCGCGGCGGCGGAGTAGGAGGAGGGCCGGCGATGGACCAGGTCCACGGCCACGGGGGGTAGAGAGCTCTGACAGCAGCAAGCGGTTAACCGGGAGAGAGAGAAAGAGGGGGCGTGACGACGCGGACTAGGGCCACGTTCAGCGTGATGGGGATAGGTTAACTTATCTCTCCCACGAAAAACGTAATGATAAATTATTATAGTATTAAAAAATATAAAATAGATTAATATGATTTTTTAAAATAACTTTTATGTAGAAAATTTTTATAAAAAATACGTCGTTTAGCAGTTCGGAAAGACGGAAAATAAGGGGATAAGTTCACTAAGCGGAGCGGCAAACACGGCCTAGGTGTATGGTGCACCGTTGGGGTCCACATGTCAGATTTTCTGGATGACCGGTTCGCCGTCCAGGATTGGAACCGGCTGTGCTGAATTTTCCCGCAGAAAAAGAAAAAAGTTCATCAGAGGTCCTAAAACGTGAGTTTGTTTGTTTTCCCTTAATTGTAATAACAGAAATGTGTACCGCTGAACTCACATAATCTGTTTGAAAAAGGTCCTTCGGTAGTATTGACCTATTTTTAACCGGTTTTATTGATGTAGCATCTGGTGGGTCCCACATATCAGATTTTTTTTTATTTTTTCTTTCTCCTCTCTCTTTTCTTCCTCTCTCCCAGCGCTCACAACCCACGGCCACTTGGTCGCCGCCACGCGGCGGTCCGTGGCGTGCGCCGTCCGCCATCTGCTCGCAGCTAGCTCGCCGGTCGGCGGCAGCGTCGAAGTGGGAGAACCTCGCGGGCAGCACGAAGGTGATGATAGCGTCCTCATCCTCCTCGACTCTAGCCCGGCTCCGCAAGAAGCCGCAACGACACCGCAGAAGCATCATCGTCCGTGGCTTGTGCCTTGCTCCTGGTGGTGTTTGCATGTAGACTCGGTGCCACATTTCAGAAGCGCAGCGTGCAGCTCCCAACCGTGATTCAGCTGAGCAAGCTCTGCACAGATCTGTAGCACACCAACAGCTGTTTAGGAATTCATGCTGAAGCCAATGCTCTGCATTCGTCGAAACAGGTCGAGAGCTTCCAAGAACATCTCGTTCTGCAGGCATGCTCCTGTCAAGCCGCGCTTCACCGCCAGCGCATGCACCTCACTCCCGCACCGCTCGTCCCCCTCCGCCCTGCATGCTTGAGCACCGAAGCGAGCGTGCACACGTCGGGCGCCGGCTCCGGCTCCGACACCCGCATCGCTCGGTACACGGCCATGGCCTCGTGGGAGCTCCCGGACAACAGACACGCCCCGGTAAACGCCCACAGCCTCGCGGGAGCTCCCAGATGCTGGAGAGCGAGACGCGGAGGTGGGCGCGGCCGGAGGACGGAGCACAGGCGGCGCTGATGCGGTCGGCGGCGGACGGGTCGGCGTGGCCGGCGACGACGTGCAGCGGCGGACGTGGGTGGGCGACAGATCCGCGGGGCAGCGGCGGTAGCGGACGGGCCGGCGTCGATGTACGGCGGCCGATGCGGGCAGTCGGCCAGCCACAACACGCATGCCACCCTCAGCCATCGCCGCCGTTTCGCCTCCTCGATCGTCGACCGCCGCTGCTCGTGGGCGTCGTCCTCTCTTCACCAGGAGAGAGACGAAAGACAGAAGAGATTTGACGTGTGGCCCCGTTTTTTTTTTCTTTTTGCCATCTAAGCGCTTAGTCAGCTTGAACATACCTAGGTCAATGCCATGTCAGCAAAACCACTCTTCCATACTGTCCTAGGGTCTATTTTAAACGGGATTTAAAAGTTTAAGGTCCAACATTTCTGATATTGCGGTTTATGGATGATTTATAAACTTGTGTTAAGTTAAGGGACCTTCGGTGGACTTATTTCCCTAAAAAACGATACTGCTCTTTATGGGCCCAGTCATGGCCCATCAGCAATGGGCTGTCATCCACTAAATCTTACGAGGCCCAGTGTACAACAATTGCTCTTGCAACAAAGAATATCGTTGCAATGGTTTTGCTATAAAACTTGCAACACATTCTTTAGGATGAAACTCTCAATTTCCTGGCCGGATGATGTGCTTTAAGATTCGTGTTAGCAGAGGAGAAAGATTTTATGTGCACAGATAGGAGCCGGGTTCGAACTCATTAAAAGGGAGGTTTGCTAGCTAGTGACGCTAACCTGTACGCCACAAGCATTTTGATTATTTCCATACAAGTCACCCTGTAGCTACGCTATGGTTACAATGCAATTACACCACAATTTTATTGTAGTTATATTTAAAGGTTTATGAAAATATTTTTTAGTCAAAGGTTGTATAGGTATAGGTAGTCCCTTTTATAAAGATAGACGCTTGTATATGTAAATAAATTTCTAAAAGAAAAGGTCGGTTGGAAATTGTTCAAAAGGTTCTACTGTTTTCCCTCAAATCTTGACATGTATGGCTGCACTGTTGAAACCATCGTATAAACTGGGGAGGGAGACCATGCTGGTGAGGATCCCGGTTCACTGGTCCGCTTGATCGGCTGGTTCAAATGTTGGAACCGTAACCTACAAAGATAATGTATATTTATAATAAAATACAAATAACATGTTAGCCCGATCACGGGGGACTAAAAGGTTATTTGGGTGGCTTCGACCTGAAGTCCCTGAGTTGTAGGTGTTCCTAAAATTTTCTTCGGAGTAGTAATGGTTAAATATCCAGACCATTCGGTTTGTGGGCCGGACCATCCAAATGGCACTCTCGGGTGAATCTGAGAAAGCTGATCGCATTGTCTGGTCACGAACACGGGACCGTCTGGCCTTGAAAAGGATGATTCTGTGAATCCCATTTTCAAGTGAAGTTCCTGAAAACGTGTAGTGAGGTTTGCAGAAGAGAGAAAAACATAATTGAATCCAACAAAGATAAAGCAAGATTGCAAAAGGAGACACAACGAGTTTTTCTCAAAGTTCGGAATTTTCAATCCTACTCTCTGTTGAGGTGCTCCTAGGAGTTGGATCCCTTTTGATCTTATTTCTCACTCAGCTTTCTCCTACAAAGTCAACATGGCTCTCCAAATCAATAACCCTAGGTTGATTGATTCTTAACTGACCACCAAGATCAAGGTTAAGCAATCGATCTCAATTCTAGGTTATGATTTGCTCTACACTGTAACTTCCTAGAAGAGAGCACGAGATTTTCACTCACACAAGTTACCTCTTTTTTTCCTTTCGGAGGCAAGGTCAAGCCTTCACAAAACTTTTCAGCTGAATTGACAATGAGTTGGAAGCTACCGGGTGATGTCTAATTGTCTAGGAAAATCAACTCCAAGATAAATGCGCTCCAGGCGTCATCCCGTATGCATTCATGAACTCTCAAAGATTTCTCATGAACTCACCAACTAGAAACTCATCCGTAGACTCTAGATCCTCACAAGAATCACTCTAGATGATCATGGAGCTAGTTGGAGAGGGTAGATAGGTGCTAGAACAACCCTAGTTGAGCTCTGGTTCAAAGTGGAAGGCCAGCCAATGGCTAGGGGTTAGGTAGCCTTATATAGTGATGTCATGTGTCATGTAGCCGTTAGAAAAGGTGCCTGATCAGACTATCTAGCCAGTTGGTCGGACCTTCCGACCGACACTTAGGATTTACTCAAGGATGGGTGGCCACACTATCTGGCCCAGATTCTTTGGAATCTTAACACTCGGGACAATTTCTCTAACCTTGAGTTCATGAATAGATGCATAGGAGACGATTGCAACTCCTCTTAATAGTACGATGTTCCTATGACTCAAAAACAAAAATAAAAAGGCCATTGTTCTCCATTGATTTGAGTCCTTAGACATCTTGATCAATTTGATCCTACAATCCACATTAAACTCGAGCATTTTCCCTGCATCACAAACTCATTAGCACATCAGAGCTTTAATAGCATTGTCATTAATCATTAAAAACCTGATTATGAGCTAGATGCACTTTCACTATCATTTGCCACAAGTTTTTCGGCAAAGTGTGGCATTCCGCACATTATGTGTCCAAGAATTTATTGTCCCCAACTATAAAACGATGTGCGAAAAAATGTATGTACGACAAGTGGACATGCTAGCGATGAAAATATATATGGCATAACTCAATTGAAATTAACATGTTAGCCTAATGGTGGGGGAGTGCAAGGTTGTTTGGATGGTTTCCACCATTTGTCACAAGTTTTTTGATAAATTGTGGTATGCCACAAATTGTGTGCCCAACTATTTATTGACCATAATTGTAAGATGTCGTGGAAAAAATGTATACACAACAGGTGGATATGCTATTTAAGAAAGTGTGGCATAACTCAATTGCAACAAATGTGTTTAGGCGGATGGTGTTGGGGGTGCAAGGCTGTTTGGATGGCTTGCACTATTTGCCACAATTTTTGGGCAAAGTGTGGCATGTCACACATTGTGTGCACAACAACTTATTGACCCTAACAATAACACATCGTGGAGAAAATGTATCTATGATAATTGACCCTAACTATAAAACGTTGTGGAAAAAATATATCTATGACAAGTGGGGATATTAGCTATGAAAGTGTGATATAACTCAACCATGGAATGAACGAAACACTAGTATTATTTGGTCAAAGTTGGTTGCCACAAGTTTAGCAAAGTTAGGCAATCAACTAAACATACCCTACATGTTTGCTTGACAACCTAGGTTCGAACCCCATTCCCTCAGCATTTTAGTTGAGTTTGCCTCATTTTGCCACAAGTTTGGCAAGTAGATTTGACCAAATTAATATAGTGTTTGATTCTTGCCATAAGTTAGTCATACCAAACTTTTCTTCAAATTGGTCGCACATGTCACAAAGACAATAAGTTGTGACAAGTAGGTTAGTGTGTGGCTTCAATTTTCTTGACCAAAACTTTGCCAACTTAGACACAAATTTTGGCAAGCTTAGGTATCCTTAGACAACCATCGAACAACCCCTAAATAATGCCTATGTGAGCCATTTTATGCAATACCGGCCCTTCTTTTGCCCATTAATACATATAAATCCTCCTACCACCTAGTTCAACTATATGGACGATCTTTCTACCGAACAAGACTGAGGAAAAAGCTAGTTCTGGTTAAACCGTTGGTTTGATGTGGTTATTTTCTACTATGGTTGAAATTGTTTACTATACATCTCCAACTAAAAAATATTAATCCTAGTTCTTTAGGAATATTGATCAATGAAACCTGCTATCAGCAACCGTCTTGGCACTAGGACCATGATGAACCTCAACCTAGGATTTGGGTTTCTTTGAAACACATGATTCTAACAACTAAGTGATAAGAAAACATAGGATTGTAATGTCATGGTATATCAAATCCTACAAAAAATAAGATCACGGTGGAAGGCTACTAATTGACATTCATGAATTTATTTTGGAATTCAGAAATCTCAATTTCTACAGAAAGAACTATATTCTATGAAATTATTACAAAATTTCAACCAGACCCTTAGCCCTAAGAAATGTCATACAATGTAGACGAAAACATATAATGTTTATGTTTCAAAGTCTATTTTCCTCTCATACGTTTTTTCTCGGTGATGCGTCTGGAACTTATGAAATGCGAGTAGGCAGGGCCTTCCCTTGAAATTCAGGGAGCACTGTGCGAATCCTACATGAGTCCTACACTATATCCTAACTAGTCATGAACCTCAAATGTCTCTTTTTTGGATGTACCTTGGGATTATTTTACAATATACCCATACATAGCCCCTTTATAAGATTGAGTTACACCTTCTATTCTTTTCGTTTTACCATTTTCACAAACAAAATTGTACTTTCTAATCCAACTAGTACTATCATGTGCTAATGCTACAACTCAATTTAAATAAGATATTATAAACTATTACAAATACAATCATATAAACCAAATATTAAAAGTTGTTTGTCTATGAAGCATTTGTTAATCTGATTATTTAAACAAACTCCAGCAAAATACCAGCAATCCACTGGTTAATAGTTAATATTATAGCTTTGCATAATTAATTATAGGTTGGCACATATTGCAATTACAAGTTTTTAAGTTTGGACAATAATTCCACAACATGAAAGACCGAGTTTGTACACTAATTTCAGAACATTGCTGCAGCAAATCACTACAAGATCAAGTTCACACATGCAAGGATAATTTTAATTAAACAATTTGTTTAAATAATTTAATATTAATTTATGTTAAACTCTATAAAGCTAAATTTAATAAAAGCTACTTTATACAAACATGTTTTGCATTCCATACAACTTTTCATCTTCTTATAATAAATAAAATGTATTGATGTTTGTTTATGTCAAATGAACAAAATAACTGTGTCGCTCTAAAATATAATGTAATTCAAAGTCTCATTTTTTATGAGTTTAAAAACAAATTTCGTTGTGTGTTCTTATATTACATAAAAAGATATTTAAATCAAATATTAAGTGATCATATAATACCTAGAAAATATTTATCAAAAGACTTATTTTCTGTTTAAAAAACATACAACAATTTTTAATAAATGGAAAATTACTAATGATGTTTCCATCGGTTACGTTTTCCTTTCGTTATTATTAGCAGATGTGCATATCTTTCAACGTTTAAAAAATATTATGTGGTGATGTATCATTTGACGGACAAATAATTTACTCATTTCACATAAATATTTCAAGAATCCAAAATACTCATTTCTATTTACCAAAGATATATCTCCGATGTTATTGGTAAGTGATTTGGCTATTTGATTGTCCAACCAAAGAGGTAATGAGCCATGACCAATCTTATTGGTAGATCAACTGTGGTTACTCGTGTTGAACATGAACTATATTGTCTTGGTATCGTTGTCGGTGTTCTAAGTCATTCCGTGCCGGTGTGCGCTACTGTATGTGTCGCGTCAATGGTGTGCAATCGTGGATACTATGTGCGGTGTGACTCAACCCATGCAGTGTTGTAGCTAACGTGTTAAGTATCTCGTCTGGGGAGTACGTTTACAAGAATGAAACTTAAAGGAATTAATAGGCCCCGGCCTTGGTAAAGTGGTGGAGCATGTAGTTTAATTTGATATAAAGTGGAGAACCTTACCTGGCTTGATATGGCACGATCAATCTGCATGACAGAATCACTATTGCTCTTTATAATAGTAGAGGTAGATATTATATATTGCTATAGATTTTGTTTGTATGTATAAATTTTTTATACATAAAATTTCTTAAGTAAATATCAACATAAAAAATAAATTATAAATATATATATAAACTTTCTTGGATACAAACTTGCACGGGTTAACCGGCACGCGAACGTTCTCCGTTGGACCCACCGAGAGCCAAACACATGGTGCCGTTCATTACACAGTGGACGATATGGATGGAAGGCAACGGACGGCTGTCTTTTGTGTGAAAAGGCAAGCGGTGAGTTCCTTCCAGAAATCACTCTACACGCCCCGATAGTTTCGGTTAATGCCTTCCACTTTTTTTCCTCTCTAAAAAATAATAAAAAAATGCCTTCCACTTTATAAACTCGTCGCGCCGCGGCCGCCGTCCGTCGCCGCATCGCATCGCGTTTGCTCATTTCGCTCTGCTCCGCTCGATCCACGGAGCCGACGACGACGGACGGCCGATGGTGCGGCCGCACGGGGGGACGAGCATGGGGCGTCAGCGCATCGAGATCCGCCACATCGAGACCAAGGGCCAGCGGCAGGTCACCTTCAGCAAGAGGCGGTCCGGGCTGTTCAAGAAGGCGTCGGAGCTCTCCATGCTCACCGGCGCCAGCATCGCCGTCGTCGTCATGTCCGAGGCCCGCAACGCGTTCTGCTTCGGCGACCCGTCCGTCGACGCCATCCTCCGCCGCTACGCGCCCGTCCCCGGGGAAGCCGCCGCCGCCGCGAGTGTTGGTCCTTCCCATGTCCACGGGGCCGCCAGAGACGACGACGACGACCGCGACCGCCACCACCACGAGGAGTTGAGAAAGGCGGTGGAGGACGCCAGGTCGCAGGTCGCCGCGGAGAAGTCGCGGTTGAGCGAGGTGGCGAAGAAGATCGAGGCCGCGAAGGCGGACAGGCAGTTCTGGTGGGAGGCCGACGTGGAGGCGCTCGGGGAGGCGGAGCTGCCGGAGTTCACCAGGGCGCTCGAGAAGCTCATGGCCAACGTGCGCCGCCACGCCGACGACCAGCCGCAGCAGCAGCAGTAGGGAGGAAGACGCATCAATTGATGCACGCTTCCTTCAATTAATTGCGTACTTAATCACGTTTAGCGATTTACTGATTGGCTCTAATTGATTGGTTCCATTTAGCCGAAGCATCTTGCTAACATTTCAGATATATTTTTTTGATTCGCCATGACATTTTGGAAGGAATTAGTGACCAATATCTTGATCAAGAAATGTTTGGAAGGCATTCTGTTGATCTGGAACATGGAAAAATATGTGATTCCAACCAAAAATATTTAACTTAAAAAAAAACTTCTGAAGTTACCAGATGATTTAGTATATACAGATTGAAGCATTGGCCAATTTGACACCAGAAGAGAAGAAAGCATGATTTCAACACGGACCACTAATTTTACAACATAAAAAAGGAGTTGTCTATGTACAAGCACTGATTTCTACCATGTACATATCTGACTTATTTCCTTGTTTCATTTTTTTCTTCGTACCTTCTCAACCACCGTAAAATTCATTTTATATATCTTAGTCATTCCTACGTGGAGTTTTGCTCTGTCTGGCCGATGAATATGCAGCTGCAAGGAGGGCAGCACCAGTGCCAGACCCCTCCTCCATCACTCTAAGACTAACAGTGGCTGCAATCTCCTCTCCCAGGATCTCGACTATGGCTTCATCCAGATACTCTCTGAAGGCCGAATAACCCTGGACGAGACCGCCCTCGATGGCGACAACCGTTCTTCTCCGCACGCCTCTCATCGTTCGAACTTCGCTGGTGCCGCAAAGGGTTCCATCGCAGCCAATCTTTTGCAGTATTGCAACGATCGCAGCTGCTGCTAGGCGGGCAGCTCTTTGGGTGATGATGTCACAGACTCTCACCACAAGCTTCCGGGTCTTGTGAGGAACATCCTGTAGCTGCGTAGGAAAACAATTGAAAAGGTGATGTGTGTCAGTCTGAAGAAACTGTGTACTGAAACAGAAAGGTGAGATCATCTTTGAGCGCTGTATAGAAAACCTTGAGATGTTCCTCCAGTATCTTGCCCACTTCTCTCAAATCTGGGGAATCATCCTCGCGAATTGCAGCTAAGTTTGGTGTGCTGGATTAAAAGGCATGACATTAAAGTTTTGACTGCTAGGCACAAGATGATCACTTTTGTGTTAAAGTAATCTGACAACAGAGTTTCCTAATGCTTGAAATGAAAATCACTTGACCACAAAATACAACCGAAACATAGCCTTGGAATTAAAAATATGATGTTTTAATAGCCCCGGCCATTTAATTGACATGCCAAATTGAAGAGAACGACCTCAGAGAGAATAAATCTAATGTACACAACATGCAACACATAAACTGATGTTTCATTTGCAGATCTAAAGACAAGCATATGCATCTGTGCATAACGTAAAATACCTTGCAAGTTACTATAGAAAAAAAAACACAGGTATTGAAAGAAATAAGGAACATGTACAAACCATTATTGGCTAGTAGTTCCTTTTCCACAAAATATGAACAACCGTGCTGCATTTTTACCGTTTACTAGAAAGAACGGGCAGATGGTAAACCCCCGTAGCACAAGTTGATAAAAGAAACAAGATTGACAAGGAAATAGCTCATGTCATCATGCTAATGGGAAACTAAGGAACCAAACATAGTAGAGCAAACGGGATATGGATTAGATGGCCTTCATATTCACATAGGAGCAGAATTTAGAGGTATTCTACTGTTTAAGTCATTTTGCAATGAAGATAGGAGAATCCAAGGAATAGACATAACATATATCTATTTGCTAAAGATTTGAAAGAACCAAATTGCAAGTAAGAGGGCACCTTAAGATGAAAGGGGTCGATAGACCATCATTAGTACCAAATATATCTGACTCTTGAGCCATTTTTTGGAACACCAATCTTGCAATTTCCCCAAGATACACACCAGAGATCATTTTCTCAAAATTCTACATCAATGAAATGACATTAATTTCAGCCTCATTATCACAAACTCAAAACTTCCCAGTTTTCATAAGGTCTTACCTGGTCATAATAGTTCCATGTTTCGTTATTGAAGCATATATCATAAGGAGTTAATGCTATTTGTGGAGGCCGAAAACTACCCCATTCCACATTTACTACCTGATCCTGATGCATGGAACATTGTAAATTTGTAATACAAAAAGAATCGTCAGATATTCTGTCTGTACATTAAAACTCAGATCAGATAAGACATTTACATTTTACAGAATTTTTTAAAGCCCCATCGGGGTGTATAATTAAATTAGTAGGGGTGAAAAACAAATATACAAGGATTAGAGGTAGGGGGAGCAAAAGCAGCAAGCAGCGCCTGATAGACGCCTTAAAAATTACAAACTCAAATTAGGCGGTCACCATCGCCGTCATTGTTGCGGGTCAGTGCAGATAACCTGCGCGTCCCACAGACGTGCCATAGAACGATCTCCTCAATGATACGGTTGACTATTCCGTTAACCGGAATGTCATCATTCTTAAAAATCCTATTATTACGAGCTATCCAGATTTCTCAGGATACTAGGGTGATGAGCGACTTAACCCCACCCCTAAGAGCTTTGGGCGTACCCTTGCCGAATCCGACCAGTCTTCCAACATTTTACAGAAATGAGAAAAAGGATTAGAAGTACCATACCGTTAGTCCAGAATTGGTAAGACGACCCAAAGATTTGATAATCGCATCGTTGCGTTCAATATAGCATGCATTGGTGCCAGCTCCAATAATCACGGCAGCTACTGTGTCCTCGTCATAATAATGCCCCAGAGCTAATGTCCCCACAGTATTGTTCACCTATTTGTTAGAACAACGCATTGTAGAATCAACCAGAAATGAATGCATTTTAATCCACTAGTGAAAAATTACATGCACCAGACTTGAAAATCACTTTTCTGGACTTATACAAGGATCACAAATTAATTCACAACCAATATATTAACCAGAGCAAAAGAATATACACGAACTTAACAAATAAACAGATACATGATTTCATTATCTTTCGTATGGTCATTCAATTATTCTTCTTATCAAAATACACTAAACACCAATACGGTCTCCCAGCAAGTGACCAGTACAGGGAACGTAAGAATCAAGTTGGTTCATTTCCTTTTCGTAGATCCTAGTAAATGCTCTTCAAGATCTTGTTTGAAATATTTAAAATTAGATTAACGTCCTCAAGATGAAAATGAATCATATAGTTCCTAATTTCCAGGTCAGCTATATTGAAAGAGAAGTGTTACAATAAATGAAACATTAGTACATATAGGAAATGAACAGATTCTGAGGATCAGCCGACACGAGATTTACAAATTATCAATAATAGTCAAATCCATACTTTTGTATAACCCCAGAAGGATTCATAATTTTAAGTCCCAGCAAAAAAGGGGGACATTTTTTACTGCGCAATAATGTAATTTATGTAGAATGACCAATGACTATGAGGACTAAAATTAAATGTATAAAGAAGTGCTAATAAATTTTTCCATGAAGGAAAATGAAGGATTATGTGCCTGTGAATAGTTAACCTCTAAATAGATCCAGTATGCTCAAAATTTAATACAACTCTATAATTTAATGTAAGCCTGATATTATTATGACTGATTCAGATTGAAACAAAAAATATCATGTCCATTTAAATTAGAAACGATACTTAAGGCTGACAACATGAGTAACAGGCCAATTCGTTACACTGAAAAATATCTCATTTTTCTGCTGGCAGGAGCATAGTGATATTTTCTAAAGTATGCTATTCAGAACAGCATGCGCACACCCAGTGGATTATCAGTTATTTTTTCTCGAAGCTAATTAAGACTGAATGCATAAAAAAGAGATTAATGATGAAAACATGTCAAATATTTTTTCTTAATGGAAGGAGTTTTTTACATACAAGTCTGCAACATACCAATACGTTGACCTTCATATTCAGTCCATTCCTAGCAAGGGCTTCATTTAGGCACTGAGCAACATCTTTCCCGACCTGATATTCCATAGGTACCAAAAGAAAAACAGAGTGCAATAAAATAAGAAATCAATGGTAAGTACAAGGAGCCAAGGTACAAAATGAAACACGTCAGTTATGAAAGAAATGATGGAAGTAAGACTGTATAAAGGTATCAAGGTAATTGTAAGCAAATTAGAAAAACAAATTGATAAGATTTTGTGTTACATATCCACAATAATAAATCTGCAAACCCGTCAAGCCACAGGATATTTGAATAATGTGCTAAAGTGTGACTGAATAAGCTATTGCAAATGATCAAAGGAACAAAGATGCACAACAGAGACATCACATTACAAGACTTGGTATCCTCATAGTTCTGATGATTGAAAAAACTGGAGTTTTGCCAGCTTTGTATCTATGTTGTAGTTTACGCTCATAGAATTATGGTACAGAATTCTCTTACAATGTTACGTTTATTTAAAATAATCGAATGTAAAGCAGATTAATTGAAGACATCGCATTACAATGTAAAGCAGATTATTGAAGAAATAAAATTTAACTTACAGCCTCTTCAACTGAAAATTCTTTAGTCCATCGAATTAATGTCCCTGAGGATATGGAGTTCTGACTAACGGGGAAAGAAAATGTAAAACCAAGTGCCCTCCCCTCATCTCCCCCACCCTCTCGTTCAATAAAATTCTTCAGTGTTGAGGCAATGAAATTGAACAAGTCCTGCAAAAAAATTAAAACTCACATACATAACTACTAAAACTTATATAGGTAAATGAAAATAAAATGATGAAACATACATCACTTGTTCCCTTGGTCAATTTTTCAGGGATAGGCTGATGTTCAACTTTCCGATTGATGATTGTAGACCCTGCACCAAGTTCTACTTGGAGGACTCTAAAGCTTGTTCCTCCAAGATCAATGGCATAATAGATGCCTTCCTCACTCCTGGTCATGTCACATGAACTACTGTAAGACAGTTATGCAATTTCATGCCCCTTAGAAAACTTATCCACAGGTGGTAGGATGTGATGCAATAGCTAATAAATCAACATATTATCATATATGTAAAATTCATACTGATTTCAGTTCGCGAAAAATATGATATGCATGAACAGTTACAGCATTTTATACAACACTATCTACATCAAATGGCTATAATAGATACAAGGATTACAAAACCATTGATGCAGATTCTCTAAATTAAATGAACTCCCATCGATCCTAAAAAAGTAGTTTTGAGTTGTGAGCTTATGGTAAACCATAAAGAGTTGCATTAACCAAGTACCTCAAAGTGGGCAAACAGTTCAGGTTCGGACATGTTTAGAAGGTTACATTGTACCAATGCAAGATCATCATCAACAAAGGCAGAAGAAACGAGAAAGAAAAGAGTCTTGGCAATTCTCATTTGAGCTCAGTTCTATGCCTACTAGCCATTATGGACGCCATATAGGGTATAGCCTAGCTAGAGCCCAATGCAGACAGGTGATAAAAGTGCGTGCTGGCTTCATTAGGACCATCACACTCAAAACGATCCATGATTAAAACACCCGATGCATTCGTAAATCGTAAGGTAGCAGAAGAGAAACTACACGTTCAAGGACTTTAGTGTAGTGTAGTGTACTGTCATAAATGCTAATTAGAAACACACCAACGTCATTGATCATTTCACTTCAATAAAGCGGAAAATATTACAGTACATTCTAAAAAACTGGCATTGTTAAGTTCTATGTGTTAAGGTTTAGGAGTGTTTAAGATCGAAGAAACAAGAGGTTGCGCTTAAATGTGTTGAGGGTTATGAGTGAAGAAATAATAATTCCCAGGTTCTTTCAAATGTTATTATTTAACAAGAAAGGAAACCAAGAAATTCTCTTGTCCCAAGAGGATCAAGGGATTCTAATCAAATTCGACGCCATCGAAAGTGGAACGGCGAAGCGAGACTGGCGAGAAACTAAGTACACCAAAAATGGTGATCCGCAAGAGTAGAGAGGTCGAGAGAGGAGCCCATCCTGTGATCGCGTCCCGGCGCGCTGGGTGGGACGGACGCACGTACCCGTCGGGGAGCGTGTCGACGCAGGTGAGCAGCATCCGGACCTTGCTCCCACCCTCGGACGCGAGCCCGGCGAACATCTCGATGGCCAGCGAGTTGACGACCCGCCGCAGCAGCTCCGCCGGCGCGGCGCACCGCTCCTCCAGGTCCCGCACCACCGCCACCGCCCTGCCCCACCGCCTCCACGCCGCCCCTCGCCTCGCCACCACCCCCACCGCCACCGCGCACGCCACCACCGCCCACCCCACCGCCCCCGCCCGCACCCACCCCGCCGCCCTCCCTTCCATTCCCCCCACCCTGATCTAGGTCGGCCGCGGCGCGGCGCGGGGACGCGACGCGATCGATCGCAACGGCCGATCAGCTCGTCGTCGCGGCCACGCGGAGCAGCGGAGAGGGGACGCGAACGCGACGCGGCGAGGCGAGGCGTAGCGAATAAATAGGCGAGGCGCCGGGGGAGGCGCGCGTGACGTGGGGATGACGTAGGTGGGCAGCCATAATAATAAATTGGGGGGTATTATTAATTAATCAATTAATAATAATCGATTTGGGAGGAGTACTGTACTGCCAAAATTAAGAGGCGCCGGTGTTTAAATCCTTCCAAGTTTTGCAAAGAAAATCCTCCTCCGTATGAAATTCACCCGGAGGCAGCAATGAATGTCTTCCAAACTTGTGTAAAATTGTGTATTCCCCACAGTTGAATTAGTGTTGATCTTCCATAAATGTGCTGGGATCTCAACCTGATTTGTTTTGCATTAAAGGAAAGATTAATTGTGGTATTATGTAATGCTATCTTTATATCTATCTATCTAGGTAGGTATCTATCTATCTATCTATCTATCTATCTATCTACTGTCTATCTATCGATCTATGATATATCTTTTGATGTATATCCTGTGAATTAATGATCCCAAAACTGCATTTGTGTTTGATGAATAAATGTGGATCCTACAAATTTTTTCAATTAATGCAGATGGAAGATTATATCTGGTTTCTAAAGTTATGCCTCCTTTGAAATTAACGGAAGAAATTTAGAGGAATATATTATGGAGGAACCGGGAGAAAATGGCACACAATCTATAAGATTCAAGTGTCGTAAAAAAAAAGCCCTTAATGAATGCATTTCCGTATGAAGGGGTTGTCTTTTATCTTTTTAAAAGAAAAAACTAAACAACATATTTACAAATAAAAAATAATTTATGAATAAAATTATTATATATTTGTTCATAACAATCTAAAAGTCAAAACTAAAAAATAAACTATAATAAAAAATCTTAAAATCAATTTCAAATTTAAAGTTAAAATTTAAATTTTGGCTTATAAACATAAGTAAAAGCTACCGCATAGGGGTGAAAATTTTTACTCCAAAACGATTCTTTTTATAATTCCATAGAAAGACGGTTTAATTTTCACTCGCAGGGTTTATCCAAGGCAAGTTTAGAAAAGATTGGGAGTGAAACGGCCGTTCAATCGGAAAAAAATGTGAACCAATGTCTCGAGCGGTCTGGTTCAGTGCAAAGACCGTTAACACAGTTGAACCGCTATGAACCGGCTAAACCAGATGATTTTTTAACATGAACCGGGAATTAAACCACGATGGCTGGACCAGCCGGCCTAGAAAGAGGCGGGCCCGCTGCACGTCAATTAATGGGCCAGATCGAGGCCCAATATCTTCATGCCGTCGACACTATCGTAACATCTCCAACAGAGTACCTATTTATTAACTTCCATATAAAATTTTAGTGATTATGTTGAAAAAATATCCGCGAATAGAATTCGTATTTAACTTGTCATACCATTGAATAGCTAAACATGTAGGGATGAAAACGGTCAGAAAAAGTATCTAACCATATTTATTCCTGCATTTTTGCCTCGAAAATGGGAGCGGGAGCGGAACCGTCGGTCGGGAAAACAAAATCGGTTACACGGTATTTCGAAAACGATTTATTTCGATCGGGAATATGGCGATAACGATCGGGAATCGATATTTCAAAATGAAAATAACAAACCATATAACCACTTCAAATATTCTAACACAACAAAATTAGTGTGGATATGATACTAGCATAATACATAAAACAATTGATGAGAACATACAACATCATATAAATTAGTTGATCAACACGTACTCATAAGAATATAAGATCATGGTAGAGTTCAAAATGGGAATGTCCACGGGAATTATCTTGGGAAAATACGGGAACCGTGAAAACAGTCGGGAAAACACCTCAACCGTTTTCGCTACCATTTTCGCCGGCTTTTCCTGTTTTTTTTTTGGTTTCCTGTTTTTCCTTTCAAAACGGTATTCGGACGGGAAAATCGATATATGGTGCCGGTCGGGACGGGATTTTCCCGTCCCGTTTTCATCCCTATAAACATGGCTCTTCAATGGCTAAATATGGCAAGTCATCCACCCATCTAGTAAATTTGCCATATGTGAATCCTATGTGATTGGGTCCACAAGTTATCCTCCCGGCCAATAGGATTTGGAGATTGGAATGAAGAGTCTATTGGAGTGCACATTAATTTCGAAATGAAATCTTTCGACATAATAACTAAGAGCATCTTGGAAGAATGGCTAAATTTTGACTCTCCAAATCTAATTTAGCCATTAATGTTAGGTTTGACAACTTTAAAGTTTGACGTGCACTCCAACAGACTCTCCATTTTTACTCTCAAAATTCAAAGAGGGGAAGGATGACTGGTGGGCCACGTGGGACCCACAGATAGCAATCTTGCTAGTGGGAGAATGATTTGTCAGGTTTGGCTATTGAAGAGTCATATTTAGTAATTCAAATGGCATGACAAGTTAGATAGATATTCTCTTCGAGAACAGTTTTTGTAGAAAATTACCAAAATTTTGTATGGTAAGTGAAATGAGTTGTCTCTTGGAGATGCTCTAAATTAAGATTTGGAGAGTCAAATTTTAGCCATTCTGTTAGAGATACTCTCACCTCCCTATTAGATCAGCTGTGCTCAAGTGAATATTTATATAGAGCAAAACTTCCCTAGAAGATCGGTTGTGCTCAAGTGAATATATAGTAAAACTATTCTATACTCTCCTCCCCTCTCAAGGTCCAAACCCACCTCCCACCTCCTTTCAAGGGCCCAGAACACCCCTTCCGATCTGGTCAAAGAGTTCTCCCATTGGTCAAACTAGTCCACTGACTTTCATCACAACCCACCTTTTGTCACTTCCGCATGTCTTAAATGCGGTAGTAACACGAAAACTAAAATATTGTAACATACCGCTAATTTGTAGTAATAATATCAAAATATAATCATGACGGATCTAGTTTTTAAATCACCTTTTTAAGCATTGTGTGGTGAAAACGGTTTTTAAATATAATATATGACAAATGAGATATTGCTCTCTAAAAATTGATAATACAGTCTTTTACTTCTTCACGTGTACTAGTAGTACTTTCATACTATGTGTTATTGCATTTTCATTGTTATGTGGCTGCAGAGCTATAATAACTTGTAAATTTTGCAATAACATATGGTGCACGAAAAATAGACTATTAGCAATGAGCCATGCTCATGGTCACAATTCCCTTGTTAGTGCATTCCTATCACGATGTTGTAGTAACAATGCATACGTTTTATAGCAACATAACGTGTTACTATAATTCATAATAATATTAGTATAATTTATTATTACAGTAAGCAACTATATTCTTAATTTAGTGTCTTTGACTTGTATGGTAGTAGATGAGACATCCATACGGAACCATGCTTCAATAGATTGCGAGGACACGGGAACATTATTATGTAGAAATTGCAAGGTTACTGCACAGCCTATTTGCCATACTATTATTGTATACTTGTATAATGTTTATAGATATTCTTAAGATTTAAAACTTTAAAGCTCTCAGCTCATATATTTTTTTTTTAATTTTTGTATCCCATTGTTAGAAAAAAATGCTTTAAAATATAGATATCTCATGGCTATGTTTTGACTTTGTAACTGCATATAAGTTATGTTGTTACTACACAATAATCATATTGTTGCTGTACAGTTCCTATGAGGCGAGAGGCGATTCTTACTATTTCAAACTTTAAACAACTTTGTCTCTTAGCTCATATATTATTTTTTAAAACATTTGTACCTCATTGTTACAAAATAAAGTGTTTTTAACAAGTAGATCCATCGTGACTATGTTTCTACGTTATTAATATATATAAGTTGTATTGTTACTCAAATTTACTCCCTTCGTTTTACAATGTAAAACTTTCTATCCTTAGCTAGATTCATATGGATGCTAATAAATCTAAACATATATATAAATTATATATATTTATCAATTGATAAATTTAGATAGGGCTAGAAAGTCTTAGAATATAAAACGGAGATAGTAAACATTAACAAGTTCACTTTTAAGCCCAAATCAATATAACGACAGTGATTTGACATTTCTCATCATGAAGCGATGAGGCACAAGTTGGGATTTAAAAAAAAGGAATAATAACATTTAAATGAAAAATGTAAAATAAGTATTGGATTTGGAAAATTAATAAAAATATGGCCTTATGGCCGGCTTCACGTATGTCTGTTCAACAGGCCCCTGTCGACAGGGCAGGGTTCAACAGAAACTTCTCGAGGTGGTTGGTCTGGCTTCTCTTACATTTGTTCTGTTGCACTGTCTGTCTAGCACTAACCTATGGTTTTTTTTAACTCGCTGGTTTACATGGTATATAAATTTTATGATTCATCCTTTTAGGTACTAAATACAGTTGTATTATAGGATGGAGGAAGTATCTAATTTGTATATGGTATAGATTTTGTTTTTTTACCAGCATATCGCCTATCCCAATAATGCTGCACCTTGGTCTCAAAAAAAAAAATTGCTGCACCTGCATCGTCATTTTGATGAGAATCTTGAGAAAAAAAACTAGAATTTTCAAGTTCTAACTTCTAGCTTATTTTCTAGATTTGTCGACTACATATTCTAATCTTTGTGAGAATCTAATATTGATTGAAGAGCTAAAGATTCCTTTAAAAACTTGATTTTCCAAGCTATGACATCTAGTTTATTTTCTGGATTTTTTTATTATATTTTCTAATTTTTCCTGAGAATCTAGATTGATTGAAGAGCTATAGATTTTTTTTAAAAACTAGATTTTCCAAGCTCTAACTTCTAGTAGTTTGATTCCTAGATTTGTTGAGTACAAATTCTAATCTTTGTGAGAATCTAGATTATTGAAGAGATATAGATTATAATATATATATATATATATATATATTTATTTATATTTATATTTATATAGCTACCAGAAGTTCTCTCCAACATACGTTTATATGTTTTGCCAATGTCACCTGTATAACCCCATGTGACGGTGTGAATGCATCATGCATGATCCACCATTTTGTTCTCAATGGACCAATAACTCACACAAAGTAGTCTATATACGAAAGCTCCCAGTAAAACTAAACTCCCCATATCCGCAAGTATGGTGGAAGAGGTCTGGTCTAACATTACAAAGACTCCTATAAAAGATAATGACGGTGATGTGTGGTATTGAATCTATTAACTATCTCACCACCAACTCCCTCTTATTTTTTAAAAGAAAAATAAGATCTATATATCAAACCACTATATTAACTCTACGTTAATAACATACTAATTATATTTTTTAATAAAATTCCGTTGCTAGTACCCATAAAATGTGCTACCCATTCTTTTACTATGGAGAATAATCATTTTTAACTTGATTTTATATGTAGCTATCCAATTAAATTTGATTGTTTTAAATAGTATTAAAAATTTCAAGAGGTAATTTACAAAATTAATAATAATAGTAGATGGGATTGCAAGATTCACTGCCATCGCCTTCTTTTCAAGAAGTATATAGTTGAAACCAACACTGAAAGCATGGCTTCTCTTTGCTTGTCCATAAGACCATAACCATGTGTAGCGAAGAACAAACGAATTTGAGATTACACATTCAAAACAACACGCAATTTGAATCTTATATACCATGTTTTCTCTCTTCCCCATTGTCAGTCACGGTACATCAACCAAATCGTCGAACTCAACCACCACCACCACCAAAAAAAAACCCCCTTAACCTCAACAAATACGAAAACGAATTTGTATCCCTTCGCTGATCATTTTTCGTGCTACTATCTTCAAAGAATATATTGCACCGGGCAAAACTACTCTTTCTCCTTCATGTTAACCTGTGATACTGGTGTTAGTGTTCGGGCTCGAGACCATCATGTCAAGCAAAGACAGGTTGATGTCCCAGTCCCAAACCATGCTTTAGCTGCTGCTCAAGCTACATGATCCGAAGTGTCAAAACTGATCATCCCAATCAACCAATCCTTGTAGTCAGACCATTCTTCAGAAGAAAGGGCCAAGAGGACTGTGCTGGACAGTCAAAGCTGGCATGTGGCACGTCCTTGTGTGATGAGGACGGCATAGTTAGCGCACCAGGAATCCAGGAATGGCACCTACCACTCCAGGAGGACCAATGCTGTGCGACTTGGTGCAAGGCGGCCTTGCTCCAAAATGTAACTGATGCAATGGATCCTTGTCGCATTAAGATCTCGCCACAAGCGTCTACGAATAGATTCACCAGTAATCATCATCATATCCAGACCACCGTGACCGGGATCCGCTAGATCTATTTGACTGCCATGGACGAGGGTTAAAACCCCTATCATATTGTTTGGTATAGCGCTGTTCAGGTGACCTGTGCATGTTCCTCCCCCTGGAAACTCTCTTTGTAGCATTTCTTAGATTCTCTTCAATATCATATTCTTGGCGCTGCGAAAGGGAAACATGGTAAGGTTTTACTAGTTAGAGAACCACTTTGTTTCACAGGAAGTGATAAAAGAGAAGAAAAAGAAAAAACAATGAGTCTCATCTTATAATCAAAAGAAAACTTCATATTCTGCCATCAATAAGTAGCACAGTAGCAAACAAGAACAGAATAAGGTAAGCATAGATTTCTCCATTACTAGTATGTACCCAGTGTCTGCTCATAGTAGCATTGCCCATTATGATCAGTATTCACATTATTTCACATAGAATGCTTGCATAACTGTCGAGACTTAAATTTTGCCCATATGCTACAAATGCCAACTAGGCAACTTTCTGCTATGAAAATAATGAATTTGTAGACATTTACCCCTTGGAAATAAATCTATGATGAATTGAAGGTTAGTGCATGATCAGTTGCCACTTTTCATATGCATAGTTAATTGTTTTTGTGTTTTACCTTGTCAGAGTCTGAAAGAACGTTATACGCCTCCCCAATTGCTTTAAATAAATGATCGGCATCTGCATAAACCTCCTTGGCGACATCCCTCCAAAATCCATCATCAGGCATTTCATTCCTTACTAGCAGTTGTGCAGCCTGCAGGTAAAAATAATCTTACATGCTTTCTTCATAAACCCAACAAGAAATTCTCTGAAACAATGTGAACCTTATCTGGATGATGCCTCAGTGCAGCCTTCCGGTACGCTTTCTTAATATCTGCTGGAGAGCAAGATGGTTCAATTCCCCTGCAAAATAGAGTATTGAGAGGGAAATGAGAGACAAACAGTTATCTCCGCATATAAGAGCTAATAATTTCCTTCATCTCATGAAAAAAGAGACGATTCATCAACAGTTAGAAAGGGTGATGCCCAATTAAAAAATATTATACAAGTGTACAGCATAATATGACTTAAGCAGCTAGAGTACTCGTCAGTCATCACGATGGAGTTGATGTCATACATCATGTGTGTTGCTAGATGTAGATAAGTATTGACTCTCCTATAAAACACAGGTTGCCTTGTGCTATTGAAAAATATAATCCAAGACATGTAATGACAGATGATATTATTTGTTGCACTACTTCAATTACAACAGTATGTAAAAATCAATTATTGAAAGCAAATATTAAGGTATTAAAAAGTTAGTAAAAAAACACAAAAGCAAAAGAAGGTAAGTTTCATTGAGAAAAACTTACAAGATTAAATACAAATTCAAGGGAGTATCTCTTTTTGCTTCATCCTCTACAGACAAAAGTCGTGCCCGTGCCTGCTTCAAATCACTATGCTTGTTCAAAGCTTTTGGTGACAATCCAGACTTATTAGGTTGCTTTTCAAGAAGTGAGATGAGCTTCCGTAAATCATTGGCAGCTTGACCATAATCCCTGATCATTTCATATAAGGTGGCTCTCCTTGAAATTGCCTAAAATTAAGAAGCATAATGAAATCCATAAACAACCATGTAGGGCTAAAAGAATCTATGTAGAATAATTGTATCACATATTGTGCACATAGAAATGTGTGCAAAATGGTACTACCTCCGTCTCATAATAACTTTATTTTTCGATTTCTGTGTCCAACGGTTGACCATATTTGTCTTATTTGAAAATTTTGTAAAAAAACTTTAAAAAATTAGTCACACATAAAGTACTATTCATGTTTTATTATCTAGTAACAATAAAAATATTAATCGCAAAAAAAATTCAAATAAAATAAAGAGTCAAAATATTGTATCCAATAACTGAAAAATAAACTTATTTTAGGACAGGACGGAGGTAGTAAGTGTGTATCATGAAACAAAAGCTACTGCTCTATACCTTGGGATAAGTTGCATCAAGAACCATGGCTAGTGAACAATCTGCTATAGCATCAGTTACTTGACCAAGTGCTTGGTATGCAGCAGCACGATTGCAAAAACAGACAGCAGAAAAGGGCCGTGAATCACCATTGCATGCCAAAGCTGCTGAATATTGTTCTACCGCTTCTGAGTATCGACGAGCTTGAAATGCTTCATTCCCAGCAGCCTAAAAAGCAGCATGAGAGCATAAAAAATGTTTAAGTTACCATTAACAAAAATGAAAGGCTATCTAATGGGTTTATTGCTCGTTCTGTGATGTTGCACAAAACATAGGAAATAGAGATGCACTCAAGTTACTCAGTAAAATGATAGGTTGCTGGATGTAAATAAATGAGTGTTTGTCTATTTCTTGCACATCTTACTCAGTAAAATGATAGGTTGCTAAAGCCTAAAGGTGGATAAAAAATGCAGTTCTGATTGGAAGAAAGAAAGCATGGATGTGGTAGACAGCAAAATACTACCACATTGAAAATTATGCAACATTTCCTGCACAGAAACATCATGTTCTTTATAACCAGAAGGGGTAAAAAAATTGTAGAGTTCTTTAGAAATGATATTCTCTTGAATACTTCCACGATGAATAATCCCGTTAGGCTGTTAAACAGAGTTTTTTATCAGTTACAGCACCTGTAAAGTATGGATCGTTGTAAAAAAAAATCTTATATTTATAAAGTCTAAACTGCTGGGCATTACCTGGCAGTAACTTCCTAAAAGAACAAATTATAGTTCAGGAAAGAGAAAATTAAACATCAGAACACAATAAAAATATAGGTAGATATGATATGATAAATATCATCAAGGTTCGTTTCTGCAAATATGTTCAAGGATGCAGAGAATCAATAGAAATGGAACATACCTTATGGGAAAGAAGTTCCCGTATGGTAGTAGACAATGATGAGAAACATTCTTGAGATGTTTTGCCATCGCTGCAAGAGTTGCACCATTCAGGAGTTACAAACATCACAAGACAGACAGCAAAAAGGAAAAGTAATTCACAGGACATGAGAAATTTTACCTCTCTTTGACATTAATCACTTGCTGATGCTTATTTAGCAACTCAAGAGCATCTTCAAGTTTGCCTAAAAGGAAGTAAGTCTTGCAAATGAGGTATGTCCGCCAGAGCCTCCCTGAGCATTCTGTAGTTTCAGATGCACTAGAATTCTTTTCAGCTGAAACAACTGTTTCCTGACATAATTGAATAACATCTTCATATTTCCGTAGCTGTTCAATGCAACAACCATATTAGTAATCAGAGAATTAGGAAAATGAGGAAAAGCATTCATAAAGCATTGCATTAAGGCATACAATAGTGTAATAGTTCAGAAAAATCCATGGATATAAAACAGTGAACAAGAAGAAATTACAGACCGTCAGTAGTGCCTCCGCTTTCATCTCCATTAGTTTATCTGAGTGCGAACTTATGCGCAATGCACTGGAGATCAATTCTAAAGCCAGTGTCGCTTCCGGCACTGTTCTTTTCTTAAGAAGTTCCTTGGATTTTGATATCCAATCTGCCACTCTCTGCAGTATAGATTAAATGATTTCATCATATCAATGAGTATGATGTTATAATACGGAGCAAAAGAATATTTCTAGTGAAAATTTGTTATCTCAAATATATCTTAACAAGCATCAGAGATAATATATCGGGTGCAAACAAATAATTTTGGCAGAATAAATATTTGCTACCAATTCTGTCCATTCTAACAAAGACAATGGTTTGCTACAAGAGAATAATTAGTACAAGCACAGTCGCCAATGAAATAACTTCCACTACCAGAATAAAACTCCTTTATTATCATGTATATTTAGTCCATGTGATATCCTCGTATGGTGAATGGAAAAATGATTAAGAAACAGAAGCTAGCTGCCATTAAGATTTACAAACAGGAAAGAGAACCTACTAATACAGTGATATGAACAGAATGATATTGGAAAGATAGTAAATGCAACACAGATCAGAATGCTCATACAAGCTGTAACCAAAATTCCTAATAGTAAGACATGATGGGCGATCATCCTGTTTGGCAACTCAACAGGCTTAATGATCAGTCAGAACTTGCTAACCCAAAAAGAATATAATATTGTCATCCATGGATCCACCTTACATTAAAATAGTTCCTATGATAGTAAAGACAAAGATAAAGACAATCATTGCAACTGGAATTTGAGCAGGGCAGATTTACCCTTTTTATGTATACTCCATAACCTCAGAACTATATGATGTTTTAGGAAGTGTGCTACCAAACTTCTATTCCTTACAACACTACTATAAAAAGTCTATGAAGATTGACCATCTGAAACATAATTAGATTTGTCATGAAAAAATTTCATATCATACAAGTAGCAGACAAATACATGTATTGGGGATCACGCTCATGTCCAAAATGTCAAAACTCATCAGGGGTACCTTACAATCCTAATTCAGATTTCCTTTTTTTCTAATTTTGATTTCCAACAGACTGTTATTAAGTGCTCCAACAAACTTCTGTTAACCACTCAGTTGGTCCCTGATGGTAATTTGAGGCCATTACTTGAAGACCTAGTTGGCGAACTTAGGCTTCTACAATTAAACAATTAATCGTCACCTCTGAATGAAACACTAGGAACAGATCAGCTGGAAAGGAAAAGGAAAGGGAGAGGAACATAGAGGAAAGGGAAGGGGAGAAGGAAGAGGATTTGCCATAATGAAGCAGCAAGTAAAGGTGGTGCTAGTGATTGGTGAAGCAAACAAAAGAGAAGGAAGTGATGGAGGTCAATCCAGCTCATATTTGAGCCCTCAAGCTATGGAGTTGACCACCTCTATATCCCCATGACACTAACCTCTCTCTCTTAGCCTGCTTTCACCTCCCAACATCACTGGACAGTCCTTATCATCTTTGTCCTTTTAGCTGCCAGAACCAGAGACCATGCCCACAATGGGGGTAGGACTCAAAAGCCACTGGCAAAATTTGGAGGGTGGCAGATGTGTAGAGTAGATTACAGGAGGAGGTGAGAAGCAGAAGCAGTAGTAACAGAAGAGTCAGAGCAAGAAGAAGCAGCGGCATAAGGAAGTAGCCCACTGAAACTGTGAAACAGCAAATGGCAGCATGTTGCTCCACATCCTGCTTTGGCTCCTTTCTATATGTTACTCTGCTTATTACTCCCTGAGTACATAAATATTACTACATCTCCCGTTCAAAATTTGTAGCCAAAATACTACTACTTCTCCACCTAATTCCTTACCTCTACCAATCACAACCACCTCCGATTAATTATTCACCTACTTACTCATCTCAACTAATCACAATCATTTCTCACCTCAACCTTAATCCCCTCAAAAAAAATAGCTAACGTAATAGTATTATGGAACAGATGGAGTACTTACCATCAGCAGTTATAATATGTTTTTAGTACTAGATCAGGAGCTAAAACCCAAGTCATTACTGGTGCCCAGTCAACTACTTAACCAACTAGGTGACTATTTGGCAATTTGCCTCCTAGGGGACTCGACTCCCTTTGTTCCACAGTGTAGGATTTTCTAGCTATGCCTATTCATATGGATGCTAATGAATCTAGACACATATACAAACCATACACATAGATCAATGGATGAATGTAAGCAATGCCAGAAAATCTTATAATATAAAACAGATGTAGAAAAACAAGTAACAACTAGTATATAGCTGTAGATAACTATATGGACCACACCTTTCAAGTTATGCTTTACATGTGTTCCACTCTAAAATCACCTTTTGAGGTGATGCTTGAAAATAACTAATAATAGTTCTCAAGAAAATGACAGATAACAAATTAGTAATTATATGCCCTTTGAAATTTCATAAATGAAAATTAGATAGCAAAAGAATTAGAAAACACATGAATATTACTTAATACAAAATAAAGAACTTAAAGTGAACCCTTGAGCAGAAAGAAAGCACACCTGGACTCTTTCAAGACCATCAGAAGCCTCAGCGAACATTTTGATGTCAGACCCAGAAGTTTTACTGGACTTCAAACAGGTTGTGTAAGTCGTTGCTGCATCTTCAAGATCCCCAAGTGCAAGTTGGCAACTGCATCCATAGAGCAAGTTAGATTACTAAGGGGGTGTTTGAGATACTTGAGATTGAAGGATTATCTGATTTTGCTAGCTATTTGAAGATATAAACAACTGAATTAACTACTATAAATTGAAAATCTTGTTTTAGAAAAGGTCAAATAAGGAACTTTTACATTAGAAATTTTTTGCACAAAACACAGCATTTAGGAGCTTGAAAAGCGTGGCAGCAAAAATCCAAAATCCTTAATTGGATTAGAATACAGCCTAAATCAATGAGTTCTATCACAATAAATGGCTAAGAACTAAGGATGTAAGGGTGTGTGTACACAGGTTATCACCCTTTTTTCTAATTTAATGATACGCAACTCTCCTTAAACATGGGTCAATTCTTACATGAATCCATAAAATGTCCCATGTCACAGACGGGGTCCTAATGGACCTAACAGAGATAATAGCCAGAACAGCATGGTCTATACACTAATACACAAGCATAACAAAATTATCCTATAAATTGCTCAGAAGTTATGAGGATGGTATGTTCAATCGAAGTAGCAGAGTGAATAACCCATCCAGAGTGCTCCAGTACAGTGCACAAAGACAATAAATTTCAAGGAGAAAAAAACAGTGGACAACAGTTTATGTTCTGCAAAGCATACTGTAATTATATAGTGCTATTTGAATAGCTTAGTTAAGACATAGTGATACAGCTGAGACATGCAGCTCTGGCTTTTCAAGTATGCATCTTTCCAAACATTTAAATATCCATGGCATCATGTTTCAAAACATTTTAATATCTGTCGCATCATCTTCCATAATAAAGCAGTATATTCCACTACTGGACGCTTAGCAGAAAAAGAACATGTCTTCATGATAAAAAGTAGTTTTTAGTCATACTAATGGATTTCATTTATGTAATCACTGAACTAGATATATTATTTCATTTAAAAATCAAAATAATAGTTAGGTAAATGTAGCAGCTCCTTACTTTGCAGCTCTAACTTTAGCCTTGAGAAAGGTGGAATCAATTGATGTAGCAATCAAACAATCCTGGAGAGCTTCTCTCATTCTCCCAAGAGACATTTTTGTAGCAGCACGGTTGCTGTAGCAAAGCATCAGTGCATGGGAGCAGCATCCAGAAGAGCCAAGACCAGAAATAGAATTTATTCCACGGGTATAATACTCCTCTGCTGTAGCAAAGTGACCATTTGCATAGGCTTGATTTCCACTGACCAAAATAAAATCAATAAGCTATGGTATATTAGAATCAAATTTGAATAATCACATAATGTCATGCAAAAAGATACATATGACATGAAAATGACGATAACAGACAAAATCACGTCATGTTCATACAAACCTTGTACGCCAGGTTTCACAAGTTTCCAAGGCTGCAGAAGTTGATGCGTCACTTATTGACTGCTCATCTGTTGGATCCCTTGTTTTATTGTTTTCAGGGGAAAACTGCATGGCATTCATGTCTCGTGGTGACCTTAGCTGTACAGAAGCCTGAGTAGCTGATGGCTTACATAGGTGGCCACCCTTAGTTCTTAACTTCCTTCTTGTGTTACGTCTTTGTGTTGGCAATGAGTTCTGGGGAGACAGGGATGCACCGAAAGTAAAGTTCAGCCTGTTAAAATCTGCTGAGCTTGATTGCAAAGTGACATGTTCACCAGTCTCGTGCATTGTTGTGTAGCCTTTCTCTTCATGGACTTGCCCTTGATCGTTATGCCCATAAGCATCATCCCAAACTTCTGCTGGGGCTGATTTAGGTTTACGATTAGCAGCAACATTTGTATTGGAGGAAGAAGGTTGTGATGCATTAGGTATATTTACTTCTTCATCAAAACTAGAAAAACTGCTAGCAAAGCTGTTCTCATATGTGTCTACATTAGGAACTCTGCCTTCCTCTTTGCAAGTTGGAGGATCTGCATCAATAACTAAGTGTTCAGTTGCAGAAACTAGATCTTCAGCACAACTGGAGTTCTGATTTGGAACACCATAGTCACGTATATGAACAGACTGATCAGACGTTGCTGGTGACTCTCTTGATACCTGTTCAACTGTTGATGGATAAGGAGAGCAATCCATTGGCGAGTAGTCACCTGCAAAATCCGTGTCTGGCAGCCCAGTGGTGCATGTTTCTTGAGAAGCAAAGTGATGTGGTTGAGCACGCTGCTTTAGCTTGGTGGGCCTTTTATTTTTCCTTGTGTTTTTATGTGCTTCCTTTTTATCTCTATACGCTGATTTTATATAGTCAATACCAAATAAGCTCTCTCTGGAACACCAAGATGTATCCTCTCTGAGTGCACAAGACTCACCGGGAATAGTATCACTTCTTGGATTTGTAGTTCTAAAACTGAAAGATGGCACTGCGTTTTCAGAAGCAGAAAAACTGGAAGAATGATTTGAATGTGTAAATGCAGGTGACTCCTGAACATTGGCCTGGGGAACAGCACCAAATTCTGGATTGGTTCCTGCTTTACTTCTGAACACAAATTGAGTAGAAGATTCATTCACTTTAGTATATCCGACTGAAGTCCCTTCCCCGTTGATGTTTAATTTCTTGATTTCATCTTGTAACGCTTGTTCTGCAGATCCTTCAGAAGGAGGGACTGCATTGCTGCTGCTACTGAAAACAAAATTACTTGGCCCATAACCTTGATCATTATTTGATCTGGAATGTGTAAACTTTCCAATATCCTCATTAGCAAAGTTCCCTCCACTACCCTTTAGTTCAAAGGATACATTAGTTTTGATACTTGTGAATTGCATGCTTGATGCCTGGGCAGAAGAAAATGTTGTGGTTGCATTACTTCCAAAAACAGATACTTCTGGTGGCTGGCTAGCAGTTTCATCTTTATTGCTGCTGGATGGAGTTCCATGGCCTATGTTCAATTTTGTCATTTTCTCTGGAAGTGTACTCTCCATGTTACTATGAACCGAGGTAAAAGTGTTTGAATTTGCACCATTGACAAAATTGCTACCATGATCCATTGCTCTTTTTGAATATTGCGAACTTGTGGAAGCATTACTTCCAAATACAAATGCATCCGGTGGATAACCAGAACTATCGCTTTGTTTGCTCTTCGTAACTCCACCTCCTACATTCAAACATGATGACCACTCTGGAATTAAATTATTGACACTGTTTGGCGGAATAGAAGCATCATTGTTGGCAGCAGAGAAAAAACAACTGCCCTTATTAGAAGTATTGTTTGTTGCCTCACCAATAATGGTGTTCATAGTTCTGCCGTTCCCAAAGACAAAAGCATCAGCTGGATGACTGCTGTCTCTGCTTTGCTTCTGCTGAAAGGGAACGCTACTTCCTGTATTCAACTGTGTTATCTTCTCAGGAGGCAGATCAGCGTCATCAGTACAATTGAGTGTAACAGATGGATTGGTATTAGCACCAGAAGAAACATCATTAGTCCTATCCACACGATCACTTGATGTGCTGCCTATACTGAACTGTGTCGGCTTCTCTGGGACATCATTTGCTTTGGTAGAATCTGCAGCAGCGACAGGAGCGCTCTTATCAGAAAAGGTCGCGGCTCCATTACCTCCAAACACGAATGTTTTTGGCACACCGTTATCACTCTGCACCGGCATTCTGCTGCCTATATTCAACTGCGTCAGTTTCTCAGGGAGCACATCATTCGCTTCACTGTTGTAAACCAAACTAGGGATATCAACTCCAAAAACAGAGCTCCCGTCCTTACTGGCATTGGCGCTACGCTCACCCGGGGTCTGCAGGTTCAGCTTTCCCATTTGCTCAGGCAGCTTCGCCGAAGCCGACCATCCCTCCTCGAACCGAGGCAAGCTGTCCCTCACGCTCCCGAAGATGAAGGGGGCCTCGTTGGATGCCGCCGCCGGAGGCTGCTGAGGCTGCCGAGTCGTGGCAGGAGGAGCGGCACCGCCAAACACAAACCCATCGTTCTGAGACTCCCCGGTTCCGAAGCCACCGCCACCGCCGACCCCTACCCCCCCGTTCCCATCACGCCCCGCGCCGTCCGTACCGCCGCCGCCGCCGCCGAACGGGTTCCACGGCGCCGCCGCAGCGGGAGACGCCGGCGGCGGGTGGCGGGAGCGGGAGGAGGCGGCCGCGTGGCGCCGCTTGGCCAGCCGCGGCGCGCGCCGGGAAGGAGGGGGAGGCGGCGCGGCCGGGCGATCGGGGGCGAGGCCGCCGAGCCCCAGGTGGGGGTTGCCCATGCTGCTGTTGGCGGCGGCGGCGGCGACGGGGGGCGCCGGGTGGTGGTGGTGCTGCTGCTGCGGGCCCGTAGGGTTCTGGCGCGGCGGAGGTGCTGCTGCTACCGCCGGCGTCATCCCCGACGACAACGGCGGCGGCGCCGGGGGATCGGCCGGCGGCGGCGGATTGTGGGGGAGGGGAGTGTGTATTTTGGTTTGATTGGTCCGATTTGGGGAATGGAAAGGGGAAGAGGAAGAGAAGGGTTTGCGTGGGCGAGGCGGTTTGCTTGGTTTGGGTTGGGTTGGGCTTTGGGCCTATTCTGTTCCTGTCCTGTTGGTGGTGTGGTGTTGGAGGGGATTTTGACCGATCCAACGTCCTCCATCCAGCTCCCGCGGGCACGGGGTTAGGGGAGGACTTATTTTTGAATTTGGGTGCGGTAGAGTGACGTGGCCTCCAAAATGTTAGAAAAACTATACCGTTAGCTATTGAGAACTGCTCTGTATTTATGAAACCTGATATACATGTACTCGTATATCAGACCTGATAGCTACTCCTACATATTAGCTCTATCTCATTTAAAACAGTATGTTGTGTTGAGCAAAATTTCTCTCTCCATAGAGCTTTTGCTCTTAGCCCACTGCAACACAAGAGTTTAACAAATATGAGCCATTAATTTATGTGTTGATCAATGGTGTAAATTGTCTTAACTATTTTTTATGGAAAGAAAAAACATAGTCTCCATTGGAGGAGAGAGAGGAGTTGTGGAGAAGAAACCAGAAACAACGCAACAGAGGGAGAGGAGAGTGGAGAAGAAGAGTTGTAGTTTTGTTTGGCTCAGTGATCTTTATCAAGTCAGCGATTATAGGCTTAAACGTAGTTGGATTGGTACCAAACTTGGTGAGTTTATTCCTCATTTTGATCACTTAAATATAGTCATTTTGTGTGAAAATTGGTTGAGTAGAGCATCGGATTTAAGGAGTGATTTGTCAGCTCGAGCGACTGCAATTTCAGCTTGTGCAATAGTTGGTAGAATCTCAATCTGAGGGGTCAAATGGTGTCCAATTGGGCTTGTTTTTCGAGGCTCAAACGTGGTTGGGTTGGCACCAAACTTGGTGAGTTTCTTTCTCACTTTGAGCACTTCAAATGGTCAGTTTGTGTGACAATTGGTTGAGTAGAGCACCAGATTTTAGTGGTGGTTTGTCAGTTCGAGTGACTGCAGTTTCAGTTTGTGCAACAATTGGTAAAATGTCAGTTTAAGAGCATCTCCAATAGACAGCCCAAATTGGACTCTCCAAATACCTATTTGGACATTCACTATTTTATTTGGCCACTCAAATTTATTTTTTACTCCAACAGTCTCTCCATCCCTCCTCTCTATTTTAAGTCTATGACATTGTGACCCCACATGTTATACTCTTACTTTTCTTTCTCTCCCTCTTTCTTTTCTATCTTTCCTTCTATTCCACTAAGGCAGATGTGACATGGGGAGGCGCAAGGGAAATGCAGCGGCGCCGGAGGACGCCGGAGCAGGCGGCAAGGCGCAAGGTGGCGGCGCGGGTTCAAAGCTGTGGAACCCCGATCTCAGGTATCGGGATTACCTCGTGCTTAATTATAACATTCCCTGGATCAAGTAGATGGTACACACGATATCGAATCATAGCATCAGTAGTTCATACAACAGTGTCTCACATGGCTTATTACAACCAGGCACTTGGCCAGATAAAGAGTCTGAAGCTAAAGGACAAAAATTAAACAGAAGCGATAAAAGTAGCGGCATCTAAGCGGCGATACACCACAGGCGACAACTGGAAGGCAAAGCACCACTACGCGTCTTCTCCTTTAGGGAGGTCCTCGAAGCACTCGTAAGGGTCTGCAACTGAGTCTTCCTCAAACACTGATAGTGAGCAAACCAGGGGTGAGTACGGAGTACTTAACAAGTCACCACGAAAATATGCACATGCATGGTTATAACAGGAAGGCTTATAGGGTTCTTTTGCATAAAAGCAGCTTTCACGAATAGTTTTCACAATACCTATTTTCTAGCATCAATTTCTATACCATGAGTATAATTAAATAGCCATGAAGATTCTGTCAGCCATCCACTGATGGTTTTCCTTCATGGCATCTATGCCATCTTCTAGGTAATTCAACCCCTTGCAACTCAAGGAGTGAATCACCTAGACACACATATAACATTTTCATTTTCATCCCATACTCATCTTTTGGGTTTTATGAGTCTAGCCATGTGTATGCCATGTCCCGGTGCTCATATCCGAGAGCGCGGCTATTCAAATAGATTTAAACACACTGCAGTGGTTGTACACTTTCCCCGTGCTCCACGACTACCCAAGACATGAGCTTCGTCCCAACACATGAGACAGTCGTGACAAAGCTTTTCGATAAACTTATTTTGGCAGTGCCCGCTCCATGAACTTTAGTCCCCATTGCACTCTAAACGTCCTTTACTAGTAGTGAGGGGAGTTCTGGCGTTCCCAAGGGAGGAGTAAACCAATAACCACAACACAATACATCACAACTCACTGGGACTGACCTACCCGGTCATCCCCTGTGCAATAGGCTTCCTGCCTACTTGCACACTCATAAGAACCACCACGGCTTGGGCACCGCCTCCGCTTGGCTATTTACTAAACTAGGTCTATACTCATTCGAGAAACACGGTTGTACCGTGGTCGTTTCATGTATAGCTGCATGGCTCGGTCCTTAACTGATCAGGACGGGCTAACCATTCCCTAGGACCACACATATTCTCACCATTCCGCCTCGATCGAAAACAGTTTTTATCTTAACAACTTATTCACAACCTAGTCGGGTGGCGCTCATGTCTCCACCCGCCATCATGCAATTACTCCCACTGAGTAATGTCTCAACATCATCATAAATATTTCAAAAGTGTAATATTGAATAAAATGTAGCTAATAGCATGGCTAAGCAATGTCATCAATTGACTAGATTATAATTGCAACATGAGGCGACAAAGGTTTCATGGTAATCAAACATATGACAGGTTATATCTAACTAAAGTGGGTCTCTACTTGTTCTGCATGCAATTTTAAGTAAAGGAAACATTTTCGCAACATAGGTACAACATGTTCAATGGGGGTGATGACTTGCCTTGCTCGAAGTCCTGCAAATTTGGCCCCTCGCCCAATTCGTTCGCGGCTACGAAATCTGATAAAATGGAGGGTCGATAGTCATGACATAAATATAGGTCTCGGGGTGGTCAAGTGAATAATGGAACTTTTTCAGCTAACCGAAGTATCTCGCAAGTCCAGAATTAATGTGGCCGAGAAATTATGGATATGGTTTTGGTCCGGGAGCTGAAAGATTTAAACTAGTTTAGCTCTAAGCTTCACGGAAAAAAAATTGCTAGATTAATTGGAACCAAAACAAGGGTTAAAAGGGAGGAAATTCCTAATTTAATTCAAGGAGTAATTTACAGGAATAATATTTTTAGAAGGGAGAAGTAATTAACTGTTTTTTTTTGCTATACTCAGAGCAGTGGCTAACGTATTATGCAGTTGGTTTGTGAGGAGGCAAAGCAGACTTGCTAATTTGTATGGTTGCACAGGGAGGAAGCAGTGAGTGAGAAATGGCCCAGCTGGCCCACCACGGCTGCCTATCAGTCCACGGGCAGAAGGACAGAGAAGGAGATACAGAGGCGTTCGGCTGAGAATAGAGGAGGGAAAAAAAAGACTGACCGGCGACGGCGCAGCTGGCTTGGCGATGGCCAGCTCTCGGCGGTCGGCGGGGCGCAGCAGAGCGGAGCAGAGGGAGAGGCAAGGCGAGGTGAGGGCGCAGCGACGGGAGGTCGCTGCTCTCCCCTTTTTATAGGCGCTCCCGGCGGCGAGAGGTGCCAGCCGGGTCCACGGCGACGTGAGCGAGCTGCGGCGTGGAGAGGGCGGTGCAGCGGCGACACGACATGCAGGTCGACGGTGCTGCGGTGGCGCGATGGTATGGTGGCGACGTGTGGTGGCATGCGCACGCGGCGCAGCGCGTGGCGCGGCAGTGGCGCTGCGGTGGCTCGGCGCGTGGCGGTGGGGTGGCGCGGTGATGGAGTTATTGCGACGTGCGCGGCACAGCCGGCGCGACGTGCGGCGGCAGCGACGGCAGCAGCAGCGACGTGCGGCGTTAATGCGAGGCAGCAGCAGCAACGACGTGCGGCGGCAGCAACGTGCGGCAGCAGCAGCTGTGGCGCGGTGGCATGCATGCGTTTGGCGGAGGCTAGCCTGAAGGCACCTCCTCTGCCCGTCGGCATGAGTGAGAGAGATGAACAGGGAGGGAACATGAACCAGGAAGAAGGAAGAACGTGAAAGAGATGGCTTGGATTGATTTTGGAATTTGGAAGTTGGAGATTGAAATTTTAATCTGGAATTTGGGAGTTTGCAATTTGGACACTAGGCTTAAGAATTTGGACTAGATCCATTAGGAAATCTTAATTTGGATTAAGATTTGCAATTAACAGAATGTTACAAAAGGCGGCAGGCGGAGGCGCGGTGCTGTGCCGACGCGGGGAGGCGCCGCCGAGTGGCGTGGCTTCAGACCGTGGAGGCGTGGAACACTTGTAGCCCAGGTGAATCGGCCGATCAGGCCTTTGGCTGCTCTGCCTACCCCTCTCTCTGCCGTCCTCTACTGACATATGCCACCCCTCTCTCCCGACTAGGGTTGAAAATGGCACGTATGGGATACTTATACCGGGGTATCCGTAGACTACATAGATACGTATGGTCAATAGGGTACCAAATAGGAAGGAGAATATATTTGTATGGTGTCGGCTATGAGTTTGGTAGATATCGGTTTGCATGTCATGTATGCCGGACCCGAGCCGTAACCGAATTAAGATAGATCTTAACCTTGTTGGACTAGGACTCTATCATATCTGTAGCCCTATCCCCACTATATAAAGGGTACGGGCGCCCCCTTGAGGGCACGGAGAATCATCTACGCAATACGATCGTCAAGCAAGAGCAAGGTATTATCTCGCCACATCGAGAGCCTGAACCTGGGTAAATCGTCCCCCTCTTCATCTTAACCATCAAATTCCGAGCTCAATAGTCACCCTATAAATTTATGTGTGTCGGTGTCAACGGGCGGAAGTCGGCATAGAGGGGCAACGCATGTCGACGGACAACGAAGAGGCTGGCTTGTGTTGACATCAGGGGTAGGGTTGAAAATGGTCGGAAAACTATATCTCTCATTTCCATTTCCATATTTTTTTTGTGCGGAAATGAAAAGGGAATGGTAAAGACAGAAATGAAAACGATATCGACGTTGTCAGAATTCCAGAAATGGTATCACCAGAACGAAAATATATCTATATCGGTCGGTAAGTGGAAATGCATGTCGAAATTAACGATATATAGTCTTATATAATAAGGATAAGTGCACAACAGATTGACATTACCACTTCATATTCACATCAGATCAATTAATACCACAATAAGTATAGACAATCAACAAAAGTGCAACGATATGACAAAGTGACAATAAATTCGGCAAATAATATAACAGATATTCATCCATAGTCGATCACATCATTATAAATTTAGGGTCGCGGAGAGCAGCGCAGTGACGTGGGGTCAGGAAGCGGCACAGTGGCGGTGGCGTGGCGGCAAGACCGCATAGAGCACACGGTGCAGGGCGCGGTGTGGTTGTTGTGTGCATTGTAGGCCTATGAGTCTAAGACTCCGAGGAGGTAGGGTTAGAGAGTTAAGAAGTTGATGGGACAACTGGGAGTTTAATTAGACTTTCTGAATCTTTCTTGTCAACTTGGCCTAGCTGGCAGTTTTGTGGGCTTTCGAAATTTTTTAGAAATTTCCAACCTAATACGAAAAATTCTCACAAAACGGTTGAAAAAATGTATTATCGTTTTTGGACAACTTTATCGTTTCCGAGAATTACCATTACCGGTAAAGCTAAAGACCGGAATGGCAGCCACCCGTTGCCTCAGTCATTGCGGTGTGGGGCCGAGGAAACCATGGGAAATCCCCCCTCCCTCGCAGTGATTGGGAATGGGTTAAATATAGCCCCATCGTGGTTAACGTGAATGGGAACGGGGGGATTTTTTCATCGTGGGAACAGGGACGCAGTGATGACCCTCGGCGGTGCATTTCCTGTTGCCATCTCTATGCATCATACCAGACACACATGGTGTTTGGCATACTCTGCCCCCACATGATAGCATTAAAAGAGGCGGAAAATACATCCTTCATCTCTTAGGCATGCGTGAAAAAACGAGGAGGTACCTAGATCAGTCCATTCGGTCCTGTCATTTACTCATTTAGGACATTCTCAATGTTAGACCCAAGGATAGTTTCTATCTATATTTATTAATATCACACGTAAGTAATTTGCTGACGTGGCATGTTATTTATTGAAAAGAGAGAAATATAAATGAAAAAACTGGTTCTAGATTAAGACCCAGTGCCTTCACGTAAAACAACTCTATCTGTGAGAGACGCGTGGACTATATGATAATAAGATACAAAAGTTGCACCGTAAAAAACAGTTTTTTAACACGATATCCTAAGTATAGAAACCATATTACTACGTCTCTTTTATAATGTAAGATGTTTAACTTTTTTGGTTGCAACGTTTGACCATTCGTCTTATTCAAAAGTTTAGTAAAAATATAAAAAATGACAAGTCGTGCTCGACGTTCTTTTGATAATAAAAAAAGTCAAGCAAAATAAATGATATTTTCATAATTTTTTGAATAAGACAAATGATTAAACATTATAAAAAAATCAAACATTTTATATTATGAAACAGAGGGAGTAGTTTCTAGCACTGTGGGACCTTATATGCTGGAACAAACACACGTGTACCAAACTAAAATTGAATGCCTTTCCATAAAGGAAAAAAAAAAACCACTAAAAAGGAAAAAGAAAAGAAGCATACTGGGCCTCCAGTATAGAACCCGATCTATCAGAGCCCATCGTTCATCAATTTGTGACCCAGGAGCGGCCCATAACGGCATCGCACAATCCGAAGCGAAGCCGCCGCCGCCTCTCCTTCCTTCCTTCCCCGTCGCCGACCGTGTCGCACCGGCGCGTCGGCCACCGTGCGTCCATCCGTGGCCACCCTGGTCCCCCACCCTCCTCTCCCCGTCCCGTCCCCATTTCGGGATGGGCGCGGCGCGACGGAAGCGCACGCGGGGGCTCGCCGCCGCGCGTTCCCTCTCCTCGGGTAACTCGACGGTGCGGGTGTCCCGCTGAGCTAGCTACCATGTGATGTGAGTACCCCCCACCCCACCCACCCCGCGACAACTCGCCTCCTCTGCCTACAGCGCGCCCCGTCACGCGATGATCGAGGCTGCGGCACCGCTGCTTGATTGTTGGGGGGGGGGGGGGGCGCGGAGGCGCCGGTCCCTGTCGTCCGGCTTTCAGCGTCGCCGTACACCCGCCCTATTTAGGGTGGGCGTTTGTCTGGATAGATGGCAGGGGACCCGGCAGATTCGGTGTCCGCATGCTTCGCGATAAGGCGAGAGAAGTAGGTGGAAGGTTCACTGTGCCCCCCGCACGCATTGGTTGAAATTTGGAGTAGGGATTGCCCGCGAAGTTGTTTACGGGGACGATTTGGGCTATGGCTAGCCAAATCCCGTTGCGTGATACTAATGGTATTTGATTTGGTAATTGGTTAGATACTGGTTGGTCCTTGGTTAGTGCAGTATGCCCTTTTTATCTTAATTTGATTAACAGCAGTCTAGCACTCTTGCAGTCTATCATGTGCTTCGTTAGGCAACCATCATTCAAACCGACAGCCCCACAGCATTGGTTCTGCAAGGATTGAGTACTGCTGGTGCATGAGTTCGAGGTTGATATGTCAAACATGCTAAGTGGATACAATTATTGTTTATCTGGAGTTTCGTGGCCTCATACTGCAAGGTATTTGATGTGACAAACTACTTTTTCTGTGACCTCATCTGTTGATAACCCAGGATCAAACGCATTTCAAAGTCTTCATCATGCTTGCCTATTGGCATGCCTCATGAGAGTACTCCTTTGGATGTTTGGTGTCACTTTTTAGCTGCTGCTAGAATGGATAAGATGGATTAGACATTCCATTGACTAGTTGAAATGAGGTCCATTACCAATAGTAGTTCTGGCCCCGGGACTCTCCTTTGGTTTCATGTGAAGGACCGCCTTTTGTTCAACTGTTGTCACTTTTCATGATTATTGAATAGTTCAAATGAATATGATATATTGTTACATATATTGTGTGCTACATATATTACCATGTTTAGTTTCTGATTTGGTCTACAAGGTGTGGAACCATATCGAGCTACAGCTACTGCTCATCTAGAAAACTAAGATTCAATACATAACTAAGGTTAAATACTTGATTCTAGCCATGCTGGTTACTGCAATATGAAATGCAGAAACCAGAAGATAAGAGTATATAGATCATATACTTCAGGACTACTATGTTATTCTTTTTCATTTTGATTATTTACCCTAGTCAAGTGAATAAGGCACAACAGTATTCTGCTCAGGATGTTGACGTGGGTTACAACTCTGATACACATTCATACTTCATAATAGAGCTAAGCTGGAACTTGAAGCAGCTTTCTTCAGATGATTTGTTGTTACTAGTTTCAAGAATGAAACCATGGGTAAAAAAGTCCTTTTGTGTTATCTAACTATGTTTTAAGAGTGTTTGTGCAGCATTATTGCGAAGAGTGCAGATTATAATACTACAGAAAAATATTCAATATTCTAGAAATTCTGAAGAATGCAGTTTCATCGCCAAGAAGTTGGGAAATTCAAAATAGATAGCACGCCACTAAACCTTCACTTTTAATAACGTGATTATGGGGAATTGCCCATTAAAATGAAATAATGCAATCCAAATGCCTGAAGGAACCTATTGATAAAAAAATATGATTTAGGTCAATTAGACAAATATAGAAGTCTGCCTCTGGAATATTTTTCATCTTATCTGTTACCTTCATCAAGTTCTGTGGCATTTAAAGTACTTCCTGGAATCATAGATAGAATATGCAATCCAAATGTAATATCAATGAGAACTTGCAAAGAAAACGAGCCAGGTCACATGGACACCAAACGATGAAACTCATTTAGGGTATGGATGGTTGAATCAAGTGGATCCATTCAGCATCTTCCTGCCATCAGTGATTTTGACCTGTAATTAATATTTGGACGCTTCTGCAGTTCTATCTTTGTTCTTTGAAGCTAAACTTACCATGGACTTTCTTATTGTTTCACTTGATGTTGATGTTGGTTCAGTCAGTTTTTTTTCTACCCTACTTCAAGTATCAACAAAGTTATCTTCTTCAGTTGAGCTTGCTAATTTCTATATGTGCATGCTATAATAATAGGTGATAGGTGTGACATGCTAATGTTGATGACAATATCTTGTAGGGGTGAAACATTTAGGTTGATTTGATTGAACTTTGAGCCATTATATATTACAATCTGTCTGTTAATCATGGATACAAAAGCAGACTAAAAGTAACTATTGCAAAATAATACTGCTAATTCTATTACTTGCTTGTCAGTGTGTATCTTGAACACCTCCTTTATTATAACGATTGTGCAGTCGTATCCCACTTATAGGCACCTATTGTGCTATAGTTTCCTGCTTAACACTAAAACATGTGATCTTTTTCTCCCTGGAAATTGAAAATATGCTCAGGTTTTCTACTTTCTTGATCAACCTGGTACTGTTCGAATGCGATTCCTTTCTGTCTTCTGCTGTTTCTCTTCCTCATCATTGGTTAATCCCTATACCTCTTTTCATAGAGGTCTAGAGATATTAATGATATATGCCTATTATGTTTATATCTTATCTGTGGCACATATGCTTTTGCAAATTCCTCTTGGGCATTAGAACTTGATGAACTAACTTATCTCTTTTCACGAGCTGTTTACGTCTTGACAATTATATCTAATCAAATGAATTCACACCCTTGTTGATCATATATTTGTATCTCAAAAGACAAAGCACCATGGCCATTGGAGCAATTGATGTTAAATGGAAATAATTACTAGGATTCTAAAATACCTCAAATCTTTTTTTATTATTAAGGCAAGTTAAACTTTAATGAGAAAACATCAAGTATTTGTAGTTTGATTAGCTTCTTACCTCTGCATTCAATATACGCAGCTTAACCATACCTCCCATTTTATATACATCCTTATGAAGTTCAGTGCTGTTTTGCTCAGGAAAATATAAGTGCTATTATACTGCATGCCATTCAGCTTCAAAAACTCATTTGTAGAATTGTAGTTGTGGTTTCTGGGCAACCTTGGACCATACAGATTATATAAATATATTATAGGTATCATATTAAATTATGGCTTCCTGCATGAAAATGGATATGTTGTTCGTCATGGAACATTCGTCATGTTGCATGTGTATACACTATACAGGTATCTTATGGTAGTCAATTTATTTGCTAATCATCACCCCACCCATAGCTGCTTTTTGCTACTGTCACCAATTAACACAGCATTCAGCATGAGTTCCTCTTGTTAGTGGTTCAGTTCATCATTGCACTCTTATCTTTCTGCTTTAAGTTCTGCTGGAATTCTCATGTTGCTTGGATTGACACAATTCTCAAATTATTGCTTCCAAAGAGCTTCATGCAGAAGTCAAAACTCAAAGTAAGATAATGCTGCTCTCCTTTGATCTCCTTGATGAAAATGTTCACGAGTGCACTGCCAGTTCACCGCTAATAGTCATTAGTTAGTAACTGTGTTTCCCATGCTACAGTTAATTACTTTCACAGAAGAAATTTTATGGCTTTACCTACAGTTCTTTACAAACATATGCTCAGAGGAAAAAAAATATTTACACTAGATACTGTCATGAGGGCAAGGGTAGTGATGCTGATGCCTTTTGAAATATTCTCTGTCCTGGAGCTAGTATGGTCAAGGGGTCATAGGCTTTTTTCCTCTGTTGAAATGTGTCCCACCTTGCACCAAAATGGGACTGCCACTCCTGTTCTCTGGTGTAATTTGGCAGATATTGCTTTACCCCAATACCTGCCTTGTCAGAGAACTCTATTATCTTGTTGTTTAGGTCCAATGTATGTTTGATGTTATGGGGACCAAGTGCTGAGGATAGGAATGCTACCAGGTAGAAAACTTCCTCATCTGGTATGATTGCTGACGTTCTGTTGTCCCATCTGCATGAAACGACTAACAGGGATGGTTATTCACTTAAAATGATGCATCTCTAGGGTATCTGTGATTAAGAGACAAAGCTTGTTACCTCGACTTGTTTACTGGGTAGAGTAATATGGGTCCATTGTTACTGTCTTTGAGGATCTTCCCAAAGACCTCCCTCGCAAATTTATGAATCCTGCTTCTTGGAATGATGATATTAAGCCATGGGTGTGGCACTTCCCACATGCCCTTAGCTCTCAACTTCATCTCAGAGGAGTGTACCCTATCCAAGAACTCTATGTATGTTACATCTGTGTGGAATAGGGAGGGAGGTATATATGTAAGTTTAGACAGCAGTGTGTTGACCTCCTGTAGAGATATATACATACAGAATTCAACCCGTCAGACTTGGCCTCTTTTCGCCTGGTGGATAAACATCTTTAGTGACATAAGGGTAATGCTTGGCTCACCTGTTCCATGATATCAGCGTCATTAGGGTTGAAGTTCTTTGTCATCTCAAGGCAGAAGAGCACTTTTCCATCTGATTCAAACTGGCTAGCCTGCACTGGGTCCTGCGGATTGAAGGATGACCTCCAGTTGTTCAGGATCCCTGTCCTATTTATAATGACAAATCCCTCAATGTAGTCAAATGTCTTCTCTGCTGAAATGAGCATTTCCTGGTCTGCAGTGAAGCTTGTGAAATCCGAGTAGAGAACTCGTATCCACCTTACCTGTCATGCATCCAATTAACACATGAGTATGCTATTGAAATGCTATAGTCATCAAGCTGACATGAATAATTGTTTTCGCTTACCATTTCTGGAGCAGGCTCAAGTGGAATCCTGGCTCTCGTGATGATGCCAAACTGACCTAGGCCTCCAAGGGCAGCATGAAAAAGATCAGAGTTTTGTTCTGGTGAGCATGTGATAATATCACCTCTTCCTGCATTTGGCAATCATGATAAATAATTAGCTACAATATTTAGTTATTTACCCTCTAATTTGATAAAATCATCATGCTATATAGGTCTGTCTGATACCAGTCACAATTTCCAGCTCGTTAACATTGCTGATCTGTGGGCCATGCCGGAAGGTCTGCCCGCTGACACCTGCATTTGACAGTGTGCCTCCAACCGTGAGATGGAGATAGTCTGTCCACGATTTTGGTGCCAAACCATACTTCAGAGTCTCGTGCAAAACATTTATCCAGAGTTCCCCTCCTGAAGCATCAACATAGGGTGATGCACCAGGGTGCACCCTCATTCTGTTACTCTGGAGGGATTCCATACTGATGACAATTCCCCCAGCAGCCTGGGACTGCCCATACAGCGAGTGCCCATGTCCGCGGGCTGCTACTGTGAGTGTGGAGTGCTCACCCATCAAGAATACATGCCTGACGGTTGTGGCAATGTCAGCCACTGAGCCAGGGTGAAGCACGGCAACTGGTGGGAAGCTGGATAGGTTGCCAAAGTCCCGTGCAGCAGCAGACACATCTTGGAAGCTGAAATGGCCATCAAGGGGGAGTGCCTTCAGGGATGAAGGCACATCTTGTAGAGGCACATGTGTGGTGGTGACACCACCAAGGGCAACTAACAGGAGCAGCTTCAGATAATGCAAGTGTGATGGTCTCATGGCTATTCTCTATGTAACAATGAACAATAATATGCGGCAATGTTTTGAGAAGAAAGACAAAATGTGTGGGAGGATAGTTCGCTGCCAAGAGCAGAGGGATGGGGGTGCAGATGGAGGGAGAGAAGGAGATTTAAAGGAAAACTTGGAAGGATGTATGCGGACTGGTGCAGGAAGTGGTGTGGTCAAACCAGTCCTGGGTACTGTTTGGTAGACTAGAACCCATGTGAAGATGCGCTGCGTACAAAATTTGGATGAAGACATACTTCTTTTGGGGGAAGACATGTTGGGGTGGTTGATGGTTCCATTTGAGAGGCTAATATTCTTTCTTCCTGGCTTCTGTTTTAAGGATGGTGTGGCATCTGTCAGTAAGTGATTGGAGGTAGGGAAAAATAATGCTCTCGTTTAGTCTCCCGCAGTACATATCTTGCACTACAACTTGCTCAGGGGACAGTGACATGGTAGAGATCAAACAGGTGCAGTGAACAGATATAGGTTTTGAACATGTATCTGATGTGAATCTCAGAAGGATTGAGCTTCTGATCAAGTCATATGAAGGATAAGAAAAATGTGATATCAAGTGCTCAGTGGCAAACCTGATCGCTCTTGAGAAGGCCTGCTCGATCCCTCAAATTCGATTTCTTATGCAGAAACCCGTATAGGTCTTTGCCAGGATCACATGCTAACTCTGTTCTTTCATGTTCATAAGTGGCAAGCATCCCGTCAAGCATATCTGATAAAGTTTATTCCCGTATGTTTTGGCAGATGTTGGGGCCTGTTTTCCAACAGCATGAAGATCAATTTTTTGCAGAACATATAAACAGGTAACAATGCTTCTGTCTGGCCATTTTTAGACAAGTTGATGCTTCAGTGATATAATTCCTTCTCAATATTTTGTGGTTCAGGAATTTTGTATTTTGTGGCTAGCTCAATGTAGAATCCCTTTTTAGTGACCAGAAACTTTTGCTTGATAATGTAGAATCCCTTCACCCACATGCATGCTGTTGCCATCCTAAGTTTTATCCAAAAAAGAATTGCCGAGTTATCAGGGTAATTTTTTCAATGTTTCTGCTCGAGTTTACAAAAAAAAATAAAATCAATGGATCTTTGTTGTGTATCATATCTGTCTGAAGGCAACACGAACGGATGTATGAAAAAAACTTAATATTCGATCATACCTGCTCTTCATAGTTTATACTTAAGAAACTTAGGGAACAGCTAACACAGCAATTTTGTGGATAACTGGGAGCTCCACAAACGTAGGAAACATAGACAGGATGGATGTAAAGCAAAGTGGAGATAAAGGGACCGGGAAAAACCAAGTATTTACTTTTGTTACGGATAAGTTTTAGGGAAATAGTTTTATGCCTAACTTTGTCAACAATTTGATTCATGCCTGTCTAATCTTATATTATATCAGCTGTTTTGTAAAATTATTGGGATTCAGTCATGCATCTTAATCTGTTACTGTAGTTTTCTAGGGATTTGTGTGCATAAATTCAAAAGTATGTTTAATTCTTCCATTTTTGATTAAGATATTGGATCTGGTATCCTTTTTATGATGTACACTATTCAGGTTATTTTGTTGTACATTTCTTCATGAAAAACAGCTAAAAAGATTCCTCCAATTACACCTACTTACTCCCCTGGTTCCATATTATAAGATATTTTAGCCATACCATGGATTCATATACGGATCAACGAATATGTTTTATATGCGTGCCTAGATTCATTAGTATCCATATGAATTGAAACGGAGGTAATAATTTCTAACAACCAACTAGACAGCTTTCTCTCCTGCATGGGCAGGCCGGCAGGGTGTTCAGCTCTATGAAACATACATGAAAAAAAAAGGGTCATATGTTAACACTAGCAAAGCAAGCTCCATTAAGATCTGAACACCAAACTGGTAGACTCTTTTTTGGGGGCTTAGCAATTTAGCATTACTTCCAACACAGAAGTTACATTTAAAAGGTACATTTCAATAAACTAAAATGTTGAACACTGGAACCTATAACACAATGTATACCCTGTTCCACTGACCAGAAATTTGTAGAAACTTAAAATCATCAATAGGTAATTGAAGAGAGTCCACCTTATCAGTTACATTTATGTGCTTCTTGGCTAAATGACATCCTGATTTGGCTGCAGAAAATGTAGCTGAAGCGACGATACATAATATCATTTTCAAGGAATGACTTTCTGTAGTGCTCTTCTTGCTTAAGAGCACACGTAATAGGCCTCTCTAAAGAGAGTACATCTTTTCCAGGAAAACGAAAGGTAAAGATTTCCGTATCAAATATATCAACACATGACTTATTTCTTCACTTGAAAAGGAGGATTGGTTATGCTTTAGTTTCCTTGGTCCTTGAAGTGGGAACTGGATGTGCAAACTGAAAGCTCCTTTTTCGTTTGTTTTGCATGGAACGACATATGGAATTGCCATGATCTAACCCAAGAAATATCACAAGCATCATAGAGCCACCGGCGATCCAGAAGAAAATAATAGTGGGAGCTGAATATCTCTTCTTTTAATCTTTAGAATGAACTTCAGTCCCCTTTTTCTACGTTCTTACCCCAGAAAATTTAATGGGGGGCTTAGGAGGTCTCTATGGCCTAAGCTGGTATCATGACAGATCTGCCACTGCAGCCACAGGTATCATCACGAAGCAACCGCCTAAAGTTATTGTTTTTATTCTGCTCTAATTTCATCTTGGCTGAGTGGGAACTGTCGGGTGGTAGAGTATTTGCTGTGTGTCTTAAGTTCAATTTTTTCTACCAGAAAAAGAAAATAGAAACTATTTCGCCGAAGCAAATGGATGGTTAGATCGAAATGTGCCCATCTTGACAAAAGGAGCCTAGCACTATCCCCACATGGGCATGGTAGGCTGAGTCCAGAATGGAGATTAGATTCCCCAATTCGTGACCTGCAATTCACAAAGGTGACATTGATCCGCATCTGACTACATGCTTTCAGCTGCTCCTTTGCTGTTCCCGTCCATGCTGTCGATTATCAGTAGGCTATCGTCGCGCAGTCCCCAGCATGAGTCCCCCACACGGCATGTTAGCCCACCAATGGCCTAGCCCTGCCGCTCTACCTCTACCTGCTGTGGCCAGGCCCCCTCGTCGACGTTGGAACGCCACTTTCCGGCCTGATTTTTCCCAACCAAAGCCACAGCAGCGTTTGCGAAACCTATTGGCCACCGAAAACCGCCCACTAAGCCTAGTGGTTTTGTCGACAACTGGGTGGGTCATTGGTGTGAATTTCAGATAAATTAGCCCCCAAAACTTGAATTATAGCTTTCAATCTTTTTGCAACTTCCTAACTTATCAAGTGGTTTATAAATATTACCTAAAATGATAAAACGACAACAAAGTACTTATTAGTGTTCTGAAACTTTTTGACTAAGGCAATGTTCCGCGACACATAAAAGAGAAAAAATCTTATTTCCCGTGATCACGCTTATTGAACCGCTAAACAATGTGTTCTTTAAAAAAACAAATCTATATAAATGTTGCATTACAAATTATATCAATCTATTTTTAAGCTTAAAATAATTAATACTCAATTTATCATACGCTAATGGCTTCCCTCGTTCTTCTTTTTCTTCTGCCCCCTCTCAAAATCACCCTAACTTTGATAAGGTGGTCTTTACTAAAATAAATATCGACTTGCATTCTTTTAAAATCAATTTCCAGTGTGGGAAAAACCCCAGAACAACTACACCCATATATACAAATTGTTAAGTTGCATGCACATACCCAAAGCAATTTATTCTATACACTCGAACGCATATATGGGGATATGTGACTCGTACAACCAGACCAGTGGGGTTGGGCTAACACACTGCAAATCTAGTGGACAGTATGCTGGCTGGCCCCAACAATGGCCACTTCTGGTATGCCACCTTGGACGCCCAAAGGCCGCTAGTCAGCCGTTGATGCCGCGGTCACCCAGAGACGTCTGCGCTACGCTACGCTTCTGCTTTTGCTTGGAATGATTCTGGAGATCGAGACGGATTGTGTGCAAGGTGGAAAGCTGCGAAGGATGGACAGGGAGTATTTCTTTCTTTCTTTCTGATTTCTGGAATCATGCGGGCAGAGGTTGCTTGTCGGGCTATGTTTTGAAAGATTTTTGTTTTATAGAAAACCTTTGCCTTCCTTAATGAACCTTCGAAATAGGACTGTCTCCTTCTCAGGTTTCACTTATCGTGATTATCGTATCGGTCAAGCTGCTAGGGTATAATAATGGTTTGTCACGGTTCTGCTCGGAAAATATCTGGAAAAAATTGTGGTGATATATCGTGATCATTGTGACATATCATGTGGTTTAAACACCAAAATTGTGATTATCATTATTGTCAAAATCAGTGTCAATAAGATCTCAGATGCTGTGATTATTGTCACTACCAAAGAAGCCATGATATTTACATAATATCGCATGATAATCACACATTGTCGCATGGTCTAACCACCCAAACCGTAGCGGTACGATTCAAAATTTTAAAATTCAAATTTGTGCATTTTTTTCATGATTATCGTGATTATTAACAATAATTGTCCTACCACTGGCATGTGGTTTTGGTAGCCAAAACGATAAGTGAAATCCTACTCTTTTCATCGTTGGCTGCTCATTGCTTTATAAGTTGTACCTAGCATTTCAATACTACTACTATCGTTCTAAAATATAAATATTTCTATGTTATTTATTAGAGATTAATGTTAAGGATTTCTTTTAATAAATATAGAATGAATGGATATGAAAGGGCAGATGAGATAAATACGTGATAATTTTAATTGAAAAGTGATTGATGAGACAAATAATATTTTGAAAAGTTTGAATCACATAAAATAATTATATTTTGTATCCGAGAAAGTAAAGCCTAATTCTAGAGTTGGTTTTGGGTCTGTTTCAATGTTTTCTAGTCTATAGCTTGGATTGCTAAGAATAGAAGTTCTTTTAGTTTCTTAGTCTATTTAGAGCCACTGTGTTTGGTATTCACGTTCTCTACCGTTACTCTATAATGATAGAGACATTGTAGTCACTTATGTGTGGGCCTGAAGGATCCAAGTCGTCGTGTAGGTTCTAGTTTTCATGGGAACCGTTCAAACTAGCCCCAATTTTTTTTTTCAGACCATGGTCACCATCAGGGTTTGCAAAACCGTGATTATCTCGCTTATCGCAAGGGCACAATTTCGGTATTTGATGGTGAGATTAGTCATGCGAGTTTGATTTTTATTCTTGGCCTACTATTTGGTAAAAGAAACGAGAGTCACAAAAAGTCTATATGGGAATTAGATTTTAAATCATGATGGATAGCTCATATTTAATAGGCTAATACTTAATGAATTTTTCTCCCAATTTCCACCCCCTCATAAAACTCTCACGCACAGTAACCAAACATAGGGGGTGATTATTTGGTTTTTTCAAAGAAAAAAGTCAAACACATATTTACAAACTAAAAATAATTTATGAATAAAACTTTTATATGTGTATTCTTAACAAGCCAAAAGTAAATGCCGAGAAATAAACTATGATTAAAAAACTTCAAAATAACTCTAAATGTAAGGTTTAAAATTTAAAATTTGGCTTAAAGCATAAGCAAAAGTGAAAAGATGAGTGTGATAGCATTTCCACTCTTAACCCTTATGTCATTGCAGCAAGCACTGCATCCTTTTGCTTCTGTTTATGTCTATAAATCAAAATTTAAATTTTTAACCATAAAAATTTATTTATTATTGACAAATATATCTCGACTTTTCTCACGAAAAAAAACCCAACCAATCAACCCCCAGCAATCGGCCCAACAGGAGAGAAGGTTCCAGAAGTGATAAATATCCCCCTTTCTTTTACTTGCACTATCCAACGTGGACCTAGTGGCCATATATATCGTCGATGCACATCTTCCTGGGTGTCAGCAGGGAGATGGAAACGATGGTCCCTGCAGCACGCACGCACGCACGCACTGCACTACACTAGGTGAAGGGGGGGCATCGCATCGGTGACTCATCAAGGAGAAGGGATCGTCGGTCGCATTGGCCCGTCCTTAGAATTGCAGTTAAGTGGACGCTGTTGGGCCCACGCTTTTTCACGTGGCCCAATTGACATATTTCTCGTCGCTTTTGTGGGGGAGATATGGTAAGGAATCAACGGCTTTGCCAGCATGGGCCTCCTTTTGCTGCCGTGTCGCGTCGGCTCCTGGAAACGGAGGCAGGAACCCCAAACTTTGGGGGGTTTGCACAGCACAGATGCTTTTAGAACAGGAGACCGACTAGTGTGACCCTGTCCAGTGTATCTTTCGTCTTAAAATATGATAGCTTATAGCATTTATGATTTATCATGAAAATATAATAACTTTGGTATATATATATTCTTGTTAATAGTTATAACTTTTCACTATTTAATTTTCTCACCTAATTTTACCTAGTCATTTAATACTCATGTCTAACCCTAAAGTTTGTTTTGGGGACAAATAGGAGCACCACTTTGCAGCAGTCGTAAAAGCACGCAACGAAAAGGGCGGCAACTGCTTCGTCTGCAGGCCTTAAACCTGGATGTCACGTGCAGCCTTTGTGTCCCGATTGGCCACTTCAATTCACTGTGCCCCCCCCCCCCTACCTACACTTCACCAGTTACAATGTAGGGAGTATCTTCGTGTAGGCTTTCTTTTCTGCGTGCTGTGCTGTGCGGTGCTGTGGGCTATAGGCAAATACCGCGGCAAGAATGAATTGGACGATTATCCGAATGAACAATTGCAAAGGCACATGATGTTGTTGTTGTTGCAGGGATAAACCAGGTTGGATGATAACAGTAGGTTTGCTTCGTAGCTATCCGGATTGATTTTCATATGCCTCGTGCGTTTTCACATATTTGGAGAAATAATGGGGATGATTGCTTGGCTTATTTAGAAAAAAACACCAAACAACGTATTTGTACATATATATTGTTAACGATTTAAATGCCAAAGTTAGAAAATATATTATGATAAAAAAAATCTTAGAATCTACTTCAAATTTAAGGTTTAAAATTTAAATTTTTGCTATAAACATAATTAAGTAGTAGCGAAAAGATGGGATCAATAATTGCATAGTAAGAAACAAGAGACAACAGATCAAGGATTGAATCGCTAAAAATAATTAATTAAGATGATTTACATAGAGGCTAGGAATAATTGAGATTATACTAGAAAATCAAAGCATTCATTGGTGCGCTAGATAGTTTCACCTATATCTTATCGTCTCTGCTTATACTTATAAGCTAAAATTTTAATTTTTAATTTTAAATTTGAAGTTAATTTTAGGATTTTTTTCACCAAAGTTTATTTTCCAACCTGATCACTGTGAAAAAATATATAAAAGTTTTATTCATAAATTAGTTTTTATTTACAAATATGTCATTTGATTTTTTTCTATAAAAAAGCCAAAAAAAAATCACACCCTTAGCCAGTACATGCGTCGTACTTTTTTTTAGTTTCTAGTTTCTGGTTTAATTTGTAGGATTTAGGAGTTTACATTTAGGATTTCCTGAATAGATATTACATATTTAATGTCCAGGCGCACAGTAAAAATATCTCTCATTACCTGGTTGTTAGCCAATTAACCTCATCCAAATTTTAAATTTGAAGCCGAAATTTGAACTTCATTTTGAGTTTTTCTCCTTGCAGTCTATCCTTTATGGTTGTTGCATTTTTATGAATGCCTTATTGGGCCTTACCACATATACTCCATGTGGTAGCTGAATTCATAGTAACAAAAGTATGCCCGTGTTTACTCCTACCAAAAAATGGTCTCAAAATTCCCGTGTCAATGATGAACTCTTTACTCCAATTCCCAATTGGATAGGTAGACAGGCAAATCCTTTACTCGACAAAAGCGCACAAACGGTCTCGCTGATTTGTCGAATTTTTGCATCAAACTAAAGTCCACACAGCAAACGGTGCAGCTTTTGATCAGTAGGGGTCATTTTGCCACTGTAGCCACTAGTCAGTGGGGATTATTTTGGTCGGTCTGGAGATACCATATATATATCTGCATCTGTAGCCCGGCTTATCCAACCATGATCATGATATGGTGTCGTGTAAAAGTTTTAATTTGGGCGTGAGAGTCATGATGCGTTAAGAATGATCATCTCATTTGCCATATTTAAATTTGATAATTCTGTATAAAAAATATTTTTAAAGAGAATGACTATTTGACTTGTCATGTCATTTAAATAGCTAAACTTGAATCCTCAATGGTTAAATCTGACAACTTATTTCTCTATTAGCAAAATTGTTATCCGTGGGTCCCACGTGGGTGGACTCCTTGTCATCCTCCCTTACCAGGATTTGTAGAGTGACGATGGAGAGTCTCCTGGAGGTACTCTTAGAATTCAAGTTGCCAAAACTAAAATAAATAACCAATTTTGATTTGGAGAGTCAAAATTTAGCCATTCTCTTGGAGATGCTCTTATGCTAAATTCTTTGGTAAGGCCAACATATCATCGATTAATTATTAGCTATAATAATTAAAATGTTAATTAATATGATTTTTAAAGCATCTTTTCAATATAAAATTTTATTAAAAAATACACCGTTTAGCAGTTTGGAAAGTGTGTGTTCGAGAAACGAGAGAAACTGGGTTAGTAACCGACACAAACGAACGCAGCCTAAATCGCGAAACCAGCGGTGTGGTGGTGACTGTTACTGTATGACTCGATTCGTGAGGTTTAACTCTTGGCGCCGATGAATGTTCGATCAGGCAGATACACCTTTAGTGTAACTAAAAGAAAAGGAGTAAGGCTGCCTTCGGTTTTCAAAAATTTCTATGAGAGATATCACATCGACGTATAGATTATATATTTAAAATATTAAACATAGTTTAATTACAAAACAAATTTTAGATTTCGCCTGAAAACCACGAGACGAATCTTTTGAGTCTAATTTGGTTACTGTAGCACTTATGGCTAATCATGCACTAATTATGCTCAAAAGATTTGTCTCATGGTTTTCCCCATAACTATGTAACTAGTTTTAATTTTTATCTATATTTAATGCTCCGTTGAGATGTTCAAAGATTTAATGTGACGTTTCTGATAAAAGTTTTTGAACACTAAACAAAGCCTAAGCTATAATCTGGGATGTAGCTTTGACTATTCCCCATGTCTCTTCTCAAGTACATCTAAGTACACTGGCTTCACAGATGTATGTCGATGGATTTGACAGTTAGGGTGTTCCATAGCGCCACAAAAGTAAATTTACTTGATTTCAATTAAAAATTAGGTAAATGATGATCTAAATTAAAATTTTGGCAGTAACATGTTATCCTAAATTTTAATTTAGGTTCGGTATGGTACGGCTTTGATTCGAAAATATTCCTAGTTGCACAATTAAATAAACAATATTATATAGATAGATGATTTTATTTCTATTTCTTATGAAGAGAAAAAATTAAACCATTTTAATTGAACTTACACACTCTAAATCTAGCATAGATATAGCCAAACAAACATGGTCTCACTTTTTTTTTAAAAAAATATGTTCCATTTAGTGAAATTCAAAGTTGCTTATCGTCATCCTTAGCTCGCCACCGTGACGGCCACGTGCTCGCTGAATCATTACGTTTGATCACGTCTAGTTCCATCAGAAAATGGTACTAATGCACTAACTATATCGTGGTGATACCCATAATTGTGATGTTAATCTTATTGGCAAAGTTCAACTCTGGATATGTTCTCCCGATTTTTGTTTTTTCATATCTCCGTTGTCGTCTCTCGAACAATATTTTTTCAACTATTTATTTTAAATAAGTAGGATGAAAAGAGTACCACTAGATGTCTAGATGCCATTAAGATTCTTAAAACGTGCACAGATAATACACAGATATTTTTTTTTGAAAAGGTGAATAATCATACGGATTAAAAGGACTAAACGTGTATGTCTCTTTCTGTTCCTGCCCCCATCGTACTCTCTCAACCGTGGATGCACATGGGCTAGCCCACGGCACTTCATAGTCTACACGCTCTACACTCAATTAAATCAACTAATATCACTAAAAAATTAGTTTATTTAGTTAAATTATATCATATCCTAATTATCTAAAGGTCGACTCACAACTATCCTTACACGTAGGGATATAACATACTATATTTTATAGCGTAAAATTTTTGTAAAAATATTTAGGTTGTCGGTCTTTCTTTTCGTTGAGTTGGAGCATCTTAAAATCCTCCCTTCTTTCTTCTTTTATTTTTTCCAAGTACCGCCATCAATCCAAATGCTCGCCACCAATCCCAATTCTTTCGCGATCATCAGTTATCAAGTTTATGCCAGAAATTCCAAAAGTATAAATAAATCTTGTCATTACAAATATATCAAGATATAACAATTCCGAAATTCCCTCTTATTTGAACGTGTTCATTCACACCATTCAAATTCCGCCGTAATTACCCATTTCCCATCTAAGTATTTCTAAAAAATTCCCGAGATCCCTTTATTCGAAAAATTCTGTCAAACCCTATACAAAATATCGTACAACCGTCTATGTAAATATCTCTCGAATAAATTTCCATACCCCTTCAGTATTTATTTTGGGCCTAATTTCTCTTGGTTTGTCTCTCCGGCCTATCTTTCTCTGGCCTCCCGCTAAGCCGGCCCATACCAGCCCATCTCTCTCTCTCTTTCTCTCGAGTTTCTCTTGAGAAATCAAAGCTGTCGCCGGCGACGTTGAGAAGCCGCCGACCTTCGGTTAGCCGCCGACGCCGTTTCTTCAAAATCCGCCGCCACTGTTTCTCAAATCCCCCAAAATGGGGGTGACGATAGTGGTTCCTCGTGTGTGTCTCTCACTCTTTCCCCTCTCATTCTCGGGCAGGATCGCCACCAGAGCATCGCCGTTCGCCCTATCTGCTCTGCCTACTCTATTCGGCCGCTGCGGGCCACACGCCACGCCGCCATTCCAGGCCCTAGCTGAGGCCTTCTCCAGCGCCACCTCGTTGCCCTGGTCACTGCCCCCTCCTCGGAAACCACCGGAGCTGCCGTCTCCATGGTCGCCACCGCCGCCTAGCTCTAGCCGTCACCTCAGCCGCCGCTAGTTAGGGGAATGGAACCCCGTCTCCTCCAGGATCCAAGAACCGGCCTCCCCTTGCCGGTCCACCGCCTCTCTCTTGCCACCAGTGCCATTGAGCAGCCGCCAACCAGGAGAAACCAAAGAAAATGAGGAAAGTTCCGCGCACACGTTTCCAAGCGGTTTAAACGATGTGACTTTTATAAAAATTTTCTACATGAAAGTTGTTTTAAAAATTTTAACTAATCTTTTTTCTAAATTTTATAATTAATAATTAATTATTCATGTACTAATATATTACCGTGTTTTTCATGCCAGCAAACAACACTCGAGCCGAAGCAACCTAGGTGCTGAATTGCATGTGGTGACCTTGAAGGTTTTCCAAGTGTCCGACAATGAGCCTAGCAGGAGCAAAGCTATCACTTCATCTTCAAATGTGATACTCATTGAAAAGAGCTAATTTATGATCCCCTGGAATGCATTGATATGGTCTGCAACAGGAGAACCCGCTTTGTATCTCAAATTCATCAATTTCTTGATCAAGAACATCTTATTTGCACTTTCTTTCCGGGCATACAACTTCTCCAATTTCTGCCATAAGGTTCGTGGATGTGTCTCATCAATGATATGGTTCAAAACATTGTCATCGGCCCACTGCCGAATGAACCCACGAGCTTGGCGATGAATAGCCTTTCATTCATCCTCTGTTTTATATAGGGGCATCTCGCTGGAAAACACTGACTTATAGTACTATTTGACATAAAGCAAATCCTCCAACTTACTCTTTCAAGCTTGGTAATTTGTACCATTCAAAGATACATTTTGCTAGTATTCACTTCCATCTTTCATAGCAAGAAAAATCAACAACTTTAACTTAGCTCTGATACCACTTTGTTGGGGCTGAACCAAACACTCTCGATGCAAACTACAGCTCATCAACGGACAAACATATTTCACACAATCTATCCCTCATCTTGCCATGAACTTTGAGGATAGTTTCAACAAGGAAACAACGACGGAATAACAATACTCGCATGCACAAATGACTCAAGTATTTAACTTGGAAAAACCTCTTCAGCTTAAGAAGTAAAAAACCACGGTACCAACCAGTCCACTCCAAATTTTCACTATAATCAATAATGGGTACAAATAGAGTCTTTTCTATAACATCTAAAGGTACATCATAACAGCCACAATATCATCAAGTTATACAATTGGCATCCACAACATCATCAAGTTATACACTTGGCATCCACGACATCAACCATAGCAACTAACAAGAGGTATAACAACAACAAACATAGAAATGATAGATCCTGTACTCTTCGGTTATCAACTGATATCTCCCAAACCATAGATACAAATTGCACGAAACTTGACAGAAATGATGATCTATGAGTCCCCCACAAATTGACCAAAAATCAGCTCAATCGGAACCGTTTGACCCCTCAAACTAACATTCTACCATAAGTTGTGCATGCTAAAACTGCAGTCACTCGAGCTAACAAACCACTACTCAAATTTGATGCTCTACTCAACCAAATCTTACCAAACCTGGACCGATTGAAGTTCACCAAGTGAGGAACAAACTAACCAAGTTCGGTGTCGATCCAAGCACATTTGACCTCCCATCGCTGACTTGATGAAGACCGGATTAAAGCCACCAAGCTGAAATCTGCACACCTTCTTCTTCTCCACTCTCCTCTCCTGTGCACACCTTCTTCTCCACTCTCCTCTCCTCTCTTGTGTTCTTGCTTGGTTGTGTTCTTCACACTCTCAAATGGTTGCACACTTGCTCTCTCAAAGGAGGCTAGGATTTTCTTCATATCTCAAAGAATGAGGCAATCTCCACCATCCATTTAAAGCTTGAATCAATGGTTCAAATTCGCTGGACTAGTGGGCTGTAATGGGCTGAGTTGAATGTGTTCATGTGAAGGAAATTTAGCCAACAATAACTGGTATCCACTTAATATATGGCACACCGTATTAAAAGAGGTAAATGGTATATTTGCAAATAAATCCACTTAATATATGGCACACCATATTAAAAGAGGTAAATGGTATATTTACAAATAAAATTTTTACGTATGTGCTATGCAAAGGCTAAAAAATATGATAAAAACAACTTTAAATTTAAAATTTAAAATTTAAATCTTAATTTTAAAGTTAAATTTTAATTTTAATTTTAGTTCATAAGCATAAGTGAAAAGCCGATGCTGCCTGTGTGGGCTGTGGATGTAAAATGCATTCGTGGTTACGTGAGTGCGTGACTTCAATGTACAAGTTGCTGGAACAGAGCTTAAGCTTGCATCATCATCAATAACATCTTCAATGCGCAGTACGTAGACAGCATAATTCAGAGCTTACGATGAACACATAACACCGGCATGAAATGCTCCGTCCGTTCTTAAATATTTGATATTGTTGGCTTATCGTTCATTTTATTTAATTTATTTTTACATGTTCTTAAATATTTGATATTGTTGGCTTATCGTTCATTTTATTCAATTTATTTTTAAAATATGTAAAGCTATATATACATAAAAATATATTCAACAATAAATAAAATGATATAAAAATAATTAATATTTATATAAATTTTTTAATAAGACAAATAGTCAAACATAAACATCAAACATATAAAAATGTCAGCGACGTCAAACATTCAAGGACAAAGATAGTACTACCTCCGTCCCTAAATATTTTACCTCCGTCCCTAAATATTTGATGCTGTTGACTTTTTTATAAACGTTCCACTATTTGTCATATTCATTTTTTTATCAAATATATAAAGTTATATATATATATATATATGCATAAAAATATATTTAACAATAAATGAAATAATATAAAAATAATTAATAATTGTGTAAATTTTTTGAATAAGACGAATAGTCAGACATGTATAAAAAAGTCAATGTCGTCGGAACGAGAGTATATTATAGTAGTATAAATCAAAACCTCACATATGTTGCATCCGCTTTAACATATGGCAAGCTCAAGCGAAGCAGCACATGACGACTCTGCTTTTAATAAAAAAAATTAAATTGGTGATTGGTGAGTGCAACAGCAGAGCCACAGACCCAATACAAACTCAGGAAAAAAACGAAAGCCCCACAGGCACATAGAATATACGAGTATGCTGCAGAGTGCAGTGCAGACCAGTCACCAGTGGCCAGCGCTGACGCTGGCTCATTATTTGTAGCAACATGAGATAATAATATGTGGATACGGTATTAGGCTATTACTTGTACTCTTCTGATGGGAGAACTTCCACAAATTCCAAGCTTGAGTGAAGAGGGAAGGACCTATCATCCCCATGGGCCATGGCATCAGCATCATCATCATCAAATTTCTGGGATCATCTTTCCAATTCCTGAAATCAAAGTACAAGAAGATCAGCCCAAACACAGAACATAAGGAAGATACCACAAGATTACCAAGCTCCACTGTTCATACATTTCAGCCTTCTCGCACCGATCTTTTTGGATGTTTCAGGGTCTTGTCCCGGCGCGGTTGGGGCCAGCACAGGCTCCTTCCGGACCGGATTCATCATCGGGGTTTCAGTTGATTGCTATTCGAAGTCTTCATACTCGGCCTCATCCAGCATGTCGTCGTCGTCGTTGTAGGTAGCAATGTCGGCCGGGTAGCGCAGGATCCCACCGATCCCACCAAAGCCACGGCAGAACTGCGATCCTTCCTGTGACCTGTTGGTCACGAACTCCAGCGTGCAGCCATACTGCTGGTAGTTCTCCGCGAACCACTCCAGCAGCAACGGCTTGTCGATGACATCGAACTCTCCTGGCGTTGCTTCGTCCACAAAGTTGCTCTGGTCTGCCTCCTGGTCACTGTTGAGATACTTGATCACTGTCTCTCCTGTGGCGATGTTCTTCAGCTCATATCTCCTGACATCAAGGTTCTCCCACACGATCAGCGTGTCCACAGCACCCAGCTCAAGAGCCGTCATGCTGTCCTTCACCCCTAGGACATACTTCCCAGTGTCCTGGCTGATCTCCTCGAAGTACTTCCCGATCAGCTTCTTTTCCTGGACAAACTTGACGTCGGACAGCACCTCGGCGGACATCTCGATGGCTTGGTTGAAGCCACTCTCTCCTCCATACGACACGTCGAGAGTTTTGATTACCTTGGCTTGCAAGCGTGGATCGAACATCTCAGATTTTCCCAGCTCGGTCTTGAAATCGGCAGAGCCAGCAAGAATGAGCCCGGCAATGTTTGCCTGGTTGGTGCCTGGATTGATGAAGAACTGGGTAGCAAGCTCGGCCACCTTTCGCAAGTAGTTGTGACGCCTCTCCATGCGCAGGCGGGCAAAGCGGACAGCAGATTGCCCGCCTCGGCCGTGCTTCTTTGGGAGATCAACGTTGAACCTGTAAAGAACCTCCCTGCTGTTGCCACTCAGTGTGCCGTAGAGTGTTCCATTGCCATCCATGATTATGAAACCGAACTTGTCATCAGATTCCAGAAGTTCATTCAGTGCCTCAGTGTGGAATTTGTTGTCACAGAGATACAGTGAAGCATTAATTGCCCTGAACGGCTCAAAGTCGAAGGTAACCTTCTTTTCTTTGCCGTCATCGGTGACAATAGTCCCAGTATAGAGCACCAATCCATTGGGGGGAACTCGATTGTACAGCTTCAACCTCTGTTGGGCAGAGGTTATGGCAGCCAACACGGACTGCCGGTTGACTCTGCTCTTGATGTTAGAGGCAGTTCCATACTCATCACCCAGCATCTTGGTGACTCGAGAGATCTGATCACGAGGCGGCATGATGAGCGAGATCATACTTGTACCGTTGCCCCTGGCAGCATCAAGCGCCTTGATGAGCTTCTTGACCTTCCATACCTCGATGTTCTTGTCGGTTTCATGTCCCTCGCCCATCTTTGACTAGTGCTTACAGCTCACTTGACCTGAAAGAGAGAAAGTTAAATGGATCTGAACATTTAGTTTTGGGGATTGATTGATATGAACAACTTGAATAAGTTAAACAAAATTTGTAGAAATAATTTTAACGAAAGAGAACTCATACAGAAAGGACTTAAATATCCAGAATTGAATATAGACATGCTCAATCATTGAAACCTAAATAAATCCTAGGAAGCTAGGATCACGGCGTATTAAATAAAACCGCCACACACACACCCATATACAGCAAAGTAAAGAAGTCTAGGGGGCAACTTAGGGCTTGTTCAGTTACAAATTTTTTTTGCAAAAACATCGCATCGGATACACGGACACACATTTGAAATATTAAACGCAGTCTAATTACAAAATAAATTACAGATTTCGCCAAGAAACTGCGAGACGAATCTTTTGAGCCTAATTAATCCGTCATTAGCACATGCAGGTTATTGTAGCACTTATGGCTAATCACATACTAATTAGGCTCAAAAGATCCGTCTCATGATTTTCTCCATAATTGTATAATTAGTTTTAATGTTCATTTATATTAAGGCTCCATTTAGATGTCCAAAAATTCGAAGTAATATTTTTGAGAAAACTTTTTAAGAACTAAACAGGGCCTATACACATGAACAATTGTTCGCAGCAAGCTACCCATCTGACCAAAAACAGTATAGACATAGGAAATATGTGCACTATGCAGTGTTCCAGCTGCAGCACTCAACCATGTCCATGGGAGTAAATGGAATATCTTTAGATTATCTTTCCGTGTGTTCTAAACAAAGTTGTTTTATTGTTGTCTTGTAAATGGATAAAACGGTGCCAACACTGCAAATTACGGTGGGATGATAAGCTTAGCTGTTGGGTTCTGTTTTCTCTTCTCCAGTAATGGTTGTTAGTAGAGGTTGCAAGTGTGATGCGTTGGCTGCTTTTGGTTTCTGTGAATGTTTAGTTTCTCTGTTTGCACTCTGTTTTGTAAGCTGGTAACCCCAGCAGTGACTTCTTTACGCTTTCAATAAAAGCAGGGCTCTTATCAAGTCTTTTATCAAAAAAGAAAAACACAGCAAAATACTCCATAGGACATAAGAAGTTGCATTTGACCATAACGGGACTGTTTTTTGCAAGGCATTTTGTTGAATTGAAGTAGTTGGACGCATGGCAGAGCTACAGGGTATGCCAGGTACGCCTTTGCATACATACCCTGCTCTCCATGCCTGGTATAAATCGGTGTACATACGTATTTTTTTTAAAAAACTAATCTGAATATGAATATGTGCTACTCGGTGCATATATATTAAATCACGTTGTTGATTTTACAATTATTATCGATTTGCTTAAATGGATTTACTGAATTGTATAGGTTATTTTTTGGATGGGCATACCCTTAGCTAAGATAATCCTAGGTTCGCCACTGGCTGGACGTAGCAGAACTTGCATTTAAAGTTTGCGAGTTAGAGCGGTTTTTCAAGAACCGTCAAGATAATCTTCTGCAAACTAGAGTCATAAGACAATCTTACGAGAGGTGTCCACCAATACATGAAATAAATAAAACAGATCCAATACATGCATGGCTCAAAAGTTAATCTTACTAAAAACACAACAATCAAGATTTCAACACACAATTATTGTTTATTTTATCGTGATTTGCTTTATCATTACAAGTAGTTTAAGCATGACTTATAACTTGTCAAATCAAAAAAAGTAAAATTGAATAGAACGAACGATCAAGAAGTAATGAATGATGAGCGTCATGTTTGGACGGGAAGAAACAAAGAGGAAAGGGAATAAAAACAAAAAAAAAAATCAAAATCTGCCGGTCCTCAAAACCCTACAGATCGACTCCCTCCAATCTCCCATCGTTCTTTCTCACTGGTAACACGAAGCGCACGCACATCAGGATGGAGGAGGAGGAGGAGGAGGAGGGTACCTGCGCGATCGAGGGAGCGCGCGGCTCGCGGAGGATCGGAGGGACGGCCGCTCGGTGGAGCGCTTTCTTTCTGCGGCGGCGGGTGGCGGCAGTCGGCGGCGTGAGGGGCTCCCGCCCGTTCTTCCGCGCTTATAGGGACGGCGGAGGTGGCGAAATCTTGCACGAGTTCCCGGTGCGTCCGTCCTGCAAAACAGGAGGAGGAGGAGAAAAGGAATCCACAGCAGTAATGGGAAACAGTTTGCAGCACATCCTGTAAACACCATCTACTTACTGTATCTACCTACTTACATATTTATAAAAAATTATAAAAAAAATTAATAAGATAGATTAATATAAGTTATATAAATAAATTCGACTTCTACAACATAAAAAAACAATTTTAAATATGTATACACTTAGTTTTAGTTTTGTTTTTTAATATAATTTGTAAAAGTCAAATTTAAACTTACATGTTTATAGAGTGTATAACTCATATGAATATATCTTATCAATTTTTTTATAATTTTTATAGCTATTGATATAGCGTAACGGGAGGACGGGTGCTCAAAACGACGTTGTTTCACGCCTTCGCGTTTCGCGGAGCATGCACGCCTGGCGCTCGCGCGCCGCGCGCCGCGCGCGGCAGCATAGCAACACCTGGCACCGTTCGCGGCAACAGAGATTGATTTTGAGTTCCCCTGCGCCGCCGCGTGCACACGTCCGTCCGCGTGGTTGGTCGGTCGCGCGTTCAGTCGTAGAAGATGCGCGCGCGCGGGGGAATGCCACGTGGTATTTATCGTCCCAGTAAGAGCACAATAGAATACCAAATAGTCAATTTAATAATTAATTTATATAATAGTTCTCTATAAAAACATATACTACAATGTTCGAATTTGTGTTATAACTGACTATAATCTTCTCTTATCTTTAATTTTCTTAAAATATGTTTATAGTCGGTTATAATACGCACCTGCTCTAACGCGAAGAGAAATTTATGTTTATTGATTGGCACACTTTACGATCAGAGTAATGCCACTCCAAACCATATCATTGGTTGGTCAACCCATAGAGAACTGAGGTATTCAGTTTTTTTATTACTAAATGTTGGCAATGTTGTCTACGGTATTTTGCAACAACCACATTATTCTATCAAAATTTAGATTGGTGATTTTTACCTTGCAAAGAAGCGCATGATGCCAAATTTTGATACATAAAATGTGGCAACAAACTAATACAACCAAAATAATATATATTGTCCTTCTAAAATTTGGCAATGCCATCAACGTAACAACATTTGGGGGTGCCAATTGATAAGGGTTATTTTGGCAATAATTTGAATAGTTCCGAAGTCTCGTGAGTTAAATTGAAACTGAGCTAACAATCACATGGCCCATTTTCCACATGACCCCAGGGGCCCAACCTCCAATTACTTTTGCCACCTAAAAGTTTTTCATTGGTTGGGTCTGTTTAAATAAGTTACTTGTATTCTATTTTTTTTTGGTTTAGCATTTTAGAAACTACTAGTCATGATATATAATAGATACTCCAATCACTATAAAATATAATTATTAGTATATTATTTAGCATGGATTAAATTTAAAGAGAAAAATATTGATATCGCTTAGTTAATTTAGATAAATAGAGGCGTAAGAATTAGCTAAGGTGATTACTAAAACTTTTGTAGGTAAGTATGTCGGAGATATGGGCCCGGTGATATCCCTGTGTGGCACGTGGCTTCGTGGGCCCACGTGGTTGAATCCCTGGAAAAGGGGTTAGGCCCGAAAGACTACCTAAGAGTCGAGCACTGGTGGAGTTGGGACGTCCCCGACCCCCGCCCCCGACCCCCGCGGCCTAGGACATCGTGTGCGGGCCCTAACACATTCAATGCGGTTGTAGGTGCATGCCTAACGCCCACGCCCCTCTCTAGAAAAAGCAGGGGATGTCAAGCTCTCACTGACCGCGCAGTGACAGCACGATCACCGTAGGAATGGCTTGTCTTTCCCGCGGTCACTACTGCATTAAATGCGCAGGGCGACTGTGTGAGAAGAGGAGTGACCCCCGGTTTGGACCGCTAGGTCCAAGGGGTTGCCCCCTCCTCCACCCACTAGTCGGTGCGCCCGAACGACGACGGCACGGTGGCATAGGGAAGAATGTTGACTAGCCGCGGCCTCTGCGACAGCCCCTAGAAGAATGAGCCCCTGTGCACCGCAGGTGGGAAAAACCTGGCCCATATGGTGTTCCCTTACAGTATAAAAGGAGGCTCTAGCTAACGGAAAGGGAAGACACAAGACAAGTAGAGCATTCACAAATAAGCTTCTAACCTTGCTCCCAGAGTTGACAAACAACATGAGTATGGTATTACGTCTCATGGTGGCCTAAAACTGTATAATTCGTTTGCGTCCATCGAGGGGCCCAACCCCCCTGGATCTCTCTTTCTCTTTTCATCCATTCTCTTTGACAGGCTTTCGGGCCCTAGCCAGCACCCCTGGACCGAACTCACAAAGAGCGTCCCACGGTCCCCTGCTCGACGAGCTCACGCTCCAACAAAGTACCTAGGGGTGAATATTTGTTTTTTCACAGAAAAACCAAACGACATATTTATAAATAATAAATAAGTTTTAAATAAAACTTTTATGTATGTATTCATATTGATTTAAAAAGAAATGTTGTGAAAAAAACCTTAAAACCAACTCTTATTTAAGATGAAAAATTTAAATTTTGGCAACCCAAGCAAACAGAAACAGAAAGAGGGGGTCGGTGTTTGTAATGTGAGCAACGCACTAGTTTGTCGACAACTAGAAGACAGGGTGAACTCATGATTCCAACATAGTAACTCATAACGGCACTCATCTTTTTCGAAAGGCCATAAATGCCACTCACCAACTTATCGTGAATTTGGTTAACAAACCGCACACCAATCCTAGGCATGCTTGAACATCTTCATGCTTAGCCAGTGCAGATACACGGCCACAACTATCACAGGAAGCGTCAGGGGTAAAAGAAGGCCGTAATACCTGCAAGAGGAAGAAAAAAATAAAAAGAGCAGGAACATATTAAGCCGGTATAGTAGTCGTTCCAAAATGAACAGGTTAGATCGATGCCATGCCATACAAACGAATCAACAGGACATCAAAGATGGTAGTGTAAACAAGAGTACACTGAAGAGTCACCTGAGTCACAAGCTAGTGATGAAACACATATAGGTGGTCATCGTTTGTCTTTTGAGTGAAAAAAATAAAATGACATATTTATAAATAAAAATAATTTATAAATGAAATTAACTTTTCTATACATGATATTAGTGATCTAACAATAAATACTGAAAAATAAACTATAATAAAAACCCCTTAAAATAGACTCCATGTTTATTTGTATGCGTGTTCTTAGTGATCTAAAATTAAATAGTGAAAAATCATTTTTGCTATTGATCAAACGTTTGATTTTTATTCTTCTGTCAAACACGCGGTCAATACATGGGAGGCTGGGGGAGGACGTGTATGTGTTTTTTGACTTGCATGCACGCTTTCAAATTATCATCTAATAGTAGTGACAGGATTTGATTGATGAAATCAAAATTTTCAAACATTTGATCACTAGACGGATCCTGAAAAATAAACTATAGTAAAAAAACCCTTAAAACCAACTTCAAGTGTATTTATATACGTGTTCTTATAGATCTAAAACCGAATACTAAAAATAAACTATAATAAAAAAAATCCTCAAAATCAACTGTTTAAAATCTTAATTTTGGTTCGTACTCTTCCGGGTGAGAATTCAGAGGTTTTCCTTCTGCTACCTGTCATTTTGGATGGCGGAGAAGGGCCCGTTGTCGTCAGACCCGGAGAGGACGGCAGCGAAGAGGAAACCGACCAAGATCAGGATACCGAATACGATGAGCAGGTATCCCATTGCTACGCCAAGGTTTGGAGGTGAATTCGTCTGATCTGCCAGGTGGTTTCGGTGTGGAATTTTCCTCGTGAAATGCCGGACTCGACTCCGAGACCGAGAGGCCAATACCAGCACAGATATCGCAACCACTGAAAAGAAGAAGAACGCAGAAGATGATAGACTGGTGCTGAAAACTGATGGGTGCAGCAGCCAGCAGAGAACGTCTCTGCGGCATTACGCCGAACAGGTCGCGTGCGCGCGGGGCGGGGGGAGAGGAGGGAGGGAGGGACCTGGCCGGCGCAGAGCAGCCGCAGCTCGTGCTTGGGCGTCCGCTGGATTCCCTCTGCTCTGCTCTGCACCGGCGGCCGTACGGTTGGTAGATGGGGTCTGTCTTAGAAAGCACTCGAGGCACAGAGGGGGCTCGAGCTTGGAGTGCCAATTTGGTGTGTCGTTGTAATGACGGCGTATAATTAACGAAAAATAATTTATAAATATTTTTTATATCTGTATTTTGAAAAATAAATGTTGAAAAATAAAATAGGATGAAAAAAAATCTAAAATCAACCCTAAGTGATGAGACTGTTATTTAGCTAAGCTTGAGTTCCATATGAGCCTAATAGTATATGGATTTATTTATGTACCGATACTATATTTATTAATATGGTTAATTAATAATTAACTATTTTTCCCATTCTATAATCCTAAAAACGTATTCCATATCACTTTCTCTCTCCAATATTTTGAGCATTCCTAGGATCCCTCCGTTCCCATAAAATCATTTTTATATACTTACACGTAGTTGTTCACTTCTGCTTATGCATATAAGACAATTTTAATTTATAGCTTTAAATTTAGAGTTAATTTTCAAGTTTTTTCATCGAAGCTTATTTTCCAACTTTAGTTTTTTAATCGCTAAGAATATATATATATATATATATATATATATTATTTTTAATATTCTACTGTTTTATCAAGCTATCACATACGGCTAGGGATGAAAACGGATCGGATACGGTTGAAAACTAGTTATTTCATATTTGTTTTTATTTTTTTCGAAATTGAAATCGGAATCAGGAACTCGGATATGAAAACGGAATCGAATATTATCGATACAAATACGGAGCGAATACGAACCAAAACGAATATGATGACGTATATTAATCGAAACATAGAAACCTCTTAACTAAGTTTCACAGATAATTGAATAAATATAACTTATTAGTTTTTAATATAAGTATATAACTCATCAATATTTTTAAACATAAGTAATTATTAATACAATAAAAAGAAACGTATGTGGCAGTTGTAGGATGCACGTCTAGAATGTTTGAAGCCAATTAGTTAAAACCAGTTAAGGGTAACATTGGTTGAGTTATTGGATAGACTTATTTAGGTTGAACTGATGGATTGAATGGTTGATACACTGGTCCAGATATCCAAAAAACTCCGTATAGTATCCAACCGTTATCCGAATCTGACGGATATCAACCTTATTGTATTTGTTTTTATATCCGAAGAAAAAAATGTGAATTCGATTCTAAATTCAAAAATTTCTAGAACTTCTGACCTGCTATCCAAATCAAAAAAAAATGATCTGGTCAAACGGAAATTATCCAAATTACTTAGAAGACAGCTACTCCCTCCGTTCGGCACTGGATTTTATAGCTGTTCCCTCCGTTGGGCCTTTCCAGGGCCAACTCTATACCTTCGAAGACCATATGTAAAAAGATACTGCTACAAGTGAACGAGGCCAAATAAACATTTACTTGTAAAATATATTCATAAATCATTAAATCATTTATCCATACAGTACCTTTAACTTGACATATAGCCTTACTTTTCAGTACCAATAAATAAATAGGATGACACTAAAATTGAAAAACTATGAAGGAAAAGGTTAGAAAAATAAACTGAATAAAAAATAATTTAAAAATACAACTTTGATATTTATTTCTTAGTGGTTAAAAGTCTAATGTTGAAAAGAAAACTACAATAAAAACACCATAAAATCAATTCTAAAATTAAGTTTTAAAAGTTAAATTTTAGATGAGACTGATAAACCAACAAGTAATCAACCAGCTGCTAACCTACTAACTAATAGATTATCATCATCTATTAGTATTCATAAGTTAAGCGATTTATGAGGAAAAAAAAAACAAAAACCAACCCACATAAAACATATTGAACCCCCTCTCCTCTGGGCCTCAGGAGCCAAGACCCTGGCCTGGAAGTTCAAACAAACTTCGTACAGATGTCGGAAGAGAAAAGGAAGCCCCATCTTACTCACAAGACAATTAAAAATCATCCTTACATCATCCAAGACAATCATCATCCTTGCATCATCCAAGACTGCTTTGAATAATGGCACAAAAATGACAAAGCAGACATCTCAACACATTTATCCCCCATTCAAATGAGGTAGACCGGAAGCTAAATCAAACGATCGAACGGAAAGCTCACTAGTTTGTGAGTTCCATGATGGCTGTCACTATGTCGCCATCGGCAGCCTTGAGTGCCTTCACCGCCTTGGACCTTGACACAGTGGCCTGGGTCATCACAAGCTCGATGTCCTTTGGCTCAACGCCAGTCTCATCGATGGCCTCATCGTCATCCTGCACTGCTGTGGAAGCCTCAGGCTTCGAGAGCATGCTACTCAGATCAGGTGCCTTGAATTGCTCCGCGGCCTGGGTCTGCAGCTGTGAGCTCAGATCCTCAATCTTGGCCTCGCCAAAAATGACATAGGTGTCTGATGTAGGGCTCTTGAAGACATCCGGTTTGGAGATGACGAAAAGGATCTGAAATGGAGCAAAAACAGCTGAGCAACAGGAATCCAAAAAATATATAGACAAGGAAAAAGCAGTGAGAAGCTCACATTCTTGCTCTTCTTCACAGTAACACGGCTGACACCAGTGATAGACTTCATACCAAGCTTCAGCATGGCCTTCCTGCTCTTTTTCTCGCTACGACTCTGCTTAGATCTTCCACTGGCATCACCACCTGGTAGGTGGTAAGAGAGAGAGAGGGCAAGTGTGTTTAGAAACAAAACAGTTTAGACTGCACATTTTAGACTAAAAAGGAAATGCTACACAAATCAATGGGAAAAATGAATTTCCCTTTATTTGAAGAATTACCAAAATGAACATATATTACAGGATTAGGATCACATGATGAGGGCTTATTATATTAACCCTTTAAGTTCAGACAACGATCTATATTGCCATTGCAGTCCCCGTCTAAATTTGAGACACATCTCCCCCATAAAATGGATATTCTGCAAGCACTATTTCAATCATTCAGCCTAAAACTTCCACAGCTGTTTTACAATGTTTTTCCAATAACAAAAATGTATAGACGGAACCAGAAATGAACTTGATAGGTGTACTTTCAGAAACCAACAAGCTAGACAACAACAGTAGAATACGTGTACAGAAAATATGCAGCAGTTGCGTCATTTATTAAGATTAAGGTTAACAAAATATATCTTTGAATCGAGTAAAGTTTCACATACCCTCTACATCATCGTCATCTTTGTCATCCTCGTCGTCATCATCTTCATCGTCGTCATCCTCAACGACTGGCTCGTCTCCCTGAAACAAAAGAAGGATTTGTTTCACTCATACACCATACACAATTAGCAATGTTCTACCTTCTTCCATAGATTGAATAGGATCAAATCACAGACTAAACCGTTGTAAAGGCACAAGCATACAACCCAAAAGGAAATGTTTACTGAGGCTACAGAGCAATCCAAACCCGATGCATCACCACATGATAAAACCACCGGCATATCAAACTCAGCTACTGAATCCTTGAGCCTCTACCGCTAATCTACCATACGCCACCTACTCAAAGCATTGCAATCACAAAGATCTAACAGAAACCATCACTGTCCAGCGCCCCCCGAGGACTGAACCGGAACAGAGAAGGCTGACGCGGTGGGGGGAAGATAAAGGGCCGGGTCCTCCCTCACCTCGTCGAGCTTCTGCTCCTCGATCTGGGCGCGGAGCTGCTCCTCCTGCTTCTCGAGCTCGGCGGCCGTCATGGTTTGGTTGGAGGTGGAGGTGGCGGCGCCGGCGAGCAAGAGAAAACCCTAGAAACCTTGGCTGCGAACGGAGAAGGCGGCGTCGCAGTGACTGGGCTAGCCGTTTTTTATATGGCGATGAGTTAAAGAGACAGCTAATTTCCGGGCCATTCGGCCCATCGGATCTAACTAGACGCTAGGAATAAGTCCACTTTAGACTCCCTGAAAGTGGTCCGAATCAAATACATGACCTAAACCGTAAAGCTAGATATTTGAACCCCTGAACTATCAAAACCGGTGTAATTTAACTTTTTTGGTAGTTTTGGAGGATGGTTTTGCTAACATGGCGCTTACTAGCATGTGGGGCCCACATGTCGTCCTCTTTCTTTCTTCTTCCTTCCCACTTTCTCCCCCTTCGGTGGAGCAGTGATAGAGCGTGGCGGCCAGCGGGAGCTGAAGCGGAGGTTGCGAGCACAAGTGGGGAGGCAGTGGCGGTGGCGGTAGGCATAGGGTCCCGTCGGCTGCGGGGCGGCCATGGGGAGATGACGACGAAGACGGTCCAGGGCATGGGGCCGTGGTGGATGTCACTGGCATGAGTGGGGCCGGAGTGGTGGCGGTCGGTGGGAGCTGAAGGGGTGACGACGACGGTTGTGGGGTGGCGTCGGCGTTGGCGGCAACCACAGACACAGGGTCACGTCGCCTGTGGACGCGGGCGTGGGGAGGAGATGGTGGCAGGCACGGTTGTGGTGGCCACAGCCGCAGGGAGGCATCGGCATCAACGTCATCAACAATCGCAGGCGCGGGGCCGCGTCGGCGACGGATGCGGCCACGGCCACGGGGAGGCAACGACGAAGGCAGTACGGGTTAGGGGGAGAAAGAGAGAGTATGATATGTGAGCCCCACCTATCAGTAAGTGCCACGTTAGCGAAGCCGCCCTCCAAAACCTCCATGGGGTTAATAGTTCGGTGGTTAAAATATCTGGTTTTATAGTTTATGGTCATATATTAGATCCGGTTACTTTTGAGGGAGTCAAACCTAGACGCTATTAGGCCAGATGAGACGTCAATTAGATGGGCCTAATCGGCGTAACTGGGCCGGAGATTTGGCCGAACAATAGCCGGGAAATGAGGCCTAGCTGACAGTAGTGGGCAGGAGTTTTAGTACAATTAATCGGCCCAGTATGCTCCGTTCTGCTGCTACGAATCCAAGGAATTTTTTGGATTTTAATTTTATTTATTAAATAATTCATAAATTTGAATTTTCATTTTAAAAAATCATAGATCTAACCTCGTGCCATCCGCCATCGTTATGTAAAATTGCCACTCGCGGTTTGTCAAAAATAGGAGAAAATAATACGCTTCTATAAGGATTAACCACTGAGTTAAAGCTAGTAGTTGTGATTAAACAATTATAGATGTTATACATATATGTAGGTTTGATTTAATCGAGAAGTTCTCGGGCGTGAGCGGCAATTTTGCATAAAACCCCTTGCCGCCCTTTGTAAGGCTGGAAAGGGGCAAAACGCAAAAAATCATCGAGCGCCGTCATCGGGTTCACCGCGGTCCGCCACGCCGTGTAGCATGTAGGCTTTCCGTCCTTCTAGAGAGCGGCAGGAGGTTAGAATTATGATATTTCAAAATGAAAAAACAAATTTATGAATTATTTAATAAATAAAATTGAAAATCCAAAAATTCCGAATGCAAGACTGCAATCGAGAAACATTTGCAAAATCATTATATCGCAGAAACTACGTAGCAGATAACAATAGAATCCAGTACAACAAGAATCTAGTAACTACCTTTACAAAAACAAGACAAGAGCAACCAAATATGCTCACTTTCTTGCTTTTCGTGGTCTTCATACCAAGCTTCAGTATGGCCTCCATGTTGGGTTATTGTTTGGTTTTTCCATGTACGTATTCTTAGCAATATAAAAACCAATGACAAAAAATAAACTTCGATAAAAAAATTCTAAAATAAATTCTAAATTTAAGGTTAAAATTTTAAATTTTAGCTTTAAACATAAACATAAGTGAAAAGATAGGATGATGCTATTTTTCTCACTACAACTCTGCTTAGATCTTCCACTGGCATCACCTCCTATTAAAAAAGAATAGGCATTTGTGTTTAGAAACAATTCAATTTAGAGCCCACTACAGTGTCAACTAGAAAGGTACATAAATCAACTTGGAAATATAGCTGTTTTTTATTTAATAAATTACTAACAAGGAACATATGTTATGGTAATATCATCAGAACACAAGTTGCACATACTCATAGCAAATTAAGTTGCATATACTTTTTCTTTTAAAACTGAAATGGTCTGTTTCATCAACCTGTTAAGCAAAGGCAACAACCTACATTGCCAACTCCCCCATAAAATGGAGTACACATCAATGTGAACAAAGCACAGACAAAAATGATGTTTTATGGTGCTGTAGGTACTAGAGTTATTTTTCCACTTTAAAGACAATGATCCATTCATCGCTTTAAAGTGAAGTTATCTATAGTATGTTACCTGTATTATCTCGTAAGTCAATACTTATTAATGGACTGTTGGGATTCAGAGACTTTTTTTAGTTTCTTGGCACATCGGATGTTTGGACGTTAATTATGAGTATTAAATATAGACGGATAACAAAACTAGTTGCATAAATAAAGGTTATTTCATTAGACAAAATTTTTAAACCTAATTAATTTATTATTAGCAAATATTTACTGTAGCATCACATTCGCTAATCATGGACTAATTAGGCTCAATAGATTCGTCTCACGAAATAGTCTAAAATATAGGGTAAGTTTTATTAATAGTCTATATTTAATACTTTTAATTAGTATCTAAACATTTAATATAACAGGGACTTTAAAAAAACTTGGAGGGAAATAAATATCCCATAAGGTTAAGGTACCTCTAGTACCTTCTAAGCACAAAAAACATCCGGAGAAAAATAAAGTATAGAGTTGCCCTCAACGCCACTGGGTGGATTCCCTGTCATCTGAGTTGCTGCTTTTTGTTTAATGGGCTGGATTAAGCCATGTTACCCTTTCTTCTTCCTTCCTCACATCTGGTTCACGCTGAGCAAGGAGTAGTAACCCTAGCAACAACATGGATACATGAGAGTTCATCCACATTAACGAGTTCTTGAACCCAAGGCAGCCAAGGATCAACAAACTTAAGCTCGAGAAGGTCTTATGTATTAGAGTATATGATAGTTAAAGTCATATTAGGATAGGATCAATTTGGATGGACTCCTTTCATATATATAATTCTTCCTTATCTCCTCCACCTGTACTCCTGTATATATTGCCCCCCTGAGACTCAGTACAATAGATCAAATATTCGCAGTATTCTTTCCTCCTCTACTATCCTACATGGTATCAGAGCAGGCGATCTAGTCGCCGCTCTCACACTTCTACCGTCGCTGCGCCGGGGAGTAGCGATCTGATCTCTCGGGGGCGGCCACCGCTTTTTTCGTCGTTCTACTTCACCGCCAAGAAATCGATCTATCCATGCGGTCGCCTTTTTCTTTTCCTTCCCGGTCAAAGATCGGGTTTGCGTCGCCAACCGCCTCGTCGACATATGCATGCATGTCTCCAACATCGGCATCGACTCTGCTTCAACTACATCGTCCCGCCTTGCACAATGACGGATTGATCACTCATTCAAGCTTCCGGCTACGACGACACCTTGCCGTCGATAGTCTTCGACTACACGTCTACGCCATCAAGCTTCGGGTTGCCGCTGTGTCTCTCCCCTTGGGCCGTAGTGTCATTGCCTATGGTCCACAAATCCACTGGTTATTGCAGTGCTGAGAGGCGCCCTCCTCAGCATGGTTGCATTACCCGTGGACTTCTTGTCGTTGCATCGACATGGAGTTGCAACTATGTTGTCCTCTCGAACCTCAGCTTCGTCGCTTTTATCGTCTTCATCGTCGTTACTGCATCGACAACCTCGCGGTTCGCACTGGTCATCATCAACCGCTCAGGTTCTTCTTCCTTTACTTCGAGCATTGCCGCTGCATCTCCAAGTTGCCATCGTCGCCGCTCTAGGCCGGTGGTTCAGCTATCTCTACATGGCTATTGACGCTGGCCTATCGACGTCGCCGTCTAGGCCGTTGGTCCCACTACTTCACCTTCTTCTTCGTCCTGCATGTCTCATCGCCAACGTCGCCGTATCTTTCTCAACTACACTTTGCTTTTCTCCGGCAACTGCGTGCTACTCTGACAATTCTCGCTCTACGTCGTTCTCGCGTCGCGACCATCCTAGAGGGCTTCTATGCTAGTCTCCTCCGACATTGGCGTATGATTCATGGTGTTCCCTTGCCTCGCCTGCACGGTATTGGCAACACGATTGCGCGCATTCTTCCCGAGTTGTCCCCAGGTCTGGCAAACCCTAATGTCTCGTCCTTCACGGTTCGACTACATCGGCTCTTTGGTGTCATCTTCCTCAACAACCGCCCTGAATGTGTCACCATCATTGTCTTTAGTGCCTCCTCGCGCACCCTGGTCCACGACGCCCTCCGGTGCGTCCACGACCACTCTATGACACCCCATGCGTAACCTGCGGCTCGGCTACCTCGACATCAGCTTTCTGACTTCGGCTACATCGACCACAGCTACTCTATGCACGGCTTAATCGGCCATGAGTCTCTCGCACCCATCACTTTGGCTAGGTCGACTATGGCACAAAGGGCTATCATCCGTGTTGAGCATTCTTATCGGTTTCTTCTCCAGTCCAAGTGTTCATGCTGCTCACGCTTGGACTGTGGGGGGATATTAGAATATATGGTAGTTAGAGTCATATTAGGATATGATTGATCTGTATGGACTCCTTTCATATATGTAATCCTTACTTATCTCCTCCACATGTACTCCTATATATACCGCCCCCTTGAGGCTCAATATAATAGATCCAATATTCACATTATTCTTTTTCCCCCTCTACTATCCTACATTATGTATCTTCTTTTTCCTCTTTTACTCAAAGCACGAATGCATGAGCTGCATCGATCAGGGCATTTCCCATAGCAGAAATTATATTCAAAGCATTTAAAACCATATTTGATGTTTTTTAAAAGAAAACATTTGATTAGATGATCGACAATTGCAACTTCTGAACACCTCTCTTCAGGAACAAACGCAGTTATCAATCCCGCATCTTTTTCAGGTAAATTGGTCGATGTAGAAAAAATTGATGAAATTATTTAGTTCGAAGGCCTTGACACGGTACAATGCAAAAGGAAAAATAGATCTATAGGCTAGCAGAGAAGGACAACACGTTGTGGAAGAAAGAACACTACTAGGAAGAGGTGATTTAATTGACTAATCCCATCCATACATAAGAGCCTATGGCTAAGATCACTCCAAATCCACCTAGTGGAGTTGAGGGCAACTTCAGGAGATCTGAACCCAACATAAAACATAGTGTTGTCTCATGATCCAACCAATTAAATGACAATTGAAGACTATGCATAGGACAAACTTGTAGCACTAGTAATTTCTTAAGATTCAGATTAGCTAAAACATCATATAATAAAGAACAGTTTACATACCCTCTACATCATCGTCATCTTTTCGTCCTCATAGTCGTCGTTGTCATCCTCAACGTTGGGCTCATCTCTCTGAAATAAACAAAGGCATTTATTTCAACTGTGCACGGTAAACAATTGACGATATCCAATATTCGAGTTTCTTCCATCAATTGATTTTGTTCAAATCAAAAGATTTAAGCATTGCAAAGAAGGGACATGGCCAGCGCAGAGCAGTAGCAGCTTGAAGGCCTTCTCCTTCAGCGTTCGCTGGATTCACTCTGCTCTAGCTGTATGGTTGGTACCTGGGATCAGGGTTTGCCAAGCCAGACGGCAGGAAACCATGATAATCGTGAGCCATGACCATGGTTTCGGAGATCTCGTGATAACGAGAACCCTGCGTGGGGTTTCTCTTATCAATGCCTTGGGCAGAAACCAGCAGGACTCCTTCGACTAAGGCATGACAAAAAAAAATCTCATGGGCCACCAACAGCATGAGTTTGGTTTGTGACAGGGTTGTTCATTTTCGCTTTCTCCCGACCGTTTTAACCGGTAACGAAAATTCACGGAAATGAAAATAGAAACGGTAAAGCTGTCCAGAAACCGTAACGAAAACGATAATGCATTTTTTCAACTGTTTTGTCGAAATTTCGTATTGAACTAGAAATTTCAAACGAGCTTGTGTACCAAGCTTGAGTTCCAGACAAGCCTAATAGTAGAGGAGTTCCATCGTTTATTTATAAATTATTGATCAAATTTGTTATTTGTATGCACCCATATCGCATATTTCTGGTATACTATCTTTTCCTCCTCTTTTAATAATATGGTTAGCTAAAAGTTAATTATTGTTTACCAATCTATTAATATAAAATATATTCCATCTCAATTAATCCCTCGGTTCAAATATTCGCCATCCGTTCAAAACATAAAAAAATTTATACACTGAGCATTTCCATAGTCCTATCTGTCCTATCACGTCTTATTCAATTTTTATAGCTATTCTCTTTGTTCCGCCGTTCCAGAATAGAAGGCCAACAAACTTACTCTAGTAGAAATGCAGATGAAAAGGAAACCCCACCTACTCTCAAGACCACTCAAAGTATCCTTACATCGTCCAAGACTGCTTAGAACAATGGCATGAAAAAACTGACAGCAGACATCTCAACATATATATATCCCCCATTCAGATGAGGTAGATCATAAGTGAGATCAAACGATCGAATGGGAAGCTCGCTAGTTTGTGAGTTCCATGATGGCTGTGACTATGTCGCCATCGGCAGCCTTGAGTGCCTTCACCGCCTTGGACCTGGACACAGTGGCCTGGGTCATCACAAGCTCGATGTCCTTTGGCTCAACGCCAGTCTCATCGATGGCCTCATCGTCATCCTGCGCTGCTGTGGAAGCCTCAGGCTTCGAGAGCATGCTGCTCAGATCAGGCGCCTTGAATTGCTCCGCAGCCTGGGTCTGCAGCTGTGAGCTCAGATCCTCAATCTTGGCCTCACCAAAAATGACATAGGTGTCTGATGTAGGGCTCTTGAAGACATCCGGTTTGGAGATGACGAAAAGGACCTGAATATGGAGCAAAAATAGCTAAGCAACAGGAATCCAACCAATATAAGTATTTGTATAGACAAGATACAAGCAGTGAGAAGCTCACATTCTTGCTTTTCTTCACAGTAACACGGCTGACACCGATGACAGCCTTCATGCCAAGCTTCAGCATGGCCTTCCTGCTCTTTTTCTCACTACGACTCTGCTTAGATCTTCCGGTGGCATCACCTCCTGGTAAGAGAGGGAGTACGCAAATGTGTTTAGAAATAAAACAGTTTAGACTTTACATTTTCAACTGAAAATGAAAAGCTATGCAAATAAATGGGGAAAACATAAGTCGCCTTTATTTGAAGAATTACCAAAAAGGAACATGTATTACAGATTTACAGGATTAGAATCACACGATAAGTTCAATATACTTTTTTTCTTGCAAGCCTGAAAGGGTACATTAACAATTTAAGTTCAGGCAACAATCTATATTGCCAACTGCAGTCCCCTTCTAAAATTTAAGGCACATCTCCCCCCTTAAATGGAGTACACGTCTATGTGAACCAAGCTATGGAAAAAATGGCATGTTTTACGGTGCTTAATTAAGGTACTAGAGCTACCTCCGCATTTAAAGAACAATGACTCAATGATCACTTTAAAGCTGGGTTACCTCTAGTAACTTCAAAACAAGTACATTATCTCAGATATTCATATTTGTTAAGGCTCAGGTGCTTGTAGATATCACGTCAAAAAGTTTAAAAAAATAGAGTTTAGCATAAAAATCACTAAAATTCTGCAAGCAATATTTCAATCATTCAGCAAAAAACTTGCATAGGTGTTTTACAAACAATGTTTTCCCCAATAACAAAAATGGTCTTGACAGGTGTACTTTCAGAAACTAACAAGCCATACTAGACAACAATAGTAGATAACGTGTACAGAAAATATGCAGCAATTGCGTCATTTATTAAGATGAAGGTTAACACAATACATCTTTGAATCGAGTAAATTGCACATACCCTCTACATCATCGTCATCTTTGTCATCCTCCTCGTCATCATCATCTTCATCGTCGTCGTCATCCTCAACGACTGGCTCATCTCCCTGAAACCAAAGAAACCAAAGAATGACATGTTTTGATTAGGATCAAACCACAGACTAAACCATTGTAAAGCTACCAGAGTATATAGATCCCCAAAGGCAAATTTCACTGAGGCTACAGAGCAATCCAATCCGATGCATCACTACACGATAAAACCACCGGCACATCAAACTCAGCTGCCGAATCCTTGAGCCTCTACCGCCAATCTACCATACTCCACCCACTCAAAAGCATATCAATCACAAAGATCCAACAGAAACCATCGCTGCCCATCGCCCCCCAAGAACCGAACCGGAACAGAGAAGGCCGACGCGGTGGGGGCAGATAAAGGGCCGGGTCCTCAGTCCTCACCCCATCGAGCTTCTGCTCCTCGATCTGGGCGCGGAGCTGCTCCTCCTGCTTCTCGAGCTCGGCGGCCGTCATGGTGCGGCCGGAGGTGGAGGTGGCGGCGCCGGCGAGCAGGAGAAAACCCTAGAAACCTTGGCTGCGGACGGAGGAAGGCGGCGTCGCTACGGAGAGGCACTGGCTAGGCTAGCCGCGTTTTATATGGAAATGGATTAATGGGCCGTCTTATTGGGCCCACTGATGCTCCTCGGCCCATCAAAATGAACTAGACTTATTGGGCCAGATGAGACCTCAATTGGATGGGCCTAATGCGCGTTGCTAGGCCTGATTTCGGCCTTATAATAGCCCAAAATTCAGGTCTGTCAACAGTGGAATATTTAACTATTTGTCATCCATAGCTTTGTCAATTACTTAATGTGTGGGCTCACATGTTATAGACATGTTGAGCGACAAAAAGTTACGAGCAACTGTAGCAATGGTAAAAAATTAAATACCCGACAGTGGAATATTTAATTTAATATTAAATATTAAATTAATCGGGCTGTATTAATTTAAGACTGCGAGCGAGAAACATCGACCTGTTTTAACTTGCATGTACTTACTCTTTACTCTTTGAAAACTGCAATGTCTGTTTCATCAATCTTTTAAGTTCAGGCTATTAATACGCAGGGGTGATTGTTTTCAACATATTTATAAACAAAAAATAATTTGTAAATACAACTTTTATATACGTATTCTTAATGATCTAAGAATTAAGGTTGGAAAATAAATTACGGTGAAAAAACCTCAAAATCAACTCTAAATTTAAAGTTGGAAATTTAATTTGCTTATAAGCATAAGCAGAAGAAAAAAGATGAGAATGGATATTGCTAACTCCAGTCCCCTTTAAATTTCGAAAACCTCTCCCCAAAATGGAGTACACATATATATGAGAAAAAAGAATTGAAAAACACTGATGTTTTATGGTGCAGTAGGTGCTAGAATTATTTCCAGTTTAAGAACAATGATCCATTCAACACTTTATAACGACCTTATCTATACAATGTTTAAAACACTGTATTATGGAGAAGTCAATATTTGTTAAGGCATAGGTACCTCTGGTACCTTCCAAGCATAATAAGACATATCGGCAGGTCGGAAACTAGTTTTATCATATATGCTTTTATTTTTTTGAATTAAAATTAAAATCAGAAACCTAGATATGAAAATAAAATCGAATAGTATCGAATACAATACATGGTGAATACGAATCGAAACAAATGAATATTAATCGGAACATAGAAACCCCTTAAACTAAGTTTCATAGACCTGGAATACACTAGTTGGATCGGGCAGACTTGGGCTTGGGTTATTTGGATTGAGCTGATTCTTTTGATTTTTAGTTATTTGCCGCTCAAAAAGGTTATCTGATGTTTCCAAACCTTGCAGCCTGGTATTGCTGACAAACATTGCAAGGAGGGAACTAAGAGTTTTGCATTTTGGTTTGTTCTTGGTGGAAAGCAGAATTACACAAGCAGAAATGTGACACATGATGTTGTTAGAGAGCCTCACTCGTACATTCTCGTTGAGGAATGATTAGTTCCTGTCAAAACTTGATTGCAAAATTGTCCTTATATGCTATATATGTGTTTTTTTATATAGTCTAACAGTGACCTAATGTTTTTAATTCTTTTGGTTACATTAGCAGTAACTTGATCACCATTTATGAGGGAGGCTAGAGGTTTGTCATCCTATAATACATTTTTCATGCTTCAGTAATTTGTATTATTAGTTTCTGAAAACATTTTCTATTCGCAGGTCACTGAAATTTTTAATTTTTTACAAGATGATTTGTTGACTGAAACATGATGTTTCTTGATACACATGAAGTCTCTGTTTGAATAGGTCAATGTGTGGACACATGATGATTCTTGATACACTGACTACTGCTCTGTTTTTTCCCACTTTAATCTTTTGGTTTCGTAGCAGACACTTGACGGATTTTCAGTTCTTCAATAATTGTAAGACAATGAAAACAATGACTTTTTCTTTGAAATTCTACATAAAAAATGGTTTCCTTGAGCAAATGTTAGGCACCAATTGAGCATATTGGATGAAATCCGTTTATGTAGAATGGATTGAATCCATTAAATTGAAATGGATTGGGGTGGGTTGTGAAGAGGGCTGATTTGGTTTGGGCGTCGAAGGGTCGTGAAAGCGTTGAGATGTGTAGAGAGGTGGGTTGGATTGGTTTTGGACTGGATTTCATCCCACTAGCAGGCTTAAATTTCTGTGCAATTTGCCCGTAAAACATGACAGATCAAGACAGTAAAAACAGGACAATGCAATCAGAACGCTGGAGCCAAGTCCACAGCAAGAGTATACTATAGGAATGATTCGTCAGTGGTGAAAAAGAAGGAAACAATTGAATGAATTAATGTCTGATGTACAATGGATCTGATGGTACAGTTTCTACAACTATGCTGCAACAAAATACACAATGTAACAAACTTTCAAGAATGTGAATTGAACAAAGATACACAAGCCGGCACCTTACAACACATGGTGGAGGCCAGAGGAAACACTGTAACGATCAATTGTGTGACACATATGTACCAAATTTCCTGATCGTGTAGGCAATACAAAGGTCGCTGTCAATAAGGTTTACTGTGCTTGCTGTTGTCTCTCTTGAGTTGTACTTTCAGTTTTTTACCACCTAATTGGTATCCGTTCATCATACTAATGGCTGTCTGTGCAGAGGCAGGAGAATCATAGCTTATAAAACCTGCACCCAGTCAGGAACCAATAAGTAAAACATGCTTAAACAATGGCTAGTCTCATAATTCCAGTTAGGGTAAGTTAATTACCAAAGCATTTACTAAGACCAGTTGCTTTGTCTACAAAAACTTTTGCACTCAATACTCTACCAAAACTCTGAAAGGCACCGGCAAGATCTTGGTCGCCAAATTCTTGTGGGATGTGATAGATAAATAAATTAGCTCCAGGAGGACCTGCACACGTGAAAAGATATCTTTATAAAACGCATTCAAGAACTAATGGGTAATAACTTATTTTCAAGGGTATAATGGAGACACCTTCTATCTGTGGACCAGGGTTGCTGCTAGTACTTGAAGAAGTGGGGGAACTAGCATTCGCATTTGGAACCTTCATAGAATTGTGTGAATTCACAAAAGGGCGACTATTCATAGCACTGCCAGGATATGATCCTGGGTACTGCATACCAGGCACAGGCGAATAAGGACTGCCTAACTGCATTGAATTAAACGATCTAGGAGCAGAATTAGGTGAAAGTTCAGAATTAACTCCACGTATTGAGTTTCCTTGATTAACAGACTGAACCATATTCTGGAAGGCAGCTTGATTTTGCATAGGAGATAAAGGGTATTGCATTAGTCCATAGGTTCCTTGTGGCTGCACAGATCAACAGAAGTAGAATTACATCACACAATTCAAGTCAGATCATATTCAGGTGCAAATTATAAGCAGCTACAAAGCTAAGTTGTCTAGCAAAAAGGGAAACCCAAGTATCCAACATAGCATTCTGTCATACAAATTTCCCACAGCAACCACACGAGGTTTTGTCCTAGTTCTAAGGAAGGTGCAAATTGCAGTTTTGAATAATGCAATTTAATGTTAATAATAATAATGAATTTTACAATAGCTGTTTGCAATACTAATAGTTCAGTAATAAACATTGGTTTTAGCAAACTGAAAAGTAAGTTTAGAATTACTTCTATTCTAGGAATAGTTTTGTCGTTGTGTAATATTCTACTCATAGGAAAACCAGCCTTTCCTCATATCAGGCACTAATAGATTTTTAACATCTAATTAGATCAGGGAGTCCTTCCAATTAAGATGTTAAGCTCCTTGCCTTTTATTTTACTAGAATTGGAGCCAGGAACTATCCATCTACTCATTAGACCCAGAAAATGAGAATTTTTTTTATTCCATCCTAAAAATCCAAAATAAGAAATTAATTTTATTGAAATCTCATGGTGTCATAAATACCTGGTAACCATAACCATTATACTGTGGTACACCATATCCCATCTGCATAGCTCCAAATAATGAAGATTGTTGCATTGCATTTGCATTTGACATATTAGATGGGTGAAATTGAGCTTTCTGTGCTTTTCGAGCCTGCCTTTCCTTTTCAGTGTCAGCCCATTTGACAACCAACGGTACACTTGACCCCTACAAAGGATCAGGGCACATCAAGATATATGTAACCAACTAAGAAAATTCAAACAAAAATGATATAGCTAATGCATACCTAAGGTGCTGGCTACATTTATTTATTATTAGGTGTTGTTTAAACTAAGAAATAGAGTAGGGATCACAGCCAGACAAATAACTAAAACTAGATTAGGCTTATATAGACAAAGTCAGTGCTGGCCATAACATTTTTCATATGATGGACTACATGATTACATAGCATGCATGCCTTGAACACTCTTTAATCTTGAGTACAGTACTATTTTATCCATCAATCCATCATATCAAGGGTCCAAAACATGCTATCTTCCTGTATACATATGGTACCACTATTTAATTGATTTTAACGTTGAAAATTCTCGAGGCTTTCAGTTAGGTATTCTGGTTCTTTTGAATGTCTAAAATATTCTTAAGAAATATTCTTGGAACAAGAATCAAAATTTTTGGATATCACATATCGCCTTTTAGTAACATGCATTCAGCTGGAACTGCTCTAAAATCTGTGATGTGACAATGTGCACATGTATCAACACGTTTATGGCAAATAAGTGTAACTTGGGTAGGCTAAAATTTTTATCCTGCATCTGACGCTGCCTTTGCTTATATAAATTCAAGAAGCAGGATCAAATCGGAAAGTCGAGTCTAGTCGCTTCAGTACCAATTAGGATGACTAATCACAACGAATCGGGCAACCTCCTGACTAATCATGGTTAGAACCAAGTCATCTCAGAACTGACTAGGACAACTAATCATCACTAACTGTGATTATTCGGACCACTTGAAAACATTATCCATCATATTTGGGCTAACCTATTTCTGCACTCTTCTGTCGTCAACGTGATCTGGATGAACTCATGCAACTATTACTTGTTATATTAAACACTGCACAATGAGACAGTATTTGAACTTTTTTGTTCAACTATGTTTGTATTTGGATCAGATACAGTACTATCCTTGGCTGAGACTTTGAGTTAGTGCAATAGATGCCTAAGATGGTTTGATTTTCAGGATAAATCAAACAAAAAGCTATAAACTCAAGCCAACAAAAAAAAAAGTTTCATCATTCAATTTCCACTAACCTCTATTTTGTGCTTCCCGTTTAGAGCTTCGATAGCGGCCAAAGCTTGCTCTTTTGTTTCATACTTCAAAAAGGCACAGCCAGCTGCAATACCCATGGTTGTTGTAAGCTAAAGGTTCTCAGAATAGTTTACGGTTCTATATGATGAGTGTTTTACATCTCAGTCAATCTCAGTCAACAGGAAATTTTTACCTTTGCTTGTCTGTTGTGAACCTCTCAAAATTTGCAAATCCTTGATGCTCCCATATTGTGAAAATAAATCAGTCATTTCAGCATCAGTAACATTTTTTGGAAGCATCCCAATGAAAAGTTTGTGCTCTGGAAGCAACAGTGTCAACACGAGAACAAATTTATATCAGTATAATTATTGAAACAATATTCTGGGGATAACAAATGAATTGCGACCGAATTAATTTTAGAGTGCTTCATACCCAGTCTTTCCAACTCTCCATCGGCATATTTTACTTGCAATGGACTTGAAGCCTGGTTTCAAACAGAGAAAATAAGGAATTGCTGTCAGGTATGTTGCAATAACTCTGATAGAAGTTGTGTTCATTCTACAAACAGCCTTTAGTCTCAAGCAAGTTGGGGTGTGCTATAAAAATTAAAATAACTGTGTCGTGGAAAGTCAAAGAACATATTGACTGTTGGACTGCCACTCCACATGGTGACTACTTTAAATTTTGTCCATCACAAGAATGGGTGTATCACTCTCATGTCAGAACTCAGAATGGGTGAAAATAAAAATGATTCCACTCCCCACTTATATCCAAAGGAACCATATTGAACATTTAAAGGTTTCAACATTGAACAATTAAAGAATAAAAAAAATCCTTCACAAGAATTAGCTGCTCAATTCTGGTCAATCTGATATAGTAGAAAACACAATGTTGAGTTCACATACCCCTGGAAGGGTGCGCTTGTTGTGATATGCATTCACCGCCTTGTCAGCCTCGTCCCTTGACGGGCAGATTAAAAAGCAGCAACCTGCAAAAGGTCAAGTACATCTTAAATGAAGGAAATGATAATGAATTAAGAATGTCATCTGGAGAAAAAAAAAAGGTAGATACTTTCTTCATGAAAGGGCACAATTTCTACTTTCGTAGGAAATGTAATCAGGAATTTGTGCACTGGAAAATGCAGTTTAGTTACTATATTCATGTCCGACTCCTTTGGAAAGAAGAGCAAAGAAACAAGATAGAATTGCACCAAATCAAATCACACCTAAAAAGAACAAAATTGGCTTAAACCAACCAAATGGAAGAAGATCCAATTGCATGTGACACTGAAGAATCAAAATCATAATAGAAAGAGTTAATGACTAGTGAACAATGACTCACAACAGGCTGGAAACAGTTATTGTCCCATTTGACCATTGTGCTTTCCTAAGTATGCAAGTGATTGACGTTACAGCAAAAGGGACAAAATTATCATAGCAAGAACTAAAAATACACGCAAAAAAGCAGCAAATAACATCTGTACAATTCCATTGGTCTTGAGTGACAGCCAAATAATACACGCAAAAGAATAAAAAAGCGCATCTTTATTCAGTTATTGGCTAATAAAATGAATCTGGCGATGGCACAGACAACCTATACTTAGTGTCCGGTTGAAGTTGACCAGATCAAGTGTACATATAAGGCCATCAAGCAGATGAAATTGAACACCAGACGCTTACTTTTGCATCTCAGAGTCGAACACATCCATGAGAAACACCACAATTCAAAGCATTTCCCGACCCCCACATAGCTCAAAATCTTTGACTTGCTCCATAAGAGCAAACAAATCCAAGCGTTTTGCACCGGCATCGGGCCAAATCCCACTAACACAACACAAACTCAACGCAATTGCGAGTCGACGAGAAATTTGAAGCAAGTACCCGGAGCTCCTAAGCAGTGACCATGAGATGCACATCTCAATTAACAACCAGACTATAGCAAACAGCACAAAACCACACACGCAGCTGACAATCCAGCGTGACCCAGGCAGCAAATTCGCCCGTGGACAGCCGAAATTCCCCCCGCCACATTGCACACAAATCGCCACGAAAGCAACCAGCGCCCCGCAGAAAAAAAAAAGCCGCGGGGAACCTTCCGGCCCCACGGAACCAGCCCCTCCGAGCAGAAAAGCGGAAGCTCGAATTTCCCGGAGGCATTGCCCCGAGTCAAACCCGGAACCGCGCCAGAGGAGCCCGCTCGCAAGACGGCGGCGGCGGCGACGGCGGCGAGACGCGCAAGCACGCGGCGGCCCCGGAGGCCCAGATCCCGACCACCACCACCCCAAACCGAAGAAGCGAAAGCCGCATTGCAGCGCGGAGGTGGGGGAAAAAAACAGAGAAAAATTTCCCGCGTACGGATCTCGCACCTCGGGACGCCTTGGTGGCCTTGTCGCGGATGAGGGTGACCTCGTCGACGACGGCGACGGAGCCGAACATGTCGGCCAGCTCCTCCTCCGTCATCTGCTTCGGCACCTGCCCCACGAACAGCTTCACGCTCTCCTCCCCCCTGCCCCCCTGCCGCTCCTCCCCTCCCCCCTTCGCCGCCGGCGCCTGAGCCGGCGCCTCCCCGGCCACCTCCACCTCCACCCCCGCCCCCTCCTGCTGCTGCTGCTCCCTGTCGCCGCCGTCCTCCGCCATTGGAGCTAGGGTTTGCGGCGGAGGAGGAGGCGTGGGAATTCAGGGAGGGGTCTGGGATTGCCTCTCGCCGCGTGGAGACGGACGGAGTCGGGAAGAGAAGGGGGGAAGGAGGAGTGATTGATTATTATTAATAGCTGTAAAATAATAATTAATGAAATAAAAATTGGGAAGGAAGGAAGAGAGAGAGCGCGTGTGTGAGAGAGAGAAGCAAATGAATGGATATATGGGATGTTGTAATGACGATGATTGTGATGACAGTGGGGAGGGGGTTTTTAACTTTTTGCCACTCTTATGGATTTTTATAACAGATTTATCACTGAATCCATCTGTCATAGATTTAAGAGTATCCATATGTTATAGACAGCGAGTGACAATCTATTTTGACCGCTTGTAAGGATGGCAAAAAGTTAAATTTCTCGTGGGGAGAGGAGGTTGCCAGCTTGGTGGTGTGGTGTTGGTGTGCTCCCTTGTGATCTGTGATTTCCTCCTCCTCTCTCTCTTCTCTTGAGTTCTTGACTGCTCTAGCTCCAACTGCTTTCCTGTATCTCTGTGGCTCTCCCTCTTGCTTCTTCTTCTTCTTTGCCTTTGGATTTATTTCTACTGGTGGTATTTTTTCTTTCTTTATTTATTTTCTTTCAGGTAACTGTTTTTCCTTTGAAAATTATTGTGATGTGAGAACTACGTTGCCTAGGGCATGCATGTTTCTGTGATATGAAGTAAATAGCTAATATTGTCTAAATCAATTACGTAATAAATAATACTTATATTTGTTCCAAAATATAAGTATTTCTATGATTCAATTTGGTTCCATAGTATAAGCATTTTTGCACTCTTTCTCATGATTTCAATCATTCCAAAGCCAATCAAGTACTTAGAAGGGGAATATAATCAATTCAAAATTCAAAAATTGATCAAAGTGTCTGAGAGGGCATCTTTTGACATCTCATGAGTTTATAATAAATAACCTAAAAATCTATGTATTTTGGAACATGTGTGGTATATTAAGAATACTTTGATTTAAAGTGGTGTAAAAATGTATTACTTTTATAATAATAAGTTGGTAGCATATCCAAGAGGCCCATATCATTGGGAATAACTTGTATGACCTTTTTGATGGAGAATTGGCTTAGAGTTTTTTGCCAGTTTGTTTTTCTCCTTCCCTTTTTCTTTTTACTTTGAGGTACCCATGGGTGGTGAAAGGGACATAGGAGGACTACATTCCACTTTTATTGTTTGTGATTTGTCTTTACTTTAACCTTATGTCCAAATAATTGTTTTCGTTTGGTGTAAGCAAACAATAGGATTCATACCGTATTTCTTGCTTTGCTACTAACTTGTCATGTGTGGTCTAATTATGTTATGTAATTTTATCATTGTCTTATTTGATAATGTAACATCTACTCTATGATTGGCTTTATGACTATGTGAATAAATGTTCCTATGAGTAGTATCTAATCAGTTCGATAGTCAACTATAATATTGCAATCATGATTTAGTCCATGTTCAAAGACCATAGTTTACCATCATCGTGCAGAAACTAAACTCCATGCAAAGAAATTCATGTGTTTTGATGCACCCTTATCTTATTCGTGCTTTGTTAAGTTTTACTAGTAAAAGATGTCTCAGTTATATCTTACAGATTAAATAGTACAAACAAACAAATAAAAACTAAATATTTTCTAGAATCTCATCTTCAATTTAGAAAAAGTCAACTCAACTCAAGAAAGTTAAAGTGAATCATATACTTGCCTGACGGTAGCAGTGAGAGTAACTTGGCAACCATGGAAGAATGGGAATTTTTTCGAGAATTAATATTACTTTAATGGAAATCGCAAAAGTAGAGGACATCCAGGGAAAATTGCGAATTTAGGGGTCTATTGAACGATAGGCATTGGACTAAAGTGATCACTAAAGTGAATCTAATCAATTCGAAAATCAAAAATTGATCACTAAAGTGATTGAGAGGGAATCTTTTGATATCTCATGAGTTTCTAACAAATAACGTAAAAATCCATGTATTTTGGAACATACGTGGTATATCAAGAATATTTTGATTTAAAGTGGTGTAAAAATATATTACTTTTATAATAATAAGTTGGTAACATATCCAACGGCCATATCATTGGGAATAAGTTGTATGACCCTTTTGATGGGGAATTGGCTTAGAGTTTTTTACTAGTTTGTTCTTCTTCTTCTATTTTGAGGTACCCATGGGTGATGAAAGGAAGGACATAGGAGGACTACATTTCGCTTTTATTTTTTTTGATTTGTCTTCACTTTAACCTTATGTCAAAATAATTGTTTTGGTTTGGTGTAAGCAAACCATAGGATTCATACCATATTTATCGCTTTGCTACTAACTTGTATAGCATGCTTGGTATAATTATGTTCGGTGATTTTATCATTATTGATAATGTAACATCTACTCTAGGATTAGCTTTATGGCTACGTGAATAAATGTTCCTATGAGTAATATCTAATCAGTTCGATAGTCAACTATAATATTGCAATCATGATTTAGTCCATGTTCAAAAAACCATAGTTTATCCTCATTGTGCACAAACTAAACTCCATGAAAAAAAAATCCTCCAGATGTTTTGACGCGTACTTATCTTACTCACGCTTTGTTAAGTTTCACCATTAAAAGACGATTCGGTTACATCTTGCAATTTAAATAGTATAAACAAACAAATAAAAACTAAATATTTTCTAGAAAAGTCAACTCAAGAAAGTTACAGTAAATCCTATCCTTGCCTGACGGTAGCAGTGAGAGTAACTTGGCACCCATGGAAGAATGGAAGCCCAGAAAACCATGCCAGCAGTGACAAGGACAGACAGGCTATAAAGCCTGAGGCTTTGCCAATTGGAACTCTCCCTCTCAGTCCTCCTACCAGGGAGCTGGCATGTCACTCTCTTTCTGATAAAAAGGGACTACACATATGAACGAATGATGTGGGCCATCAACAACGAAAAAAAATGCTACAAATCCCAAATGATTTAGATTTAGTATATGATCCCTCTGTTCAAGTACTCGCTCCATCTCAACAAACTTCGGAGTGATCGTAAAAAGTTAAATAACAGATTTATAAATAAATAATTTGTAAATAATTTTTTTATACGCGTATCCTCAACCATCTAAAAGCTGGGACTGAAAAATAAATTTTGGTGAAAGAAAATCTAAAAATCAATTTTAAATTTAAGGTTGAAATTTTTAGCTTATAAGTAAAAGCCGAACAAACCTTCTTTCTTTATCTTGCATAAACTTTATTTTTTAAGCAACCATTGCATTGGAGTTTGTTAAATGAATAACAAATGTATTAGGATTTGAAAAAAAACAATTGCATTAGAGTTAAAAAAAAGAATATTTTAATCCTTGCAGCTATGTATCAGCTGTGTAAAATAGACTAAATACAGTCTTTTTTTAGACGATGGAAGGGAGGGAGTACTAATATTCGACGTTCTAGCTCTTTGCTCTTGCACTTGAATATGCTGCTCTGCAACTGTTTAAGACTTTGTTTGTTTTGAGGGATTTTTTAGTCCCTACCACATTCACATCGAATGTTTGAACACTAATTAGAAGTATTAAATATAGACTATTAATAAAACACATCCCATACTCTGGACTATTTCGCGAGACGAATCTATTGAGCCTAATTAGTCCATGATTAGCCAATATGATGCTACAGTAAATATTTACTAATCGTGGATTAATTAGACTTAAAAAATTTGTCTAATGAAACAGCTTTTATTTATGCAATTAGTTTTGTTATCGGTCTATATTTAATACCCCTAATTAACGTCCAAACATCCGATGTGACAAAAACTAAAAAAATCTCTGAATCCAAAAAGCCCCTAATTGTAATAGTCATCCTCACCTTTTGTTTTTTTGTTTATGCTTATAAACCAAAATTTGAATTTTCAATCTTAATTTTTGAGTCAACTTAAAAGATTTTTCTATTGTAGTTTATTTTCCACTTTTAGGCCACCTCCAATGGGTATCTATAAGCTATCTATAGGATGTACTATACAATTTTTTTAATAGAAGAGAGATAAAAGCTATCTCTTAATTAAGAGGTGGTCTCTTGCACATATTTTAATGCCAAGTGAGAATAACTCGTAGGGTCATTTATATTATAAGCTACTTGCTAAGAGATAGACCATTGAAAAAATTATCTTTTAGAATGCTTATAGATAGTATGCTATCTCTATTGTTGGAGGTGACCTTAGCTTTTAAATTGCTATGAACACAAATTTCTATGTATAAGATGAAGCAAGGTTTGTAAAATAGTCATTCCGACGGCACGCAAGAGAAGAACAGTGAGGTACGGCCTATGGATTGCCTTTCCCCAAAATCGGACTCATTTCTTAGGATTTTCAAAGAACTTTTGTGGCATCAATCCTATATTCCAAATGGCATCATAGGAATTTTATCCTAAGGACTTGAATCTCCAAAAAAAATCTTCACCTTTTGTTTTTTTTCCGAAGGAGCCTTAAATTTGTAGGGGCAATATTATTTTTTTTAGCTAGAATAAGAATACAAACATAGATTTTTAAACAGGAGATTAATTTCTTTATGGGTCTACTCGTAAGTTATTTTTACAGAAGCATCGAATTGCTTCTTTGAGTATTCTGGAGTAATTCTCAATGATAAATAAAACATGTAAGTCTAAAACTTTAATATACCAACAAAATATGTTTTAGATATATTTTCAGTATGACATATATTTGTTAGTTATTGTGCTATGCGAAACAAATGAAAAGGAGGTGCATATATGCTATATGCAACCACATGAAGGCTCGAGAGTAAGTGTGGAGACGAGTACTAAATAGTTATAGAGGGGCAAGTATTTTAAAAATATTCAGAAATATGTACAGGTAATATTCTTTTTAGATAACATGCATTTGTAAATCTGTCATTGGTTTTTTATTGCAAAGATGCCACTTGAACGATAATGCTGATGACAATTTTATAATTTTCTAGTGATAGATTTGCAATAACGATTCAAACAAATTTATAATTGTCCTCTTTAGATAATAGATTGATATCCGGACTCTATCCAAAAGGGGTATATACAGCCAATGCACAGATAAGATGATGTTAGTGAGCTGTATAAACTTTCAAGATTAAAATTTTGCCCATCTTGTTCATCGTTAGCTAATTGAATATGTCATCGCAAACAAAGTTAGATTTGACCTCGCAATTTTGTACAACTGTCTAACATCACCTCTCCCATATTTGAGATTTAAAAATATTGAGAAGCTCGCACGTGCTGGTTTCATGTTTTCCACCTCTGTAGTGAGTTTGCACATCATATTTGCCCGCGAAATGGAGGCAAATATTTTAATCACAACCGCAGAAAAAAAAACAATGCTATCATCTTTTTAATAGTAGCTCAATTTATAAAGGAATATCATGAATTAATGAATACATGTATTTATGGCTCTTATTCCTTTGGTGTAGATGCATGCATGTTCATTAAAAATAGCTGATCGGCTGGCATGTCCAATTCCAGAATAATTTATACGTAGGATTTAATGCTTTCATCAGCAACTGAAATTTGTCAACTGATAACGAAGAAGGAATCGGCTTAAGAACAAATGCTGCAAAACATGTAAAGAGGACGGAAGAAAGACACATGGTGTACCGGCGATCTAAGGGCACGTACACGATGCTTATTAGTTGACTCTACTAATCGTTACGTAAACAAACTTGTAACGCGAAGGAAAGAGAGAAGAGGAGAGAAAAGTCATTGTTATTCATGACTGTTAGCATTTATTAAAGAAAACTTTATTGCATGAGGATGGATAAAAAATAGTATAATAAAATTATTTTATTGTATTAATGAAGATACCATACGTGAGTCTACGTGTGCACGTACCATTATAAAATATGTTCTTGTTATTGATGTGGATTAGATAAGAGTCCATAGTAAGCTCTACCTTTAAACATGTCCTAAATAATTATTCCAGTGCTTTGGCATGTGTTTAGAATAAGGCCCTGTTTATTCCAAAAAACTTTTGGGAGATGGGTCACATCGATACGTACGGTCACACATTTGAAATATTAAATGTAGTCTAATTATAAAACAAAGTTAAGATTCCGTCTGAAAATCGGGAGACGAATCTTTTGAGTCTAATTAATTTATCATTAGCACATGCTGGATACTGTAGCACTTATGGCTAATCATACACTAATTAGTCTCAAAAGATTCGTCTCATGATTTCCCCTATAACTATGTAATTAGTTTTAATTTTTATCAATATTTAATGTTACATTAGGCGTCCAAAAATTTGATACAATACTTTTGGAACTCAACCAGGCCTGTAAAAGAAAAAGGAAGGAAGGACCGAAGGAAGGAAAGAAGAGAACACGGTGAATGATGCCCATAAACACTGCCAACCCAAAGGGCAAAGTCCTCCGTAGCGGCTGTCTCCCCTTCAGATAAAATCTTTGACAAAGCCATCCTCCACTTCTGGTGCTTGGCTACCTTCTTCGATTTAACCAATAATTTTCGTTGTTTTGTAAATAAACAATTAATTGGTTTTTAACATAAACTATGAGAACAAAACACAATGTGATGTTTGGAAATGTTGCTTCCGTAGATGTTTGGGTACACCACATTTCGATACTGGAATATCATAATCAGTGGAGATTAAAAAAAAAACACTTCACCGGTGTCATCATACGCTAATATCACTCAATTTTTTCACATGTAAGCGGTCAATTCATAGACATCAAAACAATAAAATGATCCGATATTTCTGGTCCATAATTAGCGCCCCTGCACTGCTATTAACGGTAATATTTTATTGGTTGTTAGTGTTTCGATAGTTGTGAAGATATAGTAAAAAAAATAAAAGCCGATGCGTTTCCGAGAAGGTTTCTACAGTAAGGGTGACGGTTTTTCAAGTATGTCTCAGAAAGGTTTGGAAAGCCAATTCATGCGCAGGAAGGTGTCAAAAAAGACCGATGGTTTTTAAATAGGAGATAAAATAGGTTTCTTATGATTTCATTTTCTTTTAACTCTGCCCAACAATATAAATATATGTACTCGGGACCCTGTAAAGATATATCAATCTCAATATGCTTTCCATGCATCGCCTTCTTAGTCATAGTTTCGTCAAAGAGAGCTCTCAGATGAGTTGCATCAGTTAAGTTTGACATCCATCACTTGGGTAAGAGCATCCCCATCAGCACATCCATCACATCCTCCATCTTGAAAATAGAGGATAAAAGATAAAAGTTAAGCTCCAGCAGAACATCAATCATATTCTCTATTTATGGATGTCATTCATATTTGGAGAGAGAAACTTTATATTAGAATGTTCTCTTTCCATCATCCAAAGAGATATAAAAGATGTCATATATGGATGATCCGCTGGAATAAAAAAGATATGGAGGATAAAACAGTTTTAGATGATCATCTAAATGAAGATATGGATGATCAAATTTAGATGAGCTGCTGGGTATACTCTAAGTTCTCGATCAAGACTTACTTTGTTTTGTCCAATATTTTGATCAATTTTATACAACTGTTAGTTATCAGATTGGTTCCAATCCAAGTTATCTTTATATCTTTAATCTTTCTAGTTGATTGATGTGTGATTCTATATGTTAGTAACAGAAATCCCATCGTGAATGATAGTGGCATTCCCTGAATCAAGCAGATGACACGCACGAATTCGAGATATATCATCACCTAACACTTACACTTGGATCTTACAACAACATTATTAAATAGGGCTCGAGGCAAAATAGGCGTACTAGAACCAAACAGGTTCACATAGAAGCAACAGTACTGCAATAAGACAACAGAAGTAGATTAAGCAGTGGCTCTCCACATACATCGATAGGTGACCGAGACCAACTAAGCGTCTTCGACTTCGAAAACCTCCGGGTAGTGGTAATAAGGATCCACAATGGTATCATCCTCAGATACCACTACCCAGAGGCTTCCAAAGGCGAAGGCGCTCAGTAGGTCTTAGTCTCTTGTTGTTGCCTATGGTGAATTTATGCGTAATCTACATCTATTGTCTAATTGCAGTACTTTTGCTTGTGTGTGAACATGTTCGGTTCCAAACTCATATTTGGCTCAAGCCCTATTGTAATAATGTTGTGGTAAGACCTAAGTGTATGTGCTATGTGATGTTATATCTCGAATTCATGTGTGCCATCTACTTGATCCAGAGAATGGCACTGTCATGTACGATGAGATTTCTCTTACAAAAACAGGGGGTTCCACCAAGTTAATATCAAAGCCATATGACTGTAGGATAAGACCACTAGAGCTCTGCCCTATTAGTTAGGTTGGTCAAGGGAATGTCCCCACATACCGACGATATTTTTGGAAAAGCTAAAAATCAAGGTTTTCCTTGTAATTCTCGTCCCCCTTTCATGAAAGGTTTTTCAGAAATTTACTAACTCTTATTCTATTCAAACAACCAAAATTTATAGATGGCGGGTTTTGGACAATCACTCGAATAGATGGACACACCAGTTGGCTACCCTAGAGGCCACTGTGTCTTATAAGTAGGGAAAGTAGGGTAGCGCAAACACCTCATCTTGCATAAGTGCTCATCGTACCCTCCAAGGCAGCCGACTGGTGTGTCTACCCATCCAAGCTATTGTCCAATACTCGTCATCTATAAATTTTGTTTGCTTGACATAAAATAAGGATTAGTAAATTTTTGAAAAAACCTTTCAAGAAAGGGGGCCGATAATTACAAGCAAACTTTGATTTTTAGCTTTTTCCAAAAATATCTTATTTATATGGGGGCATCCCCTTGACCAACCAAACTAACATGTCAAGGCTCCCCCGTTTTCATAACAGGAATCACATTGTGCATGACAATGACATTCCCTTAGGTCTTACAACAACATTATTACGATAGAGCCCAAGGCCAAATAGGAGTTCTAGAACCGAACAGGTTCACACATAAGCAATTACAGCAAGACAATGAAAGTAGACAATGCAACGGCTCGCCGCAAGCAACAACCAGCGACTAAGACCTACTAAGCGACTTCGCCTTCAGAAGCCTCAGAGGTGGTCATAAGGATCCACCATGGTATCATCCTCAAATGCTAGTGTGGTAATATAGCAAGGGTGAATACAGCCATCGTACTCAGCAAGTTATCATGGAATTTATGCACATGCAGGGTAATATCAAGGGAAGGCTTATGATTCTTTGGCTTTACTGCTAGTTTCATAAAAATAGTTTATAAACCTACACTTAGCAGCAAGTTTTAATCCATAGCTCATTATTCACTGTGGAGGTTCTGTCATTCATTCAAGTTCTCCCAAAGATTGTTTCCCTCCACAGTTTCATCATGATTTTCAAGGTAAAACCTACCCCTCGCCTCTCTCTCTCAAGGAGAGGGTTACCTAGTCATAAAATGTCATCATGCATTATCACAATCCCATCATATTATTGAGAATCTAGCCAAGTGTATACCATGTCCCAGTGCTCATAATCGTGAGCATGATTATTCGAATAGTTTGATTCACGCACACTATAGTGGTAGTACACTTTACCCGTATTCTATGACATACCCAACAAGTGAGCGTTGCCCCAACACATGGGACATGTCATGACAAAACTAATAATTTTGTTTCGCCAGTGCCTTCTCTAAGGACTTTAATCACCCTGCACTCTAGAGGTATCCAGTTTCTAGCAGCGAGGGGAGTCCTAGCATTCTCAGGTGAGAAGTAAACTACATAAATCATAATCCATAACCACTAGGGTAGACCTTGCCAGCCATTTCCCTACATGGAGGCTTCATCCGCCTACTCACATGAATCCACCACGGCTTGGGCACTGCCTCAGCTCGGCTGTTTACTATGCTGGGTATATATCCATTCAAGAAACGCGGTTGAACGGAGTCGTTTTGGGTATAGCTTAGTGGTTAGGTCCTTAATTGACTAGGGCAGTCTAACCTTTCCTAGAAACCACCTATATTCCAACCAACCGCCCTGATTGAAATCATTTGTTTATTTTTATTTTTCATATAACTATTGTTTTCATAGAAAGGTAGAGTGTATCCACCCGCCGACATGGAAATACTCTCCCCAAGTAGTCGCCCTAATAACAATAACATTTATGTAAAGAATGAGAGTATCGTAACCATTAGCAAGCTAAGCTTTATCGCGCGACTGTAGCGTTGCGCGCGAGGCTAGGGCATGGGGTTTGATGCCTGGCAAGGGCAGCAGCGCAGCGCGGTTAGGCGCAACGGCGGAGTTGCGACGACTGGGTGCAGGCGGCGTGGTTGCAGCGAGCTGACGTGGCTCAACCAAGAGAGAGGAGAGAAAGAGAGAAATTCAATTGAAATATATGAAATTTTCATAAAACGATTTCATACTGATGAACCAACTTCATATTACAATTTTTGTAAATTTATTTTACAATTAGAGTAAGATTTTCTTGGTCCGATCCAATATTTTAATTAAAGTTTGTATTGTTACTATCAATCTTACTAGTTTGATTCAAGTTATATGTATTTCTTAAATTGTTCTGATCAATCACTTTGAGTATTTAAGTTAAGTTTATTAATTGCTATTTGTTATTATTGATCTTACATTGTCTCTTAGAGTGCATCTAGCCCCTAAAGCGTGTTTTGGATGATTAATGGCAATGATAGTCAAGCATGTGTGCACTAATGACTTGTGAATGCAGAGAGGGAGAGAAATCGGTTCATGAATGGATTGCGCGAAATTGCTTAAGGCGAATGTGAGGCGAAATTCTACGGAGTCAAAGCGGTTGAAGATGATTTTTGTTTTTGTTTTTGAGTCGTAGGACCTCTGTATTATTTAGAGGGGTTACTGAGTCGCTACATGTATCCATGAGTGAGTCGAGTGAGTTAGAAGCTTAGGTTTGGAAAAATTCCAGAGAGAAGCAGGACCGGACAGTCCGGTTAGAGCCAGACAGTCTGACCCCTGCTCACAACTCTATCATAAGACTTGGCCCAGACAGTCTGGCCCCCTAGCCGAACGGTCCAACCCATGGCACTTTTCCCAACGACTACATGACGTGTGACACCACTGTAAATTGAATCTCGGGATTCTAGCCATTGGTGAGTCTGTCAGTTCAAACCATAGGGTTCTTAGGGCTAACTTAGCACCTCCTAAGCCTCCCACACTAATCTAAACACTTCCTAGAGAGATTAAGGCAAGAATCAAGGCTAGGGTTGTGATTCTAGATTAGTGAGAGATCGTGTTGTTTTTGGTTGAAAATGAATGCATGTGGTGGCAAGGTGGCCTATTACTCTTGGAGAGTGATATCCAAGACGGATAGGCGTCGCCCGCGAGTCTCCAAGTCTTGTGGATCGCCCGGGAAGAAGTTTTGAAGGTCCGTGTCTAACCTCCGCAAGAAAATAGGTAAGTTTGATAGTGGATTCTTGTGTTTCTTCATAAAGGACTACAGGGTAGAGCAAGTTATAACCTTGGCTGAGCGAAGCGACTTAATCTTGACCTTGGTGGTAGATCAAGGGCTTGCTAGCTCAAAGGTGTGAACTCGGAGACTCGTGTTGGCCTTGTGGGAGGAAGCCAAGAGAGGGAAAGTACTGAGAGAGTTCCCACTCACAGTAGCGCCTCAACGGAGAGTAGGATCGAATGATCCGAACTTCGAGAGAAAATCGCTTGTCTCTATTTTTTGTGTTTCCTATTTTCTCTGTGTTCCTGCAATCTTTTTATCTTTATCTTCTACACATGAGCACCCCATGTTCCCAGGAACTTCACAGAAAAGGGGGACTTTCAAAGTCCCTATTTTTCTTGATCGGACAGTTCAGTGTTCATACCCGGACGGTCCGACCAGAGGTCTCGGTCCAACCCAAGAGCGCCGATCGGACAGGTCGACCCTACTAACCGTTGCATTTTGAAGAAAATTTCAAAAAGCTTATTCAACCCCCCCCCCCCCACCCCTAGGCTTTCCTTCTGGGATTTCAGTTCGATTAGACCCAATGTTTAGGGTTATTTTGATCAATTAGTAGTTACTAGATTGTTTTGTTTTATCTACTATTTCATCGGAGTTTTAGCCAATGAGTTGTTTCCCCATAAACGCTCATCATCAACTTATGATAGATTGATAGTAAAATATAGAACTACTTAAATTATCTACATGTTGTTTTGGTTAAGTATGATCTTATACTGTCTCGGTCTCGGTTTAGTTCGATTTATCAAGATTATATTTAACTAAACTAATTGATTACTAGGTTAATATATTTATTCACTACAGGTTATACTTATACCAATGACGGCTACTGCAACTTTAGTAATTAAAATAGATTCGTTCAATCTCTAATTTATTTTTATTAGTCATAATCTTATATTATCTCAGTTTAGTCCAATATATTAAGATTATTCCTAATAAAGTAAATTAGATTTTGAATGGTCAAAATTTCATTATATTCCATATTTATTTTAATAATAAATTCAATTACTATGTTTCTAATCAGATTGTCTGGTCACCATCGACCGATTCAACTAAACTTGTTCTCACTTTAACCCGAGAATTTTGGACTTGCTATAAAGTTTAGCAAATCTTCTAGGCCTTCGTGGCTTCGTGTGTGCTAGTACAATATTTGCATTACACTAGTGCGAATTGTGTCAACAACATACAGTAATATTGTCCATGTATGGTATAAGAAAATATTGTCCATGTATAGTATAAGATTTTCTGGTCTTGTCTATATTGATTTGTGTACTAATAAATACGGACACATACACAAAACATATACATGATAAGTTGATGAATCCAAACAAAAACAAAAAATCTTCTAATATGAAACGGATCCATCGTACTCACGCAAAAAAAAAAAAGACCGGGCCAGAAGGGCGCACACACCAGAACTAGAAACAACAGGAAGTATATAAAAAAAAACACTCCTATATCGCCACGTAAACGGCGGCTGCGGCGGCAAAAGAAGAAAGAAACACGACCGGTCCAGCAAATTCCAGTTGTGCAAAAGAGGACCAACACGCACACACGCGACACGATACGATCGAGAGGGGAGGGCGCTCGCTTGGCTCCATAACGTGCCCACGAACTCTAGGCTGGCGTCCAGTGCAGCACCCACATGCCCCCCGTGCCACCCTCCACCTCCGCCTCCACCCTCGACCGCCCGCCCCCGGTCAACTCATAACCACCACAACCACCGAACCCAACCCAAAAGGAGCTAAAAAAAAAATCACCCTAACAAATGCAGAGCGTGCCCATATTTGACAGGATTCTAGGCTAAGGTTTGGAAGCAGGAGAGAATGAATGTACATTGGGGATTTTGCGGGGAGCTTTGGGATGGTTTTTGGACTGGACGCCCTGTCCATCCAAAGCACAAGGGAAGGAGTGCTGTGGAGTGGAGGGGAGGGATGGCGGCCTCACTTGGTTGGAGGAGGGTAGACGGCGGGCGCGGCGGCGGGAGAGGCGTCGTGGAGAGGTGCTGCTCGCGGCTTGATGTCCCGGCTGCGCATGTAGGCCAGGAACTGCCCCGGGAGCTCCTCCAGCAGCGACTGGACGACGGAGATCTGACCGCCTGCACGAGTGGAAGGGCCCGTCCATGTCAGTGGTAAGGGGAGGTGATTGTTCCGTGTATTTGTGAACGAAAAATAAATTATAAATAAAAATTTTATATACATATTCTTAATGATCTGAAAGCCAAGGTTAAAAAATAAACTTAGACGAAAACCCTAAAATCAACTCTAAATTTAAGGTTAAAAATTCAAATTTTGACTTATAAGCATAAGACAAAAATACGGGGGCAAAGATTTCAAAGGAGCACTGCTGTGACTCTGTGTCAGTGGGTGTGATCTGGTTGCATATGCGAGTGAGTCAGCCGGCTGACCTTGGACATCCCTCATGGGGACAAACTGGACGATGTCCCGCGTCGCGATCCTGCCGGTCGAGCTCTCCAGCCGCTTGCCGTTATCTCCATCGAGGATCTGCCAAAAGAGAACAGGTGGGTTTTTCGTCAGTGTTGTTCTACATTGGGGGATGGAAATAAAAACATGAACTTCCGGTTCAAAAAAAAAAAAAGAAACAAGAACAAGATCACACAAAGCAATGGGTTGCAATAAGCACTCATTTGACATTTTGGTTATAGTAGAAGGGCCAATTATCAACATTTGACATGCAATCAGAAAATTCTGGCCATCATAGCATGAAAAAACGCAGGAGCTACTGCAGACCACACAGATAGGCATCACGAAAAGAAACGAGGTTACTGGATGAGGTATAAAATATCACACCTATTTTAATTTACAGTGCGACCAATAACATGCTCTAGTGCTCAGAGAGTAAATGTTTACTATCCATGAAGTAAATGTTTTACCTCCATTTGCTTGAAATCAGCATTGCCAACGCCCACGATGAGGATTGACAGTGGCAGATCGGAAGCTCTCACAATAGAATCTTTTGTTTCTTGAATGTCAGTGAGAACTCCATCCTGCAAAAATGTTCAGGTGAGTGATGAAGATTTGACGGAGGTCGAAATTCAAATGTTCAAAAATCTGGTTGCATACCGTGATGGTGAGCAAGACAAAATATTTATTGTTTCCATATTTAAGGGATTGGCTGGCAATCTCTGCAGCTTTGTTGATAATTGGCCCAAACAGGGTTGGCCCAGCAAGGGTGACACTGTAAAGGGTAGAAGAGTATGCTGACATGATGCCTTCAACTCCTACGACCTGTAATGGAAATTGAAAATATATAGATGAATTAATGTGAAAAATATTGTATTGACAGAAAAACCATAGGATTAACCTAATAAAATACAAATGACATGCAAAAAGTAAAAAAAAAATGCAAATGACATTAGTCTGCATGTCGCTCATTGTTTTGGCAATGCTCAGCAGGATTTCGGTAATACAGCAGGTATCTACAATAATACAGAAATATTGATAGTAAAAACATACTTGTAGCAGTGGATAGCAATTAACTAATTGTGAATGTTACAAGAAAAGACCATGCCAACTTTTAACCTTCCTAAGTCGCTACAGTTCCTAAATTTCAGAATCAACAATATCTACACATACGAAATAAGTAAAAGAAACGACAAAGCTGGAGGCATTTTCAGCTGAGCAAAAAATGGCTTAAAAGCAAAGTCCTAAGTCCTACTACAGTTCCTAAATTTCAGAATCAGCATTATCTAATAATTGTGAACAAGAAAAGACTATGCCAACTTTTACTGAAGGCTATTATTGGAAAATACTGAAACAAACCAACACATCAATCTAAGAATTTCAATGGTGACAAATGTATTTAAACATATTGGTGGGAAGTTCTAGTTCCTATATTTTTCCTAGACTAGAAAGAGAGAGGACAAACCACTCACATGTAAAAAATAACTAATCAACCATGAATCTCACCTCACAATCATTCGTAGCTGTGTTAAGATTAAAACAGTGGGATATGTAGCCCTGTGGTATCTTAGCTCCAAAACCCCATGCTGGGAATCGCCTATCATTGTCATAAAACTGCAAAACTTCACCAACCCCTAGTATCGCCTGATAGATGAAATAATTCAGTTTGCAGCCTTTCTATCATTTTATAATAACCTAGCAGATCAAACAAGCCCTGACCTGCTGGTATGAGTTTGGTCTGCCAGAGGGGTCAATGTAGTGCAAAGACTGAGGTGCACGGGGATCACCATTTGAAGCTGAAGATAAACCAGGGAATAGAAGCACTTACGTAAATATACACCACAATGACAATGCTACAAATATTTAAGTCGAAGTTTGGAGCTAACCTGTGAAATCTACAGCTACCATAAAATTGAGCTCAAAACCACTGGAAATGTAGTCCAAGAAAGTATGTTGAACTTTTTCCTGGAACCTATCCACAAACAATTGTCCTTTCAACTGAAACATATGAGATATATCAAGAAATCTTAGATTCTGTGTGACATTTTTGTATAGTAGATCACATAAAACAAGAAATTCTTAACCTTTCTCTGTCCCTTATGGCTGAAAAAATTTGCTCCTGACTTTGAATTATATAGATTCTCAAGTTGAGCGATAGTTGTCTGGAAAGCCCTATTTGTAAGACAAGCAAGACAAAATTAAACTCAGAACCAAGGCCAAACGATGCTGATGCCAAAATAATTGTTTAGTCATTGTAAATACCCAATAAGCTCGTGGTCACCGCTGGAATCAAAATCAAAACACTCAACTAGCAATGGGTTATCCTGAAATAGTATAAAACAGAGATAACATCAGACCAACTTTTGATTATACAAGCAAACCAATGGTAACAATAATACCCAAAAGTCAGAGAATTGAACTTGCCTTGCTTCCGAATTGCTGTGAAGTTAGTGTTATAGGCCTCCAAACAGGGTTTAAGTTATCATTGATCACTTCAGTTTTACAGATAGGAATGGGACCAGAAGTTTCCACCACTCTTGATATTCTCAAAAAGGGGTCCTGAATGAATCAATATCAAGTGTAAATGGAGTAGTGATACTAATTTTCTAGTTAATAGTATTCTACTTTACTAGCGAAGGAAGTAGTATCATACACTTTTGGAAAATAAATCTTTGTTTTCCAAGTTTAGGCAGTGCAGGGTCATATCAACTGCCATCCTTGAGGAACTGCTTTCTTCAGCATGTACTGTCAGTGTTCCTTGAAGGGCATGTCCATGACTACTTCGGAGGTTCAATGTCAGGCTGTGACTGAACTTTGTGACAATCTGTAAGAAGAACAAAAAGAATAGTAAGAGAGCAATCTTGTTTTCTCTGTCCCTACCTATGCATTTGCTCAGAAAAATCGTATATCACAACTGGAAATTCTAATTTGTAGAATTTGCAAAGGATCCTGTAACTGGTGTCATACAAACCTCTGACAAATTGCAGCATGTTTCTCCAAGAAAATCCTGTTGAGCCAAGTTCAACGTCTGCATAAAACACCAAATACAGGATTCAGAAGTTGTATCAAACCAGGAATTCTATCAGGCACAGAATTGGAATGAGTTAACCAATTATTCACTTATTAATGCGATTTATTTCCCAAATAACAGGTTTAAGTGACTAAGGTAAAAACTGTAAGGGACCCTAAAACTGCTAGGTCCCCAACCAGTCCTTTTTTTTTAGAAATATTAGCAATTGAGGCCATTCTTCAGTCCCAGCTAGCTTGGGTCACACATGAAATGTATTCATTTATGTAGATGTGAAATATTCAGTTGCCATCCAAGAGCTAATCCACACGTGTGTGTATCAGAAGAATCTTCATTAAAGCTCAAGTCCCCCAGATACACATCATATGTAGTACCCACAAACAAGAAAGGATCAAAAGATACACACTACAAATTAATGGTGTGATAAATGAAAAAACATGGGTATATTTCAAGCACATACCTATAGGAGATTATAGATCCAAATTGAATACGGGCTCATCAGTAAAAACGAAGTTAAAAAACAAAATGGATGGAACAAAATATACCTTGACTGGTGTGTTATGGTACCTTGTGTCAATGTCATATATCCTGAATCTGTCATTAACCCAAAAAAGGTGTATTGGTAACTGGTAAGTAGAATATGTTTACAAGTGAAACATACATTTATATATTTATAAACTTACACAAGTGGCTGTACAATCTCAAATTGGTAATTTATTGTAGCCTTTGTGATCCACGAGGGTTCCAGCGAGTTCAGTATCACTTCAGTACGGCCAATCTCTTCTAGCCTTCTGTCCTTTTGTTGTATGTAGACAACCAACATTGGATCACTCTAAAGCAAGTAAGCAAAAAATTGATAAAGTCAGGGAAATGCATTCATATACACATGGAAAATAACCAATCAGAATTAAGAAAATAAGGACCATATCATTTTTATATTATGGTAAATGCTAGAACAGACAATTGAAAACATGTTTAGCATGTTTGCATAGCTGGTGCAAATCAACAGATATACTGGTTGTAGCATGTTTTAAGTAGTAACTGTTTGAGGACATCTGTCATACATGCGTGAGATAAACATTGTTGAACTTGATTCACCTGTTGACAGTACAGATCACTTCCTGTGTTTTACTTCAACTAATATTTCACTGTGAGCAACTACTTCCAACTTCAACCAAAACTATTGCTATTTTATGCCATCACTCTAGTAGGTTAAACGAGAAACTCTTTTTATTTTAAAACCTAAGTTAGTTAACAACTCTGATCTTGACATTACAAAATATAATAGAGAGATGGAAATGCTTAAGAAAAAGAACGGTGATTTGTACCTTGGAAAGAGCATCCATATTCCGCAACTTTGATGCTGAAAAAGATAGCTGCGATAAGGAAGACAGCAACAAGTCAGTGCTGGAGATCATATTGACATCCACGGGCACGTAGTGCGATGGTGGATCTAGTAAATGATATTAAGAGGGTCTGAATAAACTAGATAGTGCTTTAGCCCCTGTTTCCGTTGATCTTTGGCATAAAATTTGAGGGGGGCTCTCATGATCCTAATGGGGGTAGTGGGGGCTCGAGCCCGCACGGCCATGGCAGATCTGCCCATGCTTTAGAGCTAGTTAGCAGTGTGGTGGTGTGCATGGTGCAGATATCGAATCAATACTACAGAACCGCACACAGACGGGACTTCAAATTCATAAAATTTCCAACTCTCCATGACTCCATGCATATACTTTTCACACACAGCAAGATCACTACAGGACAATCCAAAACATGCATATACTCCTAATAAACAATAATACGCGTCTTCTATCTAGCAGACACATCATTCACATGGAACGAGGGATATGAGGTCAAAAATCTAAGGGAACGATATGTGATGGAAATTTAAGGAGGGAAGTGTGAACCTACCGATCTTCAAATAGGCATCTCACAAGCCATCGCATATACCTCAGTCAAAAATAGATTATAATATCATAATTATTTTTTAGATGGAGCTGAATAAATCCTATGAAGACTAAAGCTTTAAGTAGATTTTTCAGTAAACTATAGGACAAAGTTTATTCTCAGTGAAGCACCACAAACATATAGGAATCAAGTAATCAGGTCATATTAGTGCTGATCAAGGCCTGCACACGTCTTATATGTTAGACTCTAGTATATTTGAAAAAAGTATTGATGTCCTCCTCCCAATATAATCTAACATATTTGGCATGTCATAGTCCACTTGCAAAAACGCAATCAAATCCAAAATGATAAGTATTTTTTTTTGAGATTCCACAGCAGAAAATAAAACCAATCCCTACTTGAGGAACGATATACATGAAAACTGAATATACAAGCACACAAGGTTCGGTTTGATGGTTTCTGAATTTACGGTAAAAGAAGATTAAAAAAAATAAAAAAATGCACGCGTGGATTTTGGGCAAAACAAGAGGCACAACTGTAATACAACAGAGAGGAAAGCACGTTAATGAGAAATGCAACTTGCACAGTAGTTAGTCTTGATTTTTCGAGGAGAAATATTCTCTTACTATATAGTTCACCCACAAAGGTGGATTATTAGAAAGCCACGTCATCGTGAAATTATAGCCGTCCGATCAAAGCTGATCAGCTTTAGATCTGTCGCCACATGTATATGGATTTTGGCCCATTAAATCGACTCATCCTCTTTAGCCCAAAAGCCCACTATGGAGACAAAACCATAGATTCGGTCCCAATCCATCCGCAATTTCATCGATGGAGATGTCAATGGTTAGATTTAATACTTATATTGTTAGATGCATACATTCTATTTCAATTTAGTTTTAGTTATCACTACCATTCTACTATTTGATGTGATCAATAAAATAATACGCCTTATATATATTTGCATGTTACTCTAAAATTATGTCTTTGCATTGTCTTTTATATGTCATTCATTTGGTATATGTATTTGTTGATTGTGCTTACAATCCATTACAAATTCAAATTCTTAACGGATGTTATGGTTCTCATTACAAATCTAAAACTGCAGTAATGCCAATCGTTCATAATAATGTTTAAATTGTTAAAATTTCTAATATGCCTGCAGCAACGCACGGGGTATCAACTGGTAGTTCTTATAAAAGAGACGTATTTTCAAAATAAAGTCCAGCCAAATTCAAAGTAGGGGAAAATGGTAGAATCGGTTAATATTTTTCTTGATAGGATTGCGAAAACAAGCAAAACCTATGGTGATGATGGCTCAAATCCAAAAATATACTCCCTCCTGGTTTTTTTGTTAGACGTTGGTTAGTTCAAAATTGAACTAACCAACGTCTAACATTTAAATATGGATATGAAAAGCAGTTCATAGCCGAGCATCGCCAAAAAAATTTCCCCAAAAAACCAGTTGAACGTGAACACAACACGTTGGAAAACAAGAAGTTGCAAGAGGAAACACTTCCCATTTCAATAAGATGAGTAATCAAAACTGGAAAAAAAAAACAACGCCGCAATTCCTACGGAAGGCACATTTTCGACGGCCGAGAAGATTCGCCAATGAAAATTTCACCTTGACCTCTCAGAAACGAAGCACATTGCCCCCCAAAACAACCCCAACCCTACCAAATCAGAGTACCAAAACACACCTACGCACCTCGCCAAAAGCCCCATCGCGGCAACGTCAACGCGACTGTTCCTTCCCTCCCAACCCCCCCTAGGGTTTCTCCGCCAACACACACGCACGCCATGGCCGTTACCTCGAGAGGCGAGTAGAGCCCGCGCAGTCCAGCGGCGTTGAAGAAGTAGTCCACCGCATCGTTCGCCCCGCCGCCGCCGCCCCCGCCCCTGTGCCCCGCACTCCCGGTCCCCGCCGTCCCGCCGCCGCCGCCCACGGCCTCCATCCCGCCGCGCACGTCGCCGGACAAGCACCCACCCATCGATCCCCCCTCCTCCTCCTCCTCCCCTCTCCCCTCGCGCTCTCGAACCCCGCAGGCGAACGTTACGACGAACTGGCCGGTCTGGAGGTGCGAATTTTCGAACGTTACGATCCAAGCCAAGTCGAACCGCAACTTCTCTCCCCTTTTTGGGTTTGGAGAGCGGCCAGATATTTATACTGCTCCACCGTGTCATCGCCGAGCGGGGAAGTCAAAGGCGCCGGGCCCACATGTCAGCGTCTCTTTTGCTGTATACAATAGAGTACTTTCCTTTTTTTTTTCCTCAACGCGGTCAGAGAATCTCTACGAGAAATCGAGGAAACTGCGCAAAACTATCCGAGCAGCATCCGGATTTCAGGCTAGGTTGGGAGAGGGGAGAGAGAAAAGGAGGGGAGGGGGAAAGCGGGGAGATTCGAGGGATTTGCTTGCACTCGCCGGCCTCGATTTGTGCGCTCGCTGGCAAAGGAGGAGGAGAGGCACGGCCGCCGTGGCTCGGTCTCTGCCACCGCGCCGACGCCGAGGCCGTCGCCCGATCCACGTCGCTGCTGCTGAGGAGGATGTCGCCGCCGTCGACAGCAAGACGATGACTAGACCCCGGCCAGCTCGAGCTCCAAGGTGGGGAGGCGGAGAAGCTCGCAGCGGACATGGCGGCGGCGGCGGGATGGGGAGAGGCGACGGAGGATGGCGGCACCGCCGAAGGAGTGGGATCAGTGGGGCGTTTTGGGGGTGATGGTTTCTGATTTACAGGGTCCTTGACGTAAAATATTGGACTTATAAGTAAATTCAGAAAAATTTGAAGGCTGCAATACAAAACATGAAGGGCTCCAAAATTTAAATTTTAGAATTAATTTTAGACTTGATTTTATAGTATTTTCATCATGTTTTTTATAACTTTCTCTTTTGAGTCACCATGAACACGTATATAAAATTTTTACCTACAATTTTTTTTTGTTTAAAAAACGTGTTTTCGTTTTTTCTTCTAAAAATGATGCGATGGGAGCTAAGAGCTCATACTTGACAAGGTCTGAAACGCAAAAGGGATATCACCTACTGTGCATGTCAGCAGGTACAATAGTAAAATATAAGCTAGTTATAAACATATTTTAAAGAAATAATTTAGGAAAAAGAAGAGCAGTGAGCTACAGATTTATAGTCGACTACAGTACGGACTCCAATACGCAGTACATGTATAACAGGTGAGACCAAGTATTAACAGTGTAGTATATGTTTTGCAGGTATCTATTATATAAATTGGCTATTAGATTGACTATAGACAAATTAGAGCTAGTAGTTGGTTGTACTATTGAACTTACTCTAAACGTAAAACGGGCTTGGTTCTAATTATCTCATACTCCAAAAATGCACTTACTCTAGCAACAGCACCTATTTCTTTTGCTCTTGTATTTTTATAACGGATTACTTTTAATACGATAGTAATTGGAACATAAGTATTTCTAGTGTATGAATTTCAACCATACCAAAATTCACAATTTAAATTAAAACTCAAGACTTAAAACATAAAAATAATATGTCCTACAAGCAAATGCTTAATATATCACATAGTTCATAAAAATACAGTGAAACAAACTATTAAGTACCATGAAGAGCCCATCAATACTCCATATAATATCATCTCAAAGTTGCTCGCACGTGCCGGACCGCCGGTCTTCAATTTACTGGGTGTATCTTTATAAAATCTTCCAGTACAAGTTGCTTACACGGTTGGTTAGGGATGACAATTTTCTCCGTGGGCCGGGTCCTGCCCCTACGGCGATGAGGGCGGGGAGCATTTTGGCCCGTGGGGATTTGGGTTTAGGGCCTGGATTGGGTCAGGGCTAGGGTCGAGGGAGAGTATGTACCCACGGGTTCCCCACGAGGACCCAAGAAGATATTATAAACTTTAAAACTAGCAAGTTATGGCTTAATAAGACTAAAAAGCCCATTTAAATATGGATCAAACTCTACTCTCTATCCCTCACTTTTCTGGCGGCAGTGGGGCGGTGTGGCACGGCGGCCCGATGGGGCGGGACGACATTCCAGCGGGATAGAGGGACTGCGCGGCAGCTAGTGTCGTTGTCCTCTCCGACGATGGTGAGTCATCCACCTCCCCTCTCTGCACAGTTTCTTGTGGGGCGCCAGGGAAGAAATTAGCCCTAATTTCATTTTTTGGGCTGGGGCCGGGGAAGAAAATCATGATCAGGGTAGTGGTTGTTTTTGCCCAACCTAATCCTGACCTGCCCTGTTGCCAACCCTAATGTTGGTAATCCTCTTTCCTCAACACTACACGATCCTCTTGACCTAGTTGAAGTCATCATCTTTGTTCCGCTCACTCTTAATGATCATGGTGTGCATCATAACACAAATTGTCATTATATACCATAGGGTCTTTGTGTCAAAAGGCTGTTAAGAGATTGACTATAACTAGATTGATTATAGACGGTGTAGTAATTTTTATAGCCGACAACTTACTATACTAGTAAACTTGCTACAAGCCTAAAAAACGAGTACAATAAGCCTAAAAAACGAGTACAATAAGTAATACAAGCCTAATTAGTACGTGATTAGTCATAAGTACTACAGTAACCAACATAAGCTAATAATGAATTCATTAGACTCAAAATCCGTCTGGTCGTTTCCAAACGAAATCTGAAATACGTTTTATAATTAGACTACGTTTAGTAATTTAAATATGTGTCGAAAATTCAATTTGATGTTTTTGCGAAATAAACAATTGCTCAATCGCTCGTCGCGCACGGTCCCCGGGGGGGGGGGGTCAACAGTCAACGCGATGGAAGTCGGCCATCAATCCAATATCCATCGTCATCGTCGTCAGGCGATCTACACAGAAAGTGTCTATCACCTTCAGGGAAAAGTTGCTTTGTTTTCCCTGGTAGAAAGATGACCGGCCACGAGTGCGTGACGCGGCTGGCATTCTAGCGAGCAAAAGATATACGGGGCACTTTAGCTGTGTTGCCGCGTGATTTGTGATAGCGATCGACATCTCAAATTGTCGAGTACTGACCCGTTTCTTAAAAAAGTCATAGGAGGTTATTGTTTAGCATTTTTAGAAGAAAACCAAACGACATATTCGTAAATGAAAAATATTTTATTAACAAAATTTTTATATACATGTTTATGCTTATAATGATTTTTTTTTGAAAAATGATCAATAATAAAATGTATTTGAAAAAAACTCCTAAAGTCAACTTCAAATTTAAGATTGAAAACTCAAAGTTTAGCATATAGGTATAATCATAAGCTAAATGATGAGGATTAGTGTTATTTGTCAAAGATGAACTGAACACGTGGTTAAAAATTACTTTTCATTAATAAGGAGAGAAAACGAGGATGAGAATAAATACGGATACGGTGATTAAAAAGTGAGGAGAAAAATAACTAGAACTAAAGAGATATGGTAAAATTCATTCTAAAAGTACTATTGATACGATTAACTCTTAACTAAATATGACACATGAAATACACCACTGTAATTGTTGTTCCGAGATGAGCGATAACTATATTACTTTAGTTTCTTTTAGAAAATGAATATATCCATTTTGAGTTTATAAATAGTTAATATTTAATTATTATATGTTAATGGCTTGTATAGTTTTCCGTGGCAGAATAATCTCAACTCACTCTAACCATCCATTAGGGCATATCTAACAATTCAGACTACAGTCGTCTATTTAGCACATAAAGTCAGTAAAATAAACATATTGTATAACAGTTTAGACAACCATTATCTATCTAATTGTCAATAAGTTCTCTAATACATAGATACTTTATGCGTGGGAGCACGTGCCACTACCGTCGCCAAACGAACCGACCACAGCTCTCTCTTCCTTCATTCAATGTTGTGCATGCAAGCAATTTTTGTCTTGGTGATAGCGTGGAGACAGCTGTTGTCTAGGCGCTGTACTTGCCCTTAAATTGCAAAGCAATTTTGAAATACGCAAGGTTTTTATTGGTTACGGTTTAAAACTATAAAACTGGTACATTCGAGAAAAGTCTATCAATATTTCCTTTTATTTTTAAACTATATGGTTACAATCTATAACTTTGTTTAATGAATAATGATTATCCTAAATGCCGAATGTTTATTGCTGAGATGTTACGATGCAAAACACACGTCTAAGATCAAATTTAATAGGGGATTTAAGTCCGCCCGAGGAGAGTTATTTGCCATTATAGTGATCAATTGAGTGGGCTTCGCAAAAATACTATCCCCATTATGAGCTTCACCAAAATGATACTCTTAAAAGAGTAGTTTCGCCAAAATAGAACTCTTAAAAGAGAGGCTCAGACAAAATGGTACTTTGAATGGTTTTAACTCATTTTGTTTTATCACAAACTAGACATATAAAAGAACAAATATACCCCTAGCGCCTATCTCATGACATAACATGAATTTTTATTACGGCACTAGTATAATCACATAATCACATCTCACGCAACAAATAATATTTGTTTATAAAAATGAGCCCAAATGACAAAAACTAGGGGAGGAGATGGTCTGAAGAGGATATTTAACTATTTGCCATTGTTAGAATTGGCAACTCTTCAAATGCCATTATTAGATTTGCTCTTATATTTTTATCACCGGAGAGAATACTCTTTAAGTTTTTGCCTCTTTCGTCTACGTGGCACGTGTTCTTATATTTTTATCACCGGAGAGAATACTCTTTTAAGTTTTTGCCTCTTTCATCTACGTGGCACGACACGTCTTCTGTCCAGCATGGCGAACCTTGTGGAGCCTACCCGTCAGACATTGCCGGGCGCCGCCCGCGTGTTAGGTCTCCCCCTCGGCCCTAGGATCGTCGTTTCATCACGAAACACCCGCGACAGAAAAAAACAAACACATTAAGAAGAAGATAAACGAGTTGTTATTAACGAACGAACGGTCAATACTAGCATTTGCTATAATTACCGATAAACTTAATTCGATGGTTTAACAGAACCATTACAACACGATCTCATATTCTCATCGCTCTCTCTTTATTTTTTTGACTCTCTCATCGCTAAACAAAATTGGCCGGATTAGTCGCCTAATCTGGTGTTTTACAGTTGGTGTTGTTGCTGCACTAGACGACGGGGAGCGGGTCGATCTGGAACAGGTCGGTGATGTCTTGGAAGAAGTCGTCCACTTGTGCCGCCGCCGCCGGCGATGGGGCGTCGTCGTCGTCGTCGTCGAGGTGGAAGTCCAGCGAGCCATTGTTGCCGGAGATGGGAGCCAGGGAGAAGGGCTCCACTGGGAGGTTGGACAAGAAGTCCAGCGGGGGCTCCGGGAAGTCGACGAGGAGGTCGAAGTCGGTGTAGAGAGGTGGGAGCTCGCCGGCGAAGCCGCCGTCATCGGAGAAAGAGCAGCCGAAGACTTCGCTCGACTCGTCTGTCTCGCGCACGACGGGAGGCAGCGACGACTTCTTCTTGTTTGTCGTCTCGACGGTGGTGGCCTCGGCGGACGGAGGGAAGGAGCGGACGACGGAGGTTGTGGAGGTCGCCCGGGAGGCGTTCTTTGACACACCCGGCGGCTGCGGAACGCGCACGGCGACCTCGGGAGGGACCTCGAGGTCGGCGGCGTCCCCGGACTGGTTGAAGTTGGCGGTGGCGTCGGCGCCGTGAAGCTGGATGGCGGCCAAGTCGTACACCTTGGCGGCTTCCTCGGCGGTGTCGAACGTGCCGAGCCACACCCGCACCAGCCGCCACGGGTCGCGGATCTCCGCCGCGTACTTCCCCACGGCCGCCGCCGGCAACAACTCTGCCGACGTCTCTGCTGGCCATCGATCACTGTCTGACGGGTGGGCTGCACAAGCGTCGCCACGCTGGACAGAAGACGTGTCGTGCCACGTAGGCAAAAGAGGCAAAAACTTAAAAAGAGTATTCTCTCCGATGGCAAAAATGCAAGGACAAATCTAATAGTGGTATTTAAGCAGTTGTCAATTTTAATAGTGTCAAATAGTTAAATATCCTTGGTCTGAAGACATGCCATAATGACAAAGATATCTTACCTAGATTTATATAATAAAAAATATTATGGAGAAATTAGACTTGCCCAAACTAAATTGGTTGTCACAAGACCGCGCTATCTGTTCATTTAAAATAATTCATAATAGTACATAAATTATAATCGTTAAAAAAAACTGGTTCATCCGTAGTTCCGCATGGCAAAGCCACATATCTTTCCAGTATATGAACTATTATTGAACAGCGAGCTGTCCATGGCATCAATTTTTGGAAAACTAATTGTGTAATATACCCCTTCCGCTTCTGTAATACTTGTCGGTGGATAAGGACATGACCTTAAAATATTGATCACTATTTTCTACTACAATATATATAAAATACATCCATAAACATATTATTTTATTAAAGTAAAATTCAAGGTTAACCAATACATATAGTCTTCGTGCTTTAAAAAGTACATAATTTTAAAAGCAATTTAGTCAAATTTAGTCAAATTTGATTTTAGGTTTATCCTAAACAACATACTTATTTTATCCCAAACAACGCACTTATTATGGAACCGAATGAAGAATAGGCTACTCGGTGACACGTCAAAATTTACATATCAGCAACTGTTTTCAAAGTAGCTAACGATATGATTTTCCAAAAATAAAATAGGTATAATTTAAATAAACTATTTTAAATTTACTTTTCAATTTTATAACAATTAATTAATTCATTTATACCATATGAATATACGAATAATTATCCTACAATTGTCCATCTATTTAACCTTCAGTATTAAAAATCACACACCCTTAGAGCATCTTATAGCATATTCGAGAGAATGCAAATATTTTATTTTCTAAAAAATTATATTGGGTTCATCTAAAAAAATATTAGTCGTAAAAATTACACACTCCTCCAACAAAGCTCTAAAATGAATACTTATATTAGAAACACATATTCGTGCCCTAAATTTAGAATAAAAGTGAGCTAATTTTAGGCATGAGTAAACAATAAGAATATATTTGGTAACCTGTTGAAGATATATTTTCTATCTCAATTTCTTAAATTCAGTTTTATCAATTTTAAATATCTGAGATTCTCTGAGTGCGAATGGACGAGCAGGGCCCAAACAAACGTGACCCCGATTCTGCCGAGATCATACCGCGTACCCCTGGCATTTACAAACAGCTCCTATCTCTCACTGGAAAGTGGGCCCTCAGTCATCCCCACACTCGCTGTCCCTTCTGGCCGCTTCGCGTCCCCAAAAACCGTACCTACGGAAAAACGCACGCCACTATCTCGGGGCATGCCGCGGCCGAAACCCTCGGAGAGTTTTGTTTTCGTCTGGGGCGGGGCGCACGTCCCCATCCCGACTTCCGTTAACCCGTCGCCTTCCAGTCTCCACCCTTTCTCTTCGGCCGCCGTCGCCGTCGCCGTAGCCGTCGCTTCCTCCAACCACCAGACCAGCGGGCGGCGAGAGAGACATACGAGCACGAGCAGGCTGGACATGCTCCCGCCGACTCCGACCAGCCGCCCACCGGTGAGTGAGTGAGTGAGGGAGTGAGGCGGAGGGCGCGGCCTCGTCGGGGCGAACGGCGGCGGGCGATGATGGGCAGCGAGGACTCCGGCCTCGTCGCGATCCACCCCGGAGAGATCCGGTTCGAATGTACGCGTCCCTCGCGTTACTCCTACTCTCCCCCCCTGTGCTACTCCCGCACCACTCTTCAGCGGACGAGCGGTGTGGTTCGAATCACTGGTGCTTGCCCGCTCGAGGTCGCGGTCTGCGGCCGCGTATCCGATCGTATTGCATCGCTTCGATTTGGATTCGCCGAGTGATCTGTGGGTTTTTTTTCCACGCTTGGGTTGGATTTGGGGTTTTTGAGGCGCTCGTGAGTTTTTATTTGAGGGATCAGTTTGGTTATATGATTACAATCTGGATGAAGTTCGCACTGTCAATCTATTCGTTTTGTAAATGTCGAACCGACGTTGTATCAACGATTGCTAAGTTTCAGGGACCAGTTAGTACTCAGGAAATAATTTGTATCGCATCCTCTTTTCCTCTTTCTTGGTAAAAAATGGTAAAAAAAATATAGTTGTATTCACTTGTAGCTGCGTTACTTATGCACAAAAAGTTTATTAGCCTTTAACATTTTTGTGACATGATACTTGCAGCACGGATTTGTTTAGGGTCTACTTTCGTCATTTGAGTTTTTTTTGAGAGGAGATTTAGCCCTTTCTGTTGGTGGTAGTAGTTGTGGTGGTGGATTGTTTGGTGGTTGTCACTTGCGATGAGGTAGTTCCTGCACTGTGATTGGTTGTCATGTTTGGCACGGGGCATGCGGCAGATCTGTTTATCGGTTGTGCGGCGATTGGTGAATTGGTTGCAATGATGTCTTTGTGAATCCGTTCCTTGTTTTTTCACCGGCAGCCTTGTTATGAGACTATTAGAGAGTAGTACTAGAGCATGCTTTATTGTTTCTCAATATGCTTGCTCTCTGCCTTAGACTGCACACAGTTGGTCAAACAGGACAATGTGGTTGCACATGCATGGTTAGCCAGTTAGGAGTAACCTTACTTGATCGCATATGTTCAATCACATCACATTCACGGACGCACTGGTCACTAGGTAGTGCCCTTGTGGGGACCAGTGACAAAATGGAACTGATCTAGTCTATTTCTAGATTATAAGCAAAACAGCATTTACTGGTGATAATGTTTTATCATGCTAGATAGGATTTATGTAGATGCCTTCTGGCCGTGAGAAAAGATGGTGCCACCATCATGGTGGTGACATGTTTGATGGATACGAATCGCCTTGTATGCATGCCTCTGTAATAGATTTGAGGCTATTCTATGTCCAAACTAATGGTGAGGTTATGAACTTAATTGGTCATTTGGTTTTCCTTTCTCACTAGGTTAGCAGCCTTAGCACTTATCAATAGGAGCAGTGTTGCTTTTATATAAAATTATGAATATGGTTGTAATTGGCTCAAATAATGGCAATAATGATAATAATAAAGATCCCTCACGTTTAGAAAGTAGAAACACACAAATCAATGCCAAGCTATTAGCTACAGCCTAAAATGTATGGTAGACTTCTGTTTCCAAGCTAAATTGTGACAATCCATGCTCTATGATGGAATTGTTTCACTCCATATATGACCTTTACCTTACCACTGTTCTGATTATAATCAATTATTCGATACTCTACCATTATCTCGCCCCATATGTAGTGGTGAATAAATGGTTACATGAGCATGGGTAAATCCTAAAATAGTCACTTTGTCGATTGGCTTATACTACAGTTCCTCCTTGTTGGTTGCTTTGAGGTCATTGGCATCTTGTCATTTTAATTAGTTCTCTTATACATACTGCATTGGTTTACCCTTGAGAAGTTGAAGTGTGTGGCAGAATATTTTACCTGCCCAAAGATTTGACTAATGGCAATAGTTGTTAAGCTAACAGTGTTGCAATGAATATTCTTACCACATGCATTTGCTTGTCTTCTAGAACTATGTTGTTTTGTTGGTTTGTTACTCTCTTGACAGGTTAATATGAACTTGGTTTTCATATGACCTGATATATACTACATTTTCTAATTCTTTATAACCCTCTAGATGAACTCTTGTACCATTTTCGAAGATATATATATATATATATATATATTTATATGCTGTGTTTTTTTGTTGTCAGTTGAGGTGAAGAAGAAAAGTTCATGTTCTGTCTATCTAGTGAACAGATCAGAGGAATATGTTGCATTCAAGGTTGGTATGCGATCTTAAGCTACTTTCAAGTTTTTATGCTCTCGATTTTTCTCATGTTGGCAGTGCTTATTTGATGGACATGTGTGGTCTAGCTTTCACACATAGTTATCTCATATACTCCCTCTGTTCCAAAATATAAGCATTTAAAGGTTGTTTAGCAAATTCTAAGGTTACATCAAAAGATTCACTTCTAGTCACTCTTTTGTCATTTGTTGAATTTTGAATGGATTAGATTCCCTTTAGAAGCACCTGATTTGCTTAACAATCATTGAAATGATTAGAATCATGGAAATCAGACACAAATGCTTATATTGTGGTGCAAAATTTGAATCCTATAAATGCTTATAGTTTGGAACGGAGGTAGTACCTATGATCATCTGTTTCTCTATTAATGAATTGATATGTGAAGATGAAATCATTTATATTTTACTGTCGATTAAGCATCTTGGTAAGTGCAAACTCTAATCTTGATACCAACGTTTTGCTAGGTCAAAACAACTTCACCAAAAAGATATTGTGTTCGACCAAATGTAGGAGTTATTCTTCCAAGGGCAACATGTGCTTTTACAGGTAAGTGTAGGCTTCTACTGTAATGGTCAAAATGATGATTTAGGAACTTTATGATTTATAATGTCGTGCAAGTAATGTGTTTATTTTTCTAATTGGCGCGATGAAACATACAATGCAAATTGCTACCCCTTTGGTGAAATCATTAGTTTAAGTTAGCATCTATTTCTCTTCTGCACGAAATCTGCTGTCAGCTGATGATAATATGACTCTTGTAGCATTTATTACTTGTTTATTTTCACTGAATTTAAAATATATTTTCACTGGGTGCTTTATTACTTGCATTTTTCATCCGATGGACACCATCTTATTTTTGTGGGAGGCAAGAAACAAACACTGCATTTATGTTGTTCTCCTGTCTGTTTAATTAGACCTTTTAGATATAATTATACTTTGAATTTATGGTTATTAACTTTGTCATTTAACTAAATATAGTTATTATGCAAGCACAAATGACTGCTCCACCAGATCTGCAAATAAAAGACAAGTTTCTTGTGCAGACCACAGCTGTTCCTTTCGGTACAGCTGATGAAGACATTTCTCCTGCTTTTGTAAGTAATTAAGTATGCAGCAATTTATGTTTGGCTTGTATGATATATAAACCTTCCTGATCCCTCTTTGCAGTTCTCCAAAGAAACAGGAAGATATATTGAGGAGAATAAGCTGAGAGTTGTCCTTGTCAGTGCAACTCAGCTTGAACAGCAATTCCTTGCTGAAGTCCCCAGTGCCATGTCAGGAGTTGAGGTTCCTGTGGCAAAAGAGACACTAAATATTGTGAATGAAGTACCTAATATGATGGATGAAGTTTCCCATTCCCTGAAAACAAGCTTTCCCCCTCTGAGAGAAGATCCAGCCACTTTGAATGAGATCCCCTTCCCTGTAAAACATACAACTATTCTGTCCCCATCAAAAGAAGTTCCAGTTATTTCAGCAGAAGGTGCCCACTATTGGAAAGAAACCCCTGCTGAAAGCTTGTTATCAGTGAATGAAGTTCCTCATTCCCTGAAAATAAACTTCCCCCCTCTGAGAGAAAATCCAGCTACTCCGAATGAAATTCCCTTTCCCATAAAACAGACAAGTATTCTGGCAACATCAAAAGAAGTTCCATCTATTTCAGCAGACATTGCTCACCATTTAAAAGAAACATCTGCTGTTTCTGTAGAATCTCATTTTTCGTCAACAGAAACAAATGTGGCCTCGAATGAATGGCCTGAAACATTGAAAGATACTTCTGCCCCAGAAGAACATGGCACTTTAAGCGGTAGACTTGTCAATGCAAAGAATCTTCATCACGTAAGTTGCCCATTCTGAAGTATTTTGTGTGTTCTGCTGCCTCTATTTTAGCTTTGGAAACCAATTTTTTATTAGTGACATTAGCATATTACTCTACAAATTCAAAAACCCATCTATTCTTATGTAACTATCAAGTATAATTTTCTAAAACTTATTATAGAATACTTCCCTCCAAAGTGCATTTTATCTTTGTATTGACTGGGAATAATTAATGAATATCATCACTTTGTTTACATTCAATGGTTCTGACTTATTTACTGCTGTCTGCTACCTGATTCTGTTCATTACTCATACCAGGTAACTGATGATGTTCAGAATCTAGTGGCAAAACTCAGTAACCTTGAAGTAAAACTAGAAGAGGTAATCTTGAGTGATTATTGAAATAATTCTGAAGTCACTTTCTGAATCTTTGCGTCATTGTTTTTTTCTTTTGTATGTAGGCTGAAAGTGTGATAATTAAACTTAAGGAGGAAACCAGAACTACCATCAGGGAACGAGACAAGTTAAAGCAAGAAATGGTGAGATTTATGAGGTTATCTTTTGGCTTTTTAATGGAAAAAGTGAAATGACATATTTATAAACGAAAAATAATTTGTGAATAAAACTTTTATATATGTGTTTTTAGTGATCTAAAAGCTAAAGCTGAAAAATAAATTACAGCAATAGAGTCTCAAAAACAATTCCAAATTTAAGGTTGAAAATTGAAAACTTGGCTTATAAGCATAAGCGAAAAGATAAGGGTGTTAAAGTGCAGTACTGCATTATCATTAACGCCTATTCTCCATTATATGCTCTCCGTTGTCTATGTACATGATAACTGAAGCCTGAAAGAATTATTATAAGCTCTATGTATTCATCTTTTGACTTTCTGCAATAGATTTTACTTTTATTTGGCCATTTGATCCATGTCACATCCACCTGGAGCAAAACAACTCATATGTAGGTCGGAGTACCAAGTCAAAATAACACCAAATGACAATATTCCTATTTCCATAGAAAGTTCATCTTATTAATTTTGAACGATAACACAAGGTGCCATCTCTTAAACTGGATTAGCGTTGAGAATGCACAGGTTCTTGCAACTATTTGGCAATACCATCAGCTGCGAATGCTCTGTAAAATCATACATGTTCATGTACCATCTCGTGTTATGTTCTGTAACCGCTCTTCTTTTTTTCTGGGTTAGGTTTTGTTGACAAGGAAGGGCGCTTCACGGAGCCAAGCCGGTTTCCCTTTGCTGTTTGTGGGCTACATGGCGATTCTTGGCGTGTCACTCGGTTACCTGTTGCACCTATGACTCTGATTGATTGGTGCGGTGACGAAGCACCGGGGAGTGCGTACTGAGCTTTCTCACAGCAGCTGGAGTCGGAACATAAAGAAGGCAGGTACCGTAAGCCTTTTGGCACTCAGATCAGGGATGGATGAACTCGTGTCACGTGATGATCGTCACACCATTAGTTCAGTTGTGCACTTACTAGTTTGATTAACCAATTAAATCGGAGTACATAATTTTTTTAGCTGTACAGAACCTCTTATAAAGTATTTCTGCCCTTGTCGATGGAGACAAGCCAGGAGGTTGGTTGTTCATGGTTTGGTTAATCTTTGTCAATAGTTGGCGCATTTTGCCATCAGTCTTAATTTGCTCTCCAATTGCCTGGCCTCATGCCGGCCATTGGCAGAAAATAAGCTAAAGTCCGGCGGCCGGTGGCCGGCGTTTGTGCCGGCCGGCGGTGTTTCTGAAGCAGAAAATCAGAGCCCAAGGGCAACGAGCCGACGAGTTGCTAGACGATACGAATATAATCTCTCCGTTCCTATTTAAAAAGTCGTTTACTTTTTTATACACATTTAACTATTCGTTTTATTTAAAAAATTTACATAATTATTAATTATATTTATATTATTTTATTTATTGTTAAATATACTTTTATGCATATATATAGCTTTACCTATTTTACAAAAGAATTTAAATAAGACAATAATTAAATATGTATAAAAAAATAATAATGTTTAAGGACGGAGACGGAGAGAGTAATTAAACTATGGGAATGGGATTCTAATCTCAATAGAATTCCGTTCATTCCTGAATCAAATGCAAATAGTTGTGGAAAATTTCAAATATTTTGGACAATATAGTGTACAGTAACATTTATTGCTCCACCACATATATTAGTTCCAATTGGACCTACACATTGAGAGAAAAATAACACATTCGGATGTAAACAGTATCAGCTGAAATTGTTTATTTTTGTACTACTTAAAAATGTTAAAAGCAGAAATCAAGTGGCTTATTTAAAGAACCGTTTTATGGACACGTGCAACCTATTATAAGCACAGTGGGTATGTTGCATTGCACAGATATATTACTGGTATATCATAACTTGTGAGTTGAGTTTACACCTAAAATTCTATTGGTCTCATCCTTTAGCTTTTATTTATGCTATAAAACAAAATTTAAGTTTTCAAAATTAAATCTTGAGTTGATTTTTTTGGGCCTTTTCATTGTAGTTTACTTTTAGGCAACTTTTAGATCGTTAAAAACACATATATACAAGTTTTATTTATAAACTATTTTTCGATTACAAATATACATTTTACTTTTTTTTCTTAAAAGGCAGAAAAAAAGCCAAACGATAATTACCTATTGGAGCGGTATACTTCATGTATGTTGTACGAGTATTGTCAATTTTTTCAAGAATTTTTCATAATCATTTAAATGATTTTTCAGACAAACAATGGGAACATATCTCCTTGAGAGATCATCAGATCAAAACAGTTCCCTTAGACTACACCTGATTTCATGGATGATTGCCCAAATTTATGGGAAAATTACGATGATACTATTATAATTCTGTAAAATTGGTGATATGACATCATGACCCACATATCATTAACTCATACGGGTTCCACATATCATTGTGATAACAATATCTCTAACTTTACAAAATTATAATGGCACGTCTATAAATTTAACCATAGTTGCCTTTAGCTCCAAACCTGACAGAGGGGCAGCCTCTATCTTTGGTTTGATTTTAGCTTGTTCGTGGCTTCCCAAACTTGTCGTGGCCGTGGTGTTTTTCGCGGGTGGAGGCTGACTTTTCAACGCACGCACGCACGTGGCCACGTAAGCCACGCCACGACGCCTAGCCTAGCTAGATGAGCTACTATAAAATCGCGCCTACCGCCTCGGCCTCTCGTTGCCTCCGAACCCTTCAAGCTCCGACGATTCCTCTCCTCCTCCTCCTCCGCTCTCCCTCTCCCCACCTCCTCGCCGGCCGGCCGGCAATGGGTTGCGGTGGCTCCAAGGAGGACGTGGCCACCGGCAACACCGCTGGCAAGCTCCTCCGGAGGAAGTCCTCCGTCTCCGCCAGCCACCCCTCGTCGTCGTCGTCGTCCTCCGACGGCACCTCCTCCGTCGTCGTGAAGAAGGACGCCGAGGTGACGTCGGCTGAGAAGCCCGCCGCCGTTTCGGAGGCGGCGGCGGCGGCGGTGGTGGTCAAGAAGGATGTCACCATCTTCGCTGCCACTCTCCCGGTGACCGAGGCGATGGCGACGGCGACGGCGGAGCAGCCTAAGAAGGAGGAGGAGGAGGAGCAGCTGCCCGAGTCCACCATGGCCGATGAAGCGACGGCGGTGGAGGCGCAGGCGCCTATTAAGACCGACGAGACCAAGGAGGTCCTTGTTCTCGAGGAGGAGACCAAAGCCGAGGAGGAGGCGACGCCGTCGTCTCCAGCTCCGGCAACTCACCATGGTAATGGAACTTCATTTGGGATCTTGTGCTATCAATTCTTCCATGTAATTCACACAGAAATGAACCTACTGTTCGTGCCCATTTAATTGCAGTGGAATCCAAAGAGCAGAACACCACGGAGGCCAAACCTGTCGACGTCAACGACGACGAGCACAAGGTAGAGGAGGTGGCCGCCTCGCCGTCGGAGACAGAGAAGAAGGACGCCGCCGACGAGAAAACCGCCGATACTGTTGTCTCGGAATCGTCGCCGTCGGACATAGAGAAGATGGACGCCGTCGACGAACAAACCACCGCTGCTGTCTCGGAGTCGTCGCCATCGGAGACAGAGAAGAAGGACGCCGTCGAGGAGAAAACCGCCGATGGTGCTGTCTCAGAGTCGTCGCCGTCGGACACAGAGAAGAAGGACGCCGCCGACGAGAAAACCGCCGATGCTGTCTCGGAGTCGTCGCCACTGGAGACAGACAAGAACGAGGCCGTCGACGACAAAACCGCCGCCGTTGCGGCAGCGGCGCCGCCAAGCGAACCATCACCGGCCAACTAAAACGAAGGAGATCAAAGAGACATGTAACCATACCCCCATCCATCAATCATCCATGCAACCACCTGGAATCAATCCGGGAGATCCATGTGAGATATATAATCAATCGACGTGCTCCTCCATCTTTTCGTGATCGAAGCACACCACCATGCATTCATGTGACGCCCGTACGCCGGCGATGTCGCCGTCCGGCTCCGCCGTGCCGGCGATCTTCTTTAGCTGGGCCATCGGTAGGCTAAACGGGCCGCTTGTAATTAAGCCCTAAGCTCGTCCGAAATGGGCCAAAAGTTGCGGATTTACGAAATCAGCCCAGGGCCTGCCAATTACGTGCAACACGCTAAATGGGCCGCACTTCGGCCCAATCATTATTGGAATTTGGTTTGCGGCCTGCCTAAGAGGGCCCAAATTGCTCAACTAAATGGGCCTAATTCTAGCCAATATAGATAAATTGGCCCATGGACTGACTACGCTTAATGGGCCTAATATTGTCGGAAAATTATACCAGCTAGCTCCAGAAAATGGACAAAATCAGGCCCAGTCCACCGACTTTGTCTAGCAGGCCTAATTTAGGCCCATAGATGCGGTAAGTGGGCCCAGAGCTGATTTTACAAGAGCGAAAATTAAGCCGAAAATAGTACACGTGGGCCAAATACGGCTGCTCGTACGTAGGCCGTTGTTTTTGGGCTACGGAAAATTTTGACGGCCCAACAGGTTGGGCCGTTATTTCGGCTCGACATATGGCCCACGTATTTCGACTCTCCAATGATTTACGCTTCAGTTTCGGCCTTCTTTTGGACTAAAATCGAACCACGTCCTTGCTTCAAGTGCAAAAGGTATGGTTTATGCGTACAAACTAAGCGAGTAAGCGACCATTAGAATGCTAATGAGACTTTGATTAAAGAACACATTATCACGTTGACCTCTCTCTTTCTCTGAAAATGGGATGGGTACAGTAGGAACCCATAATTATCTTCTGTGTTAAGCATGAACCAACTAAAGCAAAGCTGTAGCATTGGTCAACTGAAGACCTAGCATGGTAATATCAAGCGCACACCCAAAAAAAAAAGTCCAAGACTATAGTGTTTAAATCAGTCAAAATTTTCCAAGCGACTTAAATTATGTCTTACCCTATCGCCGATTTCCAAATCTTGTAAAATTGCTGCGTTTCCAATCATCCAAACTTAGCCTTGACAAGATAGTTAGCTCACCACTTTATGCACCACCAACTGCTAATGGAATGCCTAATGATGCCCCCATGATCTTCAATGTATGGTTGGTCGATGGGTAGTACTCCCAAACAGTACCCAGCTTAGGTGTTTGTACTGCTAATTAACATGATATTAACAGCAAATAAATCCAAAGCTGTACTATTTCCAAACAATAGAAACCGCCTTCCTGCACCCCTTTAGTTCTTTTTGGCTTCTCCCTTTGGATTCTAATGAAGCTCCAGTTCAGATGCAGATTGTTTATCTCGCAGGAATTCATCAGTGTCCATCTGAAATGGGGCTCTGCTTAGCTGAGCAAGAAAGCAAACAAGACAGTGTAGGCAGAAACTTCTGTCTTGATTGCCTGTATTCTAGTCAGAAGAAGATACATGGAATTTCATAGAGTAAATAAATAACAGAGGTGCATTGGAACAACGCATGTTGCCATGCTCTCCTTCCCAGAAAACATGTGCCAGATTTATTTAAAGGCCTCATTGCAGGTCTAAGTCACACCGACACACTCACACACAGCATGTGCCACCTAAAGGTTGCTACTACCTCAAATGCTACTGATTGAGATGTGATTCACAGGGAATGAAATGCAGCCATCAGCAAATGCTAATCAGCCAAGTTTTGTTTCCAGGACTTACATCACCGAAGAAAGTATGACATCAAAGTCCGAATTACTTTTCAGGAACCTTCAGAAAGTAAGGTTTCTGAACTTCCAAAGTGCACCGGTAGTGTAGTTTTCATCTCATGTCACCATCATCCATCACGGAATGACTGGGACAAAATCATCAGTACCAGGAATGACAGTGAAAAAGGTGAATAATCTCAGAGTACTCCATACTGAGAAAGAATTAAACACCAGATCTGTTTATCAAGTTCTGATACTTTATTTCTGAGCAGTAGCAACTGGTCATCCCAGAAATTTCATCCTAGGCCAGTGTTAGTGGCCTTTAGGATGATTCTGATTGGCTGGCTGAGTTGTCCCTTCACCATCTTGGAAGATGAAAATGAATTAAAAGGGAATGGCACCATGGGAGACCTGACAGTGATGCCCCAACCACTGGCCATAGCGATCGCCTTTAAAGCAAACATCACAACCCCAGAGTTTCAGAGGAAGCTCAAGCACACATACCTCTGCCAAGAAGCCCTCTTCTTCTAGCTGCCACTTTCATTTTGCTCCAACATACTACCTACCACCAAGAGCTTGTTCTTGATCTTCCCTGTCAGCTGACATGGGCAAGGTGTGCTGCACCGAGGAGTCTGAAGAGGAGGCTGCCTTCAACTTCATGGGGCTTCTCGTCGCGGCAATCATCGCCTTGGTGCTGATGCTCCTATGCACGCCGACACGGCGGCGCTCGGTCACCATCTATCCTTGCTGCTAAGGTAAAGGAGCATCTGCAGGACTGTGAGTCGTCTGATGGGAGAAGCATAAATTGCTTCTCTAAAGAGTGAAGAATCAAGATGTGCAGGTGAAGGTTGTTGGAGGGAAAGCAGGCAGGCCAGGCACTGCCACCTGATTTTTCAGTTAAATAATTGCTTAATTGTAATGCATCCTACTGTAAGTCATGTTTATTGGTATAAAGTTTCTGTTCATCTTTAGCCTGAATTGATAGCTTTGGAAATATATAGGTGTGCATCAAATTTGTTAAATGGCATGATATGACTTGCTAACCTCCTATTTCTCTCTCCTGTGAGATTTTGATGTGATAATGACACAGAAGCACAGGAACTAGCTTATCTTCAGAAACAAAATGTAACTAGCAACAAAGAAAGATTTATCGTTCTTCCCTTGCTGTTAACTCACTAAGTGTTTCTTTAGTGATCCCCATTAAGGATGTGCATTTTTTTGGCCTAGTGTAACTTCCAATAGGAAAGTACTGAAACAAGTAGGGATACTAAATGGTTTCACCTTTAGATCCTAAATTTCCGTGCAGATCTCAAGAGTTGACTTTCAGTCTAAACAAACCACTTTTTATCTATTTGATTATCCATCATTTCAGACATTAATTGTGCAATTTCTTAAAAGAAATTATTTCTGAGAAGCAGAAGAAGCATTGTGTCGTTTTATAGTTCATGATTCTCAGTCTTTCGTTAGGTTCCTCTCTCTCATGACTCTCTAAACTCTCTAGAAGGGGATCTTGGCTATGCAGAATGTCACGTCTCCCTTGTTTCCCTTTCTTGTAAATAGTTTAGTCAGAACTACAGATTCAGGAAGCTCAGAAGGTATCCATGAAAAAGCAGCTAAGACTATCCTCAGGTAGTTCATGAGTTCCACAGTCACTTCATCAACCCTGAGAACCCATCCTATCACAGTTCAAACTTCTTATCCAACTGAACTTTTTTGAAAAGACGAACTAAATTCTGAAGGTAACTACCAGTACTTACTGCCTAAACATTTTAGCACATCTTGATAGTGGTAGCTGATGTAATTATAATGTGGGTTATCATTGTCATGAGATAAACAAATAAAATCTTACAAAATTTATTGTGTCACATCTTTGTAAGAATCCAGGGCTGCGGAACTGCTTTGACGACAAAAAGTAACAAGCTACTTTTTGGGGGGTAGGTTGCTTTCGCTTTAGGAAATTGAATTATCCAGTTTGGATTAGATAATTTTAAAAACAGAAAACCACGTTGCTACTCAAATTGCATTATAGCATGGTCAATTAATTACTTGAGGAAGCAACACTGCACTATAAAATACTTTAATTTACACAGCACAGTTATTTTTATATAAGAATTATCAAAAACAGTTACAAACTTATAACTCTACATGGTTTCATACCTCCATCCTTATCTATGATCCCATTTACATGAAGAGTGCCACAATGGCATCAGCATCAAAACAGAAAAGGAAAACATATTTACAAAAAGGCAGAGAGTTGGTCAAGTTGATATGGCTTGCTTACTTTTTAGTTCACTTATTTTTGTCCACCAAACTGACCTGGAGACGAAATACCTCGTGAACAGCACCACGCTTAAGAATGGCTAGAACTGCTGCCCCCTCAGACATAGTGAGCTCACTCAATGAAATTTCATGAGATTCAGATTCATCGGGCAACCGGAAACCATAGAACCACCTACCAAGCTTGTATAAGCTCACAAACACTTTTCTTTCTTCCACTTTGCGAGCTTGAAGTGCTTTATGCACTTCATTTGGCTGAAACAAAGTAGATTAATCAGAATTTTGTGATGAAACCACAAGTTGGTTAGACAGATTCAAACCAAAACATCTGCCATCAGCCAAAGTAAATATTTTGACAGCTTTACAACTCATTCCTAATGAAGGCAATGTTAAATATTGGGAATTTGGGATGGCGTGCTGCACCATAAATAATACAAAGAGTGTAGCCAGTAAGAGGATATGTTTGAAGTTGACATAACATGGCATGGATGTGTAGCGCGCACAATGTCCGCTAAGTACTGATGAGGGTTTGCACAGAACAATAATCAGCATATGAAGTGCATTAAGAAAATATAACTTCCTGATACAAATCCTGACGTAGTGCAATACATTGAGCCACTCTGGATCTAAGAACTGCCGACTTCCAGGAGAAAGTACAAGATCAGCCATATGGGTATAAAACAAACAATCTGTTTATTGCAAGGCATAATGGCATAGACTAGCTTCAAATCATGATCATTTTACCATAAGAAAAGCTAACAACAACATCAGGAAGGCAAAACTCACCGGTATATTCAGTGATGCAATTGAATAGTGCAATCCGATTAGATTCATGATTGCATTGTAATTCCTTGACAACAAAAAGAACTGGGCATCAATAAAACCTATATCCCTCATCGAGGCCAAATTAGCAATAGCTTTCAGATAATATTCAGCTTCAAGTGACCCATTACGTAAATTATTCTCCACAAATTCAGCCACACCAGATATAGCAACAGCTGTTGTTCTGTGATGGTTAATGTAAAGAGCTTTCCAACCCTACAAAACAAGTAGTACCAACACATACAGTCATGCTCTAGGCATTAACAGAACATATGAGTATGTGACTAAAGGATATAATAGCTCTTCAAGTGTCAGGTTCCTTCCGTACTGCACTTTGAAAAGGAACAAAATCTAAATAAACCCTTTAGGCGTCACAATGTACCTTAAAGACAAACCATGGTCTTAGAGGTAAAGCCACAACCATTATCATTGTAAAGCAGAGGGTAATGATTCACTACAAAGATTGACCTTAAACTTCTAAAATTAAAAGGGGACCCATTGGTCTTCTATATTTTTGTGGCTACGTGACAAGCAAAAGAGACCTCACAATAATCGCCGGTAAAGAAACTAGGAAAATGAATAAGTTAGACTTAAAAGCTGAGCCTTATACATCATCGTGCTTAATCTAAGTTGTAACAAATTTATTGAAAAAAGCTTAAATACTTCTGGACTAAATGCCAAGACTTAGAAATTAGCTGTGAGTTATGAACTAATTTGGTCCTTGAGTTCCTGTCATAATGGATATTAATATGCAGCTAGGCACTGAGTCCTGTCATAATAATAATATCATGTACTCCTAGCACATAAGAACAGGCAGAAAAGTTCCTAGCACACCGGGAACAGGTTGCTGGAATGCTTGAGGGGGGTAGCAGCTCATCTTGCAGTAGACTAGCTAAACTTTTCTTTCCTCTCTAAACCTTAAGACCATAGTACAATTAAAAGAAACTGGTAATTCTGTACTTCAGAATAAAAATTCAAGATGATATTAGCCTTTTAATCATACACTCACGATATTAATCGCAATTTAGTAATTCACAACAAACAAAAATCAAGAAAAGCTAGCAAAGAGGCTAATCTTTTGCAGCAAAATTCTTGCTTATTTACTATTATTCACTTCAATTTGCAGATAACAAAATTACAGAACAGGGCTAGCAAAAAGGCCAATCTATCACAAAAACTTATTTTACTGATATACTTAACGATTAACAAAATTTCAGAGAAAAGCTAGCAAAAAGGCCAATCTATGACAACTACTTATTTTACTGACATACTATTATCCCCTTCAGGTTGTAAAGATATGCCAATCGAACAGTGAATTCAAGGGAAAAAAATTAATCTGGGGATAAATAAACAAGACATGATGTACTTCGCTCTGCCCCTCCTCACCCACCTGCACACGAGAAGCCCCTTCCCCTTCCCCTCCCCCTGCCGCCGCGGTGGACGGCCAGCGGCGGCGGAAGAGGGCCTCCCACACGCAGTCGGCGTCGCAGGCGCTGCGCCATGATCGCGAGCAGCCGCCGAGCGCGCACACGTCGGCCTCCTGCGCGCAGTCGAGTCAAGGGCCGAATCATCTATGAGAGAAAAAAAAAAGAGGGAGAGAGGGAGGGAGGGAGGCGCACTTGGAGGCGGGAAGCTACGGCGATGGCGATGTCCCCGGGCAGGTCGGCCCACCTCCCCTCCGGCACCGGCGACGGCGACGGCGGCGGCCGCTCCATTGCGGCGGCGGGGGCTCGCCCCTGGTTTCCGGCTGGTTAATAATGTGCAGGCTCAGCTTTCATTCTTAACTGTAGTTAATGTGGACAAACTCTAGTTTGCCTTTGGTAGGGAGATAAATACAGCTAACGTCAGTGAGTATTTTTTTTTTCTCTTTTTTCAGTTAGACAATACGAGACGACTCGAGCATCACAAGCAGAGCAACCTGGGTGTTTCTTTGTACACGAAAAATGAATCACAGGTGATTTTCTAACGAAGAATTTTTACGTAAAGCTTTTTTTTAAAAAAATGTTTAGCTGTTTAGAAAGCATATGCGTAAAAGTTATAAAAAAATGCTAAGAATAATATATGGGAAAGAATGCATCCCTTAACCTTAAAAGATAATCTTAAGCTGTATTTTTTCGCTTATACTTATGCTTATAAATTAAAATTTGAATTTTTTTGGACCCACGTGAAGAACACGTTGGGCTATGCCTGCGTTCGCCCCTCTCTTCTTAGCCTTAGACTCCCTCGTTTTTCACACGCACGCTTCTCAAACTGTTGAACGGTGTATTTTCTATAACAAAATTATATTAGAAAGTTATTTAAAAAATCATATTAACATATTTTATATTTTTATAATTAATTAATTATGTATTAATCTATTACTACGTTACGTCGGATAAGTAACCCTCTCATTCCTCGACGGTTGAACGCGGCCTACGTACACATCGAGCATACCTGTAGGCACTAATTATACTACACACATAAACCCACACATATTTCACAAATACGTCCCCTTAATAATTAAGCACGTTCAAAAGAGGCTGAAATCATCGATATATTGAGAGAACGCTGTTTATGTATAATAATGGTGGGCATCATGATTTAAATTATGGTGGATGAAATCATCAACCTACTGCCTGACCATCACATACCACAATCTAGAGTCTTCTCTTGTTACACCCGTTATACACATAGAGGGACCAGAAGTTGCAATCCGATGACATAGAACGGATTATGACAGATCAAATGCATCAATGGAAGAGTCGTAGAAAATGGAGCCAACGGATTACATGAATTAGCTGTACTAAAAAAATTACTCTGTTCCTTCTCTTCCACTATCATTCTACAAAGGCTTATGTATGAGAATTTATAATCACGTGGTTACGGTTGGTACATAGATACAAATATCATATGTACACAATATATATAAACTTTAATATATAGAAATCTTTATACATATAAACTTTATACACATAAAAATAAAAAAACAAGTTGACAATCCATACTTCGTCAACGCCGTGAGAGAGACCCATAAATAGGGTATGTGCAATGCTATTGATATTGTCATCTTTATAAAACTTTATGGCTTTAGCATATAACTGATATTGTTATCTTTGTTATGAATTGTCAAATTCTTAAACTACTAGCAAATGTCATGCCATTTTTTTTTACTTTATGACTCCTCAAATATAATTGCTTTTTGACCATATGACTCCTCATTTATTCATCAGGTTTTTCCCTATTTTTTCTCTTTTCTTTCGAATCAGTTCAAATCCTAATCAAAATGATAAATTTATTGCGGTTATCGCTTCTACTGTCATGGTTTATCTGGTTTATAGATAAAACCGCGACGGTTATCGCCATCCAAAACCGTACGCTTATCATTGGAAACTGCACGGTTTGTTCACAAAAACCATTACAAAATTATTTGAATATTCAAATTTGAATTTATAGGGTTTTTCAACGTTACCTCCGCCAGGAGCGGTTTCAGCAGCGGGTAGAGATCGAGGTCAATCAAGATCCAAGGACGCTAACGAATATATACCGCAATGCCCAAAATCATATAATCCCTCTGATACCCCGCGCGTTGCTGCAAGAGAACTATGTGATAATACAGTAGATATGAATTCTAAATTTTTTCTTACCTGCTATACGATTTTTTATGTGTTTATATATTTTTGTGCATTTATCACTTATCCACAAGTTATAAATGATTGGGTTGCATGGTATGTCTTTTGAGAGCAAAACTAGTAATATAGTCAACAAGCTGACTATAAGACTTTTTATAGTCTTCTATTAGCACACCCATATAGTAATTAGCTCTTTATCATTGATACATGACCCAAATGTCTCTGCTATATAGTTTTTTGGTTCTTGTGTCAAATATTACAACCCACTTCTCCTTTCTCTCCTCCACATAAACATTTAGCCAGCTTAAAGTCTATTATTATACTTACTTTAAGGAAAAAGATGTAATTTACACTCTTGATGAATTATTTAAAGACTAAAAATAATTAAGTGATGTGGAAAATTAGCATTACCTACCTCTAATGGACATGAAATAAGATCACCCTAGCAGTGCCGTACTCGCATTAGCCTTTTCGTATTGGGGATTTGGGTGTGTGTGTGGGGTGTCCCCTTGTGTAGCTGGAGGCAAGGATGGCTGAATCTGGACTGGTCGCGCACTCGCCACGGCCATCTTGATAGGTCACTTTTAGTTCGCAAAAATTTTTGGAAGGAATGTCACGTCAATACGTACGGTTATATATTTGGAGTATTAAACGTAGTCTAATTATAAAATAAAATTTAATTTTCGGCTAGAAACCGCGAGACGAATCTTTTGATCTTAATTAATCCATCATTAACACATGTTGGTTACTGTAGCACTTATGTCTAATCATGTTCTAATTAGGCTTAAAAGATTCGTCTCACGATTTCCCCCATAACCGTGTAATTAGTTTTAGTGTCCATGTATATTTAATACTTCATTTAGGTGTACAAAGATTCGATGTGATGTTTTTGAAAAAAAATTTGTAAACTAAACAGGGCCTCAGTCTTTAAGTGAAAAAAATACACATAAATAAATATTTTCTATTTAGTAATTTCAATCGTTGTAACAAGCAAATGCAAAACACATAATTTAAATTTTTGATTTTGATGGACAAGAAAATGTAAAAATAAGGCACAAGATGGTTGACTTTATAAAAAATATAAAGATACTTATATGCAAAATATTAGTATCATATATTTCCAAAAATTCGTAGGAAAATAGATAAATGAGCTAAAAAATAAAAAAAAAGATCATTTCAAAAATATTTTAAAATTTTTTACTGCAGACTTTATAAAACGATGCCTACTTAATAATGGTGGAGTAGTATTTATCAACCACATCCCCCGCCCCCTCCTTAAAACAAAAAATAGTCAACCAGGAAATCATACACAAACTGGCCGAATTACCCTTCTTATTGGGCCAAGGCCCGCGTGCAATTTGGCCTACAACTGCGATGCCAGATCAGCCCACATCCAAATCCAAAGAAACCATGAACGAACCGGTGCAATTAGTACCTAACCCCCCTCTTAAACTCTCTTATAAATCTAATTTAATTAATTATCCATAACTCCTTCCCTTGCCTATCCGCATTCCTTTGATCCGCTGGAAGCTTCTCGCTATGGTTTTTGCTTCCCCTGCACTGCACCTCTCGAACTCGAATCCGATTCCCCACCGAGGACGCGAATCTTCCATTGGGGCACGGGCGGCGGAATCGTCGCGCCGCCCCCGTCGTTCGATCGGGAGATTTTGACGGCTCCGGCGGCGGGGTGGCGGTTATTGGGCCGAGTTTGGGAAAGATTGGGGGAGTGATTAACGATCCCCCCCCCCCCCCCCCCGGCTCGTTGGATTGGATTCCTCCTTGGGGTTGGATGGAGCGGCGGAGGTGGCTACAGGCCGCGGTCCTGCTTTGCGTGCTGGCGCTTTGCTCCGGGAGAGGTTAGGTTCTCCCTCCGCCCTCGAACAGTTGTGTTCTTGTTTGATTTTGCGATAGTTTATTGCTTTCTGATAGTTAGTTCAAAGCTGCTTTGGGGAATGCGAATGTACATGTATATATATATAGATGGAACGATTAGCTCTAGGAATCACCGTCCGTTAGTAGTAGCTACGTTTTTTTGTTTAAAACAAGTTGCATATTGATCATACATTTGATTAGTTCTAGAAGATCGATGTTCATTAGTAGCTCTACATTTTCTTTAAAACTAGTTGTGTATTTATGATCCGTCTGATGTTGATTGTGTTGTTAAGCTTCGGTTTTGAAGATGCGTAAAATTCGTACATTGTCAGCTTAAGGAAATGGTGGTTTTGTCTGATGAATGATGAATCTGTAATGCTACAATTTATTTATAGTCGATGTTATTGATTTCTCTTGTTCTGATGCTGGTTCTGTTTTGTATGATATAGAACTCAAGATTAAACGCACCCCCATATACAATTCGACCCTTGCGAGGACGCTTGCAGAATATACTTCAGCAGTAAGTCCGTTTGCAGTTTGGTAGCTACGATCCTCCATCCCTTGCTTCCAACTGTACTTGTGGATATTGAGTGTAACGTGCTGTTATTGGACGGACCTGGTGTCGTTCTACAGGTTTACACAGCTGACCTGACACAACTCTTTACATGGACCTGTGAAAGGTGTGGTGACTTGACAGAGGTAATTATTCATAATCATTTTCGTAAAGTTTAGTCAGCTTGATCTCATCATCTGTAGCTTGGTATGACTGATTGCTTTTTCTTTCTTTTTTTTTTTTGACTCAGGGGTTTGAGGTAATAGAGCTGATTGTTGACGTGAAAAATTGCTTGCAGGTTATTTCCTCCATCCTTAACCTTTGTTGCGTTGGTTTCTGTGATAGACTATTCATTTGCATTGATGGTCATAATTTTGATGAATCAGGCATATGTTGGTTATGCTAGTGATATGAATGCTGTCGTAGTTGTGTTCAGAGGCACACAAGAGACCAGGTGGTTATTGCATCTCACTTCATGATATGTTGTTGCTTTTTCTTGGAAGTATTGGATTGTCAGTTTTAAAAATCGTTAGTGAAGTTTTTATTCTTCACAGAATTTTATTTTCTCTTCAATATTATTGATGTTAACATGTGAGGTATATCAAATTGATATGTGAGGCCTTGATGCCCTTTTAACAAATAAATGGGCACTGTTGAAATCTTGCTTTTAAGTTTTTATGCTATGTAACACTGCCTTTCTATCTCCCAGCGTTCAGAATTGGATAGAGGACTTGTTTTGGAAGCAGCTTGATCTGGACTACCCAGGCATGCCTCAAGCAAAGGTGAACATGATAATGTATATATGATATAATCCCCTCTTTCAAACATTATTAATGTTGGTATTCGGACTGTTTATAGGTCCACAGTGGGTTTTATTCTGCATACCACAACACAACATTGCGTGATGGGGTTGTTAATGGCATTGAAAAAACTAGGGAAGCGTATGGTAATATTCCCATCATGGTAACTGGGCATTCAATGGGAGGAGCTATGGCTTCATTTTGTGCACTCGACCTTGTGGTGAGTATTGAGTTTTGTGTAAATAAAATATTCTTTGAGCTTCTTTATGAAGTGTTTTCTTTTGAAATTATTGGCCGTGAAATTCTCTGTTCTGTGAGGTTCCATTATAAGCTGCACTTGGTCTGGTAGAGCAGGTTGCATCTTTTAGGGCGTGAATTCCTCTTCAGATGTTACTTTTGACTAATTCTTAGCTCCTGTAATTTGCTTGTCATCAGATTTCTAACATCATTGAAAGCAAGGACAAACAATTAATTTCACTGTTCTCAGATAAAAGTAACACTATAGAATTTACTTACAAATATTGCTAGTATTTGACTGCAATGGCTAAACTCTTTTTTTACAGATTGAATATTGTGAATATTTCATTCATAATCCCTATGGGCTATGGCTAGCAGCAGAGGCTAATAAACTTTGTTCACAGCATCATTTTGTGCTAAGCTTCCTATATGGCCAATTAAGTGGGCCATACCGTTGTGTTGATGCAATGTGATACATTTTTAGTATGACCAGTTGCTTGAAGCATATGAAGTACCAACTCCTTTGTTAGGATATTTTAGATTTTTTTAATTTTCTTGAATCATATCACTTCATATACCTAAGAGATAAAGAAATAACTACCGCACTCACTTCTGGTTAAACAATCGTGGTAACACAGATTTATTTGTCTATAGGTCAATTACGGGTCAAAAGATGTGACACTGATAACATTTGGACAGCCTCGGATTGGGAATGCTGTATTTGCCTCACATTTCAATTGTTATTTGCCAAATGCGATTCGAGTAACTAATGCGCACGATATTGTGCCTCATTTACCCCCGTACTACCACTACTTCCCACAGAAAACCTATCATCATTTCTCAAGAGAGGTATGTTCTTGCCCATTGACATCCACCTTCACGAACAGCTATAAATTGTTCTCTCTTAACTGTCTGCTCTTTTTTAGGTATGGGTCCACAATGTTGGACTCGGAAGCCTAGTGTATTCCATAGAGCAAATTTGTGACGACTCTGGAGAAGACCCAACTTGCAGCAGGTTCGTCTCTCTCACACGTATAAAATCTTGTTTGAACTTTAAACTCCTTATGACCTTGATGCACATTTTATTGTTCACCCAGGTCTGTCAGTGGAAACAGTGTGCAAGACCATCTAAACTACCTTGGCATCGGCATGCATGCTGAGTCACCAGGATCTTGCAGAATTGTCACAGGTGCCAATACCGTGCAGTGCAAGATGGACAATGATGGCAATATTGTTTTCTCGAAGCAGCCTGGTTTATCAGCTGATCAGTTACATAGTTCACAGTGAACAAGCAAACTCATGATCTTGTATTTGTATATCCTCTTTTGTGATTATGTAGTAGTACCTGTTTTCGTTCCTAATATAGGTACACTATAGGAAGAATGAATATGAATATGTGTATGTAAAGCTCACTTAGTATAGGTACACACTAACACGAATGCTCTTGGCTCTGGACTAATTTGTCCTAAGCGGGGAATGCCAACCAAAAGCTTCCAAAAAAAAAAAAAACCTATCGCGTTCGTATTCCTGTGTATTTTTAATTTTAGCGGCTGTTTCTCATTGCGTTGCATTCTTACATTATAAATTGGTAATGCCTACTTTGCATGCTCGAGCTTGTAATAAGGCTGCAACTAAAATATGAAATATACTATATAACAAAGTAATATGTTTATTTCCCAATGTTTGAATATTAACACCGTATAAAATTCAAATACGAATCTAACAGTACTACATAATTAACTCTTTCAAAATATAAGTATTTCTAGTATTTAAATTTTATATCGTAATATAAGCATTCTCTTGATTCTAAGCATTCAAATTATTTCAAATCCAATGAGGTGATTGGAAAGAAAATATAATCAATTCAAAATTTGATTGGTGTACCGACTATTAAAAAATAATCTTTTAACTTAACCTTAGTCTTTACTAACAAATATTGATTATATTGTTAGATAAAATTATTAGTCCATTTTAGAATATTGATTTTGTTGGAAAAAATACGCCTTGTATTTTAAACAAAGCAAGTTTGTATATTAGGACAAACAATATGTATTAGGGAAAAAGTAGCTATCGGTATACCGTCCCCACCATTGAGGCAGTATCATCTCGTGTGCGGTCTCATGCGCACAAACATAGCTAATTACTAGCACGTTAATTAATCATATCGATGATTAATTTGGTAGGCAACAATCAATTTATATTTTAGAGTTTCGTTCGGGTACCAATAAGTATTTTTGTTACCATTTAATGTTGGTCCTTACTGATAAGGTATCAACTGATACCACCTAATATTAGTTGTTACCAATCAAATATCAAATATCAGTTGATATATATTTAATATAGGTGATGTATCATGTTTGTGTTGGAATTAGGTTATGTGCCTTAGCTCACAGTAAAAATAATTCCTAAGAAAATATCTCAGTAAGGTAAGCATGTAAAGTTTAGTCTCACACTATTTATTCTACAAGATTAAGGCTTCCTTACAAGAGAGTACAGAGAGTGCTTTCTTAGCCATTTAAGCAATGGTGTGAGATAGAACTAGAGAAACACTTTGCGCGCTCATGACATGTGTATGAATATTCCGTCAAAATTGGCCCTTCGAACTTACATAAATACGGTTTTCTTTTGTAGTTGTGTTTTGATATCGCATCATAATCTCCCTATAAATACTATAATGCTCTATCGCAAGTCGTCTATACCATCTCGTTCATCGGCGTGCGTGCTAGAACAGGTTTTCGGACCCATTGCCTTTGACATCTTGCACTAGAAGAGGGCAAATAAGGTAAATACCGAGTTGAGCCTTCACGCAACATACATGAAAACATCTAGAGTTTGCTACTTGCATGTAGAGTAGGTTTTCGAAAACATCGCCTTCAACGTCCTGCACATCGAGAGGGCGAATAAGATTTTTGGAAGCACTAGAGGCGATTGTTTCATGTTCACCCACCACAACGTGTATTTCTTCTTCGGCTGCAACGTGATGTCATCCACGTGTGCTGATGCTCAGGATTCATGTTGCTACTGCTGTGAACACTTTAATTCAGAGCTCAATTTTAATCATTAATACATTTCAGTGATGTTTCTTATATTCCATCTATTCATATGCAGTGCTTTAATTTACATGCCTAGATCGTGTCATATGGTTCTGTTACTTTTTACTGTTCTATATCATGGTTTTTTTAATAAAAAAAATCAAATCTACATCTCCTTATATTTTCAACAACTAGCATAATGCACGTACTTCGCTACGTGGATAAAAAATCATTCCATGTAAAATTTAACTAAGATATATGGCATACATGTATATATAATTTAATAGGCTATCAAGTCTCATAAAAATATTTTTAAGTAGAATTTGATGTAATTAATTAGCCACGTATTGCGAGAACATAGCAGATGGACAAATAGAAATAATCCATATTTTTAAGTAGATAAAGGTATTATCAATATGCACGTGTATAGCAACGGGTGACTTTTGAGTATACAACTATGGATGATTAAAGCGTTATTGTTTGGTGCAAACAAAAATAGTTTGTGATAAAACTTTTACATACTTGTTTTTAGCTATGTAAAAGTAAATGTTGAAAAAAGTACGATTAAGAAAACCTTAAAAATCAACTTCAATTTAAGGTTAAAGTTAAAATTTTGGCATATAATTATAGGAAGAAGCGAAAATACGATGATGTAATTGTTATAAGAAAGACAGTGATGTAATAAAATTAGAGTTTCTCGTCGTACTGTAACCTGCGTATTGCTTCATCGGTCACATAGTTAACGATCCATAGTGTGCTAAAACTAACATGGTCGATAATTGTTGCATTATCTATAACTGCTTCAAGGCTGATATTAGTCTTCAACCCCCGCTCCATCTAGCCACCGCATGATTATGATGATTCATTGAGCAACCAGACTCGAAATTGCGGTAAATTATTGTCATTCCAAAGCAACGCAAAGTAGAGACTCGGAATTGCGGCAAATTATTGTCATTCCAAAGCAACGCAAAGTAGACTCCTTTCTCTGATTTCTCCCAAGTTAAAACGCCATTGTCATATTCCACAATTTTGCTCCTTAGTGGCGATCTGATCATCTGATAGGGTTATTCTGCAAATTAAGGAAGTACGCCTTGACGAGATGTTGCGCTCTAGGCAGTCATCATCCTCCTGTTGGGGCGGGGAGCCGTTCGGATCCTGGCCCAATGGACTGAGCTCCTAGAGAAATGCAACGATGCGTTGAGGCGTGGGAGAGGCTCGCTCGTTGGCGACGGCGGTGGCTGCGCCGGAGGAGGAGGTGGAGGCTTCACCGATCGCGAGGAGGCGATGGAGATGTCTGCACGTGCGCAGTTGCCACATTGAAGCGTGCGTGTGTTGTTGGGGTGTCTTGCTGAGACCCGCACGCGGGTGGACGACGGTGGCGAGACGTCCGACAGGAGCGAGACATCCAGCGGCGGCGGCGGCGATATGCGGCGTGCGTGAGTGCTCTGCTTGTGTGCATGTTTTTTTCTCTTCTCTTAAAGACGTGCGACGTGAAAGTAGTAAAGATGTGCCTCTCCATCTGTCCGTGTCCACGACCCACCATAGATTCACGTGCCTCCCAAGCACACGACCCTCAGGCCGAGGGCGAAGCCGGCCCAGTAGCACGGGTGTAAGGAAAGAACAAAGAAATCGCTGCTGGTGCTGCAGCACAGACGGACGAAAATTCTATGCAGAATCGTTACCACTTTTTATAATAGTATAGATAGATATACTAGCATAGTGCCCATGCTTCGTCACGGGGATAAAAGTAACCATATTATTTAAAATTTTATTAAAATATATGACATATATATGTTATAGTTATAGACAGTTGAGTTTTTTAAAAACATATACTCACTATCTATTTTAATAAATAATACTGCTAACTTTTTGATAGACGTTTAACCATTCATCTTATTCAAAAAAACTCACATAACTATCATTTATTTTTTTAATAGATTTATTACTAAATACTCCCTCCATATTTTTAATGTATGACACCGTTGAATTTTAGAATCACGTTTGACCATTCGTCTTATTCAAAATTTATATCCAAATATACAAAATTATAATGTATAATTAAAGTTTCTATAATAATAAATCATATTTTAACAAAATAATTAATAATTATATAATTTTTTTTGAATAAGACGAATGGTCAAACGTGAACCTACAAGTCAACGACGTCATATAAAAAAATGGAGGGAGTATATATTAATTATAACTAACATTTTTTCATATTTGCACAAAAATTTTGGATGCTTAAACTCATATCAAAAAGTCAACGACCTACTAAAATACAATGGAGTATTAACCATCCGTAAAAAAATATCAAAAAGCAAAAAATCACAAACAATAAATCTAATAATAAATGGATGATACCATCTAGATAGAGCATGGGTTGGTTTACGGCCGTCGGTATATGTTTGCCTTTAAACAAAGTAGCTATATGCGGTGGGATGGCTAGAGTCCAAGACTGTCAAGAGGCATTGATCAGGGATCGAATCGGCCGCGGATAGGCTGGCGAGCGCGAGTGGGCCACGGGCCGATGGCCTGGCGCAGAAGCGGCCTATAGTGTTGACGGATGAAAAATCCTAACAGAATCATTACCGTTTTTTATAATAGTATATAAGATATAGATATAGATTTGTTACCTCACGAGAATCCTTCCGTTCCGAAACGAGATACCGTACATCCAGGATAATAAAAAACAAACTTGCGATGTACTACCTCCGTTTTATAATATAAGATTTTCTAGCATATCTTAAATTCATATAGATATCAATGAATCTAGACATATATATAAACAATATATATTGGTTAATAGATGAATCTAAACATAGCTAAAACTTCTCACGTTATGAAATTGAGAAAGTAATAACTACAGGCATGTGACAGGAAGCATGCGTAGCGCATAGGCCCTTCTTCTGGGCTTCCTGGGCCGTGGCCCGTGGGCCATGTGGTTCACAAACATATTCCAAAGTGGAATCCTCCTCCAAAACAAACTCTATTCTAGGGTTGCCTCCCTCTCTTTGCGTCTCGTCTCCACCGCCTCCAAACCCTCGCCGCGATGGGCAGGAAGCCCTCGTCCGCCGCCGCCGCCGCCGCGGCCGCGGCCGTCGACGACGACGCGCTCTCCGCGAGCGCCAAGGCCGCCGAAGACCTCCTCGCCGCGTCCTACTGCGGCGGCGTGCGCGGCCACTCCCTCTTCTTCGACGCCCTCGTGCAGCTCATCCCCCCGCGCTTCTACCTCTCCTCCGCCGCCGACGAGGACCGCCCCTGGTACGAGGGCCTCTCCAAGTCGGCCAAGGCGGCCATGAAGGCCCAGTCCCGCGCCAACGTCAAGGCCGCCCGCCGCGCCCGCCTCGACCCCTCCGCGCCGCCCTCCTCCACCCTCGACCTTCTCAAGAAATCGGCCGCCGCCGACCAGGAGGCAGAGGAGTCGTCTGACGGGGAAGACGGCGGCAGCGACGATGATGATGAAGGCGATGATGAGGTTGAAGAGCAAGAGGACGAAGGAGAGGAGGAGGAGGAGGAGGAGGAGGATATGCAGCTCGCGCCGGCGGCCGTGGTGTCCGAGGACCGCACGGTGACCTACGAGGAGCTGCGGGAGCGGCTTCACCGCCGCATGGCCGAGCTTCGTGGGAACCGGTGCACCAGGGCAGAGTTCCTGAACAAGCCCAAGAGGGAGAAGGGGAAGAAAGGTAAGAAGGGGAAGGATGCGGGGAAGAAGAGGAAGCGGGAGGATGGCGATAAGGAAGCGGAGGGCAAGGATGGGAAGAAGTCCAAGAAGGAGGACGATTCGAAGACACCGGATATCGTCTATGGCAATGTGTCGGTTGATCCTAAGGAGGCGAGGAGAAGGAAGAAGAGGAGAATCAAGAACAAGAGGAAGGCTTTGGAGGAGGCCAAGCGGATGCAGCAGGCAAAGGAGGATCCTAAGAAGGCGACCAAGTTGGCGTGGGATTTGGCCACGAGACGGTCTGCTGGGGAGAAGGTGCACGACGACCCCAAGTTGATTAAGGAGAGCATGAAGAAGGATAAAAAGCGTCAGCAGAAGCACGCTGAGCAGTGGAAGGAGAGGCAGAAGATGGTGGATAAGCAGAAAAGGGAGAGGCAAAACAAGAGAACAGAGAACATCCGGGAGCGGGCTCACCAGAAGAAGATGCGCAAGATTGAGAAGCGTGAGAAGAAGCTTATGCGGCCCGGATTTGAAGGGCGCAAGGAAGGATATGTCAACGGGTAACATCTCCATTGAATGCTGTGAACTAAGGATTAGTGTGTCAGCCAAGGTTGCATTTTTGTTGATGTCGGCACTCGGAATGGTTTACCAAATGACTACTGTAATGTGCCTTATTCATAGCATGAGACTGGAATACTTGGCAGGTTTGTCCACAAAAGATTTTTGGGATATTATTGCACTTCATTTTCATTTATGGTTGGATTTAGTCTGCAGAGAAGAAAAAGTTAACACCTTGCTAGTTCTTTCATAGGCATTTTAGCACTAGACTTTGGAAAAGGTAAATCAGTAATATTGGTAATATTATTTGGTGCTCCAGTGGCTGCTTTTTTTTTCCTCTGGTGACATTGGAATAGTGTATGGTTATGTCAATTTCCATTTATGATGCTCTTATATGCCTTTGTGCAGGTGGATTTCTTTTACCACTTCTTTGCAGTTAGTTAAATTACTGACCGCAGTATTTATTTTTTATATTATGACATGAATATGCTAGATAAGAATGGTCATTTCTCTTTTGTAAAATGGTTGCGATGTTTAGTACTTTGTAGTAGGAACTATGATGACTGTTATATTAGCCAGTATGACACTATTTTAGTATAGCTGCCACACAAAGAGCTTGTTCTAATTTGGAGATATCGAACCATAACAATTCTACCGAGCCTATGAGATGTGAAGTTAGAAGGGGAATTGCTACGAGTCTATGAGGTGAGACGTTATATGGGGGGGAAGGGAGAACTGAAGGACAAGAGATTGTTGATATTGCATGATTTGATCTTGTAGGTTTGTTTTCTTTCTATTCATGTTCAGATTGTTCCTGCTGGTTCTTGGTGTCATGGTAGAACTAGTGTTTTCACCATCTGTTGGTTAGTTTCTGTTCTTGCTGGTATGAAATAATCTTGGAATAGTTTTTTCCTTCGTTCTGCAAAACCCCACTCGAGGTGGTGTGGATATAATGTAGAGGAGTCGATTTGTGAAACAAGTGAATAATAATACTGTAGGTGTTAGCATACTTTGATCATTTGATAATGTTTGTGGTGAGGTTATGGCGTTATAGTTCACTTTTGGAAATGCTCATGCTGACATTGCTGAGTCAGGAAATATCGTTAGCTTGATTATTCTATTTGATAATGTATTGTTACGTGATTATGCTTTCATGGTTTAGATGTATTGCTAAAAACACCAGCTGAAGATGCATGACCAGCACGTTCATTTGTATTTTAGTTTGTACCATCCTCCAGATAATTTTCCAAAATACTTGCAATGCCCACTTACCCGGTGATGGACTGATGGTGTTCAGTCTTCTTATGAAGAAGTTTAAGTTGGCAGAAAGTCTACAGTATAAAACGGACATTGTTGGAATTTTTTTCCCTGAAGATACATGGCGTATCATAGCAGTTGACATTCTTGTTTAGCAATATCCTCTTTGCAATGCTGCCTCAAAACACTCATACCAAGCGGTAATAATTTCAATTTAAGGGCAACTGTAAATTTGCCACTTGTTTAAATCTTATTACAAAACCGTTAAATTCTAAACTGTCACAAGAACTATAGTTCAAATAGTATCCTTGCGTTATAGAAACAAAATTTACAAAAACTCCTTTAATTTAAATGGCAAAGACCACCTTGGTAATAGCTCAAACAAAAATAATAATATGCACAAGTCGAAATAGAGAATTTTCTGGTTAGTAAGAAGCATCGACTACTTAGAAACATAAGGTCATGTTCTTTTTTCATTATCAATTATAGATTATCTAGACACGCTTCCTAAGCTTCTAGATAGTGTGTTTTATATAAAAGAAAAATATAATAAATTGCACTTTGAGTCATTTTCATTATCTAAGTTTCACCTTACTCTTCACTTTAAACTAGGTAAATTTATAAGTTTTGCAATTTGAACCACCCAAGCTCTATTTATAGACATGTCTATTCAACAAATATATGGACTGCATGTACTAGGGAGTTCGTTGTTGTACCGAAGGTCATTACTCATTAGCATGTACTAAAAAGGTTCTTGATGATTCAAACAGTAATAATGGCAATTTTATCTAGTATTAAGTGAAAAATATAGGCTTAATAGTGATCCAGCATAAAAAGCTAGAGGAATAAATGGAAGCTTAAAGTGGAATTTACTTTAAAAATTATACATGAAAGTACAATTTTCTAGCATACTAGCTAATTTAGTTGTATATACTATCAGAGCACTATCACGAAATCAGATAATCCAGAAAAACATCATGGGAAATATTAAGGGATGAAAAAGAATAGTTTATACCGGAAGCACCATAGCCAAAAAAGACACAGCTTAGATGCAATGAAGAACAGCTTACTGCTAGAGATAAAACAACTGATAACATAAAAATGTCAAATGACAGATGTATGAAAAACACAGGTAAAATGCCGTACCCCTATAGGTACAAACCATTGAAAAAAAAAGAGAGAACAAAAAAAGAACAACACATCCCTCGGTATGCAGACTTCATATAAAGCTCTACACTCAGAAACAATGGTGCAGCCGCTGACACTCATCATGTAACACCAACATGAGATACCCAGTTGATAGCTCTAGAGCATATTTCTCCTTTTGCTTTCTACCTACATTTCCAGCTAGACGGTGTTCGTCTTCATGATGATGATAAAAGGCAAATTTGCATGATCAATCACGAGGAATGGACGCCAGGAATAGGCGCGTCAATGGTGATGCAGCGATACTATTTTTATGGACGAGAGAAACTGAAGCAGTGGTGATTATGTCCCTAGGAAAAGGAAAAAAAGAAAGAAGAGAAAGTTCTATTCACACAGGCTGCAGAGCCGAGAAGGAGCAAATGCCCGTTTACTTAAGTCGATCCAGTTGGGTGCTGCAAGTGACTCATCTTTTTCCCTAGAACGACGACTGAACTGAACCTTTTGCTTCAGAGATTTACTCATTCAATTGGTCACTTCCTTTCTCTAGAGTTCTCCCCCGATGTTTTGGCCTCTGCAATTGCACGCGGCCTGACAGTACCCCGCGATGATTCCCTCTTCTTTCCTGTATAAGCTGGACTGCCCATCTGTGAACTGTTCGTGTCCATGTTATCCAAGCCCAATCGCCGACCAGAACCACAGCCAGAATCTGGAGAGTGGAGACGCCGTTGGTCACCATTCCCACCACCACGGGGTCTGGCCCTTGGGGTAGATGCATTGCTCCTGCTGTGCTGAACTGGTGCATTTGGATCATATGTCTGAGAAGCAAGATATGAAAGAGCAATAACCACATCTCCTATAAAAGGTCTAGTGGCAGCTTGCTCTTGCAAACACATTGCGGCAACAGCTAATGCCTGATACAACCCCCGCATAGGAAAACGGCCCGCAAGTAATGGATCAGCCATTTTAGGAAACTTCTTGCGGTCTTTGAACAGGGGACGGGCCTGCAAATTAGATGAATTGCATCAGATACCAAAATTTGCGCTATCTGAATATTTATCAAGAGAAATGTTTAATTGTCAGGAAATATATGCCCTCTACATAAGGATAGGCAACCTCATCAATTGAATGTACAGAAATAGTAACTCTGCCATTAAACATACAGGGACTTTTTGGGTAGCAATCCTTTGTGACAGCAAGGGAGTCCGAGTGGATAAAGATAATTCACTGAAATAACTATTTTCAGCTCACTTGACGAGCAACATCCTTCTTGTATTACAAGGACATTTCAGTGTCAAAGTGGAATCAACAATTGAGGTACAATTGACAATAGTACAAATATGTTCAAAAATGACTTTGATTAGACATAAGCTTTTTGCTAGTGGATCGTTTCATTTCCCAAGCTAGAAAAAACAGTTTACTTCCATTATAGTTATATTTTTAGACTTTTTTATATTCTTTCCCTTGGTTAAGAAACTTGTAAAATACATTGACTTGTGATGTATTAATAGGAAAACATCAAGCCTATTAATTAAAATTAGTATAAGAGAATAAATGAACATACCCATGCCACTAGGTTTTGCTCTCCAAGTGGCTTGGTGTTGTCGATTGCTTTGCGGCCGGTAATCAGTTCAAGGAACACAACACCAAAACTATACACATCAGATTTAACAGTAAGCTGCCCAGTCATTGCGTATTCTGGGGCACAGTAGCCATAAGTTCCCATAACACGAGTTGAAACATGAGTTTTGTCACCAACAGGGCCAAGTTTTGCCAGGCCAAAGTCTGATAGTTTTGGATGGTATCCTTGACCAAGAAGAATGTTTGATGACTTGAAATCCCTATAAATTACAGGAGGATTTGCCTTGTCATGCAAGAATTCCAAGCCCTTGGCTACACCAGCAACAATCTTCATCCGTGTATTCCAATCGAGAGGCTCCTTATCAGGTGGAATATCTAACACACAAAATGTTAGTCATTTATGACCAAAAATGAATCTATTATCATGCAAATTAATTTAGACAAACTAAATACCTCTCAGGAATAAATTATGCACCAAACTGTATCATAGCTGATAAACAAAAGTTGAGCACCTCAAGTTTGATGCAAACTGACATAATTGTTGCCTATTACCAACTTACATGGAATGGTTTCTTACAATTATAAGTATTTCCCTTATTTAGCAACGGAAAGAGTATCTAATCATAATTATATAATAGGGTATCCTAGACATATTATAAACTTGAGACAAGATATGAAGGACAAAACAAAGTTGAAGTAACAACAATGAGATGTTTTGGTTTGATAAACCACTTTTACTATGCAAATTATTTTAAATGTTTATAAAATCCGAGTTAATAGAAGATAATCAACCACTGTTGTTTTTTCCTTCTCTGAGAAAGAAAATTTATACTGTTGAAGTGTTGGTAATTACCAGAACAATCATTAAATAAATAATGTAGGTAGTTGCAAGCTGAATTGACAAATACTGCATGTACAAGGATGTAGGCATAGGATAGGAGTTCATGTGAAGTAAAGTAGCAAATTTTACCGTGCAGATGATCCTCAAGTGATCCCAACGGCATAAACTCATATACAAGAAGACGTTGATCCCCATCAGCACAGTATCCAATTAGGTTAACCAGGTTATCGTGGTGCAATAGACTGAGCATAAGGACCTCGACCAGAAACTCTCTATTTCCTTGAAGACCATTGCGATCAAGTTGCTTCACTGCAACATCCTGCATAGTTGGTAAGATCACTAATCAAAAGAGTTTAAGAAAAGATGCCTCCCCCAATGCTCCATAAACCGAAAAAAACGTTCAGCACTAGGCCTTAAAAGAAATGCAGTGGTCATGATGTGGTATTTTAGTAAGTGAATTAATAAAACTACTCAGTAGCTCACCACACAGATTTCAAGAATTTCCAATCTGAAAATATATTTCAAAGCACAAACCTGCCCATTTTCCAAGTGTCCTTTATATACGCGGCCAAAACCTCCCTCACCCAATAGACAATCTTGTCTGAAGTTCTTAGTGGCAGCAGCAAGGTCACGAAAAGTGAAAGTGTGTGCTGCAATATGCTGACCATTCCCGTCCCTTGGCATTATTGAATCCTTCCTAGAGTCGAATCCACCCTGTGAGTTTGATTTATCTAAAGCAGAAGATGATCTAGTGTTAGGGCCCACCTGTAACAAAAAGAAACATTGAACTACTCTTAAAGCATAAAACAGTAAACTAGTAATTATGTAGTGTGTTTCTCGAAAGAAAGCACACCTACCATTCATATCTAATTATGTAGTGTAGTTGAATTCCTTAAAATGCTCTACACCTATATTAAGATTGTAGCAATGTTTTTCATAAGACAAATCAACTATTACATCAATAAAATCTATTTATTGAGCTTCCATTTTATGTTGAGAAAAATCTTTATGAACCATTGAATGCTGCTTAAATCCCTTATTTCACATCCAAAATTTGATGTTCCTTATTTGCCACCCACTCATGTGTAATCTCCCTTCTTGTGCAGTCCATTAACTATGGTAGGCCGAGGCATTGCTAGTGGTGAGGTTTTTCTTTATGTGAAACCCCATTCTTGCCCTTACATGGCCCACTTATCATCTTCACGCCATCTATTTTCCTTCTCTTTCCTTCTCTGCTTTTTTTTTCTCAAATGCGCAGAAGAGAAATATACTTATATGGAAGTCTCAAACATTACCAACATGCCACTAATAAAATACAAAACAACCACACCCTACTATACTAGCATTAATATCAACCTACAGCCAGCTATGCCGAGTACTCCTCTCTCTTCTTCACCCACAATGCACACCACCATGATCCGCAGGGTACTCTGGGAGACTGAACTGCCGGACTTTTCTCTCCTATCCCAATCACAGAATTACCTATGTCATGGTGTTGCCTTCTGCTCATTAGCCTTCAGTATTGTCTATCAGGCCTTCTTCACCTCTCCCAACCCCAAGTCCCCAACTGATATGCCATTGAGTTACAAAAATACGAATTCGGCCACCTCTGAGCTCTTCCACACTACCAATCAAGCTTTGACACACTCAAGCTTTGGTTTCTGCAGCCATGGATGCAATCCCTTGCAGCCGAGCATCTTTGACTGTGGGGACCTTATTGTTTTCCTGCCGCTGCTGTACACGTCCCCACCATCGCGCAACTTGTGTCTTAGTCACCATTGACCTTTGATTTTTGAACAAGGAAATTCAAAATCAGTTGCCATCATATTCTAATTCAAGTGCAGATGCTCATGTCCTTGGTCTCATTCTTCAATTTTGAACAAGGAGCTTTGGTTTCAGCTGCCATCGTGCTTCAATTCATGCACCGCCAAACTCTCACAACTGCCTGTGCTTGTTCCACTGTCATGGCTTCAATTTTAGCCGTTATTCATATTCGTCCACAACATTATGATTTGACTTCAGTCTCTACTGAGGATACACCCCAACTTAATGTCTTTCTAGCTTGATGGAATCAATGAATCATCCATGTTGCAGCATACCTCAAAGGCGAGGAAGAGAGAGAATAGAAAGGAAAGAGCAGGAGAGGACAAAGAGGAAGATAAAGGAAAGGGGAAGAAAGAGGTATAATACCATGGTTGCCTTTTTCCATCTAGGTTAACAACAATATCACGAAAAGGGGAACAAATGGAAGATAAAAATCAGACTGGAAAATAAGTAAACAGAAAATAGAGGAACAAAGTAACATCGGATACATAAGGAATTCTCCTTTTTTTTAATGGGCACACCGAATACGGACACATTTCTTTACTCTCTGGTTAATGTTCCATGTTTTGGCCTCTCAGAGAAAATGTGTTGCCTCCTATTACGGTCAACACTAGAAGATGTGAAAAGCAGGTAAAATTGAAGATATGTTTTGACCATTTATAACCTGAAAACCTTGTAAGTGTGTTATCCTTAAAAAATCAATACAACACCATAGTGCGCAATAAAAAATCCATGGCCAGCCAAATTGTGCTCAATATCATCATTATACAAGTTTTTTATCGTCTTATCAACTGATGGGCGTGGAAAAAAATAGGTCAGGACAAAGGTTCAAAAAAGATTTTACCTTTGTCAGCAACCATGTAGTAGGACAAAAATTAAGACAGAATTATGTTAGAGAAAACGAAATATGTTTGTTCTGCTTTGAAGAATTCTGTATGGTGGATGCTCCATCAATCACATATTTTTCCAGTTCATTTACAAATGCAGTGTGCATGTGAAAACATATTCTCCAGTGGAAAAACTAAAATGACCTGGCTAATAATTCTAAAACATATTGGCCATTTGGGCTATCACAAACCAGGATTACTTGGACATGTAAATTTTGTGCTGAATGTCAATGTACCATGTTGTTGGAAATAAATAAAAGCACAAATCAGTTGATGATTCTTTGACACTTGTTTGAGATGTAGCAACACTAGAATGGTATCAAATAGGTTTGTCGATATAATCCAGAGGATGAATCAAATATATAGCATGCTTTCAAGGGTCAGGTTTATAAATAACAAGTTGGCGTAATCCACATTGTTACCAATTATTGCCAAACTTTCAAGGGTGATGTTTCCTACGGGGAGCTAATTCTCAATCACTCATCCATTTTTCATATACATATAGTCTTCCAAGTACTTGGCCCATCCCCTTCACTTGCTCAAAAGAAGAAATGATAGCATCATCATCATTTATATTAGTAATCAATAAGAGTTGGAACATTAATTTCCTTATCCCTTGAATCCAATACTACAAGAATCATACTGCAACCTCCTATCCATCCACGAAAATATCAGTTATAGGTTTTTCAACAAAGATGGACATTTCTTACCGATTCAAAACATACAAATAAGTAAAACACACTAACATCAAACACTCATACTATCAAATAGACTATGTTGAACACAAGAGAAAGTTCTCTCAAAAGCTGAAGACTGTATCCAAGCCATTCGCTAAATCGAATACGTATTAGAAACGTCGACAGAAAGGCACAGGTTTGAGCCGTACATCAGTCTGATATGCCAAAATCTCAGCAACACGCGTGTAAACTGACCGTACCGGACCAAATCAGCTACCATTTCTTACTAGCAACAAACCCACCCCAAGATCCAACCTTTCCCATCCACAAGGACCGCACCTGATCCAACCCGCGTGACACGGCGATCTGACGAGTCGTCCTTACGGTCGCTGCCCCCACTGCCACCACCAGCGCCACCTTCCTTCTTTGCCTCCCCCTTGCCGGTCGAGCTGAAGCACGGAAAGCAGCCCATCCAAGAACCCCAAACTCTAGAGGCACAAAAAGATTAAAGAGAAGGCGCGGCGCGACGCACCAGACGACACGGGGATCTCTCCCTGATCTGGGGTAGGCGGAGGACCTTTCCAAAATCCGATCTTTGAAGGATGCAGGGGGTCTGGTGTGGAATTTGGGGGCGGTCGGTCAGCGATTTGGAGAGAAAGGGGCAGGGATGGTCGATACAATGAAGAGAGAGTGCATGAGATGTCCGAGCGTGGAGGCAAAAGTCGCCTCGGGCAGCCAACAAAAGTGAGGGCAGAAATGGTCTTCACACATGATCCACCGTGTTGGTTTCTCTCCATCAATTTTGGTTCTAATTGGATTTGTTTCTTCAATTAAATATGTGCACTTAGAAGATAAGATTTGTGGTGTTGTTTGTGTTGTTATGGATATGGATTATTTGAGTCGTATGTATCGATCAATTTAACAATTGATAAAAAAATAGGTTATTTGTTCTATATTCAACACTTACTAGAGAACCCCTCATGTTATTTACAAGAAAAGATAGACAAATCACTTTATACTTAACATTCCCATTGTGTGAGAATTGATTTTTCAAAATTAAGACATCAAATCTAATATCATATTGAGTTATCTGTATCAATCAGTTCAACCAAAAAACTTAAGCTCATAAGAAAAAATGGACAATACACTATATTCCAATATATGTTTTATTGGAATTGAAAAAAAAAACTCAAAAACAAAATGAGAGTAGCAAAGGTAGTTCTAAAAACAAAGACAAAAGCCAGTTTATATAGTCAACATGGTGAGTAGGACAACTTTTTTCACGATCTAGGAGCTAATGTTTATTTTGATAAAGTTTGGTTGTAAATTAATTTCTTTTACAGAAACATGCATAGATGGTCAAATTATTAACTACATAGACCTTACTAGCAGAAAGAGAAGGGATAAAATTCAAATATCCCTACAAGTCATTAATGTTTATACTTGCAAGTCATTAATGTTTATACTTACAACTTTATTTTGTACGTAACCCCTATATAAGTTAAATCCCCATCTAAATCCCCCACTTTTAGTTTTTCATCAATTTCTTATTTTAGTTTCTCACACCCCATGGACCTCCAACATGTTCTCTTTGTATAGTATATAAAGTATTCATGCCTTCGGCAATGTGGCATAGGTTACTATGGTCCCACCAAGCTATAAACCTATGTAGCACAAGAAATTGAAATAACAAGAAGACATTGACGAAAAATTGAATTTGTGAGAGAAATTTATATGAGAAATCGACTCGTAGAGGGGTTTATATATATAATAGAGTTGCAGGAGAAGAGCATAAACATTAAGCATTTGTGTGGTTCATGACTAGGCTTGCCACACCTAACTTCACTAAAGTGTGACGTGACACAAAAAGTGTGGCAACGAAAATAAGTGCCATGAGTTAGGAAAATCATGGCTAAAAATTGGATCTTTGACAAGTGGGATATGGTGCTAAGAAACCGTGGCAAGCTAAAGTCATGGCACGAACCAAACACATGTCTTAAAAATTATGGCGCCCCTATGTGACTTTTGCAAACTTAGGCATGAACCAAATAGGCTCTAAGAACTTGTAGGGGGTATTTGGTTTTTTTTCCAAAGGAAAACTCTAAGGAATACCACAACATAGTAGACTACGAGTTAGCTTTGGGAAGCTACAGGACAACAAGAGAGGCAATAACATGGGATGTCTAAGCACGAAGGCAAAAGTCAGCTTAGACAATAGCTTTGGTTTTGTTTTTTTTGCAGAAATTTATATGTATATATGGAGTGAGGGTTTATCTTCTTGTCTTGTGAACTGAAGGGTTTATTGGATTATCATTAGAGCTCACTAAAACAAAAAATAGAGCTCCAAGATGGAGAACTTTAGGATGTTCAAGGGGTAGGGGGAAGTTAGCTCAGGTAGGCAATGAAGTGAGGAGGACTAGCGAGAGGTTCTTTTCATAATCCACAATGTTCATGTCTCTTAGAAGAAAGTTTGGTTATAAATTAATTTCTTTACAAAAAATTGTGCATACGTAAAGAAAGTGATTTATCTTGTACTCTCTTTGTTTCACAATATAAGACTTTCAAGCATTGCCTAGATTCATATGGATGCTAATGAATCTAGACACATATATAAATTACATACATTCATCTATGATTGAATTTAGACAAGGCTAGAAAGTCTTGTAATATGAAACAGGGGCAGTACTATCTTAATTCAAAGGGGTTGTTGGATTATTACTAACAAATATCTCACTAGGATGGAAAAGAGCTAAAAAATGAGGGTATCGCAAGATATCCAGGGCTAAAAATCAACTCATGGAAAGAGAGATAGTAGCATGGAATGGCCAAGCCTCCAAGGGTGAGGGCAAAAATTATCTTAGGCAACCAACAAATTGAGATACATGGTCTTCACGTATAATACCATTGTGCTAGTTTATCTTAAATAAATTTTAATTTTAATGTGATTTTTTCATAACGCTATGTGTACGTGGAGAGATGGTTTATCTTGTTGCCGTTTGAATTTAAGGTCTTGTTTGGATTAACAACATGATGGTCACGGAACTACCTCTTCCACTTTACACATGCCCATACAATTTTTACAAGACATGCTCATGGTGTCATGAATGTGATGTGGTTAAGATATGATAGTTTCATGTTCGATGTACAAATTTGCCATAACCTCATTGACATGGTGGGAATCACATAATTCTTGTAAGCAATCAATGAGCTCATGCAAAGATATGATGGCACCCAATGATCGGGCAGCATGGGCGAGAGAGCTCCTCAACACACATGCCCATTGTGTCGTGTGTTCCACCACCAGGATAATGAGCCTTAGTGCTCATGTACTAGAAATTCCTCTTTATCTTGAAGACACCATCATGCTGCAGGATCATCTCTTGCCAAACCTAAGGCCCCAATCATGACTATCAAACTGTCGTGGTTGGGTATGCTCATGCCTTTGATGAAAACAATACGAATGTGTGGGTCGGATAGAAAAGGGAAAGAGCAAAGAAAAGACCCGTGACAAAATAGACACTTCTATTCCTCACCCACATCTGTATTGTGACGTGACACGCCACATGGATGTTGGTGGTAAATGATAAGAGAGTGGCAAAAGGAGGGCGTTTACTGTAAGGGTTACACAAATAGTAAAATTACGTCATAACTTCATTGGAGGTCCCTCGACTTAACGTCAAGTCTGTCTGAGGTCCTTTTACCCCAAAACCAGAAACGTGTACCCCTAAACCGCATAAACTGTTAAAAAAAGGTCTCTCAGACAGTTTATGCGGAATTGACTCAATTTTTACCCTGTTTTGTTGACGTGGCGTAACGGTGGGTCTCACATGCTAAGTTTTTTTTTCTTATTTTATCTTTCCTTCTTTTCCCTTCTCTCCCATGTTGTCCTCTCTTTCTCTTGTTCCTCTCTTCTCTAGTAGGCTGGGGCACGAGCGACGATAGGTTGGAGGGTGGTGTGCGGGCGGTGGCGGGCAAGGGCGGGGGCGGCGGCGACCAAGGTGGTGCCCTGGCTGGCGGCGGCTTGCGGCAGTTGTGGCGCAGCCGGGCGGGGGTGGCTGGCAGCGACTGAGGTAGAAGCAGAACTAGCGGCTGCCGATCTTACGGCAATAGGCAAGGTGGCGGCTGAGGTGTTCGTGATGTACAATGAGTTCTGGCGCTAGGTGTTTCGCATCAGCGTACTCTACCTCCTAAGCTTGTGCCGCACCCTCTCCTGCTGTGTTCAGGAGGAGGAGGTCAATGTGCTGCTCAACCGCGTCCTGCGCCACCATGGCTGCGACGGTGGTGGCGCCATGAACTTGAGCAACATACTCATGTCCTATGCCAACGACGTCATCTTGTGGGTCGTGTTCGGCGACAACAGCTACGTGTTCGACTGTGACGAGGGGGTGGGAAGTGGAGGGAGTTTTTTGCCGACTTCAAGGGGCTTCTCGGGACGACGACGGTGGGGAGTTCGTGCCGTGGCTGGTGGTGCGCATGTCAACGATGATGGAAGGCTTGCTAGAGCGCATCATCGTTGACCACCGTGATTTGCCCAGTAGAAAAGAAAAGGAGGAAAAGAAGGAAAGAGAAAAAAAAACTGACATGTGGGACCCATCATACGCCACGCCAGCAAAACCGGGCAAAAATTAAATCAATACTTCTAAGTGATCTTTTTAAATGGTTTATGTGAGTTTAGGGATACATATTTTTGATATTTTGGTTAAGTGATTAAAAACATACTCGCCATTGAGTTAGGAGGCCCTCGGTGAATTTATTCCTAAAATTGCCTGTACACGGGCAGTAGATGGGCCGGGCCCAATAAGCTCTCCACGCAAGCCCAGCACGAGGAGGCCTCCTTCCACTGTTCTTCTACCCTTCCTTCTCGTCGCGACGGCGGCGGAGAGCCGGAGAGAGAGACCTCCCCCGCGATGGCGTCGCGACTCGTGGCCCGATCGAGAGACCTAGCGCTCGCCCTCTCCCGCGCGCAGCCTGCCGCCGCCGCCGGAGCCCCCCGCGCGCTCTCCTCCCTCCCCCGCTGCCCCGCTGCCGCCCCGTCCTCTCCCGGCCTCGGCAAGGTGCGTCGTCCCCCTCCTCCTCCTCGTTCCCCTCAGAATCGCTTTGGTATGCAGTCTCTGGTTGCTGACAGATCGAAGCTCTAGTCGCGCGTGTTTGTTGCGATTCCTGGGATGATTTTGGTTGGTTGATTCTGTGGTGATAGTATCGTGTATTGGTGTTATGATCTGATGGAAGCCTCTGTAGATTACGATCTTGCCCTGTTTCGTTGTGAAGGATGTGTGCCCTCTCGAATGGTTAAGGATTCAGGTGGTGCTCATGCGGGGAGCTGTAGTTCAAATCCGTCAATATGGCAGAGAATATGGTTTGTGAGTTTGACATGCTCTCCAAGAATGTAAAGGGGCAACCATGACAAATTTTCGGCAGGCATTCTAGGTTTAGCTCCTTAGTAGATTCAAGTGTTCTTAGTTAGTTTCATGGTATGATTGTGAATTTGTGATGACTGTCGATAGGTTCGAGATGGAATGGGTAGACCGGTAGATGCTGGGAATGTCAAGTTCATAAGTTCATTTGATTAGTGGAACTCCACATGTATGTTCCCATCTTGTGTGAGTACTAAGTATGATACTGGACATGCTTTGCCTGAGCAGAAGATTAGCTATTAGACTATTAGTATCTGCCATCAGTTTCAATTTTGAAAAAAGAAAAACTGTAGCCTTAGTGAAATATTTGCATGCTAAATTTATATGGCATTCACCTCTCCATACCATTGTAGTGTATTAGCTGACTCTTGATCCATTCATGTTTTGCTTGAATTCCTTTGCTGTTATGCTAGTTAGGAATGACATTATATCCTTGCATGGCGCGAACACATCTGTGAAGAATAATTTGTCCTTTCAAAATTACAGCAACTGAAATTTCATTCAGCAATTAATTTATGCTTAGCCAAACTAAAGCTTGCCATCTTTCTTCTGGCATGATTTACTTGATATTTTTGCATACATCTAGGCTTCAAATGCTCATCTATAATTCAAATGCAATACCTGCAGTTAGCAATTTGTCATGGGTTATTTGTTTTTTTCGGAAGGTTGAAATTACGATTCTAAAATGGCATGCAGGCAATTTTAGTTTTATATAGTTTGGCGGTGAAATGATAAATGCCCAATAGCTAACTTTGTTTGCTTTACTGATTATGAAAATCTTCTGGCATGGGTTTTTATAAGATTTTTTTTTTTGTTTGAGAGAAAAACTTGCGTACTCTAGTTTGCATTTCTTACGTCTTATGTATGCATGCAGGCTCTGGAATATCAGCCAACATCACATCTCCATGGAGCTCAATTTTTACCTCGTTGGTTTTCAAATGTTGCATCTAATGGATCTCCCATGCAGAAGGTGCAGGTTTGTTGCCAGCTAGATTAGTGCTTGATTTGTCAGGTGCTCTGCTACTCTATGTTAAATGTTCATTGGATTGATGTTTTCCAATCTAACTGATACAGGAGACATGTAAGTCAGTTGCCGGAATGGAACACTCTGATGCACTGAAAGTAATGGAAGGAACCTCTCCTAAAGTTGTGGCATTCAGCCCAGTAGAAGCAGCTATCACTAAACCTAGAAGCAGTCCCTTGACAGTTGAAAGTTCTAAAGTAAAGCGATCAGAGTTAGCAACGCTAGTGACATTTTACATGATCCCTTCTCTGCTTATTGCCTCAAAAAATGGCCTTGCTACCTCTATTTTAGTTGGCGCGGTATTCCATCAAATATACATGTTTCACAAGGAGATATTTCTGGATTATGTGCACCACGATATCACCAGGAAGTGGGTTTTGATATACTTCAAGCTGCTTTTGTTGATCATGGCAAAGGAAACCATTGTGTACTTCAACTTTATCTGAGTTCATGTTTTGCAGAGGGATAATAAAGCACTCGTCCAATCATTCATACACCAGAAAAAAATGATGGTGGTGGACAAAGTTCTGTTTCCCAGTTTTCCTGCTGGACATTTCCAACATATTTCCTTCTTAACTAGTTTTGTACATGCACTTGAAAGAGGATTGTTTAGATGAATCAATCAGTTAGTTTGACCGCAATCTTGTTTGTAATAATTGTCAGATATCAACTTCGTGGTATTTGCTAGCACAATGCAGCCATATTGATTTTGTTTTTCCATGTATGAAAAATCATCATAGATGCATATATTCCTTCTTTTGGAAGCTGGAACTATATATATATATATACATTTTTATTTATTTATATTTATTTATTTGCCAATACTCGTAAGTCCTACTAGTACAAGAATCCAGCGCTATGCATGCATGAGTTTTTTTATTACTGCAAGGACGAGTGTATGTCTCGATCTGTTGATATTTTCAAACCTGGCTTGTGCAGATGGTATTATGGTAAGTACTATACTAAAGATTGGCCTGCTGCAGATTTCAAATGCTGGGATTCAGAAATCCTCCAGTTGCTTGCGTCAACTACAGTAAACCTTACTGCTCAGTAAATGCATGAAAAACAGTGATGGAGAGAAATCCAAAGGCTCGTAGTACATCCTGTGATGCTCTACCAGGCATCCTTGGGAACACACGCAGGAATTTCACAATAATTACACAAAATCCAGAAAAAAAAGAAATATTTCCTGCTCTGTAAAAAGAGTCCTTAACTAGCTAGCTGAACAATTCATGAGGCGAAAATTCACCACCGAAGGTAGAGAACAAAAAGAAAAAAAGAACGATTTGCTTTGCAGCCTGCAAGCTAGGGCTCTGCTGTCCTTGCTGCTGGAATTGAAAGAGAAAAACTGTGTAAGATAGATGTGTTATTTTAAGACAAAAGACTATGATTTTCTATAGATGTTTAATGTTATAAATGATGTGATTAACTATCAGTTGAAAATTTTGTTTTAAAAATGTGAGATGGTAAACTTTTATATAAACTTTTTTTTAAATAAAAACATACCGATTAACCATTTAGAAAGAGCTTACGTAAAAATCAAGTAATAATATAGGGATGCATGACCTCTCGTACAGTCACGTTCATGTGAGAGCTCTGCAAGGCTGAATTGCCGCTTGCTAAGATCTCGCGGCCACCGTGTTTACCTGGGACGACGGCGGACCCCCATCGGCTGCCGCGCGCACATGCCCGGCGACCGACGGCCGCCGTGATCTGCCTGTGCTGACTTGCCACCCTGCACAAAAAAAAAACTTGACATGAATGCTGCCACTGTCTCTCTGCATGCCCCAGCGGCCAGCAGCATTAGGCAGCTAGCTGTGGTAGAATGGTTGCTTCTGTGAATGTCACCGGAATTTGAATTTTTCAACTTTAAATTCAGAGTTGAATTTGGGTTTTTCTATCGAAGTTTATTTTTTAGTCTTAGTCTTTAGATTACTAAAATTATATATATAAAAGTTTTATTTATAAGTTGTTTTTTGTTTGCAAATACACCAAAATCACCCCTTTATCTGCATGGGCACTGGAGATGTAGTGTGTGAGTGTGCATCAAAGCAGATGCAGTGCTCTACGTGTCTCATTTCTTTTTTTTTATGAGAACACAGTACCACCAACGAGGAATTGAGTCCAGGATCTCAGGTGCTACCAAGGCCTTTATAATCACTAGGCTACAGGTCCTTTCGCTACGTGTCTTGTCTCACTTTCTGAACTGTGGATGCAGTTGATACTTGAGACAAAAGAATTTTACATGAAACGGCTGAGACGCTCAGTTCCTCTAAAATTCTGGCCAAGTTTCTCCAACCTGAACAGGCCCTTTACCATGGTATTCTGAATTCTGATTGGGCAATCAATCAATCCATCCATCAACCTTGCAAGTCTTAAGGAAGCAGTTACTAGCGCAGATGTATCATGATTCATGAGTATCTGTCCAGTCATGAATTGCTGTACAGGAAACTGAAGGGGGTTCTTGGATTTGGCTTCTTTTATTTCTCATTGTTTTTCCCCTGTCCCCTGCTTTTATTTCTTCAGATCTCATATTATCATCACCATATGGGTTGTTTTGCAGAGTGGGCCAAAGAGGCTGAGGTTGCTTGCAGTAATGCAGCTGCAGGACCCAAAGGACCATTAAAAACTGTGGCACAAAACATGCATAGTGAAATGGCCCCAGACAATTACAGAGAAAAGTATAAATGCTAGCTATGATTTCAGGACCGTGTTTTTCTCTTGTCTTCCTGGCTATGGAGTACTACAGAGATTCATATTACAACTCACTCACCGTGTCTTTACATATGCTGAACTTTACCTGTGACTATCTTTTTCTTAAAAAGAATTAATGACCTTTTGTCTCTTAGTACAGTTGTTGATCTTAAATGGTCCTGCTGCATTGAATGTTGGCTTAGTCCCTTGTTCATTAAATGCTTAGTAGTAACTTGTTATTTTCTAGCCAAATTTTCTATCAGTGTTGCTGTCAGCATAGTTCTAAAGTGGAATGTGCCGAGTACTTTTCGTTTCTAATGTCTAATGTTTTAGTCCTTCCTAGTATTCAATTAAGTCACTATATCTGTATTTTTTAACCTCAGATAATAGTGTTTCTCAAATTTTGTGTATTGATTGTTTGAAATCCTCAGGTAAAAAATGGCAGGTCACATGAACACCAAGGAAACTCACAGTCACAGTGATTGGCCTTTTTGTCCTTATCAGGCTGTAATATTATCACATTATAAAACAACTTAATTTAGTGTATTACTCAGTGTAACAGACAAAAAAAAAAGGATCTAGCTAGTTAGTGTCTCCTCAGATACCATCTCGGCTGGATGTGCAGTCTCATTTGGATAAGACATCTTCTTTGGGCATCTTTGTGATCAACAGCCACGAAACTAGTGGCAGGTTAAAACTAAACATTGTGCTATATCTGATGATTCATGATTCTGATCGACTGATTCTTTGCAACAATGACATCTCTGTTATGGAGATTATGGCATTTCTAACCCAATAACTAGGATAGTGTATATAACATTAATTAAATTATCATCTAGGATGAAAGATGATGTAGCAAGTGAATAAATGAGAAAAGAGTATGAAATCATGTTTTGCATGAGACATGATTTTTACACAACATTCAAGATATCATGTGAGATAAGTAGCATTAAATTGAAGTATAAACTAGTGGTGTTTGTATTGAAAGAGTAGTGTCTAGTACTAGTTTCTTAATAATATGGAGTTTATGAAACATCCGGTGTTATGGGTTGGAAATGCTATTAGAAAAGAGGTTTCCTCCCTACAGGTATGCATGTAACAGGCTGGAAACTGGCATGCTAATGAGTGTTTCTGCTGTAGCAGTCACTGGATTCTCACCTCCATAGCAGCATGCTGCGTGCATGTGGCCTCCTATTCTTGTTCTCTCTCTGTTTTTTTTAAATGTTCTTGAAACAAATTAAGGCCCGTTTAGTTTTTAAAAAATTTCACCCAAAAACATCACATAAAATCTTTGGACATCTAAATAGAGTATTAACCATAGATAAATCAAAAAACTAATTACACAGTTATGTGAGAAATCGTGAGACGAATCTTTTGAGCCTAATTAGTACATGATTAGCCATAAGTGCTACAGTAACCGACATGCGCTAATGGCGGATTAATTAGGCTCAAAAGATTCGTCTCGCGGTTTTCATGCCAGCCGTGAAATTCGTTTTTTCATTCTTGTCCGAAACCCCTTCCGACATCTGGTCAAACGTTTGATGTGACACGCAAAAATTTTCGTTTCACCAACTAAACACCCATTAAGTGACATCCACATTAATTTTGTATCCCAAACTTTGGCATTTTATTTAGTCAACCTGGTACTAAGGGGATTGTATCAGTTCATGTAGATTAGGCCTTGTTCAGTCTGTATTTTTTTTTGCAAAAACATCGCATCGTATATACGGACAGACATTTGAAGTATTAAACGTAGTCTAATTACAAAATAAACTACAGATTCCATCAAGAAACTACGAGACGAATCTTTCAGCATAATTAATCCATCATTAGTACATATAGGTTAGTGTAGCACTTATGGCTAATCACGTACTAATTAGGCTCAAAAATTCATCTCACAATTTCCCCCATAACTGTATAGTTAGTTTAATATTTATGTATATTTAATGTCCTATCTAGAGGTCCAAAAATTTAATGTGATGTTTTTGGAACTAAACCGGGCCTTAAATGCAACGAAAACTAAAATGCAGTATGAGCAGTGAGATAATATCTTGTTTTCTCAGGTCATTTCAGCTGAAGCCGTTTTGTGATAACACCTGATCTGATCAATACCAGATTCTGTTGATCAACTATTAAATTACATATCAAAAAGCAAGTTGATCTGTTTCTAACAATTAGTAGTTGCGATTTTTGCTTTGAGATTTTCAGCTTAAATGTGTTGTAACTAAAGACAAACGAAAAACTATAGTCAACAATGGAAGTTTTTTGTGGTTTTCAGATTAAATGTGCTGTAGCTAAAGACAAAAAGGAAAAAAAATGAACAATGAAAATCTGACTTGTAGTTTGTTCATAGTTGCATGGTTCAGATAAACTATAAACAGAAGAGAATAAATTAGGTATTATATTATTATCACACAAAAATAATTTGATTGTTAAACACACGCATGCTTCTAGTATTAAAGTCCAAACGATATACTTTTCTTTCTAGAGAGCATATAAGGTCTACTTTTATATTCAGGCAAGAATATTTCAGAAGCTGATCATATCTCTATTTACTAAAAACATTTAAGAGTTAATTACAATGTGTTTAGTCACTTGTCACACTTGCAATTTTTCTACCTGGGTTCATATGAGTATGTGAGCATTAGCAAGCTACTCGAATCCCAGAGTTCATTGGATTCAGATTTGGATCTTGGAGTATCTGACTGACTGGACCCCGTCACAACACTGCACTGATTTTAGCTTCATCCTATGTCTTTAGGGTTTTAGCAACTTGCATGCTGCACCCTAGGACCTGCATTGCAGATTAAGATTTTTGTTGCCTGAATAAATTATGCATAGGGATGCTGCCATGCATCATGTGCTCCATGGACAGGTTTGACTCCCTTATTAAACTAGAATACCAATATAAAATTTACATAGATGCAGAATTAGAATTCAGGGTTAGAAGAAGTTGCACAGTTACAATGCGGTAGTGGCAATATTTTTTTCAGAATGGAAAATGCTAACGGTGTTTAGTTTTTTTTTTAGCATTGAGAAATGTAAATATAAAGGGTTTCTTTAGCAAGTGGGGTGTTGTACTATTTTGTTATTGGTGCATGCACGGACTACAAGCAGCTTCATCTTTTCGCTTCTGCTTATGCTTATAAGTTAAATTTTAAATATTTAATCTTAAGTTTGGAGTATATTTTGAGTTTTTTTATCGTATTTTATTTTTCGTCTTTTAGATCGCTCAGGATACACATATGAAACTTTTATTTATAAATATATCGTTTGACATTCCTGAATAAGCCAAGCAATCGCCCGTAGATGTGCAGGGTCTATGCATTGTTGATTTATTATATTCAGTCTGGAAATAAACAGTAGACTGAGAATTCCACGCGTAATCCTCAACTGTCCTATTTTCCTCCGATGGATACAGTGTAGAAAAAGCATCCAATAGAAAATAAACAAAATATGGTGGAATATATTGTAACATACCCAAGCCCGTAAACCCGAGAACTAAATTTAACTTAAATGCATCATGTGGTTGGAAGTGATTTTAATTGTTTTTGGATCTTAGTCATCTCATCATCACATGCAATAATAGACCTAGAGTCACAAAAACAATTAATATGGTACTTTTATGCATCCAAAAATTTTACAAAAATTCTGAAAAATACCTTGATATGTCAGAAATCAACCCTCAAATTTTCAAAATTTTTCTTTAAGGTTTGCTATCTCTTTGATCTATTTTAATCTCTCCAAAATCCTGAAAAACTGTTAGTAGATTCAAACTTGCTCCCTTCGAAACATTTATTTAAAAACCTCTTTTAAAATTTTTGTTTCAGCCAAAGTCTTCTACTAACTTTCTTCTAACACCAAAAGAAGTGACACACGCTGGATCGCTATCTAACCATTTCTTCTCACCCTTAAAAAATCCTTTGCAGCCAACTCTACTTGACTTAGCCTCCAAGCCAGATTTCACATTTCTTTCAATGACAAGTGGGCTCCACACCCCTAGGACCCACATGGCAGCCTCCCCATGGCCAATGGAAGCCCAAGAAATCCCATCATAGCACCAGCCACCTTCTCTCCCTCTCTCAGTCTTTGTAAGCATTTCGTCGAACACCTGGCGGGCGTCTTCCTTGGAGTGGAGAAAACAGCACCCCTAGCTTCCTACCATGCCATGCCGGGCCTTCTCCACGAAGCTAAGATATTAGCCGATGCTGTTGGTGGGTCTAGACACCGTGTCTCCATACCCATCATCCACCTCGCGCCATTCTCCCTAATCACCACCCGGGTACGACTCCATTGAAGGTAGATGAGGCCGTTCCGACCAAATCACCGCGCCCAGACCAAATCTCCTCCTCCACTACTCTTCCACGGCACGTTGCACACGTCCTGACGCGCCCAGCCGTCCTGTTCCATCGTCGCACGGCTTGAGAACGCAGGGACAGAGCTTAGGCCATGGACCGAGCTCACGGGCACTGTGTCCAAACTCCACCTTTAAACCAGCCCTCGCGCCAGCAGGCTCTCCTACCTCGCCTCTTCACGTTCCAAGCGAACTCCGGGAAGGAAACCCCTTGGGATGGCCGGAACGCGAGTGCACATGTCGGCGCCGGCGAGCCCACGTCGCCATTAATCTCTCCCTGGTGAGTCTCACGAGAAACCGTCCGCGTCATCCTTCTTAGCATCCCTCAGTGAACCCATTTTACCCTTGTGCTCGGACGAAACACCACCGAGCAACGCCGCCTCTCCGACGTCCTTCACGTCGAGCACAACACCGTCGTCGCTGCCCTCACCATTGTCGACGCTTTTTCTCCCCGGCCGGCCGTGTTGTAAGCTCCCAGGAACCTCTAGGTACTCATTTCATGCCTCATTCTAGCCGGATCAATCAAGAATAGCAACATGCACCGTCGCCCAACCGAAGGCCACCGCTCGCCGTCGTCGTCGGTGCTGCACAGGCCACCGTCGTCGTCGCCACAACCACCATTAGATTTGCCTTGACCTCCTCTCCATTTTCTCTATTGATCACGACCCCATACGACCTTCGGTTCGCCGCCGGCGACCCCTAGATCGAGCCAGGCATGGCTGCCCCTCCTGTGAGCCCGACCAGGGACCTCCTTCGGAGAATTCGATTAAAGCTAGGGTCCTATCCGAAAACTGCCTAGACACATATTACTGTAGCAAGGGAGTGCGGGTTGATTTTCTATCTTCCGAGGGCCTTTCTGCAAAACGCCCCCACTTCAGAAAACGCCATTCACTGACATGTGGGCCCGGCTGAAATTAAATTTTGAAAACTGATTTCTATTTTTTTTAGCTGAGAATGAGCAGAACTTCAAAATTTTGCAAAAAAATCATTTTAACTCCGGAAATTGTGAAACCAGTTTTGTTAGATCCGTGGAACTGTGAACTATTTTAGAAAAATATAAAACTTGGTACTTTTTGTACAAACTTTTCCTTTATTTTTGTTTTCCCTAAATGTCTCCTAGAGCTTGTTAAATCCATAACAAATTGAAAATAGCTCTAAAAATTGTGAAACCACTTCTGTTTATTTTCTAAAATCATGCTCTGTAACTCTGTAAAAGTAATTTTCTTCACTTCTGTACAAAAATATTGCTTAATAAAACTTAGCCCTTTTTAAACCTTTTTAATTATTAAATGCATATCTCTGTAAAACAAAGTGATAAAATAAAAATTCCTTCACTAGAGGTCACCTGAGACCAGCACACACTCATGCATAAGTCTCATGCATTTTCATGCATTTTGGTTTTTATGTATTTTTGTATTTATCGTGTACGCGTATTTTGAATAGAGGAAGAATACGTCAAAGAAGAAGAGGGTGAGTTTATTGAAGACCAGGTTCATGTGTTTGCGGACGAAGGCAAGTCAGCCCCTCCTTTGACCACTTTGATCCTATGTTTTATTGGACTAAATGATTCTATTGCAAACATGCATACGTTAGCAAGTATTAATTTTAGTAAAAGAAATTATATAAATATGGGAATGGTAGATATGACCTAATTGCTGCATAACCCACCTTGAAATATTGAATCCTTGCTGATTGTAACCATAGGGTTCTCTTGGATATAATTATTGTGTTATTTGGGATTATGCTATGCTTATATTGCCGCTATATGCTTATATATTCGGTTACCGCCTTACAAATTACTCAATTTGATAAATGTTATATGTGAAAAAGGTTATTTTGATGCTGCTGGACAGAATTTTAAATGTGTGAGTATTGTGAACAGAAAATGGAGAAAACTTGTTTTTAGACTTGGGTGGCGAGTGGTGTACATATGGTAGTAGATGTGCACCGATAGGGGGAGCGTTCGCCCGGGTCGATTAAGGACCCACTCTATGTCACCAACTAATGAAAACAGTACAAACCACATGTGCTAAGTATGGGCTGGCCTTAACCTATTAAGTTGTTTAGAGTTTAGCCTTGCATCTTGGTAGGCCGAAGAGTATGAGTTACCGGGTTTTGGTACCTTATCGGAACTTCCTATGGATTGTGATTTGTTGAAATTGATTAACGACATGTGGTATGTGATGATTTGAGCGGGCAGTCTGTCCAATACAACGGTGTCGTGCCTCGTGAGGGATTCCGGGTAGGGTTCCTTACGGCGCTAGGTTAAAGCGTGGGCCCGCTACCTAGTGGCGCTACTTTGCTAGTAGCGTGGGTAAAACACACATCGTGCTGGTGCAAGGCTAGACAATAAACAATGTAACGGTTTCGTTATGACCTCTAGGTCACACTCAATGTGTAGAGTGTGGTGATACCGACGGGTATCGGATAAACTAGAGCGATCCATATCATGTGAGCTTAAAAGTTGTACACTCTGCAGAGTCTAAAACTAATCGATTAGCCGTGCTCACGATCATGAGCGGCATGGTGAAGTGTCATGAGTATAGTTTGTGATTTTGATAAACTCTTGTGAACTTGGAAAATGGTTGGAATGTTTTGTTGGTGAACTGGGGTAAAGTTCAGTGAATGGTGATGATATGATGGTAAGTGGTGATGATCTACCTTGAGGGGTAGACGTGTGTTATTTATTCATTTACATTATAAGTTTTACTTACTCTATACTATTGTTAAAAAAAATTCCGTTGAGAAAATATTGTGAACTAAAACTGGCATTTACGCAAATTAACCTATACACAGCTTATCCTTGAATATGGCCAACATGTAGCATGCTAGGGTTGTCACCGACTTGCCAGTACATTAATTTGATTAATGTACTGATTTCTTGCTTTCTTTTACTTGTTTTTGGCTCAGACCCTGCTGCAGGTATTGACTGTTTGGATGAGGCGTTTGATGCAGCTTGTGATTTCCAGGATGGTTCTAACTAGGGATTTACCCTAGCCGGTTTGCCTATGGGCTTTTGGGTAGCACGCTTACCGCATGAACCAATATGTATGGCTTGTCGCCAAGTACTACTTAGAACTTATTAAGACTATTATGCTTTATGCTTAAAACCACTTATGATTCGGATATCGTGCTTGAGATGAGTTATGTGAGACTATGTTGCATTCCTGCGCAACTAGTCCCACATGAGGATGGGTTTGAAATGGTTGAGATAACCGGGAATATGCCTTTGTTAAGATCGAGTCTCTGGGGTACGCTTTTGGTTGCCACCATCGAGTGGTTGACGGGCGTATGACGTAGATGACTGGCGTGGCTATTCCAATGGTTATGTCTTCTATTTCATATCCGATGGCTTAGAGCCTTTGCAGTGCCCTCTTCAAGACATGTCGGGGTCTGCGATGAGGTTGGATGGTTACCGTAATTATTTGGGTTTAATTTGAGACCCCATCCATCCAGATATTTCGCGCTGACATGTCTCGGAGCATTGCACCAACTAGGCTTTGGGACGTCCTCACATATATTGTCTAGCCCCATTCATCCCCCCTTAACTAACCCAGATTTCCTCAATTTCACGCGCATACTTTTCGAACTGCTAAATGGTTTATTTTTTGTGAATTTTTTTTATAGAAAGTTGCTTTTAAAAAATCATATTAATCTATCTTATATTTTTATAACTAATAATTAATTAATCATATACTAATTTATTACTTAGTTTTCCGCGGTGGTAACAACCCTCAGCCAAATGCGACCCTACTACTAGTAGTTGTGGTGTGCCAAGTGGGAGATAACTTATGGTTAAAACTTTTACTTTTTATAAACATAAGTGAAATGTATTATTAATGATTAAAAAATAATTTATGGACAAAACTTCTATATATGCATTGGGAACTAAAAGAAAATCTTGAAAAATAAACTATGATGAAAACCGCAAATCAACACCAAATTTAAGTTTTAAAATTTAAAAATTGACTTATAAGCATAAGTATGATGGAAAAGTGAGGGCACAATATTGCATATGAGCGTAAGCTGCCCACAACTATTAGTACATGGATCATATATATACTTCCTCATTTGTTTGCTACCATTGAATTTTGAGTCTAGTTTGATCATTTGTCTTATTCAAAAAATATAATTATTAATTATTTTTTATGATTTGGTTTATTACTAAAGAAAATTTAATCATAATTTTTCCCAATAATTTTTATATTTACAAAAAAAATTTAAATAAAAATAATGGTCAAACATTAGATCCAAAAGTCAACATGCCGACAATGGCAATATATATGGGATGGCTAGCGAGACGTAAAGATCGATGGTTAGGATGAAGACACAGGGTTACCTAGGTTCAGGCTCTCGACTAGCGAGATAATACCCTACTCTTGCTTGGTGATTGTATTGGATTATGAATAAATCAACTAGAAGATAGTCGATCTGAATATGGCGTACCCATGAGGGGTGCCCCTGTCTCTCTTATATAGTAGGGAAAGGTAGAGTCCTAATCTGATAAGACTAAGATCTATTCTAATTCGGTTACAACTCGGATTCGGTATGTGCGGCATGCAATCCGACAGTTACCAAACTCCGATTGATACCATACAAATATAATCTTCTTCGTATTCGATACCTCTAGACTGTATGTAGTCTACGGATACCCCTAGTCCAGGTATTCCACAACAGCCCCCGGAGTTGTACATAGCCGCGCAAATCATCCGTGTAGATTGTTGATCATCAGACGTATCTTCACACAACATGTTTGACGTTATCTGAGTGCTTCCTGGGTGCTCCTCGAGTACTTCCTGAGTGTCCCGAGTACTCTGTGATGATTGTAGAGACTGTGGAAGGCTCCCGAACGAAGGAAAAAGGTTCGATGCACCTAAATAGGTGTAGCCCCCGACTCTATCCTTAAATGCGTAACAATTAAACATAGAGTCTTCTATGGACTGTTACCTAAAGGTATCCCTTGAAATATAAAGAGTCCCGACTCGAGCAACACTGTTATAAGTGCTTCCGGACCCGAGTAGTACAGCTCCGGTTGCTCTCTCCGAGCGATTTAAACCCGAGTGGTTTGGAGATAAATAGTTGCCGTGTTTTCTCAAACAAGTAATTACAATTATCTTGCTTGAGGGGTAGGTTATGCTGAATAACTTAACCGTTACAGCCGAGTAGTTAGTACCGAGTAGATTCGTGTTTACTCAATGTTCAGGCACAGGCTGAATAGCGTATTTAAATGCCTTGGATGATATCAAATAGTGTCTGTGTAAAAATAGTTATAGTCTAATTATATATGTGTACCGTTGATTTTCGAGATATAGGAAATCATGAATTTCGATAACCTTATTCAACAAACACTTCCAGGTCAGCAGCTCCCATCACTAGCAAACTTTCCCCAAAATAGGATAAACTCGACTGCAAGAAATCTTGAGAACTCGAGGAATTGAGGTTAAACTACAAAACCTACCTAGGAAGGATGTATGACCACCCCTTCCGCCTGACCCCAGCGGATGACTGCCGAAGACGACATTGAAAGAGGGGTTCAGGGAAAGAGGGAGTACTATAGCACTATTTTGCCTCTCACTCGCTCTCCAAGTTTCCCCACAGCTTGGATCTTAGAGCATTTCTAGGAGAATGTTAATATTTTATTTCCCAAAAACTTATATTGAGTTCATCTAAAAAATATTAGGCATAAAAATTACACACCCTTCCAACAGCAATCTAAAATAAATAACTTGTATTAGGAATACATATTCTTGCCCTAAATTTAGGATACAATTGAGCTAATTTTAGGCATGTGTCAATATTAGAAATGAATTTGGTAATCTGTTGAAGATATATTTTCTAGCATAATTTCTAAAATTATTAAATTATAGGAATCAATTTGATACATCTCTTGGAGATGCTCTTAATTGGTGATCGTAAACATCCAACTGTCCTTTCCAACCTACTGGAATGATACTGCATCAAACCATGTTTAACTTAAAAAATGGTTTTCTTGTTTATATATCCAATGGGGTGTTTTCAAAAAGGAATGCTATAGCCAGACATTTAAAAATAAATAAGCATAAGGGGAAACATCATATGACTTGGAGATTGTAGAATGTACTTTTATGTTAGCAAAAGCAACTAAAGCTAAGATAACATGCATTTAGGCCACAATTCAAGTACTATTTAGGCCACGACTCTAGTGATTCTCGTTACATAATAACATTAGCACATATCTAACTTGTGAAAAAAAAGCATATTGTTTGGTTTAACACAAATTAGACAAGGTTTATCAAAAGTAAAAAAAATGTAAAATGGGTATGATTCAGGGCTAAAATGTGATGAATTGTGATGAATTGTGGCTGTGAACTAATTAGCAAAACCTAACCATTTTAGTATATTAATTGAATGTCTGTGCTTTATTATAGATAAAAGAAAATACTCACTCCTTCCAAAAATATATGTATATCTATTATTTAAATTTTATACCACAATATAATTATTTATGCATGATTTCAATCATTTCGATGATTGCAGAGACGTCAATTAGATGTTTAGAAAGAGAATCTAATCCACTCAAAATTCAAAAATTGACCACTAAAGTGACAAAAAGAAAATATTTTGACATCTTCCCACTCTATACTAAACAATCTATAAATACTATATTTTTGAACGGAGGTAGTATATTTCATGAAATATGTTATTATTTTGCTATAGAAATTATTCGCTTTAATTTAAATTTTATACATGGCTATCCTTTAAATGTTAAGAAGTTAAAAAGGTTGTATATAGGACACGGACGCCAGAATGAATAACGACTATCGGGGTGTTTAGACGGGGCTAAGCCCCATGTCACATCAGATGTTTAGACACTTATTATAAATATTAAACGTAGATTAATTATAAAACTAATTATAGAAGTGAGAGCTAATTCGCTTGACAAATTTTTAAGCCTAATTAATCTATAATTAGAGCATGTTTACTGTAGCATCACATAAGCTAATCATGGATTAATTAGTCTTAATAGATTCGTCTTATGAATTAGTCCAAAATTATGAATCAATTTTATTAATAATCTACGGCTATTATTATAATGTCCAGGCATCCGATAAGACAGCTTCTCTCGAACACCCCCCTGTAATCTCCGGCGCCAAGCGGAAGTTTTAATCAAGATCCTGTAAAAGAGGATGGATTCCGTGCACCGGCAAGCCGGCAGGCAGGATCTCCGACGACAGCAATATATATTGTAAGTGTCAACACTGTGGAGACGTGACAGAGAGATGGACAGGACATTGGACGACAGCAATGGGCAATGGCCTCCTCGGGAGCAGGCAGATTCTCGCCTCTCAATGATATCGGCAACCTCACAAACTACTCGCCGGGATCGATCAAGAGCCTGCCTTGCACCTACCTAGGATTCCCTCTCCATACAACCAAATTAAGAAATGTCGACTATGTATCTTTACTAGATAAAATAGGGGGCAGAGTACCAGGCTGGAAAGGAAAGTTTTTCACGTCGGCTGGAAGGAAAACTCTAGTTAAATCAGTCCTAACCTCATTATCGATCTATCATCTAACAGCAATCCAAACCCCGAAATGGGTCATCAAGAAGATCAGACGAGCCTTCCTCTGGAAAGGGGAAGACACAGAAAAGGTCCATAATGGCAGCTGCCTAGTAAATTGGCAAATGGTTTGTAGACCCACAAAACTTGGTGGCATAGGACTTCTAGATTTGGAAAAATTTGCCCGGGCCCTAAGAATTCGCTGGCTCTGGTTTAGATGGACGGATGAATCCAAACCATGGGTCCAATTCGAAATCCCATGTGATAACCTAGATAAAAGTCCCTTCTAGGTCGCCACCGAAATTTTTTTGGGAGATGGCAAAAAGGCTCACTTTTGGGAGGACAATTGGTTGAATAACCGCAGCCCCAGAGGTCTGGCGCCAAACCTCTATAAGCTCGCAAAAAGAAAACAACTCTTAGTTAGCCGGGCGCTAGAAAACAATAGTTGGCTCTACTCCCTCCGACAGCTAACAACAATGCAAGAGATTGACGAACTTGTTTCGTTGGGAGGGCTCTTGCAAGAAATCAACCTGCTTCAAGATGTGCCTAACAATATTAGATGGAAGCTGACGAACAACGGTACCTATAGCTCAAAAAGTGCTTATGAAGTGCAATTCACGGGGTCATATAGTCCAACCTGTTCTGGAAAACTTTGGAAGGCAGATTGTGAACCAAAACAACGCTAGCTAGGTTGGCTAATCCTGCACCAAAAAACCCTAACGGCCGAGAATCTCCTTCGAAGACAGTGGCCATGCAATTGGATATGCAGTCTATGTGGCGAGGCGTTCGAAGATACCACCCATCTTTTCAAAGAATGTGCTTTCACAAAAGAGACCTGGAATCAACTATGCCTCTAGGGAAATAACAACACGATCATGCTGCCAAACAACAAGAACTTAATGGATTGGTGGACATCATTGTGCGAAATCAAGCCAAAATCACTGCAAAAGAACATAGCAGGAACTCTGATCTCAACTTGGTGGAACATCTGGCTGGAGAGAAACGATAGAGTTTCAATAGCCATCAAAATACATCCCTTCAAGTAGCTCATAAAATAAAAGTAGAAACAGATTTTAGACGTTTAGTTTTCCAGCCGCCTTGATCGTGAGCTAACCCACCTAGTTGTTCTCCTTCCCTGTAATAGGCTCTTTTCTCTCTTTTTTGTAAACATCTTTTATTCCTTCTAATATATTCCGGCAGGTCTTCTGCCGTCGTTCTTTCAAAAAAAAAAAGATTCTCGCCTCTCTCCTGTTTCGATGGCTCCTTTTCAAAATACAAGGATCCTCGTTTTAAAGATTTTACAAAGAAAAAATTTAGAAATATAAGACCCTTGGCAATGAATACTATAGCAATGCTCGTTTTAAAAGAATGCACCAAAAGAAAACTACGAGAAAATTTCCTGCCCCTCTACTATTGAGATTAAACATAGGGAAAAAAAAGAAAGAAGCTAGTGTATACTTGACTTGTTCCAGTTCCACGTTTTGCCACTGACTTTGTCCAATTTTATAATATACCATTAACTTTTGCTTAACTTCTACGATTTATCATCGCCGTCCAGTTAGGCTCCGTTAGTACTATGTATTTTTTCTAATGATTGAAATACCTCTAGGACAAAAACTTTCAAAATTTGTCCAACTATTCTAAAATTTCATATTATAAATATTAGATTTAAAAACATCTAAAATTTGGCCAAAAACTTTGGTTTTGACATTTTGGATCCCCCCCCCCAAATTTTAAAAGTTTTCGACCTTGGGGTATTTTGGTCATTATAACAAAAAGTGAACAATAATAAGGGAGGGTAACTGGATGACGATGATGAATCGTAGAAGTTAAACAAAAGTTGATGTCATATTGTAGAACTGAATGCAGTCAGTCAAATCGTGGAATTGGGCTAGGTACACAATGTATTTTTTTAAAAAAAATCCACTCCAACCTTACTTTATCAATTTTTTGGTTGATTTTCACCGCAACTAGAGGGAAATTTTCTATATTTTTTAATTCTATAGTTTGCACATACATTCGTATCTCATTCCTATGTTTTCATATCCCTGTGATTTAGAAATCCTAGAAATCGAATAAGCCCTAATTATTTTCAAGCTATTAATGAGAGAATAAGGTTGAAAGAAAATATTGTAGTGTATCTTAATAAAAGAGGAATAAATGAGAGTGAGACTGACATGGCTATAAAACATAAAGAATTTTAAATGATAAGGATGGATATTACAATAGCGATTTAAATGGTACTAGAAATATTTATATTTAATATATAATTTAAATTATACTACCTCTGTTTCATAATGTAAGATGTCTGACTTTTTTTAGTTGCAACGTTTAACCATTCGTCTTATTTAAAATTTAGTACAAATATAAAAAATGATAAGGTGTGCTTAAAGTTCTTTTGATAATAAAGTAAGTCACAAGCAAAATAAATGATATTTTTATAATTTTTTAAATAAGATAAATGATCAAACATTATAAATAAAAAAGTCAAACATTTTACCTTATGAAACAAAGAGAGCAGAAATAATTATATTAAAAAAAACAGGAAACACCCATCTCCATCTCACTCTCGATCCGTCAGACCATCACCATCCCTCTGTCACTACCATCAGATATGTCCGGATGTATCCTTTCGCCGTCGTTGTTTCTTGACGTGATGTATTTGATCATCTATCCGCTTTTTTGGATAAAAATCGAGGATGCATATACATCCTCGGCTGCGTTCCTGATACCAGATTATCCATACTTTTTTCTCAGCTTAAACGCCTATAGATATCGACTATTAAACGGTACGTGTGTTTATAGAATGTTTTTATACAAAAGTTTATTATATTATTTTTCTAAAATATATTTTCAGTTTTGTAGAAGTTAGTTTTATCATTTATATTATTACACCGCTATAAAAGAAAATCGGATAATCTTCCATCATTCATCTTTTAAGAAAAATTTAGCCCTCTTGTGCTAATGAATTGTACAACTCCTTTAATTAGAACGTACAATCTAAAAATATAGGATTACAATGATGCAACATTTTAAATCCTGTAGAAAACAAAGCCACGGGAATTAGGATACCTCATAAGGAAAATAGACAAAAATTAACATTATATGTTGCTTTTTCATAGAAAAAAAGTGTATTGAAATTTCCAAAGGAATTGTAAATGTGAGGTTAGCCCTCTTGGTAGAATTCCACGGAAATATGGAGAAAATTTTCTTGTCCTATAAAATTCCTTTGAAGCAATCGTACCATCCATATGCTCTCCAAGGATTTTTTTTTTCTTTTCAATTTCTCCAAATTTCCTACAAAATCTCTCCAATACAAAGGGGCTGTTAGAATTATCTATGTTGTTGGTGTTATAGGGAGGGTAGATCCTCAATAGTCTAGAAGAAGGTATATACTCAAATTTCACCTCGAGGACAAGTAGCAATGCAACATTTAAAGAAACTATAGCAAAACCGGCTAGTAGAGTTAACTCCGATAGATGGAAGTAAACATTTATCTAGTGAGAGCAACGAAACGTTTATGGGGCACAAAACTACAAAGAGATTTGTATTTGTGGGGAGGACGAACTGCTTGCAACGTAAATCGACAGTAGTATATCTAAGGGTTAATTAGATTCATGCCATTATAAATTTATAAGTTTAGAAAAATATCATTACAATTCAACAAATTGAAAATATATCATTGCAATTCTTAATCTATCTTAGACATGCCATTTTCTACGCTTTGAAGAACACTGGACCCACTCGTAGTCCATTGTATTTCGTATCACCCAAAATACCCTTGTTTCATCTCTTCTCTCACCTTGCTGTGACATGTGGGCCCTTGTATTCCACCAAACTACAGCAAGCGCGCTGTTGCAAGCGGCGGCTGCGGCGAGGACGCGGAATTGATTGAGGAGGATGGTAGCCGGGAGCGGCGACGTGACTAGCGGAGGCGGTTTCCCTGAGGAGTCAAGCGTAGATGGCAACCGGGAATGGTGATGGTGACCTCCATGCTAGATCCTCATTCCCGTGCGCTACTCGTCCATCCCACCACCCGTTGCCGCCATGGAGTCTGACCACACCTGCCCCACCAGCGGCATATTGGCATCTCCCCGACGGCCACCTCACTCCAGCTTCCTCCGCGCCACCTCCCCTCCACTCACCAATCCCGCTCCACCTTCCTAGATCCAAGCACGAGGTCGGTGATGAGGGATGGAGCTAGGGTCAGCGGCGGCGAGCCAGGAAGGAGGAAAAACACAACAATCGAAGGTCTCCAAGACAGGGCTGGTTGTGGTCACTGGATTCGCCCTCTGTGCTGCTTCGTTCTGCATGCTGGGAAGGAGAAAAGTGGCGGTGGCTGAGCTTGGGGAGGGGGTAATGCCGCAGGTGGCCTGGTCGGCGGCAACGAGCAAGCAGGCTCGGGTGTCGTCGAAGCTTGGGGAGGGGATGACGGTGCGGCATGGCTGGCCGGCGGCGTCGGGGCTCAAGGCCGGCGAGAAGGAGAATAATCAGTTGTGGGAGAGAAGAAAGAAGAAATGGAAGACATGGCCTAGGTGTCAATGAGGTTGAGATAGGGGCATTTTGGGCGATACGGAAATACACTAGACTATAGGTGGGTCCAACGGTCTTTATAGCGTAGAAAATGACATGTCTAAGATAGAGTAAGAATTGTAATATCATTTTTCTAAACTCGCAAATTTATAATGACATATATCTAATTAACCCATATCCATGGGGTGGTCGCGGTGGGCTCGAGACCACCAAAAAATTCTAATCCAAGCCTTATATATGTAAACAAGAAAAAAAAACTGGCGATGATGGCTGCGGCGGCGATGATAGCAGCTGGCGACGGCGACAATGGCTGGTGCGGCGGCGATGTCGAGGGCGGCGACGATGGCAGCGACTGCGGCAACAACCAATACGGCGACGACTACTGCTACAGCGACGACGATGACTGCGACAACAACAATGGCGATGGTGGCTGAGAGCAGCTAGCGACGGTTGACGACAGCTACAGCGTCGGCGACGACAACCATGACGACGACAAGGATTCGCTACCGATGATATGATACTGCTCATAATACCATTAGTACCAGATATGATATTGTTTAGGTATTATACATGGTACATGTGAGGTACCATGTTACTTGAGAATATACTCTGTTACCTGAGCATGCTACCTTAAAATATCATACACGATATATGTGATGTATCGTATTATCTAAACATGATACTATGCCAAATACTTTTTAAGGTGATATGTTATCTGAGAAGTACGTTGATCAGAGCTTATCCCCGTTTTGGAACAGCATATCGTACCATATCAACCCCTAATTTAAAACGGAATCAGAGTAACAAAACAAGGGCCAAGTGGAGGGCGGCGGAGGAGGCGGGCCTACGCCGACGCTCGCACACGGCCCCCGATGCCCCGACGCGCACATACGCATACACATGGGCTAGTCCGCTAGTAGAGTCCTGACTCCTGAGGGTGAGGGGGGCAGAACGCCGCGGCGATGGCGTTCCCTTCCTCCTCCTCCCTTTGACAACAGCAAGAGGGAGGGAGGGATCTACCATGTGGGGGTGGATTGTCCCCCCCTCAGTCGCCATCGCCCGCCCGCGTCTTCTTCGTCTCCTCCTCCACGATCCATCGCCACTCATCACTCACCACCCTCTTTAAACAACCGCCGCTTCTTGGCAGCGGGGTAGGGAAACCAACCAAGCAAAAAAAAGGGGGTTCTTGCCCCCCCCCCCCCCCACGCCCCCAGCTGCTACGTAGCTTGGCTGCATTCCCCCGTCGACGCCCCGATTCGGAGAAAGATCGCTGCTTTTGGGGGTTATTGATGAGTGCCGGAGCCGGAGCTGTGGCGCCCGCTGCTGATTTGGGGGTTTGGTTTGAGGGTTGAGGCGGATGGATTGGCCGCCTTGCTGCTGCTGCTGTTGATGCTGCTTGCTCATTCTTTACCGGGAAGTGCAGTACAGTGCTGCGGCTGCTGCTTGCTCTGACCAACCCACCCGCGCCCCTGCGGCGGATTTCGATGTCACGGGCACCGCCCGGATGTCACTGCCCGTCGCCGAGGTAGCTGGCATTGCCGCCGGGTGCGCCGCCCTGCTCCTCCTGGCGGCTGCGGCGACAGGGCTCTGGTGCGCGGCGCGGCTCAGGGCGCGGCGTAACCGCAGCTCCGAGACCGGCTCCTCGGATCCTTCCACGCTAGGTGAAATCAATTGCCGTCGTTATCATCTCATTGTCTTGTATATGGATGCAATTTTTTTTTGTTCATCGTGCTAATGTGTAGTAGCGTAATGGTGCCCAGTGGAGTGGGGCAAGGGGGGCAGGAGCTCGCTGGCGCCGGAGCACCAGGGTGCGAGGCAATTCTCGTTGGATGAACTGGCACAGGCAACCAAGAACTTCAGCGAGGCCAACTTGGTTGGGGTGGGTAGCTTTGGGCTGGTGTACAAGGGCCTGCTTCTTGATGGCTCCGTTGTCGCGATCAAGAAGCGCATCGGGGCGCAAAGGCAGGACTTTGCTGAAGAGGTAAAAATGTGGATGCAGAATCAGGGATATTGTTGTGGAGGAAGATTGTAGCTTTTTTTAGAAGAAATGCAACTTAGCCGCATCCTGGACTAGCCTCTGCACTGTGTTGGTCGTAATTGTTCCTCATGTGTTTGTACGTTTTCCAGCTTCTTTCGGTGTCTCATGATGCGACTTCAATGTTTGGTACTTTGTGTTACTCCATTTGGATTCAAAAGTTAACTGCATCTCACTAAAGTGTGCCATATTTATGGGCACAGAGTGAACATTTTAGTCAAGTGGCTTGTTTGGGAGTTAGTAAGATCTGTCTTTTGTCAATTATTGATGTTTACTAGTCCAAAAGGTTTCATAAATTAGACAGGGACTGGTAAATAAATGCATTTGTTTCACCCTCATAAATCAGCACTTCCATTTACTTCTTTTGTGTCCCTTGCAAAATGCAGGTTAGGAAGCTTTCAGAGATTACTCACCGGAACATTGTAACTCTCGTTGGTTATTGCCAAGAAGGAGGTCTACAAATGCTTGTGTCTGAATACGTGCCCAACGGCAGTGTCTCTGGCCATCTCTATGGTAATGTTTAATTAGATGCTTGATACTGGCCTTTGTGCCCTTACTATATTTTCTGAAGCTTTGCACAATATACCAGATACTGGGAAAAGCTCCATGACAAGGCTTGAGTTTAAACAAAGACTCTCAATAGCCATTGGAGCAGCTAAAGGTAATACCATTAGTGAGTTATCCAATTGCTTTGTAGGCATTATTAACTATAAATTCTGTTTCATATTCAGCTCTGAATCATCATCATACTCCTCTGTCTCCTTTGAGTCACAAGGATTGCTTTGGTAACATTAAGTATGAATTATGTTTTATTTGCAGGTCTGAATCATCTGCATACTCTTGTACCTCCTTTGATTCACAAGGATTTCAAGACAAGCAATGTGTTGGTTGATGAAAATTTCATTGCAAAGGTGGCTGATGCTGGACTTGCTAGGTTACTTAGAGGATATGAAGATGCTGGCCCATCTCATGGGTTTAGTAGTAGTGTCTACCAAGATCCTGAGTAAGCCTAATTACCTCATGCTTTTATCTTCTGTTTTCATGTCAGATAATAGATATGTCGACACTGCTTTACCATATAACATTTATATTTGAAAAACTTGTACAATAAATTTATCACAGGCCAATCACATTTTTAGGAAATGGTCTTCAATTCATGTACTATCTAAGTCATGCAGCAGTTGTGGAATGATTTACTTTACTGATTCTGCAAGACAGTCACTGATGTTTCATTATGCATCTTTATTCTTAGGCTACAATCAGTGATGCAGTTTTCTGAAAGCAGCGATGTGTACAGCTTTGGAGTTTTTCTATTGGAGTTGATTACTGGAAGGGAAGCTGCTTGCCTGATATCTCCAGATTCCAGAGAATCTCTGGCCCACTGGGTAATTTCCATTGACATTTATATATTGTTGTGAAGAAAGAGAGCTACAAACTTGTACTTTGTGTTTCAAAGAATCTTACCCCAGTGTTCTGGCTCATTCATAATATTAATAGAGATCATGTGAAGGTTCTTACCTTTGTTGCTAGGGAAAACATAATTTGTTAGTTATTGGTCTGACAACAATCAGTGACAGCTGGTTTATATCCACATCAACAAATGGTAACCACTGGTTAGTGCCAGGAATTTCCTCAACAACATCTAGGAGATATCCTTATTGATTTGCTCACCTTTTGGCATGAGCAAAGTCATTGATTTTGATGCTACCTTCCTACCTCTTTCCAAAATGGAAAAATTAAGAACATTTTTAGAAGCTAATTGCAGTTTCTTGCACATGATTATATTCCATATCTGACCTCTAGCTGACATCCATTTTCTTGTCGTATTGAAAGATTGAAGGGCATTTCAGTTCAAGTGAACTAATTGACCCAAGGTTAGGTGCCAATTTCACCTCAGAAGGTATGAAAGAGTTTGTTGGCCTCACTTTTCAGTGCCTGAACCCATCTTCAAGGAGGAGGCCAAAGATGAGGTTAGTGGCCACAGAGCTAGACCGTATTCTTGAGACGGAGATGTCTCTAACAACGATTATGGGTGATGGAACTGCCATCATCACCCTTGGGAGCACATTGTTTAAGTAATGAAGACGAAGATTGATTGCATGTCTGCTATTTGATGACATGATGATTGTCTGTAGAGTCTAACAGCTGCTGTTTGTTATAAGTTGTACAGGCTCTGCATTGTTGTGATATACCATGTATGATTTTTAGGCTTGTCATGGTTGGTATAATTTGGTAGGAAAGATGGGAAGAAATAGAGCTGTATGTAACTTTCTTTTTCTTCCTCCTCTTGTCGATTCAGAGAATTGTATGTAATTTCAGATTGTTCAGTGCCCTTTTATGTTTTAGTCTTTGGAAGGGCTATTGATTGAGTTATTGTGCTAATTCAATACTATCATATATTAACTGATTAATATCATGCCAATATCTGCTGTGGCATGATATTCTGTAATGTGCGCAATTCTGTTTTTAGAATAAATAGTTCACTTTGAGTTTAAAAGACACCCATTTGCAGCTTATTTGTAGCACTTGCATCCCATTAAACTTTTTAGGTTCACAAAATCCCTACTTTTTCCTGTATACCACTGAAATTATACCTTGTTCCTTCTATGTCATGTAAAAAATCAAACTTCTATCTACGCCATTCACTTAATTTTTTAATTTTTTCTTTCTTATGTGTCCTGTTAACTTTTCCATTCAACTCCGTAACTTCGTTAAATTATTTTGCTTACGTTCCCTTTATACCACTACATGCCAAATACTCAAAACATAAAATTAAAAATTGATATTTTCGAATAAAATTTAAAATTAAGACAGCAGAATTGAAAATTGATATTTTCGAATAAAATTTGAAAATTGGTATTTTCGGATAAATTTGAAATGACCTACAATATAGAATTGAAAATTTGAATAATATCAATTCCTACTTTGAATTTTTCAGAGATTTTCTATCACTTTGTTTACTCGTTTAATTTTTTTTAGAGATTTAAAACCATTTTAGTTTTTGAAATTTTTCAAAAGGTTTAAAAAAGATATCTAGGCTATGATGGTTAGAGACTGAGGTCAAATATTACTCTTTAGTACTCTTCAAAGTAGAGAAATTGATATTTTCAAATTTTTCAATTCTATGTTGCGGGTCATTTCAAATTTATTTGAATTTATTCGAAAATATCAATTTTTAATTCTGCTATCTTAATTTTAAATTTTATTCAAAAATATCAATTTTCAATGATATGTTTGAGGCCATTTGGCATGTAGTGGTATAGAAGGAAACGAAGCAAAATAAGTTAACGAAGTTGGATGGAAAAGTTAACGGTAGTGGCACATAAGAGAAGTTTGATTCCGGGTATAATTTTAGTATACAAGAAATTTTCTCACTTTCTTCGCCGATCTTAAAGGAGAACATAATAAAGATTAATAAAGATTAGATATACTAGCCATTAGGATGCCTTGTTTGTGATTAATCTTGTTAGAAAATACGAGCATTGTAGTATATTCTTAGTCCTGTTCTGAAAATTGTTTTTTAATCCAAATTTCAACCCCCTATACTTTGTAAACCAAGATAGGGCTTTTATCATCTAGTTATTGCTTATTAGTCTCATATTTGAATTTTAAAATTAGTTTTGTAGTTGATTTGGATTGTAGCATTTTTTTCTCTTCAATCTTAGCTTTAAAAACATTGAGAATACATGTATAAACTTTACCTATAAATTATTTTTGGTTCATTTATTTTTACATGGTTAATCAGTCATAGTTCAACCTCCAAACGCACAAATAATCCTCCTAAATCCTACATCGTAATTATTCCAGTAAAACTGTGGTCGGTAACTTGGTATTTACTGATAAATATATGTCGACTTGTCGCGTTTCAAAATATAGGCACTTATTGTTTGAAAAAACCAAACGACATATTTACAAACAAAAATAATTTACGAATAAAAATTTTATGTATGTATTTTTATGATATAAAAGAAAAAACTGAAAAAAAATTGATGAAAACCCAAAAATCAACTCCAAATTTAGAATTAAAAATTTAAATTTTAGCTTATAAGTATAAACAAAAGTGAAAAAATGGTGATAAGCATTTGTATATGGTTTAGCACGTTCTAAAGCTGGGTAAAAAAGATTCCCTTCAACGGTCAAAAGTGACGATAGTCAACGTAGTACAACCTTTTAAATTCTCGAAATATTTATGTTTTGGAACCAACTCAGTACTATTATTTAATGGGAAAAAATTAGGAATGAGAATAGAAACTGCATTTGACCGGGTTGACTTCGGGCCGTAGGCAACACCGCTGCAGATCGCGTGTGAATCCGGCCCGGCCCGGCCCGGCCCGGCCCATTAGAAATAAAGCCCATCTACTCGACTCGATCTCTCCTCTCCAAGTCTCCAGCGCCGCCGCCTCCTTGGGACCTGCACGCCGGCGCTGCATCGGCCGCCCGCCCGCCCGTTCTCGGCGCCGTCGTCTTCCTCCAAGCTACGCCGCCTCGGCTCCTCAAGCAAGCAAGCAAGCGCGCAATCGCCGCCGGCGGCGGCCCCGTCGACCACCACTTTCCTCTCCCGGGCTACGCTGCGGTGACGACTCGTCTCCTCTACTTGCTCTAGCACTAGCACAACTGCACAGCTTCTTCGAGGCCAAGATCTCGAGCTATTCAAGCAGTAGTTTTTTTTCCATGTGTTGTCTGACATATTCCTGATTATTCCGGTTGTGATTAATCCAGAAGCTGTATCTATCATCAGATACTGAACTCCTTTGGTTGAAAAAGGGCTCGTATTATGGTTAACTGGCTGTGAATTTACAGCTATGAAGAAGTTGACTTTGTATGCATGTTCTTCAGAAACAAGTGATCTTACTTCTTTATATATGCATATATATATTACAGCTCATATTGTCACAAACAATCAGTCTGAAGTAACAAGATTAGTGTGATGTCTTTCCTGAGGCTGTTACCTCGAAGGTTGCCCCAACTTGTTAGGTAGGTATCGCCTTGAAATTTTCAGCAACCTTGTATTGTACCTGCATCACAGAAGTGGGTTTGTGCATTGAGAGATCCACCTTTACCATGGAGTGAAAACTATGTTTTTAATTTGCTTTCTTGATTGATGGCAACTCTCTTTCAGGCAGATGGAGCAAGATGTTGAGACTGTGATAAACGTTCTGCAGCCAGGACCGATTGGAATTGTGGAGCACAAGTTCACGGATGCAGAGATCCGCAACGCGCAAGCTGTAGTAAGGCGAGCAGTCCAGAATTGGCAGAAGAACTGGACCCTTGAGAGAAATCTTGGCAATGTTTCTTTCGGCAAATGGAAGTAATGCCACCGACATCACTTGGTGCATCAGCAGTACTTGGTGTAAAAGGGTTGCTATGATTTCGAAAAAGCTGATTTGTTTACTTCCTGAACGAATCCACGGAATCGGCTGTGATATATCTGCAGTCTGTTGCCAATAAACTACTTTGTACTTTTGTCAACTCAATTGTTCATTCAACTTCTGAAGTTCTCTGGAGCTCTTTCAGGGAATACATTGATTTGATTCAGACTCGTGGCTTGTTTGGGAATGGCACATCTATGTTCATAGCTTCTACTATATTCTTTTTTTATATATATGAAAGTTTTGTACATTGCGAGTTGCTTCCCTGACTCCTTAGCACAAGTTTGATAATGCTGTACTCCGTGTAACTGAAGTGGGTGTGAGCTTAACTGCTTAAGCGCCTCCACGATGTTTTAGCACTAGCATATTCCTGTCTCATTCTTATCATGGAAAATATTTCACATATGACAATTTTCTTTTGCGGTATTATGTTTGCATAATTGCATAACGATCTTAGCCTCTGGTAAACCTTTAACTATATTTGAGAAACATGTGGATAAACATGGATGGCATGCTAATTTATAGTGGTGCTTTCGATTGTTTGTTCACTGCACTACAAATATGTTGGGTTTTTTTAAAGATAAATCAAATTGGAGCTGAATCACAAACCTGATGATGTCTTACCAAACATATAATGGTAAAATTTACAAAAGTATAGACCAAAGCAGCTATTTTTTATAATGGGCAATTTTTGTTTTAAGTTGTACACTGAAGATCTGCTAGATGGGTTTTTGGTGTTGGAGTAACTAACGCCACATTAAATAAGTTTAGCTTATTTACCAACCACCAAGCTGGAGTAGCTCAGTTGGTTAGAGCGTGTGGCTGTTAACCACAAGGTCGGAGGTTCAAGCCCTCCCTCTAGCGTTTTTTTTATCTTTTTAATTTCTACGTCTTTCATTTTGTCTTTTTCTTTCCATTTCAACCTCTCTTTTTAATTTCTACACCTTTCATTTTGTATTTTTCTTTCCATTTCAACCTTTCCAAATTTGAACCAACTAAAAATTTAAACCTCCTCCTCTTTTAATTTCTACTCTCCAAATTGAACCAACTAAAAATTTACCCTGTCAAATTCCAAAAACAAATCAGATATTTGCCCAATACCACTAATTCAGTGTTTATCTCTGTCATTTTGTCCTTTTCTTTTAATTTATACTCTTCAAATTTGAACTTTTAATTTCTACTCTCCAAATTTGAACCAACTAAAAATTTAAACCTCTTTCTCTTTTAATTTCTACTCTCCAAATTTGAACCAACTAAAAATTTACCCTGTCAAATCCAACAAATTTTCAGGTATTTGCCCAACAATACCACTAATTCAATGTTTACCTCTGTCATTTTGTCCTTTTCTTTTAATTTCAACCTCTTTCTTTTAATGTATACTCTTCAAATTTGAACTTTTAATTTCTACTCTCCTAATTTGAACCAACTAAAAATTTACCCTGTCAAATCCAACAAAATTTCAGGTATTTGCCCAATACCACTAATTCAATGTTTAAGAATGAATAACAATCAACTTATATAGAGTGTGCTTCCTCTAGCAATTTTTTCATCGTTTCCTTTTAAATTCTACTCTCTCCAAATTGCAGCCTACTAAAAATTTACCCTGTTAAATCCAACTCTTCACCCTATTGATTCCAACTCGTCCTGTCTTCCAAATTTCAGGTTCATTTGTGCATTACCACCAATCCAAAATCCAACTCGTGGTCTTCCAAATTTCAGGTATTTTTAAAACCCTCAACCCATTTTGTCTTTCAACTTTCCAGTTCTACATGCTACAACTAAAGAAAAATCGATGCTCAAGAATCATAACAATCAAATGATATTAGATTGTGCTTTTAAAAAAAATTCATCGAGACGGCATAAAAGTTTAAAAATTGCAATTTGAAATATTGCATGTGCTACAAACAGGTGTATACAAATCATTATTAGTTTCTTTCTTCTGAAAATATGTTCAGTTTTTTCTATGGCCGTATGCATCTCTCAATGTGCAAATGTGCAGAACTTGATAATTAAACCCACTGTTGTCGGAAAAAAAAAATCTACTGTCGATTTTACTTGTAGATGATATTTATCGGTCATTGCGTTGTTACTAGACTGGAAGTATATAAAAGGACATTGCTGGCTGCAATCCTGCTACTGGTGTTCTGGTACAAACCAAATACCTGATTCTGTACCAGTACCACAATGATCTTGGTTATCGGCAGCATTAACCAACAATTCATATATAATATAATGCACCACATAGGAGATAGCGCTCCAGCAGAATATATTTTTAAATTGTAACCAACGATCTGGCATTAGGCTCACTGAATTATGGCAGGTTTTGATAGACATAAACAAATAACAAACAGGTTCTTGGTACACTGTTGGAATAACAGCAGTAACAGTCTAAAATACAACTGTATCGAGCATGGTTCCTAGCGTCTGAACTATGTTTGACGACATCAAATTCGACACATGCTCTTCCAAGTGCTTCTTAGCGTCTTGCCGTCCCACATTTGCTATCGCTAACTTCTCAGGTGGCAGCTCATCCTCCTCTTGCACTGCCTTGTTGTACTTGATAGCAAGGTTCAGCATTTCCTACACATCATACCACATAATTATAAATGATACAAACTACATAGATGAAGTTTTCAACTTAGACTAAAATGATCATTCAAAAGAAAATACAAGTAAAATGCTACACACCTGAATGGTCTGCTCATTGGTCTTTGAATGGGTGTCAAACCTCTTCAAAATCAATCCATCAGTCCATTTCTTTTTGTGCAAGTTCAGTAACATCTTTTCCTCAAGCTCATTTTTCCGGTAATTGATTGCAATGGAGTAGTAGTGCCTGTTCAGCCCATGAATAAGAGCCTGAAAAAAAGATATACTCTGATCATTTATAAGAAATGAAAAAAAAATGATTTCAGAAGATCCAATGTTATTCCACACTTACCTGAATAGATGGCTTATTTAGGTGCCCAACATTTGATGTCGTCTGTCTTGGCTCCTGGCCAAGCATCATGGTCTGAGGGTTAATAAGGCGAAATGCATCAATGACAACCTTCCCCTTGACACTTTGGATGGGATCTATCACAACAGCAACAGCCCTGGGGTTCAAAGCTTCAAAACTCTGCATTTCCAATTTTGAATATGTTAGAAATAACACGTACCAAGCCATTGTCATATGAATGTTCACATAAGAGAGTAGCATTTGCCACCTTTGGAAAAGCAAATAAAACAGGAGCAACTATTTTTCCAATAAATTGAACCTCAGTGTTGCCAACTTGGCAACTTATACATACTTCCTCCATCCCAAAATAAGTGACCATTTTTGCCAAGAATTTATACTAAAATAAGTGACAACTTTGGGCCTTATAAGGAAAGAAAACATAGTAAATAGGGATACACACATTATTGCATATGTTAGGGAGCAATTAGCAAATCTTTCCATCACCAAAAGGGTAAGTACATAGGGTAGGGGCATGGAGGTCATTTTAAATTGACCATAGAATAGGACTAGTAATGTTCTTAGTATGATGGCCAGATGGATGGTAGCAGACTGCAGCTCATAGGGCCCACGGAGATGGCACGCCAAGAAACTAGCACATACAAATGCTCAATGCTGATATAAGTTAGATCCTTATCTAGTTTACTAGATTTAGGATTTAGTTGTTATGTATTAGGCGATAGCACTACAGGTCCAGTTCTTTTCAGATTCTAAATACACTAGATTATTGGGGGCGCATTTCCCAAGCCACAATATGGTGCAGTTTTCTAAAAGTCTTTCTATATAGAAATTTCTTTAAATATTCAAACAAATCAATCTTTCAACTTTGTAATAGTTAATAACTTAATACCTAATCAATTATGCACTAATTAATTATAAAGCTTGTCCAATAAGACAGTGGTTGATCACCAGTAAATCTCCTTCAAATGGGGCCTATATAAAGAATGTTGTATAATCCTTAAGTAAAAGGAAGTGGCTTTCCCCATTATCCTCATATATGTTTTCATCTTTATCCTAAATCCCTCCACTTTAGCCATTTTGTTACGGCACTCTCAAGGATTATTGTTAACCTGACAACTAAGGTTCATCACATACATCATCACTCGCTATCTGGGATTTATTTTCCAACTACTCTTGCATCAGGTGTACAGGTTAGCTGTGCACCAAAGCTGCATCAGAATGATATAGCTGAATACTTGAATTAAACCTAGAAGCTCCACTTGGCAGAAGCCATCGCCAAAAGCAGTAAGCTGTCCTGATATGGTTAACTGGCACAAAGACAATGCTACTTAATGGTTACATGATCCTCCTAAGACTATGTTCAATGAAAACTTTCAAGTTGTATGGAACAAAGTAAAGGCAGGGAAAATGCAACATATAGCAATAAAAATACTTCACTCATTTGATACATTATCTACCATGTCCATATTTCACTAAAAAAAGGCTAGAAATTCTTTGATGAGCATGTTTAACCAAGTTACAGGACTCCTTCAATGAATAAAAAGATAAGTTGTAATATGCACAAACCTGTTGAGTGTTGATATCAACTCCTGAAAGCCAGCAACCAAAGCCAGGATGGGAGTGGTACCAGCCTACAACCATTTCTGGCCTGTAAAAGCAATAAATTACCAAACTGAATTTGTTTGCCTACAGAAAAGCTGGTTAAAAACAATACTAGATAACCAAGCAAAAGGTGTCAACCAACCAGCAATAAAATATCTAAAGTTATGGCCAACATTCATACCAAAATAACTTAATAGAACCAGAGAGATAACAAGATACTGAATTACTGATATGCTGTAGATGAGACAGGGTTTTTTTTTCTTCCCATATGATTACTTTAAATTATCATTGAAATTTACTTGAACACAGAGCATGTCATATGTATGAAGAATTGTGCTCAACAGCAACTAAAATTTATAACTTTTTCTGCCCAAGAAAAGGCTAATCTTTATTAAGAGCACGAGTGTATGTCATATAATTTTTTTTATTATGATGCACAGAAGAATATGGAACACATTATGGCAAAGTTTAGATCTTTCAAATTCAGCCATAGCACAAAACGCTGATCGAGTCCTACAATACCAATCAGCGGCAGCACAGTACCTCCCGGTCTGCTTGAGCATGTCGAGCATGTTGGTCTGGAAGACATGGTCGACGGCCTCGACGCTGACCCCGGTCCCGCTCTGCGGCATGGCGAAGACGTCCACCACCCTGACCGTGTAGTCGTCGACGAACTCCCCCAGCATCAGGCCCATCACCTCCATCGGCACGCCGGCCCTCCCTGCGGCGCGGGCGGCAGGTGAGCGAAAGAGCCCGCAAACCCTAGAACAGGGAGGGGTGGGGGGCTACCGGGGACGCACCGTGCTTGAGCATCTTGAGGAGCGCGAGGGAGGAGATGTAGACCTGCTCGGAGGAGTCGAGCAGCGTCGAGTCCGACGGCGGCTGCCCCATCCCGGAGGCGCCGAAGATCCGCTGCAGCCGCTCCATGGCTCCGCCGCCTCCGCGCGATTCTTCGCCTCGCTACTTCGGGGGTTCACCGTAATTTTTTCTTTTCTGTTCTTTTCAAGGAGGGAGCTACGCTGAAATACTGGATTAACCATTTCGGTAATAACCTCATTTCTCGATTTTTATGTCCAGCGTTTAATCATTCATTTTATTTAAAAAATTTATAAAAAATTAAAAAAATAATCACGTATAAAGTACTATTTATGTTTTATCATCTAATTTTTTAAATAAAACGAAGAGATAAAACATTGCATCTAAAAACTTAAAAAATAAAGTTATTATGTGAGTATGGGAGGGAGGTAGTACTCCAACATGTCAGTCTCAGCTGGTTTCAGAGGTTTCAATCAATTTATTAAATGATATGTCCTATATGTAAAGACGATGATGTAATATAAAATTTATGATGAGAGAGATGGATTGAGTTGTATACAGTTATCTAAAGTATGAAATTGTATTGAAACCGTCATTGAGAGTAATAAGTTTCATCTCACGTATTTAATCAACTTCTATTGATCATTTTGTTGTAACATTTAAAAGTGATATGTTAGACAATAAAATTGTGAACTGAAATTTTGTATTGAGCATATATTTTAAAAATAGTTTGTTTCAAAAATATTTTGATAGCATGGCATTATTAAGAACAGCGTGATAAAACTAGCCTACATCATATATACCTATACAAAACTATAAAGATTAGAATGTCTTTTACCTTTTTCACCAGCATTTGTGTTTTAGTTACCTATTAGATGGTTGCATTATATACACAAACCTATCAAACTATAATACGCTTTCTATGTTTCTACTTGCTTTCATCTAAACATTACACAACAAACTAATATAATATTTATGTTGAAAAGTTGGCAACCACTTTCCCGGTTTGGTAAGGCTTTTTAGTCTTGACTAGATTCGTATAAATACCGACGAATTTAGCTATATATACAAACTATATGAATCAATGAATGATTTTATAAAAAGTTATAAAGTTTTATTATATGAAACAGAGTGACTACATTCTGTTCAAGGTGCTATTGAAGGTGCTAGTATACCTGTTGCGTATCCAATACACGGCTTAGGGATAGGCAGGAAATGCCATCTTACATACCTCCATGCTAGTATCATATTAAGGTGGTTGAATTTTGTTTATCAGCAATGTACATCAACCTTATATTTCTATTTTATTAACCTATTTTTAATGCATTTATCATACATGACACTTAATTCATTACAATATAGAAGATACAATTAAAAACACTTAAAACAGTGTATTGTGCTACATAAATAGTGAAAGAGATATTTTAAAGCATATTCATGAATTTCATGAAATTTGAATGGGTCCAAATAAAGTTCAGATAAATTAGTTATGAATGTTAAAAGCTTACTGATGTTTTCTAGTTAAAAAAAAGAAAAAGTGATTTGTTGCATAATAAATAGGGGCGCTGATGTTGGCTAGGGGGAGATGGCATTGACAAGCGGGCCAGCCTGTCAATGACTCAAGGGCAGTGGCGCACCATAGACCCGGTCAACGGTATCGGGGTCACCACGTGGTGGCCATGCTGGCACACGCACTGTCGCGGTGGCCCTGTTGGCCCGTAAGTGGGCACAAGGGTGAGTGGGTGGGATCCAACAACCGAGATCAACCAAGGCTAGATTCAATGGCAGTCAGGCGCTCGGGTATGGAGGTTAGCCGACCGGCCGCCACCATGGCTAGTGGCGGTAGAGCTCGGCGCCACACACAGCGAGGTAGGGTGGCCGAGGCGTAGCCAAGAGACACGGCAACATGGTGAGGGTTCATCGGTGATAGGGATCGATGGGTGCTTGGGTCGGCGACAGGGACCGTCGCTATCACTACCAGGTCCACCGCTTTCCACATCGTCGTAATCGGTTTTGTAGGATCGAACAAGATCAAACAAACCTACCAGAAGGGGGTAAATGGTAGGGAAAAACAAAACCCAAAAACCTTTCGCGGAATAAAGGATTACCTCTGTTGAAGAAATTGACGAAGGCTTGCTACCTTGATTGCGTCGCTCCTGTGTCGCCGCTACCTTGATCGCGCCGCTCATATGCCGCCAAACAGATCATCGAATCGCGCCACTCCTATGACGTCGATCGGATCGTCGGAATCCAAAAAATAACCAGTAGATGAAAGCCGAAAACGTAGATTGAATGATCTTGACTTCATTGCATCAACTGGTATATTTACAAAATGCACCAACAGCACTCCTATCAAAATCGTCGATCTAGAATCAACAACTAAATCTCACAAAAAGCACACCAGGAGCATACCCCTCGGCACCTATTTATATCAAAAAGTCCATCACCAAACAGGAGTAGGACTCCTTATACTAAAAGAACTCATCTCTTAGTTTTCCTAATCAAATTCAATATGCCAAAATCAGACACAACCGCAGAAGTCTAAACGTGCTACAGTAGTCCGACTGCTACAGTACCCGCCGCGCTACAGTAATCCGGGTCCGCCACAGTAATCCGATCCGGTTGCTACAGTACCGTGCGCTACAGTAATCCGGCCCTGATTACTGTAGCGGATTTCCTTTTCTTTTCCATCCAATTTTGATCCGATTTACTTCGTGATTTTTCCAGTGCTTACACATACAACATGTGAAGCACGTTACAATTCCATTCTACACGATGTTCTTCCACCGTGTGTCACCTTGTATCCAATATCGTCACCCGACATCCTCGATCATCTGGACCTCAGCTTCTCTCTAAGGCTAGTCATGATCCCGCCGTCGTTGACCTATACTGACCTCCAAGTCACCTGCACACACAGAAATAAACCAATCGTTTTCGGACACAGATATCGTAACTTGACCTACATTAATCACACACACTCGCATCAACACCTTAATTGTTTCTAAACCAAATTCAATTTATAAACCAAATCACAAGCCAATTGTTTATCAGAAAATATTAATCATGCATATGATCTTACGTGTTTATATAGCGTCGTTGGATTCACTGTATTTAGGAAAAAATTTAGGTTAGACTACCCATATCCTAAATGCACACGCCACTTCATGAGAGTCCTCACGACACAGTGCCCCATCCACACCCGGTCAGCGATCTAACGTCAGGCAGCACCACCACGTTATCACCTAAAACTAGTATCCGATTTGGTATTTTTATAAGCCACGTGTTTATATGACTTTAATAATATAGAAAAATGAGTTTTTTAAGACTTTCTACCGTTATCTAAATTCATACGGATACTAATAAATGCATATAATTTACTTTTTACCTATAATTTTTGACTCTTTATCTTATTCAAAAAACTTTTGCGATTGATATTTTTGTTTTTATTACATGATAAATCATGAATAATATTTTACGTGTGACTAATTTTTTTTCTAATTTTTTAAATAAAACGGATGTTCAAACGTTAAACGTTAGACATGAAAACCAGAGAATTGATTTTTTTCGGACGGAGAGAGTACTGTATAAAACGGATGCAGTACAACCTTTTCCTTGTCCTCTCTGTCTCTCTCCACTTCTCCAGTCTCCACCCTTTTGCCTTTTTCCTGTCTCTCGCACCGGAGGTGAGGCACAGTGCGAGGCGACGAGGCTGAAGAAATAATAATAAAAAATAAATCTGAATAACAAACGGGAAACGAAAATACCCTAGGCCGGCCGGCGGGCGGCCGTGGTCTCGGCGGCACGTCGGAGACTGTTGCTGAGGGTGGGGGCGGCAGACGTGAGTGAGATGGTGGGCGGCGGGGGGAGGAAGAGGAGGAGGGAGGAGGAGGAGGTGGTGGTGGTGGCCGGGCGTAGTCGTGGAGCGGTGGTGGCGAGGCACGAGGAGCGGGAGCTGGACGGCGATGCTTCCGCCGGCGGGAGAAGGAGCCGGGGCGACGAGCTTCTCGATCCTGACCAGCTCACCTACATTGTAAGAGAATGCTCCCCGCTCGGTGTTCCTATTCCGTTATTTCTATTAATTGTTTTTTTTTGTGAGATGGTTGATGAGATGGTGGTTGCGAATCAGCAATGGTGTCATCTAAGATTGTAGCTTCATAGAATTTTGTGGTTGAATTTTTTTTTCTGTTTCTGCACGTAGTTTTGGTTTTGGTTGATAACAAGGTGATTACTGATTGGTAATGTAACATGGTGAGAGAGCGTGGTTAGTGTGTTAGCATCAGCTGATATCTTGGGGATTGTCTGTGGGAGTATTAGCCTGAAGCTGATAAGCTAGTGTCCATTTAGTGCATGAATTTCCTCTCTATCATGTGTATCGTTGATGGCGATTTCTGGTACAGTGGTATGTCCTCCTGGTGAAACCCAGAGTTTTGTTGGTACAGTACTTCAGTGCTAGCCCGGAGGATTTTTATGAGTGCTGTTGTAGCAGTGAACCAGCACATAATTTTGACCGCTTTACTATCCTGTGATTGGAAGCGTAATGTTTTCAAGATTGGTTTATATAGGCATGTATTGGTTAATTTGCTTTTTGTGAAAAATCTGCAAGGTTATTATCTATTACATACATAGAATGAAGCGATTAACTTGTGAGTTGATGTGATGCGTTATATAGGCCATTTAATCTAATTCTAATTTTTTTCTTGCTCTTAAACAAGATATTGAAATCCTGATTGTCATGCCAAAGCATTTGCTATGGTGTCATGGATTCTTTATTTAGGTACCATATGGCTAGCCTGATAAGTTACTTCAATAAGCTATTGGGGTGTCTAACCATAAGCTCACCAAACCTTCCCATAATCGATTTGTTTGTCAGGTAAAACTATATTATAAGCTCTAGAAAGTGTAATAGATAAACAATAAAAATCCCGCATATATGCCAAGTAAAAAAGTTTAACATTCTCTTTTGTTTCATTAGTTGTCAGCCCATGCATCCTCATTAATTCATGTTTCAAACAAAGTTTTTAGCAATAGCTTTGTTGGCCAGTTGAGCTTTATAGTATTTGAATTGAAAACCTTAAGCAACATGATATTCTACCAGGATGACTTATATAGCGATAGTTACATTTGACTAAATTTTCTTATATTCTACAATTCTATACTATATTATCATTATTAAGATTATAATTTTTGTTGCACATGCTGCATATTTCTAGAGTTGATAGTCTGTGCAGAACCGCAGACATAAGAAAACTCTGGTTTTGGTTTGAAATGTATACTGACTGGATTTTCGGATGCGCTGACAGGTGACAATCTATTTGTACACCCATATATAAAATCATATATGATTCAGTTTATATCTCCTTTTATCAATTTCTAGGTAGTTTCATGTTTTCTGTTATTTTCTGGATCACCATAGGATTTGTAACTGTTTATTATATAATGATGTAGGATTTCTAGCTTTCCTTCCTTGCCATGATTAATGTGGGGGGTCTAGTATTATGATACATGAGGGTGAAGGTTCTACATTTGTATAGTAAAATCATAGCCTGATTAGTAGATTGCTGGGTTCTTTGCCATGATGAACGCAGTATTATGTTGTAATTTTGGATTTTAATTTGATGCTTAAAACTTGATTCAGTACTGGGAAGCACATATGGTATTGACGTTGATAATTGTCAATTTGTTTGCTTTCTAACTTGCCCGTGTCTGAGCTGCAACTTCTAATACCAGTGGTTCAGAAGGACAAATACCGTACCATATAGCTGACTATGGTTTGCATTCACACCCTCATATTTTCGCTTTTGCTTATACTTATAAATCAAAATTCGAATTTTTAATCTTAAATTTGGAGTTTTTTCATCAAAGTTTATTTTTCAGCATTTGCTTTTAGATTGCTAAAAACACGTATATAAAATTTTTATTCACGAATTACTTTTTATTTGCAAATATGCTGTTTTTCTTTTGCCAAACAATGAGGGCCTCAGTTTCCAAGTCTAATTTATCAGTGATGGCCTGATGGGTTAGATGCTACTTTTGGCACCTACATTAGTTTTTTTTTTGTTTGGATAGTGAGCTTTGAGGAATTCTAGGGAATGAATTATTCTTTCCGCGTTTGCTAAATGCTAATGCATTCTAGATATTAGGTCTTCAACCTTCTATTTCCATACTTACTCCCGAAATGTCTTTCTCTTTCACACGTTGTCTTTATCTTTTGTTTGCAGTCTTAAAAACAATTTTCTCTTCGTGAAATATCAGCATAAAATAAATTATGATGTATGCCGTACAGGATGAAAAACTTCAAAACGTCCTAGGTCATTTCCAGAAGAAGTTTGAAGGTGGAGTATCTGCTGAGAACTTGGGTAAGGTGACTACAGCTTTGCCACATTTTCTACATGGAGCTACTGGTGTTGTACTGAACTAGTGATGTATGTGCAAAATCATTCACACTTCATAGGGTCACAATACGGGGGTTATGGTTCATTCTTGCCAACATACCAGCAGTCTCCTGCCTCATTTCAATCTAGAAGCACTGCAGTTCTACCCAACCATGGCAGTGCCTCAAGATCACCTTATATGCCACTGGAGGTATACTGCAAACTTCATAATGCCATGTTGGCTTATTTGGATTACTCTCTAATGTTAGCACCATGTTGTGATGTACTTCCAGAGTGCAGAGGAAAACCCTTTTGTCAAGCATGCAATAGATAGCAGGACGAAAAACAATTATGGCCAAAGAATGTCCACTGAGAATTATTATTCTCAACAGTACAGCGGTCCTGAGCAGAAAACAGCAAAAATACGTATCAAGGTGAACAATAAATGCCTAGCAAGAAATAATGCTGCTATCTACAGTGGCCTTGGCCTCGACATTTCTCCTTCCTCATCTATAGATGACAGTCCACAAGGGAGCATTGAGGCTCCTGAGTCAAAAATTTTGCCAGATGAATCTGCAGATGCCATTTTTCAGGTTAAATTTTGCACCATCAATTCAATTTAAATACGCAGAACCTCTGATGATCGATTTTTAAGAGATTAGATAATTCATTTTGTTGTTTGAACAGATAATGACCCACCATTCTGTTCCTGGAGGATTCTTGCTCTCACCTCTTCCAGAAAATGTTCTGGGACTGAGAAAAAAGTCAACAGCTGTAACTAAGAAACATGAAGCACCTGCATATGATAATAACAAATCAGAATTACAAAGGAACTGTTGCCATAGAACCTCTGCTGCTCCAGATAACAACTATCAGTTGGTGAAGAAAATTAAATGTGATGAACAGAGAGGTCACCTTTCTAAGTTCGAGAATTCAGCATGCATACATAACAATGCAACAATTATGAAAAAGGGAACTAAGCCTGAGTTGCAGGATATTTCAGAGGATACAGATTTAATCCGTTTACCAAGAAGTGCAAAGATAGACAAACACGCAATTGGGGAATCAGCAGACTTTATGGCTGAGACTTCAGGTCACCTAAAGGAAACAAAGAATGGTCCATTCAAGGGGAAAAGAAGTACTGAGAGTTCATTGTCAATCATCCATGTTAAAGCTGATAATTTAGCAAATGATGATATACATCCAAAAGGCAATGGAAATATAAGAATAACTTTAGTAAGAAATGCTTTTAAATATTCTAGGAAGGAGAATAAGATGGAACATTCACTTGTTGATGGGTTTTCACATAAAATTAAATCTGATGAACGCAATGATCAATTTGTTGCCACTTCAAGTCAACTGCAAATTGATCCTCCTAAGAAAATATCACTTAAGAGAGACAAATGGAAAGTGGTGCGTGCAAAAGATGAACCATCACAGTACAAAAGTAAGGAATCGAGAAGTTTGGCAGATGCAGGGTCCATGGGTACCACAGAAATTGTAGCAGGAAATTCTTCTGAATTACTGATAGGGAAGAAAGTGTCCTCTTTGCAAGCTTCGCTGTCTAGGAAGAAAATCAAAGTTAAGACCCATAAAACACCTAGCTATGGTACCCCTAAAAAACCTAATGGTGATTTTGAGCGTGATGCGTTGGATCATAGAATTGATTCGAGTTGCATACATCTTGAGGATAAGAGCTTGAAGACTGGGAGCGAGACTGTTACAGCTGGATTGACTGATAAGCATTTTTCAGGTGGTGGAAATGACGAAGACCACAAGATCTCTCCCATGTTGGTTGATAAGTCTGTTCCTATGCCATCAAGGTGCAAGAATGAAACTGCAGAATCATCCATGGCAACGCCTGCTCCTAAACCTTTTGACCAATGGGTATGCTGTGATAAGTGTGAGACTTGGCGCCTTTTACCCTATGGGATGAATCCGGATATACTTCCAAAAAAATGGCGGTGTAGCATGCAGAGTTGGCTGTAAGTTTCTGCAAGAAACATTAAATCTGATTCATTATTTTTTATCTTCTCATTTCATGCTTTATATTTGTCTACCCACCAGTTTCTGTGAACTGAAATAACTGACAGGAGTATTCCCTTCACTCTATATACACACGCCACAATTTAGTTTCATCTGAAACTCAAATGCGGTCTTTTCATTTTCAACTGCCCTGATAGGCCACTACCTGAGAGGGAAAACTGTTGAGATCACATGATTGATTTTGTTCTGATTTATTTGTGATCTTTGGATTCATGTTTTTTTCTTCCAGGATCTTCTGGAAAATTATATCTCCAGTCATGTCATTGATTGCAAATACTGTTGAGCAATTTTTTTTGCATTCATGGTGCTTGTTTATTTTTAATTGATTACTGTTGTAACTCTTTGTAGGCCTGGAATGAATAACTGCAAAGCAAGTGGCGATGAGACTAACCGAGCTGTTCGTGCACTTTATATGGTTCCTGCACCTGAAAATAACATCGTTTTCGATAGTCGTTATGATACTGCTGCATTATTTAGATCCAATGATGCAGTCATCGCTTCAGATAATTTAAGGATGGCCAAAATGTCAAAGTCTTCAGTGAAGCTAGATGCTCCTAGGAATCCTGATGATCTTGACTGCTTTCCTAAACTCAGAGAAAAACAGAAACGGTTAGAACCATCAGATAAAGGTGCAAAATCTAAGGCTTTCTCCATTCGGGTTCTATTATTATTCATTTGATTCTAATTGTTTTTTCTTCAGGACAAACATTTGCAAAAGATCAGATGCATCCAAAAGGGAAAAGCAGTGGGTCTGATTATGATAACCTGATAAAATCAAAGAAATTGAAGAAAGTATATGATAAACCTCCCAAGAACCATCCCCCTGAGTTTGAAAGCAAAAGTAGTCCTTCAACCAAGGAAACTCTAAAAGAACTGCCGAAGCATAGTAATATTTCACCTGGTATGGGAATGTATGCTTCACCTTCATCAAGTAAGCGGTTTTGTGATGGAGATAACATTTTCTCAAATAGGCGCACTAGAGCTTCAGATACAAGACAATCTGATCTTCAAGACTTGTCCATTAAGAAGAATAAATCAAAACAAATGCAGTTAAAACATCATGGTCCTTATCCTCTGGCTTGTGATGCCTTTGCAAAACATGTTGTAAATGAAGCTTTAAGTGAAAGCAATGCTGCCAAGGAGAGGCCTGTGTCAGACCTGAAGTATGTGGAGGTAAATGATCATGAGAAATCTGCTCATGCCAGAGGCCCTTTTTCTGGGATGGATAGCAATGCAATATATGGTGAGAAAGAGGGTTTAGGTGAGAAAAACCTGGAGAATATGTATTTCCAGCACCCATTGCTCTCTGAAAGTTCAGTAAGGAGGAATATCTGTAACGTGCAAGCATCTACAGCTGCCACTTCCAGTTCATCTAAGGTGTCTAGTTCCCACAAGATTATACCTGACTTTCAAGAAACAAGGACATCACCTGTTGAGTCAGTTTCTTCATCACCCTTGAGAACTTCTGAAAAGAAAAACTTCGATCGACATAGAACAAATTCATGTACAGTGGCAGGAATTTTGCATTCTCAGGAGTTGGCGAAAACCGGCGCTTCATGCTCCAAGGAAAAATATGGTTTTGAATGTGGTTCTGGTCACACAAATCCTCATGTTTCTGGTTGCTCTAATGGAGACATGCATCAAGATGCTTGGGAGGATGGGGACTTGCAGAAGGATAAACAAGATCTATTGACAAATGGATTGTGCAACAGCAGAAGTTCTGGGCTTGGTATAAGGCACGACCAAGGGCAACTGAATCCTGTGGTGGATCAGAAAGTTAATTTGCATGTCCTTTCAATTCATGGCAATGGTGATTTCAGAAGGCCAACACCCAATCAAAGTGGGAAGACATTGTCTCAGTATAATTCAAATCAAACTGACCAAACAAAAATGTCCTCTGGGAAGCAACCAACACAGGCTAAGCCTGATAAAGGGAATGTAGAATACAGATACCTGAAAACAAATCCATCTACTGTTGAAGGAAGCAAGCTATTGCCAGGATTAAACAATAGAGTGAATGGAAATACCTCCTACAAGGCAAAACAGTCAAACAAGTCTGTAGCCAAAAATATGAAGCATGCAATTCTTAATGCTGACGCTTCAATTCAAAGTAATGCATCTGTTCTGCTGAAGGAAGCTAGAGATCTGAAGCACTTGTCTGACCGCTTAAAGGTTTGGATGTTTGATGCCTTACTGAAATAATTTTTTTACTTAAAGTTCTCTTGATTCAGATTCCATTGCCCTCACGTACAGGGAAAGGGGGATGACCTTGAGAGTGCAAACATGTGTTTTGAGGCTTGCCTAAAATTTCTCTATGTCGCATCTATCAAGGAGACTCCTGGTATTGATAGCTCGAAACAAGGGGATACTCTCAATATCATGACATTATATTCTGCTACTGGAAACCTGTGTGGGTAAGCAATTTGCAGTTCACGTCTTCTACAGGCAGGCAGCATATAGTTTTGTTGTTAGATTACTATTTGTATTTGTACCCTTTTAACATTCTTGAATGAATTCAGGATGGCAGTAACTTCTGTTTTGGGAATTGGGAAAAAATGATTCTTGTTAGGAACCATTTCAAAACAACTACTAGTGCCTTAATTGCTTCTTGTGTGTACTTCTAACTATTATGGTTGAACTTTCATGCATTCGATGTCTGTTCATGGACATGCCTTTCATTTAACTGTTAAATACAACTTGTTCCTTTAATTCTTGTGTAAAAATTAATATCGCACATATACTATACTAATATGCCCTGTTGGCTTGTTCAACAGATTTTGTGCCCGTGAATTTGAGCGACTTAAGAAAATGGCAAATGCTGCTTTGGCATATAAATGTGTGGAAGTAGCATACATGAAGGCAGCCTTCTACAAGCATCCTGGTGCAAGTAAAAATAGTCATGAATTGCAGGCGGCATATATGATGGCTCCTCCAGGTTTTACATATGCTCTAATTCATGATGTTGCTTAGTTGTTTAATAGTTTATGAAATGACCTCCTTGGAATGGGCTTGACCATCAAGGGGCCATTTTTTTTAATTATAATTGTTGTTGTGGTCATTTGGATTTGCATGGTGATGCTTTCTTCATTTCTCAAACCAAGGTTCCTTTTGGAGGTCAGGATCAGATTATCCTAGGATCAAATATTTCTCAAACCAAATGCCTCAATCCTCATAAAAGTAGGGATGCTTAAATATATGAAAATCTGTATCTGTATTCAGTTTTATCATAAGTAAAATGTAATAGCTTAGAAACGGATAGAAAGTAAAGTAAGTTTTTCAATGGTTCTAGGATTTCGTCCTTGCACTATTATTTTTGTGAATCTCGTATCAATTTTCAATATTTTGTTTATTAGACAAAGACAACCTTCATTTTTTTTGGTGATACCAATGCTGAAACAAGTTACAATCCATTCTTTTGTTAAAAATGTCTGATAATCCACACTCCTCTTGTTTTATCCTTGGCCAGCTGAATCACCGTCATCTTCTGCCTCAGATGTTGATAACTTAAATAACCCAATTACAGTTGCTAAGATTGCTATCACAAGAGATCTATGCTCTTTTCAGATTTCTAAAAATTCAATATCTCGAAACAATCATCACTTGATGGGATTGCTTGCTTATGTAAGTTGCGTATTTTCGCCACTTGGATAGTTGATATCAATATCTCAAGTTATGAGTTTTGACTTATGGCTGCACACAGCACCTGCAATTGACATTGCATGGTTAATATTTCTCCATTCAATTCTTATTTATATTTAGAGCGATACATGTTATTGTGGTCAAATGTGTACTTACGGTAACTCCATGATTGTAAATTTCAACCTGACAGTTTCTCCTATGATTTTTTCAATTTGCTAGATAAGGTGAGTATTTAGGACCAATTACCATATAGTATAGTGGTACTAAAAATGTTCAAGAAAATCAAGCTCATCTTATGCTGAAAGAGTAAGGATGAAGAACATCATACTTCTGTTTTTCTGCATGGAACATATAGAAGATTATAAATACCAAAATAAGTCCCCATATGGTGAAAAGTCAGAATAATACGATTCTATTCCACATCACAGTCTTAGTTGATTCCCAAACAGATCAATCCCAGACTCCCTGTTCTGTGCAAAAATTAAGCCTATACTTGTTTGTGTCTGTATGTGCCAGCTTGTTAAGTGATTGATGACAAATTGGCAATTCTGCCTGAATGTTGCAGCAGAGTTTTGTATCACTGGAAACTGCTTATAGATTTCTAGAGAACGTAGAAAAATTATGCCCAGGTGTTTCAATTTTAGAATTTTTCAAATTTTAAAAGTGATAATACTCTTCAAACCTTTTGGTTCAGTTTGAATTGTGTTATTTGTTAGTTCAAGTTGACTGGTTATTTATCCCAGTAGCTACTCCACAATTATTATCCAATCATGATTTGAGATATCTTAGTGAGAATTAAGGAAGTTTCACTTCTATTTTTTTTTAGTTTGTAAGTATTTTATTTCCTGATTGCAAGCTCTTGTACAGGCAGAGGACACTAATTATGCATTTGAGGGAACCAGAAAGTCGCAAAGTGCATTTTCTGCCTATATTTCTGGTCTCAAGAAAGATCAGTCTGATGGCATTGGTCTTTTAAGGGATGCCCTTAATTTCAATTTCCATAATGTCAAGGGGCTGCTGCAATTGATTCGTATGTCACTGGAGTGTATCAACCATGAAAGTGTTAAGTAATATAATGGGCATTCTTTCTGTGAATAGATATACAAGTTGGCAATGTCTCTATGTCGTTTTACAACAGATGCCTCCAGTATGGTTGTAAGAATGGAGCAAGATTAGCAATTTTCTAACAAAGGAAATTTATGCTGCCATGGTTATCACCTGGAAGTATTCTTTGTGAACGATCTTTTTTTACCTGTGCCAACCAGGGTTTTACAGAGAATTAGTCAACAAGTATAAATTGCTACTTTTCAGTTTCAATGTCTGATTAGTTTCCAATTCCATTTGTTGACTTGAACCCAATATTCACCTATTCATTGCTGTGCTGGTAAGAAATACTCATTTTGTTTACCCTCCTTTTATACATGTATGCCTGAGCCTGAGTATCCACCTAGTGGCTGGCTTGCTCAATCTTCTCTTGTACTCTTGAATCTTGATACGAAATGTTGCATATTTTGTACACTCCAAATGTTGAATCCATTAAATAAGAAACTTATAATCCTAGCAAACTGGCTAGATTTACTCTTATTAGAGTATTTGTTTTTTATTTCTAACATATACAGCTGATTTTTCTTAAACAGGGAAAAGATTGCAGTGGGACAATGTTGAACCTAATAATCTATGCCCGAGTTCCTACGGAAGCATAGATCTATCAATGAAGGTTCCAATAGGCAAGAAACTTTAACTCTTTCGTTCTTAAATTTTTATGTTGCACTAGTGTTTTAGTTCAGTCGTGTACTTAAATTGATAACTAAGTCAAGAATGTTTGTGTGATTGCACTTGGTGTTATTTCACTAGATCTGCCCTCCTTCCCCCATCTAATAGGTAGGCTATATTTGTGACAGGTAATAGGAAAAACCTGGATAATTCTTTTTTCAGAACCATATGCTATGGATTAGGAGAAAGACAAAAGCATATCCGTCATTCTGTTACAACTGCAGTGAAGTAATCTTATATGTTCTTATGTTGGCCAAGTTTGAAACAAGACATCGTTTGTTGCATTCAGTTGTGGAGGCGCATCATAACTCAGCTACCAAGTGAACAAACTTGCAGAGGATGGAGAAGTGAGGTCATTCTGCCACCACCTCTGACTCCAATTTTTGTGTACATGTATGCAAACTAATAATGAGCTAACTGCTGCCCCTTCTTTCTCCATACTGCTGCACATCTATATAGGTATACCTGAAAGGCTAAAACAGAAAACAGAAATGGAGAACTTTGATACAGTTTCAGTTGATTTGTCTGTTCTTCCTGAGTGACTTAAATTCATTCTTTTGGTATACTGCAAAAACAGCTGCCTAATAGCTACTACCTCCGTTAAATAATGTAAGTCTTTCTAGCCTTGTCTAAATTCATCAATTGGTGAATATATATATTTTATATATATATGTCTAGATTTAATAGCATTCATATGAATCTAGATAAGGCTAGAAAGTCTTACATTGTAAAACAGAGCGAGTAAGTGATTCTTAGTGCAGTAGGCCATTTTTGAGCTAACCGATGATGGTTGTGTTTTTCTAACATGGCAAGTGTTGTACGGGTTCCTGCCTCAGCATCTCCATTGTACATTTGTTACCTGCTTATATGATGTTATTCAAAAATATTATTTGCATCTGGAAAGGCTGTCTGATCCCATATGTTAATATATTATACATTTATATTACAGTGAAAAAGGAAACTCAATCCGGTGACTTTTACAGCAGGGTGTATATACCTTTCTCTTTTCCAAAAAAAAAAAATCCATCTTGAATTTTCTTCCCCTTTCACTTGGGTATTATTTCAATCAGCCTAAGGCAACTGGATAGACTATGAATTGCTTATAGGGAGAAGTGAAATGTTATATATTATAAATCTAATAAAAAAGAACCTTTAGAACTTGATGCATAAAATTTTGAGAAATAAACCCAAACTAGGTAGTGTGTAAGCCACGACCAAAAGTCATTCATATTTCAACTTCGTTTGTGATTTTGACTTTTTAATAGTAGTTTACACGAGCTTTAATACAACTGGGGGTTCGCCCTATATTTTTCCATGGGAGAGAATGCTAATATTTCACTTTCTAAAAACTTGTATTGAATTTATCTAAAAAAATATTGGGCATAAAAATTATACACTCATTCAACATAATCTAAAAATAAATAACTTGTATTAGGAACATATATTTTTGTTTAAATTATATAAGTGAGCTAATTTTAGATATGTATAAATATTATGAATGCATCTGGTAACCTATTGGGGATATATTTTCAACCTAATTTCTAAAATTCAGTTTTAGAGATCAATTTTAGAGATCTCTTTTTGAAGATGCTCTAAGCTTCAACGGTGTAGTGGGCGGAGGTTACTATTGAAAAAGAAAGATATACAACAAGAAAAAAAAAGTCTCGCATGTAGTAGCAGCTTTATTCAACACATCCTCATTGAGTAACTGGGTGGATTCTAGAGAGAAAAGAGGAAAACGTTAAACTTTTGGTCTCTTGTCTTATTTTGAGTTAAAATATCATCCCTAAATTGCAACAACACAAATCTTAACCCTTCAACTTGCAAAATCCGGTTAAATTAGGTCCTCTAGTAATATAGATGTTGGTTTTGGCTGACATGATATCCTAATCGGCAAAAAGAAAAAAAACATGTAGGGGCCATATGTATGTGTGGGATCCACCTCCTTCTTCTTTACTCTCTCCCATCTCTATTTCCCTCTACTATAGTGCGAACCGATGGCACCGAGCACAGACATGCGATAATGGATCTTATCGCAACAAACCGCGGTGACGCTCTAGCTCCGTCCGCACCCTCTTGGGTTGTGGTGGCAGAGATAGGAGAGTGTGCAACGAGGTCGGGGGTCGTGGCTCCCTCCTTCCCGTTGTCTCTTTCCTCACCAGCCGCCACTGCTGCCTTATCACGAACGGGATGACAAACTTGAGTTCATCGACTCCCTAGCTAGTCCAAGTCAGGAAGTATGAGGACAACGCGAGAGAGAGCCACGAGGCTGAGGTCAGCGTCATCATCCCCTAGGCCCTAGCTAGCATGTTGTCGATTGCCAGGGAGCCACATGGACGAGGTGGCCATGTGGAAGATGAGCACACCCTTTATCTCCCTCGTTTGCTTAGCAGTCTCCATCCGCCTATGAATGTGCAAGCATTGACGTAGCCAAGGAAAGAGATGGAGCTCGTTGGGGGTGAGAGGAGAGGTGGAGCTCACCATGGAGCTAGGGTTGAATGCGAGGGGGGCAAAACTTGGCATGATGGCCACATCACGACGGTGCTCCCATTCCGAATGTTTGGTCGCGTTGCAAAGGGGAACCGTGGAGGGGAAAAGGTTTACTATGAAGGAGGACTGAGGGGTGGTGATTGAGTTTTAACCATACCTAAGATAGTAAGGAAGGTGAAATGGCGACTGGGCCTAGCATGCTACCAAGGTCACTACCGTCATTGTTGGCATATAAAGGATCAACAAATCACATAGGATGAATGTGCACCTAAAAAAAACTACCAGTGAAAATTAAATCCCCATTGAAGTCTTTGATCCCAACTACTAGAGCCTCTAGTCTTAAGGTTTCTGCACATATAGAAAACTTTCACCAAACACTCTGGTACAAGGTACAAGATACTTTGGTACCCCAAAACTCAGTCTATCAAAGTTGAGCATAGAGATACCATAGCATAAACTAATCCAAAAGCAACACATAGTGAGAACAAAGGGACATGACATTTTTTTCTACCGAAGTTTGAATTTCTCAATCCTACTCTCCATTGAGGTGTTTCAAGAAGTCGGATTGCACTTGATCCCTTGCCTCAACAAGCTCACAACCACGAGAAAGCCTTGAATCAATACCAAGGTGAGTCGTTCTCGGATGGCCATCGGAGGTCCAAATCAAATGACAGACTCCAAACTTCGATGAGACCCGCTTTATCAAACCAACTCCTAGAAGTGAGCCCAGATCTAATATGTTATATCATTTCCCCATGGAGGTATGGAAGACCTCATACACACTTCCCGAGCAAATCACACCATTGAATTGCTCGCAAGTGACACATAGCTGGCTAGGAGGAACATCTCCAAGAGTAATAGACTTGAATGAATGCTGATGGTGATCCCGAAGTGCTCCACACCAAATCCTAGTTGTCTTCCATAATTCCCAAGTGCTCTCTTTACCCTCTCTTTCTCCATAAGAATCTACACTAAAATCACGAAGGAGTGATGAAGATCCCTAGATGGGTTGGTGGAGTTGAAGTGTCACCCCCCCCCCCCCCCCACCAAGGGAGGTAGAGTCAACAAATTCTTCCTCAAACCGAACTAGTCATTACTCATAGTTCAAACACCGGAGACTCTTGCGACACTTAAGCCCACTCAAAACACACAATTTGGAATATCAGGTGACTATCCCTAGAGACTCTAGTAGAAATTTTTTGCTAGATAGAAAATTCCTATTGGAGACTTAGTCCTTTGGGCTAGACACTCTGGTTCAAACTCACTATTTCACAAAAGAGTTATTATACAAGGATGAGGATAAGTCAAACCAGCCAAATAGCCATCACGATAGCCAAAACCAACCTCAATACTATCAGAGGCCCTAATTTGATCTAGTTTTTCAAGTCGGTGGGTCTAAGATTTTAGTATTGCGATTCAGGGATAAGATTAAAACTCGATGGCAAGATAAGGGACCTATAGTGGACTTCATCCGGAGGGCCGAAACAGCCCAGCAGTCACCAAACGCAACTCAGGCCCAATCCATGCATCCCTCCCAAAACCCTAGCCCGCCATTCTCTACACCACCCTATATATACACATTCCCAAGAAAGCTGTGGGTTCGTGTTCCTCCGCCGCCTCCTCCCTCGCCGCGCAGCCGTCAGCCTCACTTGCTCCAACGATCCGATGCTGTTCTCTTTTTCTCTCCTCTCCTCTCCTCTCTGATTGATCTGCGATCTCTTTCGGTTTCGGTTTGGATTCTTTTGTTTCGTTTGCTTTTTGCTGTTGGTGAATCTTGGGGACGCTGTGGCTGTGATGCGTATTGATAAGGGATTTTCTGAGGGATGGAGACCTGGTTTTCCTCCTCCTGATTGAGAGAAACCAATGGATCCTTCTGAGCCTGCCCAAACCGACCCAGCGATTTCATTCTTCTTTTTTTTCTCTGTTTTGTTTGTGTGCACTTTGTGATCTGAATTTCTTTGTGGTGAACGAAATCCTGTGCCAGATGTGCTCTCAGTTGATGTGAGGATAATTTTTCACAGAAACTCTTTGATGTGTTGACCCGAAAATTCAGACTACAATTATCTGATCAGCTGCTGAATCTTGCCCTTCCAAAAAAAGATTGTTTTTTATTAGAAAGATTAGCTGATGAATCTGCCTTGCAGAAAAAAAAAGGATTTTTTCATCAGAAGATTCAGTTTTTTCCCTTGTTTCCGATTTGAGTTCGATTTGGTACCTAAACAGAGAAGCCGTGCACAATAAGCCGATGCTCTGGACGAAGAGGAGGAAGGAAGCATGGTAGTGCGCACGGAGATTGCCACAAGGTGGTCTGCATGTCTGCTTGCCGTGACGCCTTCGGGTTTTGATCTTGCAGGCCTGGATTTGACCCACATTTTTATCTGTATATTTTACTGCCATTTTGTGTGGTAATCGTGGATTTGTACCACCCATCCTAGCTTCTGCAAAGCCAAACACGAACTCCGGAAAGGGACTGCTTTGGTAGCGCTGAACTCAATGGAGACGTTGTTGAAATACCATCACGATAAAGCTGCGTTGGTGAGGAAATTTATTAAGAGAAACACCTTTTCTTAAGCAGGTTGCGCATCAAATAAGATCGTAAGGAAAACACTTTTCAGGATACTATAAGAAAGCAATTCAGTATCGTATTTACGGGCTCGCATTTCAACTCTAAAATGGTCAGATACATATAGGCATAGTGATGCCCCGAGGGCTGGACGAAAAAAAAACTCGTTCGGCTCAACGAAACAATAGTCTCTCTCACCATCTTGCTCTTTAAAATGTGAAATTTGTTATTTTATCACTCAATGATAATATTAAATAAGTTGTTACTTATGACGAAAAATAACGCGAGTGTTTGTAATAAAATGAAAAAGTAGCATCTAAGTACTAGTTTTAAAATTATCTAGTGTTACGGGTTGAAAATGACCTTAAACGTGGGTTTCGTCTCTTGTTTCATTTCGAATTTTGGTTTCTCTAAAATACAATTATCAAACGGGATACTCTTTTTTTTCATTCTACTTTTGCTCGAAATCTGAAATGGGTTTCTCTCTTTTTTTTATTTTATTTCTGACCGTTTGGCCCTTGCTCACTTGCCCACACTAATTCTCGCTGTTGCCCCTATATACACAGGAGCAAAACGGTCACAAATAATATTAAAAAGGAAAAAATTATTTCAGATTTGGAGCAAAAGAAGAAAATAACAAAATAAAGTAGCGTTATCGTTTGATAATAACATTATAAAGAAACTCAATTCCAAAAGTGGCATAATAGATGAAACCCGAGTGATAGAATAGCAAACTTTTCCTTTAAAATGGACAGAATATGCTTTAGGCCAAATACTCGCTTCCCAAATCTAGCTAGGGCCGTGCTCGTCGGACACAGCCAGGCAGGGCGGGTTCAGCGCCGCGCTCGCGGCGGAGCGGTTCCCGGAGAGGCTCGCCGCCGTCGTGTTCCTCACCGCGTCCATGCCGCCTCATGGCCGCCACCACCGAGGAGGTAAACGTGAACTGCTTGCGATGCATGCATTTGGGATTTTTTTTTTTTTGAGAGAAATGCATCTGGGAATTGGGAAGCTTCTGATCAATCTGGATCTCACTTTTTTTTTTCTTTTGCTCTATCTGCTGCTAGCGGTCTCATTTTTGTCGAGAAGAAATGAATATGATGATGTTTTAACATTGTAATGACTAATGAAACACCCAAAACTGTACATGGAACTTTAAAATTTATACCATAGTACAATCATTTTGCTACATTTCAGACGCACCCAAAATTGTACTACAATAGAAGTATTCATGATCACAATCATTTCCATGATCACTGAAGTACCTAAAAGAAAATATTTTAACCTCGTCTTAATATTTGGTTAATAACATAGGTATGGTTATTTTTGAAATAGATGTATTTATTTGTAAGCCTACAAGTGCTCCCATGTAATTCATCACCTCGGGCGGCGGTCTTAAGCAACGGTTCAAAACTTATATGAAAGTATTCTTTTACGAAGAAATATTTTTTTATAAACAACACATTTAAGATAAACCCATTTTTAGTCCATTGCTGTTAATTAATCGTGGTCAAATATAGGATGCTAGCTCGATGCCTCCATGCCAAACATCACCCATCTTCAAAAAGTATTACTCCCTCCCTCTAGTTTCTTATATCTGACACCGTTAAATTTTGAATCTACTCCCTTTGTCTTAAAACAATTTTATTTTTCACTCATCACACATATATATAATAATACAAAAACTAAATATTATAATACACTCGACTTTATCAAATCTCAATACAATTACTCCCTATTTTATCTATTACCAACCCATTTATTCTTTGCATTCATAAACTCCAATGCAATGATTAGTCAGAAATAAACTTATTTTGGGACAAGCTAAAATAGATTAAAATGATCTAGCTAAAATAGATTAAAATGGTCTTATTTTACGATGGAGTTGCTACATTAGACCATTTATTTTATATGAAAATTACGTAATTATGATTTTTGATTTTTTTAGATTAAAAATACTTTAAGCATGACCTATATATTTGTGTATTTATTAAAAAAATTTAATAAAACGAATTGTAATACTTATATCTAAATATCAATAGCATCAAACATGAAAATATACCGTAGAGAGGAGGTTTTCTCTCCACACACTTATTGCACATACATACCAGCATGGAACTGTGAGGTGATCCGGCGATCATAATATAGTCAGACGTAATTAAGTTCACTTATCTCCACAAACAATTATAATTTGCTCTGACTAGACTACAAACAATTATTACATCCTCACCTTTTATCTTTTGCTTATACTTATAAACCAAAATTCTAATTTGCAAAAAATTACAGTTGATTTTGAGGTTTTCTTATAGTAGTTTATTTTTTTGCCTTTGTTTTAGATAGCTAAGAACCCATATATAAAAAAATTATCTATAAATTATTTTTTAATATGTTGTTTGACTTTTTTTTTCTAAAAGGCAAAATGATGAGACCCTTAATATTTTTTCTTCTACGGTCAAATCATCACCGAATACAGTACACTCATAATGTACGGAGTTACAATTAACTTTTAACCGCCAAATTAAATGGGTTTGTACTTTGCGTGCAGTACTTAAGCCTTGTTGGGGCAGACTTCTTCCTGGACTCGAAGGAGCTGGAGCAAACGAGCCGGAGATCCCTGGAAGGCCGGAAACCCTGAGATATTCGGGCCCAATTTCATGGAGCAGAAGCTTTACCAGCTAAGCCCACATGAGGTAATAATGCCTTAACCAATCGCATCAACATGGAATTAAAAAGGTTAAAGATTTGTCAGCCCAAATAATTGGGGTATGGATGATCCACACCCTTATCTTTTTATTTCTCTTATGGTTATAAACTAAATTTTAAATTTAGAGTTAATTTAGGGTTCATGCAGTTTATTTTTTAGCTTTTACTTTTAGATCGCTAAGAGTGCATTTCTAAATGTTTTCATAAATATGACATTTGACGTTTCCCTAAAAAATCAAACAACGACCTTAATGATCTCGTGTTATTATTATTTTTGCTCCAAATTTAATTTCATTTTGAATGCTACGAGTTCCGCCGGTTCCAAATATTTGCCACCGGCGATGGCGGCTGCTAACTAAAATTCGGGGCGGGAACACAAGCATCCCGCGCGCTCCCAAAGTGCCTCTGTGGCGGCGATCCTCCTATCCGCTAATGGCACGCGTCAGTCTGTCACCCTCGCTACCATCACTGGGAGATGTGGAGACGAGTGTTGCCGTCTATATGAAAATAGTGACCGATCCGTACCGTATCGCCGAGTCGTAATACCAATAAATTTCAGTATAACTATAGAACCAAATAACACGATTAATTTGTTATATTTAGTCTGATCGGTCTAATTAACCATAAAATGTGTTTATTAAACTATTATAGTCTTGTAGCACGGTTGCGCTCGCTTTCATGGACAAGTCAAGTTGTTTTAATCCGTCGTTATTTGTATTCTTTAAGAAAATAATAATGTTTTTATGATATACTTATAGAAAAATGCAAATATAGCTGGTTAAAGTTATATAATATCCATCAACTATAGCTATTAACGTAAAAAACATATGCACTAAAGTGAACGTATAAAATCCATATAATTTTGTTTAATCATCCGTATTCTGACTAATCGTTTGACGGCGCCTCATCCGTCCGATACCGTTATTCTGTCGTGGTGACAAGAGATGGGAAAGAGAGAAGAGAGGGGCAGGGTGAAGTGCGGAGGAGAATATGAAACTGACTTGCACGTGGGCCCCTTTGGGTACAATATGAATCTGATTTTTAGGGGTTGTCGGTTGTGTTACTTTTAACGGACTATTCATATGTTATTTCATGGAATTTGTTCTCGTGTTTCTCTGACTCTAACCGGTATACTTTTATGAAAAATTTATATATATAGAAATTTACAGTACGTCCATATCCCATCTTTATATAAGTAGATTTTTAATAATTGTACTAGTTAATTTTATTGTTTATGCTATTAAATAGCTATAAAAAATTAGGTGGTTATCATTTGGCTTTTTGAGGAAAAAGTAAAACAATATATTTATAAGTAAAACTTTTATATATGTGTTTTTAGCGATCTAAAAATAAATGTTGAAATAAACTACGATATAAAAACCTCAAAATGAACTCTAAATTTAAAATAAAAAAATTAAATTTTAGCTATAAGCATAAACATAATGAAATGATAGGTTATAATCGTTTATTTTTTTATCTTTCGTCACCAAAAGAACATACCTAAAATGACATCAATCAGTTATACAAATTATAATGATATATTTTAGAACACGTAATTTGGAGATCCAATTAATTGACCCAAAGGATAATTGACCCACGTTGCCGATTGAAAACGGAGGGGATATATTATTCTACACATAGCCGCAGATTGATAACGGAGGCAATATTTTTATATATTCTACACTTAGCCGAAAACGTATAGAAACATCTATGACACTGGGCACATTTATTATCACACTTAAAATCTCATCCATCCGTTAAAAATATTTTATTTTTAGGCTATATCGCATATACCAATACAAAGCAACAAAAGTTGGGTTGCCAAACCGCATATTCGTGAATAAAAATTTTATATATTATCCTTATCAATAAGTTGTGTTGCCAAACCTCATATTCGTGAATAAAAATTTTATATAGTATTTTTATCAATTTAAAAGCTAAGTATGTAAAATAATTTTTGGTGCGAATATTCTTTACTTTATCAAACTTAATACAATATATAATTACTCTGGAACTAAAGTCTTCTTACAAGAAATAAGGATAGCCAAAGATAAAAATGAAATCTTTACGAAAAATAGCTACGACATGATTTGGTGCAAGCTGTCAAGTTTGCCACTACCCCGCCAACAAAGTGTCATGTCCATACCATATTTTCAACTGAAAACGTGCAACACGTACTCCATGCCAATCAATATTATTATGGCCCTATTTGTTCCCATTTTTTTTTCCAAAAACATTATATCTAATATTTAGACATTTGAATAAGTGTTAAACGTAGATGAAAAAAACTAATTGTACAGTTATGGAAAAAATCACGAGACGAATCTTTTGAACCTAATTAGTTCATAATTAGTCATACGTGCTACGGTAACGTACATGTGCTAATGACATATTAATTAAGCTTAAAAGATTTGCCTCGCGGTTTCTATACGATCGAGCTATAAAATTCGTTCGTGTCCGAAAACCTATTCCGACATCCGATTAAACGTCTAAGGTAACACCTAAAAATTTTCTTTCGGTAAACTAAACGGCCCTATATATACTAGGCAGGAGCTAGCTAAGCTAAAACTATCAGCTGCGTGTTGATTGCGCAAGAAGCACCCAAGCCGACGGGCGGCGCCATGGATCAGCTCAATGGCGGTGAGGTACTACGGCGTCGGCGCCACAACTTCGTGCTGGTGCACGGGCTGTGCCACGGCGCGTGGTCCTGGTACAAGGCAGTCACGGCGCTGCGGCGGGCGGGGCACCGCGTCACGGCGGTCGACATGGCCGCCAGCGGCGCGCACCCGGCGCGCGTCGACGAGGTGCGCACGTTCGAGGAGTACTCGCGCCCGCTGCTCGACGCGCTCGCCGCGGCGCCGCCGCCGGCGCCCGGGGACGAGGAGCGCGTCGTGCTCGTCGGACACAGCCAGGGTGGGTTCACCGCCGCGCTCGCGGCGGAGCGCTTCCCCGAGAGGCTCGCCGCCGTCGTGTTCCTCACCGCGTCCATGCCGCCCGTCGGCCGCCCCATGGCCGCCATCAACGAGGAGGTAAACTAATAATTAGAGGTTTTTCACCATTATGGTAAGATAAAATACCACATTTAATAATTTAATAATATAAAACTTAGTATCACTGTACCTACTTATCTTGGGTGTCAAAATTTTACGCTAAGAATCAAAATTTGTTTAATAGTTATGTCGTGATCCACGCATAGTTACCAAGAGAAGCCTATAAAGATCAATCCTAGCATCTTGCATATCTACTTTTTTTTCCTCCAATCCGCATCTTGCGTATTTTGTTGTCTATGTCGACTAATGAGGTGTTTTGAAATCATTTTTCAAACAAAATTGCGTTATAATATGCAAAAATATGAGTTATAATTAAGAGAAATATATTTATTAATAAATCCAATGTAACAAAATAACAAAATTGCGTATGTTTGGTAAATAGGATGAACGATCAAATATGTACCAAAAATTAATGACTTTATCTATAAAAGATAAAGAGAGTACTTTAGATTCTGCAAGATTTATCATTTGGCTTAAACTTATTGTAAGCAAAATGGTTTATTATGAGCTTATAATAATTCGTGGATAAACCTTATATATACGTGTTATTATCAGTATAAAATCAAATAATATGAAATAAACTACAAAAGAAAAGGGGAAAATTTGCTACATGTTAATAAAATACGTGTAATTTGTTGTAGGACATTGCAAACATGTTTCCACATTTTCTTGTGTGCGGGGAGAGAGAGAGTTATTCTGTTTGCAATTCATAAAAGTTCCAATCTCATTAATGAGACACAACGTAGACTAAATTAGTGACATGTCGAGAAATTTGAAAGAGATAAAAGAACGTGTTTCGTCTGGGTAAAGTCTAAGGTAGACTTAAAATTTAAAATAGGGGCAATGTTACGGCATTTTTATTTATAGTAGTATACTAAAATTTATATCTAACTATGTATTCCTGTAAGTATATTAAATATTTCATCCAAACTTGTTTGATAGATTTTCTATTTTAAAATAATATATGATATATTTTAGTTTTAATTTTATTATTATAGAATTTCTAATATATACCAACGATATAGAATAATAAAATCGGATTTATTGAATCCAAAGTGATCGGCAGCTCACGATCATTCGTGGGTATCTAAGAAAAACCCACAACAGAATGAAAAGACGGTATAACACAGTGCATTGAAGACCTTGATCTTTATTTCAGTCATCAATCCAGATATCTTTATAATATATGGTACTATTAAAACTGCACAATAAAACTCGTCACCGGAAAACGTTAGATGATGTGCTGCTTCCCCGTCTCAAAAAAAAAAAAATCAATCAATCAATTTCTACAAATAAACTTGGAGACATCAGCCAGGTATACTTAAGTATTTCAGAAATTGATTTCCTGGAGAAAGGAGCAAAGAAGCACTATTTCCTGGAGAAATTGATTTCAGGTACTATTCTACCCTGACTCTGACTGAGATAATGACGGGATTGCTGGCCGCCGCCGTAGGAACCGTGATTGGTTCAATGCCTCCATCGTCATTGCGCCGGAGACCCGTTATCAGTGACAGGTAAAATCCCACGTCTTTGACCAGGGTAGCCACTAGTTCCTCCTGTGAGATATTTCATATGTGACAGGCGAGCACCTTTGATCACAACTGAACCTGTCAAGGACAGAGTTTTCCACATTTCTATATCAGTCTCAATCCATCATAGGTAGCTCATCTATGATGGCATAATACTAATGCTACAAATAATTTATTTTATCCGTGACAGTTTCTATCAATTCACTCATCACATGCAAGTTATCAGTGATGGCTCGTGATATCCTACTCGTCACTAGCAAGGGCTACAGTAAAAATATATATTTATATGATTAGCCTCAGGATATACTAGCAATGACCTCTCTTTGAAAATGTCAGTTATATATAAATCACCACAAGTTTTCATCACAATGACTCATATACACCACAATTGTATATAAATCACCACAATGATCCTATATAAACCCGATTTCATTTACAAAACACATAATCAATAAAAATTTGTATAAGTTCACCATCAAGCCCCACAAATAACCCTAGGCCTCAATATCTGCAAATACAGGGTTAGTGCGATCATATCTTAAAATAAAGGCCGTCTATGAGTGACGTGCATATATTAAAACCTAAATAAGCCACACGTACATAAAAAAAATAGTTACCAAAAATAACTAAGTTTGACCACAAGACATAGTTTATAATTTCTGAAAGTCTAGCCCAACAAAATAAGGCCATCTAGACCTTTACATCGAAATACCCCCACCGGCCAGATTTGTAACTTCCGCAAAACTTGTATTGTACGATGAAACATACCAGATGACTAATCTACTAATCGTGTTACTTTGTGTAGTTTAAATTTGAATTAAAAGATTTATTTTAAGATAGAGGGAGTAAAAAATTTTAAATATAAGTGCACTACAATGTATACGCATGCCTGTGTCATGCTCAACGGAGAACAATGTTTCAACATAATTAATCATATTGCAGGCCAAACTAGCTAGGCTATTCACAATACAAAGCAGAGTGCCCTTGATGAAGAGATCGTGTCACATGTAGGATAAAGTCATAGTTAAGCCACTATTTAATACAATGCATTTGGTTTTAAATGGGTCTGACACTTGACACTGCCAAGATTGACTATGGAGAACTTTTACTAGTGTGGACAAGAAATGTAGTAAATCAAACATCTATGTGGCATTAGAATTGTCAACAACCTCGTTGTTTATAAGTATAACTAGCTTTACTCTCCCATACCTCTTCTTATGTCATGTGGACCTCTCTCTTTTTCTCGTCGTTGAATAGAGATCCAATAACCACGGTATTTGAGAACGTATGATTTGGTTGGTACCAAGTTATACCTGAGATAATAACAACAAAAAGGACACATGGATTTTTCTTATATAAGTTTAGGCCTCCTGGTAATGGTTAATAACTATATTCCTGGTGGCAAGAGTCGGTACCGCATTTACATATGTTTGGTGAGAACCGCAATGAATATAAGATGGGAACAAACTACTCTTCTAGCCTAGCCTATCTAACTACAATGCAACAATGAAGTCGACGAGATTGAAGTCGGCTGCTAGTAGTGAGGCAGTTCATTGGATCTTAATTAGATGTGGCTTATGTTTGTCTTGATATTTGATACCTTCCATCCTAGAAGGCTTTTTATTTATACCAAGATATACCCCTTCTCCAAATAAGAATCGAAAAAGGACTCTAGGTAATACGACTAGCTAGGCCGGATAGTACCTGCATCCGAGTAGTTACGCTTTCTTATCTTAAAACGACTCTCTTACTTTATTGTGAGCTTTTCGAAGTATATAATAGCATACGTGGTTTTAAGAAAACACGTCGCCATATGAGTATAAGGCATAAGGCATGTCATATCCATGACACTGGCACATATCCCTTTCCTATGTCATGTTGACCATTTTCTTTTCTCCAAGCCACTATGCCTCTGTGGGGATACATTAAACCTACTATATGACACTCCCACCCTCTCCTCTCTCTTCCACGACAACACGGCTTCTACGTGATCTTATGAGACTACTCTCTAGGGTGGTGCATCGTGAATGTCCTTAGTACTATCTCCGGTTTTATATATATGTCATCATTGGTTTTTTTGTCATGGATACGGGTGGCGATCTAGTCTTAGGATTGATAGTTCTTAACAACTTTTGTCATATTTATTTTTTCTTTTGGGTGGTATGTTGGTTGTGTGCATCTTAGCTATGTAGAGGTCGGAAGTGTTCTCAGAACAATTGTATCATCTTGATAAAATTGATTGAATTCAATAAAACTTTCATTATCTTACAAAAAATGGTTTTTTGTCAAAATTTTAACAACATATTTGTTCAAGATAAAAAGGTATATTTTACTTCCTTTGACTATTTTATGGATTAATTAACTCCTAAAATATTTTTTATTAATTTAACACCCTAAACTAATGAAAATTGTCCACTTTACTCCCTAAAAACATTTCTATTTTTTCCCTGTATATGCACTATAATTTTGTAGAGCCATGGATCACGTACCATTATCTACCATGACACAGCCAAGTAGTCATCGGCTTGCTTGTTGCACAGTACGGCTGATTGCTGATTTATTATGGCAAGTGTGAACATAGTCACTATAAATTAAGGGGTTGTTTAGTTTGAAATTTTTTTTTAAAAAAATCGTATCAAGTTTTTAAACACACATTTGAAGTATTAAACGTAGTCTAATTACAAAACAAATTTCAAATTTCGCTTGGAAACCGCGAGACGAATCTTTTGAGTCTAATTAGTCCGTTATTAGCACATGTTGGTTACTGTAGCACTTATGACTAATCATATACTAATTAGTCTTAAAAAATTCGTCTCGCGATTTCTTACATAATTGTGCAATTAGTTTTTTTTCATCTATATTTAATGCTTTATTTAGATGTCCAAAGATTCGATGTGATGTTTTTGCAAAAACTTTTTGAGAACTAAAAAAGGCCTAAAGTAGAGTTAAGTGGGGAAATTTTGGATTCATCACAGCAGAGCTGGAGTGCACATTGCTTGCTCACGGTGTGCCGACCAGTGGGACCCACGCCGCATAAGCGGAACGAGATGGGTTGCGGCTTGTTGCAACCGCAACCCACAGCCATCTTCAACGATTTGTTTGCTTGTACAGTGGTAAAAAATTCTAAAAAATATTGAGACACAAGTTGTAATAGACATACCATCACCCATCCTACCAAATTTTAGTGCAAAATACAATTTATATAGGGAGAAACAAAATATTTCTGTAGAGTAAAGTGCATCATTTTCAGTAATTTAGGATATAACATGAGCCAAAAATGTGTATGGCGTTAAGTGCTCTAGCAAAATAGTTTTGGGAGTAAAATAGATCTTATTTAAATAAACTAAAAAGATTACGACTAAACCTGTAACCAAAATTATTTTATATGTTTATCTATTTATATATATACTTTTTTCTAGAAAAGATGAATACTCAAACAAACTAAAATGTCATATATTTAAAATCGGAGCAAGTAGCTTGCATATACCGAACTGTATCCATACTGATTTACTGATCGTGTACGGAATGAGTTAATTAATTACAAAATGGGCTGCTTCTTCTTTGCATGCAGTACCTGAGCTTTGTTGGGGCAGATTTCTTCCTGGACTCGATGGAGCTGGAGCAAACCAACCCAGACATCCCCGGAAATCCTGTAATTTTCGGGCCTAATTTTATGGCAGAGAAGCTTTATCAGTTAAGCCCACCAGAGGTAACCAGTTTGACCAAGGGGGAATTTGTCTGTTGGATTTGAATGTTACACTAGGTTGGCCCAATGAGTAGCAGTAATTACACACAGCCTTAAACCCTGATGGGATCGTGGGAATATTTCATACCCACTTTAAAACAAAGGATTAATTCCGATGCCCTTGGGATTTTTTGAGATGAAAATTTGAAAAACAAATATTTGGACAATGGCATTGCTAGTTGAGGTCTTGTGGCAGACCAAGCGGAACTTGTGCAACATGTTGATGAGTAGGGCAGATCTAGAATTTTATCTCAAAAATCAATGGAAAGGAAAGCTAAAGCTCTGTATAATTTTTTGGAGTCCTCTAGTATTATTTGCTAGATTCGTCACTGGTAACACCACATGAAAAATTAGGGGAATTGGGACCCTCACGAGTGTCGAGAGAGAAATGCGTGGCAGTTTTCGTTCAAAATTTTATAAAATGCTAGCACATTTTATAGGAATTTCCAAAGGGAAGATCTTCTGAATCAATTCTCCATAAACTACTGCAACAATTCCAAGTTTATGTGTACCAAATGAGCCCTTCGTTACTCGATTAATTAATTTCGAGACATGATTGATTCCATGGTTTATGATATGTTTTTTTTTTTTTTGGCCACAGGACTTAACCTTGGCACTGTCGCTGATCCGGCCGGCGAACCGGTTCACCGGCGACGACCTTATGAGGGACGCCGACCTCCTGACGAAGGAGAGATACGGGTCGGCGAGGCGCGTCTTCGTCGTCGTGGAGGACGACCGCGGCATCCCCGCCGAGTTCCAGCGCCGCATGGTCGCGCAGAGCCCCGGCGTCGAGGTGGTGGACCTCGCCGGCGCCGACCACATGGCCATGATCTCCTCGCCGGCGAAGCTCGCCGAGGTGCTCGTCAGGATCGCCGACAAAGCACCGCAACCGTGACTCAGCCTGAGAGCGGACTAAGCACGGCATGAATCACCGATCACGCAAATGTGCCTGAATTAGAGTACAAGAGCCAAACAGATATTCACAAGAAAGAAACGAATAAAAAACCTTGTAGTGTTTGAAGTATGTAATGCATTTAATTGGTCACCATTTGATAATAAAAGATGTTTGTTTAGTTGTTAATGTGGGGTTTTAAATTAAGTTCTGAATTACTCATTACTCCGGGTTTTTTTATTTAATGTCGTTGACTTTTAGATCTATATTTGATCGTACGTTTTATTCAAAAATTTTATCTAAATATACAAAATTATAATTCATGCTTAAACTTCATACAATAATAAATCCAAAATTATCATAAAATAATAAATAATTATATATTTTTAAATAATATAAATAGTTAAATATAAATCTAAAAGTGAACGACGTTAAATAAAAAACAACGAGACGTTAAATAAAAAACAACGAGAGTAGTAAGTGGGAATTGGAGTGGATACTATAATGATCGTTGCATATATCTTTCCTCCTCTCCATATGCCGGTGTTCCCACTTTCTACTACTCTATCCAAAAAAAAAAAAAGAGATTTCTGATTTTTGTAGTTCGAGCGACCATCCGTCTTATTTGAAAATTTTATTAAAAAGTTAAAAAAAATTAGTCGCACGTAAAATACTATTCATGCTTTATTCATGCTTTATCATATAGTAACAATAAAAATATTAATCATAAAAAATTTTCAAATAAGACAAAGAGTAAAAAATTGTATCAAAAATACATAAATTCGTTTATTTTGGGATCTCCGTTGTACGTCACAACCACGCTACTATGGGAGACCAGGCTTAGGCACCATATAGTAAAAACACGTACCAGAGCTGTATGAAGTGTGAGATGCTACAAAAGAAAGTTGTGTTCCAGAAAAGAAAGAAAAAGGCACGAACAAAGTGGTGAGAAATGATGAAAAGGAGTCATAGGGTCATCTGTGTATGTAGTTGATGTTGCTGGATTTAAATGTAATGTGCAATAAGATCACTAATGCTAAGGAACAGTTGTCTCAGAGTTCTTCAGAACTGCACGCTCATTATGGACCAAAATTTTTTAAAAAAAACATAAACATAGAACTGAAGAAAATAAATAATCTAATCAACATGCTCAAGCAAAAGGTCTCATCTTTTGAGCTGCTATGGCCTACGGGTAACAATATCGTGAGCAGCTGAAGAAACACCATACAGAAAAGTAGAAAACCAGCAACAGATTATCCCAACAAGATGCATATTACAACGGATGCGATAATTTCAGTTGCGCAGCATCACAATTCATTTCTGTTAATTGTGAATGGATGCATAAAGCTTTGAGTTCAGAGCGTCAGGTCGCCAAGTAGAAGGATTTCGGTTCATAATGGAGTGAAACTCCCAAAGAAGCGTTCAGCATTCGACCGAAATCAAACCAAATCGCTCAACTGGATGGGGGAAAAAACATCAGTCAGAGGTTAATGCCTCCCAGTTAATCATTGCAGGGTCAAAGATTAGCATAAATCTCTTTCCGCAGCCAAAATGTTACCTATAACAGGCAGCAGTCATCACCCTTCAACAGAACTAGCCTAAACTCTCAAGAGGCACATAAATGAATAACTGATAAAACTATGCAGAATGCAACATGTAAGAGATGACAGATTGACAGGCACTAATAATCCTCCCGATGACAGGTGATGGCCAAGAACAAGTTTTCCGCAGGCACCATACATGCAAATCCAGTCACATCATGCATTTAGTAGTTACATGAAAGGTTCAAAACCATCTGAAGGAGACATACATAACCATGCAACTGAAAAGACTACAAAAAGAGAATACATAGGAGTTCAGGTTTTCTCCAATTCTTAGATGCATTGCGGCCATCACCTAAGGCACGGCTCAGCTGCAAGGGCAGCCACTGGGACTCGAATCTTCGATATAGCATAGAAAAGAGGCAGTCGAGCTTACAACATGCTATCGGTCCTTGCTGGGAGCCTCCTGAAGAAGTTGAGGGGGACGGAGGGCATCTTGTGGCGGAACCTTGGATGTCTCAAGGTATACAGACCTGCGAGGAAGACGACGACGCGGAATGGAGTCACGTAGAGCACGATGGCGGCAACAAAGCAGAAGGTCACAAAGAGCGCCGTGGCTCTAGGGTCTCTCCAGCTCAGCAGGGACTGCAGCCTTTCTCCCTGTGTTGCAAGATCACCGACGACAGTCTGTATCCTCCCAGCAACGCTCCTCAGCCGGTCATACCGCATCCTCACAATGTCAGGTGGGCGAGAAGTAGGGAATGTGTCAAACTCTTCATCAAGCTCATCGGGATGAGCGCTCTCTGCATGCGAGAGGCGAGTGTCCATGTGAGGTGGCTGCCTTGGGCGCCACCGGTAGTACCACACTCCAATCAGGAACAGGTAGAGAAAGATTGTTGGCAGTATCAGCTCTGGATATAAGACTAATATCACAAACAGAACATGGATCAGTATAGTGGTCAGGGGATTTCTCCAATGGCAGATCTGATCAAACCACTTGGCCACTGCAATCAGAGGGCTCAGGACACCCATGATACGGAAGAAGTTTGCCTTGCTCTTTCGCATGCTCCACATGTGAGAATCAACATCCAACATGTACTCCACAATTTCCTTCCGTAATGGTGGTTCGGCACGGCTCAGCCTTGTTGATACAATGTTGGTGGCTTGGCGCCTTAGGTTGTCTACCTGCATCACCGACAATGGATGCACATAGTGCATCTTGGGCAGCAATGGTTGTGAATAAAGATGCATCATGTTCAGTAGCGATGAGCATGTGAACCTGACGGCAAGCTGTACCTCACCCATTTTCTTAACACCAGCAGGTGTCAGAACAATAAGAGGGTAAGCATGAGTATACACTCGATCAGTTTCTAGTGTTGAGAGGCGGATGCGGACCTTCCCGATTCTGGTATCCCGGGCACCATTAGCCTTTTCCCCACCATTCAAGTGGCAATTGTCAAATACACCAATAGTGATCACAGTGCATGGATCATACACCTCCCACGTATACTGCTCATTCCACTTGGGAGTGAAACTATCAATGATAGTCCTTGTCCGCACCCACTTCTGCCCATACTTAGCAACACAATAAGCATCAGTTGTGCCACGCCCATCCTTAGTCTTCATCGGCAACAGTCCCTGTGCTGTCAATATACCCAACTCAAGAATGCCAATGCTATGCTTCCATAACTGTTTGGCAGTAGGCCTCAAGTCGCTGCTGTAATGTGTTGACTCATCTAAGACATGATATCCACCTTCGAGGCATATTCTCAAGTGAATGCGGCTTGAAAATTTGGTCTCTTTCTTCTGCTCACCATCAACAATTATATGCTTCTCGAGATTGTACCATTGGCTGTTCAGCAACTTGTGATCCAGCCTCCGAGGTACATGCTGCAGAGAAATGATTGTCCTTCCAAGTACATCATCCTTTCCTGGGGCAATCCTATCTTCCACACTCAAAATCAGGTGTTCCTCAAAAGGTTCCGCTGCAACAAACATTAAATCCTCATTCCACATTGGATTCAGTGTCCGGCTTGGTGACACCCTGGTTCTAAGAGCTTGATTACCTAGCATTGCCTTGACATAAACTTCAGGGAATCTGGTCCTGTCATTTGGAATAAGATCCTGTGCCTCAATGATATTGACTCTGAGATACCAAAGCTTTGGAGTAAGGTAAACTTTTGATCTAATACTTGCAAGTCCATCTCCAGGGATTGACGCTGCATCAGAATGCCAAGCTTCAGGGAATGCTTCATCTGCTTGAGTACCCATCCAAACAGCTAACATCAACTCTCCCTTCACCTTGTGCCCATTCCTTTCTTCCAGACGATACCACTGTGGAGCCAATGGGCTGTCTGGTGGCACACGTTTTGGGACCTCATTCAGGTCAAAACAAACCCGCCCGATAAAGTCATCCTTGACAAAGTCCTTATCCTTGACAATGATCTCCACCACTGATGACTGAATGCGCTCCTTTGAGAAGGCAAAGACCTGGTTCCACTCAGGATTAGTCTTCTTCTCGAAATGCCGAGTTGTACCCTTGTAATTCCCAAGCTTCACCTCAACATACGGGTCACAGCTTCCAGTGATGTCCTTGCTTGGAAGGTCCTTAGCTTTTACAACCCGGACATAAAGATACTGCATCTGCTCAACCAAGTCATAGGTGGTGGTGAGCTTGTCACCCGCAGCTCCACCACCAAGGTGCGGAGAAGTCTCCTTCAAGGAGTACTCCTCCGGGCGGAACGGCCTCTGCATCATCTTGAATAAAGTTCCTAAACTAACCAACTCCTACAGTCCTAGCGAGGATCAAAGGAAACGATCCAACCAGCAGCAAGAGGTATGCTACAATAACTGCAATATCATAAATAAGCACAAGTTTAAAATGGTGGTTGTCAGAAAAAAAATGATGAATGGTATCAAGATGAACAGGAATAATCTGGAACCTTGGAATTAACTAGTCAGGTAATATATCTCTCGGCAGAGCATCTCACAAGCATTATCTTCATCTTGCTCGGAAGGCAAAACCATCTCACTATCTCCACATCACCAATCATTGGAACACATCTGGAGCAATCATGGCAAACCTAATAAATCTCACGCATTAACTGACACAAAAGCAACAGACGACTCTTGCCATTCTCATTGAGAGCAAATCAAGAACAACAACAGGTGAAAACTGAGTTCTTGCGCTCTACCTAGAAAGCAGATGACTTTAAACTCAAAGTAACAAAAGAATGCCGCCATTGCCGTTGGGGAGTAAACCAAGAAGTGAAAAACTGAGTTCTTATGCTCCGGAAAGCACATGCCTTCAAAGAATAATCCCAAAGGACAGACAAGCATTAACATTTCTAGCTCAGGCGGGCAAGAACACGCATGTTCACCTCATAGACCGTGTTCCAAATATACTAATAGAAAACTCAGACAAACATACCCGCCAGCTACGCCCCATAGGAACAAATCAAATGCAAAATATTCCTCCATGGATTCACCTACCATCACCGCCCGCGATCCACGCCCATCGACTTCCAGTCCATCTCACGCCGGAGATCTAGCAACCGCCGCCACCTCCTCCACCGCTCGAGCCTGCCATTGCCGTGCACAAAGAAGAGGTGAGCAAGCACAAAGAAAAAGGAACAAAAAAAAATTCAGATCTGAACCGGCAAGAAAACAAGAAATCGAGCAACACTCCCACCAGCACCATTCCCACCCTACTCCCACAAGAAACCAGCAGCTACGTCTGCGCGCACCCAGCAAGCTCGCCGCTTTATCCACGCCCCGCTTTTTCTGCAACCCACTTTCGCTTTCTCGAAAGCAAAGGGAGACATCCACGCACGCACGGTCTCACCACCCCCAAAGATAGGCACGAACCAAACCAAACCAGACCAAACCAAAGAACTCTCAAGAAACGCCGCACAACCGCCGCCGTCGCCGCCCTAATCCTCGCCGCGCCCTTTCACCTGCCCCGGTGAGACCACAAACCAGATCAGGGGAACCAAGCGGAGGAGGAGGGGGAATGGCGCCGGCATTACCGTTTCTCATCCAAGAAAAAGGCGAGAAAGATTCAACGGGAAAGAAACACAAAAAAGAAAGAAAGAAAAAGGTAAAAAGCCCACAGATTCCAGACGCTCACCGCGATCTCTCCCGAGGGTTCGAGGAGGAGGAGGAAGAACCACAACAACCGGAAGCTTCGGCGGCGGTGGGGGAAGGAGAAGAAAGGATGAGAGAGAGGAGATTTTCCGCAGGGTTTTTCTCGCGAGCAAAAAACAAACGCAGCGCGGAGAGTGGAGTGGAGCGGAGTGGAGCGGAGCGGAGAGGAGAGAAGCGAAGCGTGCCTGCGTGCGTCGTCGTGGTAGTGGGGTGGCTCCCTTTTTTTTTTCGAAATGCAAAAGCGGATGGGCGGTTTTGCGAGTAGCACCCTGTGGTTTGCGGGATTTGAGGGAGGTGGCGATGAGGTGGGTGGGGTTTTTCGTTTAGGTCCCTACACTTTGTGAAATATAGCATCTTAACCGCTCATCTAAAATTTGGTCATCCATTTCTTTTTAATAATCATTTAAAGGAGTTATATTTTTTATTTCAACAGATCATTCATATATCATATCATCTATATCTCTTTATAGGATAGAAAAAGAACATCTAAATATAAAGTTTCTCTTTAATATAAATAATATCTAAAAGTAGAGGATGATATAAATGTTCAAATTAAGCTTAATTTTTACGGTTTATCATTTCAGGATACAGTACACGATAGATGTACAGCTGGAAATGCTCGGAGCAGATAGTGGTGGTGGAGTGTTCCGGGAAGATTATGGGCGTTGGGGTTCGTGCCAACTCTATCTGCATTGTGTTTTTTTTTTTCACAGAAACTCTATCTGCATTGTCTTGTTGCTTGTGTCTCTCCGAGTGGTCGGTCAAAAGGAACATGTTTTCTCTTTGGAATGGAAATGGTAGGAGCGGTGGTTGTAGTACAGTTTCAGTAGTGTTCCAGGTTCTTTGATGGTCCTTGGCTTTTAGAAAAGAAATTGTTTAGGATGTTCATAAAAAAGTTAGGCCTTGCTTAGATCCTTAAATTTTTTTTGCCACAAACATCACATCAAATCTTTAGAAACCTAAATAAAGTATTAAAAATAGATGAAACGACAAACTAACTACACAGTTATGAAATAAATCACGGGACGAATCTTTTAAGCTTAATTAAGTCATCATTAGCACATGTAGGTTACTGTAGCACTTATGGGTAATGACGGCTTAATTAGGCTCAAAAGATTCGTCTCGTGATTTATTTCATAACTATGCAATTAGTTTTTCATTTCATCTATATTTAATACTCTATTTAGGTTTCAAAAGATTCGATGTAATGTTTGGGGCAAAAAAAATTGGGGATCTAAACAAGACCTTAGGGGTTATTTGGTTGGTTACCATAACTTGCCTAAGCTTGCCACACCTCAAGTTAGCCAAATTTGACTATGTTAGGTGTGTGTTTGGTTTGTGCCACACTTGTGACAAGATTCTCTTTTCAATATATAGGACCCACATGTCAATGACACAATAAAGTGTGGCAAACTTGTCACATGTTAGCTAAAGTGTGGCTTTATTTTTATTAGCCAAACCTTAGTCAACTTAGCTAAAATATTGTAACAACCTTAGGCAAATTGAGGGGTGGAAATCTTGTCATAAGTGTGACACAAACCAAACACACACCTAACATGGTTAAATTTGGTTAACTTGAGGTGTGGCAAGCTTAGACAAGTTATGGTAACAAAACAAACAACTCCTAAGTATGTCAACCAAACACCCCCTTAGACATGCAAGTTGGATTGGGTTTAATTTTCCTCGTTATCCTTTTAATGATAGTAGTACAGAGTACTAATTAACGAAGTTCGATAGTATATATGTTCATAAATAAGGCTGTTGTACATTCACATGTATATTTTCGTTTGTTCTTATGTTTATAAATTAAATTTAAATTTTTTAACTAAATTTAGAGTTTATTTTGAGGATTTTTCACTTAAGTTTATTTTTCAACCTTGACTTTCTGATTGTTAGGAATATATATACAAAAATTTTATTTATAAATTATTTTTTATTTACAAATATACCGTTTGGCTTTTAATCACCCCATCATCTCTTGTTCTCAAACTTTGCTTCTGTGTTTTGCTCGTTTCCTGTGTATCCACTTCTTAAATTACTAAACTGTATAAGAAATTATACTAATCGAACTTTCAAGTTTTTTAAAACTAATACTATTCATGTCCAAAAGTAAGATCATCTTTGTTACCTTTTGTTTGTCCTAAAATTAGTTTTTTTTTTAGCTTTCATTGTATTAGAGTTTGTAAAGTAAAGAGCATATACATTGAAACTATATAAAATAATATGTACAGTGAGAGGCAATTACATTATGATTAGATGAAGTAGAGGGTACACTAGTCTTTTTGCTTTTGAGTTGTTATGCTTAGGATAGGTCAAACATAAGGTTATTTTGGGACCGAGTGATTACATAATTAATTATATGCTAATTCATTGCTCTATTTTACGTGCTAGAGGAGAAATGTTACCGACACAAGAAACAAAAACATCCTAGACCAAGGCCACACCTATAAGAATCTCTTCACGATAAAAGTGCCCCCAACAAGTGGCTTTATTAATTTATGCTGGTCCTTAACATTTTATACTTTTGCCCTTATGTTTTTTCAATTTATATGGAAGGCTAGCATTTTATGTTGAACACCCAAACCAGATTTCACCTCTCCTCGGTTTATATAACCTTCTGGCCTCCCCTTCGGTGACTTCCTCCCTAAACGGTGGCCTCTCCCCTTCTCTCTCCCTTAAAGGCGAGGCATGGTCGACGACCTCCCAACGACACAGATGAAGAGGATGGGGGGAGGAGCTCAGCATGAGCTTTTTGATGGGGAGGAGTTGGGTACCTCCTCAACAGTGACCCATTGCTGTCTTTTTAACTTTTTATCACTCTTAAAAATAATATCTACACATATTTGCCACCATGTGGATCTTCATGTGTCTATAACATATGAGCACTCATATGTCTATGATATATGGATTCAATGATAAAAATGTTAGCATTATTTATAATAGTGGCAAAAAGTTAATTACTCCTCCGTGTGTGGCAGTGGGCCTAGGCATGAGCTTAGCGTGGATTCACTGCTCCGTGCAGTGGCACTGAATCTAGGAGTGAGCTCAGCAGCGACGGAAGGCAATTTCGAGCTCATGGAAGTGGGGCACGGCCTACGACAACTACTCCACTTCTTGCCACCACTATTCCCCTCCCTTCCTCTCACACAGCGCGTGGTAGGACTCCTTGTTCATCCAACACAGGTGCTCATGTGTGTCTCCATGTTTTTAATCTACCAAATCATTTGTGGTCTGTAAAAGGCATAAGAATCATAGTAGAGCCACTCGCTTCCGTTGTCTCTCTCCTCTACGGCGATTAGCGCCCAATGTGATGTGGCGAGACCTCTCATCATGCCTTGCACTGTAGAGAACATCAAATACTACTACTACGCGACAAATATATTTGATTCTAAGTCAGAGAATCTTAATTCATTTCTAATTTTGGATTTTCTTATCACACAATTCATGTTCCTAAACAATTTTTAATAAAGAAATATTTATAATTGTTTCTTGGAATTCTTTTTAGTTTTTCTAAAGCAAACTTTTAACTTGTCAGTAGTTATTAGTTGGTTTATACTCTCAAATAGATATAACACAATTAGATAATTTAGAAAAAAAATGAAAATCTCATGAGAAACAAATGTTTGAAGTCTGACTATTAAGAATGATTTATGAAAATGAGATATAAAATTGGTATTTACGTGTGAAAATAAAAAGTCTGCCAATTTTATAAATAAAAGTGAAAATATGAATATTTTTTTAAAATAATTTTGGGTAGATTAATGATATTACTAGTATACTACATTTACATGTCTGATGTATCCATATTGTTCAAATAGTCTTCCGTCCTTGTCTTGAACGAACCACCATTGACATCTTAAGTTAGAGCAGGGTTGTTGGCATGATTTATTTTTCTACCGAGGGTTCGCAGCTGGTGTAGTCGCGTAGAACAGTCGAACAAGCTGCTGCAATTTTTAAAAGACAAGTTCGCGTTTACGGTTTGATCGAGATAAAAGATTATCTGATTTTTAATAACTAATTAGTAGTATAAATAATAAAATTAACTAATACAAATTAAATTATTCTATAAAAATGAGATAATAATTTTTTATATATTTTTTCCAAAAATATATAATTTTAACGGTTCAGGAAGTATGTGCAAAAGTTAGGAAATAATTTGTTAAAAAACGCAGCCAACAACCAAAACAAAAGAACTGTTCAAGCTGCAAAATATGTGTACAAACCAAGGGTGATAATTTGACTTTTTAGGAAAAAAACCAAACAACGTAGTTACATAAAAAATAATATGTAAATAAAATTCTATGTATGTGTTCTTAGCAATTTAAAAATAAATATTATAAAATAAATTATGATATAAAGATTAAACATTCAAATTTTTATTATGTGTGAAAAATAGGAAAAAAACTAGATATTATTAACGCTAGACTAACAAAAACTGGAGTATACTTGTTTTCTCTTCGTGAATGATGAATGCACAGGGTGGAGTACTACAATCACAGTGCAACACAGAGTTAATGCGTTGACGAAAGAGAACCCGAAGAAACAAACAAAGCAATCTCGAGAGAAGAAAAAGAAGAGAAATTTCGTAGTAGTAGAGCAGGTACACAGTAACACGCTATAGCAACGACTTATCTAAATTTGGTCATATATATCTTTATTTAGATGATTATCTAAAATATTTTTATCATTCATATATCTTTTTACTCCACCAGATCATCTATATATAATATTTTCTATATCTATTGGAGGATGAAGAAATCATTCAAATATAGAGTTTCTCTCTCCTAATATGAATGACATCTAAAAATAGATGATAGGATGGTCGTTCTGTTGAAGCTTAATTTATAATCTTCCTCCTCTATTTTCATAATAGAGGATATGATAGATGCTGGGGATGCTCCAAGCCAGCTATGAAAGAGATAAGATATGAGAGAGAAGAGTAGTGAACTACTAAGAGCAAGTATAATAGCAGCCTACAAGCTAGCTAAATGCTTACGTGGAGGAGAGAGAAGAGAAGAGAGAAGCAATAGACTGTAATCTTATAGCCAGCTTGGATACAAAACCAAAAAATTATGTGAGAGAGACATGTCGATTATGTATACTATATAAGTAGGCTAAGAAAATACTATAAGAAATCTTATAGGCAACTTGTTCGCCAAGACGAAGTGTATCTGTGATATATAAAACCATATATTAATGTTTTGTAAATAAGTATTATATAAATTAACTGTAGATGAATTGGAGTATATTATTGAACTTGCTCGTAGTACCACCAAGAAGCATCGTGCATCGACAGGGAAAAGTGTGTGTAGGGTGGGTGGTCGTTTGGAAATGTGTGGAATATGCTTATAGGCATACATAGTAGTAGCACAGAAGAATATCAGCAAGATGTGGGGGTGCGAATCGCAAAAATGGGAGGAGGTGCGCGGTTTGGGGCAGCGGCGACGGGTGGACGGAGGAGGGACACAGACAGACAGGGTGGGACCACCCCTTTGCATATTCCTCCTCCTCCTCCGCGGTGGTGGGTATCGTCGGATTATTCGCGTGCGTTTTCCTCTCTCTCTCTGTTTTTTTTTTCCTTTACGGGTGGAGAGTCCTACGGAGGAACCGGTTCGCTGCTTTTGTGATCCGCGTGCGGGTGAGAGACGCCGGTCGGGGCCCCACGTGGACGGCCGATCCAGCGCTGCAGCCGAGTAGACTCCGGTCGGGCGCCAGCTTAGCTGCTTATTTTTTTGGTTCAAAAAGACTGACTTTAGTCATTTTTTTTCCTACTTTAAAAGCATCCCATCCATATATATATATATATCACATCCTCCATATAGAATGGTAAAAATTGAGCTTCTATAGAACATCTATCTCATACTCTATTTTTTTTTATGTTATTCATATTAGAGCATTTCAATAGTTCATCTATCCCATCCTTTATCATAAAATAGAGGATGAAAGGTAAAGATTGAGCTCCAGCAGAACATTCATCTCCTCATTTATTTTTAAATGTCATCCATATTTGGAGAGAGAAACTCTATCTCTATCCTTCAAAAAACAATATGGAGGATATCATATATGAATGATCTGTTAGGATACAAAGAGATATAAAGGATGAAACTATTTTGGATGATCATCAAAATGAAGATATGGATGATCAAATTTAGATGATTTGTTGTGATGCTCTTAGAAGATATAAACTACATATTTTAATGTTTTCTCTCTATTACTCTAAAGAGATATGGACGATGTCATATATGGATGATCTGCTGGAGTTATATATGGATGATCTGCTGGAGTATAAAGAAATATGAAGGATAAAATTATTTTAGATGATTATTTAAATAAAGATATGGATGACCAAATTTAGATGAGTTGTTGGGATGCTTTTACCACATTAATATAAAGATATAAAGATTTCGTTCCAAATCTCAATGCATGCTTACCTTTTCAAATTTCAATAGACATATTTCCTACTTTACCAAATCTCAATATAATAATTATTCCAAAAAAAATCTTTTTTACAAATAAGGAGAAATCAAAAGTAAACAATCTTATTTTTTCACCTATGCTTCTAAGGCGAAGTTGGATTTCTTAACCATGAATTTAGAATTAACTTTGGAGAGATTTTGTTATAGTTTATGTTTTAGCATTTGCTTTTAGATCGTTAAGAACATATATATAAATTTTTATTTATAAATTATTTTCTGTTTGTAAATATGTTGTTTCGTTTTTTCCCTAAACAACAAAAAGATTACCACGGAAATATTGGTACCAGAGAAAGAGAGTAGGTCTACAGTAAGTTGTCTGTAAGCCGATGGGGCGAGAGGTGAATGAAAAATAAATGGGGTTAGCTCTCATAAAATACGCTTGGCCGTGTTCTTTTATGGTGTGTGGTAAGTTAACTTATCCTGATGCGGTAAACGTAGTAATAGATTAGTATATGATTAATTAATTATTAAAAAGATATAAAAAATTAATATGATTTTTTAAAATAAGTTTTCTATAAAAATTTTTTATAAAAAATACACCGTTTAACAGCCCGGAAACGTACACACGGAAGACAAGAAAGTTATCCTACCGGGTCTGCTGAACATGGCCTAAGGGTCGTCCGAACTTTCGGCTTCGCTAGAAGGGGCTAGCAGGGAATCACGACCACGGAGCAGACGGCCGTGGAGGGTGGGGGACGATGAGGGAATGGAAACCGCGGTGGCCGCCGAGGCAGATAGGCGGACGCCCGAGCCAGGGCGGTAGCCGTTGCAGAGAGGACCCTAGCTGCAGGAACTATTGGAGCCAAATTCAAGGTTGCAAGATGAGCCATACTAAAAAGCTAAAACGATATATTACAAACGAAAATAATTTATGAATAAATCTTTTATATATATATATTCTTAATGATCTAAACTTAAAAATAAATTTAAGAACGAAAAATAAAATTTTAGCTTATAAGCGTAAGAGCAAAAGATAGGGTGGAGGTTGTTTATCAACCTTCTAGCATTTTTACTGTCTAACGAGCAGTCATGGCGTCATGGGATAAATCGGCTTTGCACCGTAGTGAATCATCGCTCTTTACGATAACTAAAAATGGAACATATTTCAACGAAATGCTCATTGTTGGACCCTACAGCAAATTTACATATATTCCTACAAGATCAACACATGCCCTGTCGTCCCCCGTATTTTTACTAGGTATTATTTCCGTGATATAATCTATTTATAACTGGGATTAAGAAATGAGCCCAGCACATATCTCCACACAGAGGTTACGCAAACACAAGGTTAACAAAAGTTTCCAGTCCACTAAGGGCCTGCTTTGCAATTGAGATCAGGTGTAGTCGGTACTACAATTGGACAATATGGACCCCACGCAATCTAAAGCATCCATATTTTGATTGATTTGATGGTACACGTTCGCAACATATTCTCTTCATTTCATATTTATATTATAAGGCTTTCCGATGTTATATATATTTATTTGTGTTAATAAATTTAGGTACACATATAAAACATATACATTGATATATGAATAAATCTAGACAAATATAAAAAGTCTTATAATATAAAACAGAGTGAGCAAAGAATAATATCTTTGCTACCGTAAAATGGTCTACAGTGATGCATAAATATGAACCCTTGCTTTGCCATCATGTATTGCTAATGCAACAGCTTAACTTAGAGTTAAACCATAAAAATGTGCTTTGAGAGCATATTTATTGGACTAAAATTCGTCCGGGGGAAAGCCATCACACACCAGCCCACTTATGCCCTGTTTAGCGCATCTCTGGCTCCTAGCTTTAATTTACTTGGATCTAGAGTTGTTCCAAACGTTATAGATCGTAATTTTTTTAGAGCAGAGTTAGTGGAACTGCTTCTAAAAAAAATAAACTATAGATATTAATAGGAAGTTGATAATATATCTAGCACACGTTCAATATCTTTTTCTCCTTACGTTTATAATAAACTCTAAATTTTAAAACTTAAACAATGATGCTGTTGTTCACGAACCAAATACATTATTCTAATCATGCAGTTCTTAAATTTTGGAGAACAATGATGATATGATCTGAACTTGTGATTGGTCGACAAATTTCTTAGTTCGAAAATGTTTCAAAAAAAAAGATTTAGATGGTGAGATGGCACCTGGCCCAGCACGGCCTAGGCACGACTTGGACGTGTCGAAATTTGTCGACAGACGCGACCATGGGCTTTACTGAAGGCCCAGTCATAGCCCAATAAGACTCGGGCATAATAGGCCGGACCAAAGACAAGATGATCCATCATGCTTATTCACTAAATAAGTCTACTGGTCCTCCCTCACCTTCTTGGGCCGTGTGAATAAGTCTGTTTTTCCTCCGGATGAATTAAGTCTATTTTAGGTCCCTTTAATATTTCTCCCTTGCTATTTGGACCGGACCGGCCCATCATGCCAAGGCATTGGCTCAACTATCAGTCCGGGCCGGCATTGGCCAGACATCAGTTGTGCCCTGCTATGTTTGGGCTGGGCCAAATGGCTATGCTGTGGGCTGGCCCATCAGGCCTCGGGCTTTATGTCCATCTATATTCGTATAAACGTTGGAGCTAAGTTTTTTTATCCAAACAGTTCGGTACTAACAAAGGTTTCTCTTTCATTGGTATTTTCGGGGTCACCAAAACTTACAGGTGTTTTCATTTACACCTGAGAAAAGCAAAACTGATAGGAACTCACGAGCAGGTCCCATAGTTCATCAAATCTCATATAAATAAATGGCAAAGCAAGCTTGGAATCTGCTTCCATCTTGGAGCAAAAGCATTGGCTCTGCTCCAACGAGCTGGATGCTCCCATAGCCTAATTAAACAAATTAGATTTAAGACAAGATAATCCGCATCTGCTAGCTAATGATGCCGCGCCTAGCCAGTGAGCGCCGCTATATATATACCATCACGACGCGTTCAAGACCGAAGCCGAGCGCCGGCGCGGCGGCCAGCCATGGCGTGCAGGACGCTGGAGCTGACGCTGCTCTCCGCGAGCGACCTGAGGGTGGTCAACCTCGTCTCCAAGATGGAGGTCTACGCGGTGGTCTACCTCGCCGGCGACCCGCGGGCGCGGCAGCGCGTCGCCACGGACCGCGCCGGCGGCCGCAACCCGTCGTGGAGAGACGCCACGGTCCGCCTCGCCGTCCCGGCGTCGGGCGCCGGGAGCGGCGCGCTCCGCGTTCTCCTCCGCGCGGAGCGCGCCGGCCTCGGCGGCGATCGCGACGTCGGCGAGGTGGTCGTCCCGCTCCCGGGCATCCTCGCCGGCGCCGGGGACGGCCCCACCGCCTCCGCGCTGGCGTCCTACCCGGTCCGAAAGGTCGGCTCCAGCAAGACCACCCACGGCGTGCTCAACCTCTCCTACAAACTCGGTGGCGTCGTCCACCCTGATCCCGCCGCCTCCTGCAGCTGCAAGGCCATCGCGAAGGCCGCCGGCGACACGACGACGGCGTACCTGGCGGCAGCGTACATGGCTGCGCCGCCGCCACTGTACGGCTACCGCCAACCGCCGGCGATACCGCAGCCGGGTAGGCCGATGGGTGCGATGGCTGCACCCGACAAAAATGGAGTCTTACACTGTCCTTAAATATAAATAATATGTGGACACGTATGCGATGAATCTGATTATCTGAGCACAAGCAGACAATAAAATTATGAATTTAGATCTTGTAAATTACAATAGTGTTTAATTGTCTACGAACGATGCAGGTAAAAAGTCTATAGGAAAGTCTAATGCAACCTTGCGTAGGGAGTACACGGGTGGATGTACACCCGTTACTTGCATGTTATCTAAGTAGTCATCAAAAATATGAATTTTTTTAATAAGATAGTTTAATATGAGTTATATCACTCTACTAACATACAAGTTTAAATTCAACTTCTATCAGTTGTAGCAAAAATAACAAAAACAATTATGAATATGTGTATAATTACTTTCAGTTTGGTTTGTTTTTTTTTGCTACAACTTGTAAAAGTTGAATTTAAACTTGTATGTTTGTAGAGTGATATAACTCATATTAATCTATCTTATTATTTTTTTCATATTTTTTGATGACTATTTAGATGGCACGCAAACACATGGGTGTACCTACACCCGTGTACTAAAAACTTTTCCCCCTACTTAGATATATTTTTATGGGGTAGGATTTCTAAATTTAGTTGTCTAATTAATATAGTGAGATGAAAAACTCTTAAGTTTATTTATGGACATAAATTTAAAAATTAAATCATTCAGACTTTAACAAGAAGGTTTATGATGAACGTTGAAACGTGCGCAACATGAAATTCATGAATTTTGAATCCTTCAAAACAATATTCTTTTTTTTTTCTAAAAGTAAAATTAAACTCTGAAACTTGACGTAGGTGCCAGTTGGAAGTTTGAAATTACAATCTAGTATTGGTTTAAACTTAACAACGACATGTCCATATCTTAACAAGATTGTGTTATTTTTCTCACACAATATTCTTAGTTGTTACAGCTACTATATCATCTAGTATCCTGACCGAGAAATCTTTCTATCGGTACTTTTTTGCATAAATTTATGTGTTTTGGAGAAAATTATTCTAAGAAGAAAGATATTGGATAATATCTATCAAATGTAAGAAAATTTTACTGCTAAAACTGAGATGTAGCAAGTTTTTCTTCAATATCTCAACTATTTTGTATTTATTGAATGAAGTAACTACGTGCATTTTAAATAGCATATCTACCGCAAAAAATACATCATCTTATCTGTGATATGATTTTCACTATTCATTATTACACGTAAGCATTGGTTGCCCTCAATATATAAAGAATAAGAAAGTCACACTGATAGCATGCGACAAAGACATCTAGCATGCTACGATTATTGCGTACATGCATTAGTTGCAGTCACAATATAAAAAACGAGAAAAGAGTCACACTGGTAGCACCCAGCAGAGGCATGTACAATGTTATGTACCAACCGTTAGCTCATTCATCATGAAGGGTAATTGACCTAATTAGTGCATAAGAGATAGAGCGTGGATGGATGAAGTTACCAGACATATTATGGCATTCTATTGGAAATATATAAAGAAAATTATTGATACCTTTTTATGATAATGGTGAAAAATTCTTAGCTGTACTGGCTGGTGTTTTAGATCTTATACTACTACTATTTCAAAAGAACCACTCAATATGTAGCTGCATTTTTGTTGTGTGCAGAACATACTTTTGTTATGTATGCTGCAACTTCTCTTAATTTCTATCAATAAAATGAATTGATTCACAAAAGTTTTTCCCTATCCAAATTTCTTAACTATAAACTTGTTAAAATTAATCCGACATTTTTTCCAGAGCGAGCGCATATTTGACACACAGATGAGAACTTTAATGGTACATTACATACTAGTATTAGTATAAATGATCGAATGATATAGATTGATTTACTTATCCTCTTAAATAGATTATAGTAAGAAAAATGATAAATTAATCTTTGTATGGTACGAGCTGCCTCGGCAGGAGGTAGGACGCCGAGACACTGGGGACTGGGCAGTAGAGACAGCAAGGGAGGAAATAAGCCGCATCCATTTATGTTCTCGCCTATATACCAATTTAACAGTTGGTTTGAAGCTAAATCACCATATAGTAAAATATACCTTTTAATATTGAGGCAAATTTCAAATGCGCCCTTGTTTATATTTACAGTATATACTGCCAATGTATTATACCGTAAAAGTTAATAGATTTGGTTTGTTAATTCCATTTTTATGAACCTACAGGGATGCAGATTGCTTCTGTTCTTTGGAGGATGCATAAGAATATTATTATATCCGGAGCTATAATATAGAGGGTACCTTTTACTTACTTTTTATTGTTTGGAACTAAGACTACTATAAATATCTGAGAATAGATAGATTGAGAGGGGTGCATAGATGGTAAAAATATATTAACTCTTATTAATTTTTTAAACCGAGTGCCTACGAACACTCCACGGTCACTGTAGCTTCACCCTGATTATATTTAACATCAGTAGTGACAATCTGGTATTTTTCTCTTTCTCGGTGCTCGTTCAACACACACTTGTATGAGCATGCAGCTGGTAAAGTAATGTCATCAACCAAAATATTGAATCATTGAAACTAAACAAAAAGCTCTTGTTGAAATGCAACGTAGAAATGTTAGCGACAGTCCTCAACCCTGTATGTGTTCGGCGAAGTGCAAAGCGATAACAAATCGTCTGACTTTAGAGTTATTTTAGTGCCACATATTGGCAACATTTCTTACTGTTGATTCAGCTAATGATAGAAAGCAATTACTCGCTCTGTGCAAACTTTTAACCATCTGTGTCTAACGTTTGACTATTCGTTTTATTTGAAAATTTTTCAAAAAATTAAAAAAAATTAGTCATACGTAAAGTACTATTCATGATTTATCATCTAATAAAAACAAAAATATTAATCGTATTGTTAGATAAGATGAAGCGTCAAACATTGTAACAAAAAAAGTAAAAGATTGGTTTATTTTACGACGGAGAGAGTACAAGCGAAATAGTAGTGTTAGTAGGATTCACATTCTTTACCCTAATGATACTACTATTATTATCATTGACACGTGAACATATGTCACGCCTAGAAATTTCTCACACGAATTTCTGAACTTAAATGTGTATTAAAAACCCTTGTCCATAACCGGCCATGGTACACAAATATACAATGTTGATTACATAACTATCATTCTTAGAAACAACTGAAATAGAATAATTAATCTAATGAAAATGCAGCGAAAAGATAACGCAGACTAGCTCTAGCGTAGCACAGCTCCGGTCCACAGGCAATGACTTGGACAGCAGATAGCTCAATACTCACCTCCATCAGATTCAACTTTTAACTCTGAAGTGCGAAATTATCTAAGGCTCAGTACAAACCACCGTACTCAATAAGTAGCATGGAATAGGAGTAACAAATGATGCAATGGATCCCAAGGAATTGGCTAGAGTTATTTGCACAAAGCATAATTTAATAAATAATATAGATTATAATAGAATATCATAAATAAATAAATAAGTAAATAAATAAATAAACATTTGTAAAATACCAACATCACTGTCCAGCGTTACGCCACATTGCAACAGGCCCAACCACTACCCAACGTTACACCACGTTGCAGTAGTCCCAAACTAGTATCGTATTAATCAAGTTATTAATAGTTCGACTAATCATAGTGACTCTGGTAGTTCGCCCTTAACCGTGAGCATGACTATTCGAATAGGTTTACTCTGATCAGAGGTGTAGTACTGTACCTACATGACATAATTTCACTATACTTGAACGTGCATCGACATATCACCATGGCATACCGGAAAGGAGCCAGTGATAGGACTTGTCGTATAACCCTCGGTATTCAATCGCACCATACTGCAGGATTCGCTGTATCCTTTAAACCAAGTCGGGTTGCCCCCTCTTATGCCTAGGCGAATACGGAAGTGGCATAGACCGTCGCAGGGTCCATCCATCCATCACACTCACCGTAGCCTGAGTACGTTGAATAGTTCGCTTTACACTTCAAATCCCATCGTTGCCCTTATTGGCTTGTGGTTAGCAGTAAAATAACTTCTAGGGTTTCCTGCAAACCGGTCCTTAATTGCCATGGGCGCGACTCTCAAAACCATGCACCCACAGCCCACTATTAATAATATTTTAGTTGACATTAACCCGCACCGAGTATTAAATCATCATCAACAGCTATTCATAACTAGCAATGATTAATGTGTGTTCCCATGAGCTACTTGTTCTAAGCAAAGCTAAGCATAACCTAGGCCTAACTCTACTCAAGTTACCCCTAGTATAACATACATAAAGATGGGTAAACAACGGCATAATAATAGGTCACCCATAAAATAGATACAATAAATCCTTTAAACAAAACGATGAAAGTTTGAATAAATAAAGTGGATATTTTGCAATAATAGGATCAATATGGTCAAAGATTAATGCCACTTGCCTTGCTCTCTTCCCTGGGGTACTTCGACGATGATTTTGAAGTAAATCGACACGTCGACGGGCTCCGAATCTAAGCGACAAAGTAAAAAATAAATAAAACATGCACAAACTCCACTGAAACAACACACGATTATATTTTAATGGATTCTTGGCATTTTATGAATTTAATGAAATTTGAATGGACTAAAACGGAGACCAGATGAATTAGTTATGAATTTTAGAAGTTCAACTGTGTTTTTAAACTAAACAGAAAAATCTTAAATCATTTATTGCACAATTAAGTTAGGTGCTTATGTTTGCGAGGGGTGAGGTGGCGCTGACAGGTGGGGGCCACCTGTCGGTGGGAGGGGGAAGGAAAGAGAGGTTGATGGGTAGGACCCGAGGGGAGAGAGAGGGAGAGGGAGGCGGTAGGCGCTGATGTGTGGGTCCGGCCGAAGGAGAGACGAGAGAGGGTGCGGGGTTGCTGACACGCGGGCTCGGTAGAAGGGGAGGGAGGTGGCCGTCTGGTAAGTGGGCCTCGTCGGTCGGTGAGAGAGAATAGGGGAGGGGAGAGGGGAGAGGCCGACAACGCTCAATTCGGCCGGTGTGACGATGACGACCGACTGTCGCGGTGGCGGCAGTGACTCGATAGGCGAGCGGCGGCGAGGACGACGGCGGCCGAAGGGAGGAAATGGGGATGAGCTGGCGCGTCGGCGACGGTGCACGGCGAGCGCGGGCACGCTCGGGCGCCGGCGGCGAGGCAGTGGTGACGGTGCCGGAGGAGAGAGGCGCGACGGCGGGCGGCGCACGCACGTTGCGACGACACGTGGCTTGGCGACGGCGACTGGAGAGGAGTAAGAGAGGGAGGAGGGAGGATGGGGTGCTCACCGGTGGTGTGGAGGATGGCGGCGAGTCGGCGATGGGGCGGCGCACGCGGTGATAGGCCCGACGGCGACGAGCGGCAGCGAATGGCGTGATCGGCAACGACGATGAAGGTGGCGTAGCTCGGGAGGGTTCGGAAGATGGGTGGCGGTGACTGGCTAGGGCGGGGATTAGTTGGAGGCCGCGTTGGGCGCGAGCGGGACTCCTGTCCCGACGGTTGGCGGTGGCGGGATCGGCCACGGCGGCGCGGGCGTGTGCCGGATCGGAGAGGGAGGGGGCCTGACGGGTGTGGTCTACCTGTTGGTGGCGCGGGAGGAGGGAGGAGGCGAGGCAGACTCGAGTGGCACGGTGCGGGTGAGCTGTGCCGATGCTTCCCTGCTGAGAGGAGGACGCGGGCCTGTGCGGTAGGAGGAGGAGGTGGGCCGCGGCTGTGGGCTAGCCTGGGAAGGAGAGAAAGGAGAGGGAGAGGGAAAAAGAAAGGAGAAGAAGATTTGGGCTGCGGCCTAAATCCAAAAAGAAAAAAGAGAAAGAAAAAGAGAAAAAGCAGAAAAACCTCACCTTGCTAATTTTTAAATTATTTTTTCTGGAGCCAAAATTTTGTACTCTGCAATTCAAATTTAAATCCAGTTAATATTTTCTCTGTTTCCGAGATTTTTTAAAATATTCTGGCGAACTTAAATTTAATTAAATTAATTCTTTAGAGGGATTTTTCCTAAGTTAATTAAGCCAACTATTAATTAACAATTTCTTTAATGATTTAGGCTTAAGATAGAAACTCAGAGTGTGACAACATATAGAAGAGTGGGACCCATATATAAGTGACCGTAAATCCGTAATAATGTTGCCATTATAGCATAGGATACACAATTCTGTCTGCATGGCCAACTATGAGTGCACGCACATACCCCCTTGCCGCATCATGCCAGTCTATGCTATAGAGCACACAACAAGTTGACCTTAGTCGCCTACGGTAATGAGAAACAAAGATAGTGCATCTGAACATGCAAAAAGAAAAGATGCCACTTACAACATGGTAGATGCAGAGCAGAAAATAAACTAAGGTAACAAGCATGTAGAATTATACTACCACACTGAAAAGGCATGTAGCATATTGGTTGCAGTGACCTGACGGTAGTTCCAATAGTATATTAATGATGTTTCTATCCTCATTAAATAACTTGCCATATAAGCAAAATAATGACATGGCAACGTAATTAATGAAAAAAGAGAAGGAAAAACTTAGAAATAGTTTTCTCACGAAGAAACTAAGTCTTTTCTTCACCCAATACACCAAGAAAACATGAATTCACTATTAGAGAGAAACTACTAGTCTCTAGAGGACATGTGTCACGCTCACCATTAGGAGAATAATATAGAGTTAGGAGAGAGGAAGAGAAAACATCTATTACTCGAATACACATCCATTGTGATAAATGGTTTCTATATATGATTTCTTCTACTATGGCCACCGTGTCAGTTTCTTTCCTTATGACTGCCCTGAGTAGCACCCTTTACGGCAACAATAACTAGATAATTGATTTTGTTATTTGTTGTGACCATTCAGTTTTCTTTGAAGCTTTTTGATGAACTACTAGTAATTTGACCTCTTTACACGAACAAAATTGTTGCATTAGTATCAAAATCATGGCAATAGCTATGTATTGACACAATTTAAGAATCATGGCTACTGCGGTAATATGTTTCATGGTATTAGGTTGTTGCTACTATTTTAATTTTATTTACATGACATTATAGTTTAATATAAATGTGTGGTCACTTAAGATTAAAAAACTGAAAATTCTATTAAGTTGACCACCAACATCAGATGAGTAGTAATTTCTAGTTCATACATTAAACTGATTAAGAGGTTTGTTGGCATATTAATCCCTCCATGCTCCCAAGTTCATATCCTGTTGAATACAACATTGCAAGCAACATAAACTCAAACAAACAAAAAAAAAGATTTAATTCAAGTTCTGACTTCTGATGCAAAACAAATCCAATTCAAGAGTACCAACGGAAAAGGTAAATGTCATATTGCGTGCTAGTAAATCTCTGATAGATGTTGCTCGAAGTGTGGAGATTAGACTTCAATCAATCATAGGTTGACCACTGAGTCATTGGGCTGACTACAAGGCCTCGCATGCGCGATGTTTGAGACACTATCTAACCTCCACGTGCTACAGATCATGTTTTGTTGATTAACGGTGTTAATTAGTTTCAGACGATTGCCCATTCACCTAAGTAACTACTTTTTATCTTTTTCTCAACACTTATTAGCTTATAAGCATCCTGCTATCTATTGGCATCCGGTGCTAACAAATGTTGCCATTGCTTGCGCCACACTAGCTAGTCGTCAATATTGGTGGCAAGCCGGTGCGATGCGACCTGGTAATGAAGCTTGAAGAGAAAAACTATAGAGATTGTCTATGTAGCTTGTTGCTTCCATGAATGTCTATATACCTACTAGATTACAAATTGCTTTTGCTTTATTGTTCATCATAGATGATATATGGTTGGTTTGCCTACCTAGATACTCTAATTTAATTTATTTGACTCATTCATGTGTAAGATATATATGATTGTATCAGTCAAGTACTAAAAGATTTCGCTTCTCAATGTTGAATGATTTTATCCAATATCTTAATAGCTGTTTAATCTAGTTGTCAAAGTGGGTTCAAATCCTCTAAAAACACATCATCACCATCAGTGGTATGATATTCCTAGTTAATTTTGTTTCGTTGGCTTATAAGCATTGCTTGGAATCATGATTTATAGAAGTACAACATGAAAAGAGTCTGTTAGTGTAAAACATAATTAAATGTCGGCTTCTCACACCATTAGCATGCGGCTACTGGCTCATTTGTTGTGAAGGGTGTAATGATTTCAGTGCTAAACACGGGCTGGATGCATCAGGCTCATGATAAGTTATGCATCATACTGGAAAGATATAAAGAAAAGTATTGGTACTTTTTCATGACAATGGTGAAATATTCTTAAACCTTTCGGGTTGGTGGTTTAGATTTTAGACGATCCTACCTATGTGTAGGCGTCTTTGTTGTGTACAGAAAGTTTCCCTTTCTTCACACTGAACTTCGCTTAGTTCCTTTCTATCCGATACATCGGCTCTCAAAGTTTTTTTCTTTTACTATTTGAATTTTAGCTAGAAACATATTGAAATTAATCACGTTATTTGAGTGTTAATGACCTTTTCTTTGAAGCGTGTTATTGCTATGTCTATTTGCATCCCATCTTTTCATTTCTGCTTATGCTCATTAGCCAAAATCTGAATTTTTAATCTTATATTTATAGTTGATTTTATTGTTTCTTCATGTCAGTTTTTTTAGCCCTTGCTTTTAGATTGCTAAAAACATATTTAGAAAAATTTTATTTATATTTTTTTATAAATATGTTATTTTGCTTTTCCTCCAAATAGCCAAAAGATGACAACCTTGGATTGAGATTGCTAAGTTGTTTCAAGTAATATTTCAGATTTTGAATATATAGCTAGATGGTGGATTAGTGCTTAAATAAAATAAAATCTTGAATATGCTTTGGTCTCCTGCATTTATGTTCTTTGGAAATTAAGAAATGATATCCACTTATGCCGAATACTCCACAATGGATATGTTTGCTTGTGCTCCCTAGCACATTGTATAGCTATGACTTGAGATGGCAACATTGTGTCAACACTTGAAATGTTCAGCAAACAATATGTCAGCATTTGTCATCCAATTTTTAGCACTGCATCACAAAATAGAAAATAGATATATTTCGCTGACAAACCAGTCACTTTCACTGATCATCCACAATATTACAACAAATTTATCCATCCATCCATTCATTCATTCATCATCCAAAATAATTCAAGGGTACATACGTGCCTACTACATAACTGAACTAAACTAAAAACCGAGCAACAATAATGATCATGACTACACATACCAACCACACCATCCTAGAATTTCAATATTTCTCTGCATCGAGCCGCCGGGATCAGCAGCTAGCCACGATTACACAGACCAACCACACCAACCTAGAGTTTGAGAGCCCTTCCTTTCCTCGCACTCCTCCCACTTGAGCATCCAGACACCTCCATCTTCACCCAACGCGCCACCCAGCAGTCGGGATCAGCAGCCGGCCTCAGCAGCATCACCGCTACGACAAGCTACCGGGATTAGCAGCCAGCCTCAGCAGCCGTGCCGCCGCCGCCCTCACCAGCCCCGCCGCCGTCGTGATAAGCCGCCAGGCGCTGGCCTCAGTGCAGTCTAGGGTTAGGGCTATCAGTGATGGGGAATTTATGAGAAAAACAACGCTCTGCTTGTCCGCTTGCCTCTTCAATACATAGAGGGGCAATCCGGTCCATACGTAAATACGACAGTTAATTATGGTCAAAAGAACCGATTTCGGTATATAGAGTGGCATCCAAGCGATTTTGCAGAATTTACAATGACATCTATTTGAATATACAAATTATAATGGTATTTTTCTAAAGTAAAAATTTTATAATTGTATGGATCTAATTAACCTTGATTGAGTAGTATGGCGCATATTGTCCATGTGCTGAGGGAGTGGCAACTCACATGTATCTCAATTAATTATTTAGGTGACGAACCATGAGCTATAGCAACTTGCCAGGTTGAGGTAAAAATGTCTATATGCATGACTGTAGGATCGGAATATTGGATGGCGCCGATCAGGCTGGGGTGAATGATCTAAGTGTTTTATCGAAATAATAAAAACAAATATGCAATAGAAATACTAATTATAGTATAAAATTATTTTAATATTATTACAACACTAAAATAATCACCAGATATAAAAATATACTCAAGTGTTAGGCTAGGTTGGTATTTCTTCATGAGGGATTCTTTGTTTACCTGCAAGGCTAGCACTTTAACTTGCAAAAAGAAACACCGAAAAGCATTATCAGTACTCCTATGTTCTGTTCACCAACAAAGAATACATAACTCCCACCATCGTGTTATGCGTTTAATTGCAATTTCATAATTTACATATCCGACATATTGCGCGATGTACATCATCTCATTTTTAGTTACAAGCCTCATTGTTTTGTTGAAGATAAGCATAAGCAGAACGGCTTATTAACAACTTAAAAAATAATTTATGGGTAAAAATTATATATTTGTATTCTTAGCGATATAAAAACAAAGGCTAAAAAATAAACTACGATGAAAAACCCTAAAATCAACTCTAAATTTAAGTTCTGCAACTCAAGATTTGACTTATAACCATAAACGAAAAAATTGGGATGGCCGAGGGATAGTTCACTGGTTTTGTTTACACCACATCTGCTTCCAATTTCTTCTGAAAGATTAATCTTTGCAACTATAAACACACAATGCATCTATTTTCCTGACTAAGTACTTTCTTTCAGAGAACAGTTGATATAGTGTGAAATATGGTGGTGCTCTGGCTCACTTTGTTGTAATCGCTATCCCCTGCGAAAAACAAACTGTGTTAAGTATGTTGGTACTGGTAACAATGTTTCGTTGTCTATTTATGAAGTGTTTAGATATGGTGTGGTATTTTATTTTGTGCAACTTTTGCAAGAAATGTGATATATCTCTATAGTATAAACAATCCCAACGTAGCTGCATATGTTTGATTTACAGATTGAGTGCTTTCCATCTTGCATTTTTAGTTGAAAGTAATATGAGTGAAAATTATTCATGGTTGTAGTCTGGATATTTGTTAATTTGAGTGGTATTATCGATGTAAACAGAAGAACTATTTTTTAGAGAATATGGTAAATAAAGAATTTACACGTGATAAGGCTTGAAGGTAAATTTTCTGTTAATCAGTCACAATAATTCATGCTACTTTACAGTTTTCTGATTTCATGTCTAATAACTAGCCCGAGACATCACTTGCATGAGAATATTGAATATAATCTGTTTAATATGAAGCTAGTAATAATTGAAATTGAGGAGGTCTGATAGACAAGGGCACCGCAACAAGTATAATTCTATTCTGCAAAGACAATATCTTGATTTCAGATATTCCACATCCCCTTATCCATTGACGAAGATAAATGAGTCCTTTTTTCTTGTATCTATGAGAGCTAGCCCTGTGTTAGTTTGGTTATGTGCCCTACGAGAGCTAGCTATGATTAGTCGACCCTCGAAAATCTGTTTAAAAAAATTCTCCTCTTAATTCACAGAAATGGAGCATGCTAAATTAAGAGAACATATTCTAATTCGATCAAAAACTTAGAAAACAAATAAAGAGTCAATAACCTGAGACCGAAGTCCTGCATGGCGTGCATGCACTGCCTTCTAGCTCTCTCGCGTGGCATTGAATCGACCTCCGCATGCATGCAAACATAGTAGCCCAACCAGCCAGCTAGCTGTCTCGTGAACATGCGTATGCATGTGTATGCATGCTGATCCAGTCGACTTGTCATGCACAGTACATATGCATGCATGCTAACTACACCAATCCATGCAATGAACTAGAGTGTTCTTCCATTTTTTTTTCCTTTTTTGATTTTCTTCTTGAATTTATGGCAACCCCACCCCACAGTATGAAGCCTGTCGCGAATTCCTCCCCGCACAATGTCCGTCCACCGCGTGCCATCTTAGATTCAACTTTGTCACTGAGCATCTTGGGTCTATCCGGAACTCGACTCCTCTCTAACTTTAGTCCCTAATCCATCGTTGATCAAAGTTGACTTCCTAGGATTCTGACGTCCATCCCATCTTGTCATCTGTTATCCTGACCGCTCCAGACATTCGCTCCTCCCCCAAGATTAACATTAGTCACTAGCGCACGGATAAACAAAACAATCCTTTCGGGTACATATGTCGCAACCTACCCCACGTTAATGAATACACACTTCTTTGACACTTGCTAATTTTTTTATCACAATTAATCTAAACCATACTCTTGGTTTTTTCCCAATATCTTAATAGTTGTTCATTCTAGTTGTCAAAGTGGGTTCAAATCCTCTAAAAACACATCATCACCATCAGTGGTATGGTATTCCTAGTTAATTTTGTTTTGTTGGCATATAAGCGTTGGTTGGAATCATGATTTATGGAAGTACAACATGAAAAGAGTCTTAGTGTAAAACATAGTTGAATGCCGACTTCTAACACCATTAGCATGCGGGTTGTGAAGGGTAATGATTCAGTACTAAACACGGCATGGATGCATGAAGGCTCACGATAACTTATAGCATCATATTGGAAAGATATAAATTAAGAAAAGTATTGGCACTTTTTCATGACAATGGTGAAATATTCTTAAGCTTTTCTGGTTGGTGGTTTAGATTTTAGACGATCCTGCCTATGTGTCGGCGTCTTTGTTTGCCTATGTGTCGGCGTCTTTGTTGTGTGCAGAAAGTATTATGTTCCTTACGCTGCAACTTTGCTCAGTTCCTTTCTATCCAATACATCGGCTCTCAAAGTTTTTTCTTTTACTATTCAAATTTATTAGCTAGAAACATATTGAAATTAATCCCGCTATTTGAGTGTTAATGGCCTTTTGTTTGAAGCATGTTATTGCTATATCTATTTACGGCGCATTTTTTCATTTCTGCCTATGCTCATAAACCAAAGTATAAATTTTCAATCTTCAATTTAGAGTTGATTTTGATGTTTTTTCAGCTTAGTTTTTTTTTCAGCCTTTACTTTTAAATTGCTAAAAACATATTTCTAAAAGTTTATTTATAAATTATTTTTTTTTTGTAAATGTGTCATTTCGCTTTTTTCTCCAAATAGCGAAAAGATGACATCCTTGGATTGAGATTGCTGGTGGATTAGTGCTTAAATAAAATAAAATCTTGAATATGCTTTGGTCTGCTACATTTATGTTCTTTGGAAATTAAGAAATGATATCCACTTTTGCCGAATACTCGACCATGGATATATTTGCTTGTATAGTAATGGCGCAGATTATTCCATGTGCTGAAGGAGCGGCAACTCAAACGTATCTCAGTTATTTAGGTGATGAACCGTCAGCTATATATGGCAGCTTGCCAGCTTGAGGTAACAATGTCTATATGCATGACTGTACGATCGGATGGCGCCGATCGGACTGGGGTGAATGATCTAAGTGTTTTTTTCTTCTAAATAATGAAAACTGATATGCAATATAAATATTAATAAAATTATTTTAATATTATTACAACACTAACATAATCACCGGATATAAACATATACTCAAATGTTCGGCTGCTACAGCGAATACATATTAAGTTTATCCTCTTAGATTATTCCGCGCATAAAAACATATTTAAAAATGTTATCCACATTAGTTTAAGCAATAATCTATCTGTTTAATTATTCATTATGTATACATGAGCGATCTTAGAATTGTTGATCCTTTAACTTTGTTCAACTTTTTTTAAAAATTGATTTCGCTATTGCAGTGCATAGACATTTTACTTTATAGCATACTACCACCGTTTTGTATTATAAGACGTTTAAATCATAACTAGATTCATCATGGATAAATGAATATTCTTTATATATATTTCTAGATTCATTAGTATCTACTCTCTCCGTTTTTTTACAGCAAGACTTTTTATTTATATTTGACCCTTCGTCTTATTTACAAATTTTGTCCAAATATACAAAATTATAAATTATACTTTATTTTATAGGATGGATCAGAATATATTCTTTTAGAGTGTGAAGCTAAAGTAATCGCACTAGTAGTGAAAGAGAGAAATTATACGAAGCTCTAAAGTCTAAACCCATATCCTCAACAATTAAAGCCCACTGTAACCCATTTAAAGTATCATGTGTATGTTTGTACAACACGGTCATACTACTGTCAAAAAGAAAAAAAAAACAAAATAATTAGATCGTTTGGCACAACTTCAACTTTAAACAAGTTTTGTAAGCTTGAGCTCTGCTGATTAGACACTAACATCCATTTGGTACAGCACATCCATTTGGTACAGCTAGCTTCCAACTCTAACTTATCTAACGTTAGAGTTATGCCAAACATTATAAATTCTATATTTTTAAAAGCTAGCGGAGTTGCTTAAAAAAATAAATTACAAACGTGAAGCTGGTTTTTTTCTCCACGGCTTCACTCGTCTCAAAAACACACTATCATCTGATTTTATAATTTATCAATGTAATTACATAAAGCTGCCACTCACCCGCCATTAAAGTCATCCTTTCGGCCGTGAGAATTTAGAGCCTAGGGATGGAGAGTTTGTTCAAGCGCATATATTAATTTAAAGATTTAGAGATTTAAGTTTTAACCTTTCTCTGCCCCGCCTGGCTCAGGCGAATCACCCGCCGCCCCCGCCACCGGCCATCTCATCGGCGGCACCGCCTCCCATCTCGCGTTCTGCTCCACAGTGTGCCCGCTGCTCGGCAGAGACGTCCTCTCCGGCTCCTCTTCCTCGTTTGACGTAAACCTCCGGCCGGGGCTTCTCTCCTCTACTCTCCTCTTCACTCTCGCTCACTTCTCCTCATCCCGTGGTGGCTTCTCGAGCTCACCCACAAGGGTGTTCGATCACCATAGGCGACCGGAGGGGAGGAGATGCGCGACGGCCCAGCGCCGCCACGCCGATGTCCTCCCGCTCCAGCTCCGTCCTCCATTTCCTCCGCCACGTCTCCTTCCCCCCGGACCCGCACCTCCTCCCCTCCGCGCTCAAGTCATGCCCGGCGCTCCCACACGCCCGCGCCCTGCACGCGGCCGCCGCCGTCGCGGGCGTCTGGACGGACCCCTTCGTCGCGTCCTCGCTCCTCCACGCCTACCTCCGCTTCGGCGCCACGGCCGACGCCCGCAGCGTGCTCGACGGAATGCCGCACAAGACCGTCGTGGGCTGGAGCGCGCTCATCGCAGGGCACGCCGCCCGCGGGGACGCCGAGGGAGCGTGGGGGCTCCTCGAGCGGATGCGGGGCGCCGGCGTCGAGCCGAACGTGATCACCTGGAACGGGATCGTCTCTGGGCTGAACCGGAGCGGGCGCGCCCGGGACGCGGTCCTGACGCTCGTGAGGATGCACGCGGAAGGGTTCTTGCCAGACGCCACTGGTGTGTCATGTGCGCTATCTGCAGTTGGGGATGTCGGAGATGTCTCTGTCGGAGAGCAGCTCCATGGGTGTGCGGTGAAAGCCGGGTGCAGGGTGGATGCTTGTGTGGCCACTGCACTCATCGACATGTACGGGAAGTGCGGGCGAGCTGGTGAGATTGTTCGTGTGTTTGATGAGTCCAGCCACATGGACGTTGCATCTTGCAATGCACTCATAGCGGGGCTGTCTCGGAATGCTCAAGTCTCTGAGGCTCTAAGGCTTTTCAGGGAGTTTGTTGGCAGAGGGGTTGAGTTGAATGTGGTGTCCTGGACCTCAATCGTAGCTTGCTGTGTGCAGAATGGGAAGGATCTGGAAGCTGTAGATATTTTCAGGGAAATGCAGTCAGAAGGGATTGAGCCGAATTCAGTTACAATACCTTGCGTCGTGCCAGCATTTGCGAATGTTGCAGCTCTGATGCATGGTCGGTCTGCACACTGTTTTTCTCTCAGGAAGGGCTTTGTTCATGACATTTATGTGGGCAGTTCGTTGGTGGACATGTATGCAAAGTGTGGCAAGGTCAGGGATGCAAGAATGATCTTTGATGCTATGCCTTCTAGGAATGTGGTGTCATGGAATGCAATGATTGGTGGCTATGCTATGCACGGAGAGGCTACGAATGCTCTGGAGTTGTTTCATTCGATGCAAAGCTCAAAAGAGAAGCCTGACCTAGTCACCTTCACCTGTGTCCTTGGTGCTTGTAGCCAAGCTGGCCGGACAGAGGAGGGCCGCCACTACTTCAATGAGATGCAGGACAAGCATGGAATTTCTCCAAGGATGGAGCATTACGCATGTATGGTTACTCTGCTTGGTCGGGCTGGTAAGCTTGATGACGCGTATGATGTCATAAATCAGATGCCGTTTGAACCAGACAGTTGCATTTGGGGGTCATTGCTGGGCTCCTGCAGGGTTCACGGAAATGTGGTACTTGCTGAGATTGCAGCAGAAAATTTATTTCAACTAGAGCCAGAAAATGCTGGTAATTATGTCCTTCTTTCCAACATCTATGCATCCAAGAAAATGTGGGATGGGGTCAATAGGGTAAGGGATATGATGAAGAATGTAGGGTTGAAGAAAGAAAAAGGTTGTAGTTGGATACAGATCAAGGATAAAGTACACATGCTGTTGGCTGGTGATAGTTCACACCCCATGATAGCTGCAATTACTGAGAAGCTAAAGCACCTTTCTATTGAGATGAGGAGGCTGGGCTTTGCACCAAGCACAGATTATGTCCTACATGATGTGGAAGAGCAAGAAAAAGACGATATCCTGTCTGTGCACAGTGAGAAGTTGGCTGTTGCGTTGGGCCTTATAAGCACAAGTCAAGGAACACCCATCCGGGTGATAAAGAATCTCCGTATTTGTGGAGACTGCCACGAAGCAATAAAGTTCATATCATCTTTTGAGGAGAGGGAGATATATGTTAGAGATACCAACCGGTTTCATCACTTCAAAGATGGAAAATGTTCATGTGCAGACTATTGGTGATTTTTCTTGTCTAGCCTGACTCTACAATTTACACAACTTGGCAAAATGGTGACGGAAAGCATCTAGGTCTCTTTACCCTAGGTTAGTATTCCTCATTAGTTAATTAATTACCTACAATATCAGCATCACTTACTGAGGATGTTGATGACAGTGTGCTAATCTCGTTACCCTAGGTTGGTATTTCTTCATGAGGGATTGTTTGTTTACCTGCAAATCTAGCACTTTAACTTGTGAAAAGAAACACCGAAAATCATTATTAGTACTCCTATGTTCTGTTCACCAACAAAGAAAACATAACCCCTACCATCGTGCTTTGTGTTCAATTGCAATTTCAGAATTTACCTATCCGATATATTGCACGATGTTCATCATCTCATTTTTGGTTCCAAGCCTCATTCTTTTTGTTGAAAATAAACATAAGCGAAATAAATTATTAATGATCAAAAATAATTTATAGGTGAAAATAATATAGTTGTATTATTAGTAATCTTAAAACAAAGCCCGGAAAATAAACTACGATGAAAAAAATCTCCCCCAAATCAACTCCAAATTTAAGTTCTAAAATTCAAGATTTGACTTATAAGCATAAGCGGAAAAAAGAGGATTGTGGGGCTAGTTCACTTGTTTTTTTCCCTTCTACATCACATCTGCTTCCAATTTCTTCTGAAAGATTGGTCTTTGCAACTATAAACACACAATGCATCTATTTTCCTGATTAAGTACTTTCTTTCGGAGAACAATTGATATATTTGCATAGTGTGAGATATGGTGGTGCTCTGGTCACTTTGTTGTAATCACTATCCCCTGCAAAAAGCAAACTGTGTTGCAATGTTTGGCGCAACTTTTGCAAGAAATATGATATATCTCTATAGTATAAACAATCCCAGCATAGCTGCATATGTTTGATTTACAGATTGAGTGCTTTTCATTTAGCATTTTGAGTTGGAAGTAATATTAATGAAAATTATTCATGGTTGTAGTCTGCATATTTGTTGATTTGAGTGGTAGCATCGTTGTAAACAGAAGAACTATTTTTTGGAGGATATGGTAAATAGAGAATTTACAAGTGATAAGGCCTTGAACGTAAATTTCATGTCAATCGGTCACAATAATTCATGCTACTTTGCAGTTTTCTGATTTCATGTCTAATAACTAGCCTGAGACATTGCTTACATGAGAATATTAAATATAATTTGTTTAGTATGAAGCTAGTAATAATTGAAATTGAAGAGGTCTGATAGACAAGGGCACTGCAACGACTGTACTTCTATTCTGCAAAAACAATATTTAGGCTATGGAAAATGTTCTACTACAGATTCTTGATTGTTTCAGATATTCCACATCCCCTTGTCCATTGACAAAGATACGAGTCTTGTTCCCTTGCATCTACGAGAGCTAGCTTTATGTTAGTTTGGTTATGTGCCCTATCCAAAGTTAGTGGAGCCAAAACCTTAACATTTTTAAATTTTGGTAGGATAGAATGGACGAAGATGTCTGATTTAGTGCTAAAATTCTGCTCACGGGAGATGAGTATGCGGCATTGCCATAACTTTTGCAGGGCAACATTCGGTAATTTATCAAACATAACTAGAAATTTTCACACTGAACATGAACTCTGTCTGTATCTGTTCCGTAGCAGTCGGAAACCTTGAAGCCAGAGCAAGCGGGCCATGAATCAAAGAGAGGAGGAGCTAATACAAGAGATTCTGCATTGCAATCTACCAACAGATCTGGCACAAAGAGACCGCAGTACATTTTATTCACTACCAAGGTAGAATGAAGATTTCCTAAAAACATCAAAACAAAACAAAGAGGGCATCATGTGAATTTGTTTAACCTTAACCTCTTCTCATCATAGCTGCTTCAAAATAATATAAAATGTACTCACTATACGCATGCCGTGTGGTTCTGAAACAGGAATCATCCTTCGAATACTCGTTCACCATGTCTTCCATGGCCAGCAGATCGCTGCTACATTTTTCTGGTTCCAGATGGTCCTGCAGGTACTTTCTGTATACAGTGATGACTTTGTCACTGATGGCTTTTCATAATGAGTTCCTGTGCTCTGCGTTTGGGACCTTCCGCAGCTTCTGATGTTTGCATGCTTTCTTAAATTCTTACTGGAATATTGCTAGCATAGCAGCTTTGGGGAGTATTTGGGAAAGAACTTTGGCATCTTTTATTGTATAGGTAAAGGCAAGATAGCACGGGTTTATCCCAGGTGACATCGAGATAACAATTTTGGTAGTACCATATCTGATCGCTCTGTTTGATGGAAAGCTGTAATCGGTGTGTGGCAAGAAGCTGATCTTGTATGAAGTGAGAACTGTTAAGCAAGAGGATGTACCTCAGGCTAGAGTCAGAGAAAAACTCGGATTTCATGTCGAGTTGATCTAGGAAGTTGATGATCACTTGCTCAATCAAGCTTCTGCACTAGCTCCCAACAGTGGCTACTTCCATTGTAACACCATTGGACTCCAGCACGCCATGGTATCTCTAAAACAAGCTTGCATAGTCCACAATCAACTGGGTACCCTTGTGAATCCCTTCATTCTGTGGAAAAGTTCCCCGGAGTAACAGCTTCAGCGTCCTTGGCCGGCTTTTACCCCCCAACTTATCATTTGTACTCAAGTTGTTGCTATCCTCTCTGTACTGGATAAAGCATCACTGATCTTTTCTTAGTGTGCTCTGCATTTCTTCTGAATCAGGTAGCCAGACAGCCTCCTGATTCAGCGAGGGCATGGGGATCTCTGACACGTTGGAGTTGCAGATGTTTTCCTCCATGAGCCCCAAGAACCTGCCCATTGGACAAGGCCCAGCCGCCTTACCGGCGGCGAGGGCGTCGGCGAAGGCTGTCATCTTGGAGATGGTCGCCTCGACGGACCGCGCGACTGCTCGCGGGGACCGGAAATTCGGCGTCTCCAACGACGGAGGTTGTGGTTGAGCTCAAGTCCTGGAGGTGGCCATCACGGTGACAGCTCGCGTCCACCTCCATACCTGACGCTCGGCCTCGTCTTCCTCCATCTCCTGATCAGTTTGGCCGGAGTACCCAGCCGACGTCGAGGTCGGAGAACCACCTCTCCAGCTCGAAGTATAAATGATTGTTGCGAATCCAGTCTCCTGTTCTGTTGGTAGCAAAGCGACTTTTGTAATGATTTTAATATTATCTCATAATTCTAACGTCGGGAATATATTATATGGCAGCAGTGGAGGACCTAGCTTAAAGTTGTACCCATGGCTCTATCAAGCATCGTGTCAAGAGCAGAGGTGGCAATGGGGCGGAGCCGGGTTGGGCAAGAACGGTCCTGGCACTGACCCCTGTTGATGTTGAAAATAGTAACAATGGTCACACACAGGCTTGGGAGTTAATCTTAGACCAATCCAGCGCAGTACCTAATTCTTATAAATACTGGGCGTGCCAGTCAGTTTGATCATGTAACTGACAAGATATAACATAGAAAACAGTTAACCCTGAAACCGCTATCGGTCGGATATTCGATACCGTCCCAGGACCCTAGTGATGAACTAGATGATCAGCTTTACATGACTTTCACAATAGTGAGTGTAAATACGCTCAATCGGCTGAGTCAAAAGCAGGATAAACACAAAACAGACTAATCAATTAATTAATCTCAAAAAATCGGACTCAACGGAGACAGTCTTAATATTAATCAACCGATTAGACCAATTTAACACTTATTACACGTAAAACCGACAGCCGATAGGAGACTAAGTGTGAAATTTGGTATAAACCAGAACGCTATACCAATTACTAGTATAAGACAATAATAATTTACACATATGCCGATACTAGATCTAGAAGATTGAACTCAATCGAGACAGTACAGACCTAAATATAATCATATGTGAAATCAACTAGTCATTGCGGCATGCGAGTAACAGGATAGCAAACCAGCGTAATCTACCGACTAATCCATTAGCCGATCGAACAGATCTCTATAAGTGGATCGCACCAAATATACATAGATCAGACCTAACCGAGACAATATGTGATCTAGTACGATATAATCATAGAAATATGAAGATCGATGAGCTTAATGAATCAATCAATAGATTACTTAAGATAATGCTGGCTAAAACTCCAGCGACAAATCCTCACGAGCCCCAATCTAATCTGACAACATGAACCTGGCCAGCCAGATTGATCAGACCGAATCGAGACAGAATCAGGCTACCCAGAACCGTGCTAACAGATCAGACAGAAGAACCGCGAGGATTTGATCGGCAACTATTACAACTTCAAGCTAAACAGATCAAAGTAATAACATAACTTACCCCGCCGATCAACCGGGCAGGAGATCGGACTTAATCGAGACAGTCCTGTTCCAGTTGATCGATGGGTTTTGACAAACAAAAACTTACATTGCGAAGCAGACAAACCCCGTGCCGAAAGGTCAAGCAAGTTGAAGGTTTTGAAGGCGATGCACCAAGTTTATTTGATCTGAAGATGATTTACAAGGATCCCAGGCACACATATTTATACCCTGGGTGTTAACTAACCTAACCGGATAAGAATTTGTTATCAACTAACATATAATGTTCGGACTTTAATTAAATACAAAAATCCTAACCAAACTCTAAGCTAAATCCTAATTATTCGACACGGACCCACAACTAACGCCGAATCTATCTTTAAGCTTTGGGCTCAATGGACCCCAATTCTTGTCCGATTCAGACTCCATCGGCTACATCCGTGCCGTGTCTAACTTACTGCCTCTAGCCGATTCGCCCATTCTTGTTCGATTCGGACTTTAGTTGCGTTTCAATCCATAACATCAATTTGCCAAAATCTGGCATTAACAACCCCCGAAGTTCATCCCCGGCCCCGGCCCCGGCCCCGGCCCCGACAACAAAATCGGGGCAAAACCCTCCCCCGCCCCCGGCCTGACGGGTCCCCGACACCCAAACGGGGCCCCGACGTACTCACGAATCCGTTCATAGAGGAAGGGAGGAGAGACTCACGTCATCGCTGGAGACCGGAGCACGCCGCACCGCGCTGCCACCAGGCCGTTGCGCCGCCGAGTCTGCCGCCACGCGTCACCACTGCCCAGCTGCGCGGTCGCACCGTGCCGCAGCCGGGCCATCCCGTCCTGGCGCGCTGCCGTCATGCCGTTGCGCTGCCTAGCCGCACCGCCTCGCTCCATCCCGCACCACGCCGCCGCCGCCAGGCCACACCGCGCCGCCACCGTCAGGCCGCCGCCCGCAAGTCGCCTGCGTGAGGGTTGAGGAGTGAGGGAAAGAAAGTGAGCTAGGGTTAGAGTTGTTTTTCATTTATATTTGATGGACGAAATGGGCTGGGCTCCTTAGGATTTACTGTCCACTAAGTCTAATATACCTCCTCAGGGCCCCGCAGGTTACCCTCGGGTGAACTGCTATCCCCGTCCCTGCCCCAACCTAGAACAGGGCCCTGGCCCCGACTCCCCGCGGGTACGAAACCAGCCCCGGCCCCGTCCCTGTAGGGGCAGGTCCCAGTGGGTCCCCGGCCCCGTGGGGGGAATTGCCACCCCTAGAGTACTACATGATACTCCCACGTGTTGCCATGGGATTGTAGATATTTGCATTTTAAATAACCAGAGTATATCGGTAATTTATTAGCATATATTTATAAGTCAAAATTAGAATTTTTAACCATAAATTCAGTAGAAAGATATGGTAATGAGATTTGGACCAAATGAGCTGTAACATTATTTGTCCAATCTGGTGAACAAACTTTTATATCATAGTGAAAAAGATATGACTTTACAGCTTTTATATCATAGTGAAAAAGATATGACTTTACAGACATAGATAATCAGGAACAAAAAATACTGGGTGTGTGAGCATCACTTGACTTGAACACCTTACCGTAATATACTCCTGTTTTGAGATATGGGAGTAACAAATAAAATATTACCAGAGGTGGAAAGTTAATATAAAAGAACCAATAGAGTAAGAATAACCATATGCTGCTTTTGTTGCTATGCAAAAGGAATGCAACGCTGAATCACCGTGTACTTTTTGGTGGTCCTTAATTAAGAAAAATAAGCATGCTGAATTACACAAAAAAAACACAATCTATACACCGACAACATCATTTGGTCGATCCATAAATAAATGAATCTACGGGAGATACTAAAGGATCAACAGCAAGATTCCTTGATTGACCGCATCTTAGGCCGTCTTTGGGGAAGAGGGTGTAAGTTAACTTATTTAGTGCGGAAAACGTACATATGATTAATTAATTATTAATTATTAAAAAAATATAAAATAAATTAATATGATTTTTTAAAATAACTTTTATATAGAAAATTTTTGCAAAAATATACCATTTAACATTTCAGGAAGGGGACGAACGCGGCCTTAGGCAGCAGCAAGATTTGTTTGGTTATTTGTTTGGTTTGGGGTGGGTGCGTGGGGGTGGGGGTTGTATGGTTGGCTTTTTGGTAGTAAAAGTTAAATAACATATTTACAAATGAAAAATAATTTATAAATAAAAAAGTTACTAACGATGTCCAAGCCAAGTCTGAAAGATGAGCTTCGATGTAAAACACAATATCAACTTTGAATTTAAGGTTAAAAATTTAAATTATGGCTTATAAGTATATGGAGAAAAAAAAGATAAGATTCATGTGTTTATTCAGCAAAAGAAGCATGTTGTCATATCAATATTTTAATTCTTGATTCCTCTTTTCCCTGCATATTCAGGTAAAAGGAAAACAACAGATAATATTAGATTCAGAATTATATCCATGATGTGAAAATAAAAAAAAATCAACAGCATACATTGCACTGTAGGAAAATAACATATTATTGGTCCGGAAGACTGAACTGAATATTGGTGGTATGTACAGTGGCAAGAAAATCAACAAAAAGTTTATCTAGCTTTTGAAATCAGTGTCAGGCAGTTGATATGCTAGAGCAAATCTAACACTTTGAGTAAATATGAACCATTAGTTGTTCATAGGAAAAAGATATGGCATATAGGGGTGACAATATCTCTCGCGGGGCCAGGGACCTGGCGGGGACCTGACCCGATAGGAACGGGTCGGGGGAGGTTTTCCCCCACTGGGGAGCGGGGATGGGGCCTCTGTAATTACCGGAGGCAAGGAGTGGAATTCACCCGCGGGTTCTCTGCGGGGCCCCGAAGTCTATATTATCTCCTCCAAATAAACTATGAATTGCAAAACAAAAGCCCAATAGCCGAAACAGACCAACATGGAATAGCTATATATACTATGCAAAGTTACAAACCCTATGTAGCACTTTACCACTAGACAGCTGCCGCCACCTCCCACAGCACTGCAGTTCGCCGCCACCCCCCACAGCGTCGCCGCCTGTCGTCGCCACACCCCAGTCCGCTGCTGCACCCCGGTCTGCCACCCGCTCGCCCGTCGCTGTGCCTTGGCCAGCCTCATCGTCACGCTTCGGCTGGCCTCGCCGCCCCGGACGGCCTCGTTGCCCCGTCCCATGCCCCGGCCAGCCTCGTCATCGCGCCATCGCCACAGTCGGCCGCCCGTTGTCATGCCCCAGTTGCTGCCCTGTCGTCGGGTCCCAGACGGCCTCGTCGTCGCACCCTCGCTGCGCCCCGGTCAACACCCATCGCCATGCCTCGGACAGCCTCGTCGTCGCGCCATCGCCGCATCCGTTGCCACACGGCCATTTGCTTGCGGGCCCCGGTCTAGGTCGGGTCCCCATCGGGGTCAGGGACAGGGGATGGCGTGGCCCTGATTTCGGCTTCGATCGGGGCCAGGGCCGGGGGGAGGAAGTCGGGGCTGGGGCCAGGGCCGTTCTTGACCAACCCAGCTTCGACCCGCCCTGTTGCCATCCCTAACAGTACAACGGTGTCAATTCCCTGCAGGACCGGGGCCCTTGCGGTGATCCGTTCCTTAGGGGAGTGGACGATGGGGTATGTTTTTTTCTGCGGGTGAGCAGGCTCATGGCCTCGATATTTTTCGGGGATAGGGGCAACCTGTCACCCTTGGATGAATCGTAGCTACTCTTAATAGACATGGTCACTTAAAAAATAGTCAAAAACTAGCCCAAAGTTAAGGCCCAGTTAGCCCATTGGGCCTCCATTTACCGTACACAACCATATACCCAACCCTAACATAAAAATATTTTCACCACCCCCACCCAAACCCCTCGTCGCCGCCGCTGGCAACCACCACCGGTCTTCATCACCACCTGACGAAGTTGGTCAACATGCCGTTTGACATGTCCATCCTGCTGCTGCCACTGGTCTCCCCCGCAACCTAACGAAGCCAGTCAACACTGCCATCCATCGCCAACTGACAAAACCGATCGACCGCGCCCACCACTTTCCATCGATGCTGCTAGTCGCCACCTGACCAAGCCTGTTGACATGCTTGTCGTCACCCAAAACCTCCCAATGCCGCTCGTTGCCGCAAATTGCCGGGGGATGCGGGCTCCCGATCACCCATTGTGTCCCTTACGTGGTCAGGGCTGGGAGATGATTTACATGTTCTGTCAGGCCGGGGGATGATTTACCCTGACATGGTCTACGGGGCCGGGAGCGGGGAGAGGAATTCTTGGGCGGCGGCGTTCCTGTCCAACCCGGGCCTGCCCTGTTGCCAACCCTAATATGGTTCAAAACTGCAAAACAATCCGTCCACCATTTCCATCGGTGATCTTCTAGAATGAAATGTCCTGATCAGGGTTCATCTTACCGTCGGAGGCGTATAAATCGACCGACGGCGGAGGCATGATAACCACACGGTTATCAAGGATACCGCAAAAATCATGATAAATTGAAATTCAAAAAAATTGAATTCAAAATTGGCAAAAACCCTGATTTGAAGGCGAAAACCGCGCGGTTTTACATAAACCCACACGGTTTTACACAAAAACCGCATGATTTATTGATAAAACAGTTCACATGGGAATTTGTGGTTACAAATAGAAAAAAAAGAAAAATTGTGTAAAATTATAAAAATAATAGAAAATAAGTAATGTTTCAACAAATGAGACTCAATGTTTCATACTATACAATTAAAATATTTTAAAGCGTGATTAAATTATGTTTTATCATTTTAATAGTTGAAATATTTTTCAGTGGACAACAGAAATTATCTTTCATATATTGATATATATGATAATACCATCTAATTGTTTTGAGAAAATCGGTTGCCCGTTTTGTAGGGGTTCCCAAAACCCTGCTAAGTGTTGTGAAGTGTAAAATATCTTCATGTCCAAGTCTGGTCATGCAAGATAGTGAATTTAATCGCAGTCAACATCAATATTCTAATTTATCTCTATGTTCCAATTTGTAAGGATTTGTATGATTCGAATTTTGTATATAATATAAAAATTCTGCACTAATTTTCATGATTTCCATCATTCTAATTATTACAAAACCAATTAGAAAAATATTTAAACAATTCAAAATTCAGAAATTGACCATTCAAGTGATTAAAAGGGAATCTTCTAATATCTACTTAGTCTATGCTACATAAAATATGATAAGATCAAGGTCTACTCGACCAAGATATGGTAGAGTCTAGTAATCTCGACATAAAATCCAAATATTACCAAGCTCCTAACCGACCTAGTACAAGATTACATTGCCCTTACTTGCCGATACCTCTTCTCTATACGATACGTATATGTTAAGAATATATACCTCATACATGGGTATCCCACAGACCCTTATAAAAATATAGAGAGAATTCCCTGTGTGCCACTAAAATTATATCCGGTTCCTTCTATGCCATGCAAAAAATCGAACTTTTCTTTGTGTCATTCACTTAATTTTTTCTTCCTTACGTGCTACTGCCGTTAACTTTTCCATCCAACTCCGTTAACTTATTTTGCTTACGTTTGTTCTATGCCACTATATGCCAAATGACCCGAAATATAGAATTGAAAATTGATATTTTTGAATAAAATTTGAAAATTGATATTTTCGGATAAAATTTGAAGATTGGTATTTTCGGATAAATTTGAAACGACCCGCAACACAGAATTAAAAATTTGAAAAATATCAATTTCCCTACTTAGAATTTTTCAGAGATTTTCTATCACTTTGTTTACTCGATTAATTTTTTTCAGAGATTTAAAACCATTTTAGTTTTGAAATTTTTCAAAAGGTTTAAAAAAGATACCCAGGCTGTGATAGTTAGAAACTAAGGTCAAATAATGCTCTTTAGTACTCTTCAAAGTAGGAAAATTGATATTTTTCAAATTTTTAATTTTATGTTGCGGGTTATTTCAAATTTATCTGAAAATATCAATTTTCAAATTTTATTCGAAAATATCAATTTTTAATTCTGCTGTCTTAATTTCAAATTTTATTCAAAAATGTCAATTTTCATTTGTATGTTTCGGGTCATTTGGCATGTAGTGGCATAGAAGGAACATAAGCAAAATAAGTTAACAGAGTTGGATGAAAAAGTTAACAGCAGTGGCACGTAAGGAAAAAAAATTAAGTGAATGACCCAGAGGGAAGTTTAATTTTTTGCATGGCATAGAAGAAACCGGGTATAATTTTAATGGTATACATGGAATTCTCTTAAAAATATAATACGCTCACTATCTCGATATGCTCCACAAGATGTACTTGGAGCATGGCTAACAGATCTACAAAATCCAGTTCCCTATAATTAGATTTTTGGATTCTTAATAACCTTTTAAGGAATAGAATGAAAACTCCATCTCCAAAAAAAAATGCTAAATCTAAAATAACAATGAATCATCTCATTAACTACCAAGAGAAAAACAACTTACATCACACACTCCATCCTAAGCTCGGCTGCTCAGCCCCCGCGACGTTCTTTCCAACACCGCCGTCGCTTCCTGATTTTCTCCCGGTCTTCGTTAGCCGGACCTCTTGCCACGGCCAGAACATCGTTGCCCCCGGGATTAGGTAAAACAATATGCAAACCTCTATTCTCACGCAGCCCATCGAGGAAAGAAGGTGCCAGACAAAATTGGGGCTTTTACGCCAGCACTCCAGGTGCCCCAGAGGAAGATGAAGCTGGCTGTAGAACACCTCGACGCGGCGGTGGATAAGGGCGTGAGGAGGATCGAGCTAGGTGGCAGGAACATTCTGTCGTGTGCGCGCGAGATTTTAGTGGTATCCGATTTTTTTAAAGTTTTTTTGTCACATCGGATGTTTGGACGTTAATTAGGAATATTAAATATAAACTGATAACAAAACTAATTACATAAATAAAGACTATTCCATTAGACAAAATTTTTAAGCCTAATTAATTCATGATTAGCAAATGTTTACTATAGCATCACATTCGCTAATCATGGAATAAGTAGGCTCGGTAGATTTGTCTCGCAAAATAGTCTAAGGGTATGGGTGAGTTTTATTAATAGTCAATATTTAATACTTCTAATTAGTGTCCAAACATTCGATGTGACAGAGACAAAAAAATTTGGAGTAAGGGAGTGGAAGAATATGCTCCGTAGACCGCTACAAGTGGTGACCTAAAAAGCATGATTTCAGAGGGTCTGAGAATAGGAAGACTGGTGGAGTTGTTTTGTTTTCTTTTTCATTTTTCATTTTTATTTTGATTTGAGTAGGGTATTTTTACCTGGCTGTTGGGTTCTTTTTTCATAAAAAAATCATCTAATTTTAGGATTGGATTCATTTACCAAGGTTGTTGGGCATGCTGCTAGTTCGTTGCAGACTTTAAAATGCACCTTGAGGACCGTGCAAGTCAATTGTCATTGAATTTTTTTACTCTCCGTGTTATAAAGAAAATAGTCCTACATACCATCCTTACGCACTCCCAATGCAATATGAAAGATAGTTTCTATCTCTATTTAGATATGGTAGATCATTTATTGAAGTGAGAGACATAAAAATGTTAAAACTGGTTCTAGATTATGACATAGTGTCTTCATGTAAAATAAGAATACACGTGAGAGAGATAAATGCGCCATGTGATAACAAGATAGAAAAAGTTACATTGTGAAAGATAATTTCTTGACAGGATATCCTAGATTATAAAACCAAAATAGTTTCTAGTATTGTGAGTGTCCTTAGAACGTGTAAAATAAGTGATGTAAGTAAGCTCTAAAAATTATCATGTCATATTTATGTTTATGTAAAGGAGAGATATTGAGTTTGTATAAAAGATAGACCATATATTGATGATAGAGTATATATTTATATACAACTATTGTATAAATTTGTCCTATACTAACTCTTAATGATGTTTACAGATTTTAGAGTTAGTAGTTGGCTCTTGTATTGATCTTGCTCTTACAATGCAAACACTGTTATTTTACATATAAATTTAATATTACTCATTTTTCATCGCATCTTGTGTATGGTGTAGAAACCATATTTTATAAATATGATTTTTTTTCATTTAATCACTTGATACATCATATTTTATTATACGTCGAAGCTAACGGTTGGAGCTATCGTTCTTTTGACTTCCTCTGTCCCAGTCTGCAATTATGCAATGCAAACACCACGAATCAGGGCATTTAATCAGAGCTAGTACTCACTGTTGTTGAATGCAATTGGATCAAACCGCCTGTGTGCACTTTGATAGTGGTGTTTTGCCGATCTCCAAGATAAATCTTCTCTGCAAATCAGGGGAAAAAGGAATAAAAGAGACAAACGAATGAGAAACGCGACAATGCGGCCAATGGAGGACCGGTTAGTTATAGCATTGTCCTTATAAATATTAATCCAAATTTACAGCATAGTCCCTATTATAAATATTAATCCAAATTTAAAATAAAGTTACACCTATCATTATTTTTAAAAAAATATGTCTGCTCCTCGACATAATTGTTTATCTCAACCTATCAAAATTGTAATTGGTTTAATTTGACGGCTCTTCTAAATTTCCGTGAAGACTTCAAATGTATCTTGGCGGAATACTTATTTAGGCCAGTCTCAATGCATAGTTTTATGACATAGTTATCAAGACTGTAAACTAGGTAATGGAGCCGGATGAGTTTTATGAAGATAAAACTCTCTCATTTAATGACCCTATAACACCTAGTTAATGTGCATGACACACTATAAAGTATGTATTAAGACTGGCCTCAAGATAAGTGCCATCGATTATTTATTGCACTATATTATATATTAAATAGTAAATTTATCAGGTCTAGAGCATCGTACTTGCTGCGGACTTTGAGCACAGAATAGCGCTCAACTTGCCATTCAATATTTTCTTCTAGATCTACAACCATGCATCTTTGTGTCAGTAATTTAAACTAGTACAATGATTTCAGTTGTTATTTGCAGTCTTATCCTTTTGCTTTTACTTATGTTTATAGATCAAAATTTATTTCTTAACTTTAAATTTAGTGTTGATTTTAAGGATTTTTTTTGCAGTTTATTTTTAACTTTTAGATTGCTAAGAACACGTATATAAAAATTTTTCGTAAATTATCCTTCATTCATAAATATATCATTAAATTTTTTTCCTTTAAAAAACAAACAATCACCTCCTCGGTTCGAAAGTGGATAGACTATTGACACAGTCTTCATCAACTTAGGACTTAGGAGCCGAACCTCTTTGGTGTGGAGCCGGCCAAGCATCTCCTTTATAAGAAATTTTATTGTATGCGTAAGAAATTCTCTGAAAGATATTAATTTTTTATGTAAAATTGATATCTTTTGAAGTATCTGTTAATATTTTATATTAAAAAAAATAGTACCTCATGATTGTTGTTATATTTACGCTGTGCGAATCATTTGGACGACCAACCGAGAGAGAGAGAGCATGGAGAGCGCGGCGCAGACACTGGTAAGCAACGTTGGGCAGCTGCTGACTGAGGAATACCGGCAGCTCCGCGGCGTCGGCAGCGAGGTCGCCGAGCTGCGCGACGATCTGGCTACCATGAACGCCCTCCTCCGCATGCAGTCCGAGGCCGACGACGGCGCGGTGGACCACTTCGTGCGGGAGTGGATGAAGCAGCTGCGCGAGCTCGCCTACGACTCGGAGGACTGCATCGACCTCTACCTCCTCCGGATCAGGTGCCGCCTGGGCGACGGCGTGCGCGCCAGGCTGAGGCACCAGCTCGCCACGCTGTTCCCGCGCCGCCGCCTCGCCGGTGACATCGGCGCCCTCCGCGCCCGCGCCGTCGCCATCAGCGAGCGCCACGCGCGGTACGGCGTCAGCCGCGACGCACTGCGCCGCTCCGCCTCCCCCGCGGTGCTGGAGGCGGCGCCCGCGTGGTCGTCGTCTTCGCAGTTGCTCCGCCATGGCAACGGCGCAGCAGAGCACCAGCAGCAGGTCGTCGGCATCGGGGACCAGGTCGACGACCTGGTCGAGCGGCTGGTTGGCACGGAGAGCAAGGTCAAGGTGCTGTCCATCGTAGGGTTCGGCGGCGTCGGCAAGACCACGCTGGCCGTGGAGGTGTGCCGGAAGCTGGAGGCCGATTTCCAGCGGCAGGCGATGGTGTCAGTGTCTCAGGCGTTCGAGCCCAGCAGGGATCTCAAGCTGCTGCTCAAGCGCGTAGTTGAGCAAGTCGTCAAGTCCAGAATCGTTAACGAGGAAAACATCAAGGAAGAGGGGGCCTTGGGTGAGATCGACAGCTTGGATGACAATAAGCTGGCCCAAAAACTCGAGCACCTTCTCATGGACAAGAGGTATGTATGTATGCAAGTACATGTATTGCAGATTCCAATTTTAGAAAGGTTAATCGGATTCATGTCATTATAATTTCTCTAATTTTAAAATATATCATTACAATTTGCAATATTTAAATCGTTTCATTATAATTTCATATGTATTTTAGAAATATCACTACTTTCCCTTTTGATATATTTATAAAAAAAATTCACCATAAGAGTGTTAAGCTTATAACTTTTGGATGTTACTCAGATCACTGTATCCACTAACCACTAAGATACATACCCTTTTACTCTTTTTCTTCCTGATCTCTTGAAAAACACTTTCACTCATAAAACCCTTTTAGTTTTTCCCCCTCTCATACTCCTTGTTCCTGATCTGGATGATATACGGAAGCAGCTAGCCTCCAAATCTCTAATAGCCATTAGTATTTTCCATCTCCTGGCCATAGTAGAGACGATCGTCCGCTCTGGCCTGCTAATGATGTTGTGCATGTGCTTAGTGGCGAGTAGAGTTGGCAATGAGTATGTACCCGTCAGGTTCTTTGTCCCTGTACTCACACCCATTAGAACTAAACGTACTGTTAACGATAAAATTTGGATTTTAGCCGTTAGAGATAAAATCGTGAAGGAAAAACCAAATCGGACAAAGCAAGGCGATCAAATTATCGATTCAGAGGCGAATCAGACTCGAAACCGAGTCCGAGTAACGTGCGAATCAGACTAGATTGAAATACAAATCAGATGAAAACGATTCGGGAAAGAGATTGAGTCCACATGGTAATGAATACATGTAAATAGTAGTTTTTATTTTTGGTATTTATCTTATTAGCAAAGATAGAATCTGGTTGTGTTAGGTTAGTTAAGAGATATGAGTATGTATCTATTTTGAGTCGGTTTTAAGGGTATAAATACCGAACCCGTAGTTTGTAATAGGCATCAATCGTAGATCAATATAATTGTTTCGGCGCATCGCCACCTACTTCGACAGAGTGAGCCCTCGGCACAAGTTTAATCGACTTTACAATGCAAGTTCATGTTTGTCAACCTGTCGGATCAATTAGATAGGACTTTTCTGGTTTGGTTCGATATTCTATCTAATTTATTCGACGGTTTATCTAAGGTTTTATCCTTATTTTGGTCTATGTTCTACCTTGGAGTAATAGTTTATCCTCGATCAAGGTTTATGCTTGAGTTGATCAGATTTGTCAATATGCATTGAATAAATGCGATTATGTCTCGGTTTAGTCCGATCAATTATGTTTTCTAAATTCATCTTTATAGATTAAATTGAATACTTGTTCTTCTGCTGGAGTTTTAGCCAGTATTATCATAGTGTGTTTCATTGACTAATTTGTCAAAGTCTACAGATCGAAATCTTATCTATAGTTATATATGTTTAGATTGCATTAGTTTAGTCCGATCCATGTTAATCCGGCCTGATCTGGTTATAGAAGTACTGTTGATCTATTAGGTTTGATGAATCAGTTGACAATTCATTTTAGGGACTAAATATGTACTTATCTTATCATGCATATCATAATTCATCTTAGGGACTAAATATGTACTTATCCTATCAAATATCATTAGTTAGTCCCTCAATCTGTTTGCCATCAATCATCTAAAACCCACTAGGGGTCTACATGCACTTTTAGATCCCACCCTTTTTTGTTGGCACCACCCTTGAGGTTGTCTATATCTACGTTCGGGAACACATCCTTGACCATCACTGCTGCTAACTTGCAGACACCACACTCAAGCTCACATGTAGGAATAAGTGCGAAGCTCATCTCACACTACCTCCATTGATGGAGCTCACATGCTTTGTGCATTGTACATGTATATGCAATACACAAACTATGTTCATTATTTCATATTTTTCATCATAAGTGCATGACATGGAAATGTTTGGAGTGTAATTCCTAGACAAAATATTTTTGCATGGTTATACCATTGACAATTGAAGTTATTATTATTATTAGATAGTGTAGATCAAATTTAGCTATGCATGCATGCTTGTGGAATGGTGTATGATGATGCCATATTTGCTATTAATTTATCCACAGTTTATCATAGTTATTCAGATACAATACAAAGGTTAGGGATATGTGACAAAAAGACATTTTTCTTACATAGAAAAACATGGGTACAATGGATCTTGAATTATTGGTTTAATTTTAAATATAATAAAGCGTAGGGATATGTGACAGAAGGATATTTTCTTTCATAGCATACACTATGACAAACTTGCTCTTTTTCTGTCTTTAGGTTCCCACTGATTTTGTCCACCACAAAAATTTCATAATAAAGTTGTAGTTATAAGAAAACACTACATTTTTTTTTAAAAAAGATTACTTCTCACGACAATTCTGACGGTACTGTATGTGTTCACCTTACGTATCTATGCAATGATAATGTTTTGTGCAAAATATAGAACTTTTCTTATTACTTCCTATTGAAATTCTGATGTTACTATTTTCATATTACATATCGAACCAATCATTTACTTGCTAGTTGCTAGTGATAATTTTGGTATAAGAAAGTGTGAATAAATATTCATGTGGATTTAGCATGCACAAGCAAATTCCCTTTTGCCAATAGCTAACTCTACCATGCATACATTGCAACTAGGTACCTGATCGTGATTGATGATGTTTGGACCATCCGAGCTTGGGAGGCAATACAATCCAAGATGCCAGAGAACAACTGCGGCAGCAGAGTCATTGTTACCACTCGTATTGAGAGTGTGGCCAAAGCATGTAGCTCTTCTAGTGTTAGGGGGCATTACATCCATCATATGAACCCACTCAAAATCGAGGATTCCAGGAAGTTATTTCTGAGCAGGGCATTTGGATCCAGTGATGCATCTTACCCTGCTGAGCTCAAAGATGTAATGGACATGATCGTAAAGAAATGTGGTGGGCTGCCATTGGCCATTGTTAGCATTGCAAGTGTCTTGGCAGGGTATAGGTCATCAGGATGCAAAGACAAGTGGGAAACAATATGCAAATCAATAGGTTATCAGATGGAGAGCAACCCTACTCTTGAGGGGATGAGGCAAATACTCACACTCAGCTACAACCACCTCCCTCATGAGCTCAAGAGTTGCCTGATGTACCTTAGCATCTTCCCTGAGGATTATGTGATCGACAAGTATCGACTCTTGTGTAGATGGATTGCTGAAGGATTGGTTGTGGAGAAGAGAGGGTTGACCCTGATGGAGATCGCAGAATCCTATTTCGATGAGCTGGTGAGCAGGAACATGATTGAATTACGTACTGGCTTCGGCTACTACTGGCAGGTGGAGTCGTGTCAAGTGCATGACATGTTGCTTGAGGTCATGGTGTCCAAGTCCCTGGAGTGTAACTTTGTCAGCCTACTAGGAGGGCAATATGCGTCTATGTCATACGACAGGATTCGTCGCCTCTCCCTCCAAGGGGACGACAACAGGAGGCCCCAAAGCTTAGAGCAGCACAAGGAAAAAAAAGGCATCGAGGGGATGGACGTGGAGCATGTTCGATCGTTGAGCATGTTCCAACATGGAGGGCAGAAGTTACTCGATCACCTACACAAGTTCACCCTGTTGAGGGTACTTGACCTGGAAGGCTGTGAGGACCTAACAAACGATCATATGAGATATGTTTGCAGGTTGTACCTACTCAGGTTCTTAAGCTTGAAAGGTACAAATATCAGCAAGATTTCACCTCAAATCGAGAAGCTAGAACATCTTCAGACCATTGATCTACGTGACACAAAGGTTACAGGGCTATCGGAAGCTGTGAAGAGATTGTATAAACTTGAGCGCATACAAACCACCCAAACCTGGAAAGCAGAGTTTATGTGGAGGTTGCCTCGAGGCCTCAAGAAGATGAAGGCACTGCGTGAGGTGGGCTTCGCAGTCCTTGGAAACGATGTTCAGGTTGCCCAAGAGGTCACCCAACTAGAGCAAATTCAAGAGTTAAGTGTTTATGTCGAAACTGAATATGCTGGCAGCGATAATGTCGTCAAAGAGTTTGCTAAGTCGTTGGGTAAGTTATACTCCCTCCGGCGCCTCATCATAGGAGCCATCGATATGGACAAGGAAGCCCTCAACTTTCTCCATCAACTTCCTACGCCACCACGACTCCTCCGCTACCTTATGATCGCCGGTGGCATGATCGACAAAGGGTTGCCTACCTGGGTCGGATCACTGACATATCTTGTTCATTTCAACATGTCGTGGGCATACCTTGTGCGCGACCAGCTATTTGGTGTCCTGTATGAGTTGCCCAGCCTTAAGACAATTGGCATTCAGAATATGTGCTACACCGACAGTGAGCTGGTTGCACACAGTGAGCATAGGTTTTCAGAGCTCACCAACTTGAGAGTGGCCTGCAGCTTTGAAACTTTCAATACTATGAGGTTTGAGAAAGGATCCATGCCAATGCTGGAGACACTTTTATTTAACTTCAGTAACAGGGACAGGAAAATTGAAGGTTTTGAACACCTGATCAGCCTCAAAGAGGTACACCTTTGTGGTCAAAAGAACAACCCTAGACTTGGTCAGGCATTAGAGCAGCTCAAAGCTGAGAATGCGAGGCGCCGCCTTGAGTCCCAAAATCAGTTTCAAATTGTAGTGACATATGACTGATGATTCTCTACTTTATTTCTTTGTTTCTGTTTTCTCGATATGGAATTTTTTCCCCTTGTTTATGTCATTATTTCATCTTTTAATTTAGGTAAGTACTTTTCAGTTCAAAATGCATTTCTCAAATCACCCTACTGTTGAGATGTGGCGTATTAATTCGCTATTGGATATTGCCTTCTACCATAATTATGACTAGAAGTGAAGTGACTCTAATAAAGAGTTGGATATTATCTCCGTCCTTATCATCTAGCAAGAATAAAAATATTAATTGTAAAAAATTTCAAATAAGACGAAGAATCAATATATTGTATCAAAAAACAGAAAAATGATCTTATTTTGTGACGGAGGCGGTATTTATTAATGCATGACATTGGTTGGTTTCCCCCCTCCCTCTTGTCAGGAGCAACAGGTTCTCTTGGGAGTACAAGGTCACCAATGCCAGCTCAAAATGCCATTAGTGGTCCCTCCTGGTAGCCCATTCCTTTTTTTTTTTTTGCTATAAACCAAATAGATGACAAATTGGCTTACCACTTTTTTTTTCTTGGATGAGTTTGGCCACCACGTAAGCCCCACTGAAATGAAACCCAATCTCACAAGTCTGGTTTTTTTTAATGAAAAATAGGATCCAATAAAGGTGTCCAAAAATTGGAGTCCTCAGCCTGGAATTATCGCTCTCCACAACTCAAGCATCCTTGCATCCGATTTGTGTCGGAGTAGAGGGAGTCATTCGTCACGCTAGGAGAAGTAGAGTTATGTGCTGCAAGTGAATGGATCGTCCAGCGTGGGAGGGTGGGAAGAGGCGAATGATCAAATTGATAGCTTTGTTGACGTTAAAATTGGATTGATGACATGTCATACACCAAATCTTGGAGGACTTTCTTACACCGCTTCCGTGCAGGACCTAAATTCTTAGTAAAACTAAACATGTTAGTTAGTTTGATCTTCTAACTGATATGAAAAATACAAATAAACTGTTAAACCCAAAGGACCTATCGGCCAGATAGCCGATATCACTTCAGGACCCTAGCCGATGGACTAAACAATTGGCTTTGCAGTAATTTTGTGATATAGAATATAATAATACATTGTCGGCAAAATTATGAGTATGATAACAACTAAATAGTTTATCCAACTAATCCTTGTCGAAAGATCGGACTTAACTGAGACAGTTTCAAGGTTAACCAGTCGATTGGATTGATTTAGCAATTATCACACAGACAATCAACAGCCGATAGGGTTCGGTGTAACTTAAACATGACAAAAATGGATTACTAGACTAATTATCAGCATATAACAATATTAAATAACCATATGCATGTTCATAAACCTAGAAGATCGGACTAAATCAACCAATTCAGATTTAAACATGATCTAACACGAAATCGAGATAAATCTGTGACATAATGATAATTAACTATTAAACTAGCATAATCGATCAACTTGTTTGTAAAACTTAGCAAGTCAGACAGATTTCTACAACCCAATCGGACCAAACTATCATAGCTCGGGTCAAACCGAGACAGAATGTAATTTAAAACGATATAATTACAGAAAACATGACAATCTATAAGCTTAGCGAACAAACCAATAGATTACTTATGATAATGTTGGTTAGAAATCCAGCGATAAGATTATGCGAATACTCAATCTAATCAATAAATATGAATCTAACAAACCAGATTGATCGGAGCAAACCGAGACAGAACCAAGCGTGCAAGACTCCGTTGACGTCAAAACGTGATCCGATGACGTGTTACACACGAAGGCTTGGGTGTTACTTCTTAGAACGCACCAGTGCAAGACCTAAGTTCTTAGATTGCGCGAGCGTGCTAGTCAGTTTGATCCTTCAACTGACAAGATAAATAGTTAAATAAGCCGATCGGCTATCGAGCCGATAGGTAATTAAGAAACCAGCCAATCGGATGTTGACGTAGCAGTATTTAGCCGATAGGCTCATCGATCGGTTGTTGAAAGCTTGGATCGGCTGAGAATCCGATACAAATATACTTGAATAATAAATAAATAAACAATGAGTACTTTGTTGCGATCGGCTAAAACCAACTTACATGTGATCCTCCTAAGCCGATGCAACACAAAATAATTACCGATCTAAATAAATCCAGCTGATTGGTATAAAAATAATGCAATAAGGCAATCGACTACTCTATTGATGCAAATATGATAAGCATGTAGATCAGCAGAGATCATCAGCTATAAGCAACAGACAAACGACCAAGATCTATAAAATATTTAGCCCAGATTTTTAAGAATAATCATAGAAGATCGGACCAAACCAAGACAATTTAAGATTACACATAACAATATATAGATATTAAACAGATCTAGATTGCTATTAAGCCGATGAGCCGATAACTGATAACTTATCGGCTGGTACTCCAATAAAACATGAGAAAAATACATTGATCTGATATAAATCATATGATAAACACAATCTACTAACTCGGACCGAACCAAACCGAGACATTATTAGATTGAATATGTCAAATAGCAAATATCAAACCAACGTGGATCGCCCAAAGTGGTCGACCAGATCAACCCAAGATACAGAAGTAAATCATGCTGAAACTGATATGATAACTAGCAATCACGCAACCAAATTAGAAGATCAGACCGAACCGAGATAGTTCTAATCTAGCCGATACGATTACCTTGGCCGGCGGAACGTAGGACTCACCCCTCCGCCGGAGATCGAGAAGATGCAGCCCCGCGTCAGATGCCAAATTCCGCCGGTGTTGAAACATCGATGAAGAGGGTGGCGATGCGCCGAGAATAATTGATCTATAATATGATGTAGATGATTTACAATGACCCCGGACATACATATTTATTTCCTCGGGTGGATAGTAGTCCATGTCGGACATAACACACGACTCCTAATAGATAAAAAGAAATAACAAGTCCCAATCGGACTCTAACTCTTTTAGAGATTAAAGGAAAAATCCTAAACTAACTCTAACTACTAGATAAAATTACGCCGCCAAGCCTTGGTTTTCACGATTCCTTCTTGAATTTGGAGTCTTCTGGATAAGATTTTCATCTGCTGATTATGTCTTTTCTTAACCGAATCTAATAAGGCAATTTACCAAATTTGTGTTAACACATACCCTCCTGTTTTGAAGTATGAGAACTGATACTTCAAAATTATCTTCTCTTCTCTAGCTTTGACAACTCCAAAATTTCTCACCTTCATCCTCCTACAATTGGCTTCCATGAACCGATACCGCTTGAATAAGATGGGCTAAACTTGCAAAGTGATGGCAAAAGAATTTGTCTTTGATAGGTTCTAGTAGTCCTTCGAATGCAAGCTCTGCTAACTGTTTATCATTTAAGCTCAAACTATAGCATCGGCTACGAACATTACGAAAGCTTTGTATGTACTCCATAGCCGATTCTCCTTCCTGCCGCTTAACCAGCATTAAATTTGTAAGTCTCATCTCATCTATGCCAGTGAAGAAGTATTTGTAAAATTGTTGTTCTAGATCGGCCCAACTTCTGATAGAATTTGGAGGTAATGATGAAAACCATGTAAACACCGATCTAGAAAGTGATAGTGAGAACAACCTAATCTTCAGAGTATCATGAGCCGATGCCTCTCCACACTGTGGTAGGAATCGGTTGACATGTTCAATTGTAGAAATATTATCCTGCCCTAAAAACAAGGAGAATTCCGGAATCCTCTATCAACGAGGCAACGAAACTCTATCAAACCACTCACGATATGGTCACTGATACATATATATCTCCTCCTTTGGCCTGATCCCAAATTGTTTACTCATGACCTCAATAACTCTATTGGCCCACTCATCATCCTTCGCATTGTTTCCATTGTGCCAATACTGATGAGGTTCTGCTGGCCGATACTGCCCCCCGAATTAAATTTCTTGAGCAATGTGTTCATCAACCATTGTCTTGATCAAATCCTGTGAGGTGTTCACCAAAACTCCATATTAATTGAACAACACACGACAAACCGATTCATCAACTTTATCTTGTAGTGTCTTGACCATTGGCTTTGGGAATTGAATCTTTTAAATTGGTCCTTCTGGTGTCATGACGAAAGATTGAAGCCAACACCTTTGAAAATCCACCAAGGATTGCTCCACCAGTTGTTTCCGTTCTTCCGTCAAAGCCTCCATTGTAACTGAGTGCTTGGCATTTATTTCTTCGGAAGACGTTTCTATCTTCTGACCAGACGATCGTTTGTAAGTAAAATTCGCATGTGACCCACCGGGCGTGCCAAAAATGTGTTGACGTCAAAACGTGATCCGATGACGTATCACACATGAATACCTGAGAGTCACTTCTTAGAACACTCTAGTGCAGGACCTAAATTCTTAGATTGCGTGGGCATGCCAGTCAGTTTGATCCTGCAACTGACAAGATAAACAGTAAAACAAGTCGATCGGCTATTGAGCCGATAGGTAACTGAGAAACCAGCCGATCGAATTTTGATGTAGCGGTATTTAGCCAATAGGCTCATCGATCGACTGCTGAAAGCTTGGATCAGCTGAGAACCCGATACAAATATACTTGAATAATAAATAAATAAACAATGATTATTTTGCTGTAATCGGCTAAAACCAACTTGCATCTGATCCTTTTAAGCCGATGCAAAACAAAATAATTACCGATCTAAATATTGATATAAAAATAATGCAATAATACAATAATCTCCTCACATTGGCCCTTAGGGCCTGTTTGTTTCCACCCGGCTTTTTTTTAGTTTCTGTCACATCAAATGTTTGGACACTAATTAGAAGTATTAAATATAGATTATTAATAAAACTCACCTCATACTCTAGACTATTTGACGAGATGAATCTATTGAGCCTAATTGACCCATGATTACCGAATGTGATGTGACTTTTATTAATATTCTATATTTAATACTTCTAATTAGTGTTCAAACATTCGATGTGACAAGGACAAAAAAAGAAAGTTGTGTGCAACCAAACACCCCCGGGAAAAATATTTAATACTTCTAAATTTTTTTAATTTTATTATTAAACCTCCGGGAAAAATATTTTCACCCTATAAACCTTTTCGCCACGCCACATGGCGTGTTAAAACGGTTTGCCACGCCATTGCCATGCCGATCAGGCGGCATGTCAGCTTGTCTTGCCACGCCACCCACACTGGCACGGCGAAAAGGTTCAGTTTTGGAAAAAATTTGCCAAGTGATTTAGTAATAAACTTACTTGCTAAAAAGGTTTATTTAATAAAAAAAATTTTAGTTCTACATTGTGTCGCATTCCCATTTATTTCTCCATGAAAACATTCCATCAACACAACATGTAAATAGAACATTAGCTTTATGTTTTAACAGTGGTATTCAGATAATTTTATTTCCTCGTAGCCTCATAGGTTTATGAGAGATCTGCTCTAAATGTAGTTATATTGGAATCTTGAGAGTATCTAATAAGATAGAGTGGTTTCTTAATTTTTCTCTTTGAGGTTGTTAATTTTTAAATCTACATTTGATTGCTTATTTAATTTTTTGTAAATATATAAAATTATAAGTCCAAGCTTAAAGAATCTTTTCTAATAAATCAAATCATAAAATATAATAATGTAAAATTATGAAAAAGTATTGAATAAATTGAATGAATGATTAACGTGGACTTAAAAGTCAATATCGTTACTTAAAAAGAGTGGAGGGGGTAATTTTCATAGTCTGTTTATACGGAATTGAGATAAATCAATCGTAAGATTCTTTTTTTCTTTGTTGAAAATATGTCGATTTTAGGACACACGGGAGTGGGGAATTGATCGCATGGCCCGGCGACCGTAAACTTCGATACAATTTTGCTGTAAAACGTTCCTCTTGAAATGTATAATATGGCGCATGGACCATGGATGACACATGAGTTAGAGATAGTAATTAATCTTTTCAAATCTTATGTAAACGCGATATAATGTCGATGAGCATAAAATAGGCTAATTAAACTTTCTGTGCCGACTTTGGAGCCACGCTGCCGTCCGCCACGATCGGGCTCCGCACGACGTGATGCCGCGACACCCACCGGAGGCTCCCCTCGGCCACGACGCGCCTGCCGCCGCCGGCGCCCCCGCCATCGCGGCCACTCACCGTCACCGTCACCGCGAACGTCTTCCTCTCCATCGCTTCCTTGAACACCAGCTCTGCCGGCTCCACCTTCACCGTCGTACAGCCCGGAGCGTCCACCCGCGCGGTGTACCTCGACCTCGCCGGCCCGACGTTCGTCACCGTGCGGTTCACCGTGAACGCGAGGCCCGGGCGCAGCGGGACCAGTATGGCCGGGTAGTTCAGCTGGGCCTCCGCGACGGAGCCCGCCTCGGCGCACGTCGCGGCGCTGTCTCCGGTGATGGTTCTCAGGGACGACTCGCCGAGGAGCGCGCAGATGTAGGCGGCGTAGTCGCGGGCGGCGAGGTCGTAGACCAGGCCTGGGTCGATGGCCTTCGCCGGGTCCACGTGGCCGGCGCCGACGGTGTAGAACCTGGCCTTCCGGTGCTCCTCGTCCATGATCGCGTGCCCGTCGTTGTCCAAGGCGCTGGACGTCGTCATGATCGCCGACTTGATCATCGCCGGCGACCAGTCTGGGTGCACTTTCTTGATGAGGGCCACGATTCCGGTGACGTGCGGCGTCGCCATGGACGTGCCGGAGACGACGTTGAAGCTGTACGACTCGGCGCCGTCGCCAACGGGGACCTGCGACGGCCACCCGGCGAGGATGTTCAGACCCGGCGCCATGACGTCCGGCTTCGGCACGCCGGGGCTCGCCGCGCTCGGCCCGCGCGACGAGAACGCCGCGACGACGGGCGCCGGCTTGACGCCGACCACACTGCTGTTGAACACGATCGTTGCGGTATGGGATCCCGCCGGCGAACCCACCCCTGCGTAGCCCATGATCTTTGCGCCGTCGGCGGACGTCACCTGCGACATGGGTAGGTCGTAGTACTTCTCGAGGACGATGGTGTAACCGAAATCCGCCTCGTTGATGAACACCACGCCGGCGCCGCCGGCCTCCCTGATCGCGTCGATGGATCTCGTCGGAGGCAGCGGCGTCTCGGTGTCGCACACGACAACCGCGCCGGTGATGTTGGCGTCGAAGAAGTCGCAGTAGTTGGTGCCCTGAGAGTAGTAGAGGGGATATGCCTTGGAGCTGAAGCGCTTGTCCTGGCTAAGCGACTCGCCGTCGAACGCCTCGCCGTCGCCGAGGCGCACGGTGGCGCGGAAGCTCCGGTCCACCGACCCGGCCGCCACGGTGAGCATCCACGGCGCCTCGTTGGACAGAGTGAACGGCATCGGCCCGCTGTTACCGCCGGCGCACACGACGGAGATGCCTCTGGACACCGCCCCGAACGCGCCGATGGCGATCGGGTCCTTGTCGAACGCCACGGACGGGCCGCCGAGGGAGATGGACAGCACGTCGACGCCGTCCTTCACCGCCGCGTCCATCCCGGCGAGCACGTCGGACTCGAAGCACCCTTGACCGTTGCAGACCTTGTACATGGCGAGGTGAGCGCCGGGGGCCATCCCGGAGGCGGTGCCCGGGGCGAGGCCGAAGGCCGAGACCCCGTCGACGAAGTGTCCCGCCGCCGTGCCAGCCGTGTGCGTGCCGTGGCCGACCTCATCGACGGTGTTGTTGTCGTAGACGAACGACGTCGCGCCGATCAGCTTGTTATTGCACAGGGCGGGCGACATGCACGCGCCCTTCCACTTGGCCGGCGGCGGCGGCATGCCGTCGTCGCGGAACGACGGGTGTGCCGCGTCGATGCCGGTGTCGAGCAGCCCCACCACCACGCCCTCGCCGTATCGCGCCTCCTTCCACACGCCCCGCCCCTGCGCCAGCCCGAGGAACCCCGGCGTGCGCGTCGTCATGAGCGGCAATCTCCTCTCCGGGAACGCCCGCACGAACCCGGGCCTCCTCGACACGGCGTCGAGTTCGCCGCCCGTCAGCGTGGCGGCGAATCCGGACAGCACGCCCGTGTACGAGTGGCGGATGCGCGGCCGCGGCCGCTGCCCTCCTTCGCCGGCGCCAGGCAGGAACGACTCGTGCCACCTGCGGTGCGCAGCCTGGTCGTCCTCGCCGCCGCCGCGCGCGTGCGCCGGTGGTGGCTCGACGAGCACGATGTAGGTCTGAGCCTCGCCATGGCTCGCGCTCGCGCTCGCGCTCTGCCGCCGCGCCGCGCCGTCAGTGACGATGTAGCACAGCGCCGAGGTCGCGGTTAGGACAAAGGCAAGAACAGCAACGCAGGCAATGCGTGATGACGTCATCATGTGATCAATGGGAATATAGTGTAGTACACTCGTGTACGTGCACAGCACACTAATTACTTTGGTGTAAGTGATGTTTATATATACTCCAGTTGTAGTAGTAACTTTGGTTAGATCGTTTTGGTTTTAATTAATTTCAGATAGAAATATATCGCCTGCAACGTACTGCAAAGCCAGTATGCGTGACCCCAAGATACTAGGGAAATTCCTCCTAAAATTCGTGAACTTGCAGAATGTGTGGTTTGGATCGTCATCCGTCTGTTGCTCTTCTGGAGTCCTGAAGAGTACTTGCATCTGTTAGGGTCGGTACGCATGTATCTGGTGGTTCGGTGAATCCGTCGTCTGTCCTCCCACTAACTTTCTCTTATCCTTTTTTTAAAAAAAACTAAGACATATATATTAAAATATTTTTATTAACTCTATTTTAATAACATGTCGATGATAATTCGCAGAGACGATATGCTAGTACGTGAAGTGCCAAATCAGAAAACGGATCCTCATCCTTGATTTTCAGAGGATGTACAATTGTGTTGTGTGCATTAAGGATGGATACCAGCCGTTAGATCGAAGATGGATGCATGGTTCTATTCAGTTTGCTGCGCCAACACCTGAGAGGAAGAAATCGAGCGCAACGGCATGGCATTGCTTCATCTTGGGCTGGAGCTTTAAACGGGGCGCCAAGTGATTGATCGGATGATTCGGATCCATCCTGCTGCGCGTGAGTTCGATAATAATTATAATATTAGATTTGATATATGCATATATATATATATATATGCACTAACATGTATTTATATTCAAATGAGTTTTTTAAATACATGTATATACCATTATATATCATATATTGAGTGCACGGTATGCCAAGTCATACCCCGTAGCTTCGCTCGTGACGCTGCCAGTGCACAAATGCTGCTCATGCTGCTAGATCACCACGCTCTGAAATCTGAATCCTCATGGCATTCTCAGCTGCCTTTCAGATCCCTGTGGGAGAACAAGTTCTTTGCGACCTTCATATGGCAGCAGTATCTGTAAACATGCTTGAAATGAGATGCTGCTGTTCGTCTCTGACTCGCCTCAAAAGAGTATTAGGACAAGACCGACTTGGTAGAGTTAGGCACTTAGCTATGGATGATCCTCTGAGCAATCATCAATCAGATTCAGCATTTTTGTTCATCGGTACTCTCTCCGTTTCATAACGTAAGACTTTTCAGCATTATATAGATGCTAACGAATCCTGATATATATAAATTATATATATTCATTAATGAATAAATTTAGTCAAGACTAGAAAGTCTTATAATATGAAACGGGGATGGTAGTTTATTTGGATGTGTATATTTTCTCCTCTGGATTTCTTATCTTACTGCATCTGTAATATGATGGGACATGTTATTATGGAATGGATTAGTAAACTGTATATAAGTGAAAAGAATATCCGAGCACGCTTTTGGAACTGGAACTATAAGTCTATAACTATCTCAAACTAGTAGCGAGAATGTTAATGTCTCGGACTTTTCTTAGTTACACCCAAACTGTTTTTTGAACCATCCATCGGGGATTGATCCAATGGGCCATATTACTTTTTACCTCGTAGGAGGTAAGTTCATTTATTACTATTACAACTTTCTTAATATCGTCACTATATTAGAATAAGGAGCGGAGCGGAGTTTCATATATGGTTAACATCAAAATTTGAAAAATTACCTTATTGGATTCAGTTAAAGAAAAGTGTAATCGGCAGATGAAAATCTTATCCGAAAGAGTCCGAATTCAAGAAGGAATCGTAAAGACTAAGGCATGGCGGTGTAATTTTATCTGTTAGTTAGAATTAGTTTATGATTTTTACTTTATCTCTAAGTGAGTTAGAGTCCGATCGGGACTTGTTATTTCTTTTTATCTATTAGAAAACATGTCGTATTAGACATAGAGTTTGTTATTGTCTTTATCTATTAGGAGTCGTGTGTTGTGCCCGATATAGACTCGTATCCACCCATGGGTATAAATATGTATACCCGGGATCATTGTAAATCATCTACTTCTCAATACATAGAGCAATTACTCTCGGCGTATCGCCACCCTCCTCATTAAGGTTCCATCAGCAGCATAACTTGGCACCTGACGCAGGGCTGCATCGTTTCGATCTCCAGCGGAGAGGTAAGTCCTACGTTCCGCCGCCCCCGGTGATCGTATCGGCTAGATTAGAATTGTCTCGATTCAGTCCGATCTTCTAGTTTGCTTGTATGGTTGCTAGTTATCGTATCAGTTTTAGCTTAAGTTACTCATGTACCTCGGATTGGTATGGTCAACCACTTTGGGTAATTTACGTTGATTTGATATTTGCTATTGAGTAAAGTACATGGCCAGTCTTTAAACTTGTGGCGCGGTACCACTTAGGTTCATAAATTTAGAAAATGCATGTTTTGGTTCATGAACTTGTTTTAACGTCTAAAATCATAAACCTAGATGGTACATAAAACAAGTTAATAGACCTAAACGTGCATTTTCTAAGTTTATAGACCTAAATGATACCGCGCCACAAGTTTAAGAACCGGCCATGTACTTTACTCTTTGCTATTTCTCATCTTCAATCTCGTGCTTTAATCTTTGCTATTTATCATGTTGACGTATTTTGCTCATTGTTTTATAAGAGTACCAGCTAATAAGTTACCAGTCATTGGCTAATCGGCTTAATATCGATCATCTGTTTAGTATCTATCCTGATATTGCTAGGTGTGATCTTGAACTGTCTCGGTTTTGTCTGATCTTCTACGATTATTCCTAATAATCAAGACAAGATATTTTATAGATCTTGGTTGTTTGTCAGTGATTTATAGCCAATGATCTTTGCCGATCTATATGTTTGTCATATTTACATCAATAAAGTAGCCGCTTGTCTTACTGCATTATTTTTATGCCATTCAGCTTGATTTAGTTAGATCGGTAGTTATTTATGTTGTATTGGCTTGATTTAGGTTCATCATGCTACTTTTATTTAAATTAACGAATTTTGCCATGTTAACAAATTATCTCGTCCTCTTGTACTGAGTACTGATCATGCGACACATAGTGATAGAAAAAGAAAATGTGGAAAAAAAAAAACAATTGCGAGGTTTTAGACAAGGTCACGCAGTCCGCACCAAACCACTTGGCACAGTGATTCCTCCGTGTCTCATTCATGCTCCCTCCATGATGCAAACAGACCACTATATCCATGTACATGACACCAAATACACCATTATTCCAAATAATAATTGACTAACATGATGAAATTACCGCCGTATTGACCATTCGAAAGTTGCATAGGTAAACAACACGTCCATAATATTGATAACAACCCTATTAGAAAAATACATGTTGTAACAATTAATATTTCATTTTTTCCATTCGGTCATTAATCTAATTAATTCTAAGAATCACAATAATTTTTCGAACAAATGCTATACTACAACAAACAACGTTTCTCTTTTCTGTTTTTCCAATCACAAATGCATATCACATATGCTCATCAATACTACCTCCGTCCCTAAATATTTGACGCCTTGACTTTTTTATACGCGTTTGACTATTCGTCTTACTCTAAAACCTGGGGTGGAGGCTTGTGGCTGGATGGGGATCGTCCTAATGGAGGTGCGGGCAGAGGCAACGACAAGGGGGAGCTGGTGGAGGTGCGGGCAGAGGCAAAGACAAGTGGGAGCTGGTGTAGGTGCCTATGGCAGCGTGAAGGCCTAAGGGACGGTGGAGGAGGGGAGATGTGTAGGATCGAACAAGATCAAACAAACCTACCAGAGGGGGGGTGAATGGTAGGGAAAAACAAAACCCAAAAATCTTTCGCGGAATAAAGGATTACCTCTGTCGAAGAAATTGACGAAGACTTGCTACCTTAATCACGTCGCTCCTGTGCCGCTGCTACCTTGATCGTGCCGCTCATGTGCCGTCGAGCAGATCATCGAATCGCGCCACTCCTATGACGTCGATCGGATCGTCGGAATCCAAAAAATCACCAGCAGATGAAAGTCGAAAACGTAGATTGAATGATCTTGACTTTATTGTATCAACTGGTATTTACAAAGTGCACCAACAGCACTCCTATCAAAATCGTCGATCTAGAATCAACAACTAAGTCTCACAAAAGCACACCGGGGGCATACCCCTCGGTCTCTATTTATATCGAAAAGTCTATCACCAAATAGTAGTAGGATTCCTTATACTAATATGGCTCATCTCTTTGTTTTCCTAATTAAATCCAACATGCCAAAATCAGGCGTGCTACAGTAGTCCGACTGCTACAGTACCCGCCGCGCTACAGTAATCCGGGTTCGCTACAGTAATCCGATCCGGTTGCTACAGTACCGCGCGCTACAGTAACGACGCTGCTACCGTGTCCGACCCTGTAGCAAATTCCTTTTCTTTTCTCATCCAGTTTTGATCCGATTTACTTTCCGATTTTTCCGGCGCTTACACATACAACATGTGAAGCCCGTTACGATTCCATCCCACACGGTGTTGCTCCACCATGTGCCAACTCGTATTCAATATCGTCACCTGGCATCCTCGATCGTCCGGACCTCAGCTCCTCCCTGAGCCTAGTCACGATCCCACCGCCATTGACCGATATTGACTTCAAGTCACCTGCACAACTAGAGACAAACCAACCGTTTCCGAGCACAGATATCGCAACCTGACTCACATTAGTTACACACACTCGCACCAACACCTTAATTGTTTCCAAACCAAATTCAATTTATAAACCAAATGGCAAGCCAATTGTTCATCAGAAAATATTAATCATGCTTATGATCTTACAATCTCCCCCTTGATGAACACATTGGCAAACACTTCAAAATTTGTTTTGTTGTTTTTGTGTAGAAACTCCAAAAAGCATGCAATGCAAAAATCTCTCACTTTTGAAAAGAAAGAAAATCCTTTGAGTATGACAATTATGCACAAATTTTTTTTGTTACCTTGTTCTCCCCCTTTTGACAATGAATTCATCAACGAGGGTTTTTTATTTTCATTTTTTCTCGGAGAGCTTTGCAATGTACCAATAGTAACTCAAGAACTTGTATTGCAATAACAAGGTAGAAAAAGTGACTAGCTAACTAACAAGCATGCACTAAAGTAAAACCACGAACTTGAGATATGGCAATTAAGATCAAGTCAACATTAAGAATTCATGATTTCAAAGAGTTATAATGCAACATCGGTACAAGCACATAGATTGAAAAATAAATACTGTACATATATACCCATTGTATTTATCACTCTTTCTCAAATTAGCTCTAGCACAAAATTACCAAGAGAATTTTTAACCTTTTTACTTGAGCCTTTTTGCTCAATTTTTTTTCTCAATTATTCCGGGTACGTCCTTGTCGTCAAGACTGTCCAAGGATTCGACACCCATTATTTTTGCTCACATCGAATACGTCCTTGTCGTCAAGACTGTCCAAGGATTCGGTATTCATTTTTTTCTCTCATAGATATTTTTTATTCTCTTGAGCAATTTAAAAAGCTATTGAGGAATAACAAATCAATAAAGCATATATATAAGCATTTAAAAACAACCCATATGCTCGCATCAATATTGCATATTTACTTAATTCAAGTATAGAATTTAAGTGTCATGCATCATCTCCCTTAAAAGCAATATCAAAAGCTCATGTATAAACCAAAAATGCAGACAAGCTAGATTACTAATCATATTCTCTAACAAGTATTGCAAACAAGTACTACAATATACTAAAGGCACGAAACAAAGCTCTTCCTTTGTTTTTCTTTTTCTTAAAACACACCATGCATTAATTAAAACATGTATGCAAAATCAAAAGAGGAAAATGCAACACGGAGCCAAAAACTCCCCCTTAATTGATGCCAAAAGGATGAATAACTCCCAATTCTCCCCGAAGAAAAGCAAATCGAGAAGAATCCAAAGGTTTCGTGAAAATATCAGCCAATTGCAATGTAGTATCAACAAATTTTAATTCCACATCTCCCTTTTCAACATGATCCCTCAAAAAGTGAAAACGAATATCAATGTGCTTAGTGCGTGAGTGTTGAACAGGATTCTTAGCAATATTAATAGCACTAGTATTATCACAAAAGAGAGGAACTTTCTCAAAAGTAAGACCATAATCTCTCAAGGTTGAAATAAGCCACAAAATTTGGGAGCAACAACTAGCAGCAGCAACATATTCAGATTCAGCAGTTGATTGAGCAACATTAGATTGTTTTCGAGAAGACCATGCAATCAATGAAGTACCAAGAAAATGGCATGTACCACTGGTACTCTTCCTATCAATTCTACAGCCTCCAAAATCCGCATCCGAATAACCACTCAAGCATATAGAAGATGAAGTAGAATACCAAATTCCAAATTCAAGAGTGTGTTGTAAGTACCTCATGATGCGTTTAACCGCTTGGTGATGTGAAGCTCTCGGAGAAGCTTGAAATCGAGCGCACAAACACACAGCAAATTGTATATCCGGTCTTGAAGCAGTGAGATAAAGCAATGATCCTATCATACTTCTGTATTCCTTTTGATCAACCGCTTCACCATCTTCATCAGGATCCAACACAGTAGCAGATCCTATAGGTGTAGTCATCGGCTTGCAATTGTCCATCTTGAAACGTCGTAAAAGATCCTTGGTGTATTTTGTTTGATGCACAAACGTACCTTGAGGTGTTTGTTTAATTTGCAATCCCAAAAAATAAGTCAACTCGCCCATCATACTCATTTCAAATTCCCTGTGCATCGTTTCAGCAAACTCCACAACCAAAGGGTGAGATGAACAACCAAAGATGATATCATCCACATAAATCTGAACGAACAGTTGATCATCACCATGCTTAAGAACAAAGAGAGTTTTATCAATTTTTCCCATTATAAAACCTTTAGCAAGTAGTTTTTTAAGCCTATCATACCATGCTCTAGGTGCTTGTTTCAAGCCATACAAGGCTTTAGACAAACGAAAAACATGGTTGGGAAAATCAGGATTTTCAAAACCAGGTGGTTGTTTCACATAAACTTTCTCCTGTATATAGCCATTTAGAAAAGCACTTTTAACATCCATTTGAAATAATTTAAAACCTTTTGAAGCAGCAAAAGCCAACAAAAGTCTAATTGCTTCAATTCTAGCAACAGGAGCAAAAGTTTCATCATAATCCAACCCTTCCATTTGAGTAAAACCCTGAGCCACAAGTCTAGCCTTGTTTCTAACAATTAAACCATCCTGATTTTGTTTATTTTTGAAAACCCATTTAGTTCCAATAATATTATGACCAACAGGAGGTTCAACTAAGTACCAAACTTTATTTCTTTCAAAATTCTCAAGTTCTTCATGCATGGCATTAATCCACGATTCATCAGTTAAGGCATGAGTAACATCTTTGGGCTCAAAATTAGCAACAAAAGCAGAGTTCACATGAAAATCACGAGTGATTACCTTCGACCTTGTAGTACGTTCATCCAAGTTACCTATTATTTGTTCCGGAGGATGTCGTCGTTGAATATGAAGTGGAGCAGTGGCTTCCGATGAATTTTCATGTTCTGTACCCTGTTCTAACGAACTAGAGGTTTCTGGAGGTCCACCACCATCCGCACCTGAAGCACATGTGGAAGATCCTCCGGGCCTGTTTGACCGCTCTTCTGCCTGCGGTCTGACTGACATTGTGCCACCGGTCTGACCAGCTGACAATTCGTCGTCGTCCTCGTCATCACTTTCCTCCACAAATATATCCTCCCCCTGAACCTGTGATATTGTACCTGAAATTTCGGGTCTAGTACCTGGACTAGCCTCATCAAAAGTGACTTCACAAGTCTCAACAATTTTGTTAGTTTCTAAAACAAGTACACGGTAACCTCGAGAATGGGCAGCATATCCTAACATAAGTCCATCACGAGAGCGTGATTCAAATTTATCTAAAAACCCAGACTTTAACACAAAGCACTTACACCCAAAAACACGTAAATGAGAAATCTTAGGTGTATGTCCAAAACGAAGCTCATAAGAAGTCTTTCTAAGTTTTGATCTCAAGAAAACACGATTGGAAATATAGCATGCAGTATTAACCGCTTCAGCCCAAAATTTCCTAGGTGTACTGTACTCATCAAGCATAGTCCTAGCCATCTCAACCAAAGAACGATTTTTTCTTTCAACCACACCATTTTGTTGAGGAACCCGGGGAGACGAAAATTGATGTTCAAGACCTTTTTCATTGCAAAACCTCTCAAAAGAAGCGTTTTTAAACTCTCCACCATTATCGCTTCGGATGGTTCTTAAAGATCCAGGAAGTTGAATGGCCAACCGAAGATACAAACTTTTAAAGTGTTCAAAAGCCTCATCTTTGGTAACCATAAAGAAAACCCAAGAATAACGAGAGAAATCGTCAACTATAACCAACACATACCACTTTCCTCCAACAGATTGCACTCTAGCCGGACCGACAGTGTCCATGTGTAAGAGCTGTCCTGGTGCATCCGTCATCACAGAAAATGTAGGAGTATGCGAGCATACAACCATTTTAGCATGACGACATGGCGAGCAAACCAAATCAACATCTTTTTTAAGTTTAGGCAAACCACGAATAAGATCTGAACCACTAATCCTAGTTAGATGATCAAAGCCAATATGTCCAAGTCTGCGATGCCAGAACATCACATCTTTAGAAAACTTTGCAACAAGACATATAACTTCAGAAGAAATACTACTTTCAAAATCAGCTTTAAAAACTCTTCCATATCGAGAAATATTAAGCACAACATCTCCAGAAAAATCAAAAATTTTACTTCCACTTTTCTTAAACAGAACATCAAAATTCTCATCCACAATTTGAGAAACGGAGAGCAAATTGTACTTTAGATTTTCAACCAAAGCGACATCATTCAATGTAAATTTGTCACTTACCTTGACAGATCCAGTTGCAGTGATCGTACTAGTAGAAGCATCACCGAAGATGATTGAATCCTTCCTTGATGCCCTCATGAGAGAGGAGAACCAACTTTTATCACCGGTCATATGTCGCGAACAACCGGAGTCCACAATCCACACGTTCTCCTTCCTCGCCAAAAATGCCTATGCATAAGCAGATGCCGAAGTCTCAGTACTGGGGTTAGATAATAAACATTTAGGAATCCAGTACTGAGACACACGACCAGATCTAACAGGAACATAACCAGTAGAAAATTCAATATGTTTCCTTTTAGAAAAATGCTCCCAAGGCTGGTTTAACTGCTTAGGAACCTGCGGTCTGACCAAAGCTTTACCACCGTTCTGACGGGGGTTATAACACCGGTTTGACTGCTGGTACTGCTGCAGTCTAACCGCCTGTCTCGAGGTAAAAGCCAATTTTTGCCATCTTTGTTTTGCAAAAGCAATTTTCCGTTCCTTTTTCTGCTTTCTAGCAAGTCTAAAACAGAAACCAACAATATGGCCATCTTTGCCACAAAAGGAACATGTATACTTATCACGATGAGTTGAAGCACAAGTTGATATAGCAGGTTTAGCATTAACAACCGATGTAGTACTAAAGACAGGTTTGGCATTTACAACAGATTTAGTGTTAAAAGCAGGTTTAGCATTCACAACATGTTTAGCACTCACAACTTTTGATGAAGAAGCACTCAAGGAAGACATGATGCCAGCAGATTTAAATACAGTGGTCTTAGGTTCAGGTTCAGTCAAAATTTCACCATTCTGAACAATACTTAAAACAGTAGGAGGATGTCTAGAAAAGTGAACATGAGGATCAAAACCTAAACCACGATTGTGTGTGCTAACTTTAGATTGATCAAGAATCATGTTGAGGTTCCTTTTTCCATCAGAAAATCTTTGCAAAGAACTTTTTAAATAAGAAACCTCTTGAGTTAAACTAGCACAATTTTTGCAAGAAATCACTTCATCTCTTTTAACAACTTCCTCCATTTGTTTAACACACTCCAAAGCATGTTTAAGTTTCATCTCATTAGCAGGACATGTCAAGCAAGGTTTAGCACTAGATTGCTTGATTCTTTTAGAGCTAATCAAGTTAAACATAGAACTAGCAAATACAGCAACTCGACATTTGTTTAAAGCTCTCTTAGCCAAGAACAATTCATCAACCAATCTAGTATTCATTGTAAAGCTAAGAGCAAGACAGGATTCAAGTTTTCTAGATTTCTTGGTTACAGCATCAAGTTTTTTGCAATTATTCTGATTAACTTCTCTTACAGTATTCACTTCAGCAAATAAAACATCACATGATTTGCATTCATCATCATTAGAAGCAAGAGATTTTAATTTACTATTTTCAATATTAAGAGAATCAATAGTAACTTCTTGTTGACTAATTTTTTTCTCAAATTTAGAAATCTTGTAACCAAGTCTAGCAATCACTTCTTGAAAATATTCAACACTAGAAGGACCAGTTACCTCGTTGTCATCGTCAGAATCTTCAAAACTTTTAGCCATGAGACAAACACCAGCAATGTTCATACTCTTGTCTTCTTCTTCATCATCTTCAAACTCAACGTCACTGTTTTCTTGAACAGCTGCAAAAGCTTCATCCAACGCCTTTTGATAATACTTCTTCATCTTCATATTCTTGATTTGTTTCTTATTCTGCTTGGCATCTTTAGATGCATCTTGAGGTTTAGCTTCTTCCTGTTTACCTCTTCCAAGCTTGGGGCACTGAGAACGGATGTGATTCGGTTGACTACATCCAAAGCATCGAATTGGTCCTCCTCTTCTCCTGATCCTGATATTACTCACAGCTCGAGAAATTCTGTTAGCGGCCAAAACCAAGTCCTCCTCACTGATCTCTTCCAGTTGATCATCGGACAAGGCGGTAAAAGCAGCAAAGGCTGCCAAAGAAATAGACTCAGAAGAAGATCCAGATGAGGATATTAAAGCAGTAGATTTCAAATCAGTCCTTTTTGAAAGAATATTCATCTCATATGTTTTCAATTTAGTATAAAGAATATCCAAAGTTAAAGCATTCATATCAACAGACTCTTGAATTGAAGTAACTTTAACATCCCAAACTTTCATATCAAGGCCATTCATAAAGTGACGAGCAATCTCAGATTGAGAATAGTTAACATCATAAGAAGCATCAACAGATCTAAGATCACTCAAGATTTTATTGAAACGAGCCAAATAGTCATCCAAGGATTCTCCAAGTTTCATCTCAAATTTTATGTACTCCTTTTTGAAAACATCCTTTCGCAACTCTTTGATATTTGAAGTTCCAGTATGAAAATCATTTAAAGCTTTCCAAATCTTATTAGCAGTTGCAAGATGCGAAACACGATCAAAATCGGAGCGAGAAATCCCATTCAGAATAATATTGCGCGCTTTGCAATTATTTTCAAATTCTAATTTTAGACCCGGAGTATCAATGCGTTCAGGAATCTCATAAGGTTGATTAACTTTAAGCCAAATATCATAACCCTGAGATGTAATATAAGATTCCATCTTTTTCTTCCAATAGTCAAAATCAGATCCATTAAATATGTGAGGTTTGTTTGAAAACTTTTCAGCCATGGCAAACAAATCTAAAGATCGGTGAAGATCAAATAGAAAACGAGGCTCTAATACCACTTGTAGGATCGAACAAGATCAAACAAACCTACCAGAGGGGGGGTGAATGGTAGGGAAAAACAAAACCCAAAAATCTTTCGCGGAATAAAGGATTACCTCTGTCGAAGAAATTGACGAAGACTTGCTACCTTAATCACGTCGCTCCTGTGTCGCTGCTACCTTGATCGTGCCGCTCATGTGCCGTCGAGCAGATCATCGAATCGCGCCACTCCTATGACGTCGATCGGATCGTCGGAATCCAAAAAATCACCAGCAGATGAAAGTCGAAAACGTAGATTGAATGATCTTGACTTTATTGTATCAACTGGTATTTACAAAGTGCACCAACAGCACTCCTATCAAAATCGTCGATCTAGAATCAACAACTAAGTCTCACAAAAGCACACCGGGGGCATACCCCTCGGTCTCTATTTATATCGAAAAATCTATCACCAAATAGTAGTAGGATTCCTTATACTAATATGGCTCATCTCTTTGTTTTCCTAATTAAATCCAACATGCCAAAATCAGGCGTGCTACAGTAGTCCGACTGCTACAGTACCCGCCGCGCTACAGTAATCCGGGTTCGCTACAGTAATCCGATCCGGTTGCTACAGTGTCCGACCCTGTAGCAAATTCCTTTTCTTTTCTCATCCAGTTTTGATCCGATTTACTTTCCGATTTTTCCGGCGCTTACACATACAACATGTGAAGCCCGTTACGATTCCATCCCACACGGTGTTGCTCCACCATGTGCCAACTCGTATTCAATATCGTCACCTGGCATCCTCGATCGTCCGGACCTCAGCTCCTCCCTGAGCCTAGTCACGATCCCACCGCCATTGACCGATATTGACTTCAAGTCACCTGCACAACTAGAGACAAACCAACCGTTTCCGAGCACAGATATCGCAACCTGACTCACATTAGTTACACACACTCGCACCAACACCTTAATTGTTTCCAAACCAAATTCAATTTATAAACCAAATGGCAAGCCAATTGTTCATCAGAAAATATTAATCATGCTTATGATCTTACAAGATGGACGGTCACTCAGGGCTTCTAAGTCTCAAGGCCCACACCGGGAGCGACAACGTGGACATAGAAGATGTCATCGCGTTAGGGATCGTCGCGGACCTCGCTAACCCAGTAGGCCACGTCAGCATAGGGTATTCGGTCGGTCTAGGTGGCAGGGACCTCTTTGCCCAGCTACTCGACATGGAGATGGAGAACCTTCGCACCTTCGTGGGTAGCATGCAGAGAACATTTTATTTTAAAATATTTTAAAAATCGATCCATTTTCTTAATTATTTTCTAAAAATAGTCGAATAGTGTTAATTTCAAAACTATAGTAGGTCTTACCGGCCCTGAGAAATAAGGCAGCCCATACTACTATTGCTTTACGCTAGCACAACTCCTATCAGTAATCAAATTGTTAGGCTACGTGGGTACCTACTATTTTTACTCTCCACCCACACGTAGTCATATTATTGTGTTTATTAAAAAGGAGTCACAAAAGTTACCCACTCCTAAGTATAGTGTTACATATTCGGTTATGAACAAAAGGTCCACTTGAAACACAATTTCTTCTGTGTACATAACTTCTATAATAAATGTAACAAACCAAACAAACTTGGGTCCCCCGGTGATCAAATGTTTGAAAATTTTAATCAATTAAATTTGATCACTGTTGTTGGACGATAATCTAAAAGCATGCACGCAAATCAAAAATCCCGTACACACCCTTCTCCTATAGTCCCTCGTGCATTGTGCGCTTGTTTGAAAAAAAAAATCAAACGTTTGACCAATAGCAAAAGTGTGATTAAAATAATCATTAATTTAAACAATTCAAGAATCAAGATAAGCTGTTCTGGTTGCAATATGCAAATAGTCATCACAAACTCAGGCATGTCATCTTACAAAATGTTACTACAAGACTTGCCTTCTGTGCTCAACACTACAAGATAGAATCATCTGATACAACCAACTACCTTTGATATTTCTACAAATAGTAGCACGACTTAAATATGCTAGTTAAGATGAGTTTAGCAACTCCGAATATTTCATTTTAGCTAACTAAATTTTTTAGCTTGCTTTCACATGACGCTGCAGGAGTTGGCGTTGTCGTCGCTGAAAAGATCGCCGTAGGAGTTCCTCGCCGGCGAGGCCGCGCTCCTCGGCGGCGTCGCGTGGCCGCCGCCGTAGTAGTAGTTGTTGTAGTAGTAGCCGTAGCGGTAAGGCAACGGCTGCGAGTGGTGGTACGTCGAGTACGCGTCCGGGTGCTCCTGCGGCGGTGGCGGCCTCGCCGCTGCAGCAGGCGCGGCGGCGTAGCATGCGGCGCTCGACATCGGCCGCGCCACGTTGTAGCTCACGACGTGCACCGGCTGCTGCACCGGCGCCGCCGGGTAGTGGCTCGTATGGGTATGGCTGCCCTGCATTGTTGTTGTCGCCGCCGCCATGGTGGCTTCGCCTGCCTTGTCCTCTTGCTGCGGCGCCGGCGGCTGCTTCTGCTTCTGCTGCTTCCTTCTCCTCTTGAGTTCACTGTGTTCCTGCGCTGTGGCCGTCCCGCCGCCGCCGTCGCCGGCATTGGCGTCGGTGTTCTCCGCGCCACTTTCTTCGGCCGGCGCCGCATCCTCGCCGGCGCTCTTCTTGGATTCTTCGGGGGAGGCTTTTGTGTCGCTCGGCTCCGCGAGGTCGCCGGAGGCCGCCTTCTCAGGCTCAACCGGCTTGCCGGACTTGTCCGGCTCGGCAGCTTGGTTCTTGGTTTCTCCAGGGCACTGACTGCCACTGGATTGCTGCTGCTGCTCCTCCTCCTCCTCCTCCGGCCACTGCTCAGCATGCTTCCCGGCCCTCCTCAGCTTCCCGATGAGAGTGTCGGCACTTACCTTGTCGGTGACGGTGACCGTCGCCTTGTTGCTCCGGCCATCGACGTCGCATCTGGACACGCCTTCGGAACAGAGCATTATTCTGTCAGTTCAGTCACGCATTCTCTGCTTTTTTGAAGAGCAAAAAACAAAAAAAAAAAGAAAATTGTCTGCAGAGATGCTTTGCTCCTGAACTGATACTAGCTGCAGCATCTGCAACATCAAAACGAAGGTGATCTGATCTGAAACACACCATCAACTCTCTGAAGCACCTTCTTGACCTTCTTCTTGCATCCCTCGCAGTGGATGGACACCCTGAGAGCCAAAATCTGCACAAGAACCAAATCATAATCAAACCATCTCTCTCTCTCTCTCTCTGAACATGGAACTTCAGATGGTCGATTGAGCTGAAAAGACAATGTGTTTTCTCAGTGGATGCAGAAGGAAGGCAAGCCAGGAGCCTAGGGCTAGTGAGGATGTGGGTCGTCGTTGGTACCTTGCATTGAGGAGATTCTGAAGCCATGGAGGAGTAGGATCTGGGCTCTACTACGAGGAAGGAGGAGGAAGGGAAAGTGGCCAGTGTGAGTCAATGTGGGAACGGAGGAGACTTTATAGCGGCACCATAATTCTGCTTCAGTAAAACTCGAACAAATCTTACATGAATGCCAGAGAGAATCAGAACGGTTTCACGTAAAATTCCCACAAGTTCTCGACGAAGTTTGTTCGTTTTTGCTATTGGTCAAACGTTTGATTTTTTGTTTTTTTGTCAAACACGAGCACAATGCATAAGGGACTGGAGAGGAAGAGCGTGTATGAGATTTTTGATTTGCATGGATCCAACAGCAGTGACCGAATTTGATTGATGAAATTAAAATATTCTAACATTTTATCACTAGGCGGACTCTTTTAATCAAACTCGATACTACATGTTTATGTAGTGATATATCTCATATTAGTCTATTTTGTCAAATTATTTTAAAGGTTTTGAGGGGTTATGCCCTGGTCCTTTGGTTTAAAAGAGTTTCCCTTATATATGACATATGGATGCCAGTTATATGTTAGTGTTGTCAGGGTATGAATTTGCCCTGAAGTTTCAGCAGAAAAAGCACTGCACTGAGATCATATAAGAGAAGACTCGATGACAATAATAATTTGGCTGCGAAGAGTTGAATGAGATGGAATTATAGTAAAACATAGTTGTGGTCATGCTAACCAGTTGAAACTTGAAACTATCGAGCTCGATGAAATCATGAGCTAATTATCATATTCGGTCAAGATGCTGTACTGTTATAGTCAAATCTGACTTAGCTGAATGCAGGTCTTGTAAGTTCCAGCAGTTCAGAAATGTTCAGCTTGGTATATACAACAACAGTTTTCTTTCAGACAAGTGAATTCAGGTCACTTGTAATACAAAATGCCACCAAAATGCTATGCAGCTTCCATTAGACATTTAATCTTCAGATGAACACACAAGTTGGCCAACCATATTCCTTTTGTGTCCATCCAGAGAACACAACAAAACAAGCCAAGAACTGGGTTTGAAGTCTCCTTTTTTCTGATTTTTCTCATTGAATGGCAAGAACAAACAGCAAGCAAGCAAGGATAGCAGGTGCAGCAATGCTGGATTGACCTTGCTCTCCCAGCAGGATATGCTGAAGCTAACATGGTAAAGTGCATTTAATGTTGCAGGGCACTGAAAAGACCAGCTTGGGGCTTGGGGTACAGTGCATGACCATGAATGACTGACCAAGCAGACACAAGGTTCAGACTTCAGAAAGAGCTTGCATCTGCAGCTAAAGACAAACGCTCTCACAGCTTGCAGGGAAAAAGATAAAAGATGGATGAGATATTCCTTCATTTCCTTCCTCTGTATCTGAAGAAGCAAAACTGCAACAACATGAAGAGACTGGGAAGATAAGTTCTGTCTAGCTGTCCAGGACATGAAAGCAACATGTTGTTTTGCTAGTACTACTGTACAAAGAAGCCATGAGTTTGGATCATGGACACAGGGCACCCTTTTTCGCTTCTATTTATGCTATAGTTAAAATTTAAAATTTTAATCTTAAATATATTGTTTGGCAATCATCCTTTAAGGAGTGCGTTTTGGTGCTATCATGAGTGGGGGGCCCAGACCCTGGTGGATCAAAAGGTAGGACCTGCAGGAATAGAACTTTGTAAGCAGTGGTAAATAAGGTAGGCCAGTAGGACTGCAGATTTCAGAATTCAGGCTTGCTTTCTGCATCTCTTTGTCCAGGTACTTAAATGTTGTATAAAGAGTAAAATTAGGGTAGCAAATAAAAAACCTAAGCTAAGTTACCTGAGGTTTTCAGACGTTAGTAAGCTGAGGTTTTCAGACGTTATTTGCAACCCTAATTTTACTAGCAGTGCAAATAACATGGGAATCGTTGATCATTCTGTCCATGTTTTTCAAGTAGTTAATTCAGACGAGCGAAAAGTATCACTGACAAGCATGAGAAAATTGCTATTATAACATCCTCAAAATGTAGTTTTGCCGGTATACCATCGTACAATTTGGATTCGCCAAAACGCCGCTCTCAAACAAACCAAACTCGTCAAAATGTCATTTGTCCTCTTTACTGCAAATTAAAAAGGTTTAATCCATATTCACATGACTATGTTGACCAAAATACCTCTGGCTGAAACAATTGAATATACTAGACATGATTGTCTAATTTAAAAGTTGAGTAGTAGTTATCTCTATTAGATACTTATCCCCATTAGAACATGATTTAAATAATCAGTACAAAATGATGCAAAAAAAAGCTAGAATATATAATCATTAGAAAAATCAATGATGACATTTAAATACTTCACATAATTTACCGTCAACAAAAATAACATCTCACTGACCTCAACAAAATACATAGCTCATCCAACTAGGTTACAACACGATGAAAAAAATCAGCAGCTCAAATAGAATCATTAGAGTGTGTAACATGTGAAGTATTTTAATACAATTATGGGTTTTCTAGTGATTCTACTGTAGCTGCTAATTTTTTACATTATTTTATCCTGATTATTTTAAATCATGTACTATGGAGATAAGTATCTAATGGAGAACCAATACTCTAATTTTAAATTAGACAATCATTGATAGCCAGTTCAATTATTTTAGTCAAGAGTATTTTGATTAAACTTTTTTAATTTATAGTAAAGAGGGCAAATGATATTTTGACGAGCTTAGTTTATTTGAGAGCGGTGTTTTGACAAATCTAAATTGTAGGATGATACAACACCAAAGCCATGTTTTGAGGATGTTATAATAGCAATTTCCTCGATAGGCAGATATTCATTTGTTTTACGCTCTAGTATTTTTCACCTCCGCTTATACATATAAGCCAAAATTTAAATTTTTAAATCTAAATTGGAGTTAATTTTAGGGTTTTTCATTGTTGTTTTTTTAGCTTTGGCTCGCCTTTAGTCTTGTACTCATGACCGTGTTTGTTGGTATACTAACTACTTTCCTGACAGCACGCATTTGACAGATGGCTAGAGGAAACTGAATATGCTTTGTACCATCATTTTTGTCAGTCCAAATTCGTTTTAGAAAACACAACCTCACTGAATGTGCTGTTATTTGCTTTGCCAAGTTCCTTTCTTTTTCCCAGTGATGTCGATTTTCCTTGCCATCCATGAACTTTTGTAGATACAGACGACACCCGTACATACTGAAGTAAGGTTGTGTTCTTTTTATAGATGAAAAATTATCTAACTTTTTATAGATATTTAATAATATAAATGATAGATTAGTTACTATAAAATTGAAAATCTATTTTAGAAAAACGAGACAATAAACTTCTATACATAAACTTTTTATAAAAAATACACTGTTTAGTGATTTAGAAATCATGTGTATAAAGCCGAGGAATAATATGAATATAAAGCTGTAGAAAAGAATGCAGAATCCTAGAGTCAGCTCCTTGGCAAGGAGTCTGGCATGTATCCATGAACCCATCAGGGTTCTAACCTAGCCTTCATTCGTTTTCATATAAATGATTTCGGATTTTCACGAGCACACTTTCCAAACTACTAGATGGGTGTATTTCATATAATATATATATATATATATATATATATATATATATATATATATATAAGTTACTTGTCCTAAAAAGCAAGTTTTTTACTTTATGTTAGTTATATACCTTTAGATAGCCATCACGAAATTCAAATGATTCTTCAATCTCAGCTGACACCGGCCACTAGAGCGATAGCACTAAGTTAGATCTAAGATCAGAATCACTATTTATACTCAAGTACAAGATGGAGTGAATTAAGGATGATACTAATACCTTGTTAAGTAGAGAGCCAGCCACTCCTGTAGCCCTCTGCATTCGAAGCAGCGCAAGGAAGAAAAAGAATGGTCATGTCAAATGGAGGAGAACATAGGGCAGCTGCTGCGGAAGGAGCATGCAGTGTGCAGCGGCGCGTGCAGATCGGTCGGTGGCTGCAGTAATGCAGGAGTATGGTCGCTCATCCATTTGGACATTAGGCTTTCTCGGTTAGATGTCAATCAAAACTAGGCCTATTGTCCTGTGTTCTACGCGACCCGTTCAATACGTTTATTTCTACGCTCCATATATACGAGCCTACGCATCGAAAATACTTTATTTCTCTGACCACCTCATCGAAAATCTTTTCGTGGTTTATAGGAAAAATCAAAACATTATATTTGCAAAAAAAATTATAAATAAATTTTTTATATGCACATTCTTAGCGATCTAAAAGCAATGCCTGAAAAATAAGCAACAATTAAAAATTTTAAAATCAACTCAAAATTTATGGTTAAAAATTTAAATTTTGGCTTAAATTTTCAGCTTACCATTGTTTTAGCAACAGAGATAACATGCAGCAAGGAATCTGGTGTGGCCTAGCCGGTTAGGATACTACGCTCACACCCGAGAGTCTTGGCAACTATTTTTTGCTTCCCCAATTTTTTAATTTTTGAGAGAAATTACGTTACACATGCGAAAATAAATCTAAGCGCCACAATCATGAACCCAGCAAATTCCACCATGTACAATATGCACAACCAATTTTAAAACTCACTGTGCCACAATGAAGTCATAATGAATTAAGAAAAATTGAGTGTGCTTCTAGTCTTTCAGCCCCTCATTTATGTGCTACTGCTATCTTTGTTGTTCAGATCGCAGCCAACTCGTCGCCATGACATCTAGTCACCAAAACTCACAATAAATAAAATCCTAACGAAACCTGACAAACAATACATCCCATCTGGCCATCTCCTATCACAAAATGGCTTTCAAAAAATGAAACATCAAACATGCAAATCCAAACATATAGAAATTTAACCATTTTTTAGAAGAATATTAATTTTCACTATTCAAAAGAGAGTTTCTCACTTGGGAATGGTCACATCGTAAACAACTAAATCTAGACCAAAAATAAATTTTGAATTTATTGTATAGAAGTTAACATATCAATTCAGAGTTTTAAACAGCTCCGTAAATATCAAACAATACAAACAACACCCCTCTAAAAGTCTCCAATAGTCAGCTAGAGCTAATAAGAATGTGAAGATAGACCGTTCAAATCAACAATTTCATTTATTAAGATGCTAGAAATCAAGTTTAACTAGCAGAGTCAGCATTGCGTTTCGTCGTCTTCTCGACGATACTGAGCTTCGATGCTTTTGTTCTTGAGAAGATATACGAATGACTTTAACATGTTCTTGAGGATAAGAACCAAAGACAATCACTCCTAAACTTTATAGGGAATAGAAGAAGCCTTTTTAGAATCTTAGTTTGTTGGAACCTTTAACTAGTTTCTCATAATTTTAACTTGGTGTACAATGTGGTTTTGTCCAGTATCTCAATTATTCTTTCCTCTACAATTTCATGAAATACAATTGCTTTATATTGGTTTAGTCCCATACCAACCGATATATATTTATATATATATCTATATTATATATATATATGGCGATGTAGAAAACTAGTGCATTGTTCACGCAAATAGCATACCCATGACCATTCAATATGAAGAAGGGAACAATTCATCGTGAATACTCTATATAGCTATGCTATAGGATGCATGAAGATAAGAGAAGAATGGCATGAAAAGAAGATCGAACACCATGATTTGTTTAGGTAACATGTGTTTCTTGTGAAGACTAAATTAGATCCTTGTGATTTTCTCTATCACCAAGCCTAATTAACTAATTATGTACCTTCTTACATGTATTTCCACTAGGTTTGTCATTCTTAAATCCTAATCAAGATAATGCCCCTAGTTGCAACTCAAAGAAACCACCAACTAGCTCAACTTCAGCCCAATGCCGGCAGAATTATATGAAATCACCCGAATATGAACTCAAAGAAACAGAGGGCTAAATTTGTAAAATTAAAAAAGTAGGATCAGATCCATAGATAGCCTTCATAGTAGAATCAGATATGCAATTGTTCCTTTCGTTTGACGGTGTAGCTAATATGTGTTTTATTGAAATATGGTTGTAATTTTTCAGTCAGTAGCAATGCCCAAGTGAACTCACGGGCACATTTTCTTTGCAATGTTTTCATGTATTGTCGAGTTTCCATTCATGATGATGGCTTTCAGTTCCAAATTCTCGGCTACTCGGCAACATATAGGCCCCATTTGGTTAGCCAATTACAGATAATGTGTTAAACGACATATCAGAAAAAAATAATGTGTAAAACTTTAGCATTTGTGTTCTTAGGCGACTTAAACACCAATGATGGGAAAAAGATCGATATGATGAGAAACTCCTAAAAACAATTTCATAATTAAGTTTATTTTGTAATTTGAATTTTGGCAACTCCATGTGTATTTTTGGGCAAAAGACAGGACTCATAAAACATCGAGAGCTGCTATACATACGAATGCATCGTACGATCTACGTACGATGATGGTCAGTCTACCATGCCGCACGCTCCTTCCTCGACGTGCCGTTTGATTCGTACGCATATTGTACTTTTAGCATAGTACGCATAGCACTTTTCTAAAACATCTAATCTGATGGCAGAAAACAAAATCCTGCCAAACCATTATGACGGATTAGGATCAGCTGAAGCCACAACGGGGACCGTAAGTTGGGAGTGTACGGAGTTTCGTCCATCCATTCTAAGGATCAACGGACTAGATCTTGTTACAGTGCGCCAGGCTGATTTGAGCCATCCGATTTTCATCGACTGGTGATAGATGCAACTGTCAAACTTACAGTCGCTATAGCAATTTCAGCTGATCCGGAACCCGTTATTGACCCCCAGCAAACAAAATCTATCAACCAAAGGCTGAAGACCAATTCGTCTGGGTCATGTTGGACCTATCATAGAGGAGGAAGCAACTCAAATTAAAAATATTATTAATTAAATTTTCTGAAAACCACATAAAAGTTCAAATTGGGAAAAATCAGCCATTCTCTTCATTAAGGTTACCCTGCTCAAACCCAAAATGTCATTAAACACATATTCTATAGTCCTGTTGTTGGTAATTCTACTAAGCATCTTGGCCCTCCTTTTCATCACTAACAGGAATAGAGCTTCGTCTAGTTTCAAAAAAAAAAAAAAAATCTTCGGCCTACATGTTCATGGTGGATAAATTTAGGGCCAAGGTCAGCACTCTCAAGGCCAACAAGCTTTCTCATGAAGGTAGGCTTGCCCTTATCAAATCGGTTTTATCTTCCTTAGCCTATTTAATGCTCACCCAGTTTAATAATTCTTGTTGTTTCAGATAAGATTAAAGTTAAACTTTGGCCAATAACTTTAAAATTTAAAAATATTCATTTTTAAAAACGTTAGAACAACATATATAAGATAAGTCTTAAAAGTAGTTTAATAAAAACTTAAATTTATTTACTCTATATATTATAACAAAACATCAATAACCAAATATAGTTTTTGGAGACCGTGTTACTAGCCAAAACAACTAAAATTATTAAACTGGAAGAAGTAGGTGGCCACAATCCTTCTTCCTAACAAGCTACTGCAAAAAATAAGCCACAAGTAGGGTTTTTTTGGACAGGTGTACAGGAAGATCAAGACAGAAGCCAATGTGTTTGGAATCTTGGAAGGACATTTGTATAACCCCCCCCAAACCCCATATTTTTGTTTATGTTTATACTTATAAGTCAAATTTTGAATTTTGAACATTCAATTTGGAGTTTATAGGTTTTTTATTGAAGTTTACTTTTTAGGCTTGAATTTTAGATTGCTAAGAAAACATATATAGAAGTTCACATTTTTTTTTATAAATATGTCATTCGGCTTTTTTTATGACAAAACCAGAAAATCAGGCTTATGAGACTTGTTCAGAAGGAGGGCTGTCACAAAACCGGGGGATGAGATGTCACATTTTAATAACAGCTCGTTTAGTAGTGCTGCAACTGACACATATAAATCTGTTTCTGAGCTCGGTTCTGAATGCTAAGGAAATACTTGGAGCTTCGTGCCTTGTTTAGTTGCAAAAAATTTTTGGTAAAAAGATCACGTCGAACGTTTGACCGGATACCAGAAGAGTTTTTAGACATGAATGAAAAAACAAATTTTAGATTCCAGCTGGAAACTACGAGATGAATCTTTTGAGTCTAATTAATTCATCGTTAACACATGTTTATTACTGTAGCACTTATAGCTAATCATGTATTAATTGAGGTTCGCCTCACTATCCCTCATAACTATGGAATTAGTTTTAGTGTTTATGTATATTTAATGCTCCATTAAATATAGAAAGATTCGATATTATGTTTTTAGGAAAATTTTTGGAAACTAAACAGGGCCTCAGTTATATAGTAGCTTTGCTCATGGCCAGGTCTCCATTTTGGAGCCCTTCAACAATAAAAGGACAATTTTGTTCTTACTCCTCTTTGCGTTTTGATCTCTAATATTAATTTTACCTCTTCTTTGAAGGGTTTTTACTTTTACCCCTTTTTTAACTCAATCAATTATCTGCCCCTCTTTTGGATGGAGGGTACTAACGATGTTAATTATCCATTAAAGTACCATTTTACTCTTTGTCAGAAATTTTATTTTTCTCTATATTTTTTATCATTTACGGTTTTGCCCTCTATTATATATTACAACACTATTACATGGATAAAAATAAAATTTCTGACAAAGGGTAAATGGTACATTAATGACTAACTTAATACTGTTAGTATACTCCATCCAAAATAATGGTAGATTGTGGCTTGAGTTAAAATAAACAGGGAAAAAATTAAAACCCTCTTTTGGAGGGGTAAAATCGAAACAGGTAACAACGAAATTGCCCCTTCAATAAATTGGTTTAGTTCTTTAAATAGCAAAAAAAAATCCTACAATAGTTCAATCCAAGGACACATAAAAACGCCACCATCTAATCGAATGATGTAATTAATTAACAAACGACCTTAGGGTTTCACCCTGATCAACTCATTCAACCAACGAAAACAAACGAAACAAGAGGGGAACAGTGGAGTTTACCTTGCTCTTCGATTCCCACAAAAACCGCACGAAAAAAGGTTCCAAATGGAGTGGATTTGAGAGGGGGAGGTGAAGGAGGAGAGAGGGGGCGAGAGGATGAACACAGCAGCCTGGAGATGAACTAGCTCGGGTGGGGTACAGGGGGTCGGGCGGCTAAGTCCCCCCACCCAGAGGACGGTGCCAATGATGATGGCGCCACCCTCTGCCATGTCAGCAGGTCATTGGCGCCGTCCCCCTAGCCACGTCAGCCCCTTCCAACCACGGCCCGTCTACGTGGCACAATGGCGGCACCAAGGGCATTGGCGCCGTCATGTTGAGAGAGCATGCCAAAGACCTTGGTGGCCACGAAAGGTCTATTTCCAGAATAAGTTTTTCCAGGGGTCTGTTTGTAAAGTAAGTTTTTTAAAAGGGCCAAAATATCAAAATTTCAGGTTTGTTTCTAGGGGCTAAACTTTAGCCACTAGTCACATCGGATGATTGGACATTTATTATAAACAATAAACGTAGTATATTAATAAAACCCACCTATAATCTTGGACTAATTCGCGAGACGAATCTAATGAGCCTAATTAATCCATGATTAGCCTATGTAATGCTACATTAAACATTTACTAATTATGGATTAATTAGGCTTAAAATATTCGTCTTGTGGATTAGCTCTTATTTATGAAATTAGTTTTTTTATTAGTTTATGTTTAATACTTCAAATTAGAGTCCAAACATTTGATGTGACATGGGACTAAACTTTTTAGCCCCATCTAAACAACCCCTAACTTTTGTGGTAATAGAAATGGGAAATCTTTTACCCTATCGATCTTTCTTCTCGCTTCTGTTTATGTTTATAAGCCAAAATTTAAATTTTTCAACCTTAAATTTAGAGCTAATTTTTGGGTTTTCTCACCGAAGTTTATTTTTCAGTCTCAATTTTTAGATCGCTAAGAATATTGTCGCTGCATGTTCTGCTTCGACAGTGGCTAACGAGGCGTAGAGATTGATGAACTGATGGTTAAATGTAGATACAGGGTTATCCAGGTTTAAACTCACGACCAGTAAGATAATTAATACTTTGATCCCACTTGGTACTCGAAGACATCGTTATTGTTGGCTTAGGAAGCCCTCTTCTGTAATGTGGCATCACCATGCCAGCATTGTTGTGCATTTAAGAGGTTTTCCCTTTATTTGTTTAAAAAAAATGGAAAAGAGGTAGCTGGCCGGCTGGGCCACTACAAGGCCCAACAGGACCGAGCAACCCAGCCAGCACAACATACAACCTTATCATTTCACTCGTTCGTTCGGAAGCAGCGGAGAAAAAGGAAGGCAGGCGGAGCTCCTGGCGGCGGCGGCGATGCTCAACTGCTCGCCCGCCCTAGGCGGTACGTCCGCCATGGGACACGCGCTACACGCGGCGCCGCAGCTCCCTCTTCTTGCCTACAAAGCGGATCGAGTCCCCCCTCTCTAAAAACACAGAACACACACATCTCCTCTCCACGCTTGTTCATCACCATTCCGATGAAATTCCTCTCGATTCCGGGAGGAGCTGGCTGGCGTTGCTGCTGAGTTCTTGTTCGTCGCGTCGAGGTGCCGGTCCTAGCCACTGGTGCCTGGCGACGTGCGAGATTGCGGCTTGCGCCATTTTCCCCCTTTCTCTGGTCGGTGTGGTGTGCAGGTGGTGGTAGTGGCTATGGTGAGTGGCTGCTGCGTCTGTGTGGTGCGGTGAAACATCTGATTTTTGTCTACATTGGACTGGTATTTGGGATTTGTTGTTGTGCAGTGCTCATATGCTCCTCGGGTTGTGCCGTGCACGTTCCACTCGGTATCAACATCGGCTCAGTATCTCCGTCAACCATCCGCTGGTTAAAGACTCGGACGTGAGCGGCGGAATTGGTTTTCTGGGACAGAACTTTGAGTTCCCTAAGTTTGTCTTCCCACGTAGACAATCTACGTGCTGTGATTATCTAATACTCATTTTAGTTTACATTATTTGTGCAATCTGCTAGTTAATTACTTGGGTGTGATTGCATATTCTTTGGACAGATTAAATTGCTCGATGATATTAACTGTGTAGTGAGACAACTCGTGACAATCCAGAGATTTTAAAGTGCTGGTATATTTATATCTGTGCAAATTCGTTTGCCTTATCCTAAAAGCATATTACATTTGCTAGCTCTGTTCTTTACTGTTCAGTTTTAAACAGCTTAGTGTTATTTGGTAATATAGCTTGTTATACAGTCTTTTAAAACCTGATTTAAATCTCTCTAGTAAGATAGTTTGTCACGAGTTAGTCGAGGATCTTTGATCACTATTTGTGTTGGAAGGCTACACGTGCAGCAACCCACAGTTTTGAGAGCAAATAACAGACAACAACCATGTTCCTAATATTCATCTGTTGTCTTCATCTGATTGCCATTATTAATATACAAATGAATTTGAGTAGCTTTCTTCATTGTAAAAAAACTTTTCGTATGCTTCTGTTCATTTATGTCTTATTAAATTATGGCTGTAATCTGAGTAGTAGAATTGTTATATTCAGAATTGTTTTATTTATTTTGTTTGAGTATACTGGAAGCATGTCACTTATTCATCTAAAACTACAACCAGCATAGCATAGCATGGTACGCTTCAGCGCTCCACGCATGGTGCCACCGGGATTTGGCCCCGTCACCACCATCTCAGCTCACCGCATGGTTTCCAGAGGAGAGGGGAATATGGGGCATCAGCTAGGGATTTTGCCCCTGAGACCCCTGGAATGGGCTCCTCTGACATGTGGACCCATGAGCGGTGGGACTCATTGTCACCCACTCATGTTCCTCTGACTTAAGAATTGTGAGGTGGTTAGATACTTACATTAAGAAAATAAGCATATTTGTTACCATGTATTAAATGTTAGGAATGTTTTTATACGTGTGAACTTTTTGATGTAGTACATTTAAATGCACGCACCACACTCATCCAGCACACTTATATATGTGTGGAGCTGTTTTAGAGTCCTCCAACTTACCTCTTGAGAGATAAGACACCTCTATATATATATATAATCCTTACCATTGATTATTATGTTTTATTTTATTCATTCTTCCTATTATAATATGTCATAGTAAATAAGTAAACTATTGAAGCACATATTTAGCCTACCTAAATCATGCATACCCTTTGTCAAAGCACGTATAGCATGCATACATACTTTCCAATCATGCGGGCATGCATGTCATTTGATTTTTCAAAAATTCTAAATAATGGAACTATGTTAACAATATTTTTTTGAATTTGGAGAAAAAACATGATTATATATATTTGAAGCCTTTATTTGATATTGTGTTAACAAAAATTTAAAATATTTGACCTTTTCAAATAAAATAATATCTAGATTGGTCTATAATTATTTTTAAAGGATATATAAATTTAATTTACAGCCACGATACTATAAATTGTAAATATTGCAAGTTTGGAAATTACAAGTACATATTTTTTAACAATATTATCTTTGTATTTATAAATAAGGAAACACTACTTCATTGCTTATTGATACTATCTCCGTTTCACAATGTAAGATATTTGACTTTCTTTTGGTTGCAACATTTGACCATTTGTATTATTCAAAAATTTAGTACAAATATAAAAAAGATAAATCGTGCTTAAAGTTCTTTTAATAATAAAGTAAGTCACAAGAAAAATAAATGATATTTACATTTTTAATAAGACAAATGGTCAAACATTGCAAGCAAAAGTCAAACACTAAACGGAGAGAGTAATAAATAACATTAATTGACTATAAACGGTATAATAAATGACTCTTACCCCATGAGAGGTAAGACTAATATTTAGTCAGCGGATCTATACCCAATGGACGGTCCAAAACAATCTTGGTGCATCTTTAAAAATCCATAAGTGTGAGCTCTCCACACATGGTAAAATACAATAAAAAGGTATTTAACATCCTCAAAATACACATATACTTATCTATTGAATACATGTGTGCATCAAAACTAGAATTTGAATAATTGCAACCCCCTCCCCCACCCACACACACACACCCCTTGTGTTTGAGTTTTCCCCAATAAAACAATTTGTCACAAATACCCCCCTTATAGCCCCTCGTAGTTTCTTAGCGGAATATGTAATTTATTTTGTAATTAGACTATGTTTAATAATTTAAATATGTGTCCGTATATCTGATGTGATGCTTTTGTAAAAAGTTTTTGCAAATTGAACCAGGCCTGAGACTCCATCAGATTGCAAATGGTAACGCGTTAGAGCACATACAATAGCAGGCTATAAACCAGCTACAAACATATTTTAAAGAGATAAGAGAGGAGAGAGAAGAATAGTGAGCTACTAATTTGTAGCCAGCTGCAGCACGGGCTCTAAGACACAATGTGTATGACAGGTGAAACATGGTAGTATATGTTTTATAGGTAGCTATTGTATGAATTGGCTATTAGATTGACTATAAATGAAATAAAGCTAGTAGTTGACTATACTATTAAACTTGCTCTTATAATGGCCACCAAAACCCCACACGCGTTCATATGAATATACAAATAGGCCAAGATGACCCATGGGTATCGTTCATATTGGCTAGGCCCAATTAACCAAGGCAACCGTAAGACGTGTTGTTGAATTTGTCTCATTAGATTCGGCCGGTGAGAGCTAGTTTCTCTAACAGATTAAAGGTACGGGATATGAGCTTGATGTGTTTGAGGCATGTAGGCGCTGAGAAACGTATAGGTGCGGCTTAATTTACTCTTTCACGTGTTTCTAGTGGGTCAAACTCTACTGTAAGCTTGAAAATCATGTCGATTTTTAGATCAGGTTAGGTCATATAGCACATGGGGAAAAGGTTCATGAGAATATACAAGCAGCGGCAATAGGGGAAAAACTCAACCAAGTTTTGTAACGAGGAGGTATTTGTAACACATCATCTTATAGGTTAGATTCAATCTGAAATTTAGGGTGGTTTTCCAGTGCATGTCCAAGATGTGTCTAAAATTGACCCCTAAAACTGAAATTTGGGAATGAATTAGACCAAAAGACATACCTCCAACGGGTTCCCAAATTTATTTTCAATATTCATGCATGCCAAATATCCATTCTATAGTATCTTAAATTTTGGGCAAATATATTAATTCTCAATAAATTGCAATTCGGTTTTAGGTTTCTTTTAGACACTAGAGAGTAATTTGAATATTTTGTGGGATGGATCTAACAGAGTTTTGAGAAGTTAAGTATTAGCATTATCTTGAAGACACTCTAACTTTTTAATATATTAGATGCAAAGTAATAACACATGTGACAAAGCTGTTAGTAAAGTGTATTCCCTTCGTCCCACAAAAAGTAAACCTGGTGGAGACGTGGCTCCTCCTAGAATAATAAATTTGGACACCGGGAAGTGACCCCTCCTAGACCAATGAATATGGACATTGCATTCCCTCTTAGAGCAAGGCTAATACTATAGCCAGCTGCTAGCTCAGTACTACTACTATGGCCGCGTTCGGCACACCCGGTAAGATAACTAAACCCTCTCGTATTTCGATACGCACGCTTTCCAAATTGCTAAACGGTGTATTTTTTAAAAAAATTTATATAGGAAAGTTATTTTAAAAAATCATATTAATCTATTTTATTTTTTTTAAATAATTAATTAATCATGTATTAATTTTATTATTATGTTTTCCGCGCCGGATAACTAATCCCCTCCCCTCGTACTACAGAACACGGCCTATGTCATCTATAGCCATCACTATGGCTGGCTCATATAATAGAGTGGCGGTTAGGTTAGCAGTTTGTTTACGTTTGTGCAGATTTGGGTATTTAATATTTACTTGTGTTCTTGATCTGCTATGGCTACATCTATGTGGTTTTTTATCAATCAATATATGTCAAAGGGGCGGAGAGACGCACGGGATCAGGAGGAGGAACGAAGCAACGGTAGATACACTCACATCGGGCTGCAAGAAGGCTTTTCTTTTCCTCATACGGTGCACTTCAGTCGGGCGATAGATGGGCCGCCCGCTCTGCCCTTTTTCGTCTCTTCTCACTCCTCCACCTGGAATTTTGATGACGTGGAAAATATTATCGCCGGCTGCCTGGGACCTATAAACTTGCTCTTAGGTTTTCTTTTTGTGTTAGGGGAGGGAGTACCAACAACCCAAAGTGGCACATGACCCTAATGGCCAGAGACGTACATCCCTACCACAAACAGACATATTCTTGTTTCTGGGTGCACGTGGATGTAAAATCGTTTTCGATGTGGTAGAGTGTTTTGCCGACACGGTCCAACTGTCTGATGCCTTCCTGTGTACTTCCTGTAGGCCAGCCGGCCCTCTCTTTGAGAGGATAATTGCATTAGAAGCTGACATTTGTGAATTTTGACGATCTACTTTTTGTTTTGAGTGGCGTGTTAGTAGTGCAAACTAGAAGCCATGAGCACAAAAGTAGCACACTGACACAAAACAGGTGCGGCCCCGTTTTTTCTCGATCGATGCTGAAAGATTTTTTTTCAAAATATAGAATTAACTAATACAAAGTTAATAAACTTATATAGTAACTTTTGTAAAAAGTACACCGCTTAGCCATTCGGTAAACACGCACGCAAAAGCAAAGAAAAAACTAGAAATAAGTTGGGTTAAAGAACTCAGCTGTAGTTATATATCTATGTTTCTATACCGTTCATATTAGCACTGTCCATTTCCCCTGCGAACTAAAATGTTGTACACCTTCGTATGATCAGTAGTGTAACTTTTAAATTCAACTCTATTAACAGTATTATTAGATTGCAGAAATCTTATGCTGAAATTTTAAATAAAAAAGATATAGGAAATTGTTATTTTTTCTGCCTAAATAAAAGAAAATATTGTATTCTAAAGGAACCCTAGAACTCCAAGCATCTCTTAGCTGTTGTCTTGGGGCCATCACTTTATCGGAGGATGGCTCCCTCTCAATTCTCCATCTAATGATGTGTTGGTTTTCCTCCATGGCGCCACCACCACAACTCCACAAGTTTCCACGCAATGCAATGGTCGCATTTGTCATGATATTAATTTTGATATAAAAACTCTAGAATCTTAGCCTTTGTCAAGTAAGCGATACTCAACACCATCAGCTAGCTTTTACATCCACAAATAGTGTGATTTTAGATATTTTAATGAATCTTCCAAATCAATCCTGTTTGCGAATCTTCAATCTCATTCTCAACACCGACCTTATTAGTAAGATTGAACACCAACCTCGGTAATGTATAAACATTCTAGATAGAAATTTATTTCAAAAATAAAATAAATATAACATTCCAGTTGTTACTAGCTAATACTTAATCAATTATGCACTTGGCATGAGTACTAAACGTGATGCTTTGTAAGAATTTTCTACATAGAAATTTATTTCAAAAATAAAATAAATATAACATTCTAGTTGTTACTAGCTAATACTTAATCAATTATGCCAAACATTGCACGCGTAATCAGCAATAGATAGATAGAAGAATATTAGGGGTAGCCCTCCTCTCATTGCTTTTTGATGTAATTTTTATAAAGGGGACTCTCATGGCCCCAATAGTAATAGTAGGAGGCTCAAACCTCCTCCGCCTCATACTAAATCCGTCCATATGAGTAACTATTCTTTAGCCATTAATATTTGATGTATAAAAAATAATTTGGTTAAACTTTAAGAAACTACGTATATTAGAGCTTCTGTTTTAAAAAGACATTAATATACCTAAATTTGTCTTTAAAGAAATATTATAAGTACTCGTAACCTTATTTGATTTTATAAAATTATCAGCAAGATCGATAACAAAAGTTTCAAAATACGGCAAACATTAATAATAATCGAAGATGATAACTCATGCAAAATTTGCTGAAGAAGTAAGCGCGTGACAAATTTGCTGAAGGAGACTAATTAACAAGACACCAAAATGTGTGGTAATCCATATTAATAAACAAAATATCCCCTTCAAATCTCAACAGCTAGCTGGTCGATCCCATCGAATCGAGCCCACGATGCAGATTTTCTTTGTTAATAAAAAAAAAAAGTTAATTCACACGGCTACGGCGGCGGCGCGTTCCGCGGCATCGACGGCGGCGAGGAGGACGCGGCGGCTCGACGGCTTCTCCGATGTCCCGCCTCGTCGTGGCCCTCCTCGCCCGCCGGCGGCACTCTGGCGCCGTCGTCGTCCGTCCTGGCCGACGAGCTGGCGGTGGTGGCGGCGCCCGCGGCGGCGAAGTCCTCCATCCTGAACACCGGCCTCCACGGCTGGTCGGCGGCGCGCCTCGCCCGCTTCCTCTCCCCTCCCCCGCCGCCGGCATTGCTGTCCGCGCTGGCGCCGTCGCCGCTGGTCCTGTACATGCCCCTCATGGCCCTGACGTTGGCAACCAGCGCGTAGAACCTCTCCACGGCCTTCTCCTCGTCGTCCTCCTCCTCCTCGCCGGCGCCGCCGCTCCGATCCACATTCGCCGCCACCGCACCACCGACGACGCCGGCGGCAGCGTCGCCACCCGACGTCTCTCCTCGCTCCGCCGCCGCAGCCGCTCGCGGTGACGTCGACGACGACGGCGCCGCCACGGCGCCGTTCTCTTCCCCGCCGCCGGCCGCCGCGTCGGCGTCCATAGTAAATAGCTAAGCTACGGTGGCTAGCTAGCTTCGCTTCTGCGCGGAGGATGCGCGGCCATGGCGAGGAAATTTATAGCGACCGCGCGCGGAAGACGGCGAGCGAAAGCGAAGTTAAAATTGCATTCGAGCACCGCAGCATGCAACTAGCTAGTTTGCCCCCATGTAATTCCCTCACCTCGATCGTTGGATTGGACCCCCATCACCATTTGCGACTAAATTTGGACACCTTCTAGAACACGTAATCCCAAAAGCGTTGTCGCCGCCAGGTTGCCACCACCCCGAAGGGATGACAATGGGTAGATACGTATCAGATATTGGTACTCTACGTCAATAATCACTGGTAAAATTATGTATCATCAAAATATCCATACTTGTTACAGACAGAAAAATTTTCCTACACCCATACCCACTTTGTAAACCTTATCCGTCGGGTCATCCATATACCTGCAAAAGTTTAAAACAATCTAAATTGCATAGTTTTCTTATAGTATATTACAGTAGACACTATATACTAAAAAACATCACACATTTATATAGCGGGTGAAAAAAATACCTAGGGTTTTAATTAATCGGGTTAGGCTAACTAGATATTGGGTCATGACGTGCATTTAAACTTACGGGTATTTATCATCCATGGGTAAACAGGTATTGGGGATCATAAGAACGTACCGATCGTGTGAAGGTATTTGTCCGATTACTTACGTATAGATGATATATTTAGTTCATAACTATACGTTAATATAGTAAATATCCATTGGATAGGATCTCGAGTCGATCCCATTGCCATCTCACCATCGATCGAACGTAGACACGTATTGATGGATGGGACTAGGAATTACTAGAAGCATGTAAACGGACCCCCTCACTTTGCTTGCCGTGATCGTTTCTATTATTTTAAATCTTGAATTAAAATTTATAGAATTATTAATTATGTTAATCGCTTCGCGTGTAAATTTTTTTATTATTTTATCTCTATACATCCTCCCACACTTACTCATACCTGATACCTTCTTTATTGAGGAGCACAGTAGTTTTTTCTTTCTACTTATTACTAAGTCAATTACAAATGTTTATATTTTAAAATAGAAATAAGCACTTTTGACAGTTGCTCCGAAACCACATGAAAAACATACCAGATGATTATTATATGATACCAAACTTGAAAATGTGAAAAATAGATTGATATGATCTTTTAAGATAACTTTTCTATATTTTTTCTAAAAAAAACATATTTACAAACATACGTACGAAAAACAATGCAAAATAAGACAAAAAAGTTATGAAGATAGATAAAGAACCACGACCTTAGGCCCTGTTCAGTTGCAAAAACTTTTGGGAGAGAGGTCACATCAACATGTACAGTCATATATTTAAAGTATTAAATATAGTCTAATTATAAAATAAATTTTAGATTCTGTCTAAAAACCGCGAGACGAATCTTTTGAGTCTAATTAATCTATCATTAGCACATATTAGTTAATGTAGCACTTATGGCTAATCATATACTAATTAGGCTCAAAAGATTTATCCCACGATTTCTTTTATAACCATGTAATTAGTTTTAGTGGTCATATATATTTAACGCTTTATTTAGATATCCAAAAAATCGATGTTTTTTAGAAAAAATTTTAGGAACTAAGCAGGACCTAACGTAGCTGGTATACGAGGATTGAACAGTGTACAAATCGTGGCAAAGAGTCAAAAGAAACTCCAGGTCAATATCAAAGCTCGTTTCAGCCCCCATTTGGCACTTTTCTTTTTTTTTAACCGCTAAACGGTGTGGTTCTTAAAAATTACGTCAATCTATTTTTTTAATTTTTTAACTAATAATTAATTAATTTTCTCCTATATTTTCGTTCATGTATTTCAGGTAATCTATTTACCTCATACCCCTTCAATTTTATTTGTTTGACATTGATTAGTTCAAAATTAAACTAATCAACGTTATACATTTACATATGGAGGAAGTAGAAACTTTCCTTTTGCTCTTCTCATTTACGTTACAAGTACTTCATGTTAGAGTTAGAAGAAATAGAAAACATTTTCATTCGAATTTGAGTGAGAGATATTTGTATCAGAATTTGATAAAATAAATAACATTATAGTGTTTTTTATTTTACTGGTACGTTAATAAAAATAAGGTCTTTTGATATGGAGTGAGTAGTTTTTGGTGTACTTTTATAAAATCCGGTGAAAACTGGTGGTATGGAACTCTTCGCCAGTGGAACTTTTTAGTTATGCCCTGGAGCAGCGTCTGGGGTACAACACATTCTGTGCTTAAGTAAAATATCTCCTTCACATTGGAACAAAATTAAATCGTATAAAAATTGAACGGTTTGTATTGCTGCCACAATGATATTTGTAAAAACAGAAGCAAAGAGTTGGATAGTAAATCTAATTTGTGTTTTCGAGATCTCAGGGGCCGATATACAGTATATTCATCTGATCAACTGATCCCGATGACAAAATCAATTATTAAATTTCTTATATGTAATAATGGTATATCGACTGGAGTGATTTAGTGTGTTGTGATACTGATGACTTTAATGAACCATTTTTTTCCTCAATATGATTTCAATTCTTCCCCGGAGGAATATGAGGTTATCTATTTATCAATTGATTGATTTTTTTTATCTATCAATCACTTGTTTCTCAGCAGGAGATCAATATCAAGTTATCATACTTATGTTTTTCTTCTTATTTAAGACCATAATATTCTAACCAAAACTTTTATTAAAAAGTTGTACTTCCTTACTAATTCTCATTGGATAGAAAAAAGTTATATGATCTATATAGGCATAAAAGTGCATCCAAGTCCGTAAAATTAATAAATCAAAACAAATAAAGTCGCACTATTGTATAGAAGTATTATGTACTCACTGGAGTAAGCTTGTCTAAACACAAGTGTCTATAGCCCACACAAAAGAAAAATCAGGCCACCGATAAATAGCAAAGCTGGAGGAATATTCCTCTCTATTTTATCAGACCAACAAGTAAGGCCTTATTCACTTTGCAAAAACTTTTTGTAAAAACATCCCATCGAATTTTTGGGCACACATTTGAAGTATTAAATATAGTCTAATTACAAAACAAATTTCAGATTCTGTGTGAAAACCACGAGACAAATCTTTTGAGTCCAATTAATCCATCATGAGCATATGTAGGTTACTATAGCACTTATGGCTAATCACGTCCTAATTAGGCTCAAAAGTTTTGTCTCACGATTTCCCCCATAATTGTGTAATTAGTTTTAATGTTCATGTATATTTAATGCTTCATTTAGGTGTCCAAAGATTTGATGTGATGTTTTTAGAAAAAGTTTTTTAAAACTAAAACTAGCAATGTTAGAAAGATATTCAGTTCTGCCGTGACCATCTGATGCTAGGTCTCCAAAAATTATGGACCATGTACAACTGCCAGCACTACTTTAGGGTACTATAACAATATAATACTATATCATCAAATTCTCTCAAGAGATAACTTAAAAAGAAGAATAGAAAAAAAAAAGTCCAGCTGCAAATGGCGATACTGTTGTCCGTTTGCCTGGGGCGGGCCCCACTAAAAAACCTGGACTCTAAAAAGAGGCCTTGCTCCCCCGGTCTTCCTCTTAAAATCATCGAGCCAAATGACTAAACTGCCCTTTATTATTCCTCCCGAAATACAACTTCGTGTGTTTAAACTTTGTTTCAAGAAAAATCAAACATTTTTACATACCATCGTTCCATCAAATCGAAATTTTTTTTACTCTAACAATGGCTCATACCTACTCACCGATTATCATTACGTTTTATTATTTTGGTCTTTACTGATCATATTAATTCATTTTAAAAGTTTAAAATAACTAATGATCAGCCAATCGTGCGTTGATAACTTAAATCTCGTTTTATGTATCATCTTCTTTTCCTCGTTCTCAAACTCGGCCTAATAGTAAGGTTAATAGTGAAGTCAATTACTAGTTCTAAAATCGATATAAATATAGTACATTTAATAGGTCAATGTATACACTAGTTGTCTATTTACATTATGATATTAGTATATGGCTCACATATCTCCTACAAGTGGCTTGAAGCCGGTGTTGTAGCTAAAGGAGGTATGGGCTTAATATTTTGTTAATAGAATTTAAGGGTTGAGTTTATAATGAGTAAGACAAAATTTTGTAGTATTTTAATTTAAATAGGTTTATGAAAGAAGCTAAGGACTTTGGCCGATTATCACTGCTAGCTGTAGAATATGTATCCTGATTTTCTTCGTTCTATTTTCGTCACTCTTCTATAAATACACGGATTTGAAGCGTCAATTTTTTAACCTGCTTACATCTTTTGATATGGTTTGTGTTATGCTTTGCTCCAAGTGGTTGTTTTGTCGGTGAGGACAAAACAGGTAGACCAAGGGAGCAGTATTCGATGGTCTCCGTCCGAATCCGCCCGGCCGGCCATTCGGTCAGCGCTGACGTCATCGGGTGACGTAGGCGCACACGACAGAAACGCCAGCGGCCAACGGGCAGGGCAGGGACGTGACGTCGACGGGGCGCGGGGCGTGTGTGCGGACGTTCGCTCGCCGACGTCAGCGGCCTATTGCTGGGCAACTCGTCACAGCTGCTGCTGCGGGCGTAGGACCTGCGTGCTGCTCTCTTTTTCTTTATTTGATGTCATAAATTTGTATAGTTATTAAATTATTTTACTGTCATTTAATTTATTGTCAAAAATTTAATTATGATTTATAACTTTGCACATTTATAAATAAATTAGGTAAGACGAACGATCTAATGATCTAGAAATTAATAACGTTTAATATAAAAAAAATGGAGTGAGCATAATACAAAGTAAGCAGCTGGCGCACATGGAATTGCTGTGGAATGCAGTGGCTCGGCCCCATTCTTTAGGGGGGCACGCTGCACAGCCTGCACCCGCACGCGTGTGTCGCACCATGGGTGAGCACTACTCTCTTCAGATTCTTTTAAGATGTGTTTGCTTTCGTGCAAGAGATGGTTGAATTAAATACGATGGGTTGGTTGTATTTTCTGTTTGGTTGGATGAATGGAACATTGTTTTTTTGTTTGATAAAAGAAATGAGATGTGATGGGTTCAACTTATTTTTTGTTTGGTTGAGGAAATGTGATGAGATAGAGGTTACCTCTCATATCCAAAATAAAATATTAAATACTAGGATTAATATATTAATAACTTAAAGTAATTAGATATATTTTTATACAAGTAATATATTTTAAATAAATTTAATAAATAAAATGGACACTCCTCTATGTATCGTGGTCCAACCCATCACACCCATCACCAACCAAATAGGGTCAGGATGGGTTGACTCTATCCCAATCCATCCCATCCCTGCAACCAAACACGTCCTTAGTTGCTTAGTTAAATTTTGTATGTACTATTTATTGTCTTTCAAATTTTTATACAAATATATGAAACTATAAGCAATACATAAAGTATCTTTAGTAGGAAATGAAATCGCAATAAAATAATTAATAATTTATAAATTTTTGAATAAAATGAATAATTAAATATAGACCAAAAGTTAACAGCATTCAATACAATAAGTAAGATGGATTACTGACTACTTGGTCCTTGTGATGATGGCCGTGGTTTGTTTTTGTTTGGCGTGAAATGTTTATGTTCAACCCAGTGTGAAAAAGAGTTAATCCCTACAACTCAAAATAAGATTATTATGTTTACTATTGTTATAAAATAAGTTTATATTTAATCAATTGTTATGTTAGAGTATGCAAGAGCAGAGAATAAATGTATTGAAACTAATACGTTCGTTCTAAAATGTAAGCGTTTCTAGGTTAACAAAAATTATCTTTTAGTTATTTTAATGGTTTAATTTTCAAAATTTTAAGTAATGTTAATTCTCTTTGTAAGCTACTAATTGGTTTGAGTTATTGATGTAATGAGAATTAATGCACGAATGTTTATATTGGTGTACAAAACTCATAAAGGCTAATATTTTAGAATGGAGGAAGTAGATAAATTCGTGGATAATTTTATTTTGTTTTGATAAAGTAAACTTTTGACTTATATATTATTATGTGTGAAATAAGTGAAAAATAAAGTTATCTTATAACAAAGAATATTACTCGAGTACGGTGGCAAGGCCACTAATAACCCTAGACTCCCTTTTTACACGCGCATGTTTACTGAACTACTGAACAACATATTTTTTAAAAAAATTTCTATAGAAAAGTTACTTTAAAAATCACATTAATCCATTTTCTATTTTTTATAATTAATAATTATTTAATTATATATTAATTTATTACTGTATTTTACCCGCTGCGTAACTAACCCAGCTACTACCGCTGCCAAACGTGGCCTACGTTACAATTGCTCTCGTAGCATGCTAGAAAGAAAAGTGCCGCTGGAGCCACACGATGGCCTGCAGTACTGGTCTCTGCCTTTTAAATATAAGTATTTTTAGCTTACTACATAGAAGATATTAAGATTAAATAGAAAAGATTATTGTGTCATTCGTTTAAATAACAGGTATCTAGAAGTGAACATAGTGATTTGGTGTAGCATGGGAATAAACTATTAGTACGAGGGGAGTATTGTTTGATTCTTGATTGGACAGCCAGAAGAAATCGTCCAAAACACTTTCTTATCTTGTTATCTAAAAGTAGAGAATATGATTTCTCTTCTAGATCAGTTTTGTACTTATGAATGGTTTGGGGGAAGAAGCATCTTTGATCTGTTTGGAATAAAGGATTGGTGGGGCTGTCAAGATGCCTTGCAGTATTCAATTAAATTCTGTAGGAAATATTTTATATTTGGGACAAGTTTTGAAACCATTTAAAATTCTTTTGAAACGGCTTACTGTGAGAAAAGGTAATTAAGAATGAATTCCAACCTCTTGATTTTTCCCCCTTTGAGTCTATCTGCCACATTCAATTCATGCATTTTTTTTCTTATTAATTGTTTATCAAATAAAGGAAATTTTCTACATTTTTGTGTGCTTTTGCATATTCATCTTAATAACAATCTCATGTATATTTTTTTTATTCATGTGCTACATTAATGTTGTGGTCTAAAGGATACTTTAGTGGAGGTAGAGAGTGCATAACTATATATCATAATTTAAATATCGGTTCTTATAACCAGGGGCGGATTCAGGCCTAGGGCAGCTATAGTTAGAGCCCTAGGCCTAGATCCATCATCCCCTTTAATATTATGTAAAAGTACCATGTAAATTTTAAAAATAGTTAATACTACATTAACTTAGTCCTGCTCTTTTTAAACTTTTTGGTTCCGCCCCTACTTATAACTGTACGTACTTAAATACACTATTAATAGAAATTTTATGAACTTTAAATATTCATATCTAGCAGTTCATCTCTTCACAAGCGGGTATTGTTTCTTATTTTTAACCCGTGTGATTTTTACCATGATCTTTTTTCAATATAGAAATCAATCAAGCCTCTAGATTTAGAATGGATCCACCCCAAACGTTTTCAATAGTCGATTGGGACTTTTCTCTCAATATATGCATTTTTCCTTGATCCAGCGCTAGTGGCAACAAGCAAATTGAAGAGAATATTGTGGCAACTTTTCATAAGTAGAATATTTCTGCAAAATCGAGAAAAAGAAAGTATATTATTTTATAAGAAAACTAGCTAGTTGAAAGCCTATATTCATAGGTTCTGTTTTGTGTTTTTGGTAGCCCATGGTTGATGACTGATAAAATCCAACCACAGTATTAGTTGTTCCGTTGTGAAGTTACATATGAGATTATAGCAATGCGAATAACATGGGATTTTTTTATATAGGATTGAACCTCCGCTAATGACGGGTAATAGCAATACTCTAATAAGAACCAAACAAGAGTATAAAATGAAAACAATATACTCCCCTAGCATTTATAACTACGGAGAACAAACTAATTGGTGAGATTGAGGTCGTGACTAGTACAGAGGTGGCTTCTCAGATCTTAACTCAACAAGGTTTGTGTTTGTAAAGACAATCTTCACCTTATCTTCAGTGGTTTTGTATTTATTGGTATGTTTGGATGCTACCCTGAGCTCCACGCTTGAGAAAAACTCACATCTAAAGGTAGCCTGCTATTTTGAGATTTTTAACCTGGTCATATAGCCCTGAGTTTTGTTGGTTGGTTAACAACTTGAGCCTGAGATCAAAACACAAATACAAAATACACTTTGTCAACAAGGAAATATCAAATCGAGCATTGGCATTCAAACTATAGCGGCTTCGTGTGGTGGTGGAGAGTGGTTGGTCTAATTTAGGAGACGTATTTTGGTTGCCTGAGTCTGTTTGAATCAAAGAGCATATTATATTAGGGTAGCAACTAAACAACTTACTCACAGCTCTCAGGCTCGCTTCTTATCAGACAAATCTCTTCGAGAGCAGCAACCAAACAAGCCCTATGTCCTCAGTTATCCTACTTATCTAAATTAAGGTAACATAAGTATAGATAATATTTGAATAGTGTTGGTAAAAGCTGAATAGGGTTCTGTAACCATGTGTATTGCTTTTTTTTCTAGCATACTTTGTCGTGACTTTATGTGTTTCCTTTTCGTATATGACTTATACATGTAGTACTTTCACTGAAGTATACATCTATGGGTATCTTATATCTATTAGCCTGACAATGGCCAATGTTGTTTCTGGTTTTACTTCATAATAAATTTCTTCATAATAAATTTTCAGTCTACCAGCTTATCTAAGGTCATGTTTAGTTCCCAAAAATTTTCTCCCAAAAACATTACATCGAATCTTTAGACATCTAAATAGAGCATTAAACATAGATGAAGAGAAAAACTAATTATACAGTTACGTGAGAAATCGTGAGATGAATTTTTTGAGCCTAATTAGTCTATGATTAGCCATAAGTACTACAGTAACCAACATGTGCTAATGACGGATTAATTAGGCTCAAAAGATTCGTCTCGCGGATTCTAGGCGAGCCGTGAATTTCGTTTTTTCATTCGTGTCTGAATTAAAACTTCTTCCAATATCCAGTCAAATATCTGATGTGACACCCAAAAATTTTTATTTTTCCATGGAAACACCCCCTAAAACTCTTTGCAGCTCTATTGAGCAATAGCCTATATTAATATTGTTTCAGTCTTCACTTTTGATAGGACAGGTAGAAATCATCCAAAGCACTCCCCATCAAAAGCAAGGAACACGATTTCTCCTCTGGAGTGTCCAACTTTTGGACAGTTCACCGGCCGGAACAATCATCTTTACAATAAAATGTTTTTGGCAGAATTATGTAGTATTCAAATATCTAAAAAAACATTTTCCATTCAAATTTGTAGGGATACTTGATGATTTTGTGGTTTTTTTATGACTCAATACATGAAGATTTTGTAAAAACGCAAGCGTGTGATAAGCCTTTTAAAAAATTATTGATTTTATCTCTCTTAATCAATTCAAAAAATTTTCGTTACTTTCTTTAATGATTATTCCAGCACTTTTATTGTGTTTCTAAAAATATTCTGTTTTGCATATGCATCATATCAAAATATTGTATTTTCTCTATTGATGTGTTTATGTTATCGTTGCATTGCAAATGAGGCTGTGGCGATAAAGTTACGAGTGAAACTAACTCTATATATTATAAAAATTTAAATCTTGTACTTATAATTATACTCTCTTAGGTATATTTTTCATACATTTTTTTAGAAATGTAACGTATTTCTTTCTAACATAACATCTCTTTATTGCAAATGTATAGTAAATTTTAGGTTGCGTGAATTTTACAACACTATTAATAGATTATTTTAACAGTGGATCAAGCATTCAAGCCTTACGTACGTGTAGGATGGATCCTGGTTGAAAGCCCATGTACTACTAGAGTTTCATACTGAATATGTTCGATTACGAGGTACTCCCTCCCATTTTTTTTATATAACGTTGGTTACTTCAATTTTAAACTAACCAACGTCATATATTTAATTATGGAGGGAGTACTATATAATATAAAGTTATAATACTTTCTCAGTATTTAAATAAATGATAACGTTGATATCTTGATGCACGATATTAGCCATTTGTGTTATTTAATTTTTGTAAAATATATAAAATTTAAGTTATAATTAAAATATATTTAGCAATAAATTAAATTATAAATAAAATAAATAATTATTATATATATTAATAAGATAAATGGTTAATGTGGGTCAAAAAGTCAACGACTTTCTCGAGTACGTGCCTAAGATATCAGTATAGTCCAACCATTGTATATGCACCTCTGTCACTTACCCTTCAACTCATAAGCCACAGCCAAAATTTAAATTTAAAAAATATTTTTTAAGTCGATTTTAAGGTTTTTTCAATTATAGTTTATTTTCAGCATTTATTTTTAAATTGCTCTGGAAACTAGCATAAAAGTATTATAACTTATAATCATCATAACTAAACATGATGATGTTGATGCTCTCTCCCTCTAAAATAGAAAGATTTGTGCCGCTTTCATAATACGCATCACTGAATGTGGTTTTCTTCGGCAACCAACAGTCGATGTTGTACTCGCTTCGTCCAAAATAAATTAACTTATAGAGTTTTAACTTTGTTTTAAAATAAATTGACTTATAGAATTTCAACTTTATTCCAAAACAAATCATTTTTTTCACTCTTGCCTACCCATAGTTTCGCAAATCGAGAAACTTTATTGTTTCAATACCCCTCACCTATCCACCCACTAATATTATCTTGCTATTGTGATGGGTATTTTGGTTATTTGACTAACTCAGTTCTTTCTTAGGAAGCTAGGGGTGGATGTTTTTGGGGATAAAGAAGTAGCAATTAGCCCATATTAATATTGTTTCAATCCTCCCCTAGACAGGTAAGTCAATTCAAGTAAATTTTCTGCTTATATTTACGAGCAAATCCACGTTGCTCAACAAAATGATAATGTCATTCCAAATAAACAGTTGGTACATGGAAATGTCACTTTTCACTTATACTTATGCTTATAAGTCAAAATTTGAATATAAAACCTTAAATTTAGAGTTAATTTTAAAAATATTTTTTAACCGAAATTTATTTTTCAGTCTTGGCTTTTTAGATTGTTAAGAATACGTACTTTTATTCTAAATTATTTTTTTATAAAAAACCAAACAATCAGCCCTTAAAAGTTACGTTTAGAAGCTTCATCCCCAAACTAGGGGTTACAAAGAACAGACCAAAAGTATAGTAAGCAAACTATAGGCATTTAACAGGTTTTTTTATAAAATTTAATTTAATTTAATTTCTTTAAAACTCCAAATTTAATTTAATTTCTTTAAAATTCCTACAAAAATTTCTTCTCCAAAGGACGTATAGATCCCAATTTACAAATAGGTGATATAAAAACTTACTCGGTACTAATCCTGTTCATCAAATTGATTCCTGTTTTCGACTAAAGAATTGAGCAGTTCAAATTTAAACTAGAGCTATTTATCCCTTTTTCAGGTTCAGAAGAATGATGTAACACACCGGATGGATAATCTAATTCATGCCACCACTGCATTTTTCATCAGTTTTGATACAAATTGCAGATGTTTGCAACTTAAACTGATCACATGGCATGGATTGATTATGTGATAATCACGCTTGACTGCATCAGAGAAAAGTCCAAACGGATCGAAGACCAAGTCCAAATGAAACCGGCTAACTAGCTGGTCAGTGGGCCCGCGCGCCGCGACGCCGCGAGCCGGTGCTCCTTCCCTTCGACGACCTCGCCGTCCTCCTCCTCGTCGTCGGTGGCGCCGGCCGCCGCCTTCTCCGTCCGCCGCCTCGCCGCGGGCGCCGTGGCGCCGTGCTCAGCTCCTCTCTGCTTCTTGCTCTTGCTGGAGCACGCCGCGTCGTCGCCGACGTCGCCGGCGGAGGCCACCGGCTCGAAGTCCTCCATCCTGAACGCCGGCCTCCACGGCGGCTCCGCGCACCTCGCCCGCTTGTCGCTCTGCCCGCCGCCGCCGGCGGCGGCGTTCATGTACATGCCTCTCATCGCCCGGATGTTGGCCACCAGCGCGTAGAACCTCTCCATCTGCTCGTCCTCCCCAGCGACCACCACCTCCTCCTCCTCCCCCCTCCGCTCCGACAACGGTGTCGACGCTGCCGCGCCGCCGCAGCCGGGGAGCGGCGGCGCCGGCTTCACGCCGCCAGCCACGGCGTCGCCCATTCCCTCCATGTGTATACACCTCGCCGGAGTAGCCGAGTAGCTTGCTTGCACGTGAGTGGGCGAGAGAGATGAGGAGACGAGGCGAGCAGTTTGGAATGGCGCGAGGCGACGACGGCTATAAATACCGGCCGCGCCGCGCGGGGGGAGGGAGGGGTGACGTCACGTGTCCTGCGCAAGCCGGCGCGCATCTCGTCGGAGAGGAATTGCTAATTGGATTAGCCGCTTAAACTAAAACGTGCAGAGGAATTGACCCAGCTGGGGGGCTAAGCTGAGCTGGTCTTTGTATTTTGTCCTTTTATTATATCTCCGTTTAATACTAGGAGAAACTGTGTGCGTGTAATCGACATAGCTAGATTTTTACGATCGAATCAGTATTCAAATTTTGTGACAACTGTTTGTGTACATAATTAAACGACCGAATTAATTAATACAAATAGAAAGTGATAAGCTTATGTTGGAAATATCAGACGAGGAATTTTTATATAGAAAAATTTCACACGAAACGTACAAGATTGCAAAGTATGTCTGTAGAAAAAAATGATAATCCATAATTTAATATTAACGCATATTCGTACTGCCCATTTGCTGAGTTGGTCCACCAAATGGTCTCTGCCTCTCTGGTCCAAACAGGCGAACAGATTCATCGGTGAAGAGGGATAGAGAAGGGGATGATTTAACATCTTCTAAACTTGGATTTATTCAGAGAATCTGATGGAAAATACGTTAGAAACTACGTACGTGCTTCTCCGGTTACCATGGCACAAGACTAAGGTCTTGTTTACTTTGCAAAAAGTTTTTAAAAAACATCAAATCAAGTTTTTTATACCCATTTGAAGTATTAAACGTACTCTAATTATAAAACAAATTTCGGATTCCGCCTGAAAACCGCGAGACGAATCCTTTGAGTATAATGAATTCATCATTAGTAGATGTTAGTTAGTGTAGCATTTATAGCTAATCACGTTCTAATTAGGCTTAAAAATTTATCTCACGATTTTCCACGTAACTGTGTATTTAGTTTTATTGTTCATATATATTTAATACTTTATTTTGATGTTTAAGGATTCGATGTGATGTTTTTAGAAAAAGTTTTTAAAAACTAAACAGGACCTAAGCTGGGACTTTGCTGGTGACGTCACTCTGGCTACTACTACTATTTCTTTTTTACATAAAATTTTATGTTTGTTCATCGTTGAAAATGTATACAATTTTGAATTTGACTTGAAGCTTTGAATAAACGGGTTTGGTCAGGCCTCGACAGAAGGGGAAAAAATGCCGAGTCAACACATGATGTAAAAAGGGTGCTGATCACTGATCAGGGTGGTTCTTTAAAGGCAAATTGTTAAATTAGAAACGCCGTCCAAAACGTGTTTCCTAATTAAACCATGACTGAATGACCAAAAAAAATATAAGACAGGCCGAGTAAATATTTTTTAAATTGTATTCAGTATAGTTTTAGAAATAGCCCCGTTTTTACGATGTCGCATTTAAATGACTAAAATACCAACTCCCCTCATTCAGAGTATTTGATACAAAATTTAAGTTAACCTTTCAAATTTTAGACGAACAATATTTTTCTACAACATCTAAAACGTTTATGATATCCAGAGTATTTTCCAAAACAAATGTACATATTCTTTTTTTTATAAAGTTAATCATCTGGAAAATCATCAACCATCAAAGTTCAAAGTTTTAACTCAACATTTTTCCTAATCACCAAAATGTTCATTAAAAAATGTTCAAAACAATGTTTAACGAAAATCGTCAAAAGCAAACTGTATCCCTGTCAACGAAATAAAAGAGAGATAAAAAGAAGGGAAAGTGAAAAGTGAAAAAAGTAAAATATGCTGGCTGTATAGTAAAATAAAGCCGAGACAAAGACCCACCCTCTGAAACAGGTGGAACAGATCATTCCACTGGTCATCCCTTTCTTTTTTTTTTTTTCTAATTACTCCATGTACCACTGTTATCGTTGGTTGTGACGAAAGTAACCCAACGTCAGCAAAACAATGCTTTACTTATGAGGAAAGAAAATTAAAACTTAAATTTAAAGAAGATTTTGAGAATTTTATCGTAATTTATTTTCTGACCTTCAAGTTTTAAATCCTGAAGAGCATATATATTTTTACTCATAATTTAACTTTTTAATCATGAATAAATCATCAATATTGTTATACCCCCTCCATATTTTAATAGACCGTTGCTTTTTGTCAGGTCTTTGACTATTCAACTTGTGCAAAATATTTTGTAAATATGTGAAAGTAAGTTATAATTAAATTATATTAAGTAATAGTTATAATGATAATAATATAAGTTTTTTTAAGTAAGGAGAATAAATACAAATGACAGACATATTAGAGTATCTCTAAAAGAATGACCATCTCACTTGTTATACTTAAAGTTGATAATTTTGCATTAAAAAATTATTCTCTAAAAGAGTAGCTATTTAACTTGCCATGTCATTTAAATGGCTAAATTTGACAACGCATTCTCTCACTAACAAAATTATTATCCATGGGTCTCATATGGATGGGACCCTCTTGTCATCCTCCCCTGCCAGGATTTGGAGAGTGGGAATGGAGAGTCTCTTAGAGACGCTCTCATAATTCAAATTATCAAAATTAAAATGAATAGTAAAATTTTGATTTGAATAGTCAGATTTTAGTTTTTTCTTTGAGACGCTCTTAGCACCCAATTTGGACAAAACTAGCGGTGGTTTCCGCCAAGAGAGGCATCCGCGCACCGAGACGGAGACGGAGACCGAGACGGATTCGAGGGGGGAGAGGGGGAAAGTCGAAAGGATCTCCATCGGCTGACGTCATCCTCGCGACGTCAGCGAGGGTTGTGTCACGCTGTACTGTCTCATAGCACGCTACTACCGCGACTTGGCGCCGCTGGGAGGCAACAGCGACGCGCCGCTCGTTTCCTTCGCTGCTCCTGCTACTGCCGGTCTGTTATTTACCACCGTTAACTAATCCAAATTTCTCATTTTTCACGTATATACGTCTTTCACACTGCTAACCTGATATTTTTATAGAAATTTTATATAGGAAAGTTTTTTTAAAAATTATATAAATTTATTTTAAAATTTTTATAGCTAATATTTGATTAAGCATATGTTAATCCGCTATCACGTTTTACATGGGTTTAAACCTGTCCGAACGCAGCCCCGTGAGTCCGTGACTAGATGGAGACTTTAGTTTGCCCTGGCACGCATGGTTCACACACAGCGAATAGTAGGTTACTGATGGCATTAGAAACTTGCAAACAAAGAGAAAAGTGATTTGACAAAATCTAGTGGACACTGTCTTAATTTCCTGTGGAGATTTTTTTTCCTATAACAGTTTGGTTTTTGTAAGAGATTTTTATATGTGAGTTTTTTTTTTCTTTTTGACTAGAAGTGCTACAGGACTTTGCCTAGTAGTGTATTTTCATTTATTTAAATATATACAAAGTAGCCGGTTACATGAGAAGGAGGAAAAGGAAACAAATAAATCTATAAGGTTTGTAACCAATCAAAAACTATTTGCTTTAATCGCTAAAAAAAACTTTTTGCTTTAAAGGCTCCTTCATACTGCACATATGTAAAAGAATCTCGTTCCTAAACAAGCTTCTCCATGACTGAAAGGTAGGTTGCTCATCCTGAAAAATTAGTTCATTCCTTTGCTTCCATATATGCCACATTGCAATGAAACAAACTTTGAGGAATCCTTTTTTTCTGAAGTTAATCCGTGCTAGTACCATCATTATTTGTGAGTTTATTATATCTTTGAGAGTTTTTCCCTAGGTGTGAGCTTGTTGTTTCATATGGCATCTTCGGAACGTGGGAGTTCTATAGGATTTTTTACATGAAACATTTCAATTCTTCTATTATACTCCTTCCATCCCAAGATAACTTTAATTTCTGAGTAATTTCTCATTCTTGAGGAGGTACCATTGTTTTCTATGTAAAATTTGGTACCTTGTACCACTGTTTTCTATGTAAAATTTGGTACCTATAGAAAACAGTGGTACCTCACGATATCTCCTCGAGGATAGAAAAAATACTCTTAATTTCTACTCATCATACACCTAAGATAGTAAAATATCTATACTTTATCATTATTTATTCCTAATGTTTGTATTCCTTACTTTCACAAATTCCAACTGAATAATTACTCAAATAATTTTTTTGGAACAAATTAGAATGGCTAAAACTGACGTTATTTTGAGACGGGGTAGTACCTTAAAATTACTCCAAATCAAACTTAAAAGTGCTTCGAACCAAAGATGCCCTTCAAGGTAGTAAATCCTTGAAAATGATCGATATTAAACTAAAAAATAACGTGGATTTTAAAGTTTTACATGGGATTCGATATGGTACAAAACGTATCAGGTCATCCAATTTTATTATTTGTTAAGCGCCTTTTCTAAAAATAATAATAATTAAGCCCCTCTTTGATTCAAAGGAATTTTAGAGGATTTCATTTCTATAGGAATTTTTTCAATAAAGCCCTTTGAATTAAAGGAATGAACCCTATAAAATTTCTATGGAATGCATCTTTCTATATAAGTTTTGGAGGAAATTTAACAAGAGGTTGAACCTCATGGAAAAATTCCTTTGAGTCTATATCTCTCCTCAAATTCGTGTGTTTTTCATGTGGTCCAATCAAACGGTCATTCCTTGTTTTTTCTATGATTTGCAATCCTCTTTTTTATACCTACATTTTTGTCAAAATTCTATATTTTTTCTATTTTTCTGTTTTTTCATTCATGTAATTCAAAGGGGCCCTAAGAGTATTGTTAGGGAAATAGACGTATAACCGAGAAGCAGATTTAACAAGGAAAATCCTTACAGGAAAAACCACGGGCGCCAACCGGCAATAACCACTATGAGGTGATGATTACAATAGCAAGGGAATACATCGGGCTGTCGCACCCTTCCCGTGCAGCTTACAGTGGATATATATAAGGGAAAATCAGAGAGTCCTAATAGGAAAATGTTGACAGAATTCTATTAGGAAACTAATCCTACTCCTACTCCAAGTAGGAAACGGTTACAAGAAAGAAACCTAGTAGGAAACTAGTAATATAATCCAAATACATTACAGATAATAATTCGGATCATATCTCTAACAATCTCCACCTTGAGACGAATTCCCTTATAGCATAAAAATTGAAATCACCAGAAACCTCATATAGATAAAATCACCTTGCGGCAAATAGTCTTTTGGACTATAATAAGCACGAACCAAACTTGAGGACAACGAGAATCTCGCTTGTTTTGAATAGGAGCAGTGAGCCATACTTCAAAGTTGCAATGGGAATAAAACCCTAAACCTGTTGGTATAAATTGGTGGAACCCAACAGAGATGCGAACCAAAACGAAGTATTTGAATCTCCTGATAAACCTCATGAAAAATTGGTCATGTGCTCATAGCAGTTCTTCTGAAATCATGTGATCAAAACAAGAGCATCGAGTAATACTTCAAAACTCTTCGTAGGATCAAATCTTAAAGTTGTTGGTATAAATTAGGAGAACCCAACAGAATAGCGAAACGAAGTATTGAAATCTCCTGATAAATTTGATCAAAGTGATAAACAGGAACGAAAATCTTTTCGATGAATTGTTTTTCCCTTCCAAACACCGGCTTGTAGAAGAAAAGTTAGTAGATCAAAGGGCGCCAATGTTGACGTCAGAAATCGATCTGGTCTGACGAACCAGCCGGCGGTGGCGGATTGCAAATCAGAACTCGGTTGTTTTTGGTCTCGTGAACACCAGCTTATACAACAAAACTCTCATAAGAATCTGCCATATGCTGAAACTGATCTTGCCATCAAACTTCTCAATGTCTAATTTGGTGAAAGACTTCGAGAAAATTTACAGATCAAAAAATATATGGTAGATCTCAAGAATGAGAGAAAAATTCCTTGATAGACTTGGTGCGTGCGGGTAGAAAAGAAATCAATGGAATATTGATCTTCACCAATTGATCCTGATCTTGACCTTGACGTGACACAAGCACATGCAGCCACACCTTGCTTCCTTGCTGCTGTACAGCTACACGTGCACGGGGAGAGGCGATGGTGGTTGTTGCTGCTGCTGCGGCGTGCGTGAGGAGATGCGGATGCGGACGACGCCGCGCCGCGGCCGGAGATGCACGTCGATGATGCAGCCAGCCAAAACGCACAACGACCAACACGACCGAGTAGATTGGACACATGAGTGCTATTTGTTTGACCAAGAACGACATGTTTCATGCCAAGACCATGGACATTGATATTAAGCACCACTTTATTCGTGATATTGTTGCTCAAGGGCAAGTTACTGTGGGAAGATACACACTGAAGACAATCCTGCAGATATGCTCACGAAGTCATTTTCCAATACTAAGTTCAAGCATTGTCTAGACTTAGTAGGTGTTCATGGTGCTTAGCTACCCTTCGGGGTTTTGGAGACATTTTCTTCTAGTTCATATTTATAGGGATTTTGATTCAAGAGGAGGTTTGTTGGGTTATGACTTAAATAACCTAATCCTAATCCTAGTACTAGTCCTAATCCTAGTCATAGTACTAGTCCTAGTCCTAATGCTAGTCTTATTCAATGCCTATAAATATATGCCACCCCTGTACCTGTAATCCCGTACCTTTATTAGTGGATTTGTCTTCCGTGGTTTTTTTTCTCTCTACTTTAGAGGGGTTTTTCCACGTTAAATCTTGTGTCTTGATCTATTATTCCTAACAAGTATTATATCCCTTATCTCTGCATCATGGAAGCACACGACCTAACAATCACTACACATGCAAATATATAGAATAGAAGAGGTTATGCATGAGAGACATGACATCATTGGCTTCTGAAATAAACAAACATTGATCCCTTTAATGCTCCATGAGAAACGATGTTTGGACATCCCAGTTAGGGCTAGGTTGAAGCTCGTAAGTTTTTCGCGCTTGGCTACTCGATTTGAGCTTGGCTCGATCTCGTAATGAGCCAAGCTAGCCCGAGCCTAATCCAAAGCTGGCAAGCTTTATGGAGTTAAGCTCGAGCTTCTCACGAGCTTACCTATATATGCTAATTTTATTTGATAAGATAGTGGATTAAGTAAATTATTATATATTTAAATGATAAGAAAATATGGGTTGGTATTATATTAATTTTAAATCATGTATATTTAATTTAATATTATATAATATGATTGGCTTAAATTAATTGCTTTGTCAAAAGAAATACCATAAAAATATACTATCGTGTATTCAAGCTGAGCTCAAACTTAGCTCGCGAGCCTAATCGAGCTCAGGTAAACCTGCCTAAAAGCTCAAAGTTTGGTAGCCTTGATTCGAGCTTGCCTCAAGCCTAGGAAGGATGGCTCATTCAAACTCGTCTCGTTGACGGCCCTAGTCTCAACAAAGATTGAGGAAAAAATAAAGAGCAAGAGAAGCGTGTTGTGCATTCAAAAGAAATGTAAAATCTCGCTTTAGAATTTAGGGAAAAGTCCACTCTATGTCCTTCATCTATTGGTTGACATTCATTCATGTCCCTTAAACGTAAAACCATACATAAAGCGTCCTATAACTTCTAAAATCAATGCTAATCAAGTCACTCTATAGCATTGGGAGTGATGTTGGCTGACATAACATGTTGTCTTTGCTGACTTTTTTTTTTGCATGGCGACTAGGTGGCATTTTGACTTGGCCTTTTAGGTGATGTGGTACCTATAATGCTTATGTGGCATAGAACATTAAAAAATTAATTAAAAATAGCTATGGCCCACACATAACTCTCTAAAAAATCGTACGGCATACATACCATCTTCTCTCCCCTTCCTCTCTGCTTCTCTGCCCTTCTTTCCTCTAGCTCTACTAGTGGTAGAGAAGGTGGCTAGTGTGGATTCGAGGAAGCCAATCGTGGCTGTGGAGATGAGAAATAGGGAATGGTGGAGATGCAACCCCCTCGCTAGGTGGCGATGATGGTGTTTTAGGAGCAGTACAGGGGGAAGCAACTTGAGCCTCGAGCGTTGAGGGTGACAACAGGGAGCCCGGGAGGCAAAATGAAGGTGACACTATCCACTACTGCCACCACGCCATCCAAATCTAATTCCTTAGCGGTTGGCGCCCAAACAAATCCAAGTTCAATGTACTTTCTACTTCTTAGCTAATTGCTAATCACCACCCAAATCCAATTTCGTACCACTGACAAATTGTGAATCAAGTGAATCTTTTTGTGTGTAGCAGAAGCTCAGCCGCTGTTTTGACACGGAAGAGATAATCTTGGATCTCAAGTGTGATGTTTGAGTGATGGGGCATAGCAGCCTCCTGGCGATGGCGATGTCCCTGAGGATAGAGGCAGCAAGATCAATGACGCCTACAATGATCAATACAACATGCGCGACTAGCAGAGGTGGAGGCGGGGAGCTACTTCTCATTTTGATGGCCAGATTCAACCTCGTCGGTTGACTTGTACTATTGTCCCATGGTGTCACGCACAGGGTTTACGTTACTGTGAAGAGCTCCGAAGCCGCCACTTGGCGGAGCGTGGATTTGGGTGGTTTCTCGCTACAATCATTGTGGTTATCATGAAAACCGCAATAACCGCAGCGAAGAATGCCATGCAAGTACCACGTCAGCAAAAGCCACTCTCAATACAACTAAGATGCTTTATCCACAGTAATTTTAGGAGTCGAAGGATATGCTGTATACCCGGTTTTACGATTGAGAGTCATGAACGAAACTCGAGCTAGTTGAAGGACCTAGAGTGGACGCTTTCCTAGAGTTTACGGCGAGTTAGGCTGCAGTCTTCTTTTTGGGCCCTCTCGGCTACCAGGTCTGCAGGCCTCCATGGAGAGGATGCCCTGCAGCTCATAGTTGGCCCATCTTTCTCGCTCCTGGGCTTCAAGTTGCCAAGTACTCCAGTACAGCTATATACTGCAGTTCCACTAACATCACCATTTCTGGGCTTCAAGACTGCAAAGCAATTGATCAACCTTTTCTAATAGTTGTTGTAACCAGGTATAGGTACATGAATACTACACCTCTCCAAAGTACACATATTTATTTTTAACTATTGTCTGATAATGTAATTATTTTTAATATTACTTGTTTTGTTAATGGTTTTCTGTTTAGATTTAGTCCAATCCTACCTCTATCTATCCCTTTAGTGCTATTTGTTTTATACTCCTCCATTCTATATTCATCTGAATGTTATATATGTGTACAAATTTATTTAAGATTAATGTAAATTTAGAGAGTAATAGGTCATCATATAATATGAAAGGGGAACATTTATGAAGTGGGACTGTCTTTTCTACTCGGTACTTAACTTTAGGCTACGATATTAAATTAGAAATGCCTGGAATGGAGTGAGTAAATCCTATATATTACAGCCAACAACTAGCATCAATTCTGCATGCTGAAAATTTTGTAGAACATATCATGTTATTTATTCGGCATATATACATATACGTATCTACTGCAAAGGAGGGGTGACACGTGTGCTTGTGAATATACGTACATACGGCCGCCCCACAGTACAGATACGTATCTACATACATCATATGTACGTCTAGCAGTATAGGTAAATTCTAAATTTCTACGCATACGCAGGAGGAAATTCGATGCCATGAAGCTAGCTAGCTGCTTGATCACATGTCGACGGCGCAGGAAGGGTTGCCGAGCAGCGGCGCCTCCGGCCCGGCGCCACCGCCGCCGCCGCCGCCTGGCTGCACGCCCTTGCGGACGCCGACGAGGAGGTCGCAGCGCGCGTACATGGAGTGCCACCCGCTCCGGAACGGCCCGGACACGAACCGGACGCGGCCGAGCACCACCACCCGGAGCGCCACCACGCCGTAGGACACGTCCGTGGCCAGCGCCGCGGCGGTGTCGGGGGAGACCGGGACGGGCGGCGCGGCGGCCCCGGCGCCGAGCACGGGCGCCACCGCGACCGCGCTGTCGGCGTCCTGCACCAGCGGCGGCATCGGGACGGGCGCCGTGATGGGCTCCCCGCGGTACGCCACGTACGCCGCCAGCCGGTCGTACCGCGCCGCCGACCGCCCGTTCGGGTTCCGGATGACGAGGGTGAACTGGAACGACGCGGCCAGCGCGGTGGGCGCCGCCCCCGGCGAGGAGTCCGCGCCACCGCCGCCGCCGGCGGTGGAGCCGTTGAGGCTGAGCGAGTACACGGCGACGGAGGTGACGGCGAAGGCCGGGCGGGAGGGGCGGTAGACGAGGTAGAGCACGAGAGCGGTGATCCCGGCGAGGAGGACGACGACCAGGACGACGAAGTAGAGCGTGCGGGCGGGGTCGGCGCCGTAGCCGTACATGTCGCCGCCGCCGCCGCCGTAGTAACCGTACCGGCGGCGATGCCCTCCGGTCTTGAGGTCGTCGGCGTGGACAGCCTTCCCTCCTTGGTGGTGGTGGTGCAGGTGCTCCGCCGGCTCCGGCGGGAGGTGGTGCTCGGCCATGCCCTCGACCTGTTTGCTCTCGGTGCCACAAGGAAGCTTTGATGAGGCCGAGGAGTCGGGTCGCTAGCTTAGCTAGAGTGACATGTGCGCGTCGAGCGGTGCATGGCTTTTGCGCGCGTCGAGGGGAGCGAGCGCGGCGTTGTTTGGATCCGACCGCTTGAGCTGTCTGCACGAACGCAAATCACACGCGAGGGGTAATTTTTAAGTTTTTTTCTATGCACATGCTTTCTGAATCGATGTATTTAAAAAAATAGTTTTATATAAAAGTTGTTTAAAATATTCAAGTTAATCTATTTTTTAAAATTTTTAATTACTAATAAATAATTAATCATACACTAATGACTTATTTTCGTCGCTGGTCGGTTGTGACGAGGCTTAGGACATCTCCAATACATAATGCTTAGTGACCCTTAGATGTTACTAATAGTGGAGTCAGAGCGGATAGGGTCACACATACTGCCAATACATTATCCCATCTAAGTTTAATTGCCTACTTTAATTACCTTCGTCGCTGCCCTGAATATTTGCATCCACCATGAAGTTTCAGTATTTCACACTCGGTTAGTTGAGGATTAGTTCGAATTTCTTTGGAATAGAAAGATTCGAGCTAAAGGATGTCGTTGCGGTTAAGTAGTCGGGCATCTGATGCTGGCACTCACCTAGCTAGTGGGCTCCATAATCTTTGAGCTTGGAGCATCTCCTCATTTGCTCCATGAGCTCTAATTAACTTTCCAGTTAACTTTGATCATACAGTCTAAGTGTATACTCATATTTTTTTCCCCCCGAAAAAGGTGATATTCAGGTGCTCTATGCCTGTACAAAGTAAAAACACGCAGAAAAAGCACCATAATCCCCGCCTGCAGCTTGTCGAAATACTGAAAACGTCGCAGGAAAATCGATCTACGACGAGCTCCTCTGCCCGGTGTAACATTACAACCCTGCAGATTTCAACTTGGCCGGCTCAGAAGGAATTTTTTTTTTTTAATTTCGAGCAAGCTAGGAAGGAAATACTAAAGGTCATAAACTGCTGACCTAAGGCCAGTGTCAGTGGGGATTTTGGGAAGGTTTTAATCTCATTAAATGACATGTCATATAAGCAAAAACAGAGATAGAATGATTTATGATGATAGGTAAGAATTGAGTTTTATGGGGATAAAACTTCGTATACACATTTAATTAGAACATGAAACTAGATTAAAACATTCACTGAGGGTATTTTGTTTTCTCTTTATACATCTAATCAACTCTTATTAGTCACTCGAATGTAACATTCAGTGATATGTTAGCCTATAAAACCGTGAAGCTAATTTTACACTGACAACAATTTTTTTTCCATCCACTTAAATATGTTTTTTTTTTGATAATATGTCACTACTGAAAACCCCATCTACATCGCCGTGCGCCGACCGGCCTGTTTAAATGCCTCGATCCAGCAAAAATCTAGCCCAACATGTATTTCCGGCTCGTCCTCTCGAGCCCGGCCCATCACGGCCCGGCCGGACCCATACACCAAGAAGGAAACCAAAAGCTGCGCGCCTTCCATGTCCGGAGCAAAAGCCGAAGAGCCACGTGTTAACACGTCGTTGCACCGTCCGATCGTAAAACGAACGGCTCAGATCACGCCTCCGACGCGTACGCCTCCCATTGGACGGCACACGCGCGCGCCAAACTCGAATTCGGATTCCCGGATCGACTCGGCCACGCCCACGCCGACGCGCGCGCGGCCACCGTTATATATATGCCGCGCCACCCGCCTCGTCCTCCCCGTGTCTCACCATGGCGTCGACGAGGCAGCTGCTGCTCGGGCTGTCCCTCGCCGTGCTGTTTCTCGTTGCGCTGCCGGCGGCTGCCGCACCGGCGCCGAAAGGTAAAGCCGCCGCCGCCGGCGGCGGAGGTGGCACCGTGATCGGGATCGACCTCGGCACGACTTACTCGTGCGTCGGCGTCTACCGGAACGGCCGCGTGGAGATCATCGCCAATGACCAAGGTAGCCGGATCACGCCCTCGTGGGTGGCCTTCACCGACGCCGGCGAGCGGCTCATCGGGGAGGCGGCCAAGAACCAGGCGGCGGCCAACCCGGAGCGGACCGTCTACGACGCCAAGCGCCTCATCGGCCGCCAGTTCGCCGACGACGAGGTGCAGCGCGACATGAAGCTGCTGCCGTTCGCCGTCGTCGACAAGGCCGGGAAGCCGCACGTCCGCGTCGATGTCAAGGACGGCGACGTGCGGCTGTTCAGCCCCGAGGAGATCAGCGCCATGGTGCTCGTCAAGATGAAGGAGACGGCGGAGGCCTACCTCGGGGAGAAGGTCACCCGCGCCGTCGTCACCGTGCCGGCCTACTTCAACGACGCGCAGCGGCAGGCCACCAAGGACGCCGCCACCATCGCCGGCCTCACCGTCGATCGCATCCTCAACGAGCCCACCGCCGCCGCGCTCGCGTACGGCATTGGCGAGAAGGGCGCCGAGAAGAACGTCCTCGTGTTCGACCTCGGCGGCGGCACGTTCGACGTCAGCATCCTGGCCATCGACGACGGCGTGTTCGAGGTCCTCGCCACCAACGGCGACACCCACCTCGGCGGCGAGGACTTCGACCAGCGCGTCATGGAATACTTCATCAAGCTCATCCAGCGCAAGCACGGCCGGGACATCACCGGCGACGCGCGCGCGCTGGGCAAGCTCCGCCGGGAGTGCGAGCGCGCCAAGCGCGGGCTCAGCAGCCAGCACCAGGTGCGCGTCGAGATCGAGTCGCTGTTCGACGGCATCGACCTGTCGGAGCCGCTGTCCAGGGCGCGGTTCGAGGAGCTCAACAACGACCTCTTCCGGAAGACGATGGTGCCGGTGAAGAAGGCCATGGCGGACGCCAGGCTGAGCAAGGCCGACATCGACGAGATCGTCCTCGTCGGCGGCAGCACCAGGATCCCCAAGGTGAAGCAGCTGCTCAAGGACTACTTCGGCGGCAAGGAGCCCAGCCAAGGCGTCAACCCCGACGAGGCCGTGGCCCACGGCGCCGCCATCCAGGCCAACATCGTCAGCGGCGACGTCGACGGGAACACCAAGGACGTGGTCGTCCTCGACGTCACGCCGCTCACTCTCGGCCTCGAGACGGCCGGCGGCGTGATGACCACCCTGATCCCGCGCAACACGCCGGTGCCGACGAAGAAGACGCAGCTGTTCACCACGTACAAGGACAGGCAGACCACCGTGACCATCCAGGTGTACGAGGGCGAGCGGAGCATGACCCAGGACAACCGGCTGCTCGGCAAGTTCGACCTCACCGGCATCGCGCCGGCGCCGAGGGGCGCGCCGCAGATCGAGGTGACGTTCGAGGTGGACACGAACGGCATCCTCAGCGTGAGGGCGGCGGACCGGGCGACCGGCAAGTCGGAGAGGATCACCATCTCCGGCGACGAGCGCAAGATCAGCAAGGACGAGATCGAGCGGATGATCCGCGAGGCCGACGAGTTCGCCGACGACGACCGTAGGGTGAAGGAGCGCGTCGACGCCCACAACAGCCTGGAGTCGTACGTCTACAGCATCAAGAACACGGTGGACGGCAAGATGGGCGACGCCATGGAAGGCGGCGAGAAGGAGAAGGTGGAGGAGGCGGTGAGGGAGGCGTATGACTGGCTGGACGGCAACCACGACGCCGGCAAGGAAGATTACGAGGAGAAACTCAGAGAGCTGGAGGACGTGTGCAACCCCGTCATGGCGGCGGTGTACCAGAGGTCCGGCGGCTCACCGAATGCCGGCGACGACGACGAGTACGACCACGACGAGCTTTAGGCATAGCTAGCTAGCTCCTTTTCACTGACCAGCTAGAATTTTAATTTTCTTTTTTTTTCCCGTAGAAATTGAATAATAGGCAGACAATTCGACCTACTGCAATGTAGTTTATTACTTAACCAAACCAATTTTACAGTTTTTGAATAGGTACTGTGCGGTACTAAAATTTTGATACCTTTTCAAGTACTATAAAATTACTCTTATTACTTGTATTTACTTTTTTGAACAATGGAAGAGCTTTTACATGTCGACCTTGTGCATTGTTCCAATTCAAAATATTGTGTTGTGTCAATGTTCTGAAGACGATGGAAAAACAGAGAACATAGAGAGACAAACCTAAGTCAATGCATAACACTTCAGAAACTTAAGTGAATCAGTGAAATGCATAACACTTCAGAAGAAGTGCTTTTACTTGATGCCGATTAATTTATGCTAACAATTTACATCGATCACAGAAAGCAAGCAGCTTCAGTCCTGTCGCTCTACTTGAAGCTGCTTGCCACAGAAAGTAACAGGAAGGGAATTTTCAAGGTACTCCCAAGCTTGTTTGGGCCATACATTAGGCATTGAAGGTTGACATTTGTCTTACCCTATTGGAGGTAAGACCTCATAATTAGAAACACTAATAGTGATTTTGTACCTACCATTAAAATACATCATTGTTTATATGGAAACCAGAAACATGATGTTGTGTACGATATGTTCTATAATTATTGAACCATGAATTTCAAGAATCAAGTCTTCTTTGCCATTTTCTAAACATATTTAAAAACTAAGATAAAATCCTAGAGTAAACTCCTAAAGACAAGGTTGGCAATATTAAATAATTTAACTATGTACGAAAATTCATGGAGCAAGGGAATTAAGAATCATCTGTCAATAGGCTAAACACAGTTTTCGTAGAATATGACTTGGTTAACGTTGGAGAAAATACGGAAATAATTTTGGAACATGAGCTGAAATGAGTTATATATCAACGGTTTGTCTTTGGATGAAAAAAACAAAATCTGATACGATCTTATCCATTTTCATGGCCTCGTTGCGTTGATATATGCGTATTGCAAGTTGCACTTGATTGATTATTACTCGTACAAAGTCAGATTAAAGCTCTGAATATGACTAGAGAGAATGACTTGCCCATCTAAGAGATTGGTTTCTGTAGGAAGATGCCAAATCGTGTCCTACTGAAGTATGTTGACTAAATTAAAGTGCACACTTGGTTGGTTGTTATTGATGAGCAAGACATCTCGCTCTCCTGATGAAGAGGTCCACAACTCCTGCTAGACATAGGCCCCGTTTAGTTCATGAAAATAAAATATTCGGGTGTCACGTCGGACGTTTGATCGGATATCGGAATGAGTTTTTGCACACGAATGAAAAAAAATTCATAGCTTGCCTGAAACTGCGAGACGAATCTTTTGAGCCTAATTAATCTATCATTAGCACATGTGGATTACTGTAGCACTTATAGCTAATCGTGGGCTAATTAGGCTTAAAAGATTTGTCTCATGATTTTCCCCTACGTATACATTAGTTGTTTTTTCATCTACGTTTAATGCTCCATTTAGATGTCTAAAGATTTGATACAATGTTTTTAGAAAAAAAAACTTTGGGAACTAAATGGACACATACTTGTTTCTTTTTACATAATGAAACATTTATTGAATCCAACCAATTACTACCTCTGTTTTTTGACTTTTGAATTTACGCTTACTTGTTCGTCTTATTCAAAATATCGGTACAATATGGAAAATTATAAATCATACTAAAAACACCTTTGATAACAAAAGAAATCACAACTAAATAATTAATAATCACGTAGATTTTTTAAATAAAATGAATAATCAAGCATTGATAAAAATCAGCGATGTCAAAAATTAAATTAGGGTAATATAGTTGAACTCAGAATGCTCTTGGTCTCTGCATAAACTCGACATGGTCGTAGCAGCCCCAGTAAGCCATAATGCAATTTTTGCTGTTGCTACTGCTCGCAATCTGGGGATTTCTGAAGCTAACGTCACACCTTGTGTGGGAGAGAAGAAAAGGGAAACACTCCATTATTTCGCTTCTTGTTAAGTTTATATACCAAATTTAAATTTTTAACTTAAATTAAGAGTTTTAAAGTTTATCACCGATGTTTTATTTTCTAACATCGAAATTTAGATCATTATAAGAATACGTATGTATATAAAATTTCTATTTACAAATTAGTTTTTATTTTTAAATATGTTGTTTGATTTTTTTTTCACGAAATCTCCCGAACAATCACCCCAAAATGTTGAGGGGGCAGGACTACCAAGATCTTCAGCATTACTGCAGAAGTGCAGAAGGACACAGTAGCAAGCGTTTTGATAGCATTATGGAGAATTCTTTATGCTATGACACTTCACTGCAGCGCTCAATCTAACCCCACACAACCAGGATTAATTCAGTGGTGGATAATTTATTTCTAATGCCATTTTTTGCTTCCATTTGCCGCAGAATGTTGCCGTGGTGGAGAGATCCTATCATCTTGCATGACCAATCTATGCGCCCAATTCAACTTTGAAAGGAGACACTAATGATTATTCATTGCTTGTGGTATAAGCTATAAGGTTGCATTAGAGTCAACACATATACTAGTTACACATATACTAGTTTCAGATCGATAATTCTGGTTGTTTTGGACAATGTCTTTTAAATTTATGTTTGACCGTGATTTTCTATTAAATATATATAAAGTAAAGTAATATTTATTTTATTAAAGTACTCTTTATAACTCATCTATTCATGTTGTCTTAGTGTTTTTAAACTAAATATTTTAAAAGATATTTAGTCAAAGTTTTAGAACTTTGACCATAATCTTGTCCGAAACAAAAAGAATTATGTAACTAGAGTGAGTAATGATTGGTTATAAGGTCTATTTTTTATCTCCTATTTTTTTCTCTCCCTTATGGATTTAATGTATTTTTCTTGGAGTATGTGTATAGCTAGCTCTTGCATGTGAGCTAACCCCACATCTTTTTAGTTTCCTTTCTCCTCCACATCAGCTTATAGCCATCTTATAGTATATTATTGTACTTGCTCTAATAAAAAATATTTGTGATTTTGCTTGATTTTGATGTTCAACTTGTGCTATTCATTGAATTTAAAAGCATGTGCAGATTAAACAAACATGCATATAAAATCCATAATGCAAATTTGCTATTATCAAGGTTCCTACTTCTTCCCTAACACTAAAGAACACAATATAAAAGGAGGAAAAAAAGTGAAATCAAAGGTGCACTTTATTAATTTTGCATGAGCTGAAGATGCACATTCATAATAAAATTGTATTTGAAAATGATATTGTACATCCTCACCATGTAGAATGTCCAATCAACTCTTGTGATATTATTACATTATCGAAGGGCTTGGTGGGTGCCTCGGGCTTGGGGCAGCATGTGGTGGAAGATCATGGTGTGGATTTGGGCCTGAAGGAACTGGTCTCATGCCACCGCTAGGAGGACCTGGGGGATGCCTTGGGCTTGGGGCAGCATATGGAGGAAGATTGTGGTGGATTGGGTCTGGGCCCAAAGGAACTGGTCTCATGCCACCATCTATTGCACCACTACGAGGACCTATCAATGTAATACCATGGTGATAGATTCGGTATGAACCATCGCCTACCACTTGAGCAAGAGGTGTTGCAGTGATCCCCAAGTAATTTGATATGAGTATAGAAACTAAGAAGTAAGACATGAATGCCATTTGTTTCTTAATTACTTTGCATGTGTCTTGCTACGTTTTGGTCTAAGCAAGAAGTGCTTGCCCCCAATGAAATATACACAAAGAGATTAATGGGTTGTCATAATAACCTTACCTTTTGCATTAATTTATTACCCTATCTAGACAATCCATCAATGTATACTTGTTTAGATAAGCTTGTTTGGGTAGCTTCCTATTTTAGTTGCTGGATAAGCTTATTTGGCTAGCTTCTTATTTTAGTTGCCTTGTATTAATGACCTTTGTTAGGAAAATGTGGTCTATTTACTATACAACATAATCTCTTAGCTACATTTAGAATCAACGTTCTCACTAATGGTCGGGAAGGTGGCGAAAACCATGGAATATGATGAGATCGAGAAGGTGGAAGCCGTTGATAGATTTTTAATACCTGTCATTGAATAGAGATCCGACTACTGTATTTGAGGACATAGGGTTTAGCCCATACTAATGTATTTGCGAGATAGTAACAAGGTGAAAGACATAGGGATTTTTTATTGGTTTGCCCCCCTGATGATGGGTAATAGCCCTATTCTTTATTTATATATATTTGATGGGAGTCAATCACACCCCGCCCCTACACCATTGTACAAATAATGCTGAAGAGGATATGATGTAGAAGGCCAATGAATTATTTCCAATGGAACTGTGAAATAGGTACTAGTCCCAGGAAAATGATGTTGATACCAGTGGTAACATGACGAATCAATACAATATTAATACAAATATAATATGTAAGTTAGGACACCAATCCACAAGTAGTAGTTTGGGTCTAAGAACAAAATCTCAACCTTCATCTTTGAAAGTGCATCCAGGCCTCCAATTTGTTTTTAGTGATTAATGACAATCAATTGACGAGGCCAAATGTCTTACGTGAGATTGTGAAGGAGAAGATTACTACTCATGAAAGAGAAGCATTGCATTGCCCCTATTGAAATGAAAATAAAAATGGTATAATCGTGTTGGGATGAATGTTTAATTTCAATTGTGAGTCATTTAGGAATGTCGTACTATAAAGAGGAGTATTGCAATGAAATCTAAGAATGAGTCTCGTGCTCGGAAATATTTTGAAGTGTCTCTTGCAATCTTTCTTGTATTTGTGTTGTTTTGACTGGAAGTTTCGAAGGTGTGGTTGGAACTTCCGAACAATTCATTCGCCCAAAGTTTCAGTTCTATAAGTTTTCTGAAAGTTCCAAAGGTACTTGAGCTCTTGAATTTTAGTTTTGTAAGATTTCTGAAAGTTATGGTGGTGAACCACCGGAAGTTTTGAAGGTACTTGAGCTCTTCAGTTTTGATTATGGAAGATGACCGGGAGTTCTGGTGAAGAGATGCCTTTTCAAAGAAGATTTTGAATTTCTAAGTGTTGGTGGCAGTTGAGTTTCAATTGACCGGAAGTTCCAAAGGTGCCTTTGGAAGTTCTGAAGAGAGCATCTTTTGCCCTTAAGTGGCAGATTTGGAGAGAGGCTATAAATACCTTCTCCACCCGTCAAGTTAGGGTTGCTGGTTCATTTGTTCATTCTTTTAGCCCTAGACTTGATTTCTTTAGATTCACTTTAAGTCTTGCTCTCTCATTTCCTCATTTCCATGGATCTAAGCATTTGGATTTTGTGTGTGTGTGTGAGTGGTTGGTTTTGAGTTGGTTTGAGTGTTTGGTGTTGACTTCAGGAAGAAATTTCTTGAGCACTAGATTTATCCCTAAGAAGTTCTTACAAACTTGTTACTCTTGGTGGTTGAGGACACCTAAACTGCTAGGCATCACTCCTTGAGCCACCGGTGCTTGTGTGGTGAGACAAGGAGAAGTTTGTAAAGGTCGGGTCTTGCCTACAAAAGGGAAGATACACCTCGAGTGAAGGGGAGTGCATTTGTGCAACCCTGAGGATAGGGTTTGTAAAAACCCAGCTCAAGTGAGCTCCTTAATGGAGAGTATGATTCCTTCAAGAATTGGAATTTCGATAAAAAGTCTTCGTGCAAGATCTTGGTGAAATCTCTTTATTTATCCCTCTAAGCTTTGTTGTTTGTTGGCGCGCATACTCTAGTCACTGCTTGTGCTAAACTTGATTGCTTATTCAGGGAGTTTGCTAGCTAGCATCTTCTAGTTTAGTTTCTAGACCTGGTGTAGTCAGAAATTTCGAAGGGACCAGAACTTCCGAAGGCCGGAAGTTCTAAAGGTTGACTGGAACTTCTGAAAGTTTTAGCTTCTGCATTATTTCCTTTAAAAGTTTTATCGTCTATTCACCCCCCCCCCCTCTAGATCTTGATTTACTCAATCAATCTTCTGCCTTAACTTAAGTCAAGGGATAAAAACAACAACAATGGGGGAGGGGTGAGTACTTTCATACTCCACAGGTGTCACGCCCTGATTTTTACCCTAGCTAAAACTCAATAAAATAATGCATTAAAAATAACTTGTTAATTAAAGTTCAGGAGAAAAGCAGTGTTTAAATTAATTTAATTAATTGGAAGCTTTTCGGAATGTTCTAAAATGTCCCGAAAAACATTTTAAATCATTAACAAGATTTAAATTTGAATTGCAGTCAATAAAATTTGTTCAAATAAACTTAACAAAAATCAGCAAAATTGGAGGCGATTTCTTTTTTCCCCCTCCTTCCTTTTTGCTTTCTTTTTCCCTTTTTCCCTTTTCTTTCTCTCTTTTCTTTTTCCCCTCCCTGGCCGAACTCCACCTCCACCTCCCCCTATCGTACTCCCTCCCTGCCCTCCTCCCTGTGCGATCACCCCAACTCCTCCTTCCAGCTGTGAGCCGATCTCCACCTCTCTCAAAACTAATCCCAATTAATTAGGACTATAATTCTTATCACTTTTGAAACCTTATCTATTCCTTTTTAATAGGAGATGGATAACTAGATTTATCTCTAGCTCCCCCCTATAAATACCCCCTAGAGCCTTGCCTCTTTTCCCCGTCTCCCTCTCCCGTGCTCCTCCAGTCGCCTCCAGCCGCCCCTCTCCTAGCAGCAAGCCACCGGCAGCGCTGCTGTTCCTATTCGCAGCAGCCGTTCGCCGGGTTTTCTCCACCGAATCTCAGGTTCGCATCTATTTTATTCTTGAGAATGAATCTAAATTAATCTACCGTTTAATTGTTTAGGTTTCCTAACCGAACAGTGAGGAACAGCAGCAATCCGTCGTTGATCTCTCTACCAAATCTCAGGTTCGCATACGTTTTACTCATGTGAATCAATCTATCATTAATCTACCATGTAATTGCTTAGGTTTTCCAATCTAATAGCTAGCGTGATATTGATCTACGTTGTGGAATTCAATTTCGTACGTGTAGATTGATTTTACGTTAAAGTCGTTTAGTTTTCAGTTTAGCGAGTCGTTAAATCTCGATTTAACGGGTCGTCTAATTCCCGTCGTTGTTTCGCTAACAGTGCACAGTTTCGCGGTTCGGATCTAATTCACCGTGCGAATCTATATTCACGCATGTTTTAGTTCTGTCATGCGAATACACGTCCTGTTCGCAATTTTCCGAGCCGTGGCCCAACTCGCGCTCGAAGTCTCCGCCTCTCTCCCTTCGGCCCCTCCTCTCCTCCCGCACGTGGGCCGAGCCACGGCCCACAACCACACCCGCACCCGAAGTCCTGTCCTCCTCCCTCCTCTCCCGGGACAACGACAGGTGGACCCCACTTGTCGGACCCGTCCCCTACATCCAACCGGTGCCCACGCCTACGTGCGCCCGCACGTCGCCACACCGCGTCGCGCGCCGCTAGCTGCTCGCCGTGCCGGCCGCACCCGTCGTGCCGCACCGGCATGTTGTCCCGGCCGTGCCGCGCCCTCATGCCCGCATCACTGCCGCCTACCTCGCGTCGCCCGCCTCGGCCGTGCACAACCGAGGGGCCGCTCCTTCTGGCTGCGTCGCAACCGCTCTGCGGGTTCTCCGCACCGCGTCGCTGTTGCACCGCGCGCCTGCCTCGCCGCGCCCATGACCAAGTCGCGCTGCGCCAGCGCTTGCACTTGCTGCTGCGCCGCATCACCGCCGCGATCACGTGCCCGCGCCATCGCACTACCTCGCGCCAGCCGCTCCCCATCCGTGCGCTCGTTCCTCGCCGTGCCTTGTGCTCGCCCCTCCGTGCTCGTGCACCTCCTCGCCGAGGCATGCCGTGTGTGCGCTCACGCCGTCGTCAGACGTCGGGAGCCACGCGCCATCGCCGCCGGGTCACTGATAATCCAACACGGTCGCCTCTCCGGCCCTCTTGGCCACACGTGCGCCGCCTCGTGCTCGTCGTCCTCCCTCTCCCTCTCTTTTCCTCTCCGCCCGTGGACGCCGAGCCGGTGCCGCCGCCGTGCCCTCGCGCGCTCCGACCGTTGTCATTGCCCTTCCGCCGGTCGGCACACCCCGTCGCCATCACCCTCATCTCACCGAGCCGCCGTCTGGATTCTGCCCGCGACGATGCCGCTCTCCACTGCCGCCACGTCGCGCCAGCGCCCGCCGCCTCGGACGCGCTCCACCGTGCCCGCGCCATCGGCCTTGCCGCCACCGCCACGCCATCAAGCCGCGATGCTGTGCCGCCATGTCGTCCAGTCGTCACGTCGGTCGCGCACGCCGCCCGCTTCTACGACGCCGCCGCTCGTGCCTCGCCGCCGTCGGCCACACACTCGTCCGCCCGCGCCACGTTCACCCACCGCGCCCTCACGCTCTGTGCCGCAGCCGCACTGCACGTCAACCTCGCCGTCGTCGTGGCCGGGCATGCGTCGCCGCCACGCCGCTGGCCACGCTGCGCCGTGCCACCGCACCGCCGCCGCCAGCTGCTCGCCGGGCCGGCCACACCCGTCGAGCCGCACCGCCTCGCCGAGCCGTCGTGCCTCGCCTCTGCCTCGTCGCTCGGTCGCGCCAGCATTCGCGCGCCGCACCGCCTCGCTTCGCCCGTGTCCGCAACGGCCGTGCCCGTGCTTTCCGCGCCACGTCGCCGCCGCCGCCACGTTTGCCGCCGCCTTCTTTGCGCGTGTGCGCGACGCGGTCTCTAACCGCCACCTTCGTCCTAGCCGCGCCACCCCTATAAAATTTGCCTCCCTGCCCACTGCCGCCACTTTTCCCCTCTCCGCCCGAGCCGCCGCCGTGCCTAGCCACCTCGCCGCTGTGCCCGATCTCGCCACCTGTGCGCCGCCGTCCGCGCCGCCGGCCGTCACCACCCGTCCCGCCACGACGCCAACTCACCGCCGTCGTTCCCGCCGCCGGTAAGCCGTCGCCGTCCCCCTTCCCCTCTCTTTTTCCCTCCGCACGCTGTTGCTGAGGCCGCCGCCGCCACTCGTGTGCGTGCTCTAGACGTCGTCGTCGCCCCTCCGCCCGTCGTTACCCACGCCTCACCGTCGCCGACGTGACCTCGCCGACGCTGGAGCGTCGTCGCCCTCCCGTCGCGCCGTTGTCGTCGTCCTCCCCGAGCCGCCGCCGTTCTCCCTTCGGCGCCACCGCTCTTAGAGCCATCGCCAGCTCTCGCGCCGTCGCCCACTGGGTCATCACCGTCCGCCGCCACCACCGGTTCGCGTCGCTCGCCATCGGGACGCTGCCCTCCACCGTCCTCCGCGCTGGATGCCGCCGCCCTCCTCCGCCAGGCCGAAGCCGTCCTCCCCCTCCTCTCTGTTCTTTGTGGCCGGCTAGAGGGGCCCACATGCCAGCCGAACACCCTGCCCTCTCTCTCCCTTCCCAACGGGGTCCACCCGTCAGCCACCCCCTCCCTTCTCTCCCTCCTCTCCTCCCCGGGCCCACGTGTCATCCCCTCCACTTCTCTTTCTGTCACTAACCAGTGGGTCCCAGTGCGACAGCCCTCTCTCTCTCCTTGCTGATGTCAGCTCCTCCAATTAATTGCGCAATAATGCATTAAGTTTTCTGTTTAGTTTAAGAACACGGTTAATGTTCTAAAATTCACAGCTAATTCATCTAGTCTCCGTTTAGGTCCATTCAAGTTTCATTAAATCCAAAAAAATGCCAAGAATCCATTAAAAATAGTTTCTTTCTCTGTTTCAGTAGTTTTATAGCCTGTTTTGTTTGTTTTGCCTTGTTTGTCGTAGGTTTTTCCCACGTCGCAGCGCCGTCCGTTCCCGAAGTCGTTGTTGAAGTTCCTCGTGGTCTAACCAAGGCAAGTGGCACCCTTCTTTGATCATATTGACCCGATGTTTATAAAATTCCTTGCTTTACATTTAAACATGCATTGTTTTATGCAAATCTATTTACTTTATTTATCTATTGGGCATTTACCAATATATCCATTGATTCCCACTCATTATTATTGTCATCCCAGGGTTAATTTGACTAGAATTAGGGTTAGTCAATGCTTAGCCATGCTTAGTTCAACTAGCTCACTAATTATTATTTGATTATTGATTAAACTTTGATAGACCTTTAATGGTTGTAATCATTATTAATATCCCGTTGAGGATTAATACAACTAAAATATTGCTTATGGTGTGCTGTGGGTGCATGGTTATGAGAGTCGTGCCCATGACAATTAAGGACCGGTTCTCAGAAAACCCTGAAAGTCTTACACGTACTAACCACAAGCCAGAATGGGCAACGGTGAGACTCGTAATCTAGCTTGTCCCTATTCGACGTACCAAGGCAAGGGTGAGCGTGATGGAGTATGGACGGGCAATCGTGGTGTAATGAAAGCCTCTGCTGCTTTCGGATTCACCAAGGCACAAGAGGGGACTACCCGACTTGGTGTAAAGGAGGGGGTGAAACCTGAAGTACGGTGCGATTGTCTAGGGAGGGTTAGGTGAAAGGTCTTATCATGATTTTCATACTGAGGTATCGTGGTGATACGTTGGGGCATGGTAATATGCTTGGGAGCCATGTCTTGTGGGTAAAGTTGTACACCTCTGCAGAGTAAAACTATTCGAATAGCCGTGCCCGCGGTTATTGGGCGAACTAACAGATTCACTGGGATTAGTTGAACCATTAATAACCTAATCAATCTTGGAACTGGTTTGACCCTGCGTAACGTGGTGTAACGTTAGCAGTGGTTTGGGTCTGTCGCAACGTGGTTTAACGTTGGACAGAGGGTTGACCCTGTCGCTACGTGGTGTAACGTTCGACAGCGGTCTGGGTCTGTTGCAACGTGGTGTAACGTTGAACAGTGGATGATTATTTTAAATATTTACTTACTTTTATTTCAGTCTATTTTTATCTACTGTTTTGCTAAATTACTGCAGCTTTTGTGCAAGTTAACCTTAGCCTATCCTTGATACCCTATTGCATTCATTATTCTTCCTCTCTTGGGTGTTACTTGTTGAGTACGGTAGTTTGTACTCAGCCTTGCTTAATTTTCCCCCACTAGAGCAAGTGCCAGAGCTTGAGTCAGAAGTCAGAAGAAGGTTGTTTTCAAGGTTGAAGTGAGGTTCAGTCCGCCGTCGAGAATGTCTGTGGTGTGGAGCCGTCATCGTCAGCTGAAGCTGAAGATTAGATGGTTTTAGCTTTGTTTTCTTTTTCCGCTGCATTTCGATAGATAACTGTTTTTATTTGTTTTTAAGTCGTGAAACTGTGTATTGATTGTCATAGTGTATACTTAAGCTGATTCCTGGACCGAGATTATTGTTCAGAAATTTGGTGTAAATTTTTGGGCGTGACAACCGGCCACATAAAATATATAAATGCAAGCTGCAAAGGCATGCTCGGGTTTATCTGTGAAATATGTTATTTTAAAATATTTTCCAAAACAATAAGTGTGGGTTTTAATAATTCTGTCAGAAGGAGGCTTCTCACCTCGATCTATCCACGAGTTGCTTTACAAACTCTAGCAGAAAAATTAAATTTTGGGATTTAGTAAACAACTTGTACATTATTAGTTTCATCTTACATCCAAAATATCAAATAAAATTTTCTCAAAACCAACCGTTGACCAAGTCTTATGGTTAACGAACCTTCTCGACTTTAGGTTCGGTCCTCTCAACTAGCCAACCCAAACTTAGCCTTCTCCGACCCAAAGTCATCCTTCACATCCCTAACTTGTCCATTCTGGCCCTATGGTGCTACATAACACCCTAGGTCACATAGACTTGTTCCCAAACCACGAAGCTTGTCGTCATCCCAAAGGACTCTCGTAATAGTTTCAATCATGGAACCAATTTCTCCAAACACATTTTTAAAATAAATCTATGCTAAGGAAACCATCTTAAATTTATCATTGACCATGGACATGAATGTTCGAATAGTTCAATTAAACCTCTATAGAGACAATATGCTTTTACCAGAAGACATGAAGCTAACATTGGTATTGGCTGGTACCAGAAGTTCATGAGAAGGCATTTCCTTGGTAAATCCAAGAACATCTTAGGTCACATAGTCAGGTTAATCTCTCAAACCAAGCATTAGGCCAATCTCAGGTCCTCGTCTACTTTGGATCCGATGTATGGCTCCCAACCACATCTCACGGTTAAGACAAACTACCATCTCAGATAAAATATGTTTTTCCAATCATCCTTGTATTCCATGACGATTGACATACAAGACACCCATGGACCAACGAGTTACTTATCTAGAGGCATCTCATGCCACTCATATGGTCGTATTGTAAAAATGCTCGGATGCAAATCCGAAAGAAAACGATCCTTATGTCTGACCATGAAACCAAACCATACATTAGAGGATTTGCACCGCAGATTTTTTCCATAGAACTTTTTTCTTTTCCAAAAGCCATATGCTCGCCAAGTGGGGTTTTGTAAACGTTTCCCAACCCAAGTTTTCCATATCGAAAATCAAGTGGAAACATATGGTGTTTGATGGACACCATGCCCAAAGAGCAGAGGTATCGTGGTAGCACCATGGTGGAGCGAAAATGGTTTGCTTTTTCAGATTCCTACAGGAAATATTGCAACTTATAAATCAGTTCACTAGTCACGTGCTTGTAGAACAAGGTCAATCAAATTAACGAGTACGCTACACATGCAATTTGAAAAAAAACATTTTTTAAATTTAGGAGCAATTTGATCAAAGGGTAGCTTGCCTTGTTCCTTAACTGACAAGAAAATTTTGTTTTGTTGGTTGACGAGAAACTTTCTAGAAAATCCTAGTCTTCAGTTGACAAGAAACCTTCCGGACATCTAGGTCCTAGGTAGACAAGAAAATTGTCCATAAATCCTGTGATCATCGATTAATCGCAAAAGAGAAATAATACACTAAGAACCTAAAGGAAAGTACTTTTATTAATAAGTAAAAGTGACATAGGATAGATCTTGTTTTTTTTAGAATAGTTATGGAAATTGAACGGAAGGAATCAAGAGTTACAATTAAAAAGTTATGGTTCCTAGAAGATTAATTGAATTTCTAAATTAGGGTAAGATGATTATTATTATATATTGGAAATAGAATAACCCATAGAATATGACTGATAGGTGGAGTCAGGGATGTATAGTGACTCATGGAAAGAGGGGAATCTAGGGAAACCGATTAATGGGATAAAGATTTGTTATAGGGAAATATTATCTAAAGAAAGAAAACACTTAGGGATCATTATTTGGCTTCAACACACGAAAAAGTCAAACGAGATATTTTTAAACGAAAAATAATTTATGAATAAAAAATATTATATAAGTATTTTTAGTGATCTAACAACAAATACTTAAAAATAAATTACGTTGAAAAAGCTTAAAATTACTCTAAATCTAAATTTAAAAATTTAATTTTTTTAGCTTATAAATACCAGTAGAAACGGAAAAAATGATTGTTATATATATTTTCGAAGGAGGAGGGGGAGTAAACAGGGAGGCTGGGAAAGTAAATTAAATACGACACGTGAGAGGCCGCAATTTGAACCTAGAGACGTTAAATGGCGTGGATCCCCACTGCGGACCCCCGGAAGCTCACACAAGTCAGCGATAGATACCACCATTCTCCACCGTGAGAGTTGAGACCACACCAAACAAAACCCGACTTTTTCAAAACACGCACCAACCAAACAACCCCAAAATCTCACAAAATCAATCGCGCTTTGACGCCAAGAAGGCCAAGGGTGGAAGAACATCGCCCTCCCCCTCGCCCATGGCCACCACTGCCCCTGCTCCTGCGCCGGCGCCCAGGCCGGCCATGTCACACTCCTCCGCCTTCCTCCTCCCCGCGTCGTCGTCGTCGGCGGCGGCGGCGGCACCCGACGGCGCCGCCTCGTACGTGCTCGTCGTCCTCAACCAACCGCTGCCCCGCTTCGCGCCGCTCCTCTGGGACCGCGGTGAGGAAAATGCGCCGGCCTCTCCTCCCCGGTCTCTCTCTCTCTCTCTCTCTCTCTCTCTGCGCCCTCGATGCTGACGTGGGCGCCTCTGTCTTCCTTTCTCTCTCTGTGTCTCTTTGTGTGTGCAGCGCAGGTGCGGGTGTGCGCGGACGGTGGCGCCAACCGCCTGTTCGACGGCATGCCGAAGCTGTTCGGAGTCGACGGGAAGGACGCCGAGGAGGAGGCTCGCCGCAGGTAAACGCGCTTCGCTTTTCCCTTGGATTGGATGGACACCACGCGTGTTCCGGTGCCCCTCTGTCCTTGCAGTGTTCGTCCTGGATCCTTGTCGCGTCGGGGGGCAGAAGCACGCGCTGCCAGCCAGACAAGTCAGCGCTGTTTAGTCCACGAAAACAAAATTTTTAAGTGTCACGTGGCATGTTTGCCTACACGTGATCAGGCCCTGATCAGCTTGTCCATCTCTTATCTGTGCGATGCTGCGGACGAGAATCACCAATGGAGTATTTTGAGGCGCCGGCGTGCGTTCGTTTCAGAAGCTGGATTCTCGAAGATGGGCGCAGGGACTATGCAAATGCATTAACAGATAAAACTTAAGTTTTCATTTTTGGGAAGACTTTGCGATGCAGTTCCTGTGGGCGGTCAATGCATGTCTCTGTCTGGTACTCTGGTTGCTCCCTGCTGTGCATGCCCACTATGTGCTTGATGGAATGCCTTCTTTGTGCTTACCTCATGGTAAAACTTTACTACATGAGTTGAGTTACATGCTTTTGTGTATACTCTACTCTCGTGGAAAAGGTGTAGAGCTACTAGTTGAGATGGTGCGCACTTAAGAATCCAGTCATAGGAGCAAGCAGCATTTCTCATTGTGCGGTGACGCGCTTAAAGAAACGAGGATTCAGTCGTAGGATCAAACAAACCGTCTTTCTCCATATTGTGCAAAGAACAAACTGGATTGCTCTGGTCTGAGATTGGGTGGCACAGATTCAGTGGATGTGCCACAAGTTACCTAATCCCATCTTGATGGCTGTTGGGTACACCAAAGGCCTTTTCCTAGTACAACTGTAACTGGCAAGTGGTTATTGTTGTATGCTACTAGAACTTTTAGCTTACTGGTTGAGGTGCAGTGGCAGCAGAACTAGTGGTTCATGGCGTCATGCGTTAACCTAGTAGTAATTATTTATTGTATTATCAAGGAATGTCCTTGAGGTATAAGAAGTTTTATTTTGTTTTATAGTGAGTTTCTTATATCCATCCAGACAAAGGTTGAACCAGAATCCTTCTTATGTTCCAAATTGTCACGAGGAACGGAGTTTGAGAGCTGATCAGAAGTTGTTCCTTTTTTGTGCAGATACAAACCAGATGTAATCTTAGGTGATCTGGACTCGATTCGACAAGAAGTGAAGGAATACTATTCCGATATGGTAAAGTAATAAAGCATGGTCAATGTAGTCAAGATTAATTAAAACTAGATGTAATTAGATTGGAATATGGGCTCTATGTGCAACCAATCATAAGCTATTTTATATTTTCCATTCATTATTACTTAGTAAAAACATGCATACATCAATCATACTATTATATAGCAATACTATTTTCAACTATCCTGCATAACTTTCCGCAAGTTGAATAATTTTTATGTTCTCTAGGAATCTCACGTGCCTTTAGTGTATTGATATCTGTACCTCTGGTTTCCAAATAGTTCTTTACATATTTTTTTAATCAGACGAGAAGAAGATAGTTCCAAACCATGACACATTGGGAATGGCTAGTGTTGACTGGTCAGAAGCCTAATAAACAATGAATCTATTGTAGCAATGAGAATAACCAAATGACTATAACAGCTTATCGAAACAGATGACTGACACAAGTGAACTAAGGCCATGTTTAATTCCCAAAATTTTTCTCTAAAAACATCACATTAATTTTTTGTACACCTAAATAAAACATTAAACATAGATGAATCAAAAAAACTAATTACACAGTTATGAAAGAAATCTTGAGACGAATCTTTTGAGCCTAATTAGTCTATAATTAGCCATAAGTGCTATAGTAACCAACATGTGCTAATGATGGATTAATTAGTCTTAAAAGATTCGTCTCGCGGTTTCTAGGCTAGCCGTGAAATTCTTTTTTCATTCGTGTCCGAAAAATCCCTTCTGACATCCGGTCAAATATTTGACGTGACACTTCTCCCAAAAATTTTCTTAATCTAAACACCACCTAAATGGAAGCCATATTTCTGATTATTTTATAATGGCACATCATGGCATTTGCATTTTTACAAGAAGTGCCAAAGTGTTTACATGCTGTTTGAGCATTCAAGCTGGTTTATTCTTTGTTTCAGTATAGTTTTTCTGGTAGGAACAAAAGAACAGCGTTAAGAATTGTCTTAAATTATTTAAGAACTTTTAGTTTTGTTCTTATAGTAGTATCTAATATAAGTCTGCTGCTTGTAGTAGTATCTACTATAGGATAGGGCTCACACTACCAGGGTAGTATCTATTTTAATAACAAACTTGCTGATACCCATATCTTTCACGTCTTTTATTTCTTCTGTAATGCACGAGATATGAAGATCATGCAAATATGTATATTGATATGTTTCATCGCTTCAATTATTGATTGACAGAAAATATTTTGACATAGGATGTCATAAAATTTTATTTAGTTCTGATGTATATCTGATGAACCAATGTTCTTGAGAATGCCAGGGCACCGCAATCGTCGATGAGTCACATGACCAGGACACAACCGATTTACACAAATGTGTAGCTTTTGTAACCGAGAATCTGGCCATCCCCAACAAATCTAATGTAAACTTCTGAACGTGGTGCCTTCGCCCACCATCTTCAATCTTCACAAGATTTACTGCCATGTCTTTTACCTGCAGCTATGTATACTTGTCCTTGGGGCCCTTGGTGGAAGGTTTGATCACGAGATGGGAAACATCAATGTGCTTCATGTCTTTCCAAACAACAGGATCATACTCCTGTCAGATGATTGCTTGATATTTCTGCTGCCAAAAACACACGCTCATAACATCCACATTGAACATTCTATTGAGGGTCCTCACTGTGGATTGGTTCCCATCGGCGCGCCTTCGACTACCACCACAACCAATGGCCTCCGATGGAATTTAGGTAAGCCTCCCACTTCAAATGAATCGAAACCAATTCAATATCAACAGCTAAATTGGTGCTTAATCTGCAAATTTCATCTCCAGATAATGACAGGATGAACTTTGGTGGACTTATTAGCACATCAAACATTGTGGAAGAGGAGAGTGTTTGTGTTACAGTCATCTCAGATTCTGACCTGATCTGGACAATATCGCTCCGGCATGTTTAGCAGGATTGTACCATACTGTTCCAAATTTGTACCGTATATTTTACGTCGTTGAGTTGTACCTCTTGTAGAACAGCGAAATCATCCATTGCATTTGATGCCACTATAAACGTGGTGAAATGTTAATATGTAATTTGAGGATTTGGCATATCTTATATACGTATATTTGTACTGTAATTGCACAAAAATATTTATGAAGACGTTACCAAATTCTTGTGATGTAAAGAACCACTTGTTATTTGTTAAGCACAGTTCAGTTTATCGTATATTTTTTGTTTACATTCAAATTCAAGACTGACAACACATGGTAAGAGTGAGGCACGGAGCAAGAAAACCATGTCAATGATACAGTGTCAAGTTATGGTTGTTCTGCTACACCTTGCATTGCAGTCAATAAGAGGAATATTCACTGATCCTAGAAAGGTTTTTTTTTCGTGATAGTTTAATTCAAATTCGATGTTAATTCAACTGGTTCTAAGTAGTTGTTCTGACAAAAATGAAAATAAGCAAGTGATTTATTCTTTTTATCACCATAAGCAATGATTTCAGTAAGCAAGATGCCTCAGAATCCACTCTTCCGGCGCTCAACTGGAAACGTATGCTACTTCTCTGCTTATTTGCGACTGAATACACATAAACCCCATTTGGTTGGGCTCCGGATCAATCCCAGGAGTAAAGTTAAGGAACAAGGTAAATTAATGTCGTTTCACTATCGTAGTATATTTGTTTGGAACGACCCAACAGCTCAATTCATTGTAACCTCCGGTTCAAAAATAAGGTCGTTATTGTCTATTCTAACTTGTTCCAAAATAAGTTTATTTATGAAAGTATGAAATAAATACAGAATAATTGTATTAGGATTTGATAAGGTAAGAGTATTTTATTTTTTTTAGTTTTGTATTGGTACGAATGTGATAAGTGAAAATAATGTTATTCATAATAGAGAGAGTATTATTTAGATGTAAAAACTATTTGGTACTACTTTGACTTGTTTAAATATCAGATGTGGCAAACGGGCCACCTCCACTGTCGCACCGAAACATGCATGCCATGCTGCATTTTGTAAACATGGAGTGTCGCGTTGGGAGCCAATGGCTTGAGCGCCATGTTCATGGCAATGTCGACCGACACTCGGAGGGGACTGGGAGCCCCCGCCGCCGCCTACGGTCGTCGATCCGCGCCGGCCAAGCCCCGCCGGTGCCCACTCGGTGAGGGTGAGGAAAGGTGAAAGATATTGAGAGAGGGTTTTATAAAGATATGGTCTTACTTTATGCAACATGTATTGTATGAGGTGTGTTTTTTTGAAGAGATTTTATCTACCTAGCATATTATGGTGTATACTTCACTGTAAATGCCCTAAGTGCCAATGGGTTTGCGTGGCGTGGAGCCTCAGCCCAACATGGCGGAGAGAGAGTGTCCCACGCTCTTTTTCACCCAGTTTGCAGAGCTCTGTGCACCCTCACGAAGCATCACGTGCCTTTGCCTCGAGAGCGGCGAAGAACCGACTAGACCGACGCACCGGGAGAGCTCGCAGCCCCGTCGTCGTCCTCACGAACACTGTGCATCGTCCTCGTGAGCTTTGGCCCTCCAGCGCGCCCCCACGCCAGCCGCGCGCCGATGTCTGCCACCCGCCGAGCTCCAGCGCGCCCCGACGCCAACCGTGCTCCGGCGTCCGCCACCCTCCGGTGCGGTCGACTGCCCACTGAGCTCCGACGGGCTCCCCAACGCCCGTCGTGCTCCGCCGCTCTCCGATGTGGTCCGCCGCTCGCCGCCCGCCGGCCACCACCTTCCGTCGTGGTCGCTGTCCCGAGCGCCGGCCTGAATCTGAAGAAGGTGAAAGAGAGATAAAAGGCAGCTGCTAGGTGAGAGAGGAGGGATCTGTGGGAAGAGTGAGGAGGGAGAGGGAGTAGTAGGTTCTATTTAAAGTTCAATTTTAAGTAGCCTGTGCTGTGAAACAGGTGGTTCTTGACTCTTGAAGTGTTTTCATGGCATATGGGGAGCCCTAAGCACCCCTGCAACACATCTTCCACGATACAAGCCAACTCATCTCTGATCATGTTTGGTTGGTGGATGAATGAGATGGGTTGGACTCATGAGAGAAATATTCTTCTCAGATTCAGGTCTAACCCATCCCACCAAAACAGTGAGACGGATCCGTCCCAGGACGACCACGACGTATAGAGGAGTGTTCATTTTATTTAATAAATTTATTTAAAATATATTATTGGTATAAATATATATTCAATTAATTTAGGTTATTAATATATTAATTATAGTATGTAATATTTTATTTTGGATATAAGAGGTAACCTTTATCCCATCTCATCTCGTCAACCAAACAAAAAACAGGTCCAACTCATCCCATCTCATCCCTTCCACCAAACAAAAAACAGGGTCCAACCCATCCATCCAACCAAACAAAAAAATAAAATCAACTCGTCCTACAATCCAGGGATGGAGTCAACCCAACCCACCTTGTCCACGAACCAAACGCATCCTAAGAGCAACTCCAACAGTTACCCAAATCAAGTTTCCCAAATCTGCTGTTTTAGCAAGTTTGTAAACAATATGGAAAAGAGAAAATTGTTTTATCTCTAACAGTTAGGGATATTTAACTTGCCAAAATAGATTAACATCAAAACGGTTGAAAGTCGAGGGAGATCAGAGATTGCCGTCTCTGTTGTCGCTCTCGTCGCCCCAAGCAGTGGCAGCCGCGACGTCCCTCCTGTGCCGGCCGCGTTGCGCCACCCGTGCCCCCGCGCCGCGCCGGCCCTTCAGCGCCACCCCACGATGCCACCGCCCCCGCGATGCCCCGTCCCGCGCTGCCGGTAGTGTTTAGATTGCACTTCTCTAAGAAATGGAGCATGAATGAGCAAATAATATATCAGAACTAATCAACCAAAAAACAAAAAGAAACTTCAGTTTTATGAAATCTTTTCATAGATCACTGGAAGAACATAGGTCAATGCCCAAGATGACAAATCGGATCGCAGCTCACAAGCACCAAACGCTCTATCGATCGAAATACGAAAGATTGGATGGAAGATGCAAACTTTGCCTGCACTTGAGTTGTATTGCACTGATAGAGAAAATGAGAACTAATGATGTTGACATAGTGTACAGTATCTAGATAATCCAGGTGCCACAAAGATTTGATCTTGGTTGAAAACCTCCTCGTGACCACGAATCAAGCGTCACGAGAAAGCCTGAAACTTTCTCCCCTAAACTGAAAAGTAAAAAAGAAGCAAAAGCAAGCACACTTCACACTAGGCCTCAAGGCAGCTCACCTTCCTGTGGTTCTCGACGAGGAGCGGCATCTTGCCTTGCGCTTGGGCACGCAGATGGCGCGGAGGCCGACGAGATCCGGGTCCTCGACGACCTCAATGTTGGACGCCGCCTCCTCGACGACGTTGGACGACTGGTTGGAGCCGGAGCCGGTGGCAGGCGATCCGTCATTCCTCATCATCGCCACGGTGGCGGTGTAGCCGGCCGTGAAGGTGGCGTGCGGCGGAGGGGCTTGAACCGTCGGACGAGCGAGCGCAGGACGGACGAGCTGGCGCGGGGCGAACGGGTGCCGGGGCGTTGGGGCGCCAGACGAGCGGGCGAGCGAGCGAGCGGGCGTCGATGCAGAGGGGCCGATGGTGGCCGGGAACGGGTCTCTGCGGCGGCGGGACGCCGGGCGGTGGCGGCTCGGCTACTGGACGGCAACCAGGGCGACGGGACAGCAACGCCGGGACTCCACGGAAAAGAAAAACGTCGTAGGTGAAATTTCCAGGTGGAGACGCCCAAAGAAACCTACATCTTACTTTAAGTGAAATTGGGACTTCCATATATACGCGTAAACGAGAGGATATGATAAATTGCTAAAATTTAAAAAACTGTTGGAGACAGTTTTTTTACAATTTAAAATTTTAAAAGAACAGAGATAGTAATAGAGAGTTGTTGGAATTTTGCAACTTGGGAACGCACCCATAGACCATAGTACAGTCGCCTCCGCCCGCGTCGGCGAGTGAGCGTCGTGTCATTGACAGATGGGCCCGGCTAGCTAACGGGCGGCCTCTTCTCCGAAATCTCCGCGAGACTCGAAAAAAAAAAAAGGAGAAAATGTGACCTCCGCTTCCGCTCATCCTCTCCCGCCCCAAACCCTAGCAGCCAGCGAGAATGGGGCAGCAGCCGCTCAAGCACGACCGCTCGCACGGCAAGGTGGACGCGTGGGTGACCCCGAAGAGACCGAGGAGCTCCCAGCGGCCATCGGCGCCGCTGAAGGAGCTCGCGACGCCGCTACGGCCCCCGCCCCTGCCCCCAAGCCGAGGTGTGACGATGCGACACCCGCGGCGAGGAAATCCTCGGCGTCCAGCGAGCCCGGTTCACGCGGCGACGCCCCCGGCAGCGACCTCGGGACGGAAGGTGGTTAGGCTCCTCCCCGTCCTCCTCTTTGCTGAGATGTTGCAGACCCCTGTATCTTGATTTTGATAGTCATCTTGGTGAGATGTCAGATTATCCTTTTCTTTTTGCAATAATCGATGCAAGTAGATGGTTGACGTGGAGTAATGCTAAAAATTTATTTGTTCCAACTAGTGCCGATTTTTCCAACCACTAGAGAATTTACACCACCATCTTTTTTGGCTTATGGTTACGGTAACAAGGGATGAAAGCGGTCGAACACGGTCGGAAAACATCTTAACCATTTTCTACTTCTACATTTAAAAACGAAAACGAAATAGGTAAAGCCGAATAAAAAAATGAACACGAACTTACGGAATATCGAGAATTTCGGAAACGAACCAATTCGAACAAAATTATGTCGAACACGGATGGTATACGAAAAAATAATACGGAATAATAAATCATCAGCACACAAATACATGTCTAGAACAATCAATTAAGTAGCAAGTAAATTAAGATATAATTATGACACCGGCTACAGTTTATTATCATCGTCGGTGTTAGGATCAATTTTTATGTTTTTTGCTTCTTCGGTGTTCTCCAAGTTCTCATCACCCTCCTTATTCTTTTCCTATGAATTTACGAAGTGAATAGAAATAAGATATCAGTATCATCCATGTTGTACCATTTTTAGATCAAAGAAGTTATTTTTTTTTAAAAAAAGTAAAGGGCAGCATACACCAATAATTTAGTGTACATCTGCATCAGCAACGGGTGGTCTCTCTTAATTTCGCTCATGAATGACTTGACGTTGCGCTGAGCCAGGCGCCTCGCCTTGGCCGTCACGACTCGCTGCCTCAGTGTGTCCATCTTCTCCTGCAAACGCGCCCCCTCCGCGCCCTCCATGACCCTCTTGATGCAGCCCTTGACGCCGTCCTGGCTCACTCTTCCGAGCCTGAGCCCGACCTCCCAGACCCTCGTGATGTATGCGCAGTTGATGAACTGGTCGCCGGCGACGGGTGATGGCCCAGCTCACAAGATCACACACACGTAGTTGTTTACACACACGGGAAAGAGGCTAACACGCAAATGCAAGGACACGCACAAGCACCAGACGCACACACAAGAATTTTTCCAGCGCTGCACACCAGCGGCTAAAGCGATGCACTCTCAATTCTCCACTTAATCACACACACTAAACACAAGCTGATCACACGGCTTAAATAGCCACACACGCACAACACGTTGGCGCACATCCGGCCACTCACTCCATCACTTAACCACCCACTAATCACTGCACGTCTCTATGCAGCAACAAACTTGACCGCTCCTAATCCCCACGATCACACTAATTAGCTGCACATGCACCACTGCCTAACAACTAATTCCTGCATACAAAGCTCACAGCCACTCGCACATGTTTGCATGCAAAACACCACTAAGCTAGTTGATCCTCTCTTCACGTCACCACGCATTTTGCTTGACTTGGCCGCTCCTCCAAGGCAAACACACACCTGCTGCATGCAGTCACTTGCATACAACTCATGGTTTCACTGATCATACTAACTCACAATGCACTCACGCACTTGCTCCCTACCACATGCACTAGGTAACACAACGACTCAGCAACTCAACTCGATAATAAAATGAAAACAAGATAAATCCTAACAACGGGGTAGCAGAACATGCGAACGGGTGGTCTCCGGAGCTCGACGCTGGAGCCACGGCCTAGGAAGGGTGGCCGCCAGAGCCACGGCCTGGACGCTAGAGCCACCGGAGCTAGACGCGGGAGGGAGGGCGCGGCCACGGCGTGGACGTCGGAGCCGTGGGAGCTGGTGCCGCGGGAGGGATGGCGCTGTCGCCGGAGCCGCGGGAAGGAGGGCACGACCGCCAGAGCCGTGGGAGCGAGGGCGCTGTCGCTGGAGCCGCGGAGGGAGGGGGTGGCCGCGGCCTAGACGCCGGAGCGGCGGGAGGTAGGGCGCGGCTGCCGGACCCGCGGGCCACCGGCGACCGGCGACGATGAGGAGGCCGCCGCCACCCGCGTGCCTAGCCTCGGTCTCCCTCTCGTGCCTCGGTTTGACGGTCTCCCTCTCCTGATGCCTGATGCGCTGTGCAGTTGGGATTTGGGGAGATAGGATTTTCCCAGTATGGGCTAGTATTGGGCTTGGGCTAGGAGTTGGTGGGTCAATTTCGGTTTTAACCGAATTTCAAATACAGAATATTCCGGATAAAATGTAGAAATATAGAAATCGGTCGAACAAGCATAAAACCATTTTTTCGTTTCGTTTTCGCATTCTGAATTTTGTGTTCCGTTTTTGAATTTTTAATATTCCGAATTTCAGTGAAAATACGAATTCGATCGGTTCAAATGTAGAAAACGGTTCGGGATATTTCCGTACCATTTTCATCCCTAATGGTAACAAAGCAAACTTTAAAATTTTAATTTAGGGTTGATTATGATGTTTTTTTATCGTAGTTTTTTCATTGTTTGCTTTTAAATTGCTAAAAACACACATATAAAAAAATTCATAAGTTATTTTTTATTTACAAATATACCGTTTGGTTTTTTTTGCTTCAAAACGCAAAAAAGATGACCCCTCTAGATTTTACTTCTAGTTAAGTAACACTAGCAATGCTGTTAGCACTGTAAAAAAGAAAGCGAAGAAATGTCTTTCTCGTCACTCCCTACCCCCAAAACCTAGCGTGAATGGGGGCAGCTGGGGCGCAAGCATGATTGCTCACATTGCGCACGAAGGTGAACGTGGGGTTGCCTTTGAGCTGAGGTGTGACAATATCAGATGAGCGGGAGGGAACTCCTCCGCATCCGATGATCCCGGGTTCCGAGGTTCACGCGACCGTGGCCCCAGCAGTGACCTTGCCTCTGACAATCAAGGGTCCTGAGCTACTTAGCTCAGTATTGAGCAATTACTTGAAATGCCTGGAGATGTATGCAGATTGCTGTACAGAGCCCTTGCTTGGATACCTAAACAATAATAGCTGTGACCTATTGCTTCAACTACCGTTCACCTTATTTCCCTTCCAACCTCGAGCTACAGTGTGCATACAGATTATTTGATCCACTGGCTCATTATTTTCTATAGCTATTATATTGGGCAACAAGCATTTATAGCATTTTCCTGTGCTGATATCCTTTTTCTTCAAATTCGGGTGCCATGGGAGGATGTAAAAAGGTGAATTGATTAATCTTGCCCTTAACTCAGGTCCAAATGCTTTGTTTTTTGTGACTTTTATCACTTGGTAAGTTGAAAAGTTGTATCTTTGCCTGATGGGGATTTATCCTGCCTGTATGAGCTTTCGTCAAAATACGCCTTTGTCACTTATTGAGTTAAAAAGCTGTATCTTTGTTTTTTTTTTGTGAAATGACCTTTTATGATTTGTGGAAACTGCAGAATCAGATGGCATTGGCTGCTCAACCCCTGACAGCACGAAAGCAATGCTTCAGCAGGATGATTATGAGAAAAGGGAGTACTCTCCGGGTGTGGTTCTTTCTAAGAGTGGTATGTTTTGGTTTTCTGGTTCTCTTTTTTTATATTCATCACATTTAGTGGCCTTACTGATCTTTGAAAATTCTTCTTTTTATGCAGGGGATTCTGCGGTGAAGATGGCATCAGCTTATGTAGACGACCTGCCTGCTGAAGATTTGAGGGACAATGAAGTAATCACTGTGGATAGTGAAGGCCCTAGCAAGCCTCTCCCATCAATTTCCCTTGTTCAAGATGAGGAAGCAGTACGGCTTGCCAGAACTTTTGTCAACGAGCAAGTCAAAGAGTTCATGGAAGGTGTCTCAGAGCCAGGAATCCTGCAGAGTCGTTTGTCGAAAATCACCTCATTCCTTGTTCAGGTGACCTTCCTAAGAATCCTTCTGCGTTGCCTAGCTAGGAAGCAACCCACATGTCAATTATCGTTCTTGTGCAGGCCACCTCTATAGCTGCTGTCCTCCATGATGAAATCCCTCGACAAATACGTGCACAAAGTGCTTTGGTGACCCAGGTTTCAGAGCTTGAGAAGCAGGTTGAGGAGCTGTCCAAGAAGCTATGTACTATTGAGGGGCTTGAGGGGACCAATGCACTATTGAAGGAGACCCAGGCTGCCATGCTGGAGGCACAATCAGACCGAGCGACTACCGTTGCTGCCATGAACAGCCTTGCTATGCGCATGGGAGCATCATTCGCTAGGCTGGGCACAATACTCGATCCCCCACCCAATGTGGTTGATTCTCTGGAGGAGAGCATTAAGCAGATGACAGCCCTGGTGTCTCTCCTCGTCCCTGTGTCTCACAGCCATGGCTCGAGTCTAGCCAGGAGCAGCCTGACGTCTGGGGTTGCGGCATTGCTATGTAGAGGACGGGGCATCAAGAGCCTGCGTGAGCCGTCGGGTATGGATACCCGTCAGTTTGTCCGCTCGCAGGGGCCTGAGTTCCACTCCCTGATCTCTCAAGTTGTTGACTCCATGGAGCAGCGGTTGGCCAAGACACTTGAAGGTGGTGGATGGAGAGATTCTAGAGCTACTGAAGAGTCAGGAAAACCAACAAACAACAATAAAGGAACAATGCCTGAACTGCATTAAGTTAATTACGATGCAGTTTCTTTTGATCTCATCTCTAGTAGTAGTATGAGATGAGATGGGCTGATGGTATCTGTTGTAGATGTAGGGTGTAGCTCAGTAGCTCGCTGACTGCCAGTGTAGTAGCATGTACGAGACCTGGCACTCTGGTTCGGTGACCTTGACTTAGGGCTTGTTTAGTTTCTAAATTTTTTTAAAAAACATCACATCGAATTTTTGGACACTTAAATAAAGCATTAAATATAGATAAACCAAAAAACTAATTACACAATTACGGAAGAAATCTTGAGACGAATCTTTTGAGCCTAATTAGTCCATGATTAGCTATAAATGCTACAATAACAAACATGTGCTAATGACGGATTAATTAGGTTCAAAAAATTCGTCTCGCGGTTTTCAGGCTAGCCATGAAATTCGTTTTTTCATTCGTGTCCAAAAACCCTTCCAACATCCGCTCAAACATTTGATATGACGCTTCTCCCAAAATTTTTCTCAATCTAAACACCACCTTACCTTATCTATAACCTATCCTATCTATGAAGTCATGCAGCCTGACTTGTTTACATATCGATGCTTCTCTTGTCTAATCCATGCATTCATCATCTATCGGTGTCAAATGTTCTATGGAATGCTCAGAAAGCTGCTGTTCTTCTCCTGTTTTCCAATTGCACTAATCTCGTAGCAGCTAATCTACCATTACTCAGTTTTTGTGGTTTTGTCTATCTGCTTCTTGGATGAGCTGAAAGAATGACGCAGAAATCTACTACCAGGTGATTTCAGGTTATAAGATATTTTAGTTTTTTTCCTATATTCATATGGATACTAATAAATCTAGACATATATATTACACATATACGTTGGCTCATAGATAAATATAGAAAAAAAAACCCAAAAAGGGATATGACAGTCAAGCCTTTCCGGCTTCTCTGTAAATCTTCCGGAAGATTTTTATCAAATGTATACTGCCTTTAGTTGGAGACTTTCCTAACAGATTAACAGTACAACGACTGAAGCAGCTGTGTTCCTGTGTTGGTCTTTAAACCCCCCCCCCCCCCCCCAAAAAAAAGAAAAAAAAACTCCCCTTTGTTTGGAAATAGTACTTGTTTTGTTGGAACGACAATGCAGCACCGTCTTGTTTTCAAAGGGTGAAAGCAAATTTCTTCTCTTTGTCAATGGTAAACGCCTTTCATGTTTTTGAAAGAAGGGAATCATGCTTTGTTGAATGAAAAGAATAGTGAATTTCACAAAGCAACATGTTTTATGGTTAAAATTGCAGAAAACCACGAGTATTACGAGTTTATAACATGTGGCACATAATCTCGAGCATTACGATCCTAGTGTTTCACAAACCCCCACTCTATACATGTTAAGTGTGCATTTAATTAAAATTTCTATCTTATAATTTATCTGCAATTTTAATTACTGATTTTCAAATAAAGGTGGTTGGTTTTACCATTTTGTATTTTGAATAATACTATTTTGGGTATCCTAAATTTACATGTGATTTGAATATGGTTTTGACCATTAAATATGTGATTATATACCACATACAAAATACTCATGATTTAATGTGATTTTGGTAATAAAACATGAGATTCTCAAAAAAAATTACTCAATGAAAATGATTTAAAAATACCCATAATACCTAGGGGCGAAGCTCAGATCTAATTATGAGATGGGCCATGTTGACTAGTAATTATGAAAAAAAGTGAAAAATATACATAATTTTAAGACTTTTTATAGGTAATATATAATGTAAACTAGGAATATATCACAATACAAAATGAATAGGTAGATAGCTATACCGCATATGAGATGTATTATAAACAGTGAGAATAAAGTCTAGATAAATAATTAGATACACAAACTAGGCATAGGCAAAATGGACAAAAATATCTATCTTCCATTTAAATACTACATTCATCCCAAATAAATAGCAAAATTTAGCTATCTGTTTGGTCAAACACTTTGTCTAAATACATAGCCAACAAATTGTCATATTTTAGAATGAAGATACTAACATTTTTTAAATTTGAAATAAAGTGAATAGATAAATTATACGTGTGAATTGAGGTTTAGTTCAAATTATAATATTAGCCACCAACTTATATAGATAATATATACACTATGTTCTTAAATTAAAATATACTGATATAATTATTCTGTTTTTTTTTCCAGAGGAAGCTCCCTCCAGCCCCATGGTTGCACCCCTAATAATACCCTTTTGAGGATCCAAAGCCTAATATTACTTTCGTTTCAAATTATAATATATTTTATTCTCTCTAGATTCATATGAAATGCTAATAAATTTAAATACATATACTCCCTCCAGTTTTTTATTTGACCCCTTTGATTTTTAGATCTACATTTAAACACCCGTCTTATTCAATTTTATTATGCAAATATGTAAAATTATAGGTCATTCTTAGCGTTTCTTTAGAAAAAATTAAATCATAACGAAATAATTAATTATATAAATATTTTAAGTAAAATAAATGGTTAAACGTGAAAATCGGCGGTGTCAGATAAAAAAACCTTTGGAGTATATATAAATGAATATAAAGTAGTACAAGCAAATATAAAGAAAGAAGCACAAGCAAATGGGCCTCATAATTTTCTCCTGGAGGCCCATCAAAAATCTCCTCCCGAACTCCTCTTCCCCTTCCCCGTTTGTCTCCCTCCCCCCAAAAACCCTAGCCGCTCGGCTCGTGTCCAAACCCTAGCGAGAGGAGGATGGGGGGATCGCGCCGCAAGCTCAAGCGCTCCCGCACCAAGGTGCGCGTGGGCCTGCCGCGCAAGAAGCCGCGGGAATTCAAGCCGGCCTTCGACCTGCCCGAGGAGCTCGCGGCCGCGGCCGCAGCCGAGGGCGGCGGGCACGCGCCGAGCTGGGACTCGGAGGGCAGCGTGGTGAAGAACTACGCCGCGTTCGGGGTCGTCGCCAACCCCAACCTTCTCGGCGCGCACGCCCGCGGCACGCCGCGCCTCGTCCAGAGCGCGCCGCTCCAGGCGCCGGACGTCGACGCGGCGCGCGCCCCCGTCGACGAGTTCGAGCCCGTCGACCCTGGCAGCGACCTCGAGTCCGACGGTCAGTCTTGCCATTTACCTAATTTCATTTTTGAGAAATTAGAACGATTATTTTGAAGTGGCTAAAATTGACAGTATGATTAACCTTTGCAAAGGCTATACTCTGAGCATCTGAATCTAATATGCTTCGAAAATTGAGATTTTGAGCATTTGTAGGCGAGGGTCACAGACTCACCATCAAGAAATAGGTACTAATCTGATTAGCTCTGAGCTTTAGGCAAGCATATTCGCTGTTACTGACGTGATGCTCAATACGGCAACACTTGATCAACTTTAAACATCAAAATAACAGCAAGAGGTAGTCTAATTAGTATGCAAAATCATTAGTGCGTTATAAACATAATGTTTGGATAAATTACAGGTTATGGTAGATTGGGTTCATCTTCTGTTCAGCTTTCTATCAACAAGAAAAACATACTCCTCCGGTCAAAAATATTTGTCGTTTCGACAAGATCTGGTCCAACATCTAAAGTTCCGACAAGCAATTTTTTGATAAAATAAACTTGTAGAACCTATTAAGTGTATGATGTTACGATAATACTTTTCGAGGAGAATCTATGTATATCATTTGTCTTGTATTGAAACTAAGCATTTAAGACATTAGCAATGGTTGGAAATTTTAGAAGTTAGACCAAATCTTGTCCTAAATGACAAATATTTTTCACCAGAGGGAGTATTGTGTTGATTGGAATTGAACAATATTGATTTCTGATTATGTATCAAATATTTTTAAAATATCTGTATTGATTGTTTACCCAGAGCAAGTGTGACCCATCTCATGTATTTATGACCTTTTGTTTAAGAAATATTAAGGTGATGTGTTGACCAAAAATAGTAAAAGAATTGTGAATAATACACCAATCTCCAATGAAGACAAGTTTACATGTTCTGTTGCTGGATTTTGTTTTGTTTTCGGAGATATGCATTGCATTGCAAAACATATGCTTCTGAGTTCTGATATTTTCTTTCAAAGTGACAACTGTAGTTTTTCCACCTTTCCGATTCAACGGAAGCGTCTAATGTCCATGGCCTGTTTGGTTGTTTGCCTGTAGGCCTTAACATTATTGGAGATGTATTATTTTAAATAACCTTTGCTTTTCCATTATTCAACAAAAACACTTGTCCCAGCTGTACAATCCATTACGTCATCTTAGTTCTTTTATGCTTTCATTGGGCATGCCAACGTATGTCACTGGAAGAAGGACATCATGTTTGGAGTTTAATTGATGTAGTTTTGCATGTTCTTTGGTTAGCAGTTCATGTGAATATCTCATGCATATCATAATGGTCAACACATGCTTTTACTGCCCATTATTTTGTTACTTTAGTTATGCTACAGTGATTTGAACAGGAATATTCTTTTGATCTTTATTTGTGAACATTGATGCTTTGTAATCTCATTCTCCATAAATATCTTTCAAATGTAGATCTGAAATCTGCGCTTGGAAAGCAAAGACGGGATGGGAAATCTGCACCTTTGGAACCACTGACTAAAGTTCAACGAATTTATGTCGGCAGATTAATAGAGAAGCACGGAGATGACTACAAGGTATAAGAAAGCATTCAAATTACATTGGGTGAAATGCACAATTTTTGCTTCTCGGTTGAGTTCATAAGTTATGATCATGGGTACTTAAATTTCGAAAATATAAACTTAGAAAATATTATGTTTGCAGGCCATGTTCATGGATATCAAGCTGAACACAATGCAGCACTCAGTTGGTACACTGAAAAAGCTCTGTGAAAGATATCACGTAGTTGGCAAGAACATGATCCATCCTCTGTAATAGTATCATAGGAGTATTTACAATCTTCTTTCACTGTGTACCTTAATCCTCCCGCTCGAACCGGTGGGAAGAAAATTTTGCCTGTGAAAATTGGTGCATGCAGTTGTTGGAGACGGCTGTTCGAGAAATCAGAAATGGCATGCACTCTGTACCTCGAGGAAAATCATGGAAGTTGTATCAAATTCAGAACGGTTCGACACCTTTGGCTGGAGTGTTGTATCAAAAATATCTGGTGCGATTGTGATGATTATCTATATGCAGTATGAAAAATCTATTAGTTTTTTTTTTTGACTTTTCAAGTAAGTGATAAAAATAGAGAACGAATTAAAGCCTAGCAAGGATTTTGCTTTGACTTAGCTTGGATATTGCTTTTAATCAGACTTTATATATATATATTCTTAGCGATCTGAAAACTAATGCTGAAAAAAAACTTTGATAAAAAATTTTAAAATTAACTCTAAATTTAAGATTAATAATTTAAATTTAAACTTATAAGTATAAGTATTAGATAAATACTACTACCTCCGTTTCTTATTGAAAGATTTTATAGCTTTATCTTCATTTCATATTATAAGCATTTTTTAGTCCTGTCTTATCAATTAATGAATATAATATATATATATATATATATATATATATAGATTTATTGGTATACAAATAAATTAGATAAAACTGTAAAGTCAAACACCGTGAAATGTAGCGAGTCGGGCATTGATGCCCCTCGCTAGCTCGCGACCCTTCTCGTTCCGTGGCGACCCTGTTTTAGCGAGTACCGCTCACGTTTGACGACGGTCTTGATAGGGTACTCCGTGAGAGCCGGACTCAACTGGTTAACGAGTCGCGACCGCGCCGCCGCTTCTTCTTCGCCGTCGGCCGCCCGCCTCTTCTCCCCTTCTCCGGGTTCTCCACCAGCGGCGACCGGCGAGCACCCCGCTGCCCATCCCCAGGTATGCCCGCCCTGCCCTCTCCATTCGCCGCTCCGGGCATTATTCCTCGCCGCCCACCAACCCCCTAGCCATCTCCTCCGCCTTCCCTTTGCTTCTACCCGGCGTCGCCGAGCCCCCAGATCGGCGCCAAGCGTGCCCCGGAAATGGAGTAGACGCCCCCCCCTTCCCCCTCCCCCCGCGAGGCGGGGAAGGCGCGGCAGCCCGGCATCTCAGGCAGGCTGCTCTTTGGTAGGCGCTGGTTGGATTGGACCGTCGATCTTACGATTTTCGCGATCCTTCATCCATGAGGCCCTGCTTCCGTCTCGCGTATCTCTGCGTTTCCTTCGCGTGGACGTTGTGCTTTGGGTTTGGGGGCGGTGGATGTTGAATTAGCTTGGGTTTTAGAGAAATCAGGATCGGCAAATCTGCTTAATGAAATCTGACGCGCAATAAAATTATTAAGAGCTGTAACGCTTCGATAATTTAGCATCTCATGCGAGTTTAGTATGGTCCAGTTACTATCTGACATGATAAACCAGAGATTGCAAAGATGAAGGTTTAAGATCGTGGGGGGGAAGGGGAAGCACGGTGCATTGCTGCTGGCTAATTCGATAATATAAACTGCTAGTGCTTCTAAGCATTGCTGATTGGCTGCCCCTATCCGGTCGTAGTTGCCTTCTCTCTTTTTTTTTTTTGTTCTGAATATTCTTGTTAGTGTGTGATTGCAAGGTTGGGCAATATTCTGTTGATTCAGAGCCACTTGCAGCCTTCAATCCCTTGTTTCCTGGCACCTCCACTTCATGTCCAGATTGCCACCAGCCACCTCTGCCTCTGGGACATTTGTCCTCACCAGTCTTCCATCTCCCTCTGGCTCTGAACACCCACTTCTTTTGACACCTCCACACTATTCGGGGTTGTTGGCTGCATGTAGGGGTGAAAACAGGGCGGGTATTTTCCGACCGCCCGCCCGCCCATATTAATTCGGGACAAATCTGGGTCATCTATTTGGGTACCCAGGATCTTACACGGATTCAGAGCCGAATTCGGGTATTTTTTTGCGGATACGAGATCGGGTTCGGGAGGGCAATACCCGACGGATACGGATTATCTGGTATATATTGCGGATAATACCCGGATATCTATTTGGATAATTATCCAATTTAATGGTGGCATTTTCAGCCTTTCAAGGCCCAAGCCCAACAAGGAACCCTAGTCCTTTGTCTCTCTCAACGGGGTCACGATCTCACCTCGTCCTCAACTCCTCACGCAACACGCACCCAGGCGCACAGAAACCGTCCGCCGACGCCCAGCCTCCCACCTCCGGTCCGGCCTCCGCCTCCCGCAGCCAAGGCGCCGTCCGCCGCCCGTCCAGCCTCCGCCTCTGGTCGCCGGAGCGCGTTCGGCCAGCATCTGCCCCGCCACCGATGCACCATCCGGCCAGCCTCCGCCTCCCCCCACCGAGACGGCGTTCGGCCTCCACCTCCCGCCGCAGCGACACCATTTGGCCGCCGCCTCCCGCCACCGAGGTGCCGTCCTCCTTCGCCCCACCGTCGAGGCACCGACCGGTCTCAGCCGCACGTCACCGATGCTGGGCACCAACTGATTTTCATCACCGATGCTAGTGGTGAACCTGCATCTCGATTTTCTCCGTTTTATTTCCCTTTTTTAACTGACCTTAATTTCTACTTCAGCTAGAAACAGAATGTTACAGAACTGCAACATTGCATCCCCTAATTAATCAGATCCAAAGCTTATCATATCCACTAACACAGAGAAGAGTAAGTGATCACCTAGCAGCAGCAGCCAACAGTATGTTTGCTCTTTCCATTTAGTATTAATTAGAAGTTAGAATATGATTTCAGCACATATTTTTTAGTTCCGAACTAGTGTTTGTCTTGTGATGTTTAGTTGTAGGATAAATATGGCTAGTGGTGAAGCAAACATGAGTACTTGTGCTAGCACATGAGCTTCTCCGGCTACTATGCTGCTAGCCCCTAATACAGTTGCATTTTGGTTATATGCTAATGTTCAATAGCTATTGTCTATGTGGTATATATGGTTATTGTTTTGACTTGATATCCGCATAAATATTCGTACCCGTGAGTGTTCGTATACGTCTTTGTACGTATTTGTATCGTATTCATACCTGCTATTATCCGTGATTGTATCCGTATTTGATAATATCCGTATTTGATCCGAATCCGATAGTAAAATGTGGGTTAGGATATGGGAAAGACGAAATCCGACCGAACCCAACCCGTTTTCACCCCTAGTTGCATGGGCATTTCTTCTTTGGTTCGTCAGTGCAGCTTATTAGTAAATTCACATGCTAAACTCTGCATCTTGTTTGCATATTGCTGTGCTAGAGTTGATGGGATGGTCGGGTGATGATCTAGTAATATTTTCAGGTCTGACAAAATGAAGTGATCCTTAGATACCAGTACCATTAAGTTAGCAACCCATTCAACCATTTGTCTTGGTTTTCTTTTTTCTTTTCCCTAGAAATTGATATGCCTGCTAGATTGTGCACTGCGAGTCTGTAATCAGAATTGCTTCTCTTAAAGATACCTTGTAAGAAGATCATGGAGTCATTCAACGAATAGCTGAATAACAAATTAGATGGATTTTCTTTTGTTGTTTAGCAGTATCAGTAAGTGAGCAACCCATTGTTCAACCATGTGTCTTGATTTTTTAAAGAAATTGTTTGTTAGATTGAAGTGCCTATCAAATTCTCGACTGAAATATTGTTATCAGCATTGCTTGTTCTTCCTGTTACTGACTTACTAGCACTTCTCCTTTTAAAAATAAAAATGAACTTGCTAGCATTGCTTGATTCTGATCTATATTTGCATTTTGTTATGGCTCCACAGGTTAGCATTTGAGAGCCATGGCAAAGCATCATCCCGATCTCATCATGTGCAGGAAACAGCCTGGCATTGCAATTGGTCGATTGTGTGAGAAATGTGATGGCAAGTGTGTCGTCTGTGACTCATACGTGCGCCCATGTACACTTGTCCGGGTCTGTGATGAGTGCAACTATGGCTCCTTCCAGGGAAGGTGTGTCATCTGTGGAGGGGTTGGCATCTCAGATGCCTACTACTGCAAGGAGTGTACTCAGCAAGAAAAGGATCGAGATGGATGCCCCAAGATTGTCAATCTTGGAAGTGCCAAGACCGATCTCTTCTATGAACGGAAGAAGTATGGTTTTAAGAAGAGATGATCAGGAAGATGGATTGTCCGGTCCTTTTGGCCCTGCTGTGATTCTTTCGCGGTGATATAACTGTTGAATCAACAGCTTTGCATTCATGATCTGCTTTGATACTAATATGAGAGGACATCACTGAGGTTTTCTGTAATGTTACCTGTATGAAACGTTCTAGATTCGTAAGGATGCATATGCACTTACGCAGTACGTACCTGAAGTTTATGACCATGATCGTTGACATGAAATGTGAACTGAGATATGGAGCACTTTTTAGTCTTATACTACATGCATTAGCTGTTTGAACGACCTGATAAGGTTGTAAGCTGCTGGAAGTTTAGAATGTCACGATCCTTTAGTGTGTGTGTATATATATTACATTTATGTTGTCCTGAGTTCTGAGTCCTGAGAGATGCAGGGCGAGCTGCCTTTCTGTTCAGCCTCAGGCTCAGCTTACACCGTTCTTCACTTGTGCATGTGGAACCTGAAGATGCAATGCCCCCAAGGGAGAAAAGAAGAATGTAGCTTCTCAAATTTCTTTTGTTTTAGTTATTTTTGGGGGAGAGATTTCTCACCTTTTTTACAGGAAATTTATACTCTTTTATATAGATAATAGATGGAAGCAGACATATTTCTACCACCAAGAAACACATTAGGAGTTAATGTTTGGCTTTTTTTTTATGAAAAAGCTAAACTATATATTTGCAAATGTAAAATAATTTATGAATACACGTATTTCTAGCGATTGAAAGTCATGGATGGAAAATAAATTTTGATATAAAACCTTCAAAATCAAATCTAAATTTAAGATTGAAAATTAAAATTTTTGGCTTATCAGCATAAGCAAGATGGGGGTGTAGATGATTGTGACCCTCTGTAATAGTATAACATCTCCCGTACAAGGCAAAGCTAATACGCACATTAAGCGGCCATATGTAATATTACCTGAGTTTCAAGTTATAGCATGTTCTGGCACTTTGTTTCACATTACAACATATGTTGTCACTACTAGTAAATAGTAAATGGAAGACACATACATAAAACATTATACAAGAATTGAATGAATTCAGAAAGGGTGTGAAACGAGACGAGAGTACAAAATTTCCCGTACGAACAGGCCTACTTACCATCTTGTGGCCCACTAGATTACAGGCTTACAGCGAACGAATACGACCCACTTAACGGCTAAGAGTGAATTCAGACCACCGAAGCCCATGAATGAATTCGGCCCACTTAGTTCTGGCCAACGAATTCGGCCCGAGTGAACTGAGCCCACCTCTTCTCCCCATCAATGAATTCAGGAATAAGTCCACGTTACGTCCCTCAACATGATGTCGAGTCTGTATTTCATTCCTCAAGTCGAATACTAGATATATGTACCCCTTATGTTACAAAAATCATCCAGTATAGGTCCCAAGGTTGTATGGACCCAAATTGACCCCTGTTTTACTTACGTGGCGCATGGTGGGACCCACTTATCAGTGGCATTGGAGGAGGTATTAAACAATGTTAGAAGTTAGAACAGATAGAAGCATGCCAACCATTTCTCTCTCCCCGTGCTTGCTCCCTCCAAACCCGGCCACCGCCGTCCACCCAGTCGTCACCTCGGTCGCTGCCACGAGACGGGCTGCCGCCCCCGCCACCCACCGTCCCAAGACCGGCCGCCGCCCACCCGGCCGTCCCCTCGGCCACCGCAAGCCCAAGAGGGCCGGAAACCTCAAGACGGAGGAGGCTTCACCGGAAACCCAAGACGGCCGACGCCGCTATGCCGGAAGACGTTGCCATCATTGGGCCGAGAAACCCCACCGTCTACTGCTGGTGTGCACGTTTCCTCTCTCTCTCTAATCTTCTTGCTACTTGTTCATCATCATAGCTGAATAGTCAGCAACAAGGTACAACTCGCCTATGACTGCCTCTGATCTAACCTTTTGGTTCCTGGTGTGACTACAGGGTGGTCATCAGTTCACTGGACCGATGAACTAGCATGATCCAGCATGAGATGTAATAATCAATCGAGCAGAGGACGATATGATGGTAAAGGAAGCTAGCTGGCTAACGTGCCTAAGGCTTCATGCATCCGTTGTGTTTCATCCGTACATGTGTCCTGTGTGTAGTGAGGTGGTCATCGGCGTGCATTGTTCCTTTTTTTTTGTTGATCACGTATGCTCGAATAAATCTTGCTTCTACATGCAAGGCCCCCGCTGCGGATGAAAACGACGAAGCCGCTGATGCGAACAGCGTCGCTGATGATGAAGAAAACGACGGTGCCGCTGATTCGAAGAGATGCACCGATGTGGCGCGCCGCTGCTCGTGCGAGATCATGCCGGTGAGCAAGCACGTGCGCCCCGTCTGCTCGTACTCCCGCTTGTTTGCCACTCGAGGACTAGCTCGCGCACCTCAGACACCAGCGCCACGCTCCTAGCGTCGCCGGACAGCCCCGTCGGCGATCGGGCCAGCGCCTCCTACCGGCAGGTGAGTATTGCCTTCGCCGCCGCGTACGCTCCACGCTCGCCTGCTTCTCGCACAGCCGCGATGTCTTCGGTTGTCCCCACGCGGATACACTCTCGCTCAACCTTCATGGACGGCTCCAGTCGGTGGTCACCTCCACTGGCCTTTCCACAACGGTGTCCACGCCGACGACGACCATCGACTGCCGAGAAGAGGGCGTTGATGATGGGGCACCGGGAATCAGCGGGGAGAGCGCGAGGTGGCTGGTGTTTCGTGGCAAGTCGCTGACGGACTACATCCTCATGCGGCGGTCGTCGTCGATGAGGAGGCCACGTGGCGGCGCCACGGGATTGGGGTGATCCGATGCCACCATGCGGCGCCTCAGGCCCAACCCTCTCTGCTGTATGGCCCTGGCGAAATCTGAGTCGGAAGCCGACGATGATGAGGAGGAGACGACGACGGAAGCAAAGCCGAAGTCGACGTCAGGGACCCAACGACACTTAACATGTGGGTCCCACCATGTGCCACATAAGCAAAACAGGGGTCAAATTGGGTCCATACAGCCTTGGGACTTATACCAGACGGTTTTCATAACATAAGGGGTACAGATATCTAGTATTCAACTTGAGGGATGAAATACAGACTCGGCATCATGTTGAGGGACGCAATGTGGACTTATTCCATGAATTCATCCATAGCGAATTCGGCCCACCCAATTCCGTCAACTAATTCGGCCCACTGAAGTCGACAACTTAAATCAGCCCAGTTGATCCTTGTCACCGAATTAGTCCCACCAAGTAAATTCGGCCCACCAATTCCACATCAGTAAATCCAGCCCACAAGTGAATCCGCGTGATGTAGTTCCGGCCCGCCACGACTCAAATCAGGCCCAACTCAAAGAACAAATTGATGATAAAGAAGAGGCCGTGATTGGTATAATCTATATAGTGTATAAAACTATAAATACGCCACTCCAAGCTGGATGACGTGTTAAAATAGTACAGATTTTGGAAATACGTTTTGAAATAATTTATTTTTAAAATAAATATAAAAGAGGTGCATTTAATAAAAAAACTCCCAACTTAATTGGGGCCGTACGTGCATAACTCTACAAAGTAATTCTTCTGAATTCATTTTAATTTTCTTTGGACACTTATGATCTCTCTACCTTCTCATATCCTGGTTTTCCAATTCATCGGTGCTGTCAACTGTCCAGCTCATGTGTTTAGTTCCCTTTAATTATCACATTCTGGAGAGAAACTTGGGATAATCACATGCGACATTCCGATAATTCGTTTGCATAACTTGAAATGAGGTTTTATTCAGACATCAGCGGACAATCAGTATTTAACTATAGACTTGTCTTTGTTCCATCTGATTATTCAACTTCTAAGTGTGAGAAATGGCAAACAATAACAAACCTATCAAAGAAACATTTCTTCCAACTGAATATCATGACAGTCAGTGTCCTTGTTTCTTCTTCTTCCTCAGCCAAAAACCATGCACACCTGACAAGCTCAGATATCAGCATGCTCATCATCCTCATCGGGACTAATCATGTTTCCAATGTTAATCCCAATTTCACTCTTCAGGAACTTGGAGTACCAGTGAGCAGAGAGCTTTGGCTGCCTGGGAAGGCTGGGATCCTCAAAACTGACAAAGTGCAGGCCAAATCGCGTACGGTATCCTGCTAGCAGCTCAAACACATCCAGGAATGACCAAACAAAGTAACCTTTCACATTAGCTCCATTCCTGCAGTAACCATATAATTCTTTTAAATATACCCTCGAATCAGTGACGGACCCAGAAAAAATATTAGAAAGGGCTAGACGAAATAGAGTAAAGATCCATAAACACTGATATGTACTTTCAGCTTTTATTCTCTTTAGTAATATCAAAAATTTTGTTAGAGGGGCTAGGGGGGCTTCATTGGTGCCGACCGGGTAGGAGGGGCTGAAGCCCCCTAGCCCCGGTGATAAATCCGCCCCTGCCTCGAATGATTCTAAGCCGTTCATTGCTTTAGATTCAATTCAACGGATCTGATTTTATTACACATCCACCGCAGTAGGTGTAGTAAAAGTTTTAATGAAGTTCAGATAAAACCATCACGTACTTATCAAGTAACTTCAAGGCAGATCACTAATTTACCTTAGTGCAGCTAACGTGCTCCCCATGTAGAGACTCAAGTACTCCACTCTTTCAGTGTCATTGAGCGAATCGTCCTTAGAGGGCTGCCCAGAACCTAGAAAATGGTAAATGGATGAAGAGCAAAGAAAATTTGTATCAGTTAAGACGTCAATGAAATTACAATTTTACATGATACATGGAAATTTTTTTACTAAGTTAAAAGGCTCAAGTGGTTCAATTTCTACAGAATTTCTTTTAGATAATGGAAGTTTTATTCAACTCAATCAATTACAGCAAGGTGATACATTTGTGCACACAGTTTTTACTTAAAAAGCAAGAGAACTTCCGAAAGATCTGCAGAGCAAGCACCATATACTTTTGAAATATTGTAATGTGGGAAATGCTAACATACTTGAAAAGGTAACGAAATGTGCCATATTTTCTAGTATAAAACTTGATCCATCTAAATACTAGGTATCTTGAATTAAAAAAAATATTGTAAAATTTTGGTACCTTCAGATATTGTCGAAGGACCCTAACATTTCTCTTGTAATTAATATAATCACATGATAGTATGTCACTGATCAAGAACATCATGTGGCTATCTATCTGTGGAATTGAGTATGAAAACCTACCATTTTCTTGAACATAAACAGGAATGGCTTGGTATGCGTCCCTGAGGTATTCCAGCATACATTGCAGCCCCTTCGGTTCGGTTAGGAGCTTGGTAGGGATAAATTGTACCAAAAAGGCAAAAATTGAAACAGAAATGTTTAGTATCTCTGTAGAAGGGAAAGAAACATTCATGTAAGTTTTCTCCATCGAATAATTGATATGTAGTTTGATAAGTGCAAGCAGGGGAAATAAGTTAAAATACCTTATCAGACGGTGTATCATTCCTCAAAACTGAAACACAAAAAGTCAAACGAACAGTCATAATAGATAGTCAAATTGTGTCATGTTTTTTTGGAATAAAAATTGTATCTAGAGTCCTTTTTAGGGGTGTTTAGATTGAGAAAATTTTTGGGAGAAGTGTCACGTCAAATGTTTAACTGGATGTCGGAAGGGGTTTTTGGACACAAATGAAAAAATGAATTTCACATCTAGCTTATAAACCGCGAGATGAATCTTTTGAGCCTAATTAATCTATCATTACCACATGTTGGTTACTGTAGCACGTATGGCTAATCATTGACTAATTGGGCTCAAAAGATTTGTCTCAAGATTTCTTCCATAACTGTGCAATTAGTTTTTTAGTTCATCTATGTTTAATGCTTTATTTAGGTGTCCAAAAATTCCGTGTGATGTTTTTGAAAATTTTTTTTGGAAACTAAACAAGGCCTTAGATAATGGAAATATGACACTTCTATAGTTGTGAAAAGATGCTCATGCATCTCAGTTCACAAGACAGTCAGATTCTGATGAGTGTGATATGCCATTATGCAGTAAACATGCTTTGTTTCACCCCAAAATTAAAACTTTCCTCTGAATTTTACAGCCATGTCAGCTTTGTAGTCCCGAAGGTTGGTCTTTTCTCTGCTTGATCCGTCGCCGATGTACACCGACGTGTAATGGTTGATACCAATGAAATCAACACTCCCACGGATGAGCTCAGACTGTTCTTTTGTGAAGGATGGGATCCTGGACCCGGCTCTCTTCTTCATGATTTCAGGGTAGTCTCCATACACCAAGGGGTCCAGTATCCTAACACAAGAATGATCACATTCTAAGTCTCCTCCTGATCATCATCTGATAGCATGTAGAATTTGTATATGACCAACAGATTCAGCAGCTCGAAGGAGGAAGAGAAGATGGATCACTCACCAACCGATCGTGAAGTCCAGGACTCTCTGAGTTGCTTGGATGTCTGCAGAGCTGGGCGAGAACGGGTAGGACCAGTAGCTGTAGAGGTTGATACCAACGACGCCCTTCTGCTTAACCTGCAATGTTGTTGATGGATGTTAGTAAACAATGATCGATGTGCATGGCTCTTCTTCTTTTTTTTTCTGAACTTCTGATCATGATCTTTTAAGTGTAGCGAAATCTCGAGCTGTCTTTCAGTTCTGAAATCTGAAATTCAGTCAATCAAGTATAGTTCGTGGTAGGTAGGTAGGTAGGATGTGCTCCTGGCCAGAAATATCGAAATGTTTAGGTGTAGCATAGCAAGAAACAAACCTGTCCAAATTCAGCGAAAACATGTTCAATTTTTTTAAAAAAAAATTCGTTCTTTGTATCCAAAATTCTGAAAAATACTGTCCCACATGAATTTTCTTTTCGGGGTTCTCTCCCGCACTGACCTGGTACTTGTCCCTGTACAGCCTGACAGCTGAGGCATGCGCCAAGATGAGGTTATGAGCGACGACGTACGGCTCCACGGTGGAGTCGCCGGCGGTGCAGTTGGCCCCGAACGGCGGCGAGCAGCGGCACGGCGGGAAGCCGCCGCCGTCGTAGGCAGCGAGGGCGATCACGTTGGGCTCGTCCAGGGTGGTCCAGTGCCTCACGCGGTCGCCGAACTCCCTGAAGCACACGTCTGCGTACGCCGTGAAGTCCTGGCTGCTCAACATCGAATTTTTTTTTTCAGAGCTTTTCAGATGGCAAATTCTTGGAGAAGAAAGGGTTAAGAAGCGGTGAGGTGATGGCATCGACCATCTTACATGGCCCTTGGGCTGAGCCAGCCATGGTACTCATCTTCAAGAATTTGGGGGAAATCCAGTTGGTAGAGAGTCACATGAATCTCAATCCCTGTAGCACAATCAGAAATGGGTGATGCAAATGCAATGGTGCAACGGTGCAGTGATGAGTATGCATTGGTTGATATACAATCTCTAAGTTTTCATAAAAAAACTAGGGGCGCCAAAATTTCTAGCAACTGGGGACAATTTGAATCCAAATAGCATTTTTCTAGTATAGGCACTGGCTGTTAATTTATATGAATTGAAAGAAACTACACTTTCTTCCTCCAAAATATAAATATTTCTATAAATCAAATTTTGTATCACAATATAAACACTCTTACATATGTTCCCACGATTCTCATGATTCTAATAATTTCGAAACCAATCATGTGCTTGGAAGGGGAATCTAATCAATTTAACATGAAAAAAAATTGACCATTGAAGCAACTTAAAAAAATATTTTGAACTAACCTTAGTATTTGTTAAACAACATGGAAATGTTTATATTTTGAAATGGAAAGAGTATTATATATGTGAAATATATTCTGAAAAAATCAAGTAAAAGGGAAATGGTGTTTTTTTTGTCTTATGATCATAAACAGAGTAACTGAAATCCTAAAATTTTGTTTCAAACTACAAATCCTTAAAATACAACATTGTCTGTTTAGAATTACCCCTGCTAACCAACTCGTCTATCAGGTTGTTGTAGTACTCGAGCCCATTAGGATTGATGGATCCTCTTCCTCCTGTGTGGTCATGGAAATAAGAGATTAAAACTTAGGGAGTGTTTGGATCCCTACAATTTTTTTTAAAGTCCCTGTCACATCGAATGTTTGGGCACTAATTAAAAGTATTAAATATAGACTATTAATAAAAACCACCACATACTCTGGACTATTTCGCGAGACAAATCTATTGAGCCTAATTAGTCCATGATTAGTGAAAGCGATGCTACAGTAAATATTTGCTAATCATAGATTAATTAGGCTTAAAAAATTTGTCCAATAAAATAGCTTTTATTTATACAATTAGTTTTGTTATCGATCTATATTTAATACTCTTAATTAACGTTCAAACATCCGATATGACAAGTGACTACAGAAAGTCCTTGGGTCCATACACCATCTTAAACACTTAACAGTAAGGCTAGACACTTATTTTTTTTGCCAAATATGAACTTTTTGCAGGTCCCCAAATGAATTTCTGTTAGTATATGTTTTTCTTACTTGGAATAAGCCTAGACCAAGAAATGGAGAACCGGTAGGCCTCCAAGCCAGTATCACTCATCAACTTGACATCCTCCTGAAAAGTTCAGATATACACTTCCAATTACTTGACGTGGCCAGTATGTGTACAGATCGTACAAAGAGAATTAAACAAAATACTGTTAAATTCTACCTTTTTTTATTCGATAATAACAACAATTTCAACTTAGCTAGAAACTGTACTATAAAAAATTAAATACATTGTGCCATCAAGAGAAGAAATACGAGCCATGCGTTATCTTATTTTAAAAAGGGATCGGTGAGTATCCATATCAAGTACTGTACTACTGGTAGAGTGGTAGGTAGAACGTTGTTCCAAACTTCCAATCCCTCAACCACTAGCTTGTAACTGGAGGGACAGGTAGTACGTTAAGCACGGATTTTTAAAAAATAATTTTATTATTAAATCTTTTAGATAAATATTTTTACTATCTAAATCGTCTTTTGACTACGTCACCTTGTCTAGTGTAGCAATCGTCTTTTGACTACGTCACCTTGTCTAGTGTAGCGAGACAACACTATAACGCCAGTCAGCCTAGCGTGATAGTCCTTTGTGCAGGTGTTATGACCGAAAAGATTCGAATTAAAATATTTATCTAGAAAGTTTTATAATAAAATTATTCATTAAAAATATTTGAAATAAAAAATTCGCTATGCACCCATAAAACTCAACAAATCCAAGAACAAACAAGCTGCATTTAACACTACAAATTACAATATTTTTTATATCATATAGTAAGACTTTCTTTGTGCCATATCACATAGCCTTTCACTATTTAATTAGTCCATGTATATGATGCATATATGTGTTTACATATATTAGCGTTGTATAGAAAATTTTGTACCGTGGAACGGGTGAAGTATTTTTTTAAGCTCATCGAGCCTCGTATACTCCATTAATAACTTCATCAACATCCGTACAACAATCGTGCGTACTCCCTTCGTTCCAAAACAAATCAACTTTTTAATTTATTTTAGATACAATGTTTGACTCTTCGTTTTATTAAAAAAATTACGATTATTTTTATTATATGATAAAACATAAAAAGTATTTTATGTGTGATTAATTTTTTTAAGTTTTTTAAATTTTTTCAAATAAGACAGATGGTTAAACGCTCGACGCATAACCCAAACGTTGGTTAGTAGTTTTTTTTTTTGACCGATGGAGTACCTTGTATTTGTGGTAGCCGCCGGCGGCCTGGTCACCCGTGCTCTTGTCGGACATCCTCCCTGCAACCATCACATGCCCACAATCACATGAATATAAAATCCCAGATATTGATACAGCATGCCTCTCACTATTTTCCTTTTAGCTTGTATGCCGCTACCAAAACTTAAATTTCAAAGTTTAATTTTTTAAAGTTGATTTAGAGTTTGTTATCATACATTATTCTCCCACACGGACAAACCGTAAATTACACATCTATAAAAGTTATTATATAAATTATCTTTTGCTTGCTTGCCCTCCCTTTGATTCCAAATACAAATCATCTTATGCTTGTTCACAGGAATCAAGAAAACAATTTAGGGGCCCTTTGATTCAAAAAAAATTCATAGGAATTTTAGAGGATTTCATTCCTATAGAAAATTTTCCTATGAAGCCATTTGAATCAAAGGAATGAACCCTATGAAATTCTTATGGAATCTCTCTTCCCATATAAGTTTTGGAGGAAATTTAACAATAGAACCTTAAGGAAAAAAAATCCTTTGAGTCTTTACCTCTCCTCAAATTCCTGTGTTTTTCCAGTGGTCCAATCAAACGGTCATTCCTACGTTTTTCCTGTGTTTTGCAATTCTCTGTTTTACACTTACATTCCTATCAGAATCCTATGTTTTTACTATTCCTTCGTTTTTTCATTCCTGTGATTTAAAGGGCCCTTAAAGTAATTTATTATACTAATTAATTTAAAGTATATTGGGAAAGACAAAACTATTTGTTTATGAGTAGGGTTACACTATTTGACAAGGGTAAATATAAAAATATTTTCTCAATGTTCTAAACAACTTGAGAAAAATATTGAGTGTTAAAACAGCTCGATTTGGATTCATAAGGAGTAGAAACATTTTTTTAAAAAAAAACAGTATGGAATAAACTGTGCTTCAACTTATGTCTAGCTAGTTAGCATGATCAATCGTATATGGATTTATAACACAATATAGTATTAATTACGTAATTACGTGATGAAATTAAGATAGATGACCTGCATGAGTAAAAGTGTCCCAGATGCTTTGGGTCCTTCCATCTTCATCTGTAGCCCCCTCATACTATAATGTTAAAAGCAAAAAAACGACATGCATTTAATCAACAGCTAGCCAAGGCTCCAAGAAAGAAAATTAGTAAGTGATCCAAAAGTATACATTTTTTTGGTAATAGGAAACATTTAGTATATGTCCAAAGAATATGACACATGTATACATATACAATCTAATAAATGATCATTTCATAAAAACTGATCAAACTTTCTAGCTCCATGTCAGCATGTTACGAATGTGCTGTCTCTGTTCCATAATATAAGACTTATTAGCATTTTCAAGATTTATATAAATACTAATAAATCTATATATATCGTATTATATCCATTGATCCATGGATATAATTTTAGAGAAGATTATAAAGTTTTGCAATATAAAAGGACTGATTACCTGGTAAGCTGAGGTGCCGGCCCCAAAGACGAAGTCCCTCGGGAAATCCTGCCTCGTGAAGTTGAGAGCTCTCGCCGCCGCCGCCACCTCGCCTGAGCCTGATCGCCATGGCGCAACGGGCGGCGCCGGCAGGATCAGGAGGAGGAGGAGGAAGAAGAAGAAGAAGAAGAGAGAGAGAAGCCAGCCGGTAGAGTTAGCAGAAGAGGAGCAGGTGGCCATGGCTACTTGCTTGCCTACTCCTACCTACCTCCCTCCCTTTCTTCTGTCTTGGTCGATCGTTAGCTAGAGCCTAGAGTTAATTATTTTATACGACGCTGATTAGATTAAACGAGTGACAGAGATTGAATGAAGACCCTTCTCCAGTTCGTCGTTATTTAATCTTTATGAACAGAGATCGAAACATAGTCTAGGACGAAGACGACACCGACGTCGGCATGCAAAATGGGTCTTGTGTTTTCTGTACATAATTGTTTCATCACGTCTAAATTAAGTGACAACCAATTAAGGTTGAAATCCTGATCTTTCACGAAAAATGTAAAATTCATCTGTAAACATTAAAACCGGAACTAGATAGTCACCCCTAAAATTTTCACACAACTAAATTGTCATCCCTTGGCCTAGATTCTAAACAATATATGTGTAAGACTGAAAAATAAACCACGATGAAAAAACTCTAAAATCTACTTTATATTTAACGTTAAAAATTTAAATTTTAGCTTTTAAGTATAAATAGAAGTGAAAAGATAGGCCTGAAAGTGGTTTGAGATGGCATGACTTTGTGATTTTAAGGCTAACAAATCTTTTGAATTTTAAAAAGATAAATTTTACATTGGTCCTTCAAAAATAAAACTGTTTACGTTTGGTCATCAACTCTCAAACTGTCCAGATTTCAACTCTGAGTCCAAACCGGAGTGGTATTTTTTTAATAGCATGACGCCTACGTCTAAGAGTAATAACATCAATGTACCAATACATAATAAACAACTATACAATAAAGAAAAGAAAATAAAGAAAATACTAAAACGTACATGGTAACCTTGCTTCCTTTTCCTCTCTCTCCCCCTAGTTGCTAGCAAGAATCTAGAGTTAAATTGCTATAAGTAGGATGTGACATGGCGTCAGCGTCACATCATCGAAAACCACAGCGATGGTCTGAAGAGTTGAGCGATAGATTATTTTTTGAGGCATTTCGAACAAAATATACGATGTTATAACATAGATTAATCTGATTTTGTTTTGTTCTTAGATGCCTGTTGAGCTGAGCGTTCGGGTCTTCAAATTTCAGAAATTTCGGGTTTACCGCTCGGGTAGGTAGGACGTACTTCTAGCTTGTATTTTAAAAAACTTACAGAATTAGCAAACGTTTGACAAAATATAGAGAAAACATGTTCAAACGCTCGTTTGTCAAAATTACTATCAAAGTCAACAGGCAGGCCACGATGCATTCAACTCGTTAAGCTCACAATTTACAAGCCAGCTCGTTAAGAAAACAGGACAAGCCAAGCGAGCTCGATCTGACGCGTTAGCTCGCTTAATTGGTTCATAGTTAGCTCGACTCAGCTCGTTATAAAATGGCATGGTAACGAGTTAAGCTAATGTTTCATGTAATAGCTCTTTAGTCGTAACGAGCCAGCTCGTAGTAGCTCGCGATCCCATTCCAGGCTCCCAGTGTCGTTGACTCGTAGTGCCGCCATCACCAGGGGGGTCGTGCAGTTTTGCCCTGAGCCATCTTCTCCGTAGCAGCGCCATCACCAGCCGACCTATCCAGCCAAGCCATGGACAAGAAGAATGAGCACTGAGCCACTGGTGGCACCAAATTCCGATCAGGGAGCAAAAATGGTTGAGGTCTTGAGGACCTATGATCAGTTGCTTGCATGCTTTGTTGCATTTGCAATTTTGCATAGTTGATATTTGATACTCAGTATAATTTGGATTCATCCACTTAATCTCTTCTCGTGTAGGAGTACCCAGTACCTGAGGGAATAGCATGTTAAATTAGAGGTAAACAACTAACAGGGAGCGATGTTGATGGGCACAAGATAAAATTTTTACCTTGATGATTTCAACAAGCTGATCAACAGCACCGTCTGCAGAAAATAGAGGCTTTTGAAGCCAAAAAAAAGGATAAAGCTTAGGTAGGCATTTGCAGTGAGCTGGATGATCCAAAAGCCTCATGTAAATAATGTGATCACTTACCTTCCCCAGAAGAAGTTCAGCAAGAACACAACCTGCAGACCAAACATCAATTGTCGTTGTTATTCAGTACCACCAAATATGACCTATGGTGCTCTGTAATACCTTCAGCAGATGTAAGAAACATTCGGTTCTCCTTTTACCAATAAAGAACAGCACACGGATTAGGTACCTGGTCCAGACGGTGCGAGGGGTGGCGGTGGTGGGTTACACCCAAAACTCTTATATACCATATCACATAGAGAAAATAACAAATGATAAACTATTGTACTAACTGTAATTGAAACTGGACAAAAGAATGTAAACAAGGATTTTAAATCCAGTTAACCTGAGGCCATCAAAATGGTTACACCATGTCATTTCCAGAAGACCACAACGCTTAACTGATACCATTACTGATACTGACAATGACAACCATGACCATCAAACCACCTGTCAATTGGCTCTTATAATGTTAGAACTTGGGGAGTTATTGAACACAACATGCAAAATAATCAATCCACTCCCAAATCCATATCGAGCAACAAGATGTATGCATTCTTCCGTTGAAAACTGAATTCTAGGGCAAACATAAGCCTCATCGGCAGATCTTCCCAGCACAGTTAACACGATCAAAACCGACCCACAAGTTTGAAGAGAACACAGAACTTAAGTTGGATCCTAAAGAATTCGATGGCTATTTTTCATGAAACAGGGTGACCCACTGCACTGCTATCGCAGAATAAGCCAGCAATGGATGGAGGGCCAAAAAAATTCCAACAAGACTATCATGCTGTCAGCTAGCTGTGAAATATCAATAGCAGATTTTAGATCATAATTTGCACCTTAATGCTTGTTCAAGCTGAAGATCAGCAGGCAAGAAGCCAGATTACCACAGGCTGAAGATCAGCTGGCAAGATGGTAGAATTACCATATAATCTGTTGTCAACTGAAGAGGTGCAGGTTTTCAAAGGGGCTATCATGAATACTAATGGGTAGAAGATCGAATGGTAAATGACAAAAAGGCATCAGATACCTGAAAGACAAGAACAAAAGAACATTTAAACACATGAAACAGAAGCAAATACAAAATAATAAACCAATATATAGTACTAAATGGATAAACAGGTGAGAAACTATGCATATCTCATATTAAGGATGGCTGAGACTTAAAACCCTTCTATGGCAGAGGAACAATGTCCAGTAACCACGCAAAGAACGGTGCATAACTTGAAGATGCTGTATGTTTAAGGAGTCGGAAGAGAAGAAAACCGTGTACATCTTCAGCAACTTCTGTATGTGGAGTAACTCGAGCAGCCCTTCACTCCGCAGTAAAAGGAACATAAGCGGCAACCAAGTAATATTCAATAACAGTCTTTCACCAGCATACACTTAACTCTAGTTCTATGTACACACATAAAACCATACAATTCAGTAAACCAAGACCCCACAAACAAGGTTTTTGTTGTTGCCACTGAACATGGTAGCACAAATAGCAGGAACAAACAGATAAACATCCTTCAGATTTCATGTTGAAACATCGACACTGTGAAGATCTAGTTAGTATGCATCGCATCTGCATGGTATTTCTCCAAGAGTCAGCATCAAGTTCTTCACCGGACTTTGGCTGAGTACACTCTTTTCCACGGCGACCACCGGATCCACCACTGCCACCTCCGCCAGCATGGCGTCTCCCACCTCCCCTTGGTGCACTGTAACATTGCAAACAATAAAGGTAAGTTGGCAAGGTCTTATATGAACTACAATAATGATAAGACAACACAGAAAACAAACCAACAACGTTAAAACAAATCAAACAAATAGATTGATAATGATATATCCTGACACAGCCAAAGTAATGAAAAGCGTCCTAAAGAATGTTCTTAAAACATCAGTCACCATGTTTGCATAGAAAATTAATGCTAGTTATGAAGTTTATGAACATGATGAAAGTGAAAGCATGTAACTGCTATTCTGTGTGGACCACAATTCTCAAAATATAGATTATTATAGTAGTATGAGCCCTCACAATCAATACCACATCAATCGGTGCCAGCTATAATTTAAATTTTAGCATGGAAACAAATAAAAGTATTAAGCACTCAAATAGCTAGATGATTTACTAAGAAGTAATGCAGCTAGGCAAACATACCTCTTAGCAACATTTCTAACACAGCAGGCAGAACACACGATGGGATTGATGGTTGTTGAACCCTCTGCATTGCTATTATCCACATTAACAGTTTGCAGCCTAAAAAAACAATCTGAAATGCCAGCATAACCATGCTGGTTTCTGCACAGATCAGCTTCATAAACAAAGAGATAGCTGTGCCTTGAAGGTAGTTAGTTCCGATCACAATCTCCATCCTACACGAGGCAATCGAAATCACATCCATCAACAAATCCCACACTCCCAAACTTGCCTCCACGAGCTATCTCCACCGTCCGATCCACCATGGGCGGATGGGATATATCCAAGACGCTGATCATTACAGCAACTTCATGGCTGCGCAAGCTCGTAATGACTTATGTAACAAAATATAAATAGTCATGGGAGTTCTACGGAATATAATGGGGTTGTGCTACTCAGGTGGCTGCAATCCCTCATCCAACTTATCAACGAGTGTAACATTTCGTAGATCATGTTAGCCTCAGGATGTCTCCTATCTCCGCTGACAAAAGCATGCATCACTGCTCCACTCCCACTATTATCTCCCCCCACCTCAACCCAGCTGCAGCCTGGTGCAGCCTTCTGTACTCCTCGCCGTTTCATCTCCCTCCTCACCTCCTCCAGTTCCTCAAAGTTTCCCTCCCAACCATATGTATTCGCTAGCAGCACCCACCCACCGCTCTCAGACTCCTCTGTCAACACCAGCATCCTAGCTGCCTCTTGGGCTCTCTCTTTATCACCATGCATCCGGCATGCTGCAAGGTATGTCCTCCATGCACCAACCCCCACAGCACCTGCATCCTCTACTACCTTTCTAGCTTCATCCAGCCTTCCTGCACGCCCAAGCATGTCAGTCACACATGCATAGTGCTCTAGCTGTGGCTCCAAACAAAATTCATCTTTCATTCTCCTTAGAAAATCCTTCCCTTCCTTGACAAGCCCAGAGTGGTTGCAAGCTGACAATGCCCCCAGCAGCGTTATCTCATCTGGCAGAATCCGTTCCACCTCTGTCATCTGGCAGAACAACTCTAATGCTTCCTTCCCATGCCCATAAGATGCATATCCATCAATCATAATATTCCATGATGCCACGTCCCGCTGTTGCATCCGGTCAAATACACGATGAGCCTCATCCGAAGCTCCACCCTTAGCATACATGTCCACCAGTGCATTACAGGCGAACACGTCCAATAAGCCAAGGCAATCCAGTCCGCTAGTCACAGTGTACCCATGAACCTCCCTTCCCACCTGCAATGCTGCAGTCTGAGCACATGCAGGAAGAACAGCCGCAACGGTCACTGCATTTGGCCACAACGCAACACATCTCATCCTTGAAAATAGCTTAATCGTACCAGATAGTGCAGCGCTGACAGCATTGAGTTCCAGCTGAATAGGTCCTTGTCCATGTCTGCCATCCCCTCAAACACCCTTGACGCATCATCCACCTTGTGGCACTTCCCGTAAAGATCCACCAAGGCATTGCACACCGGCACCTCCTGGTCAAACGCAGACTTCACTACGAGGCCATGAACTGCAGCCCCACGTCCCAAATCCGCCGTGGCGGTGCAGACTGACAATATACCAGTGACAGTGAAGCCACTGATCTCGACCTCACCCTCCTCCCTCATCATGCGGAAGCACTCAACGGCGTGGTCGAAGCACCCGAGCTTGGCAAACCCATTGACCATCGCGTTCCACACCACGACGTCCCGGTGTGGCAATTCGCCGAACAGGCGGCGCGCGTGGTTCGCCAGGCCGAACCGGAGGCACGCGCGCAGCAGCGAGCTGGCGCAAAAGAGTTCGTGCGCGAGGCCGCATCGGAACGAGAGCGCGTGGAGCGCGAGTAACTGGGACGCCGAGGGCGCGGAGGAGATCAGTGGAGGGAAGGAGAGGGCGTCGGGGCAATGCGCGAGGCGGAGGTGGCCGAACACCCAGAGCGCGAGCGGGTGGGGCAGGGAGAGCGCGGCGTTGAAGCAGGGGAGCGGAGGAGGGGAAGGCGAGGCGGGAGGAGCGGCACGACGGCGCGGTGGAGCGCCGGCGGGGCGCGCACGTAGAGCGAGACGAGGGACGTGAGCGCCGCCGGGGAGGCGGCGAGGCGGCCCGAGGCGAGGAGGTGCGCGTGGAGCGGCAGGAGTTGGAGGAGGGGCAGCCGCGGCCCGCCCGCGCGCGTGCCGCCGAAGAGGATTGCTTGGAGCGGCACTCGCAGCGCCGCCATCTTTTTTTCTTCACTTCACGCCATGGTGTGGTACTGTGGTGGTCGCCCCTCCCTGGCAACGGGGCGGGGCGGGGGCGGGGATGGCTGGAATGCACCCGGCCGCGGCCCCGATTTCGCCGGGTCCCCGAAATCCCCGAACAAATCAACGCAGCGAACAGATCGGCGCCTCGGCTGCGTCGGGCGGAGGAGGACGTCGTCGAAGTCGCACTGTCGCAGGACGTCGGCGTCGGGCGGAGCCGCCCAGGCGAATCGGACAGCTGAGCCTAGTCAGCGACTTCGTGTTGCCGTGTTGGGAGGCGGCGGCGGAGGGCGGCCACCGGGGGGCGACGGGCGACGAGGTCCGGAGGGCGGTGGCCGGTCAGCGAGCTGAGGACGGACGGCGGTGGCCGGTCGACGGGCTGACGGGCTGAGGACGACGGGCGGCCGAGGGCGTTGGGCGGCGGGCAGGCGGAGGGCCGGTCGTCGATTTCAGATGCGGGAGGCGGCGGGAGGTGCGTCCGTGCATTCACTCAGGCCATTCCATATGGCCTATGGGCCTGGCTGGAAGGCTGGCCCAATTACGGGTTTTTCTTTCTTTTTTTTTGAAAGATCTCTAAACCTGAATGTGAGTTTGTTTTTTATCTAGCCGTAAACTCACATAATTCATTCATAGAAGGTCCCTTGGCAGTATTGACCCATTTTCTCACCGATTTTGCTGACGTGACGTCTGGTGGATCCCTTCTTTTTTTTTTATTTTTTACCCTCTCCTCTCCGGGTCTCCCCCTCTATCTCTCTTCTTCCTTTCTTCCTGTTTCTCAAGAGCGCTGTCGGCGAGGATGGGGGCGAGGGGCGTGCAGCGGCCGGTGCGGGCGAACAGCAGCAGGCACAGGGCGAGCGTGTGCAACGGTGGCGCGAGCGAGCGGCGGCCGGAGCGGGCGAACAGCAGCAGGCGCAGGGCGAGCGTGTGCAACGGTGGCGCGAGCGAGCGGCGGCCGGAGCGGGCGAGCGCGTGCAGCGGTGGTGAACGGCAGCAGGCCACCTTCTCCTTTCCGGTCTAGCCGTCAGGGTCCAAGCTTCTGATATATCCCTGGAATCCAGAACCAAATTAAATGGTGTACCAGGGCAGTCATCTTCTATCGATGAAGGCCACCGGCAATGGCCACAGCGAGAACTCATCGTACTTCGACGGATGGAAGGCCTACGACATGAACCCATTCAACCCATGGCACAACCATGATAGTTTTTCGTCGCTAAGTCAAGCATCGTTCTCGATTAAGTGCTCGTCTGATTGTTGCTCTGTAAATGTTAGAGCTTTCTCTGGACCTGATCAACGAATGGAGCAAGAACCACCCCGAGGAGGCATCCATCTGCACACCGGCAGGCGCCTCGCAGTTCAAGAGGATCGCCAATTTCCAGGACTACCACGGCCTTCCGGAATTCAGAAAGGTAAGACCAAACAAAGCCCTGAAATCACATCAGCATATAAGACAAGCTATTCACATCGTACAAAAATCGACAAAAAAAAAAATAATCACATCAACAGGCCGCTCGCCCGCGCCTGCTGCCGCTTGCCACTGCTGCACGCTGCACGCGCTCGCCGCCGCGGCCCGTACTCGACCGCTCCGGCCGCCACTCGCCCGCGCCACCCGCTGCATGCACGCCGCTGCCCCCCCCCCCCCCCCCCCCCCCCCCCAGTACCGCTGTGGAGAAACAGGGAAGAGAGCAAGGGGGAGGTCTAATACGCGATCAGTCGCGGACGCGCACAGCGAGCGAACGGTTTTTGACTGCCCCACGTTGAAAGCCAGGCAGCCAGCCCATCTACGGTACCACGTATACATCATCTCTCTCCTTTATCTTTATATACACCTACACCTGGTTTAGAAATATAAGATTATAAACTTTATAATGTAAACTTATATTTATAAACTTTATACACGTAAATTATATATATATATATATAAACTTTATACATGTAAACTTTATACACATAAACTTTGTACATGCAAACTTTATATATATATATATACACATGTATTTATACATGTAAACTTTTATACACGCAAATTTTATACCATAAACTTTATGCATGCAAACTTTATACCCATAAAATAAAAAAAACATATACACAGCAAATGGGCCAGCCCATATACCGTACGTGAAAAAACAGGTCGTTTTTTCCATTGTGGCCCGAAACTGGGCCAAACCATGGGCTAGATCAGCGTTTTCAGGGGTTTCGCGCGCGAAATAGCCTTTTCGAGAGGAAGGCCGCGTTCAGCCAGCATGGGTAAGTTAACTTAACCGCCTCGTTTTCCATACGCATACTTCCTAAACTGCTAAACGGTGTATTTTACAAAAATTTTCTATAGGAAAGTTGTTTTAAAAAATCATATTATTCTACTTTGTATTTTTTAATAATTAATAATTAATTAATCATATACTAATCTATTACTACGTTTTCTGTGCCATGTAAGTTAACTTACCTACTCCTTACCCCGAACGCAGCCGAAGAAGAAGAGAGAGGGGGAGAGGAGAGAGTAAAAAATAAAAAAAATGACATGTAGGACCCACCGGACGCCACGTCAGCAAAACCAGTCAAAAGATGAGTCAATACTACCGAGGGACCTTTTGTGAACGGATTCTATGAGTTTAGAGGTACATATTCAAAACCGGCCATGACTTTTCAGGGGCCCAATGCAAAGCTAAACCCAGAGGCCCCTATCATATTGTTCGATAATAATCGATATATATATATAATATATATATAATATACTTGTGTATATATATATATATATTTTTATGTGTGAATTATTATTGTATAAATTTAAATTGCATTGAGAAATAATATTTATATAAAAAACATGGTACGTGTTATCTCAAAAATTTCTTCTGGCGTTTTCAGGGAGTGTTAGTTCACGAAAAATTTTGGATTAGGTATCACATCAGATGTTTGACCATATGTCAGAAGACTATTTCGACAACTAATTAAAAAACTAATTATATAGGGTATCTACAAACCACAAGACGGATTTTGTAAGCCTAATTAATCTGTCATTAGAGCATATGAGTTACTGTAGTAGTTATGGCTAATCATAGACTAATTAGGCTCAAAAGGTTCATCTTGTAAATTTCTTCCAAACTATACAATTAATTATTTTAAAACTATATTTAATGATCTATACATATATTGAAAGATTTGATGTGATGGGTGAATGGAATTTTTGAAACTAAACGGGGCCTTAGATGCAAAATCATTGATAATGACACCAATATCAATTTCATCCGATAGTTTCTTCTCACTGCATAAAATAAAACTAGTTAATAGATGATAGATGAATATCAAAAATTTCAGGATATATTGGTATAGGTAGGGGTAAGGGGCTCTAGGATTTGGAGGCCAGGGCAGCCACACCTCCGGCCCCCACCTCAAGGCCGGCCCTGTACACATTTTTAGTATTACGGCTAAGGGAAAAAAAACAAACTCGCCTTAAAGTTAAGTTTAAAGACCCCTGGTGGACTTTTTCCTTTTTTCTTTTTGATATTTTAGGTCCCCGCGGGAATTTAAAACTATCCCCTGTGACGGGGCGTGTGGGGCCGCTCTTCAGCGCCACATGGCCCAACCCAATAAGCCCAATGCCGCCGACTCCACTGGCCCAGCCTATCCGTATGCCGGCTACAACAAACAGGTATCTTTTACCTATCAATCTTAATCTGAGATATAGTACTCCATCATTTATGTGCTAACATGAACTAATTAATACTAATGGAATTTACCATGTGACCTATACATCACATGGCCTGTACGTAGATCCATCCGCCCCTGCGTACATAGGTGAATCAAATGGTCCTTTTCCTTCTCTTAAATATCTCTCACGGATCCTGCGCTGCGCTCCAGTAAGAATCCCCACCAATCTGGAACAAATTATAGATTTGAATCTAGAGAATAATGTTTGGGGTCCATGGCGACAAAATCATATGCAATACATTCGTGGCTGCTTGTAGGGACCAGAGGCTCTAGCAGCACACTCAGCAAGTCTCTAGATATGCTAGCAAGATTGTTTCTATGTTCCCCCAAAAATCAACAAACCAGGCATCCATAAGCACTGCTGCGAACACATTCAGCACGAGCTTTACAAAATAATAATAATAATGAATTTAAAAAACAATATAGATTAGGAGGTGTTGTGGGAGCAAACACATAATCATCTCGTATTCCAAAATCTGTAGCACCTGCATCAGCAGAAGACGAACACGCTCTTATCTGAAGAAACCAACCTTTGTGCAGAAGACGTCCCAACAATTCGTTCTAACTGCAAATAAACAGCATTTGAGCAGAGGGCGGAACATATATGAAATTCAACAAGCTATGACAAGAAACGAAATAATACACATCTTTTTCAAAGTAGAAAACGAGTAATGATGGAGAACATAAATTACATGAAATGGTCTTTGCTAGGAATTCTCAACGGTAATACAAGTTATAATTGACGAGATGAATATTATTGCATTATGAAATTAATAGATCAAGTGTTTCTATTGAAATCAAACAAAATGAATCACTGCCCTCACCTTAAGAAGGTCCAGACGAGAAAAAAATACGGTACATTTCCTGTGCTCTGATTCACCGAGCATGTTTACAAGCTGAAAGAAAGGCCCCATATAATTTTTTAAAAACTCTTGTACAACACAACATAAAACATATTACAATATTACATATAGTGAAGTTTTAGTCACTACCTCTGGGTAGAATTCTTTTCTCCCTGGCAACGAGTAGATAACCAAATGGTGAGCTCCCCTGATCTGCAAGTCAAGGAACAATGATAAAAGGTTGGGCCTCTATATTATAAACAAACTAAATAATTGCATGCTTGGGAAAAAACATCACATCTTTAGGATATTATAGATGTTACCTTGTATCTATGGTAGAAGTGAGATCTCTCACTATAAAGTAATATTTTTTTCTTGCCCTCAAAAAACCAGAGCCTTGCACGCGATATATCTTGTTGTGATGTTGTCCTGATTTATGAACAAATGTAGCCAGTTACAAGATGAATAAGACAAAGACAATGTATTATAACTATACAGATAGAATAAGCTAAAGGCCAAAAAATTACTTACTCCCCAATTCTACAAAATGATGCTTCCTGAGCTTTTAAGAAGTTTCTTATCCTAATATATTCAAAGTACGAACTGACAAATAGCAACACTCGACCCTGCATTACATTGTAACGTTAGAGGATCTGGCAGTAGATATTGGCAATCTATTAAATCACAAAACAGTAAAATATGGGCATTTCAAAACTCAGATGATATAAGATTTCTTAAGATATGATTTCATTTTCAATAAATCATGTAAACCTTTAGATTTTCCCCTAGACTCAGTCACTGTTATTTATTCATTGTTTGGAGGACCATGTTGATTGGAAATTGCACCCATCTGATCCTGATCTGTGGCTTTCTTCATCCCACCAGCCTTGCCAATTTATTGGCCCCAAAATATTATGCCTAGGTCCTGCCACAGAGTGTTTCACTCCCTTCAAGGAAAGAAGAAAACATAAATAACTTCTATAGCTTTTATCCCCAATCAATTACTGCTAGTCCACAACATCATCACCCACTTGCAGCTTACTCCTGCAGTCCCGTTCACTTCGTGTCCCAGCGCTCCTTTACCAGACATGCTGCCAAGCAGCCCATCATCATCTGGCTGTTCCATCCCCTCTGCTCAGCCAAGGAAAAGGCACTCCACAGCCCTGCACCAGCCTGCAAACCTGCACCACCTAAGGCGTTTCTCAGCCATTCGGCTGCGCTGTCCAACCTAAGGCGTTTCTCAGCCATTCGGCTGCGCTGTCCAAGAGAATCTTCTACGCCACACCACAGTGGCCTTCAGATCAGTAGCTCTGGTCCTTGAGCGCCCATCCATCCTGTCCGTCTAATCCTATGGTCGGAGAAGGTACATCATGTATGATTTGGGGTTTGATTTTTTTTTTCTAGATAGTTTCATTTCATTGCATGGTCTACTTGCAGGCATCTTGTTTTCTTTTGCTGCAGGGCAATTTGGTGCAGCTCTGTTGGTGGATTTCATCAATCAACAATTGGTCCTTTTGTAGCCTCATAAGCCTTTTCAGTATATGTGCATTCTTGAGTTCTTATCGTTCCAGTGTCTTCACTTTCTTCACTGCTAATTCAATGCACAGTATTAGGTTGTATATTTTTTGCTCTGCACATAGCATTAAGACTACTGTACTGAAAAACAATTAGACATGATTGACCTCACTTCTAAATAGTTTTATTATCACATCAAATGTCTTCTCCATTACAGTACTGATGGTATGATGCATCTGCTCATGCTCCGTTATCATGTTCATTTTGTCTTAAAGTAGTATTACATTGTGTTACTATCTTTTTCCAGTGCAGTACTATATCTCTTTACATTGGGAGATTATGACATTGCAACCTATTATGTGCCATACTCCAAGAGGGCTTATGCCAGGTTCCCCAGGTTGGTGGCATGTGGCCCATCCTTACTGTTCAGTTATGGCTCTTTACGTGATACGTCCAGCTTACACAGATTGCTTTGTACTTGTTTGTTTACAGAGTTTCTTCTCCTGGTGGATAACATGTCAATTGCCTGATAACCTTGCCAGACTCTTAATTACTGGGCCTTACCACCAATTTTTCTTCTTAATATTAAAGGAGAACAAGCTAAAGCTCAGTTTATGTTTTTGCCAGTGTCAAAACCAAGCCTACTTGGCCATGTTGAACCTCAGCCCAGTGACACAACTACATGTGTAGCCTAGGGCGTGGCCCATCAGCTGTCAGTCAATATCATTCGTGAACTCTGATTATAATTAGCAGGGCATTTTAAAACCAGTGCTCCTACCAACTTTGAGAAGAACAAAATTAAAGTACAATTATGAGATTTGCAGATATCAAGTGATTAACATGAATGAAATACCTCATCTGACTCCTGAATCTTTGGGTAGACCTGCAATAATGTAACAAAATGCAAAAATCATTCCACAAGTATCCAATAATGGAATTAATAATACTATTTTATAAGACCCGAGACCATGCAAGCAGAAAAATAAAACAAATGAAAAGATTAATAACACGCAGGATCTCCAGTGCGCAGAAATCAGTTGATCCTGAGACTAGTTTATCTGATCATCTGATTGATCATGATTAACCATCCTAATAAGTAGGGGCGGATCTAGTGGGTGGTCCTAGGACCACCCAAAACAATCCTAGCTTAAGCCCTCTCTCTCTCTCTTTATATATATATATATATATATATATATATATATATATATATGCGCACCCCCCTTAGAATAAGCTATTCTATGCCCCCTCCCCTCATAAGGCCCAACCCCCCACCCTCTTCTAAAGGCCCAAAACCCCTCTTCTAGCCTAGTCAAAGCTCTTTCCCATTAGTCAAACCCGCCCTTTGACCTTCCTCCACACTCCACCTTTGTCAACTCCCGTCTATCTAAAAAGTGCAGTATCACGAAGACAAAAATACAGTAACATGCCTTATAAAATACAGTAACAACGTCAAAATATAGTCATGACAGATCTAGTTTTTTAAATCATACTTTTTAACCATTGTGGTGAAAATGGTTTTGAAAAATAATATAAAACACATGAGATATTGCTATCTAAAGATTGTGAATACAATCTTTTAGCTCTCTCACATGCATTAGTTGTACTGTAGCAACAGTATGCAGTCATGATGTTACCGTACTTCATTCGTGATGTTACTGTACTTCTATCACAACGTTACTGCAATTGTGCAATGCACATGTTACTGCACGTATATCGCGATGTTATTGCACCTATATCACAATGTTACTGCAATTGTGTACTAACAATACACATATTTTATAGCAACGTAGCGTTATTACTACATAGAAGGCACATTGTTACTGCACTTATAGATATCTCTTAAGATTTCAAACTTTAAACAACTTTATCTATCACCTCATATATTATTTTTTAAAAACTTCTGTACCATATTGTTTGGAAAAAAATGTTTTAAAAAAGTAGATCCCTCGTGGGTATGTTTCGACGTTACTGCAAATTAGTCATCGTGTTACTGCATTTATCGTCGTGTTACTGCACAATTCCTGTGAGACAGAGGGTAAGCTTAGATAGACATAAGGAGAAGCCCATAAGGGGTTGACCCACGGAGTTAACCCTTTGACTAGTCTTTAAATGAGTTGGAGGTGGCTTTTGGACCTTGGGAGGAGGGTGGGAGGTGGGATGGGCCTTGGGAGGCTTTGGAAGTGAGGAGGTGTAGAATAGCTTATACTAAGAGGGTGCATGCATTAGTCTTGCTATTTATATATACATATATATATATATATTATATGCAAATGCACTTTTGATCAATTTTAGATTTTACATATTTTATAATTAATAATTAATTAATCATGTACTAATTTATTACTACGTTTTCCGCGCCGGATAACACCCCATCTCCCTCAAACGAACGCGGTCTCAGTGTGATTAATCGTCTGATTGGTGCCACGGCGATTAGGGTCGATCAGATGATCAGGTAACATTGATCTGAGCCATGGCATAGGATGAAAAAACCAAAAATATGATAACATGGGTATATGATTTATGGTACATGTTACAAGTCATGACCAATGATGGAAATAGGGGCCCATAACATATACCCAACAAGTGAGTTCACTGATCAGGGCTTGGGTCTAACAGTTTTTATTCAATGCGGGGTCTCTTAGTAGGTATAATCCATTCACCATTTGCACTATAAACAAGGCCAGCAGGTGTTGTGGCCTTGTGGCGGTGTGTACAGGGTCATCAGAGATGTTAAGCCCGAGGTCAAGCCTAATCACCGCTTGCACTACCCTTGCTTGAGCTTGGCCACTGCCACAACCTTCACATCACGTGAGCTCAACATCCTACACTAGTTGGACATAGAAAGTTTTACCTGCTTCTTAACTTTGGGCTCCTTCACAAACACCAAACAACCAAAGGTGCACAGGAAGGTTATCACCGACTAGGGCTTGGTGTTGTGGCACAATCAGCCAACTGAAGAAGATGATCGAAACGGTGTCCTAGTGGACCACCATGTCAAACACAAAACCTCACACGTCACAATCAACAATAAAGGTCATCGCAAGCTGAGTGAGCTGCACCTCCACCACTTCAAAATTCAAAATGAATTTCCGATAGTAGCCCCCGAGGCCAATGAATCCACATAGCATATGGGTAGAAAAGGGCATTGGCCAATCGTTGATGCCATGGACGGATGGACCATGGCATCGCTAGCCCGTAGAGAATTTGACTAGGTCAACAAAAGTACAGGTGAGCTAACTAGGATGAAGCATGTCATCGGAAATAGACAAGCATGAACAAGCAAAGGAACATCCATAAGATGTATTTCAACAAAGCTTGAAAGACTGGCGAGACGTTGGTAAGGCTGAAAGACATGACAAGGAACTCGTTGAGGTTGTCATGGAAGGTGTAGGGTTGTCAACGAGGTAAGATCAAGGCGAGCTTTCCTACCAAGCCTTCATCTCAATACAATCTCAACCAGAGCTTCGGTTGGGTTTCAAGCTTAGAGATGCTTAAGCTCGGTTCAATTGAAGCTCAAGCAGGTTTGAGCTTGGCTTGCCTAAGCTCTTTAAAAGCAACCTCTAAAGATAAGAGTCAAACGCATCAAGTATGCCACATTGTTCCCCCAGTAAAAATAATCAGAAACCCTTTGCATTAACATGAAGCTTCTGGATCAAAGGTGGAAAATAAAAAACTAAGATCCTCATGGCAACATAGACATAGGCCCCTTTTTTAAGAAGAAACAGGACAATTAATTTTGGCGGGTAAACAACAGGCATTGGACGGGTCGCTAGTCACGAGGCCTTTACGAGTTAGCAACCGAGAGACAGTGCCATCCATCATGAAGAGACAGTGAGGCCAAGGGTCTACTGAGCGAAGGAAAGGAGAGGTCACACACAAGCGTGAGAGAGAAGCAATGGGGAATGTTTAATGGAGTAGGTTGATGGGTATTTGAACTCTATCGGATACTCTTTGAATCTAGATTGCCGGTCAACAATGCCTAAATTTCGAGAGATTCTCAAATTATGGTGAATATAAACAGAACTATTGAATCCTACATATGGGAGATTCTCAAATTATGGTGAATATAAACAGAACTACTGAATATTTTTAGCAACCAAGTGATAGATCATTACAATTTTAGTTAATAGCCAATGCAACAGCAGCTAGGATATAGCAAGGCCAGATTGCAGAAGTAAATCAAATTAATGCAAACCAAAAGTGAACATATTGGCTGTATAATTTTACTCATTGATACAAATAAGAGTTCTATAATCTGAGACACAAGCAAGCCATATGTAAACATCAACTTCTCACAACACAAGTAGAAATTCCATAAAGGCACAAAAGAACCAACCTTCTTGCAGAAATAATCAAAGCGGGCATCATCAGCTTCAGTAATAGAGGATGCATCAAACCTTTCATACACCTGTGAATCAATCAACATTGCCACATCAGAAAATGTATTCATTTAATAGAAATCTCATGGAGCATAAGACTAGAGTAAGTGTGTGGTGAGTCCATGGCACAAAAATTGCTACAAGCACATCAAATTTGAATGATTTTATGGAATAGAAATATAAAATGAGGGAAACAACTGACCTGCGGTACTTCAAACTGTATTTTAGAAAGAACACCTTTATATTCAGTCACCAACTTAACCTGATAAAAAAAAATTGAGTTATAGCATTTTAGAAACATGTGTTCAACAAAATAAAAAATGATCGAGTAGTTTCAGCATCCAATATACCTTCCCCTCGTAATTCAAGCATAATCCATTGAATAAAGCATTCATCTCTGTGGAACAGGTAAGACAATTAAACCATACAAAGTTTATGAATAAACAAGTGGATGGAGACAAAAATAGAAGCCGACTCTTACATAGCAGCATGAAAACCAATCTATTGACAGATCTAAGTTAAGGGATGGGTGGGCCTAACTACCATATAATCACCAGTTAGGCCACGTAATCAAATAGGCTAGGCTGTCATGGCAAGACAGTTACAGAAAAGGCAAGCAATTGAAATAACAAAGCATCTCAAATGACTCCATTGAACATCTATAAACTACTCCCTCCGTCCAAACTATAGCTACCTTTCTAGTTCTTGAGGGAGTAGTTAAGACTAATAAAAAGGTAGTGGCCAAGGTGGAAAACTAATTAGTTTAATATGAGCTTATATAACAAAATCTAAATGAATGCCATAGGTTACAGCCTAGGAGGCATTGGGCTCGAAACACTTGGTCAGAGTTCCATATGAAATTCCATACCTGGAGTAAGATAAGAGCTCAACAGTATTGTTTGCCGATAGTAACGTGCATGTTGATCCAAGTACCTTAACCAAGCAAAATAGAAAATGTAACAAATATAAAGTTGAACATACTAATAAAGTAATAATATAGGGTGTTTGGTTCCTTGTATAGCATGTAGCCTGGTTCATTTGTATGCACCTGGCCCAACTCATGCTGTTTTAGATGAACAATGTTGGCTTGTTTGGTTTCTTAGTTTTCTTAGCCAGGTTCTTGAGGGAAGTTTTTTGGTTCACTGCATGTCTACCGGTAAAATGCCTAAACACAGCTTTGTAACCAGCATTTGTGAGCTGCTTGCTGCTCTTGCCAGCCAGTCCAGCAAGAAACAGAACTGAAGTGCGTTTCCGTGGAGCCAGGCCCGCATCTCCTTTTTGCATGAGCATGGACTGGCTCGGCTAAGCATGCAGGAAACCAAACGCTGCAATCTTGCGTGTGGTGAGCCATGCTCTTGACGTATACAGGAAACTAAACGCCCCCGTAATGTATGAACAAAACAGCCCTTTGATTTTATATAGACAAAGCAATGCATTGAAATTATAAAAATAGGAACAGCCATACAGCAAGGGCACAAACTCTCCAAGAAAACAGGAATTACCATGGCCTAATACGCATCACATTGGTTCCATGTTCCTTCGATGGCAATTGATTTAATTGTTCAAACACCGCATACAGATGTGACCAACTCTACATAAATGCAAAAGAGTTATTTGTACCAGAAGGCATAAGAAAATTAGCAGAACATCATATTAAAGTTGAGCAGTTTAACCTGCATAAGAATCACATCGGCGTGATCAACCACCGCTATCTGCAGAGAACCCAACCAATGACATAAACGTTGTGAAAAATCAGAGAAACAATAGGAGAAAGTGTACTCTTACTATTCCAAATTGTAAGTAATGAGGACTATTCATGACTATACGGTACTAAACTACAAATTAAAAATACATTTTTTAGTTTAGTATGCAAGTATTTCTGTTTCATAACATCTGTCAATGGAGTTAAAGGCCACTCAAGGCACTAGATCCTCCTTCAATCACCTGATGTGCAAGGCACAAGAAGGAAAATTGTGCACCCAAGTGTCACTTTACCACAAATATAACAAAGCTATTTCTCTATTATTTAATGAAAAATTCATCATACAAATATTGTCCATTGAATACATTGGTAGTTAAAATGAGGATAAACAGGTATTTTTGCAGTCAACATCGAATATTTATAGAAGATGTGAATATGTGATGCACATCACATCTATTCCTAACAAGCAGAACAATAACTGCAGAACCAAAATAGCAGCTTAGCTAACAGCGGAAGTAAATAATATATAGGTCCTCCACAAATATTAACTCTTCTGAGTTATCCAAGCCAAGTCAGTCCACTCTATCCCATTCGTTAATCCATCGTTTTGTTGTTCCCGAGTTAAGGTGCAATACAACGGCCCACCATAGTGGAGGCCCTGTGTCAAGGTGTAGTACCACACAAATCTGTAACTGAATAGAATTCTCTTTTCTGGCTTGGGTTCTACCATAAACTAATAAACTTTGATATATTTTGCAGTGTTCTAAAAGCTGGCATCAGGAAGCCACCGCAATATCGCATTTGGCAGTAATTAGGTGGCAGCACTGTTTTGAGGGTTTTAGGGATGTTATATTCTATTGTTTCCTTATGTCATATGCTTGCTGGTTGCTTGTAAGCACCTTGATAAGTTGGTCCTAGGCACTACTGCCTATGCAGTGTCTGGCTGCCTACCTTGGGAGCTCTAGTGATGTTATATCAACGTTCTACTGTTGTTTTTATGTCATATTCTTGCTAATTGCATTTAAATGCCTGATCAAGTTGGTCTTAGGCTACGGGTTCTGCCCGTAGGGGCTAGAAGCTAGTCTGGCCATCTAGCATGTAGCACAGTACCAGAGTAGACTTCCATATACTACCTCCATCCCAAAATCCTTTAATTTTGAGACAAAGGTAGTATTTGAAAGAGTGAAGAGAATTCCACATATTGGACACATGATCCATCTTGCAGCTCCATTGGAACCAAGGTTTATTTGAGTTTTAAGAGAAATAATATTAAATGAGCATGCACATCCCTATAAAATGTGTAAATACAGCTTGTTAACCACTGTCACAATATTAAAGGGCAGAATGTGGAAAGTAATACCACTCTTTGTTCTCTTGATGGACAAATGGTGTGAAACAGAGGGAGTAACTCAAACATTCTATGAAGTACTACAAAATAGATCTTCTGAAAATGTTTCAATATCACCATAGATGCTTTACATGCATATCCATGTATATTATGAAGGAAAGTGGAAAATATGTAAGTGCATGGGGTTAAGAGAAGAACTAACTTCAATTGATGATAGGAAATCAAAATCCCTTTCCTTTGCAGCTTCCTTTCCCTTATCTACATCTCCATTGATTTTCTGATAATTGGCAGGCATAAGATATAGAATAGTAAAATTATAGGAATGAAAATACACATTTTATAAGCACAGCAACTAAAGGAGAATGGTTCAAATAAAATTTGAGCGAGTAAAAGAGAATGACTGGGAGAAAATTTATGTCAGGGGATACTGAGAACAAAGCTTCAGAACAACACAGTTTCCAGCTTGTGAACATCTAAAATGTCATTCTGCCTTCTTCCAAAAGCATCTGTACTCCCTCTGAAGCAACCAACTCCAATGGTTGGTTGCTATGTACCCCAATCTTGGCCTCTCCGCAATACTCAACATCCTGACACTGTATCAAGTACCAACTATGTTCCCATTTCACCCTTCCCCAAGAATTCCATTTTGCCAACATCATAGTAACCAATTGTCCAATGCCAGTAACAGAAAGCACATAGGTCACTAATGCGTTTTTGTTATATTAGTGACAACAATTTTTTGGTGAAACAATATATTTGAGTATCTTTTTCCATCTAACATAACTATGGTTTACTACAATGCCCACCCACCCCTTGACATTAAAATATATATTTAACCCATTCATCTTTTAATATTGGCTCAAAATGCAGCCAGTGGCATGGCTTGCCTCATCTTTGTCGTAAAGCCCTATGCCCTCAATCATGCCTCGCCAGTGGCTCCATGGTGTATTTGACCCAGTATTAAAAGGTAATGGGTTAACTAGAATAATTAAAATTGAGAGTATAATTGGCCTTTGAGGCAATTGAGAATGCAAAGTGGACTACATCCTTACCTAGATAGTCCATTTTACAACCATCAACTATGGCTTGGTTTAATTTCAAACATCTATTCGGAATCATTTTACATTTTACCCTTCAATTATCTTTTTTAAAGCCAAAAGTTGATTTCATATGTGGTTTTTGCCATGTTGGCAATCACATTCACTGGTTCTGTCTTATGTGGAATTCTAGCACATGCCAAGACTATATAACAAATAAATATTTATACCTTTTGAAGATGTGTGGGCCCATGATTTTGGAAGATAAACTTTTAGGATGATCCCAGGTTGGCAAAACACACACCACACAGCCACGATGATTTCAGGGAGCAGGGCTGTTTTTGAATTATTTTAGGGTTTGAAAACAATAATATTGGGATAAAATAGATTTTTCCTATAAATTGTGCACCCTACAGCAGCAAAGATGGTATCTTGGGGCTCTACTCAATATTCATTTAGCCCATTTAGTACCCAACTGCTTATTACTGAAGGACGGGGGAGTACAGTTTTTGACTGAGATTGTTTGAGCTTTGTGGTACTAGACACTCTTCAAACAAGAAGCATCCATTTGTTCCTCTTAGCAGTTGGGCATCCTATACGGCTTGGAGGCATGTTCAACTATTAATATCTCTAAATATTGTGGAGAAGGCCTAATGTGTTGGATCTGAGGTCTCGAGTGCTATGGATGACTTTGGTATTTTGGCTGTCTACCCTACTAAAATCTTGGTAGTGTCAAAATCTAGGCAAATTTTGGCACTCAACTTTGTAGGATAAAAGTGCTATTATCTAGAAGCCATATTAAAGGTTCCAGCTTACCTTCACAGTGAGTAGAAATCTAAACTTATACGAACCTCAGCAACAAATCTACATTGTTCGTGACTCCATATCATCGTAAACTTATTAGATGAACCTAAGCTAGCCTTCTTACTCGCTGAAACACTAGATGAAGTTGCCTAGCCGAACTACCACATTGATGCTAACCTACTACTATTCTCATTTCATTTACCACTACCAATGCTGGTCAACCACCCCAGGTATGGTCTCTATTGCAGTAGCCATAAAGCCTCCACCTTGAGGTGTTGGCTGCTCTGTTGTTGACAATATAAGGTTACCTTGCACTGTTGGCCACTTTATTGTTGAGATTAAATATTGGTAAAATGGACCCTTTAGGCACTTTTTCCAAATGTAAGATAGCAATTTCTAGTAACTCCTTTAATTCCAGGCATGCCTTATTTGTTTGATACTGTGTGTCCAGCATAGTACAAACCGGTTGGACTGGCCACCGAACCACTCAACCAGTTGGTTAACCAGAGCATTCCGACCACCGGTTGGCTGCAAGAACAGAAGTTTAAGTGCATATATCCTATAAGCTAGACAGATGAGGTCAAGTGAATGAGTTCCAAACCCATCAGCCAGGGTTCGATCCCCTCCCATGCATCTTTTCACGCATATTTGGAGTAAAACATACTTGGATTTTGACAAGCAGGTGGGCCTTCCTAGGGTGGCCCATGTGTTAGCTCAAATGTAAAAGGAACTGCCAGTTCAGTCATGCCCTGTTTACTGGTTTTCACCAGAAACCATCCGGTTCACCTGGCTCTCACCGGTTCAACTGCATGAACTGTCTTTGAAGCAAATCAAAGCAGTAAGGGTGCTAGTTCTGGTTTAACCACCAGGTCCAGTCCTTTTTTTTCTTTAACTATGATGTTCAGTAATCAAGTTCTACAATAAAAGAGTGCTCTATCGAATGTTTCCAAAAATAAGAACAAAACAACTGCTGAATGCACTAAACATTGAGCCATTGAGTCCCTTAGTTCAATAAAATTTACCTTGATAAGTGCCAAAGGAGATGCAACAATGATATCAGATGAGTAGAAGTTGCTGAACAGCTTAACAGATTTCCTGCAGAAACATTAGGCCAAGAATTAACTTCTAAATCAACTGCATGGAAATACAAAATCAAAAATATATATTAAAATACAGGCAAATATAAATTTGGGGGCATAAGTTTTGTTTGGATCCTGGGATAATATAAAGTTACATAATATGTAGCCACAAAATATAAAGGGATAAACATTTTAAAATGGTTTGTTCATATTTGGTTATTAACTCAAATAAGAAATTTGAGTTACAAGAACCAAACAGCAACTAGTTTCACTGGACAGACGAAGTTTGACAACGAACGAGAATATCACAGAATGGCATTCCTTTCTTAAAATTTTATGAAATATCTTACTTAGAAAATATATCATGTTGCAGGCTATTACAAAGCTATTCTTCAGAACCCATATGCTAAGTTCAAGAAAAAGTGGTACTGCAACAGATCGTGGGTACCAGCACAAACTCGATTATGCCTGCCTGATTCAGCAAGCTTGAAAAACAGGATTCAAAGGTACGTCCAATATATAATTATTTTAATTTGAAAATAAAATGTTAACTACTTTAGGTTTCTAGATAGGACATGAATGCAGCATTAAAGCATGCCTTAAACCATGTAGTGCTTTAAGTGTGTAGTATTAATAGAGAAGAGAAGACCCCATGCACCAATGAACTGTGCAAGTTCTGAAGTCAGATAAAAATGCATGGTGTGGTACTGCAGTGCGAAAAAACTGTATAGCAGACCATCTCGCAAGTGATGAAATTTTTTGGATTTATTTTTCCAACATGGATTATGATGTTGTCTATCAACTAAAGAGAAACAAAAAGGATAAATGTCACTAGGTTGTAGAGTAATTTAGTATTAATAACTCTGGGACTAAGTGAGCCGATAAAAGGTTGTGAAGAGGAGGGGGTTAATTAGAAGTGCCCCGATAAGACAGATCAGGACAGCTAAGTAGCCATTTTCCTTTTAAAAGTATGTCGCAGGTTGAGAATGCACAGGCTGAAGTATGAAACAGTCAAAAATACTACATTAAACAGTTTAGCACACTTACTTTGTGAATTTTATCCCAAAAAGAAACTCATCAACAGTATCACCAGAGAACAGCAGGTCAAAGTCTGCAGGTTTATTACTTTGAACAGGCTCCTCTACTTCATCATCTGATTCACCAAATTTCTCTTTGAATTTTCCAATGACATCCTAAAAGAGGGGAAACAAAATATTCTATCAGTATACAGCAGAGAACAATTTGCTAAATTAAGGGGTTGTTTAGATGAGATAAATAAAGTATGAGTACTTGTAAAACTGGTTCCATTAGTAGTTTTAGGGAAACAGGCTTTAGCTTGTAATTCTGTTATTTTATATTTATCAATTACTTTATTTGGAGAGAGAAACTAAAAGTCTAGAACTAAGCTTCCAAATATCAGGTTTAGTTGACAAACTAAAACTGTATTTCATCGTCTAAACTTTACTGCTCTCCGCACCAGTGCACTCAGAAATAGCATTTCTGGAAACAAAATATAACCACCAGTATTTACTGGGCAAATGTCTAAACCCAAATATCTTTACTACTTATAAAAAGGAGGTTGCCTGTCCTGTCCTCCCAACGCTGAGAAGCACGACACCGCCCAAAAAAGCTTGAAAAAACAAAAACAAGCAGTTGGTTAAAAAAAGTGGTTACTCCCCTCCCCTTCTATTATGGGCCCATATAGGCCATCCTCAATCATATGGGCCCGTTGCAATGCACGGGCATGTTACTAGTTTGAAATAAAAATCATTACCTAGTAGGCTAGTACTGGTTAACACCGCTAACTGGTTTTGGATTAAAAATTTTGGATCCAAACTTTTGGCATGCCTAATGTGTAATAATTTATATATGAAGCATATAAGATGTATGCTGGATCTATAGATTATTCCCGTGCCATTGATATCTGGTAAATCCTCTCTCACTCCAGCAAAATTGTGTGTCCTTCTCTTCGGTCTTGGAGGTCAAACTTAAAAATAGATCTTAGCCTACATTTAATTAGACTAAAGGAAACTCATCATACGAGTGTTCAATCATGGATTGACATATTGTAAAAGCTTTAGGCCTTCGGGTCGCCTTGTAACCCTCTTTTAATGAAAATTATACCGTGGGGGCCTCCCTCACTGTCTTTTGATCAAAAAAATTGTGTGTCCTTCTCATGCTCTGGTTATATATCTCAGTTCATCATCCCCTATCTAATATTGAGCACTACCACAATCCAGCCAGTGCCAAACGAAACAAGTCAAGTCAGGTGGCATATGACTCAAACCCACTGCAAAAAAGTTGACGAATGTGCAGTCACTGCTGCAAAATTGATGCATGCGCCAGTGATCAAATAAACAAGCAATCAAAAGGAGAATATGGAAAATATGTTCTGTAAAATAGGTTGGACTTGTTAATCAAACCACTTTTCGTTAAGAACATGTTCTCATCCCCAACTGAACACTGCTTCAGCATGTAAGACCCATAACCATGTTTAACAAATTTTGGTTCTGATAAACCAAAGATCCAAACAAGCCTTAAAGTTGCAATGGTGAACATATGAGAATGGTTTATTACTCCCTCTAGTCACAAAAACAAGTGTTTTAGACTTTCAAAAGTCATCATTATACAAGTTTGACTATATATTATTAATTATTCACCATAAATCAAAATGTTACATGTGTGATATTATGAAAGCTCTTGTTATGGGCATGGGGCAGGCCCATGCAGCAGTTTAGGAATGATAAATTAGGAATAAGTCAAATAAAGATAAGGAGATTATCTAGTTAGGAAAGAGACAGGGTTTGTTAGTAAACTAGAGATGGAGATTGGATTGGTTCCTACAGTATTAGGGATTAATTCCTTAGCTGTCAAGTCAGTCCTCCCTATATACAAAGGGACCCCATGTACTCTTATCAATCAATCAATGAATCTCTAAAGTTAGCCTAAGCCTCACTGCCTCAGAGCCTCTTTTAGCTCAGCAGGGAGAAGCCCTGCCGCTGCAAGTAGAGGGCGAGTGCCCTATCCCCCAGTCTTCGAGGTTCGAGCCCTTCCACAACACTTCAATATACCCAAAACCTATATTTTAAATAATATTTATGGTCAAAGCTAACTCATGTTGACTGCACATGTTCTGAGACTTTTGTTTTAAATCAGAGGCAGCATATAAGTACCTTTTGTATATTGAAGTAAAGAACTCAATGTTTACCTACAACAGCAGCTAGAATACATAGAGTACCTTTTGTGACAGTGGAGAAAGTTGGATCAACCTCTTCACAACACGCCTCGCAATGCTTTTTAGAGGTAACAGGAAGAGAACCTTAGGACATTTAAAGAAAATAGAGTATTAAGTTTCATTGTTTAAAAGATAATTATCCAGCGGAATGGCATATAACATCAAGCAAGCAGTACAGCAGACAATTTAGTTCACAAAATGCATGAAGCGATTAGAACTTTAGAAGTCAAGCAAAAATCTACAAAAAAGCACATGTATTCATTCAACATAGTGTCATTTTGGTACTGCCATCAGAGGATTTTTCAGTGTAATAAATGAAAACACATATGCTGCAATGAAGGTAAAAAAATGGAAATACAACGCAAAATACAGCTTTCAATGCCAGTTATATTTACCTTTGGACGTGTAAAACCCTGATCAAGGAATGAGTTATCATCCAAAATATCTTTGCTGGGGTCACTCCTAAGCTTCGCATCATTTTTTACAACAATCTCTCTCGTTCTGTGAATATGATTCAACTGCAAATATCATGTCACTCAAATCACTCTCTTTCATTCCAGATATAAGCCCTTTAGACAAATGAACAGGACATCGGAAAAGATGAACGATTGATTCATAAGAGTAATAGCAATTACTCCCTCCGTCCCAAGATGTAGCTATTTCTGGATACGAATCTGGACAGGGCCAGAAATAGCTATATGTTGGGATGGATGGAGTACTTGTCAAGGGCTAAAATGGAGGAAAAGTTGAGAAATGCCTTGAAGTTATCAAGTGACTTATATTCAGAAAAGAATTGAGAGCACTAAATGAAGTTATATTTGGAATCAAAGGGGATAATCAGCATCATATTATCTTCTAGCAATTTGATGCACAAATAGTTATACTAAAACTTACAGCATGCATAAGATAAGAGTCCATCGTACTGGAATCCACAGCACTACCTCCTTTGAGATAAAATGGCTTCTTATTACAATGCATTATGTCACGATAACTACTACCTGTAATTAGAAAAATAGGACTGTAAGTACATTAGGGAGTAAAATATTATTTTACTGAGAAACTATGACAAATTCAAATTTGGCTTAGTTTACTTAGGCAGGGAAGTTGGTTGTGCTAAAACCAATATTTTTAACCATAAACAATAAAAATAAATGTGCTTTGGTACTTAGGTTGTGTTCTTTACCTCTTCTTCCTAACCTATATTCTCTCATTTTCCACGCACATTCTTACCGAATTACTAAACAGTGCATATTTTGCAAAAAAAAAAATCCTATAGGAAAGTTGCTTTAAAAAATCATATTTATTTATTTTTCATGTTTTTATAGCTCATAATTAATTAATCATATACTAATCCACTGATATGTTTTACGTGCTAGTTTCCAACCCTAACTATCAAACTCAGCCTTACAATTTCTACATATGCAAGATTACTCAACTTCCCCACTTCTCTGCCACAATTTTTAATACTACATATTACAGAAAAGCATATAAACTTTTCCCAACAAAAGACTCCTATAGTTGGCTTCCATCGGAAAGAAGTGCGGTTGTAGTGACACAAATCATTTAAAAGAAATGTTCTGATAGCAACATATTTACATACAAAGTAATGGTACAGTTTTGGGGTTACTTTGATGGAAATAATACAATGCCAGACTAAACAACTTTATAACTACTTTGGCGAATTGTATAATAACCGTAACACCTATGACTGAAACAGAGTTATGAGGTTATCACAAAAAAGAGAACTTACAAAGTGAGAAGAACTTCAATCTTGAATTCAACATATCAGAGAGGATATTTTGCCAATGATCCCTCAGCTTTCCTTTGACACCACCAATATGATCAGCATACGCTCCCTAAAAGAACAAAGTATCTAGGGCCTTAATTGCACAGGAAGTATATAAGTTCTCACAAATAAAGAGAACTTACAAAGTTGTGGCGGAAGTCAGCAGAAAAACAGCATCTACTAAAGTGAATCAAAGAGGCAAAACACATAGCCAAATCCAAATATAAAGGAGAAACATTATTGATTTAAATAGGCTGATGACAAGGCACATTTGTGCACCATAATAAAAATATATATGAACAAATAAAACATTGAGATCAGTCTAGCAAACTTAACCTTTAGCTACAAGGGAAAGGTTGGTTACTCACCGGAAAAAAAAAAAGCATGTCTACATAGTAATTCATCAAATACATTAGACAAGTTCCAGATCCAGATGTAGGTCATATGGTAATCAAAAGACTTGATCAAATTGCACAGTAAACATTGTTAATAAAAATAGTCAGATGGTTTCTATGTCATCCTTTTTTACCATGATACCTCTGTCAACGATTAACTTGAGTAGCATGCATTCTAAGTAAAAACAAGATTAACTTACCCATTCAGTTTAGTCTGGCTCAGACAGTCATACTCCAAACTTGGAAACCCACAACCATAGCCACGAGAAACCAACCATGTGGGAATAAGTCGAGGGCAAGGGTAGCAGGTGGCTAAAAATGTGGTCAAAGGGGTAGTATGGTTCTTGAGGATGTGGGAAGTGAACCCAAGTAATTAGGTAATTAACCGAAGATCAATGATTCAACGACAGCTATGTACATGGGCATAGAACATAAAAAGGGAGGAGAGAAAAGGAACTGCAAATCAAATAGAAAAGCAAATAGAATAAGGGAACAGATAGAGAAATTAGCAGGCTCAGATAGGCCCATTGCCCGTGTCTTGTTCTTCGCTTGCTTCTCCAAACCATATTACGAGCTAACAGTGGACAGCCATCCACAATCCCATCAGCGTCATGTCCAGAACCATACACACACATCCACCAAAGCAAACAGAGACAAAGGAGTGGGTTGGATAACAAGGAGAGGAGAAACTGAGGGGAGAGTGTGTAGGAGAAACCAAGGCGATCTTGACCAGATGTCTATACTGCCACGACCATCAATCGAGAATGAGGGAAAAGGTTGATCTAGCTTTGCTTATAAGTTATTAGCCACAGTGGCATAGCTGGACGCCACAATCATTGTATTCACCCAGATAACTTGCTTCTCTCTTCTCTTCCTACACTACTTCTCCATTGCTCTCTTCTTACTGTAGTGACCCAGCTGCATCCCAGCAGTGACCACAGCCCAGGATGTTCCAATCTGGACTGTGGATCACAGCTGGTGACCATGCGCATAACATATTGCCTCAAAATATTTTTTTTGTTTTTAAATTTTATCAACATAATATTCATTGTTCAGTGGACTGAAGGTATAACATTCAAAAATGTATGAATTGTGGTCTTCTTAATAACTTGTCAGGGTTGGATTCCCAAAGTACCTCTGTGTTTACACCTGTTCCAACCCATTTGGAATTCGGAATGTCCTCTGCAGGCACCTCCCATTTGAATTTATTCTTCTGCTTTGATAATGCATTGACTTCTTCATTCGTTATGATGCGACTAACATGGCGATGAAATGAACTGGGACATACAAGGGGGTGGTGTTATAAAGAGTAACATGAAAAATAGTGCATGAAAGAAAAGAAAATGTAAAAAGAAGTCCAGTTTATAAATTTTCTTTTTAACTTTTATTAATTGATAAGATATGAAGAGTTTCTCAAGGAACGTATGCACAGTTTAGAGGATGAACCTCCTCAGATAATACGGCAATTAACAAGCATTACATAAATATATCAAATCATCTTTACATTGAACAGGACAACATGAAAATAATTGAAAATTGATCGTAGCTGTAAAAAAAAGCAGAAACAGATGATATTTACCAAATAATATGAAAACTAGTAATATAGGGCATAGATGGAGCCACGATGTGTCATTGCAATCATTAACAGCCAATCAATTGTTAAAAACTGAAGAGCATCATAAAAGTAGCACCAACCATGAAGGCTCCGTTTCATCAAAAGCATCATCTTTATTGTTTATCGCATCGTTTCTCTCATCCTCGCCAGAAAAAGAGTGTTCGTCTTCTATATCATCTTCATCGCTCTGCTCTAGGCCTGTCGCTCCAGATTCGGTACTTATGATTTTACCTGCATGCAGCACGGAGATCCAATAAGAGATATCAAGTTGACTGTTTGCTGCATAGAGCAACAAAGCATAAAACAAAAGGAAAAAGGCCTGATGGTGTGGTTGCACAAGAGTATTTTGGGATATTTTGACCCAGCAATGATGCACTAGAATTGTAAAATAACACAGTTAAAGCATTAGTAATCTCACGAGGGAAACACTTGGCAGTCAAAACTGATGCTTGCAGTTTGCTACATTGGGCCAATAGGTTGCCATCGCTGCACCACCATTAACGAAAACAAATACTAGTATTCAAGAGCCAAACCTAGGGTGGAGTCAAGCTGCGGCGCCTCCTCTGCCAGGCGGCCGACATCATCGAGCTCCCGGCGACTACGCTTCCTCGCCTCGCCCGGCTCGGCGGCTCCCTTCCCCGCGGGCCTCGTCCCCTTCGGCCGCCTCTTCTGCCCTGCAGCCGCAGCATCAACAACAGGAGGAGAGGAGAGGAGAGGAGGGAAGAGAGCCAATAAGGACGCCGGGAAGCTCAAGACAGGAGAGGAGATGGAGGGCGGCGGGTTCGGGCGTCTGGTGCTCGTACCTCGGGGAGCGGCAGTGGAGGCGGGCCTGGGCTTCCCCATTGGCCGGGCGGCTGCCCCGGAGGCGGAGGAGGCGACGGCCCGAGGACCGAGGAGGAGGAGGCGGCGCGGCGGGGCGGAGAGGAGGAAGAGCGCGCGTGCGTGCGTGAGCGTGACTCGCCGAACGGGAGGGGAGGCCTTATGACAGAAGACGCAGGCCGCCTCATGGGCTGAGGATGGGCTGGGCTGGAGAGTGGACATGAATTTACCGTAATTTTTCCGTTGATTACATTTTTTATATAGGAGGATGGAAGGAATTCTCTCTCCCATTTACTCTATTGTCGTTGATTTTTTTATATATTTAAATATTCACCTTACTCAAAAATTTTGTGCACGTATGTAAAATTTTAACTTATAGTTAAAATAAATAAAACCATAACAAAATAAATAATAATTACACATGACTTTTAAATAAGACCAATAGTCAAACATGTAGCAAAAAAGCAACAACATTATCTACTCAAATAGAAAAGAGGTAGCATTTATGTGGAATAAGTCTATGTAACCCCCTAAACTATAGCATGTGGGCTACTTTAACCTTCCCCCAAAACAAAAACTATCAGACCATGTATAATACCCCTATAATCTTTCTAATACAATAACCCCTGATGTGGTTTTGATGGGTGGTATTGCCACGGTGGCCTGCTGATATGAACATGCTTACTACGTTGGATCAACATAACATGTGGGACCAACTTGTAAGATGGGGAATCGAACTCTAGGCAGTAACCTATCATTTTCAACTAAACTATTTTCATCGAAACAAACATTTATCACCTACATCTTGGAAAGCCATTTCAATCTAAAATTCACCAGACAGGTGATAGCTAGGTGTAATATCAAACACATGAGCATTATATATAGTTATTCAACATAGAAACTTGAACATTTCAGCAAGTAATAACAACATGACATTGAGAATGTATACATAAGTGTTGCAGCTCATTGAGCATCACAAAAATCACGCCAACCAGCATCACGATTTTTCTCCACCTATTCCATACAAAATGCAATTCAATATCCAATGTCACAAATTTCTGATTTTAGCACTCCATATCTCCAGTAGTTATCACCAAACATTAGGTGGGCAAGCCTAGAAGAATTGCACGTTGGGGTTCTCTTTTTGGCCTGCTGGTCTTGTGATGATCTTGGCATTATTACCAGAGTTGTATGATCAGTCGGATCCCCTTGCGATCATCACCACACCACCTCCTGGTTCGCAGGAGCGAGAGGAAGAAGAACCGGGGAGAGAGAAAGAATTTGGAGGAGGGGGCGAGAGCAAGACTCTTTGTCTGCCTTTTAAAGAAGTATGTCAATCCTACTTACATTCTGGTCCCATTTGTCATCCCCTGCTCTCACTTGCATGTTGGCCCCCATACTGAAGGTCAATATATCCAAGTCAGCATGTCCATCTCAGCAGGCCATCGTGGCAATACCACCCTCCAAAACCAACTCAGGGGGTTAATTAAACTGTATTAGAAAGATTTTGTGGTATTATACATGGTTTGATAGTTTGGGGGGTTATATAGACTTATAAGGAACATGGAGCGATTGTATTTTTTAGGTACTAATTATTTAGTATGCTTCTCTTTAATTCCTTACATGTTGTTATTTTATTCAGTTACTTGTTGATTTGTCCATTCTGTTTGTGATTTAGGACGGTGGATGGTGAATTTCTGGGATCGTATGCATGTTTTAGACCCTCTTTGATACAAACTAGATCTACTATTTCTTGAAGCTGGATATTGCTAGCCATAAATCCATGATTATATTAATAATATATGGATGAATAGCTGTGTTTCCATTTTTAACAAAAATAATAAATATTAAACAACTTTAATTTAACTTAAACCTGGGATCTGAATTTGTTCCAATAGGACCTTAGTTGCAATTGGGGATCAGTCTGCTGATGCAGCAATTGTAGTAATTTTGGCTGCAAATCTGTGGTTTGGATTGTATGATTGACTGCAAGGCAAATCTGGATGCAGTAGCAGTATGTTGAATATAATTCGAGCACGATCTGCTATCTTTCTTGCTCCATCTCTCCCCCTACGCGCGTGACTCTCATTAGTGGAGGTTATGGTGCTTATCACTCCGACACATGCTGTGTTCATGTGGGAGTACGTGTGCTCGCATGTCTTCGGTCGTGGGATGATGTGGTAAGCTAGGTTGTTCTCCAACAGTTGGTATCAGAGCCTGTTGGCTTGTTGGTGCCATGTCGCAGCGCTAACCACTGCCGCGATTGTCACGCACACCGCTGTGACTGTCGACGTGTTCTCCACCACCTTGCCCATCATGCACGCCACCACAATAATCGTGTTCAAAACCACGTCGCTCGTTGTGTACGCCACCACGTTGTCGTCCTGTAGAATCCCAGTCGTGCTGTGGGTGTGTTCGTCACGAGCGACATCCTCTATGCGTCCAGTCGCACGTCATCAGGGAATCGAGCGCCTTCGTTCACTATTCGATCCTGACAAGGACCAACTATGAGGAGTGGGCGCTCCATGACTATCAACCTACAGGCGCAAGGTTGTGGAGCCCTTCGGCGACGATAAAATCGAGTACCGTGACGACAGACTAGCATTGGCCGCGATTCTACGCGTGGTGCATCTTCGCCTTCTCCAAGAACACCAATGGGGCTGCGGGTGTTCTTGGAGGGTGCGCAGGTACACCTCGCGCAGAATCACGACCAACGCCAGCCTGCCGTCACGATACTCGATTTTCTCATTGCGAAGGGCTCCATGACATGCCAGAGACCCTATGCTAGCAGGTTGCCGGTCTGAGGAGCACCCATTCCTCGCAGTTGGTCTTCGTCAGGACCGGATAGTGGACGAAGGCGCTCGACTCCCTGACGACGCACGGTGGTGGTGAACGCGATTGTTGTCGCGACGTGCACGATGGGCGAGGTGGTGGAGAACAATATTAGATTTAAGCTTGACATGTGCATGTGTGTGCATCGTGTTTGCGTGTGTCGTCGAATCCGGCGCGAGCAGCAGAAGGGTTAAGGCCATGGCGAACTGACGTGGGGGGTGTCGAGCTCGTGCATGCAGGAAGGCTGCGATGGATTCGGCCAGTGTTAGTTAGTGCTTGGTGGAGGAGGTGAGCTGCGTGAGCCGCACGTTGAGGAGCACGTGCTGTAGACGAGAGTGAAACTCCGGCATGCATGGCGTGGTCTGGGTCGAGCGGATCGGCGCGAGGAGACCGGGCGTTGGAGGAGAGCTCCATAGTGTCGCTGTGGTCTATGAAATGGCTCTGTAATCTTCCATCTTGTAGTGTGAGTCAAGTAATAAAAGCCAAGAAGATGGCGAGGTAGTCGCCGGCGGCGTTTGTCGCTGAAATCTTGTGTTATAGCTACTGTTCATCTTCTTCCTTGGGTTGCTGTGGTGAGTGAGAGAGAGAGCAGACGTTCCTGGTGCCAATAAGTGGTGTAAGCCCAAAGCCCAGTGAACCGTAGGTGTGGGCCCGTATGTGCCTATGTATTGGACCGATCAGTGGACCGCAGGTGTGAGACCTGTATGTGCTCGTGTGTGGAGCGGGTCAGGGCTAAGGGGCACCAATGCGTGACAGGGGAGATTATTGGGAATAGTCCCACATTGAAAACTTAGGGGGAGTGGCACCAACTTAAAAAGGAGAGGGGTCCCTCACCTCATGGTCTAGCTTTTGGGGTGTAGAAAGACTTTCTCCTGGTTGGACCGGCGTCCCCCGATTTTGGGCCAACAAACACGACAGTCGCGGCGGTGTGCGTGTGCGTGACACCCACGGCTGTGGCAAGCACTACGATATGGCACCAGCGAGCCAACGAGGCTTTGATACCAACTGTTGGCGAACAACCTCACTATCGTGACCAGCGGTCAAGTCGGGAGATGTGGCGGAGTGCCGGAGTTGTAGGAAGGTATGGCGGCAACCTCGATCATGGGACATGATCCAGTGGTGTGGACATGTTATGAGTTTGTTCTATTTAAGTTCGCGCAAGCAATCCAAAAAGAGCTGCCAAGTTCTTAGCAGCACAAAAACATCTCCCTCTCGTGTACTCTGTTTTGACTGTAATTTCGTCGAACATCCTGCGGTAGCCAGGTTGTTCGCCAACAGGATGATCATCAAATTTTTTTTAGATAATGGATTATATTAAACCAAGTATGATCATCAAATGTTTGTATGTATGCAATTTGTTGTGAGTGAACTGCCCATGTCGCAGCATTGGCAGCGGTCGACCAGGGATGTGGTGGAGGTCGAGGACCCAAGCATTTTCTGATTGAATGTGTCTGCTATCCTGGATTTCTGATTGATCCGTGGTATCAATCAGCAGGAAGTTTGAAGGAAGAGGTAGTTACTGGAAAGAAGATTATCATGTAAAAACTTCATGGTTCAGAAAAACCATACTGCCAAATAGAGCTAGGAGCCAGTCCAGTTCACTGTGAGGTGTGTGATATTCCAATTTGCTTCCTAAAATTTATTATGGGTTTTTATCCAGACATAAGAAGGTCTCACAAGATAAATATATGATTGCCTTATTTGTATATTCAGCTGTAATTGAGCCATGACAGCAAGAGCATGACTGTCCAGTGTCTACAAGCGAGGAGCATATGACTCATCAGTAAACACCTAAGTGTGAGAAATCAATATCTATAACAAACCTATAAAAGAAAATGTTTCTTTTAAGGTACTCCAAGTTTTATTTGGACCATTCATTAGCCATTGATCCCATGGTCAATATTTGTCTTACCCCTATTGGAGGTAAGACCTCGTAATTAGAAAATATATGAATGATTTGCACCATTAAAGTGTGTGTCAATATGGTAACAGTAACATGATATTACATGCCAAATTTTTTTTGCAATTGTTTGAACTATGTCTCATAGTTATACAAAATATGCTCAACCAATTTCTAACCTATTTAAAATCTAAAGTAAAATCCTTGAGTGAAAAAATCAATTTTAATATTAAAACACCAATTTCTGAATGCTATTACCATTCTTTTCAATTTATACACACATTTCAAATGTTCACAGAATCAACATATTTGAATTATATTTATTTGAGTACCACTTATTACAAATTTTGAGGAAAGATCCATCTTGCAAGCTTCAATTTAATCGATGTGCAAAGTCATCTTCCTGAAAACGTGCATGCAAAGTCATAATGATAAGCTTTGTGTAAAATAGGAAGTTAATTCCCCTAATTTCTGCCATGCATGACTTAATTGTGGATGTGTGTTCCGTGAGAAAATGCTGTGTGTGTTACTTTTCCCATTCAAGCTATTTATTTATTAATTGAGACATACAAATATACCTAAAATTACAAATATAAAATTAACTATCAATGGTGGAGATTGGTTCGAAACTCTTACCTCCATAGTAAAGGTAAGGTTGAGCACCTTAAAATGGCTCTTCTTTTAACCAGAAGAGGGAGACAGAAAAGAGATAAGATAGAAAGAAGAAACACTATATATGATCATCTCCTCCAACTGAGTAGTACCATGCAGTGCTGCCTGAATGCTGAAAGCTGACAAGCTAGCTCATTGATCAGAATGTTCATATCCACCAGCAGGACTGGTGATGCTCTCTATGTCGATCCCAACTTCACCCCTCAAGAACTTGGAGTACCAATGTGCAGAGAACTTCGGCTGCCTTGGGAGGCTTGGATCCTCGAAATCCACCCGATGCAGGCCGTATGGCGAGTGGTACCCTGCTAGCAGCTCGAACACATCGAGAAATGACCACACGAAGTAACCCTTCACATTGGCACCGTTCCTGCAAGAGTCATTTGAACACCTTGTTGTTCAGAAAGAAAAAAAAAAACGATCTTTCTTTTAAAAAGATTCAGACAAGATCATCATGGGTCAAGTAACTGAAAGGAACAGCACTATTTTTTCTTTTTGAGAATATGCAAAAAGCTTGTGTATCTCTGTCGCCCCACCAGTTTGATAATTCCAGTCATTTTGAATAACAGTATTTTCTGCAAAGCCTATGTTTGCTATGATTTTTCATTAATATAGCATTATTTATTGTTAAATATACTTTATATAACATATTTTTATAAAAAATCAAATAAAATGAACGGTCAAACATACGTCAAAAAGTCAACGGTGTCAAATATTTAGGTACGGAGAGAGTATACATATATATATATGTTACTTTTAGTAAGGTACCTTTAAGACTCGTCTATATATGTTGTCCTAATATTTTCAACCTAAATATTTAAAAGTTACTAATAATTGAAGTGTTAATTTTTGACTACTCTCATCTAAAATGACAGAAACTATATAACTAGAGGGGTTAAGAAAGGAACAACATTACTTACCTTAGTGCAGCCAATGCGCTACCCATGTAGCTACTCAAGTATTCCACTCTTTCAGTGTCATTGAGTGAATCGTTCGTAGAGAGACCTAAAAAGAATTTAAATTCTTCATTTTTTTTCTTCAAAAGCAAGAGAGCATCCACAAAATTTGCAGGGCAAGCACCATATTATTTTGAAATGTTGTAAAGCACATAATTGTATGATGATATGCGCACCATTTGGTTGTGTGAATTGATATATAGTCTAGCTACGATTAGTCGTGACTCAACGGCTGCTCCGTGAGTCGGAGTCCAAAAACATATCAAATCATCTTTAAATTTTGATTTATATGGCTCAATACATTCTTTATATCAAAATCTTGTAGTATGTAAAAGTTTTCTATTTTTGAAGATTTTTAAGTATTCGTTTGAGATTTTTTAAAATGATACATACCACATTGATTTTTTTATTAATATTGTATAGTCACTTTTAAAAATCTCAAACAAATACTTAAAATATCCAAAAATAGAAAAATTTTGCATTCTATAAGATTTTGATATGAAGAATGTATTGAGCCATATAAATCGAAATTTAGAGGTGATTTGATATGTTTTTGGACCCAGACTCACGGAGCAGCGCGAGCCTCTTCTAGCAAAACTCTCTCTATATATATTTGTTTGAAAACTTACCATTTTCTTGAACATAAACAGGGACGCCTGGGTATGTGTCGCGAAGGTATTCGAGTATATATTGCAGCCCCTTCGGATCCTTTGGAAGATTAGTAGGGACAAACTGTACCCAAAAGTCGAAACAAAAAAATGTTTAGTACCTCTGCTGAAGGAAAAAAGAGCTTTCATAGAATTTATCTCTACTGAATGATTGATATTTAATTTGAATTGCATTACAAAATACGGAAAAGAGTTAAAATACCTGACCGCTCGGTGTATCATTCCTCGAAACTGAAACATAGAAAATCAAACTACAGTTAAAATACATAATCAAATTGTGCTATGTTTATTATGAGTTCCCTAGAGCTACCATGTACTCTCTCCTTATATTAATTAATTAATAGTAGGTGATAACATTGATTTTTTTCACACATCTGATCATTCGTATTATTATTAATTTTTCAGCAAAGATGTGAAAATGTAGATTGTAATTAAAATGCATTTACTATTAAATCCAATCAAAATAAAATAAAATAATAATTACGTAAGTTTCTTACTAAGACGAATCAAACATGTGCTAAAAAGTCATTATCTAATAAAATACAAATGAAATAAAACATTTCTAATTCTCTAGACTCGGAGGTATAACACCCCATTGCATTGTAAGAAGTGAATTCATCGGTGTCAGATACTTATCGGTGTGACACTATACATTATCAGCTTTTTTTTTACGCTTCTTGAGCTGTTAAATGATACGTTTTTCTTTAAATATTTAGATATAGAAGTTCATCATCTTATCATTTTAAAATATATTTTCAACTTTATACAGGTTAATTGTGTATGGTTTATACCATTAAATATTTATTTAAAAAACAAAAGAACAAATACATAACTGAGCCAAATTCCAGTGTGCTTTGCTTTATCGCCACCTCAAAATTAAACTTACTTCTGAAGGTTGCAGCCATGTCAGCAGTGTAGTCCCGAAGATCCGTGTCTTGGCCATTCGATCCGTCGCTGATGTACACCGACGTGTAGTGGTTGATGCCAATGAAATCAGCGCTCCCACGGATGAGCTCAGACTGCTCTTTTGTGAAGGATGGGATCCTGGACCCGGCCCTCTCCTTCATGATTTCAGGGTAGTCTCCATGCACCAAGGGTTCCAAGATCCTAATTAAATTAAGCAATGCAAGAACAGTAAATGCATACGGTTATCCTCTTCATCTCCTCACAATTAATTTGACCAACAGGTTTAGCAACATGGAAGAAGAAGAAGATCACTCACCAACCAATGGTGAAAACCATTGCTCTCTGAGTTGCTGCAATGTCAGCAGAGCTGGAGGAGAACGGGTAGTTCCAGAAACTGTAGACATTAATGCCAACAAACCCCTTCTGGGTAGCCTGCCATGTGTTTCATGCATGTTGGTAACTGAAGATCAATCTGCCTAAACTCATTTCTGCTTTTGTGATCATTAGAATGCAACAGAACTTTTGGATCATTTCACTCCCTCTAGTTTCACAATCTCAGCAGAATGCTACAGAACTTTTGGGAGGAGGAAAAAATGAAATAAAAACAGATTTTTGGAATCTGAGCGATTCTTTCGCTAAATTGAAACAAACTATTTTTTATGCTAGAGTTACACCCACTAGCAGAGCCAAAATTTCTCGAATTTCAAACCGAAATTGTCAGCCTCATCATTTGACTTTCTAGCGAAAAAAATCCAACACCGTATTTAAAAAAAAATATGAATGCATCTTTTATATGGGTGTATTTACTAATCTTAAAGACTTAAAAACAAATTATGATAAAAAAACTCTAAAACGGCTCTAAATATAAGATTAAAAATTTATTTTTAACTTTTAGGTATAAATAAAAGGCGAAAAGACAAGACCTACGTGCTTCACTGACCTGGTACTTGTCCCTGTACAAGGTGGCAACGGAGGCATGCACCAAGATGGAGTTGTGGGCGACGACGTAGGGCTCAGTGGTGGAGTCGCCGGCGGTGCAGTTGAGGCCGAACGGCGGCGAGCAGCGGCACGGCGGGAAGATGCCGTTGTCGTAGGCGGCGAGGGCGATCACGTTGGGCTCGTCCAGGGTGGTCCAGTGCTTCACCCGGTCGCCGAACTCCCTGAAGCACACGTCCGCGTACGCCGTGAAATCCTCACTGCCAACAAAAAAAAAGAGATTATTTTCAGAGAATGAGGAAACTTCTGTGTTACTTTTGTTTCTTGGTCGATAAAACTTTAACCAACAACTACTAACGTAAAACTATAATTATAAGAATATACTTTTAAATATATATGAATATAACAATTGGTAGCATTAATTAGATAGCATGTATCACGCTGCTACTTATTTATCAGTTTCTGTATTAAAAACTATATTATAATAGAGTAAATGATTGATCAAAATATATATTATCTCAACAGAATAAATATGTCTTGTATTTTGAGAACAGATGAAGCAAGCAGTAGTATCTTACATGATCCTTGGGCTCAGCCAGCCATGGTACTCATCTTCGAGAATTTGAGGGAAATCGAGGTGGTAGAGAGTCACATGTATCTCAATCCCTACACGACAACCAGAAATTAGTGGTGCTAATGCAACCTTGCAGTGGGGCTTGCTCGCTGTTTCTTGTTTCTTTCACAATTTTTTTCAGGAGTACTGAAATCACAATCGAATGAAAATCTTCAGAAATATTTGTAAAATTATGGAAAATTATATTCAATATCAATAGATTTTTCTTAATTTTCTGCTGTTAATATATATATATATAATATTCATGTAGAGAAACAATTAATTACTTTCAGAAACTTCAAGGATGAAAAGAGCAAAAAAAAATCTGTTCATTTCTTATTCTCCTCCTTATTTTACTGCGGTGTGAGTATAGCGACCGAAATCATGATGGAAATTACCCCGTTTGACTAGTTCATCTATCAGGTTATTGTAGTACTCCAGCCCTTTCGGATTGACGGCTCCTCTTCCTCCTGCATGCGTCGAATACAGAAAATTGGATCGAGATTAATTAGAATAAACGAATTATATACGAACATTGAAGGGCACTTGTTCTGCAAGGATATGATAAACAAGTTCCTGAAGTCAATTGCGGTTAGTGTATATGTTTTCTCACTTGGAATAAGCCTAGACCAAGAAATGGAGAACCGGTAGGCCTCCAGGCCAGTATCACTCATCAACTTGACATCCTCCTGAAAATTTTCAGATACTTCCAATTAACGTGATCTGTATGTGTGCAAACAGTCCAAAAGAGATTGCGCCAGAACAAGCCATAAAATTCAAGAGACGAAACAAAGTCAAGGAAAAGCAGGCAGCTTGATTCAACGTTTCGCTCTACCAAATTGTTTCTGATCTTTCCTTTTATATCTCGAGGAAAATCTTGTTAGAGTTTTACTCACATCCTCCCTTTTATATCTTGAGGTACCGGTACCTCGCGGTACCAAATCGTTTCTAAACGTTGGATCCAACAGTGCACATCCTACCTAGCTAAATCTAATGATGAGAAATGATTTGCTATCTCGAGGTAGGTACAAAAGGAAAAATGAAAGGAAGGATAAGAGTAAAACTCTTTTTGTTATCAGAAGTGCAGAACTGAAATATACTCCTACTCCCAAAAGATTAGTTAGTAGCTCAATTGACCCAAGATTTTAGGTTGGCGACGCCAGCTGTACAAATCAATTAAAAGGTACCGTCAAATCATGGACTAGTAATTAAACTATAAGAACAATTTGAACAGTTAATTAGCTGCTGGAAACTGAACTAGAGCCATTAGATTTTATTTACTTATTTTTGGAAAAAGAATCGATGGACCATATCCAGAACTAGTTCTTCCAATTGCTCCTCAACCACTAGATCTCTCTCTCTCTCTCTCTACAGACCACAGGAAAAGGACAGGCAATTATATACGTGCCAGAATTTCATGAAATCAAAATGAACAACCAAGTGGTATTACAATATATATTGTCCAACCATATGAAATCCAAATGAACACAAGCTCATCCAAGAACAACAAAAAACGTTTTTTTTTTCGAGCTAATATGCAATTGATTAATTCCGCATTAGCTAGCTAGGCGATGGATCGACATGGAGAGCCCTCGTCGTCTCCGTCGTGGTGCTTGTGTTGTATTACCTTGTACTTGTGGTAGCCGCCGGCGGCCCGGTCGCCGGTGCTCTTGTCCGGCATACTACCTGCAAACATCGCATGCAACCAGATGATCATAAAATCGATCCCTATAGTATACTATGCAGTGCAATTAAACTGTACTTTAACTTAGCTATATATGGAGTAGCTTGATCATGTAGTAGTAATTAAGAAACTATGCAAGTAATTAACGAATGAGCTATGATACTGATGATGAGATGATCGACCTGCACGAGTAAAAGTGTCCCAGACGCTTGGACTCCTTCCGTCTTCGTCAGTAGCTCCTTCATACTGTAGCAAAAGAAACCAAGAACAAGAAACGAAGTTAGCAGCAGTGTTCTACTAATCGATATATATATATATATATATATATATATATATATATATATATACACACGAGCTTTCACTAACCAACCTGGTAAGCCGACGTGCCGGCCCCGAAGACGAACTCCCTGGGGAAATCCTGTCTGGTGAAGTTGAGAGCCGTCGTCGCCGCCGCAGCCTCGCCCGACCGCCATGGCGCGACGAGCAGCAGCAGCAGGAGGAGGAAGAAGCTGGAGGAAGAGGAGGAGGTGAAGATGGCCATGGCAACGGGGGTAGCGTATCTCTCAAACGAGATTGACCACTGATGATTTCTCTCAAATGAGATGGAGGCACATGGGTTTGCAGCTGCAGGTGGGACTTCTCGGGTTAAATGAGCCTCTGTCAGCTCGAATGGCAGCTGTAGACGGCTAGACTGAACTTATTGCCGTCGGTCGATCGATTTGTTAATGTTTAAATATGATATTTCTAAGGTATCGTCGTATGATTGTGAGCCGTCTATTGCTTTGGATCTAATGGATCTGATTTTGTTCTACTACAATATTATTATACGTAGTAAAAATTCTTTACGGATAAAATTGAAACTAAAATATATAACTCTGCGATAAAATTATGTGTTATATATCATTTTAAAATAGATAAATCGGTAAATATATCATACCAAAGTTTAAAATAAATTATTTAATATATTTATAAAAATATATAGTTAGATATAAATTTTACTACACTACTAAGTACTACAAGAAAAATGTACTATAACATTCCCCTTAGATATATTTATCAACGTATTATGCAAACACCTTAGCTTATTGTCCACGGTAATAGTGGTAATAGTGTAGTAGATCAAAATCCGACCAACACATTTTTAGTTTCATATGTACTACGCAGACACCTTCTTAGGTTCATATGTATTACGTGGCAATGTATGCTCTTCTGGTAGCAGGTCTTTTAGCATAACTATAAGTTTCAAAAAAAAAATCTTATTTCACCATCCATTATCCATTGCTTGCTTTCAGTTTCACAAGCCCAAGCATAGTGGACAATGTTGTGTACTTCGACTTGTATTTAGGATAAAGTGATGTCTCTGCATCAGAAACTAACTGAGTAAACTTTTCATAGTCTCTCTTATTGTACTCTTTCTGCTCTACGTCTCGCAACATTGTGTCCAGTGTGTTTCAGTCCATATCGAACATTTCACCCCCCCAATGGTGGCTGCACAAACATATCTTCAATTCCTTCTTGTTGTTGTTGCTCATCTTCGTTTATTTCTAGGGGCATTTGCAAATTTGCCAGTCGTTTTTTTCTAAATTGCATGGATGCCACTCGAATGATAGTTTTAGTGGTATTTTTGTAATTTTCTAGTGGCAGTTTTACAATAATATTTTAATCCAGGGGCAAATTTGCAATTGTCCCTTATTTCTATGGCATCGCTTCTCAATCGAACTTCCTCACCATGCCAGATCCAACTGTCGTAATCTAGCATGAAGTCTCTTCTCACTAAGTGACTATGTATTAGCACTCGACTTTTTCAAGACTTCTCATTCTTACGGTCCATACATGGGAAGCACGTGAACTGAGCATTTCTCGCATGCTTGTCATCTTCTACTGCCTTTAGAAATTCCCAAGTCCACTTCCATGTTCACTGCTCAAATGATTTATGTGGTACATCCAAGTTCAATCCATCTACGATCAATTGAGAACATTATCATTAGCGGCCATTACTAAATTACCAGCGTTAATTAATTCATGTATATATATGCATGTCTCTATATCCCCTAACATACCTCAACATGAATCTTACAGATTATACACTACTGTCTTTACGAAATATTACATTGATAACACTTAATTGATCATAAAAGATGTAATAAATCAAGGTTGAACGATAAGCTTCCACGGAAACTACCATAATACTTGCAAAATTATATAATAATGTTGCCTTCTGTCTATGAATTCTGGAATAAAGGTGTAATCAATAATACCTTCCTTTGTGCAATTTAACGTTCCATTTAATTTTGGCAAAAATTCACCGCCTCACTCTCCAACCCAAAATGTAAATAATCAAATGGGCTAGGATAGCCAAAATTTTGGTTCACATGGGTATCTATAGAGTCCCAATAAACTACATCAAATATTTATAAAAATCTCCCATGGCTCACAATAAATGAGTCGTGACTGATATTATGATATCCGTCATAGTTCTGTAATACACACCTGTTATGGTTAATGGGCTATATTAGTCACGGTTGGTAGTTTGAGAACCATTATAGATATTGAAGTATCGGTAACGGCTCTCTATTTGGGATTGCTACCGATATATTATCACGACTATATTACTTGGCTCGTGACAGATACTGCTCTATTCGTCACGGTCCAATAGAGTTGGCCATATCAGATACAGATCTCGTTACGGTCCGTTACGGGCTGAATAGAGCTGTTACGGTAACAGTGTTCCCGATAGAGTGATCTATAGTAGTGTCTATTAAACTACGGACGGATCGAGTACCACTTATCAGAATATGACATGCTTAATTACGAGAAAAAGGGTCACGACTACTTTGCATGTCTTTTTAGTGCGTGTTAGGACACTTCAGTCAGTCTCAATGCATAGTTTCATGGCATAGTTACCAAAACTGTAAACTAGGTAACCGAGCCAGATGAGTTTCATGTAGATGAAACTCCCCTCTCATCTTATGAAACTCTCTTATTTAACGATCCTGTCCAAGTCAACAATTTTACTGACGTGACATCTTATTTAATGTACATGACATCCCATGAAACATGTATTGAGACTGACTTAGGATGCGATTTGTATGTGTGCGCACGCGTCTTACATGTAATTAATAAAAACGGAATGATATGATTCTATGTAAGCGTGTGTTAGCAGATTTTATTCCGGTACGTTAGGGTGGCGCATCAGTTTCGTCATGGACATAAAAGAAAACTGATTTTGAGCCCTGGAATTACCTACTACGCTTAGCTAACAGCGTACGTCGTACGTCATGAAAAGGATACAAGGTCTTAAGTAATCTTCTAGGAAGATCGATCAGTTCACCGAGAGAAAACTTGACATCCTTTTTGGCAGCACGCAGGCCGGCAGCTTGTGTTATTGTAGCTAGCTAGCTAGCTACAGGTTAACTTCTTCGACCGTCATAGCTAGCATCCATGAACCTCTTGTCGTTTCATCACCACTCTTAAGTATTTTACTTAAGGCTGCGCTCTTTGGATGGATAAAGAAATTGAAAGATAAGAAATTATTCGATTTTAGTAGCTATTTAACGATATAAACAAATAAAACTAACTATTATCTCTGTTCCACGTTATAAAACTTTCTAGCTTACCTAGATTCATACGTATATATACTAATGAATCTAGACACATATATAAACTGTATACTTTATAATAATATATACATAGATGAATCTAGACAAACCCATAAAGTCTTATAATATGGAAATGGTGAGTACTATAAACTTGAAATAGGTTTTTTTAGAAAGATAAGGTAATGAATTTCTATATAATTTTTTTTTCAAAAAACACATCATTTATCATTTTGGTGATGATACGCACATAAGTCGATAAAAAATCTGGGGATAATCTGTACAAATGAACTCAGCCTAATTGAATTGTCAAAATAGCTGAGTGATTTTATGATGACTATTAATTAACGATACAAATGAATAAACCAACTATATATTATTATAAAGTTAAAAAATAATTTCAAACTAGTTTAATGAGAAACTTATATATGATTTTTTATAATAAAAATAACGGATTAATTAGGGTGTACACTAGAAAGAATGTCCACCAAGCATATATACAAACCAAGAGTGAAGAGACACCTCCCAACAACGTGAGAGTAACGCAACAATCTTAAAAACAAATTAAACACCTCCCTATCAAGAGAGAAAAGCACAGCAACTACCTACCAAAATACCACAGCAAACAGCAAGCTCAACTTCCAACACGTTTTCTGAAATTCCAGCCGGCATAAGCGAAGAAATTAATCCATCACCCACAACTCCAATAACTTGCAGCTAGTCTTTAATTAATAGCCTCGCCCAAAGTCTTACCAGTGCGTCCCTTTGAAAATTATCTGAAAAAAGATGTAGGCCTGGATGCCATAAAGATCACGTCCAGGGCTGGCTATATATTTTTTAGGGCCACAGGCGAACTCGTCATTGTAGAACCTTAAAACTGATTTTTTATTTATAATATATAGTTATGTAAGTCATAAGACACAATCACGTAAATAAACATTACTATTATAGAACTGTGAAATTAAAGTATTAAAATAGTATAATACCTTAAGTTGTTGATGAGAAATACCCATTGTTTTTTATAAAAATGAACTTCTACGAGCATTTGTTGAAGCAAAATCATCATTGATATTTAATTTGTGAAATAAATCGGTAATTGAACCACGTCTCAAATACTAAAACAAATTCATATAATGTATGCATTGGCGCTTCACAACAGGTCCTGGACCAAAATCGATGGGATAAGGGAGTATGATAATACGCGAAAAATAGGAGTGATTGTTTGGTTTTTCGTGAAAAAAAGCCAAATAACATATTTGCAAATGAAAAATAATTTATGAGTAAAATTTTTATATACGTATTCTTAGCGAACTAAAAGTCAATGCTAGAAAAATAACTTTGGTGAAAAAGCCCAAAATCAACTCTAAATTTAAGGTTAGAATTCAAACTTTGCCTTATAAACATAAGCAGAGGCGAATAGATGGAAGGTGTGCTCTGGAGGTAGTAGACCCCATCTGGCGTGGGCCCTAGGCCATTGCCCCACCGCCCATGCCTAGAGCCGACCTTGATCACGTCATCCCTACGTAGCCATAAAACCCAAAGCATTATAGCACGCCCTAGAAAAAAAAGTACCGTATTAGCTTAGGTTCCACATCATTCAACCATCCTTCAAACATATATATGATTCATGTTAAGAGGTCATGACAATGTAACTCTGGTCATGACAATGTAACTTTAAATAGAATAGGATGGTTCTAGGTTCTATTCCTCTTTAATCAAAGGTAATTATTGTGGTAAAAACTAGTTGGTGAGAAATGTGGAAGTCTCTCTAGCATGAAAAAGAAGTAGGAGTAGTATAGAGACAATAAAGTGCCACGCCATCGCTGCCGTAATCAAGTTAAGAGTGTGTAACTGCGATGCACGACAACTAAATGACGCAAGCATATACATATAGGAGTACATGCATGGAGATATCAAGTGACGATATATATGTACACCGAAGTCTACATCGAACACGTACATACGTCGACGTCGAACAATCCAAGACGGCACGGCCAGCGACTATTTTTGCCGGAAAATATACAGCAAATTTTGATGAGGGGCTTAAATTGGAGCAAATTCGTCGTACATGTTTGTGTTATATATAGGTGTATGGCTCTATTTATCGGGGTTTAAATTCTAATAACTATAATAATGCATATGTGGTTTATCACGGTTAAATTCTACCGAGGCCGAGTTTGAACACAGGTTAACTAACCATAATCCATCGTTTTTCACGTACACGCTTCTCAAACTACTAAAGCATGTATTTTTTGTAAAACACTGTTATAGAAAAGTTGCTTTAAAAATCATATTAATCCATTTTAATATTTTTATAGCTAATAATTATTTAATCATATAGTAATTCATTGCTACTTTTCCACGCGAGTTACTTATTAGTTGCCACTTTATAAATATGAATTTGGAAATTTTGTTACTCTAGATAAAGGTGAATTGTCCGAATATTTTTGAACTAAACTGGTGAAAATATATTTTTATACTTAGGCAGTAAGTGATGTGCATATGGTGGTAGTCGCATGTCGATAGGGGAAGGTTCACCTGAGTCAAATAAGTACCGAACTCAATATCACTAACTCGTGTTTACGGCCCAACTACATGTGCTAGTATGTGATGCATTAGCTAAATAAGTTGCTCAATGTTTAGCCTTGCATTTTGTAGGCTCAGTAGTATGGGCAGTGTCTATAAAGGACTATGGAGCTATATAGATAAGCTACCTGTGTGTATTGTGGGGGACTAGGTGGTTACCCCATGATGTAGGCGTTTAAGTTTGTCCAATATAATGGTGGTAGTGCCTCGTGGAGAAACATAGGTTTGCTACCGTGGCGCTAGGTTAAGGCATGGGACCGCTACCTAGTGGCTTGTTGTTTAGACCTTGTTGCAGATGAATATAGTGGTAGCTTTGAGTGCTATGCTGGTGATGCAAAATTTTAGGATAGTTCTAACCAGAATCCTAGCCCTAGTCAGTTGCTTGCAGGTTCTTTTGGGTAGTCAACCTTCTGCTGAAATCTGAGTATTGGTTGGTTGACCTATTTAAATAACTTAGTTGTATTTGTATCTCTATGTTTAATTACCTAGAACTATCTTTATGTTGGATGTCATTGCCATGATGAAAGTGTGATATTTGTAGTAACCTAGGACTAGTCAAACACAAGTAAGGAGATGAAACATTTGAGATACTAGATGGATATCCCACGCGTTGCTACGGGAGAACTGTGGGATAATATATTAGATATAAATACTAAAAAAATTTCTTACCTATTATACGATTTTTTTCATGTGTTTATATATTTTTGTGCCTTTATTCATAGGTTATAAATGGTTGGGTTGTATGGTGTGTCTTTTAGGGGAAGTGATGCAATTTACACTCTTGATGAATCACTCAAAGGCTAAAAGCAATTGAGGTGATGTGAAAAGATACAATTTACACCCTTGATGTATCATCCTAAGGCTAAAAACAATTGAGATAATATGGCTTAATTTACACCTTTGATGTATCATCATAAGACTAAAAATAATTGAGGTGATGTGACTTGATGAGTGAAGAGAATGACATTAACTTTATTGAAAGTAGAGATATGGAGGATATTCCAACCGTAGATCAAGTCATTAGACTAATCATGTTTGGTGACCACCATCGTATGGTTTGATAGTCATACTTCGCCAATTGGCGTGACTATTCTTCCAAACATCTATGATGTTAGGAGCCCGGTATTTCAGTTTTACATTATGTTGGATAGTTGATATGTCAAGGTTGTGAAGAGGTTGGATGATTATAATATTTATTTGATTTCACTCAAGATCTCATCAGATATTTCACATTGCTATGTCGACTATCTCTCATGGTGGGTAAAACTATTAAAAAGAGGATGATTGCATTTGGGGGAGAATGTGTCGTGTGAACCCCTAAGAGGGTTTGTTATGAACTGTCTTGTCCATCGTAGAAAACCTAGCAACCGGCAACACGTCTCCCAAATGGATCCACTGTTTAGCTAGTCAGGTGTGAACCGAGAGAGCAGAGTGGCCTACAATGTAGGTCACTTATGACCTATTCACTCGTGCACAGGGGAGGGAATGTTATCCATCCTGTCTTGGTCATCCTCAATCCTATCAAAATCCTATTCACGCTGGGCTTCTATCAGGGCACGTCCGTGACCGTGAGCGTGCTTCACACCTTGCCTCCCATCTGCCGCAATCCATGCAGTAGATGGGGGTAGTTAGGGTTGACTCACCCTCACGTTGCCTTGCCCTGGAGCTCAGGTGCTAGCCAGGTCAGACCTCTAGGTTGGTGGCCACCCTTGACGTGATAGGTAAGGTTCAACTAGGCTAAGGGATCGATCCCCTTGAAAAGATTCTCCCTGACCTCCCCAATCCATTTGGGGCAGTCTTGGTGGAAACATCAGTCTACTTTCAGGCAATCATTGTATATTCTTTGTTTCCCGTGACACCAACAAATATTATAAGACTCTTAATACAACATTACATCTCTTATATAAAAAAATATATGTTCTAAAATTTAATAACATCCTGACCTACAATAGGATCCTGATCTTATGATATAAAATTGAAGTGCAATTTTACAGTCCTTGAGAAGGTACCATAATTTTACACTGAAATTATGGTACCTCTTGGTACCTAGGTAGTAGGAGGTATCAAATTTTGCACTAAAATTTTGATACCTCTCAATACATACTCAAGGACTGTAAAATTGCTCTCAAAAGAATTACTGTGATGGTGATTACCTTGCTTAAAAGTAAGCGGTTTTATCTTTTTCTTATTAGCAAAGGCATACACTTTCCCACCACTTATTAGCCGTAAAAAATATGTCGTTTAAATGGATTAAAATAAAAGTACAAGGCCAGGAGTGTTGTGACTGTTTTGTCATTGGAAGGTATAGAAGTATTTGTACTTTGTTAGTGAGGAGGCGTTGTACCTAACACTAATTACCTATACGTCTTCAAAAACAGAAGAAAAACTTAACATCAGATATAGAGTTGAATTTTCAATCCTACTCCACCTTATGAGGTGTATCTGTTCAGTGATGGGAAGGCATATACCTATGTAAGTATGTGCAAAATCTCTAAAAATACTGAATATTATTGAAATATTATTGAAGTGTGTTGTGTAGTGAACTCATAATTAATTAAATTACATACATACAATCGAACTACTTTTGCACATATTGTCCTCCCTCTATATGCAAATGTTTGACGTTAGATGCTTCATATTTGAAGTAGCCAATATCAAATAAAAGACGTTAGGAGGGAGCAGCTAATTATTTGGTTTACGCTTTGAAAATATATTTTTTTACGGTTTTTTCTTCTAACGCATTAGACCACTTGTTCTAAGCTATATGGTAAGCTTAATTATTTTTTCAAATATCTAATTTGTCTCCATATTTAATTAAATCAATTGTCCGCACGTGTCAATAATTTGCTAACTACTTTGTCTTAAATGAGGCCTATTTAGCTATTGTTATTAGGGCATGTACAAAGGTATTTATTGGCTGAATCTACTAATCACCATGCAAGCAAATTTGATGATGTGGAGAAAAGAGAGAGAATGAGAGAGAGACGTCGTTGTTACACATGACAACGACTTAGAGTCGACTCTTAGCATTTATTAAAGGAAATTTGTTGCATGAGCCTAAATAAAAAGGAAACCAATGTAATAAAAAATTGTTTTATTGTATTAATGGAGAAACTATATATATCCGAGTCCTCCATTATACGTAACATTATAAAATATGGTCTTCTTGTTGACGTGGATTGGACAAGAGTCCATAATAGGCTTTACCTTTGAACATGTATTTAATGGTCGGCATTCTTTTCGGCGGTTAGGATTAACTTATTATTCTCACGCAAGACAAGAACTTTGATTAGCATATGATTAATTAAAAATGATGTATTAAAAAGTAAAATAAAATGGATTTATCTATTTGCTAAAGAGACTTATATAGAAAATTTTCACGCGAAAGACATCATTTAAAACACGGTGACGGGTATCAAATGAATAGAATCTTTTCCGGCATTGTAGGATGGAGCCTATATGCCTATCCTTATCTAGAAGCTAGCTCTTACGTACACTCTGTTCGACTTGATCGGCGAATTGGCCACCTCACATTTGCAGAGAGCTAGTAGAGAAGATATCAGAGGCAACGGCGGCCACACGTATGTGCATGCATATAGGAACAAAATTAACAAGAGCTATCAGATGCAGATCGGTCGAGTAGAGCAGCTAGCATCTGTGTGTCTCAAAAGCGAAACAAAAATGGTCCTCTAGTTGCTTGCTTGGTCGCTTTTCAATCCCTCGTGGTAAGGTGTCCCACCGAACGTACTTGCCCTTTTGTCTCTTCTTTGTCAAGGTTCGGTGGCTCAATAAGCGGTAGAGGCCAGTGGTGGTTGATTAAGAAAATTAGAGATAGAGACTGGTTTAAAAAATTCGGAATCCACCGTAAGTGATTTTTTACCGTGTGCTGCTCCTACTCAAACAAGAAATTCGAGATAGAATAGGAGTCTGTTTCAGTGACCGGTAGAATCTCTGTATCAAATACGAGATAAACCCCCGACTCCCACCAGCGATATAAATACAGAGGAGGAGGGGACGCTCAAATCCAACGTAAAAATTCGTAACCCTAGTTGCCCGATCGTTTGGAGCGCTAGAAGGGAGTTCTGAGGTAATCTCAGGACATTGCAGGTAAAGACCTGAAGACTGCAGGTTTAGAAGTGATAACCGCCGATCTAGTCCCGCCGGGAACGAAGGAAATAAGGTAGAAATCAAGGAAGGGAAAGAAGGGAATCAGATGGCTTCATCTGCAGGTCGATATTTAGTTTTCCGTATTTGAATTAATTGGTGATCATGTATAGATTAGGGTTTAAATTCGTAATATGTTTTTATGGATGAATTCAATTAATCCAACAGCCAGGACGAATTAACATTTAGGTGTAGCATATAGATAAGTTAAATACTAATGTAGATTTTAATTCTTCTTTTAGTTATATGATGTTATGGTATTATATTTAGATGAGGAAAAAAATATAACTTGTAAACATAAAAGTAAGCAATGAAAATTGAAATATACCTTGCTAAAATAAAAGATTGAACACTAGAGCTAGAGGACAGAAGCATAGATGATAGATATATGAAAATAATTTGTCATGGCCCACTGTGAAACAAAAATTAGCGATGTATTAGTAAATTTACAATTAAGATGGATATAATGACCTAAAGAAATAGAAAGAAAATGAAAAGCCATACCGAAAACAAGTTTCAATTGCGACTAGGGACTTTAGGAGATCTAGGCAATTGCATTTGCCCATCTCTCATTTTCTGAAACATTTTTTTTAAATTTGGTTTAGATCAAGCCCTTTGAAAAATCATTGATCACAATCCACAAATTTACCATTTTACCTCTTTGTGCTGCACACTTTCCCTTCCCTTTCTCATCCATCTTCTATTCTTCTCAATTGTCAAACTAACAATTTTTCCAAATCAGTACATGAATCAGAAAATGAGATTAATCAATTTAGTTTAAAATTTATAAGTCAAAGAAAAAGAAGGAGATATAGAGAAACAGGAAAAAAACACCAAATCATCGAATCAGGCCGCGTTCGCCCCCTCCGGCTAGTTAACTTATACCTTCTCATTTTCCGCGCGCACGCTTTTCAAACTGCTAAACGGTATATTTTTTGTAAAAATTTTCAATAGAAAAGTTGTTTTATAAAATCATATTAATCTATTTTATATTTTTTAAATAATTAATAATTAATTAATCATGTACTAATCTATTATTACGTTTTCCATGCCAGAGAATAAGTTAACTAAACTATACCTGCCGAACAGTATAACTGTGAGTATACGCGGCAGCCTCAGTATAACTGTGAGTATACAGTACACAGTTGAATCCCACTTCCGAAGTGCGAGTGCCGGCTGCCGCCCCTGCCGTGGTTGTCTGGTCAAGTGGTCAGCCCACATCACCACGTGCTGCCCTTCTCGGCTGATCCAGATCGTGTCGCCGGCGTCGCTAGGGATATCAATGGATCGGGTCAGGTAGGTTAGAGTATGAACATACCTAACCCGATACCGTACTTCTGTACCTGACATGTATCTGAAATGATTTGCGAGCAAAAAAACTATATCCGAATCCATATCAAATGGGTGCCTGGGTACCCACCGGGTATCTGCTAGTTGTCCGCTCCTCCACCATCGTTGGCCAACCGCTCCTCCGTCGCTGGCCGCCTGCTCCTCCGCGGACGCCACCGGTCTCCTGCTCCACAGCATGGACGGCTCGCCGCCACTTGGATTCCCCCACACATGCCGCCGGTCGTGTGCTCCCCGCGGACGCCGCCAGCCGCCTGCTCATCGGCGAACGCCGCTGGTCGCCTGCTCCCCCGCGAACGCCGCCGGCCACCTGCTCCACAGCGTGGATGGCCCGCCGCTGCTTGTAGTCCGTCGCTGCAGCCGATGGCTGCCCCGCCGCCACTCAGCCAGCAGATATGGAGATTGGAGAGAATTATGAAAGGGATGCATGTATACATATGGTTGTTTATATGGACTAATTGGGCTAAAAATGGCTAATGGGACAAAATTAAATTGTATACATGTCACTGTGTCAACCAAACTTAGCATGTATATATATCATGTTGGGTACGGGTAACCCATGGACAAAAATTTAAACACGGCCACTACCCATTTGATAATTGAGTATCGGGTGGGCATGCCCATGGACAAAAAATTATATCCATATTCATGCCTATCGGGTCGGGTACCCACAGCTAAAATTGTCATCCCTAGGCGTCGCGCCATGGGATTTCGCCGCTCACCAGTGGAGGGGGTTAGCACTGTGGAAAATATCGAATAGAGAGAAAAAAACATATCATCTGTAATGTATTGCACCAATCCTCATGGATGTATTCATAGTATACATAAGTAAGAAAAACTTGTTGCACAAGACAAATATTCTATCGTATCTATCTAGAATTTTATTTTTTTATCTCTAGATATTCTATTAGACTCTTTTATCTTTAACCGTATATATTTATATCTCTAACATCCCCTCTCAGTCGTATATATCAAAGGATGTCCTTAGGTCATTCTACAAATGTCAGAGAATGCCGTTGATGTCAGACCACTAGCTACCTGTTTAGTTTGGTTAAAAAGAATAAAACATGACCATATCTTTGATACTTAGGGCTTCTTAACTAATGTGGACAATGCTTTTGTGATTTGCAGTCTTAGATCAAGTTTGAACGGATTTAAATTAAACATTATTTTGTATTTGTGTAAGTTACCTTTATCTTTTGGATTATCCTTATGCTTATTATAAGCCAAAATTTGAAAATTTGGAGTTGCTTTTGAGATTTTTTTCACCAAACTTTATTTTTTAACGTAGACTTTTAGATCGCTAGAAATATGTATTTTTTATTTACAAATATGTTTGGCAAACAATCACCCCTACTTTAATGTATTCTATTGTTCTAAGACGTACCTGAATTGTGGTGCACCCAATGGTGCAGAACCGTACAGAACCGTACCTCAAATTTTAGCTGGTTTAAGTACTAGATCACCAGCTTCAGAGTGATCGGTAGTTACTCACTCCTTTACTTTCTAGTATTGTTTAGATTTATATGAATTCTAATGAATCTAAACACATATATAAATTATATATATTCATCAATAAATAAATTTAGATAAAGCTAGAAAAAGAAGGTAGTACAGTTACTACTACTACATTCACCATCAAGGTAACAACTGAACCTACTTTGGGAGACCTGGACTGCAAACCGATCGAATGTAAGGGAGAAAGTAGGAACGAAAAACGTCCGAGGAAAGTCCTCACAAGTTACAATGAAGCAATCCAGTTTAACTTGTCACAAGACCATAAACAACGACAGCAAAAGAAAGATGCAAGAGATCTTGGCCTTACAAGCACCTGAGGGCTGAAGCCATCATGCCCCCATTTGCAGATACTCTTACGTCGTTGTTGAAAATACCAGGTACAAAGAGAAAGAACTGCAGTTGCCGTCGTCATCTCATCTAACTAAAATGAAGATCTGAAGCTAAATTGGAAGATTGATTGACTGACTGAGGTAGCTATTACCCACTTATAATTGCCTCTTTCTACGAATCCGAGAGGAGATCCAAGACGAGAAAGGAGATGCGGATGAACCGCCTCGCCTTTGAATTTTGGGCATCCTCCTTCGCCTCTTGCCTGTGTAGCACGGCTTAAAAAACGCTGCCTGAAGACCCAAGCTGGTTGTGGCTTCTTCCTGAGCTGCTTCTTTCTTCACAGCGATCGTCGGGGCGACACTCTCATCCTCAGAGTGTGCCCTGGTTTCTCTCTTGACCGATACCCGTAGTCGCTTGCATGGATGACTGATCACCTCAAAGTTCTGATACCCTTCCTCAGCTGCTTGATTGTCAATTAGTACATCTTCAGAACTCTGCGAGCGACAGAAAAGAGAATTGTTCCTCAGCTGTACATTGTGAAATTTACTCTTATAGTTTGTCATGGTGTGAGATAAACGAGGTGTACAAGCTTACCTGGTGAAATTCTCCCATCTGGTGTGGACCTTCGGCCGACAATAGGCTCATGGTGCTTTCAAAAATATCCATATCATTAGCTTCTCCGTAACTTGAAAGAGCACTCTCGGGCATGGCAGCATCATCCATATCATAATCCGATGTGTCCCTCGGTGATCTTTCAAGAATTTCAGAAGGTTTACCCATACCTGGCGAGCAACTTGAGCTCTGTGCACCGTTGATATGTGTGTTGACTTTGAGTGTTGCTCCCTTACTTTTTTTGGCCATTGCCTTCTTGAGACTAGACCTGAGGCTAAGCACTTTGTCTTGAGCAGATTGAATACTTAAAAGAATCTGCTCGAAAGTAGCATCGCCTCTCTTAATTCCAAGTAGCCAATCAGCATCATTGTTAACTGTGGTGTTTTCATCTGCTGAACAGTCAATACAAGGTTTTGTTAATTGATTAATTATTTTGAATTATCTAGCAAAAACAAATCGTTCTATTCCTAATAAGAGCACATTGATTGGCCATGTCTAAATTTCTTGTTAAACTAAGCTGTACGTGCAATAATACGAACACAAGTTTTACTGATCAATTAATTAATCAAGTCTAAAATCATAGTTTGTAAGGAAAAAAACCTATTACTTCATGACTTGTCTGTTGGTGAAATTTTGTTTCTAACACCACTGATGCAAGATGCACCCAATAAACAAGGACAACAGGAAAGAGAATCCCAATTCTAACAAAACAGATGAATATGGTCAAAACAATACAATCAATACCATTATGCAGGCACAAAATATGATATTTTTTTGAAATCATAAACAACTAACAGTATTACCTGTGTCCCCATTGTCGTCAATAGAAAAGGCATCTACTTCTGTTTTCTCTGCATCATGGTTGCAAGAAGCTATCACAATGGCATTTTTAAAACTCTATTTGTAGAATAGAAGGCAATGCTTACCATAATAAGAAAATACAGTGTGATTTGAGATGTATGATAAAGCATTCATTTTCTCCTCATTTCTCTTTCTTCTCCTCCTCTTCATAGTCTTCCTGCAGCAATGAGAGGAGAAGGGTACTGATCTTGATGAGGAGCAATCCAACTCAATCATTTTTGTTTGCAACTCCTTCTCATGCTTTAGTACTGCAAGTTCTCTGTCATATCTCGATACTTGAGATTGCAAATCCTTCATTCGTAGCTCTAACCATTGGCATCTCCACATTAATGGGCTGATATATTTTCGCCAGTGTTCAGTTACCCGTTTCTTCCTGTAATTGGTGATAAAATATTGTTAATATGCTTTACCTTCTTGATGCTTCCATATGGACTGTACATAAACTAACAATGCTTGGCATATATTAAGGACATGAATATATCACGTGCAACCAATGAAATCTCAGGCCAACTGGTAGAAACACAAATCAACAACCAAACCTAAGTGAGAAAATACATATAACCCCATAATCTACATATATTGTTCCTCATTCTCATTCTGAGCTACTTTTTCCCTATAAGTTGGGTAAGGATGGGCATGGGTCGACCCACGGGTAATTTAGGGTCAGCCCTAGTTCAATAAAATGAACTAAGTTTCACCCAAAATAAAATTTAGTTTATTTAGTTGAACTAAAGTCGATCCTAAAATATCCACGGGTCGACCCATGGCCATCCCTAAAGATGGGTGGGTGGCTGAGTAAACACACCTCAAGTGATGCACTTGCCAAGTTGCTATTATTGTAGTTTTATCATCCTCGGTTCATGTTTGGATGACTTAAATATTATTTATGTATATTTCAATCATCTGAAAGCTTTTGCTATTTTGTAGTACATAATTTATTAAGTGTTAGTAAAGTTCCGCTAAAATCATGTATTACGAGAACCAAAATCTAAAGCTGTCTATGTATAAATATAAAAATAAAATTGATATTATGCCTGGCTGCCAGATTGCTCCTTGAACCAATCTTCCAAGGTTAGCGGACATTGCAGATAAAACAGAGTAATGCTCAATGTTAGCACGGTGTAGTGTTTTTAGAATGATGAGGGGCAATCAGCAGCCAAAAAAAAAAATCTTACATAACAGCTTTGCAGTTGCCAGAATTTTATTTCTATCACTAAGTGATAACCGATGACCCAAGGGATGGATTTCAGATTTAAGGCTTCTTCGGATCACAGGAATTTTACAGGAATTTCAGAGGAAATAGTTCAATTCCTCCAAAATTCCTGTAAAATTCCTCCAAACCGAAGAGGGCCTTACAGGAAGGCATAAAAGCAAGATGTCAGTTATTCGAGATACTTACTTTAATAATCTATCCAAATTGTCTGATACAGCTGCATCCATGAGAGCAGCAGCATCACCATTAGCAGGATAGCGGCAGAACGGTGAGTCGACCTCAATGTCACTAATCTCTGAAGGCCTTGCGTCATCCTCGGACCCTGACAGAGTGTCCCCAAAAGAACTTGAGCACTCTGTAGCATCAGGGTCTTCAGTTTTGACCAATTTGCTGCAAGCAGCACCACTCTCAAGGCCAACAATGTCAACATCCCAATCAACTACTCCATTGGCATCCTCCATTATAGAGCTGGCGCCCACTTCCATTTCTACTGCTAAATTTAAGAAGAGAAAAGCATTATCAGAAAAACTGGTGGTAACATAATATTTGAAAATACATGGCAATGTAGCATCTGGGAATACAAAATTTTAACAAGGTGTGGGGAGACACAATAAAAACATGGTTTTTTTTAGGCATCATGTAACAACATGGACCTAGGGGATCAACTGCGGCAACTAATCACTACAGTAGTTCAATGTTAGAATAATTCCAAGAAAACCAAATGATATCATCGCCAAATAGCAATACAAATCAATGAAGTAACTGGTGCAAACAAGAATTTTATTCAAAGCCAACCGAACCGTGTGCTGAATGAATATAACGAAAAAAACAAATTACAATCTATTCAGCCGCATTACACCTCACCAGTACATTGAACAGTTGCAATTTGAAAAGACACACCCGGTAACAGCAAAGTAACACAAAGTTACCAGGCTAATGATGGACCTACAGAAACCTAGAACTGAATTACTGAAACAACCTCTTCAAGTAGATGCAAGTGAACTTACACCACCCAGGGTCACTACAAAATAAACTGAAACGTAGGCACCGAAAATCTAGAAATCGTGCACACAGCTGAATTATCCACATCGCAAATGGCTCCAAATTCCGACGATGCAATCCTCTGTACCTTTGACGGAGCAACTCTACACCCCCGAGGATTACGCAATTCAAGCAGTTGAAGCAGGAGCCTCAACGCCACCCAAAAAACTTGAGTACTCATTGTTCCACCGTTCCAGGAACATCTAGACGCATCTCTATAGTTCCCAATGGCTCCATTGGCGTCTACTGGTAACTACGGATCACAGACCGGATCCACAAACAGCTAGACAGCTAGTATTCCCGTCGACGAGCTAGCGACCAAACGTGGAGAAACACCGAACCAATCAACGCGAGCGCGAAACTGACCCTAGGGCGCTGCCGGCCGGAGACGCCGTGGCGGCGAGGAACACGTCCGCGCACTCCCGCCGCCCCCGCCGCCGCGGCTGCGTCTGGCGTCGTCTACGCAGGAGAAGGCCGGCGAAGGCGAAGCGAGCACGCGGGCGCACGAGCCGGCAGCGCTACGTCGGCTCGGGATGAATGGCGGGCTCTGTGCAGTGCAGCGGACCGCGGGGAGAAGCTGGCGGCGGCGGCGGCGGCGGCCGCAGCTGAGCAGCGGGACGGCGGGAGGGAGGGAGCGGCTCGCGGGAGGTAATGAAAAGAACGACACAAAAAAAGGGCTTCACAGCCAAGCGAAGCGAGGCAGTAAAAGGACCCAACCGGTGGCGCAATTTTCACTAACCCTAATGGGCCTCCTACATGGGCCTATCTGAGCCCCACTTCTGTACACACCCAGTGGATGTTACTCTTTTTTTTTTTGCAGGGAATTTGAATTGAATAGTTGAGAGGTTCATGTCCTCGGGGAGTTGGGGGTTGAAAGACACACGTGAGTGAGCAGTACTGTAGAAAATTAGATCCGTCTAGTGATTAAATGTTTAAAAATTTTAATTTCATCAATTAAATGCGGTTACTGTTGTTGGATGATAATATGAAGGCATGCACGCAAGTGAAAAATCCCATACATACCCTCTCCGTCCAGCCCTCATATATTACGCGTGTGTTTGACAGAAAAACAAAAATCAAACGTTTGATCAACAGCAGAAGTGCAGAAAATTATATATCTCTTTTGAAATCTGAACCCCGAAAGAAAAGAAAGAAGATAGATTCTCCAGCAAACCGAAGTTTTTGATGTACTAAGAGCAATGTGTCTTGTTGGAGGGCAGAATATATATTTGTTTTTAATTGAACTCTCTACAGCGATGAAACTAAACAAAGCAGACAATGAATCAAGCTTGGCGACCAGCGCAACTGCATGCGAAAACTCCATTGTGCCTGTCGCTGGCTATCTTTCACATTTCTTAAAACCAAATGCATCAAGCTAGCTTCTACAGGCGAAAATCTAATTAATTAAGCAGGAAGCACACCACGCAAGTGTAAGTTCTAACCTCCGCCAGGCAGCATGCTTATATATGTTTAGCGATTCAAAAATAAATACGGTAAGATAAAGTACAATCACAAAATCAACTTTAATATTAAGTATAATTTAAATTTTAAGTTGTAAACAAAACTATAAGCATAGACGAAACTACCGGGGCTGCAGCAGAAAAAACTGTTCTTTCCCCCTAAAAATCCCAGCTTGCTACCTCGAACACCAATGCATAACCAGTGTATGCCATGGAAAAAAAAAAGGAGAAACGCTAAGCTGAACTCGATCGCCGCCGAAGGAGCTAGCCACCCTCCGGCCTACCCTACCATGGCGGCGCCGGCGAGCGGTAGACCGACCATACGATCCCGCCGGCCGGCCGACCGTCCGTCGGAAGGACTTCCCTTGCAACAGCGGGGGCTCGGCCTACTCCTAGAAAGGAACCCGAGAACACAAAACCAACAAGCTCGCCGTCGCCGTCGCCGTCTCCGTCGCCGGCCACAGCTCCAAGCTACCCGCGCGCGGGTGCGTTTCTCCTGATCGGTGCACCAGCACCGTGCACCGCATATATACATACAAAGCGCGCGCGAGCACCGGCCGGCGAGAGGACGTACGGGCGAGGCGAGAGAGATAGAGAGAGAGAGAGAGAGAGAGAGAGAGACCAGGGGGAGGAAGACGAGGGGGTGGAGGGAGGGGAGAAAGGAAGCTGACCTGCGGCGGCCGGCGGGAGAGGCTCGCTGCTGCTTGGTTGCGGCGGCGCCGCGAGGGAGAGGGAGAGAGAGAGAGGCTGCGGCTGGCTGGCGCAGGCGGTAGGAGGGAAGCAACGACGGGTTTTTATTCGGGTAGGTTGGGCCCTACATGGGCCGGGCCAAGCCCCAACGGAATCAGCCATGCTTCGTTTACGTTCTCATATGGAATCCTTCTCATATTGTGTTGGTGAAGACGTGAAGCTAACAACAGAATCATAGTTTCAATCAAATAAGTTTGGTTCCCGGTGTTTTCTTCAACACAATTGCCACATCCACCTTGCTCCCCCACCATTTCCTGAACCAGATCAGTGTTTTGCCTACTTGGAATGAATGGAGCTGGTCCAGAGCTGCTCGTTATCTTTTCGCTTAGGTTTAAGCTTATAAGCTAAAATTTTAATTTTAATTTTAGAGTTGATATTGCGGTTATTACATCAAGTTTATTTTCTGACCTTAACTTTTAGATTACTAAGAATATATAATAAAATTTTATTTATAAATTATTTTTTATTTATAAATATGTTCTATGAAACGCCTAAAAAATCACCCCGGAACCACCCATTTTTCATTTGTTCCACTTGTTGAGAAGTATAGAGAAGTATAGGCTCCTCTACGGAGGAATTTCCACCTCCCACGTGGCCTCAGTGCAGGAATTCCGAAAGCCTCTGCTGTTGGGCTTGAACAGGGTTCTCCTTACCATTCTTCCCGTGAAAACTGCGATGCCGTGCTCCCGCGGATCTCGTGAGGTAACCGCAAAAACCACAACGAATTTAAAAATAAAAAATTTAAATTCAAAACCGCGTGATAAGTACTTGCTGAAACAACACATGAAAACCGCGGTAACCGTGGTTTCCCACGCGTTTGTGCAGCCGAAACCGCGGTTACCGCGAGGAGACCGTGGGTGTGATGCCAAATGCAAAAAACATTAAAAAATCTTTAAAATATATGAAAGATAGTAAAATATTTTGTGACTATATTTGTGAGTTGTGACATAGGAAAAGTAGAAAAATAGAACATGTTTTAGGAAAAACAAGAAAATTTTTACATGACATTTTCTAAATTCCTGATATTGCAACATACAAACATACACCGTCATATCACCATTCACCAAATAATTCACACCAATAACAAGTAACAACAACTTCATTTTGATTGCTATATCACAACTATACCTACTACCCATTGTTACTAACGTGCACATATAATTTTTCTCTATACATATTTTTCATATATCCATTGTTGTATATTGTATTTCAACATTATGTACCCTAGTGTTTAGTGCAAATTAATAATAACTCAACGACAAAATATTTTTAACCATCTTCCTATGAAATATTATTTGCAATAGGTTATTTTTTAATTTTGTTTCCCAAAATTCTCGTTTATGATTTTTAATTACGCCGAAAATACACTTTTTCATGAATTTCTTTGATAAAACTACAATATATATGAACCTATACAACATATATTTTTTCCATTAAATTTTCTCAAATTTTAAATTCTCCTCAAATTTAAACTCGGTTACCGTGCTTACCGAAGCCGTGCCCCCGCGGACCACGAGGTTACCGTGGTTAACCGCGGGATCGCGAACCCTGGCTTGAACTGAAGCTTCCATGGTTGAATTGACATCTTGCACAGACTTGAGTTGCTCTCGGTTCCTCTCCGTTTGCCAAATAAGTTATCTTATTTTTCTCGTTTTTCGCACGAACACTTTCCGAACAGCTAAATGGTGTATTTTTTTTACAAAAATTTTCTTTAGAAAAGTTGCTTTAAAAATTATATCATGCTATTTCATATTTTTTTAATAATTAATAATTCATTAATCATGTACTAAATCTATTGCTAGATTCTCCGCGCTGAATAAGTTAAAGTATCCTCTCCCCGACGAACGCGGCCTCTGGTGTGGCTGCTCGTTGGGAAGCAAACGCATTTCTAACAAGAAAGGGCTTTGCCGTTGCCCAAGAGGCCGCCGTTGAACTGAGTCGCGATACTTTCCCTATGTTGCCGCACACGATAGAGGTGGGACGGAGCCCGGCCGGCCAATTTTGGTGGACCGGACATTCCAAATATAAGAATAATATAAAAATAGATACATCCTGTCTTATTTGGCTTCCAAACCATACAAATATAAAAATAGAATGATTTTGACTTGTCCTAGCTAAACCTTGGGCCACCCTGCAGGGGCAGTTCTGATTAGTTGGGCTTCGGCCTACTACTGATAGCCCGCAAACAAAAATGAGCGTTGTAATCACCTATAACCTCCGTCCCAAAATAAACGAGTTTCTAAGTTTTTCTATAAAATTTTTGACTCTTTGTCTTATTTGAATTTTTTAAAGATTAATATTTTTATTGTTATCACATGATAAAACATAACTAGTACTTTACATGTGACTATTTTTTTTAACTTTTTCATAAATTTTTCAAATAAAACGGATGGTCAAATGGCAAACTTAGAAAACTCAGAAATGTTTTTTTGGGAACGGAGTAGTATAATTTATGGACACAGCTAAGGCCTCCTCCAGCAGTCGACGATATCGACCAATTACATCGGATTTTTGATGATGTGGAGCTGAGAGAAGGGAATAAATCCTCCAGCTAGCGACTATTTCTTCGCTAATCGCGAACAAAAAACAAGGACGCTAAGAATCGGCATTATCGTCAACAATATCTTTTGCTCTATCGATAACAGATCCGATGCGCCTCCCTTCCCAGATCATTGACGCATCGTCTCTCTCCCATCCCGGATGCGCGCGCCAATTCCCCGGCAAATCCTCTCTCACGCCTTGTCTACGCGTCAATTTCTCTCCTGCCATCCCTCGGGTGACTGCGCTCTCCCTTCTATTTTTCCCCTTTGTTTTCACCCTGCTCGATGGATCCCGTTCCTCACTGATTGCTAGGGCTATTGACGAAGGCGGCAGAAACTTAGCCATTCTATGCATGGACGATGCACGCTACAAGATGAGCCGCAGGTCTAGGCGAGAAGTATCGCCGCCACCGCCGCCGGCGGCGGCAGCAGCGGCTGCAGATGTTGTTGGGTGTTTTGACAGTAGCATTGCTGCCTCCGTTCAGATTGATGGTGCCATGGATGTGCCTCCGGAAGCCCAAGCAGGTAAATATGGTGTGGATTGGAATGCAGTCAAATGAAATTTCACTAATCAATATGCTGTGCTGATGTTTTCCTGTGGTGCCATGGCTATCTGCATGTGTTTAGAGTAAACTAATGATGTCTTCTCTGTTCTGCAGCATGGACGAATGGACCCATGCCAAAAACCAATTCGTTTGGTTATGCATCATCACCAGATTGGTGGGAAACTAACTCATTTGACAAGTATTCAATCTTTCTAGCATGTTAATCATATCCCGATATAAGTCCAGAAAGATATATTAAAATTGGGAAATAGTTTCTGAATTGTTCGTGAAAAAAATTAGTGAATTATTCTATACAATTTTTTGTTGCATAGTACAGTTGGATATAGTTTACTTGGTAGTGATCACCATGACAACCGTCTATATTTATTTTGAAAATTACAATGAGATCAATAAACCTCTATTGTAATAAGAAGCTCAATTTTATTCTGTGTCAAGAAGCCCAATGTTTTTTTTAATCTTTGCTTACAGTCATGATCTTGTCCTCTATTTTTCAGTGGTATGGACTTGCGCCAATTCCTAGGTTATTTTCAAATTGGTCAGCAACCATTCATTCCACCACATCCAAATGTTTTATTCCCACCACCATGGCCACCTACAGCACCAACGACCAATTCAGGCATATCGAAGTCAAATTTCAAAACTGTCACTAACGTAGACGATAGCGATGATGTTAGAACTGCAAAGCGTCTCCCCTATGAAATAGATGAGGACTCATGACTGGTAAGTAAAATTCTAACTATTGGTAGGGACTAAATAATTTTATTTTATAACATTACTAATACATGATGTTAATTCTATTCTTATATTTAATCTGAAGGTGAGTGCATGGTTGTACCACTCAAATGACCCGATCAATGGAAATTGCAAGAGAAATGAGAGTTACTGGGCAGATGTGATTGAACTATACAATAGCACTACACCTATCAATCGTAAAAGAGAAGTAAAGCATCTCAAAGATCGATGGCAAAGAATTAAAAGAACAGTTGCATATTTCTGTGCCTCTTGGGCAAAGGCCACCTCAATTTATCCTAGTGGATATTCAGAAGACCAGCTAAAAGATATAGCACTTAAATTTTATTCGGATGACTATCCTAAAGAAGGTCCATTCACACTTCTGCATTGTTGGAAGATTCTTCGTGATGAACCCAAATGGCATTCAATCTTGAAGGAGCCTGATAAGTCAAACAAAAGGAGTTTGGATGATGGAGACACAGTAAGACTAGAAGATATTGGAGAAAAGGAACGTCCAATGGGGATGAATGAAGCTAAAAAACAGCGAAACAGCAAAGGAAAATTCAAAGATGATGACCCTAGTTTACATGAAGATATGAAGAAGTACATGGATATTCAAGTTGCAGCTAGCAAAAGACATGAAGAATTTATAGAGACCCAACAACGTATTTCTGATGCAAAAGTTGAGGCAGTAAGGCTTAGGAGGGAGTCTGTTTTGTTAGAATCATATCAAAAATTGTTGACCATGGACACCAGTCAAATGGCTGATGATATGAAAGCTGAGCACGTGATAGGCTTGAAGATTTTGAAGGACAAGCTACTAGGCAACACTAACTAAGGTACCTGCAATTTTTTTCTGGCATCTATTTATTGTTTTTGCAATATTTGCTGGTCAACATGAAATTAAATGCATTGTAATCTGCCAGTCAATATGTAATTAATAATGCATTGTAATCTGCTAATCAACATGAAATTAAATATGCATTGCAATCTGCCATGCATTGTAATCTGCCATGCATTGTAAATTGTTGACCATGGACACTATATATGTTGTCCATTCCTACATTCTTTCTCCTGTATCCCTTCAGTTCTTTCCCCTATGTTCCTTCTATCCAGTCTAGCGAAATAATATCCCCCATATTCCTTTTTTCTAGTCTAGCAAAACATACCTGCAAACATGTCGGATGAGTCCGATGATTCCATAGACCCAACTGAGATTTACACTCCAGATATGTTCATGGCCGAGCAGAGGGTCCTAAACTCTTTTGCCGGCCGAATCGATGCAAATATTATTGCCAAATTTGATGAAGGTCCATCTAGGCGTATAAGTGGTCCAAGAAAGTACATCAATAGAAACCGTGAAGGAGCTCATGAGCAACTTGTGGCTGATTATTTTGCTGAAGATCCTCTCTACTCGGATGCAACTCGTAGCAGCGCTTAGTCCTAACCAGCGACACATGTGCCCTTGCCAAAAATGGTACCGTACACGGCGGATGCACTCGCAACAATTTAAATGCTCCAAAACGCGACATACAATTTAAATGCTTCAAATACAGTTTTCTCTTAAATTACTCATCAGATCGACGATTCGATTACACTATTGTGTTCGTAACAATTAAATCTTTATAACAAGATCTCACATGACATATTTTGATAAAAAATTACAAATTACTTTTATAATATATGTGATTTCATTAAGTTATATTTTAAACATGTAAAAATAAATTTAATACAACATAAAAGTAATTACATATATTATAGAAGTAACTTAAAACAAAAAAAAGTAACTTGTCATGACATTGACATTAGAATTAAATCTGTTGTGGGGTAACTATGTTGATTAAATCTAATTTTTAAATAGACATGTTTTTACCCGTGTAATAGATTTTTTTAATGTCATAACAAGTTAATTTACTTTTATTGTAAGTTACTTCTTACATTTAATATAACATAAAAGTAATTTACATATATTATAGAAGTTACATCCCATGCATTAAATTTGCATCCCTCAAAATATCAAAATTATATCTCCACAATACTAAAAGTTACATCCCTAATAAAAAGATATTAAAAGTTACATCCCTCAATGTTGAAGTTGTACCCCGCCAATATTGAAAATACATCCCTATAGCACTAAAGTTACATCCCCATGACACCTAACTTATAACCGAACATTGCCCAAAAAAGTTATATCTGAATAACACTAAAGTTACATCACCTTTTAAGTTGCATCCCCATAATATGAAAATTACATCTGAATAACACTGAAGTTATATCCCTAATGTTGATGTTTCGTCCCCGCAACATTGAGGTTATATCTCGACAACACTAAAAAAATTACATCACCATGGCACTGGAGTGACATCCGGACAACACTAAAAAGTTACATCCAAGTAATATTGAAGTTATATCCCCAAAGCATTGAAGTTACATAAAAAAATAACATTGAAGTTACATCAAGGAGCTTCTTTAAAACCGGAGATACCGCAACTTGCAATCCAGCCAGCACCACCTCCGCCATAGAGCAAGTCAAGGTTACCTGCTAACCACATATAAGTTACTTTCCAAACAAATTAAATTACTTTTCAATCTCAATTCAAAAAGTAACACTGCTACAAATCAAAATAAGCTTAAAGTTAAAGAAACAACATCTCCTCTATGTTCAAAGTGACTTCCTAACCATGTGTAAGATCAAATGAGTAGTTTAAGAGAAAATTATATTTGAAGCATAGGTGGTTCCAATTTGCTTGATGGACTAGTAGGATATTTTTAGTAAAGTAAGGCACTTGTGAATCGGATATCTTTGTGTGGAATTGGATGGTCGATCAATGCGCTCTAGTTAAGTCTATCGAGTGTGGGATTTACTTCTAATGTCATGACAAGTTACTTTTCTTTTGCTTTAAGTTACTTGTATAATATATGTAAATTACATTTATGTTATATTAAATTATTTTTATATGTCTAAAATGTAACTTAATTAAATCTAAAAGTAATTTAGATATATTATAAAAGTAATTTATATTTTTTTATCAAAATATAATCATGTGATATCTTGTTATAAAGATTTAATTGTTACAAACACAACGGTGTAATCGGATCGTGGATCGGATGAGTAGTTTAAGAGAAAATTGCATTTAAAACATATGTGATTTTAATTTCCTTGGTGGACTAGTAGTATACTTATAGGACATTTGATATTTTAGCTATCGCTTGATAAAACTATGGAGTGCGTGCGCACTGATTAGATTTTACTATAGTTTATGGGTAAAGCTGTTATATTTTTTTATTATTAGCGGTTTAAAAGCCAAAGTTAGAATATAAATTACGTTGAAAAGAGAAAAAAAACTCTAAAATCAGGTTTCAAATATCAAATTTAAAAGATTCCCATATTTGTCCATTTTTTTTTCTTAATAGACTTGAGAAATTTGCCACTCTCTAGCACCAGCAATTGATGATTCGCCACTCATGAGATTATGGTGTATAGAATCAACCTTCTCACATGTTATTGAAATATTTTTTTAGACAGTAGAATTCGTTCCGACATTTGCTCCAATGAAACTACAACCAATTATTATAGAGATTTTAGGATAAGCGACCACTAATTACAAAATCACAACTTTCTTAGAAACAAGAAAACTATTTAGAATGCAACCTGAAAGAGAAAACATGGTATTGAAACATATGGTTGAAATTTATCACAGCGAGTAGCCAACCAACAATCATCCCTGTTTTTATTTGTTATTAATTATCAATGAAACTTTGTGGACACCACTCTACACCGAAAACAATATTGCAGTATGAACTCTGAGTAGTTTGCACTTTGCAGGTATAGTACACTTTTACAATTTCCAACTCTGAACACCGGAAGACACATCACCATATCAGGATTGTTCATCCAGGAGCAAGGGGTGGATCCAACATGAGGGCTAGGGGATCTCCAACCCGCTACATGCTGAATCCCCTTAAAAAATAGGGGGGAGCGAAAAGGGGAAACCAGCCCTCACCCTTTGTATCTTAGAATCTGCCACTAGCAGAATAGGATGGTTTGGGTATTGGCAGCACTAAAAGTTGAGCATGAGAACCTGCAGAGACAGCAAGGCCATCGTCCACCCTGATGACAGCATTGTTCTTGAGGAAGTCCAGGTACCATCTGGCAGAGCGTCTCGGCTGCCTTCTCCGTTCTTCGCTGCCGAAATCGACGGCGACGAGGCCATAATGCAGCTCGTTGTAGCCGCCAAATAACTCGTACAGATCCATGAATGACCACACGGAGTATCCCTTCACATTCACGCCGTTCCTGCACGCGATCCGATCGATCGATCGATCGATCTTGGTTAGTCATTCTCACTAGGATGCATCTGTGAGTGAAATCTTGTGATTATGTGCAGATTTAATTTGCAGCTAACAGTACTTAATGGAGGCCATATTAGACTAGAGATAGAGTTAGAATCAGTGGAACATATAATTCTGAAGCACCTGATGGCTCTCAGTGTGGCTGCTATGTGTTGTTCCAAGTAGCTAATCCTCTCCACATCATCCAGGGTTCCATCTAATGCTCCCTTCCCTGATGCAATGCCAGGTGATTGATTAATGGACAGAGTGAGAGCTGGAACTAGAACCTCTGAACTTTGTAGTTGGCAATGGAGACCATGTGTCACTGGTACTGCAGATTATTGAAGGACTGCCTACCATTTTCCTGGATATAAATTGGCAAATTTCCATAGTTTTCTCGAATATATTCAAGTGCATTCTCTAGCCCCTGAGGATCTTCTGTGCTTCCTGGTTCAAACTGTTTCAAGAGCAAAAACCATATTTCAGAGTCTTTGCATGTTTCGAAAGATTCAATAGTTTAAAAATATACCACTGAAGTAGGTGTGTCATTCTTGGTGACTGTCAGAGAAAAAAACATGCAGAAAACGAGTAAACTTCATAGACTTCAAATATATATGCATAATAAAAGGATGCATATCCATAAGAATTATTTTCAACCTCTGAACAGAGCAGAAATGTCGGCAGTCAAGTCCTGTAACGGTGTTTTTATTGTGTTGTCGTTATTGTTGGAGTAAACTGAGGTATAATGATTCAACCCAATGAAGTCGAATGCGTTCGTAACCAGCTCAGATTCATTGTTAGAGAAGAACGGAAGGCGGGAACCAGCGGCCTTCTTGATTGTATCTGGGTAATCTCCGAACACCAAAGGATGCAAGATCCTGCAAATTTTGATTATGTTTTGTAGTGTGTCATGATTCAGAATCAACTTCGAGGATGCACTGTTGTTTCCAAAAGAAAATAAAGGATGCAGTGACAAACAAATCTGGAAGAAACTTTTTACTATGAAAGTAGCATGTCCTTTACTTATTATTGGTTGGATTCTATCATATTCTTACTTCTTAACAAAGAGTTAACTTGAAATTGTATCTCTCCATTGAACTGTTTTAGATAATGGAGTGAATATAGGTTTTCAAATGATGCTTCTTTGATGCCAAACCCAAAATATATTTGTATGAGTGCACCACAAATCATAACTGGGAAACAGTTTTTAGCACACGGGTGTATGTACACCCGTGTACTTGCATGCCATCTAAATAGTCATAAAAAAATAAAAAAAATTGACAAGATAGATTAATATGAGTTATATCACTCCACAAACATGCAAGTTTAAATTTAACTTCTACAAGTTGTAGCAAAAATAACAAAGAAAACTGAAACTAAGTATACGCATATTCATAATTGTTTTTGTTATTTTTGCTACAACTTGTAGAAGTTGAATTTAAACTTGCATGTTTGTGGAGTGATATAATTCATATTAAATTATCTTGTCAAATTTTTTCATATTTTTTAATGACTATTTAAATAACATGCAAGCAACGAGTGTATGTATACCTGTGTGCTAAAAACTTCTTCCATCATAACTGCATTGAACTGAGTAATCTGAGGACTGCATATAGTAACACACTGAGAAATACCAGCCATAAATGAACTGCTTTGCTCTTTCAGTAGCGCCTACATCTTCAACAGAATATGTGAGGGGATAGAGCCACATGGAGTACATATTTATGCCAATAATGCCCTTCTGTGCAGCCTGAGACAGTGAAACATAAGACATAGCAATAAGCTTCATTTTCTTGGCTCCACAAAAAAACAATTAAGAGCATATATATAGGCCTTTCATGAAAGTATTCAGAAGATGCAGACAATATCAAGTGATGATGCACACTCACCTGGTACTTCTCCCTGTAAAGTCTGACAGCTGAAGCATGAGCTAGCAGGGAATGGTGCATAAACAAGTATGGCTCAACTGTGGAATTTCCACCTGTGCAATTGCTGCTGCCATATGGATATGAGCAGCGGTTAGGAGGAAGAATCCCTATGTCATAGCAGCTTTGAGCCATGATATTTGGCTCAAGCACAGTTGTCCAATGTGCAACCCTGTCACCAAACTCACGGAAGCAAACATCGGCATATGCTGTGAAGTCATCACTGCAACATAAATGAATTATGAATGGTAGTTTAAGCCAATTTTCTAATGACTCCTTTGGCTCATGATGATGAGAATTACTGCTTAGTTCTTACACGACTTTGGGGCTAATCCATCCTCCATACTCATCTTGAAGGCTCTGTGGAAGGTCCAGATGGTACAGGGCAACCTGTATCTGAATACCTATTCAAGAATTTAGGACAAGAGAAACTAACCTCAGAGTTAACCAGGTCATCATTTGTATTAAGAAGATCTCTGCTGAGTAGTTGTTTGTGGCATATTGAACAATAGTTTACACTACTGACTGGAAATTAGTTTCAATCTGAGACTACTATTCCTCAGAATTGGGGAATTATTATATATGCAAGTCAAGATAGGCCAAAAGGACAGGAGAGGAGAATCAAGGTGCGATTACCTGCTTTCACTAGCTCATTTATCACATTGTTGTAAAACTGCAACCCTTTTGGATTAACCGCTCCTCTCCCATCTAGTTTGTGCAAAGTTAAAATCAGAATATATATGGACAATTTAACAAATAGCATACTCGAACAAGATATCATCGTCACTAATTATTATCCGGTACGAAGATTGGAAGCCTGATATGTAGTTCCCTACTAGGAATAAGTCTTGACCAAGAAATGGTGAGTCTATAAGCTTCCAGGCCTGTCTCACTCATTAGCTTGACATCTTCCTGCATAGAACCGACACAGAATTTCTCAGACCACTGAAACATTATAGATAATTAAACTGGCATTCGATCATTTTATCTCTAATTGGCAAAAGCGTACCTTGTACTTATGGTAGCCATCACATGCCACATCACCTGTTCCGTCTTCTGGATGCGTCCCTGATGCAGCAGAGCAGGAGTCAGATTGACAGAGATATGTTAAAAAAAAACCATATATTTCAAGAACAAATTCTTTTCTGGCATCACCATGTTAAATTATGTCTCCGTTGCACATCTATTTTCGTACCAAGCTATGACCAGCTTTTTTATCATCCTTCATTTCAAGTAACTGAATATATCAAAAATTTTAGTTCAAGAGCTTTTTTAACATCTTTAAAAAATACCTCAAGGTACCACACTTTTTAGTATAAAAAGTGTGGTACCTTGAGATACATTGTATCTTGAGTTATCAAAAATTTATACTAAAATTCTTGGTACCTTAAGATACTTTTCAAGAATGGTAAAATAACCCTTTGTATAAATTTTTGGTATTTTAAGGTACAATGTGTCTCAAGATACCATACTTTTTACACTACAAATGATGGTACCGTGAGGTACTTCTTCGATAATGACAAAAAAAACTCAATTATGACAGGAGCACTACAGCTGCCGTTGAGCTATCCGGAAAATTAAAAACTGGATTTGAGACGCTAGTAGTCGGTAGTTGGTACTACATCCTTTTCACATCATAATAATTTCTTTCACATCATAATAATTTCTAATATTAACTAGATTTATATAAATACTAATGACTCGATCAACAGAATCTATCTCTAGCCAAAAAGTTTTTCCATATGAAATGGGGCGAGTAGTAGTTGAAATAGCTGAAGTTTTCCCCTTTCTCTAAGCTGAATCCTACAGCGTCCAAACTAGCATAGCAAATACACAATGACTAGTATCATATCATCTTGTGTTAAAAAAAAAATTGGTATTCTGTTATTGCAACAAGTACCAGTCAGAAAGCAACTATAGGCAGCAAGGCAAATCCAAGTTGCAACTAGTAGCAGTGGTAGTTAGGAGTTAGAGAGAGAGAGAGAGACCTGAATGAGTGTAAGTGTCCCAGATGCTAGTGCTCCTCCCATCCTCTGCAGCTGCACCCTCATACTGCAACATCAACCAAAAACCAAACAAAACCAAACATGCATTATGCGTGTCAAATCTCAGTTCATGCTCTGAATCCTCTGCAGGCAATAAGATCAAAGCGACAAAAACTCAGAAAATTACACAAGAGTATACTGTGTGTATACCTACCTACCTGATAAGCCGCAGTCGCAGTTCCAAACGCGAAGCCGTCGGGGAAGTCCTTCCGCGTGAACTGCAGCGGCCTCACGCCATGAGCAAGCAGCAGCAGCAGCAGCGGCGGCGGCGGCCATGGCGAGAGGAAGAGGAGCAGCGGACGGCGCCTCCTCTCCATTGCGGGTCTCTCTCTCTCTCTCTCTCCGGCCGGCCGGCTTCTTGTTTTCCTCTTCTCTGCAGAAACCTCGCCGAACACGAGAGCTTCTTGTATCGAGTTGATTTGATTACGACGTAACTCGTGTTCGGCGAGGACGAAAATTGAGTCAACGGGATGATACGATCCACACCGACCTCCGAATTTCTTATTGTTGTGCAGACAGATAAAGATTGCAGGGAATTGCTAGCATATGTTTCATGAGGCGTTGGCGCATTTAAGAATTCGAGTAGTGATGTGGTAGTTGGGAGCTACACCGCTCGATACGCCGACATGAATACGGATACGCGATACGGCGATACGACGTTTTTCTCTAAACATCGATACGAGGATACACGAATATATATATACATACATAAAATAAATTAAAAATACAATAATTTTGAATGTGGAATTAGACAAAAAAATTTGGTAGCACAACTGCACAATAGCTTCAAGGCATCATTCACCAAATCACCGATGCACAAATCAGTACTAAATAATCTCAGCAAGTCAACAATGCATAAATAAGTCTATGACTTTAATTCAATTCAATAAGTAGATAGCAAGACTGATAAATTAAATGTTCATTTCATCCATAGGAACCGAAGTGGATGAAGGCCCGTCATCGCCTTATATGTCGAATGCACGAAGATCTTTTAAAACTCTCTCAATGTTAGGCTCATCAAGTGACAGTTCAGCATGCCGAGGAAAATCAGCACCACCATCAAACAAGTCATAGCTATCTCCTCCAACATCCCACATTGTTGCAACATTGAAAGGAATACCTACAGACCAAATGCACACATATAATTAGTTGGAAGTCATAAAAAAAAAAAGATAATGTTAGAATTGAAAAAACATGCTATATATATATATATATATATATATATATATATATATATATATATATTTTCTAACCTGCTGTACGTATAGAACATCCTCGCAATCAAAGCATCAAGCTTGGCACGAACATCCAAAGTGAAGCTTGACTCAATAGCTGAAACAACCCTTTTCTTTCCCCCTCTACTCACACTCTCTGTTGGCAATGGGATGTTATTAGGCAAGTTTCTTGCAGAGATTGCTTCAGCTTTAGCCATTTCATCTTCAAGTTGCCCTAGTATATCCACTGTCACCTTCTTACATGTAGCCACACCAATTGTTCCTATTTTCAAGAGATGTGCTTTAACTCTTGAGTAACTTCCATGGATAACTTGGTTACTAAACCTGCATCTGAACCTTGCATTCCCTCCTTGATCTTTCCCTGTCTTTTCTAGCAACTCAACATACCTCCACAAGGGCTTCTTTTCATCATCATTGGGTGGAATCACACGAACAACATTCAAAATGCTCCTTGCCTGCCCTCCCAATCTTCCCATTGTTGAACTACTCCTACTAGTATTACCAGTATGACTGCTAGCACTACCACTAGCATTCATGCTATTACTTCTAGAATCCATTTAATCTATCAAAGAAGATAACAATATACTGAGAAATAGTTAATTAAAACATGTTGATCAAACTTGGAGGGGGATTCTGGCCAAAACACTAACAGGCAGGTTCCATCTGGTGCTCCACTACCTGATGCAATGCCAAGAGAAACTCAGGGCCAAATGTAAGGTAGAAATCATATTTCTTAACCTTAAAGTTAACACCGGAGACTATGTATGCGGGTGCTACAGATTAATACTGAAGGAACTGACCGTTTTCCTGGATATAGATAGGCAGATTTCCGTAGTTCTCTCGAATATATTCAAGAGCATGCTCTAACCCCAGAGGATCTACTAAGGTTCCGGGAACAAACTGTTTCAAGATCAACAAGCTAAACAGTTTTACAGTCTGCAGATGTTAGGATTAGTTCATTAGTTTTCAGAGAGTACTATCAGTCATCACCTCTGGACTAGGTGTGTCGTTCTTGGTGTCTGCCAAAATAAACAAAACTATGAGTGTACTCCATAAAGCTAACGGGAGATTGTTTGGTCAAAAGGCCAAACAATATATTTACAAATAAAAAATAATTTAGAAATAAAATTTTGCTAAAAAAGAATTTATGAATAAAAATTTTATACACATGTTTTTAGCGATCTAGAAGTCAATGCTGAAAAATAAACTATAATAATAAAAAAAACCAAAAATCAACTCTAAATTTAAGAATAAAAATTTAAATTTTGGCTTATACACGTAAGTAGAACTGGAAAGACAAGGGTATAACTTAAGCACATCCATGCGAATTTCCAACCTCTGAACAGAGTAGCAATGTCGGCAGTCAAGTCCTGTAACGGTGCCTTGACCGTGTTATCATTGTTACTCGTGTAAACTGAGGTGTAGTGATTCAACCCAATGAAGTCGAAAGCGTTCTTAACCAGCTCAGATTCGTAGCTAGAGAAGAACGGAAGACGAGAACCGGCGGCCTTCTTCATGGCCTCTGGGTAATCTCCGAACACCAAAGGATTCAAGATCCTGTAAATTTGGTTAGCTTTTGTTGCGTCAGGATCTAGAGTTTTATAATTTAATGGATCATATTCGCTTATAGTACCACAACAACTACTGGGTGGTAGAATATATATATATATATATATATATATATATATTGCCAGTAGTAGAACTCTAAATCAAATGTCGAGATTTGTCCATCGATGATAATACTGATAGTAGAATACTATCCGTAGAGAGTACTATAGTCAAACACTTATTTTTGTTAATTCATTGGATTGGATATATCTATACTACCATATCAATAACTGACAATAGAATATTTTTCTACTAGTAGTAGAACTCTAAATAAATGAGATTCTTCTAGGTAGAATAGAGAGTATCGTAGTCAAGCTCTAAAAGTAGAGTTCATTGAAGGCTAATACCAAACTACAACCAAGTCTAGAGCACAGAGGGAACACAAGACATAACTTTGTTCAAGATAGTAGCAATTATTACTTTTACCGCTTTATAGTTATCTTTATCATATTTTCCATATTTCTACTATTAACAGATAATTAAGTTGAACCGGAAATTGCATAGGCACAGTAAACTGAAGAATGCACATAGTAATACAATCCGATAAATATTATATAAAACAGGACAATACCAGCCATAAATAAACTGCTTTGTTCTTTCAGTAGCACCAATATCTTCAGCTGAATTTGTGAATGGGTAAAACCACATGGAGTATATATTTATACCGATAATGCCTTTCTGTGCAACCTGAAACAATGAAACTGAAAGTACATTAATAAAACTGAGCCCTTTTATGGCACTCTATCTTACCTCTAGATGGGAGAGAGAAGTAAGGCTGATCTTGATCCTTGATTGTATATTGTCTATTTTACTTAGGCCCTATTTTCCCAAAAACTTTTCCCAAAAACATCACATCAAATCTTTGGACATCTAAATGAAGCATTAAATCTACATGAACACTAAAACTAATTACACAATTACGGAGGAAATCGTGAAACAAATCTTTTGAGTCTAATTAGGACATGATTAGCCATAAGTGCTACAGTAACCAATATGTGCTAATGATGGATTAATTAGACTCAAAAGATTCGTCTCGCGGTTTCTAGGCGGAATCTGAAATTTGTTTTGTAATTAGACTACGTTTAATACTCTAAATGTATGTCTAAACATTTGATGTAATGTTTTTGCAAACTTTTTTTGCAAACTAAACAAGGCCTTAAAAATGTTTTGGCTCTTTCCATTAATAAATGACAGCAAAAAGTAATAGTAGTGATGCACATAATTATCCTTCCAATTATGACATGAACATGTTAGGTTTGTCAAAGAAGGCAAACCTACCCAAATATTAGGCTCACATGTATACATTTTCACTTTTATAATCGAATTTCAACATAATTGGTGAAAGTTTATGATATTCAACATAAATTCAATATGACTGCTGAACATATGAAAATGAAATGTTTGTATCTTGATGTTTCAAACAGCTACATGAAACAAGAATTAGATATAACTAAAAAGTTTGAAATTGTTTCAAATCTTCCACGACAAGATGAAAGTACAAATACTCTTTAATCTGGTTTTAGTCATTTTCATTTCTATTTTACTAGGAGAATTTTCTTGTATTAGCAATGAATTCTTATATTGCTACAAGGAAACATTGCTCCTTTCGTTATCCTAACATAATGATTAATAAATGGCATCTTACCTCCTAGGAGGTAAGAGTAATATTGACCCCTGAATCATTGCATGATAGATGGTTCAGAACATTATTGGTGTACCATAAAATTCCAATAGAAGTACTGAACAACATACAGAACATTCAAGAGGATATTAAGAAGAAGAGGATATTCAAGAGAACATTCAAGATTACGGTCCCCACCTTTGGCCTGTTTAGCCTAGGGCGTCTGTGTTTCAAACTCTTCCCTACTAATATATTGACGTGCAAATCTTTTGCGCGTTCGAGAAAAAAAAGAAGAAGAGAAAAATTTTTCAGAGTATGATGCACACTCGCCTGGTACTTCTCCCTGTAAAGCTTAACAGCTGAAGCATGAGCTAGCAGGGCATGGTGCATAAACAAGTACGGCTCAACCGTGGAGTCTCCAGGCGTGCAGTTGCTGCTGCCGGATGGATACGAGCAGCGGTTGGGCGGCAGGATCCCAACGTCGTAGCAAGCCTGGGCCATGGCGTTCGGCTCAAGCACGGTGGTCCAATGCGCAACCCTGTCGCCGAACTCTCTGAAGCACGCACCGGCGTATGCTGCGAAGTCCTCGCTGCAACGCAGCACACAGGTTTCAGAGAATTGTAAAGCTTTGTGAGGATGATCAACTCCTGATGACCTTGCTATTAAATATCGTCCATGGTGGTTGGGAAATTAGTGGTATCTGATTAGTGATTCTTACACAAATTTGGGGCTAATCCACCCTCCATACTCATCCTGAAGGCTCTGAGGAAGGTCCATGTGGTACAGGACGACATGTATCTGAATACCTGTTCATGAATTAGGAGCAGATACATAGGCTAATCTGAGAGGTTACTATGTACGTACAGTCATCATTATTACTATGAAGATCTCTGCTGCTGCTACATGCATATTAGTTTCAGACTGAGGCTTCTTTTTTTTTTTTGATTCAGGATTGGGCAAGTATATATCCAAGTCAAGATAGGTCAAAAATTGATAGGAGAATCATGCCACATGCATGGTATACTTACCTGCTTTCACCAGCTCATTTATCATACTGTTGTAAAATTGCAATCCCTTTGGATTAACCGCTCCTCTTCCAGCTAGATTGTTCAGACTTACAATTAGTACATGTGTGCAGAAGATAACGTCGTCACTAATGATTCGCTATTGAAATAGAAACTTGGTAAGTAGTTGCCATACTAGGAATGAGTCTTGACCAAGAAATGGTGAACCTGTAAGCCTCCAGGCCTATTTGACCCATTAGCTTGACATCTTCCTACAAAATATGCGTCGTGAACAGAGGCTTAAGAAAATCATAGCTGATTAAACTGTCATATGTTCTTTTTGTCTCTAATCAGAAAACCATACCCAGTGAATATGTCACATGGGCGCCATGAGATTTTTTTCCTATAGTTCAACTAAATGGAGTAGATTTTATTTTATAGTAAAACTTGGTTTTATTTTATTGAACTACAATTAACCCTAAATTATCCGTGGGCCAACATGTACCTATTCCTTGCGCCAACTCCCTTCCAAACGCTCACCGCATTCACTCTCTTCCCCTCCCTAATTGAACTGGGAATCAAGGAGCAGGGGGAGAAATTGAATCGGCTTACAAATTAGTACAAAATTTTCCAGTTTCCCAAACCCTAATCCATTCTGACTCTTAAATCATTAGTGTTAGCTCGGAAATGTCGCCTGTATTGGCATGGCATCATCGGTTGAAGTCCTAAAGGCTGAAGTTATCATAGGCACAATTTCAGGTGCACAGTTACATTCGCGGTTTTGCCGCTTAGAATTTTAGTTGGGAGTCATCCAATTGGTCTTATTACTAATTACTTATAGTGTAATCTATTCTTTCTATATTCCTATGTAATCTTAGCCACTAGCTATAAAGTTCAACGTGTAAACATATCATTAAAAATACTACGTAAGTTCAACATGCAAATATATTGTTGAGTTATGTATCTCAGTAATATGTATATATTGAGGGACTAAAGTGTAAAGGAAAAAATATATATATAAAGAGAAGAGGGGGACACTAGGTCGGTGAAGAAGACCCCAGAAATTTCCCCATTGTCCCCTACCCTCCTAGCCATCCATTCTCTAATCCCTAGTCTCCCAAGTCTAAATACTCCAAAAATTACAACAAATGTCATCAGTCACTGGCAAGTATTACATGTAAAACTCAAGCAACCATGGTACATCATCTCTAATTTATTAGATTCTAAAGAATAATATATGTAAGCGTGTCATGATATCAATTTCATAATACATCAACGTATATTCATCTATCATTTCAACATATTTAACATGTACCCATTCATGTATCTAGTATATTTATTTATCATTTCAATGTACATATATCTCAGAGCAAAGCACGGGGCGTTATCTAGTAATATCTAAAAGTCATTTTATAAAGACACTGCAAAGGTTAGTTTAGTTGGTCTCTACTTGTTTTACAAATTACGAAGATACACTTGTAAGCTAGCATAATTCGCAGAATATATATAGCTGCCCCCACTCATTTATGTCCTTGGTTCACCCCTGCATACCTTGTACTTATGGTAGCCATCAGAAGCCACATCACCCGTTCCATCCTCTGGATGCCTCCCTGGTTCAGCAGACCACAAGTAAAATTAGCATCTTATTTTTTTTACGACAATGGAAGTAATTTCACATGTCAAATTGACATATATATGAAGTAAACATACATATCTAAAGAACATTTTTCTGAGTATAGCATTAATAAAATTCGCTCAATTTATCATGTACATCTCCCTAAAAAAACTTAGTCGAGCTATTGGAAAAGAAAATGGATTTTACATTATAGTCAAAGTAACTATTTTCCCCTTTATGCCGGCTGAATCTTGTGATCTTCAAACTAGCATGTAAAATCCATTTTACTTTTTAGATAGCTTGATTAAATTTTTTAGAGATATATACATGATCAATTAAGCGAATTTTGTTAATGCTGCAGTACATAAGTAGGCAGAAAAAAATGTTTTTAAAATGTATATTTACTTCCTGTCTGTGTCAATTTGATACGTGAAGTTACCCATTTTTTATTATGCTAGTTGACATTACAGTCGAAGTAACTAATTGTTTCCCCTTTCTACCAGCTTAATCTTGTGAAATTCAACTTAACATGATGAAAAATTGGTCTCTACTTAATGCAACTTGTATTAGTTAGGATGCAATTTGGCAACAGGCCGATCCAAATTAATTGAGTTGTTTCGAAAATCCAAATTCAGAGAGGATAGGAGAGAGAGAGAACCTGAATGTGTGTAAGTGTCCCAGATGCTGGGCCTCCTCCCATCCTCAGCAGCTGCACCCTCATACTGCAACATCAAACACATACTACGTATATCGGAAGCATGAGCAAACTGCCCAAGAGCAGACATTCGGGATCACCCTCCCATATACCCATTTAGTTCCAAAATATAAGTATTTATACGATTCAAAATTTATAACGCAATGTAAGTATTTCTGAACACCGATTCTAATCAAAAACATTTCCCGATCAACAACCTGACTAAACAACCAAGTATGAATGTTTTTCTTTTGAGCTTTTTTACCATCCTTGAAAAAGTATCTCAATGTACCATACTTTTTAGGGTAAAAAGGGTGATACTTTGAGGTACTTTGTACCTTGGGTATCAAAAATTTATACTAAAAATTTTTGGTACCTTGATGTATTTTTCAAGGATGATAAAAAAACTCTTATATTTTAGAACGAAGCGAGCCCCATGCAGTGTTACCTGGTAAGCCGCAGTCCCGGCTCCAAACACGAAACCATCGGGGAAGTCGTCCCGCGTGAACTGCAGCGAGCTCACGCCATGAACAAGAAGAAGAAGCAGCAGCAGCCATGGCGACAAGAAGAGCAGCAGAGGACGCCTTCCCATGGCGGCGTATTGGCGTGCGTCTCTAACGAAATCCGAATGCGTTGTTGCACGTCGGCTGCTGCTTCTTCTTCATCTTCGTCTTAGTCTTGGCATTTACGGACTTTGATGGACAGACCAGGTTCTCTCCTCTTTACCTTAATTCAAATAAAAATCGCGTGCTCCGCGAGGACAAATTTTGAGTCAAATGGGATGATATGGACGTCTTGCCGATTTCTTAGTTGCCCTTGTTGGACAGGCTGATCCTGATCGGGCAATTGAAAAAAAATTCTTTTTTTAGAAAAATTTGAACCAACTCAGGAGATAATTGTTTGGCTAAAAAACCAAACGACATATTTACAAACGAAAGATAGTTTGTGAATTAAAAATTTATATGCGTGTTCTTAGTGATCTAAATCCTAGATAAAAAAATAAACTGTAATAAAAATTCTCAAAATCAACTTTAAATTTAAAGTTAAAAACTTAAAGTTTCACATATAAAGATAAAAAACGTCAGAGTTCTTGCTAGGACGGGATGGAACCGGATGCAGTAACAGTGAGTTCTCTGAATGGTTGGTTACAAACTTACGACCAAATCTGGAAGAGTCTTTAGTGTGGTTACAAACTAGCATTGTCTCTTTTTTTTTTCTATTTTACTCGTGATTTGTTGGATTCTATCATATTTTACTCTTTTCAAAGAGCTAACTTAGAAATTTCATAGCTAAAGGAATCTGTTCACATGATGGATGAGGGCATATTATTTTTTATTTTACTGGTATTTTTTTTAAAAAAAATGATGCGTGTTTGGTTGTTCTGTAATAAACACAAACGATAATTGGCTGAGTGCACCACGAGAATAATTAATCTCATAGGATATGCTCTCAGCTCTAGATTGGTTCAAATGACAGCATATACTAACCCTTCAATACTATCTATCCCAAGAATAAAATAGGTTATCCAGAAGATGAGTTAAGGTCTGCCTGACAATAATACGCCAACAAAATTAATTGGTAGAAGCTGTCCAGACACTATATTACTACACCAAACACACACACATATATTTTATACTACACCCAGGGCATAGTATAGCTAAAACGTACGCCTCAACCCTTTCCACAGTGCAAATTACTCGGACTAATTTGTTTACTAAATAAAGTTGCAATTTATTTATTACAAGAAAGGAAAAAGAGAAGCAACCATATGTGCGAGAGTAATTTTTTATGTCTAGATTAATACTCTGTAAGTTATTTATCTACTAAAAGCGTCGAGAAATTTATTTACCGAGAGAACGAGAGACAGTGAGAGAAACCATATAGTAGAATGAACAGAAAAATCAGAAAATATGCAGTTGCGCACTCTATTAAAAGAGCAATTTTACTATCCTTAGTAGATACCAAGAGTTACCACTGTTTTCTATATAAAATTTGGTACTTATAGTACCTTGGATGGGAAAAAAGCTTAAGGATAGGAAAAAAGCTCCTATTAAAAACACTCACAGGGTGTGCTTTAGCGCATCCGTAAGAAATTAGAAGCTAACGTGCCTTGGATTCACATTATAGACGTCTTCTATTTTCTGGGCCTGAAACACTGGGGTGAATGGACTTTTCACAGAAATACTCACATTGAACCAAGAGGCCAGTGAAATAATTACAGAAAACTTCACTCTTTTGTACTGTCACGTGCAAAACTTTTTACACAAGTACTCACATTACATGTATTGAGGCTGCCTAGTGCTTAGCAGAGTTATTCTTGTGTCATCTTTGATTAGGTGTTGATTTCTTTTTTCAGGTTTTGGTGATGCGCATCAGGTTTATAATATATGGTTGTTTGAAGTTTTCAGGGAAATATTCCTTTGAAGACATTTTATTGTTCTGTGTGGGCATGTTTTTATGGTATGCAGGCACTAAGAATCATGAAATCAACGATTGAAGCTTTATATGGTCTTCCTTTAGATATTCATACTTCGTTTTGTATCAGCCTATCAGACTTACGATATATTGAAAGTATAAGCACATACTGATTTAATCTATCACATAAATAAATCATGATATTGTAAAGCGAAAGCATGGCAACACATGGATCAACCAACATGAACAGATCTGATCTAAACATGTATGCGAAACAACTACACACGAATAGATTAAACAGATGCAGTACTAGATTAAACATAATTGACCTGTACCGAAGGTTGTTCTGAGGAGGATTGTGAGCAGCACGAACGACTCGCGGCGTAGAATGTTGACGACGGCGAGGCGCGACCGATCGACGGGAAAGACGAGCCATCGTTGACGAACAGCGAGCAGTCGCGCAGAGCGCTCCCCAAAAACCTTATTCGCCCTCTCCCGGTACAGGACTTCACGAGGGCGACGGTTCCGGAGACCTGCTCTCCCGATCGCTAGTGCACGCCGGCGAAGGGGATGGAGTAGACGACAGTGGTGGCGTAGCACAGAGGAAAGACAAACCCTAGATTGTTTTTTCACATACGTTGCAACGAGGTAGCGGTCCGGTATTTATAGGACGTGTGATCAGCACGCCTACCATATCGTAACCGAACCAGATAAGCCGCGCGTAACCCATCTGGACTCTACACTATCTCGCGCAAGGAAGAATCCGATAAGTTTCCAAAACTAATCACCGGAATTTCCGTTTCATGCAGCAAAACAAAACTGCAAAAGGAAGCCGCATCTGCGCAAGCACGAGGAGGCAATTTTGGCGGACCATTCACGCGCATGTCGTGCGCGCGCGCCACCCGGCCCAGCCCGGCTAGGCTAGGCTAGGCGAGACGAGCGAGCGTGCACGTGTGTTGCTCTATTTCTTTCTTGCTCAAGGGCCTAGAGAGCACTCTCCTATTTAAGGATGTCTCACTCTCATAGAACTAGCAAGGTGGTACTAAATGTTCACATGCATGCTTCCATGAAGTGGGCTTTTTAGATTTTCCTAGGAATTATTCTACACATGGGCCTTAGCCCAACCAATAATTCCATCAATCCCCCACCAAATCTCAAAAGCCTTAGAGATTTGCCTGTCAATGTACTGTTTATATACCAGTATTGCGATTGAGACCGATTAAGGTTGAACATCCACCCAGAACCCCAAGCTACACTTACTCACAACTTGAACAATGGACTATGACTTGAATTACAAGTTTGGTGCAAGTAAGTTTCAGTTAGAGCCTTGACTGATATTAGACTGCTAGTAGTCTACCCCACGGGTGGAGCCTATAAGTCATACTCCATGGTCTCCATAGATTGCGACTACTAGTCAAGCTCATATAGGTGTGTTCTTTCAAGATTACTCTATAGGATAGTATCTTCGCTGATTAAAGCCAGCAGAACACATTAAGGTATTGCCAACCTGCCTTGTAGCAAGAGAGTACATGCATCTTCACTTAGAGAGGGTTATTAATTAAGAATACTCTCCTTCAGTTAACTAAAGGCTTGTTCTTCCTAGTTCCTAATTCACAGAATCTCCGATTACATAGGTTGTGTTACTACCATAGATAACTCATATGGGTCTCATACCCATCTCCTTCGATGCAGTGTCTATCACATTCCGTGATAGCCCCTTAGTAAAGGGATCTGCCAGGTTTCTAGCTATTTGGATGTAATCCAACGTTATAACTCCGGAGTTTCTCAATTTCCTGACAGACTTCAATCGTCTCTTCACATGCCTAGACGATTTCATATTATCCTTAGAACTGTTCACCTTAACAATCACAGTTTGATTGTCACAGTTCATTAGGATAGCTAGCACATGTTTTTCAATAATTGGTAGATCCATTAGTAGATCTCTCAACCATTCTGCCTCAACAGTAGCAGTGTCTAGTGCTGTAAGCTCTGCTTCCATGGTTGATCTCGTCAAAATGGTCTGTTTGCAAGACCTCCAAAAAACAGCACCACCACCTAGTGTGAAGACATATCCACTAGTGGCTTTGATCTCATCAGCATCTGAGATCTAATTTGAATCACTATATCCCTCTAGTACCGCGGGATAACCAGAATAGCAAAGTCCCAAGTCCATAGTACCTTTTAGATAGCGCATAACTCGCTCGAGCGCTTGCCAATGATCATCTCCCGGATTAGAGGGAAACTGGCTCAACTTGCTCACAGCAAAGGAGATGTCAGACCTAGTTGAACTAGCTAGGTACATTAGTGAGCCAATGATTTGAGAATACTCAAGTTGATTCCTAGTTTGTTTCTTATTCTTTCGAAGCAACATGCTAGGATCATAAGGCGTTGGAGAAGGCTTGCTATCAATATAGCCAAAGCGATTCAAGATCTTCTCCATATAATGAGATTGCGACAGTGTAATCCCATCATCGCCCTTAACTAGCTTAATGTTTAGAATAACATCAGCTACTCCAAAATCCTTTATGTCAAAATTTTGAGACAAAAATGATTTAACCTCTTTAATCACCTCAATGTTTGTCCCAAAGATCAGTATGTCATCAACATACAGACAGAATAAATCCATCGCCCCCACCATGGCGATAGTATACACACTTATCTGCCTCATTGACTGCCAAGCCTGCAGATGTTAGTGTTATATCAAATTTCTCATGCCATTGCTTAGGAGCTTGTTTCAAACCATACAAAGATTTTAGCAACCTGCACACTTTGCCTTCTTGACCTTTTACTACAAATCCATCAGGCTGATCCATGTAGATTTCCTTATCCAACTCTCCATTGAGGAAAGCTGTCTTAACGTCCATTTGATGAACGAGAAGACCATGTGAGGCAGCCAGAGATAGTAGTACTCGAATTGTGGTCAATCGCGCAACAGGTGAATAAGTGCCAAAGAAATCTTCGCCTTCTTTCTGAGTATAGCTCTTAGCCACAAGCCGAGCCTTATACTTTTCAATAGTACCATCAGGCCTAAACTTCTTCTTAAATACCCACTTACACCCTACGGGTTTGCATCCATAGGGTCGCTCTGTCACCTCCCAAGTCCCGTTAGCGATAATGGAATCCATTTCACTACGAACAGCCTCCTTCCAGTAGTCTGCATCTGGGGATGCATAAGCTTCTGAAATTGACTTGGGAGTGTCATTCACGAGATACACAGTGAAGTCATCACCAAAGGATTTAGCCGTCCTTTGTCTCTTGCTCCTCCTAGGAGCTTCACTGTCATCCTCTTCAATGACAATTTCATGTGTAGGTTCCAAATGTTCAGTTGGAGTGACTGAACTTGGAACCATCTCAGAAGATTGGCTAGATGTGTTATGTCCATCTTTCATTGGGAAAATGTTCTCAAAGAAAGTAGCATCTCGAGACTCCATAATTGTACCAACATGCTTGTCAGATACCTCAGATTTAACTATTAAAAACCTATAAGCAATGCTATGATGAGCATATCCCAGAAAGACACAGTCCACAGTCTTGGGTCCCAACTTAAGTTTCTTAGGAATTGGTACATTGACTTTCGCCAAGCACCCCCACGTACGCAAGTAAGAAAGTGATGGTTTTCCAATCCATATCTCGTATGGTGTTTTGTCCTTATTTCTGTTGGGAATTCTGTTAAGTACATGATTCGAGGTCAGCAATGACTCCCCCCACCATGCCTGAGGTAGCCCCGCGGTATCTAACATGGCATTCATCAAGTCAGTCAGAGTGCGGTTCTTCCTTTCGGCAACCCCGTTGGATTCGGGAGAATAGGGAGGTGTCCTCTCATGTATTATGCCATGCTTCTCACAGAATAAATCAAATTCGTTTGAGAAAAACTCTTCACTACGATCTAACCTAAGTCTATTTATCTTTTTGTCAAGTTGGTTCTTAACTTCTGCCTTATAGATTTTAAAATAGTCTAGAGCCTCATCTTTCGTTTTTAGCCAATACACATAGCAAAATCTAGTAGCATCATCAATCAATGTCATGAAGTATCGTTTTCCACCCTTAGTCAACACCCCATTCATCTCGCACAGATCAGAATGTAGGAGTTCTAATGGCGCCAAGTTTCTCTCCTCAGCAGCCTTGTGGGGCTTACGAGGTTGCTTTGATTGCAAACAACCATGGCACTTAGAACCTTTGACAATGAAAAATTTAGGAATCAAACTCATACTGGAAAGCCGAGACATTAAACCAAAATTAATATGACATAAACGTGAGTGCCAAACATTAGCATCATCATCCATACTACCACAAATATGGTTCACAGACTTATTGCAAAAATCAGAAAGGGAAAAACGGAACATGCCTCCGCACTCATAGCCTTTACCAATAAAATATCCATGTTTAGACATGACTACTTTATTAGACTCAAACACTAACTTAAATCCGTCTCTACATAGACGGGAACCACTAACGAGATTCTTGTCGATAGTAGGGACATGCTGCACGTTCTTCAGCTGCACGATCTTTCCCAAAGTAAACTTCAGATCCACCGTGCCAACACCATGAACAGAAGCATGCGACCCATTCCCCATTAGGACGGAGGAATCTCGAATGGCCTGATAAGAGGTAAACAATGAGATATCAACTAATTAGTAGATTGACTGACTGAAAGAACAGTAGAAAAATTACCATACCCTGTCCCATCTTTAGTCATGCCAATGGTCACATTGATAGAGTTAGAGGTCTGTCTCGCAGGTGCCTTCATGCCCTTGCAACCCTTCTTCTTGAAGTTAGTGTTCTGCTAGGCTTTGAATTTCCCGTTGTTCCCTTCATGCCCTTGCAACCCTTCTTCTTGAAGTTAGTGTTCTGCTAGGCTTTGAATTTCCCGTTGTTCTTGTGAGAGGGCTTGTGCACCACATTAGCACTTGATTGCCCCCCATCGCCTTTAGACGCAACATCCTTAGCTCGAGCCTTCTCTTCAACATCAAGTTCCTTAGCGATGGTTTGTATATCATGGGCCTGTTCTACCACATAACGGTTTTCAACCATCCTGATATAGCGTCAGTCATATGCATATATGACTCTACGAGACGATCACCAAGAACGCTAAGAATGCCTTGCGCCACCCGCAACACGAGGGTGCGCGCGCCACCCAGCCCAAGCCCAGCGCAGCAAGCGAGAGCGCGCATGTTACTCTATTTCTTTCTTGCTCAAGGGCCTAGAGAGCACTCTCCTATTTAAGAAGGTCTCACTCTCATAGAACTAGCAAGGTGGTACTAAATTTTCACATGCATGCTTTTATGAGGTGGGCTTTTCTAGATTATTCTACACATGGGTCTTAGCCCAACCAATAATTCCATCACAATATCTGTAATTAATCTCCGACCTGGAACTATGCATTGGATTATTAAAACGTTAATATTTTACATTCATTTGAACTGCCTGTATTCTTGCAGAAGATCTGATCTTCAATATTTCTTCTTACCTTTTTATTATTTCAGACCTGAATTATATATCAGGATTATTGCATACTTGTTTTTTTTCCTGCTTTTATTCCAGATGCATCGAGGTCCTAATGCTAGATGAGGCTGCCTAATCCACGCCCTCGTAACGTACACTTTCTCAATGACATTTACATCTGCTTCAGGTATCGACTAATTTGTCATGAGTCCCTTTCCGTTGTACAGAATTTAATCGATACTGTTAATATATTTTTATTAAATAGTTGTGATTAAATTATATTATCAATTACATTAGGAGTAGTAGAACAACTACATTAGGAGTGTAGTAGAAATTTAGAGGGATATTATCGTCTTTTTAATTGTAAGACTAAAAGTTAAGTATGTGTTATCTTCTCTGCTATCGGGCTACAGCGGATTGCGACCTCACCACCGTGTATGCGCACGCAGAGGAAACGATCTTCTGTTCTGCGAGGCTGTCAAAACTCACTCTGCAATTACCTTTTTGTTTGCAAAAAAAAAAAATTCTAAATAGAAAATACTACTAATCAATTAATTAACAAAGTACCAAAATACTATTTTTAATTAATGGCTTAGATTAATTTCACTGGTAGTATAATAACATTAGTGGAGAGCATCGGAAAGGGACCTATTATTTATAATAGTAGTGAAGCCCTCGAGCTGTCTTTGGGAATTGGGAGGATTTAAGCCAACGAGTGTTGAGGCTGCAGCCATAGCCGTAGCCAACTCTGAAAATTGCAAGACCATGCATCATCGTGTCACTAGAGCATACAGTTGTTCTTGCAGGAGAACAGCAAGGCTAAGGCTTCAAATTCAGAATGGCAGCAGACAGACACTCAAAGCTGAGAATGAGATGCTGCAGAGACGAAGCCATCCTCCACCTCAACGACAGCATTGTTCTTCAGGAAGCCTGAGTACCATCTGGCAGAGTGCCTGGGCATCCTTCTCAGCTCCCCGCCGCCAAAATCGACGGCGACAAGGCCAAAATGCGCCTTGTAGCCGCCAAACATCTCGTACTGATCCATGAACGACCATACGGAGTACCCCTTCACGTTGGCGCCGTTCCTGGGATCGGTCGATCAGTCATTCAGTAGTAATATCCATGAGTGAAAATCTTGTGATGAACTCCAAGTGTGTGCAGTGATAAAACATAATTCTTAAAGCACCTGATGGATTTCAGTGTGGCTGCCATGTACTTTCTCAAGCAGTCAATCCTACCCTCATCATCCAGGGTTGCATTTGATCCACTGCCTGATACAAATGCCCAGGTGAAATTGATGACAGAATGTGAGCTGAAAGTAATATCTCTGAACCCTAAATTTTTGTTAAAAAAGAGGACAGGATGCCTAAAGTTAACATTGGAGGTTAATTGAGTGCTACTGACCATTTTCCTGGATATAAACCAGAAAATCTCCATACTTTTCTTGAAGGTATCCAAGAGTATGCTCTAGGCCCCGAGGATCTAATGTGGTCCCTGGTAGAAACTGCATCAACAGCATTCAAACAAAACCATTTTACAGTCTGCAGATGTTACTATAAGTTCAATATTTTCAGTTCAGAGACGGTATCACCTCTCGAGTAGGTGTGCTATTCTTGGTGGCTGCACAAAAATGCAGGCAAACATAAAATGAGTGGACTTCATAAAATTTGAGAATATATGAATAACAAAAGCATTTCAGTACGAATTTTCTACCCCAGAAGAGAGAAGCCATATCAGCAGTGACATCCTGTAGCGGCGCCTTTACTACGTTACTGTCATCACTCACATAATTTGAGATATAATGATTCAACCCAATGAAGTCGAACGCGTTAGTAACCAGCTCAGATTCGTTGTTAGAGAAGGACGGAAGGCGGGAACCGGCAGCCTTCTTCACTGTCACTGGGTAATCTCCAAACACCAAAGGATGCAAGATCCTGCAATTTGGTTAGATTTTATGGTTTCAGGATTCAGATTTAACTATGAGGGTGCAACATTGTCTAATGTATTTGAAACAAAGACTTAAAGATGGAGTAGCAATAGAGTTCGCTGCAGTGGCTGGTGGCAAAACTTACAAACAAAACCTATAGTGCTCTTGAAGGAACACAAAAAGATAGCTTCGGTATCAGATTTTCTCATATTTTTACTCGTAACAAATTATTAACTTAAATTTTAGAGGTACAGTAAACAGAGGAGTGCATATAGTTTTTCTTTATGCAGATTTGATGACAGACCCCAAAATAGGTGTTCACTGTACCACTACAATTTGCACAGTCATATACCAACTCTTTTTTCAAGGTCATATACTAACATTTTGATACTAATACTCCACAATAAAAAATAGGTGTTTTAAATGTTGAAAGTCAGACCTGCAGCTATCCACTAACAAAATTAATGTGTATGCAGAACAATAGAATAGGCAAATAGTAGATGCAATGAATGCAATCATGGAGGATTGAGTCTTGTGGGTACATACTGACTTGAAGATCAAGCCAAATCCCTAGCGATAGAGTTATTTGTTTCATTCTTGCTATGGTAAATACATTGAGAAATAGGATATAACATGGCATACCATCCAAACATGTAATCCTTTACTCTTTCAGTGGCAACAATATCTTCAGCTGAATCTGTTAATGGGTAGAACCACATGGAGTATATGTTGATGCCAACAATGCCCTTTTGTGCAGCCTAAAACAGTGAAACCAGAAACACAGCAATGAAATCCATGTCCTAGACTTCATAAGAGTAATTAAGATCACACAGTACACAGACATTTCAAGAAAACATTCAGAAGAAGGCAGAAAATTTTCAGATGATAATGCACACTCACTTGGTACTTCTCCCTGTAAAGTCTAACAGCTGAAGCATGAGCTAGCAGGGTATGGTGTATGAACAGGTATGGCTCAACTGTGGAATTTCCAACTGTACAATTGCTTCTACCAAATGGATATGAGCAACGGTTTGGTGGGAGATACCCATCGTCGTAGCCAGATTGAGCCATGACATTTGGCTCAATTACAGTTGTCCAATGCGCAACTCTGTCACCGAACTCTCGGAAGCACACATCGGCATATGCTGTGAAGTCATCCCTGCAACACATATGCAGGGAAGGTAGAGCTTGTGAGGAACAAAATTCTAGTTCTTGTCATTCTTGATAATGTTTATCAGCATGGAGTGAATGGAAATTATTGGGTTAGTGCTTACACAACTTTGGGGCTAACCCACCCACCATACTCGTCTTGAAGGCTCTGAGGAAGGTCCATATGGTACAGGACAGCATGTATCTGAATACCTATTCATGAATGAGGACCAGAAAACCTAATCTCAGATGTTACCCGTCATGCATCATTGCTGCTAAGTGGATCATTGCTGCTAAGAAGATCTCTTCCGAGTGGTTTATTATGGTTGGTTATTTAAGACTGTTCATAAAAGAAATGAGAATTGTTTTTTTTTCTTTTCAGAAACAAGAAAGTACATATATGCATGCAAGTGGAGAAAGTTCAAAATGATAGGAAAATCAACCTATTCTTACCTGCTTTCACCAGCTCATTTATCATACTGTTGTAAAATTGCAGCCCTTTTGGATTAACCGCTCCTCTCCCATCTACAGATTGTGCAAAAGTTAAAATCAGAACATGCAACTTCATCAACAATGATAAATTGATAATATGTAGTTGACACGTAGTTGTCGTACTGGGAACAAGTCTGGACCAAGAAATGGTGAACCGACAAGCCTCCAGACCTATCTCACTCATTAGCTTGACATCCTCCTACATAGATAGAGCCCTCAATGAACATAGATGAAAAGATAATTTCTCAGACCACTGCAAGATCATGGATGATTAGCCTGGCATTTGGTGCTTTTATTTCTAATCTAAACACCATACCCTGTACTTATGGTAGCCATCACATGCCATATCACCTGTTTCGCCTCCTGGGTTCCACCCTGGTGCAACAGACCACAAGTTAAATTGACACAGGTAGGTAGAAGAACAACCGTACGTTTGAAGACACATTTCTTTTTTCCCGCCAATTTAAGTGCATTGCTAACAAAACTCGCTGTAGTTTATCATGTTCAGTTCCCTAACTCAAAATAGTAAGGAAAGAAAACATCTTCAACAATGTTCTATTGGGCTTTGTGCGTATTTGATGGACCAAGATCCTCTAACGTAGGGGAAAAGCTAGAAAATTAGTTTATTGGGGGTCACCGGGGTCAGAATATACTAATCTTATTTAAGCTTTAGTGTCATCTTAGCTATCTAAATAATATAACAATGAATTTCGTCGGAGGTCATCAGGGTCGGCTGATTCCGACGGATGACTGTAGTCCGCCCATGTCTAATGTAATGTCGGAGGGACGTAGTTGATGGTACGTGGAGTCCCATCGTTCATGGGCCCACATGTAAGTGACCACGTCACCGGCGAGCTCACGTAAGAGGATTCACATCTGTGTTTGACATAGCTACTGGTTTGTCAATTATCTAAACTCTAATAAATAGTTCATTTGAGCTATCCGGAAAAGAAATGCAAGTATGCAACTTTTCCGATTTCTCTTGGCTGAATCATGTGTACCCTCCAAACTAGAATAACATGACACCATCATCATTGTAAAAAAAAATGCTCCTCTCTTGTTGCAAGTAGTACTAGGTAGTTAATTAGGAAGCAATTAGGCACAAAACCAATCAAAATTGAAAGGGAGAGAGGGAGTACATGAATGTGCGTAAGTGTCCCAGATGCTTGGTTTCCTCCCATCCTCTGCAGCTGCTCCCTCATACTGCAAAACCAAAACCCAACCAAACCAAACACGCATCCGTTCTTAATCTCCGCAGGTAATTAAGAACAACGAGCAGCAGTAAAAGATCAAACTGACAAAAACCCAAAAGAGTCATCTTGGTTACCTGATAAGCCGCAGTCCCGGCTCCAAACACGAAGCCATCGGGGAAGTCGTCCCGGGTGAACTGCAGCGACCTCACGCCATGAACATGAAGCAGCAGCCATGGCGAGAAGAAGATGAGCAGCAGATGATGCAGGCGATGTCTCCTCTCCATCGCGTTCTCTGGACGACGATCCGGCAAGAACTTTTTGGGGATCTTTTCCGAGAATTTTGACCGGTGGTGTTTGGTGGCTCAGCTCAGCCCATTGCGGATTCGCCGGAGATGGGGAAGAAGAGCTGCAAGAAAATGCAGCGAGAAGAGAAGAGAAGAGAAGCTCAGCTGCATCCGTTCCAATCAGAATCCATTGCCTAGAAAAGAAAAGAAATGAAAAAAAATGGAAAAAGAAGAAAGAAAACGTGGCAGGAAGATTGCCTCATTAAAGAAGACGGATAGTAGTAGGTACGTACTGCAAATCCTCCATTGAGGGAGATGCTTTGGATAAATTTGAGTGAACACCAAATTTTCTCAAATCTCAATCGTCGAACTGTATGAGCTGAGGGATACTGCCAGGAGATGAGGTTCTTGCTGTCCTGGTCGTTATACTGTCTATTTTAACCTTCTGGTTAATAATGTTGATTAAAAATTTTGTGTAAATATATAAAATTGTAGGATATTTTTAAAATTTCTACGTAATAAGTTAAGACGTAACCAAATAATTAATAATTATATATTTTTAAATAAGACGAATTATTGAACGTAGTCATATAAGTTAACAATATTAAATAGAAAAGGAAAAGTACTTCACTTTGCAATCTCCGTGCATGACAAACATGAAATTAAAAATAATTTGTTTTAAAAGTGACTAGAATTAAGGATAAAAGACTGACGCCCTCGGTAAACATGAAATTTTTGGAAGCGGAAGTGTAGGTGAGGTAGGATGGCGACAAACACGATCATGAAGTGATTAATGAGAGTAATAACAGATCAACGAAAATGCTCATCTTGTGGCTCTATTCTCCTGTTCTCCGTTTGAATACTACCGGGTAAGGTAGCTCGGTGAGAACATAACTAGCCCTCCCGTCAGCAAAGTGAAACCCCCTCCTCTAGGCTTGTTACAGTGGTGGGTGATGCACGTCGAGACCCAATGAAGAAGATGTCTCTTTACTACCTTCTAGTAAGAATAGAGAAGATGTCTCATCTAGTAAGAATACACTTATTTGTGATCCTCCCTCTGTGACTGCTATTCCTATACTATCAGAAAGTAGACTATCCTAAGATTCGGGTTGCGATCCTCAAGGAAATAAGCTTTAATCTCAAAAATACTATTAGAGTGGGGAAACTTATAGCTACCTGCTCTTTCATTGAAATGGACGAATTACTGCCAGTAATCTGAGAATTCATTGGTTCAAGGTGATGACACACCGCCTTTTGGCTTGGTTCAAGCCAGCTTTCCAGCTATCCAATTACCGTGAGAGCTCTTGGACTGTTAGACCAAGTAAAGGTATTTGTCCCTTCCCCTTACGAGCCTGTGGGTGAAAGTGCCCCTCCAATTGCACAAGTCTCTCCAGTCCCAACAAGGGACAATCAATCCAGTTAGCCAATTTTGGAAAGCTTTTTAAAGTGCTTTACTAAATAAAGTTCTGTTTCGGCCATTGAGCAAGAGCAAGTATTCAAGCAGGAGTAGAAAGCTTCGATGCATTGGAAGTTCGATCTTCTACCTGCGAGTTCTGTTACAGCAATTGGGAGTACCCTTTTCACCGCAAGTTCTCTTACATTTAGTAAGCCAGCGGCGAGGGTGCCAACTCTTACGAGATCTCACCCCGATTATAGTGAGTGCTTATCCCTTGATCTTCCCTTGGAGTGCCAATTGTATAAGAAAGTCTTAAGCAAGTATATTTCAAATCTTAAGCTCATCTAGTGCCAGTGCACGTCACTCTATTCCCTAAGAAAGCAAATGATAAGAAGCTAAGCGCCCTTGCTAACTGACTTAACTGATACTAGCATGGAACTAAACTAATTGAAAGAGAGCAGCTACTGACGTACGATGAAAAAAGGCTGCTGCTTCCTACGCTCATAGCAAAGGTGTCTATTAACAAGCACACTTAATAATAAGAAGATGAATGCTTGGTGCTTTAACCACCAACTGAGTCCCTGCTTATTCAGAGATGACCCGTAGGAAAGAAACTGTCGAAAGTATGAGCCGAGAGCCTTATCCCTATCCGAGTGAAGGGTTGATTCAACCAAAGCAAGAAACAACCCTAGTATTCCTACTTCTGGGACAACCCTTGTTAACCGAGTTCTGGGCAAACCCAAGCATTGTTTGACGGCAAAGGAAACTAGAAATTAGTTGATTTGCAATACCCTTAGCTTTCATTTAGCTTCGAGGGAAGACCTTACTTTCGTTCCAGCATTCGCTTAAGGATGAAAGGATAGGAATAGGAATAGTCATATCTCGCTCGTACTCATATCACCCTCTATCGTAGGAGTGGTATTGAAGGAAAACCGTACGAAACAGGGAAGGCAACCGAATAGATTGGGTTTTAAAATAGGGGGGCAAAGGAAATGTTGATGTGATTGTTCAAATCATTCCGCAAATCCAGAAACTGAAATGGGGTGGTGCTGCCAATAAGGATACCACTCTTACTAGCAAGGTGAAGGACACAACAACCCGCATACCCTTTTACCACACCTAGCCCTTGTTGGGCACATTTACGCGTCTCTTGAGTTGATACCAACCGCATGACCCGCTTGGCTAACTAAAAGAAGCTTCTCGGAGCATCTATGCATATGAGAACGGCTTCCGTTCAAAGATTCGTATCTTTTATTCCTGGGGATCCCATTGGAGGTATGGTTCCAATACTAGCTTTTGGTGGAGGTCTCGTACCATAGCGAGGGGCGATCAATTCCTAGCGCAAGAGATATTCCTATCCTCGAGCGACGCTAGTCCGTTTCCTAGGAAGGCTGCTAAGGGTTCGGGTAGGAAAACTGGTACGGTTCCTTAGAATACCCTACTCCCGAGAAAGCCTCTCCTCCCCGCACTGAGGTCAAAACCATCTCTCGATCGGGGCTATACTACTGAGTCAACCAATTCCTCGCCGCCCTTCTCTGTCTTTACCCGCTGGGGGAAGAGTTTGAGGAGCATTGTCACCGAACTTCACTATACTATTTGGTTTGGCATGACATCTTCTTCTAACTGAGTTCAAAAGAGTATTGAAAAGAATGAATCCGGGTTTTAGCGCTCCTTGAATCTGGCCCATACGTAGTGTAAGCCGCCTGTGGCTGCTAAAGGCAAGGTATGAGGGTGAAAGTAAGCGAAGCCCATCTTGATATAGTCAATTGAGTGAGACTATGTTATTTAGTTCAGTTTATGCGTCTAGTGAGCATTGAACTCCTTTGAAAAGCGCAATGCTGATCAGTTAGACGCTTTGGATCTGGTTAAAGCAGAAGTGACGATATCAGTGCCTGCTGAACTTCCAAGCCCTCAAATATCGAGGATATGGTGGGCCCCGTTACCTTATTTCAAGGTGTAATAAAGGCTCTCCCCCGACTAGAAGGATCCTGGGACAACTGCTATTTCCTTCAAAAATATTAGCAGTAGCCGAAACGACTGGAAACCTGGGTAGCGGTCCGGCAAGGGCTAAAGGGCAAGGTGAGTAGTGAAAGCAAGAACGTTCTTTCGCATATAGAGCGGCAGCCCAGATTCAGGGTTACTTGTCCACACCAACTGATCAGGTATCGGAAAATAGGGCATATTTGTTTCAGCCGGGAGACCCCCTGGGGGTCTAGTTTTAAGGCGAGTAGGCCTATTGAGATGCACATAACTACCTTTTTCATCTTATCACCCCGCCTAGCGACTTTGCAAGCATTACAGGCTAGGCACCTAACAACGGTTATTCCTCCAACAGGTTATTCTGGGTTACGCTAAACCTTCAAGCCTTCTACCAGCAGATGAATACTTAATCTATCCCCTGTGCGCACGGAAAGGGAAAGCTACTCTTCACTTCAAGAGTATATGCCGAAAATCCTATGTTTGGAGTGACCATGAACACACTGCTTGAGACCCTTCTTTCGTGAGACAGTTGTGATTCCGCTTTCATGTTTTGGATTGAGCTTTGTCACTCTTTCTATGCCTCTTTCTTTTTCTTGGAGGACCTTCTCACAACACACACGCGGCGCTAAGGTTCCCGTGGCAACTGAACTAGGATTCGAAGCCAGGATGAGCGGATCTACCGCTCCAGGTCCTTTCCTATTCTTATACTAATATATGTAAGTTCCTTGCGTTTAGAACTAGAATGTGAGGCATAGTAATGGCGCATGTGTGATATTCTATTGATCCTGTTTAGGCTGCTTTAGGAAAGCAGTCAAGCAGGAATGGAAAAAATGTCTTCTGCTGCTATCTTATCTGCTAAAATGGACAAAATCTTCTCTTCTTCTCTATGTCACTAATCTGAGTCGGAGAGACCCATGAGACTTTCTTTTCTCCCGGCAGGCTCTAGCGCTATGGCAATGCTTATGGCTGCAATCCAAACAGCAATGGTCCTCGCGGGTTTAGCGCACCCAATCCATTAGGGGTTCCTGATAGTGAGATTCCTCTAGTCAAGTCTAAGGATTGAGTATGAGGGATTTCATCCGGTCTGTTTCCATTGCGGAATGTATGGTCACAGAATAGACTCATCCCCCGGCTTATAGTATGCAGCATGGAAGGCCTTGGATTCACACGTCTGGTGCTGCCCCGTCTTCTCCGCATCAAAGAGTAAAGTATGTTGTTGAGGGCCATGTGGTAAAAAATCGACTTTGTTTGTCACTAAACCTGCAGCATTCACATATATTGAAGCCGCTGAAGAAGCTATTGAGACTTCCTTCCAGTCACTCGAAATTTGGAATGCTAATTCTGTTTCTGAGGGCCCAAAGATGTCTGAAGCTTCGAAGATGGTAGCAAGATTTATGCTGAACAACCCATATCAGAAAGGCAAGGGATTGGGCAAGAACTAGCAAGGAATATTCGCCCCAGTGGAACTCCCTTCTGTTGATGAGAGATTTTGGGTAAGAGTTCATAAAAGGCGCTAGCCAGTTTCAAGGTCAGGAAGTGAAAGGAGTGATAATATATATTGGTTGTCCTTCGCCGAAACCTTTACGATCCACTTTATAGATCTTTGGGATATCGGTGTGTCAAGGAGAACTATTCTACTAACGTTTAGAGGATCCATAGAAAGCAATGACTACTGACGCCTGGTGGAGTCGCCATCCAAGGTTTCAAAGCCTAGGCTATAAATTTCCCAGCTATATGAGATTAACTTTTCGCAACAAATCCGTGACATCCAAAGGTAAAATAAGCTTTACAACTTTTTCCATTATATGAAACTAACTTTTCTCAAAAAAGACAAGCAAGTCCCAAGGTAAAATGATCGGTAAGGATTTTGCCCATATACGAAACTAACTTTGTTCAAAGTAGACCCTAGCATTGGTAGCGTTCCCCTTAGCCTTAGCCGCTCGTACCTCTATTTATTCTAATATTTCCTTAGCCGAGGTGCAGATCAATTGGCTTAGCCAAAACCTTTAACGGGATAAGGGTACCCACCTTTTAATGGAATCACCGAACTGTGGTATACAACTAGAAAATCCGAAATATAGTACTCGCTCTTCCCCCCTCGCTTCGGTAGTAGAGGAATCCCCAAGCAAAGGCCAGGACGCTAACGCTAACGCTATTGATATTCCTAGCGCATGTTTTCGTAGGATGTCGAGGACTCTTGCTTGAATACAACTAGAGAATTATCAAAAGAATACGACTAGCTCTTTACCGCGGGGATGCGTTGAGAGGAATCAATTGTTTAACCCGGTGACCGGATAGGAGCCGTGACTGTGTGGGTAGCATTATCAAAAGAAGGAAATTTTTGGAGTTAGCACGGTACTGAGGTCTCTGGTGCGAGTGACGGATTATCTCTTTTGGAACATTAGAGGTTGTGGACAGCACTCATAGCTCCTCTATTTCTCAAGGATCTATGCTTCCAGTTTGCACTCTTTCTAGGCTGTCTTCCAGTGCGATAGAGAAGCTGGCAGTGAACGGATTCATCCTGCAAATGTGGCCATACTACTAGCTCTGGCTAGTCCTTGCTTCATGAGGTACATACTTCTTCCGGTCTGCTCTGTTGCCGGGCTTTCATTCTCGGACACCTACATTCCCAACAGGCTAGGGCAAATACATGATGTCGGAATGATTCCCACACCTGGATTGAATGCTCCGCCAAAGTAAACCTAAACAATTAATTGAAGGAAGGGACGGCTGAGAACGAGGTGCCGATCAAAGAGAGAGGAAAAGTGGAATCCCGTTGAGGAAGTTCATTAAAGTGGGGATGACTCTTTGCCAAAGCTTCCGTTCAATAGCGCTAGGGATAGGAGCCGTTAGCAATAACCAGTAGTGGATTTCCTTGAATTGCTGATTCTTTGTCGTAGCCGTAACCGTCCCCGTAGAGGAACTACTGCCGCAAGCGAAGGAAGCAAAGGATTGATGAGCATTTCGAATCCCTATAGTTGATTGCCGTGATTAAATAGCTTTCATTTATGGATAGCTGCGATAATTCGTATAAATCCTATTATTCGTAGGAATAGAATCGTATATTGTAAATTGCCTTGGGCGAGGATGGACCCGAAGCCGAACTAGGAAAACAGGGAAGTACGTACGAAACTAAAGGGATGTCGTCAAAGGGGAATTTGCTTATTACCTACGTCTCAGTTCGGCGAGGTCATAGAAAGCTCTTTTTGCCTAGCCTCGCGCCTGCCTCTCACCTTAAAGGAGTACCCGAACAAAGGGGGAAGCTTGGTTTAAGCATATTTCCCTTGCCCGAGGATACGAATCCGAGCTATTAATTGAAAAGGCAGGGAAGGATATCTCGGAACTACAGCCGTCTACTACTATTGAATCCGAAAGAGGAGCCTACAACTATTTAATTGATTTATTTCTTTCATTCGTGGGGATAGCATCATTGGATGAAAGCGCTGGGAATCGTATTTACTACGTCATATTGGCCTAAGCTGATGCTGGAAAGGCTTCCCATTCCCAAGTTTACCTCGAGTAGGGAACCGTACCTGTTTTCCGACTTTCTGAAACCGAGTCAGGATGCTGCGATAGAGGATTTCATTTGATGAAAGCTATTGAATAACAAAAAGAATATTTCCATTGGTACCGTTTCCGCCATTTAGAAAGGGGGTTCCCTTGATCAAAAGTTGGAAAGTTGGTATTGTTGTTTTGGTGAGTCCACAGCCGTGCCGTAGGATAGCATTATTCTATTTCATCCTGTGGGGATGACATTACAAATAGATCCCTTGCCCTGGTCTAGCGCTGGGAATCATAGGAGCAATTCGTATTGGTTTTAAGCTGAGAAAAGGGACTATCGGAGGATGTGTCGAGCCATGGCCTAGCCCAAGCTGTCGATGATCACCTAGCGCTATCAATTAACGTAGGGAACGTACGCTACTACGAATGGTTCTACACATGCCGTAACAAAGCTAAAGGAAGCCGATCAATCGAGTAGGAACCAACACCGTGGCCGTTGTTCGAAAGTCAACCGTACCGTTGTTGGAAAGAATCGAAGCCGAGGACTCTACTACCCGGAACTCAATATGATTCAACCAAAGCCTTTGCTTTGCTAAAGATACCCGTTCCGCTGTTCCTTTACCGGCAACAACTATTGAGTAACAACCTTTTCCGAGGATAGCATTTGAGGAACTACCGCCGAGGAATCCTTTTTTAGCGGCGCTAGGTCAACAATTGCAATAGGATTTAGTGGCCTTACCGTTCCTTTTTCCAACTACAACTGATGAATTATCAAAAGATACCGCTATCGCTGTTCCTACGACGTAGTCAATACACATTGGAATAATGGCATCCCCTCCACCATAGTAAGAAGTAACAGGTCTACACCCTGCTTCCTTGTTCGGTTCAGGTTACGGGAACGGTTGACTTTCGAAATAAAATACCCTTCTTCCCTGTTTTGCAAATTCGCCTAGAGCTAGCGAAGCGAGTCCGTTTCCTAAGGACGAGCGATAAAGAGCTTTTTATAATGAAATATTGGTCTACGCCCTCCTTTGATGCCCAGAGGAAGAAAAGCGAAGGCAAAGCAATGGCATGGGCATGAAAGGCTACGTAAATAAGTACTTCCCCGAAAGAAGGGGGCAGTCTAAGGCGGGGCCTATCCACTACTTGTGAAGTAATAGAAGAGAGGATTTCTCGTATCTAGCGGGAGTACCACTACCAATGCTAGGGGCTCCGTAGAAATCCCAATTCCAAGCAAGCAACCTCTGGTCCTCGGGTCGGCGAACGAATGGGTTTTGGGAAATAGAGAACATGGACTCGATTGAACAAAGGTGGCACCAGAATGAATAGCCCACTTGTTTCGGGCAAGAATGAATGGGACTGATCGACTCGAGTTACCGAGCGACCTCCACTCTTCGACTCGAGCTTTCGCTTCGGCTTTTCTCTTGTTTTGATTTATTTTCTTTTTAGGTTCAAACCCAGAAAGAAGATTTCTTTTCTTTGCTAATTCCTCTCAATGAAATTTGCCATGTTACACTAAGTTACTTACGGATGTATGCATACAATCCGGGAACACTTTGGGGTGAACACCCATCCGAACAAGTAGGGTCAATAGTTCAGCATTTAGGCCGTAACATTTAGCAAAAAACTAATCTTAAACCCAACAAGTGCTCCCCCGAACCAAGCTAGATAGTCTCCTATCACTAGGCTCACCAACCAACCTGGACTTAGATTCTTTCTTATTATTCTAACCGGATATCAAAACCATAAGGATTGTTTCCAGCCAAGAGTTCCCATATGACATAAGCGCTCTTGGGTGGGGTGGGCCTTCATTCGCCAGGTCTTTGAGTGCCCGTCGGACCACGTGGTTGGTACACTAGGCTGATAGAGACTTTACTTTAAGGATCTGGCACCTGCACCCGACTCGGTCTGCCAGTGAATTTTGGCTCTACGTCCGGTCGGGTATGTTCGCGATTCGTACAAATGGAAGGCAATGCTATCAATGTTTCTACTGTGAAATAAGACTAAAAATAATTATATTTTACAACATATGGGTACAAGTTATACTTTAAGATTTTTTTCTCGATATACAGTTAGTGCTTTAAATTTGGTATCTATAGAGTACATACTATATTTTACGCTGTAAACATGCTGAGATTTTGAATTTTTTGTTGAAAGATATTACGCCATAAATATAGACATTCACTGAATCGCCTATATATAGATTTAAGGACCCATTAAGTATGGCTCTAATAACTCCCAACTCTAACTTACATAAGCCAGAATCATATCAAATGATATAGATTTTTTTTAAACAATGTAAGCAGAGCTGCTCCTAGAAAATAAACTATAGGTTGGATTGGGTTTTACTGCTTCACAACTCCACTCCATCCAAAAGACCTACCACTCTCTAATTTATTAATGTAATTACGTAAAGCTATCCCTTACGTACCACTAACTACAATTGTCAACCTACCCATATCCTCTCCCTGAGCTAACCAAACTAGTCAAACAATTTTAATCTAATATCCAACTTTCATAGGATCTAGTTCACGCTGCAGTGAGAGTTTGGAGTTCTACCCAGCACCAAGCAGGTACCAAGTCAACTATGACATCTGCAGTAGAAACTGCATAGAATTTACACTAAAATCATATTGAAAATTTGAGGTCCATTTTTAATAAAACAATGACAACATAAATATACACTAAAAAAACATGTATATATCAGATCAATTTTTCTCTCTAGTTTAATCATTCTGATCATTTTGAACCACGATCTTGTTTGACTACTATTTTCTACTAAAATAAATAAATATTTATTTATTTGTATTAAAATACTTTTTATGCCTCGCCTATGGATTTTGTTGTTAAACTAAATATTCAAATTTTATTAAAAGTTATAATCTGTCAAAAGTTTAAAATTTTAAACCGTATTTTTATACACAACGACATAAAATCAGAACGAAAGGTAGTATGACACTGGAGGCTCACACGGTCGCACCATTGATCGATCGAGTTTATGAACTTATCGTCAGGTACTGAAAAACGAGCACCAACAAAACGGAGATGTATGCTAGGTACAATAGCAGGCTATAAGCCAAAAAAGATAAAGAGAGAAGAGAGGAGAGAAGTGTGCTACTAATTTGTAGACAGCTACACACGGGTTCCAAGACAAAATATGTGTATGACATGTAGGACCATGTATTAATATTTTGTAGCTAACTATTGTATGAATTGACTATTACATTGACTATAGATAAATTGGAGCTAGTAGTAGCTAGTAGTCTAACAAGCTACGAACCAAACCTCAATTCTTACTGGCAAACGGACAAAAGAGAGTGATTTGTTTAGTTTTTTTTAATAGAAAAGGTAGACCGTCGTATTTACAAACAAAGAATAATTTATAAATAAAATTTTTATACGTGTATTCTTAACGATCTAAAAAGCAAGGCTAAAAAATAGACTTTGATAAAAAAAACCTAGAATCAACTCTAAATCTAAGATAAAAAAATTTAAATTTAAATTTATAAGATTACGTAGAAGCAAAAAATTAGTATGAGAAAATATTGTTATAAAGTGGTAGTGGTACCTATTTATTACCCTAGTGAGTTGTCATAGCGACAACCACCAACAGTAATTAGTAACGAAATTGGCAGGAGAATTTCCGCTGCATAATTATCTAGAAACAAAACACTGTTATTGGATCGATTCGGTGCGGAAAATGAGCCAGAAAGACATCTTAATTACTACTATATAGAAGTACTTCTGAAAGTCAATCAAAAACGCAAAATCACAGGAACCTCAGCAAAAATGTCAGAAACAGTTCACATACACGAAAGACTTGAGCATAATATTTCACTTCTGCAAATGCATGGATGATCAGTCCTGTCATACGGGCAATGATGGGAAGAACTACAGCAAAGGTCAGAAAGCACAATTGTTCAATCGTTCTAAACTTCAGATATGATGGTTTCCTTTCTGAGCATATGTGTGTATGGAAAAATAGATTACATCCAATAATGTCTCCTGTCATTTGATCAGAGAGACGGGAATTTTTGAAAAGATGAATGGATAAGCGACTCAGAGGTTCCGCTCCCGTAGTTCTATCTTCCTCCAGATCAGCATCAACACTGGCGTATCTCAACTCATCGGGCAGCTCAATCTGCAAAGGACAAGAGGAAACAATAATGGCAGTTAGTAGATATTGCATTCTCAAGCTGTTCAATTTAGACATCACATCAACATATGGATCACCCTTTTGTTAAAGAAGAAAATGAAACAGAAAAAATAATAGGGATAACTCATATAGAAACCAGCATAATGAGCAGAAACAGTATTTGTGTTGTATCTTGTTATAGTGCTACTGTACAGGCGAACTCCTTTACAATTAGAGTATGCACAACTTATGTAAGATTATCTTAAATCAAAGCCCATTTCTCAGAATGAGAAGAACTGACCAACATGATCAAGGCTTAAATCCATATAACACCCTCCTGGAACGTCCAGACCTCCTGCATGATTTACTCCATTGGGATGAATGGACAGTGCCAGTTCCTGAAGAACTATTAACCTGTCACCATATTACAACCTTCAACACGTGTCATATGATAAATTGATCATGTCATTTAATAGTGAAATGTGCTAAATTAACCGTCAAACTAATTCCTTCTCCCTTCGTCCATTATAACCTTCAACAAATGTGTCTAGATAAATTGATCATTCATTTAACAGTCAACTGTGCTAAATTAACCGTCAAACTAATTCCTACTCCCTTTGTCCCAAATGACTTTCTAGCCATTCGTCTCTATCCCAAAAGGACTTCATTTCTGCCTTCTCACCTACCATTTGGTCTGCAAATCGAGAAGTTTTTTCCCTTTCATACCCTTTGCCTGCCACTTCACAATACTGCTTTTCTTATTAGTTATTAGTGAGGGGCACTTTGGCCTTTTACCCTTGCCACTAATTTTTCAACCAATGACTACAGATGGAGTCTTTGTGGGACTCAGTACCAAACTGTATTCATACAAAATTCCCTCACAGGCTGAGTTCCTACTCATCCCCTACTGAACTGTTGCAGTAATATCTTTACCTACCAAAATTGAAGGCTTAATCACTTCTAGGGTTTAGCCAACCAGTGCAGTATCTAGTCTACACAGGAAATCCCTGGCAGTAATTAATCTGAACTAAGAATTGATCAGCCTAATATTCCGTTTTAACTAGTTAGTTAAATTGGCAGCAACGAACAGGCGGTAAGTGATCACAACAGCAAGCAATCAATAATATCTCCCACAAGCATAACTTGCATGAGGCAAGTCAGGTATGATCTATTTTGGAGATATTATTGAACCAGCAATAACTCCACTAACTACCCATGGTAGATTTACTGAGTAATGACGAATCTTTCTCAAAACAAAAAAGAAAACAAATACGAGAGCATCTAACTGAATAATTTCCATTGTGTAAGAAGCAGTCATGAGATAATACCAAAGCACCTGAGCTTTCTGAACTGATGGCACACGAAACCAGTTTTTTCTATATCAAGATTGAGCATGAGTATGCAACTAAAAAATGGTTGTTCCTGATCACATGACTTGATTCAGTCCATATTTTAGCATCTGTACAGAGGCTGAAAATCCACAAGCCAAACTCTTAACACTTACTTATTTTCACTCTAACATCTTCCTTTTCTTATCTACAAGAAAATTCAGATAAGTTTCTCCTTCTCCTAACTATACATGTGTACAGTTTCCTTGATGACAAGTGGAGAATATTCAGATAAGTTTCTCCGACCTATCCTGTGTACAGTTTCCTAGATGAAACGTGGTTAGAACTTCATTAAAAGCAGTAAGAGTACTTTCCCCTAACTTGATGAAAAATGAAGTTGTCATGATAATGCAGAGACAATGCGAAAAGGCTATTTCACGCGCGCTCGCGTGGAGCGAGCATGCGCGAACACTTCCAAAACTGCTGTTTCTGGCCCATGTTTTAGCCCATGGTTCGGCCCATGGTGAAAAACGGCCCGTTTTTGGTATTTACGTTACATGGGCTGGCCCATGTCCTCTTTATATGTTTTTTTACTTTATGTGCATAAAGTTTGCACGCATAAAGTTTATAGGTATAAAATTTATATATATATATATAAGTTTATATGTATAAAGTTTACATGTATAAAGTTTGTATGTTTAAAGTTTATATGTCTAAAGTATGTATATGTATGTGTGTGAGTGTGTGTGTGTGTGTGTGTATTACATTTTAATTTGAAAAATTTTGCATGTATAAAGATATATACATAAGTTTATATACCTAAAGTTTATGTTTATAAAGTTTATATATATAAAATTTATGTGTATAAAATTTTGTAGACCTAAAAAGAGAGTGTGTATGTGTATGTGTGTGTATAAGAGAGAGAAAGGGTACCGTATAGGAAAAATCCGATCGCTGGTGCTGGGGGCGAGCGATCGGTCGCGTATTAGACCTGCCCGCGACAATGCAACAGTGTGACTGGCAAAGATTAAAGGAATGCCAAGCTAGGCAAAACACACACACACACACACACACGAGATGCATACAAAGCATGGCAGCATGGTCTCTTTCAGGAAAATAAAGAAATAGAGAAAGGAACGTAGTAAAAGTTGACATGCACAAAATACCAATTGGTGGCTAAACCATTATAAATATATGTGTGTTGTTAACATAGTTGAATGACTAACTCAATATTTTTCCCTGGTCCAAAAGATTTCAATTCCCCACAATAGTTCCAAACAAAATGCTATTGAACTAGCTGATGCTTGAGGAACCTGCATTTCAAACATATAGCAGTAGTTAGCTATGTTATGCCCCAGTAAAACTAAGCAATATTTAATATGCTTTACTTAGTTTTGAGTTTGAGATGTTTAGATGGGCAAATAACAACTATTTGTAAGTACATGATATTTTATGTAGATTTCACCAGTTAATTTGCACACAGATTACCCTCAATTTAAGTACACGTTTATATAGTGGAGCCACTTCACAAAACTGTAATGAGGGTATAAGTTGCCATATTGATCACACATGACATTAATAAATCGAGTTTTTTAAAGATTATTATATATTTCTTAGTTCGTTACTTCCAGTTTAGTATAAACAGAGCATGGACAATAATTAATAAATCATTAAATCTGCTGAACCGATACTATGAAAATATGCTGTATATACAGCTATATCAGAGCTCACCTGAGTTGCTATTATTGAATGTCTCATGGAGACATCCTTCACCTAACACGTGCATAAGCATGAGGCACCACTTGAGGATCTTCATGTCCCATTTGCTCTTCAGGCAATCCATAGCCTCTTTGGTTCCAGGCAGCACCATGTGAGGGTTGGCTCTGAGAAGCCCTATATTCAGGTGGTACCCCTTGATTTCCAAATCCTACTTGTCCACGGTGAGAACTAAAACTGTTCTGACCTTGGTGGGCATAATTTCCAGAAGGGACCTGAGCACCAATTCCCTGCCGTGGAGGCTGTGTGTTGAATTTTGGCTCAACATGAGGAGACCCAAAGCGATTATGCTGATCTACTGCGTGACCATACTCCGGTCGGCTCTGAGAGCCAAAACCAGGTGGTGGTGGTGGTGGTACTTGAGCACCAAAATGTCCCTGTGGTGGCTGAGTGGAACCAACAGGATGCTGCGATGACTGAGGTGCACCATAACCAGGCTGTTGAGCTTGCGGAGCACTGAAGCCTGTATGCCACGGATGAGATGTGCCAAAACCATGCTGCTGTGTCTGAGGAGCGCTATGCATTGGTTGTGGTGGTTGAGGGTGACCAAAACCAGGCTGCATCGGTGGAGCTGATCTAAAATCAGCTTGTTGCACTTGACCAAGGCCAACAGCATGTTGCCATGGATGAGAAGAACCCATCCCATGCTGTGTTCCTTGAGTTGCACGAACACCTTGCCATGTATTGGGAGTACTGACATCTCGAGGTTGAGTCATGGAGACAACCCCAGGTTGCCGTGGATCAGGAGCACCAAATCCATGCTGCAATGGACGGCTACCGAACTCTGACCTGTCAACTTGAGGGCTTCCAAACATAGGCTGCTGAGGTTTAGGAGGCATCCCCTGAGGCTGTGTCACTTGGGATCCACCAAGACCAGGATGAAATTGTTGAGAACCATATGTCGGTTGGCCTTGGTGAGGCATGTAGTTACCCCGTGCCTGATTAGATGCAAATCCTGGCAGCCCTTGGGGTGAACTGCGAGGGCGATACTCTGGCCTAGGCGGAGGAGGCAGTGGCACTGGCTTCTCTTCAAAAGCTTTCTCAACCTCTTCCTGCCGGCCATCATTCTTGAAAATGTTAATAACAGACTCCCGGAACTCAGGAGGACAAGCAACACCACCCCTTGCCATTTCAGTCACCAAGTCCCGTGCTTGATCCAAGTTCCCTTCCTTGCACAATGCATTAATCAGGATCTCGAAGGTGGTTGTGTTTGGCTTGATCTCCTTGTCAGCCATCCTTCCATAGACCTTCAAGGCATCATCCATCTGGCCAGCTTCTGTAAGTCCTTCAAACATCCGATTGAAGAAACCAATATTGAACTTTGGTCCATGCTCCCTTCCATCTGCCATTTTATAGAAATACTGAACAGTATCATCCACTCGGCCTTCCTTGAAGCACGAATCAACCAGGTAAGTGTAGGTGTATACATCTGGAAGCACCGACTTGGTTTCCATTTCCTCAAAAAGCTTCTCCGCCTCTGCAAGCATCCCATTCTCACAAAGCTTCCCGATGATGTTGTTGAAGCAGCCAACATCCATCTGGACATTCTTCCTGGGCTGCCTGTGGAACACCTCAATCGCCTCGTGGAATTTGCCCTCCTTGAAGCACTGATTGACCATGACATTGTAGGACTCGCTGTTGATGCCGATGAAGCTCGGCGGGGTGTGGTTGTCGATCATGGACTCCCAGAGGTCGTTTGCCTCCTTATGCTTGTCATGCTTGAAGAGCGTCTCAAGCAGCACGTTGCAGGTGGCAGGGGTCATCCTGAACTTCTTGTCCAGCAGCGACTGGTAGTTCTCCATGGCCTCCTTGTCCATGCCCTTCTTCCAGTACCCCTCCATGAAGGAGGTGTGGACGACGCCATCATAGACCAAACACCTCCCCTGGAGCTCCTCGAAGAGCTCGAAGGCCTTGTCCCAATTGTCTTGTTCGATGTAGCCGGCGATGAGGTTGTTGTAGACGAGGGAGTCAGCGCCCTGGCCGCGGTTGAGCATCTCGCGCAGGAGGTCGAGGGCGTCCTGGATACGGCCGGCGGCGACGAGGCCCTTGGTGAGGTGGCGGTAGGTGACGGCCGACGGGGAGAAGGGCGCGTTGTCGAGCATCTCGCGGTACACCTCCAGCGCGGAGTCGACGCGGGCGGCCTCGCAGTGGGCGAGGATGAGCGTGTTGTAGGAGACGACGTTGGGGACGATGTTGGAGCGGCGGAAGAAGAAGTCGAAGAGGGAGACGGCGTCGTCGTGGCGGCCGGCGCGGACCATGGAGGCCGCCACGGCGTTGCAGGTGAAGACGGTGGGGCGGACGCGGGAGTTCACCGCGGCACGGGCCGCGACGGAGGCGCCGTCGAGGTCGCCGGAGCGGATGAGCGACTGGACCCGGTTGTGGAGGCTGAGGCGGGGCCCGACGAGCGCGGAGGTGGTGTCGGGGAGCCGCGGCGCGTTGGGGTCACGCGGCGGGGGCGGCGCGGAAGGGTCGCGCCGCAGCGCGTGGAGCGGCGGCTCGATGCGGAGCCTCCGCTTGCGCCTCCGCCGCTCGGCCGCGGCCTCCTCGGCGGAGGAGAAGGCGAGGCCACGCGCCGGGGCGAGCAGCGCGTGGGGAGGGGGGCGGTGGAGCCGCGCCTCGGCGGGGACGGCGTCGGAGGAGAGGGCGGCGGAGCGCGGGTGGAGGGCGGAGAGGCGGCGGAGGAGGAGGAGACGGCGGTAGAGCGCCATGGCGTCGGCGGCGGTGAGGTGTGGGAGGGCGGCGGCGATCTTCGGACGAGGACGGAAAAACCCCTCTTTGCGTTCTGTGCTGTGGCTAGGGTTTTAGTGGGGAGGGAAGGGAAGTGCTACTGCAGACTGCAGTCATCTATCCATACGCTCACTGCGACCAGCAGTTCGTTGGGCCGTTTAACTTGGGCCGGTTCCTCTGCTCAAGTAGGTCGTCCTCACTGCTCAGTGTGAGACACCTTAGTCAATGTTTAAACACTTATTTATTTATTATAAATAGTAAAAATAGATTATTAAATTATAAACTTATATATAATTTTAGACTAATTCGTAAAACAAATCTATGGAGCCTAATTAATCTATAATTAGTCTATTTGGCGCTATCATAAACCTACTTTAATTATAGATTAATTAGACTTAAAATTTTGTTATCCAAATTAGCTATCATTTTTATAATTAGTTTTATAATTAACATATGTTTAATATTTATAATAACAAGTGGGATAAGCTCTTAGCACTTGAGGGAGGCAGCCGCCGAAGTGGCCGAGGAATACAACACAACTAGTCTAGTCTACGGGCCTTCTCCTCCGATCCACCGACGCCGCCGCCAGTCAACTCCCCCACGGCGATCGACCGCGGCCTCCGGCGAAGCGACGGCTGGCTTCTCGAGCGGATCCACTCAGCGAAGGCGGCGGCCTCCACTCCATCCGTGCGCAACATTGTAAAGCTTTCCGCCTCTTGCTTTGCTGTCTTCGTTTATTTATTTATTTATTGATTAGATGTTGTGTTCGTTAATTAGTTCACTAATGCTTTTTTTTTTGGGTGTTGTTTCTCGATCCAACAGGTTAGTCAACCATCGCTGATTTTCGCCAGGTGATTTGCAGTTTACAAGCAAATATAGAACAAAAGAAGCCTACTTTTTCAGAGTTCTCTTCCTGCTTGCCTGTTCATGTTTCATCGTTCTATAGGTTCCCCTCCTCCAAACACAGTAGTTTCATTTAGAAAAATAAATTTGCTGCTGTGTTGTCCCAGTATTTTGTTCATACCAATTTCCAACCAAAGAAAAGAAGCCATCCTAGCTTTTTCTTCGACCATGTTCACATCATTCCTTGTTTAGATCTTCGTACTTCTTAGTTTCCCACCATTTTCTGTCTTCACAACCAATTTCTCTGTACCAATCACAGAAAAAGATCCGATGGCTGAATTGGCGCTGGCTAGCTTACGGCTGGCAGCATCACCGATCTTGACGAAGCTCCTCACCGACGCTTCAACACACATTGGTGTGGACATAGCGAGTGAGCTCCGTGAGCTGGAGACCAGCATCATGCCGCAGTTCAAGATGTTGATTGAAGCAGCTGAGAAGGGCAACCACAGGGCCAAGCTGGACAAATGGATATGGAAGCTCAAAGAAGCCCTGTACAATGCTGAGGACCTGCTGGATGAGCACGAGTATGACATCCTCAAGCGCAAGGCGAAGAATGGGGGAGCATCCGGAGGAAGCCTCTTCCTCCCATTCCATCCTGAAGCGATCCATGCACGCAGCATCGAGCAGGCTGTCCAACCTACGACCAAAGAACATCAGGCTTGTACGTCAGCTGAAGGAGCTCAAGGCCATCCTAGCTCAGGCAAGAGAGTTCCGTGAAATGCTTGACTTAACTACTGGTAGCAAAAGTGCAGAGGGTCAAAATGGATGTACGGAAACGGTGGGTATTACGCCGGCGACATCAACCCCACCACCAAAGGTGTTTGGTCGCGACACGGACCGCGATCGCATAGTTGATCTTCTTACCCAACACAAGACTTGCCCTGAGTCCAACCGCTTCGTTGTCGCCATTGTTGGACCTGGTGGCATGGGAAAGTCCACCTTGGCCCAGTATGTTTACAATGTCAAGAGGATACAAGAATATTTTGACGTCACGATGTGGGTTTGCATCTCACGCCAACTTGATGTCGATCGCCATACAAGGGAGATCATCGAGTCTGCAACAAAAGTGGAGTGCCCACATGTCGGTAATCTGGATACTCTCCAGTACAAACTAATGGAAATACTGCAAAACTCAGAGAAATCCCTGCTTGTGTTGGATGACATTTGGTTCGATAATTCCAAGAGTGTGGATGAATGGGATTTGCTTCTTGGTCCGATACTAGCTTCTCAAAAGGGGGCAAGCAAAGTTTTGGTAACATCTTGATCGAAGGCACTTCCACCTGCTCTTTTCACTGAAGATGTCATTGATTTGGAAAATATGGAAGATACTGAGTTCAGGGCACTCTTCAAACACTATGCTTTCTCTGGAGATAAAAAACGAGACCTCCAGTCGCATAGCAGGCTGGAAGAGCTTGCAGAGCAGATTGTTGAAGGCTTGGAAGTTCTCCTTTGGCAGCAAAAGTTGTAGGTTCCCAGTTGAAAGGGAAAACAAATATCGATGATTGGAAAGATGCTCTCAATATAAAGATTGACAATTTAAGTGAACCTAAGAGAGCTCTGTTATGGAGTTATCAGAAATTAGATCCCCATCTTCAGAGATGCTTTCTGTATTGCAGCTTATTTCCAAAAGGTTACAAGTATAATATTAATAAGTTGGTTCACCTTTGGGTTGCAGAGGGATTTGTTGATGCACGCAATATGAATAAAAGAATGGAAGATATCGGCATGGATTACTTCAAAGAGATGGTCTCTGGATCATTTTTTCAACCATTTTCTGAATATTGTGATGGATTTTATATTATGCATGACCTCCTTCATGATTTGGCAGAGTCACTCTCTAGAGAAGACTGCTTTAGATTAGAAGATAACAAAGTGAATGAGATACCATGCACTGTTCGATATTTATCTGTTCGTGTTGAGAGTATGGTACAGCATAAGCTAACTGTCTGCAAGCTACAGCATTTGCGCACTCTGATCTGCATTGACCCGCTAGTGGATGTCGGAAGTGATCTTTTCAAGCATGTACTGTTGAATCTGAAGAAGTTGCGCATACTTTATTTGTCATTTTACAACACTAGACAGTTGCCTGAATCAATTGGTGAGCTAAAACATCTTCGGTATTTGAACATCACCAGCACACTTATTTCTGAACTTCCAAAATCATTATGTGGCCTTTACCACTTAGAGTTACTTCACTTAAATGATGTTTCAAGTTTTCCTGACAGACTCTGCCATTTAAGTAAGTTAAGGCATCTTGAAACACGTGGTAATCTGGGACAGATTCGTGACATAGGAAGGCTAACTTTGCTTCAACATATTGGTAATTTTCACATCCAAAAACAGAAGGGATATGAGTTGCGGCAGCTGAGGAGCATGAATGAGATTGGTGGGAGTTTATCTCTCATAAATCTTGAGAATGTCACTGGAAAGGATGAAGCCTTAGAGTCAAAGTTGTATCAGAAAAGTCGGCTTAAAGAATTTTATCTTTTGTGGAATGATGGGAATAACATGAATCCAGAGAATAGTTTACACCTTGGGATTCTTGAAGGCCTCGTGCCACCGCCACAGTTGGAGCACTTATCAATTGAAGGTTACAAATCCACTACCTATCCAAGCTGGTTACAGGAGGGTTCCTATCTTGAGAATGTAGATTCCTTTTTTCTTTGTGAGTGCAGTTTTTTAGAAACTCTGCCATCCAATACTAAGCTCTTTAGGCGTTGCCATAAATTGCGTCTCTCGGATCTCCCAAATATGAAGAAACTACCCTCTCTTCCAGAAGGTCTCACAAAGTTTTCGATTCACAATTGTCCACTGCTTCTATTCGTTACTAGTGATGAACCGTATCATCATGATCATAGTGAGAACACCATGAGGATAGAGCACATGGCAGCACAATTTGCTTTGATCGAGTTGATGGGGTCAGGTTCATTTATTACGAGTGCACTGTTGTTAGATCTTTCATCTATGAAGCAATTGGCAGCACTGATGGATTCTGATATATCAAAAAATTTCCAGACCATTGAATGTGCCCTAGAAAGAGAAGATGAGGTAGTGATGACTGAGGATGTCATCAAGGCATGGATGTGTTGCCACGAGCAGAGGATGAGACTCATTTTTGCGAGGAAGATTGGGCTACCATTGATCCCACCAGCAGGATTAACTGAACTGATACTTAAATCATGTACCATTACAGATGGAGCTCTATCCGTTTGGCTTGCTGGCCTATCTTCACTTAGAGTTTTGTACTTATGTGAGATCATGACTTTAACTATGCTTCCGTCAGAAGAGGTCTTAAAAAATTTGACAAAGCTTGAGCACTTGAAAATTCATGCCTGCTTGTTTCTCAGATCGTTGGGGGGCTTGCGAGCTGCTAGTTCCCTTTCATATTTAATCTTGTCCCCCTGCCCTTCTTTAGAGTTGGCACGTGGTGCAGAATTTATGCCAGCATCCCTTGGGAGACTCTCAATAAACTATTGTGTGCTTGCACCTGACTTGTTTTGTGGTAACTGGCCTCATCTGAAAGCTATTTCCTTAAGCAACTGCAGATGCTCTGGGTCATTGTTTGTTGGTGGTCTTAGCTCCCTCAAAACATTCGCACTTCGTCATTTGCCAGACTTATGTGTGATTGAAGGCCTGTCTTCCCTTGAAGTACACAACATGTGTTTGATAGATATCGCAAAGCTTAGTGCCGAGTGTGTGGCACAGTTTCGTGTCCAGGATTCACTGTGTGTTAGCAGCTGTGCGGTGCTGAACAACATGATCTTGGCTGAAGGTTTCACAGTTCCAACCTCTCTCTCCCTTGAAAGCTGCAAGGAGCCATACATTTCGTTTAAAGAAACTGGAAATTACTCATCTGTGAAGCATCTGGAATTAAATGGGTGTGAAATGAGTTCCATGCCACAAAATCTGAAATGCCTCTCAAGACTGGTGGGACTTCGCATCTTGTTTTGCTACAATATATCATCTTTGCCTGATCTCCCGTCATCCCTGAAGAGCATGGACATAACATACTGCCCTAATATATCATGTTTGCCTGATCTCCCATCATCCCTGCAGACAATGGATATATTTGGTTGCCCTAATATATCATCTTTGCCAGATCTCGCATCCTCCCTGCATAGCATATCCATAGGGTGCTGCCCACTGCTGAAGGAGAGCTGTAGAGCACCTGACGCGGAAAGCTGGCCAAAGATTGCGCATATTCGCTGGAGGGATATTGATTGAACTACGCCTCAGATTCGCTGGCCAAAATTTGGTACCTCCTAATACCTAGGTACCAAGAAGTACCAACATTTTATACTGAAATTTTGGTACCTCTTGGTACTTCTCAGAACTATAAAATTGTTCTTACTAATTAGTACTAGCATGGTTTTTTAGCTGAGGAAATACAAAGCTCTGCGCATGAATGAATTCTCTATAATTCTGTGCAACCAAGGTTAAACACCACACGGATAATATACATATTGGCAACTAATGTTAAGAAGAAATATCACGAATTAATCATATGGAAATTGGATCAGTTAAGAAAATATTTTTTATTTTAATACTATTTTGAGAATAGTAATGTCCAGTTATGTGTAAAATTTAGAGGGCAAAGTTTCATACTGGACACTAGTGTCGACGGAAAGTCTAATGCGCGAACGTGTGTGCGTGTCTGTACGCACTCAAAATTGTTTTGACATGGTTTCACATGCATCATCCTGTTGAAATAGCTTTTCTTCCTTGGTTTGTACCATCAAACTAACTAGTTGGCATCCCGCGCCTTGCCATGGGTTTTGTAATTTTATCGCCAAACAAAATCGAAGTTTTGAATAGTTAGGTGCAACCCTATGTATTTACAAAATATATGATAACGTGGCTTCATATATATCATATGTTATTACAATGCAATTAATGTTTTATTTTTCAAAGCGTCATTGTGTACTGTTATAAAATATTTTATGTTCAATATGGGAGTCGTTGCAGCTAGATAGTTCGCACTTGAGCATTCTCTGCTTCACTCAAGCTTGCTCTGAAAATAGGTTTAAGTAACGGTACCTAATAATTATATGCTATCTAATCATACATAATAAAACAAAACTTACATATCATGAACAATAATTTGAGTTGAATTCAGAAAAAATTGCATTGTTTTTTAGGACTTAAAAAGAGAAACATAGTGTTATGTGCAAAATAAAGTAGTAGTATTATGTTTGACTATGTGGTGGAGCAAATGGAGGTGAATGGATGACTAATAAATGATTAAGTTAGATGGATTAAATAGCTTCTTGATCCAACGCAACGGGTTGTTATCTTTGTACTAATGTGATCTGATGAGTTAACATTGTTGATGATCTTGCATGTCTTGTTTTATAGAAATAAATGATGGGTTATTTTAGTACAAAGCTTGTTAGTACAATCTTATACTGCCTCGGTTAGAACTTCGGTTAGAACTGATATATAAGGTTATTTTAATTAATCACCAGCCGTGGATGAGGATGAGGACTGCCCGGCGTCCTCTGTCGCCTTGAGCCTTCCAGGCACTTGTACCAGGGACACACAGGGCTTCAATAGAAAGAACAAACCGGGTGAAGCTGGGATGGGCAACACGCAGTTACTTCTCTTAAGACTTTGGTCGCTGGTTTGGGATCGCCAGGACTTGCGAGTTGGTTGACGGTGGTGGTCAGGCGTATGGCAAAGTCTTCCACTGTCTTGCCGTCATGGAAGGAGAGCGATTCGTACTCTATGCGCACCTTTTGTGTGCTCGCATTAGCAAGGTGAGTGCACACCAATTCGCAGCGCCTTGATGCAGTGCCACGCCACCTTAGCTGAATTCTTGATGGCCAATGTCGAGATGATCTCAAGGGGAACGATGCTACTACAAATGGCATCGAGCGCCATCCACTACTTCTTTGTGGAGCTCGACACCGCATGGCTCGATGGTGTAATATCTTAGCCATGATTAATATTCGGTGATGAAAAATTGGCTTGCAAATTTATTTATTAATAAAAACTGTTTTAGAAGTATTTGTAGTGTTGGTGTGAATACATGTAACTAATGCGGGTTAGGTTGTGATATCCGTGACCAGAAACAGTTGATTTATCTCTATGTATGTAGGTGACTGTTAATGGCGAAATTTTGATAGCCCTTAGTGGCCGTTGATATTTTTTTACCGTTGCGGTGGAATCGGAAGCCGATGCGCTGATATGTTTCCATTGGGAGGCGCCGATGATTTTCTAAGTATGGAATATGGATTTGGAAGCCGTTAAGGACAAAGAATGTTATTGATATGGAAGTACGATGGTTTTCAAATCAGACTCACGTGGTTTCCTTAGATTAGTTTGATATTTTTTGCTTGCTTTGGATATCAGACTGATTGCTTGTAACAGGTTATGGAATAAATTTAACCAAAAGGTATAAATATATACGCCCTAGGTCATTTAGTTTTTTGAGAATAATCTCAATACATTCTTGGTGCATCGCCATTTTGGTTCATATCTTGTCAGAGCAAGCTCTCGGCTCGGCTGCATGTCTCGGTTCAATCTCCAGCACGCATGTAAGTTACTGGCATATAGTGATTATATCAGTGAGGTTAGGATTGTCTTGGTTCAGTTCAATATCCAAACCGATCTAATATAATCACTGGTTATAAGATTGGTTGAGATTCGAGTTGATTATTATATCTATCGACGTTTGATGTCGGCAATAAACTTATAGGATGACTACCGAGCTCGGAATTCGATGGTTAAGATGAAGAGGGAGATGATTTACCTAGGTTCAGGCTCTCGACGTAGCGAGATAATACCTTACTCATGCTTGGCGATTGTATTTCTTAGATGGATTTCCGCTTGCTCTCAAGGGGGGCACCCCGTTCCCCTTATATAGTGGGGGAATGGTTACAGATATGATAGAGTTCTAATCTAGTAAGACTAAGATCTATCCTAATTCGGTTACGGCTCGGATCCGAAGTACACGGCATACAATCTGGTACGTACCGGACTCCTAGCCAACATCGTACAGATATAATCTCCTTCCTATTCGGTACCCCGTTGACCGTACATATTTGTATAGTCTCCGGATACCCCCGGTATAGCCGTATAGGTATCCCACAATATCTTTGATTTCTCTAATAGATTAGTATTCGATACTATAGATTAGACTGAGACTTTCCTGGTTCAGTCCAATATCGTGGTTTATGCTTTTTCTCATTTGTCTATCCAACTTGATCTGAGTCATATATATCTCTTGAATCAGTATCGATCAATAACTTGAAGTATTTTAATTCAGTTCAATAAATGTCATTTGTTGTCATTAATCTTATATTGGCTCGGTTAGGCCTGATCTATAAGGTTATTTTGATTAAACAATGTTTATTAGATAGCTTTATGTTACTCTCTGTTCCATCAGAGTTCTAACCGATGAGTTATCCTGGTACTGGGTTCTGATTCATCGACTAATTGATTGATAGCTAACATATAGTTTTCCTGAGGATTTCTATTAATCTCGGTTCGGAATAACATTATACTATCTCAGTTCAGTCCATCTATGAAGGTTGTATTAAATTAAGTTGATGAATTGTCAAAGTAAATCTATATTCACTCATAATTAATTGTCGCTAATGATTGCTGGTGCGACCCTGTTTGGTCTGATCTGTCGAGATTACTCTTAATAAAATGGATTGGGTACTTAATAGATAGATTACCTATTAACTAGTTATACTTGGCTAATTCATTCATACTCTCTCCGTTTTATAATGTAAGATGTTTGACTTTTTTGCTTGCTATGTTTGATCATTTGTCTTATTTAAAAAATTATGAAAATATCATTAATTTATTTTGCTTGTGACATTTTATTATCAAAAGAAATTTAACCATGACTTGTCATTTTTTATATTTGTACTAAATTTTTGAATAAGACGAATGGTTAAAAATTATAAAAAAAAGTTAAACATATTACATTACGAAACAGAGGTATTATTTATCATTGTGGAATCCAGAAGAACATAGCACTGTAGCACGTAGGGCAAGAACAGAGTACACACGATATTTGTGCTGCGATCAAGATCAAGCTTCAGCTTTTCAGGATTTTTTTCCTTCTCCTTTTCTTTTATCATGCAAGGAAAAAAATCTGGTGCACACCGGGTGCAAACACCAGTCCGTGCAGCCCCGACGCGGACACATGACGACACGTGGACGAGGCTACCATCTGACGGCTGGCCCACACAAGCGAGTAATTAAGCGACCTGCGCAGCTGCGCCTGTAACACGGCTCGTGCTTGATCGGCTCCCTCAGATGCGCGTGCAACATGGATCGCACTTGATCAGCTCGATCTAATCCGCTTCTTCCCAACGCTAGGCTCCTCTCCTCCTCTCCATCATTCCCCTCCACCTGTTTTTAGTCTCACCAGTCGCCTCCATGACTTCTCGTCCAGTGTTGGGTGCGTCCCCGACGACCTCCCACCTTTCTTCACGTGGGAGCCCTTCCGTCGCCGCTGCGCTGCACTGGAGGGTGTTAGTAGGTGTTAATCCCCCTCATCTCATTACTGATCAATAAAACTTTATATATATTTACAATATATAGGCCTCTCCTTTACATAACTGAAGGGATAGGAAGGGGCCTGTGAACAATAATGAGAATATATACGGCCTATGTCTAACACCCCCCGCAGAGGCAACGTCGGGCGGACGGACGTTGAGGCTGGACCGGAATTCGGTAAACAGAAGCGATGGAAGACCTTTGGTGAAGATGTCGGCATACTGTGACGAAGTGGGCACGTGAAGAACACGAATGGCTCCGAGAGCGACCTTCTCACGAACGAAGTGTAGATCGATCTCGACGTGTTTAGTGCATTAATTCGGTAAACAGCACTAATGTTGTCACAGTAAACCAGTGTCGCTGTGGGTGGAGGAGAGTGGAGCTCCCGAAGTAACTGGCGCAACCAAGAAACTTCCGCCACAGCATTGGCAACAGCGTGATACTCTGCCTCAGCACCAGAGCGAGAGACCGTGGTCTGGCGTTTGGAAGACCAAGACACCAGATTATCACCAAGATAGACAGCATAACCGGAAGTGGACTTGCGGGTATCGGGACAGCCCGCCCAGTCGGCGTCGGGGTAGACAGTAAGATCAGTAGTAGAGGAGCTCTTGAGGTGCAAGCCAAGATCCATCGTGCCATGGACATAGCGCAATATCCGTTTGAGAGCAGCAAGATGCGGTTCTCGGGGGTCATGCATGTGGAGGCACACCTGTTGGACAACATATGACATGTCTGGTCGGGTAAACGTGAGGTACTGAAGAGCGCCAGCCAAACTGCGGTAGTCAGTGGGGTCGTCAACTGGAGGACCATCGGTGGCAGACATCTTGGCACAAGTGTCAACAGGTGTGAGAACCGGCTTGCAGTCAGCCATACCTGCTCGCTCCAGGATGTCGATACAATACTGTCGCCGACTAAGAAAAAGTCCAGACCGCTGGCGAGTAACAGTAATACCCAAAAAGTGATGTAATGGACCAAGATCCTTCATGGAGAACTCTGACTGTAAAGAGGAAATTGTCCACTGAAGTAAGCGATCCGAGGAAGCCGTGAGAACAATATCATCAACATATAGGAGGAGGAACACTGTATCGGTGCCGCGGTGATAAATGAACAGTGAAGTATCAGACTTGGCCTCAACAAACCCGATGGAGAGAAGGTACGTGGTGAATCGACTATACCAAGCATGTGGCGCCTGTTTAAGTCCATAGAGAGACTTGTTCAGACGACACACAAAGTCCGGGCGAGCGGTGTCGATGAATCCAGGCGGCTGTGAGCAATAAACTGTCTCCTGTAGAGTGCCATGGAGAAAGGCATTCTTAACGTCGAGCTAATGAACCGGCCAAGAACGGGAGACACCAAGACTGAGAATAGTTCGTGTACTGTTACAGGCTTGACCACTAGACTGAATGTTTCGTCGAAGTCAATACCAGGGCGTTGGGTGAACCCGCGGAGAACCCAACGTGCCTTGTAATGATCAAGAGATCCATCGGACTGAAATTTGTGCTTGAAAATCCACTTGCCGGTTACAATTTTGGCATCGGGCGGGCGTGGGACCAATTCCCAAGTCCGGCTGGCGAGGAGGGCGCTGAACTCTTCCTCCATAGCAGTGCGCCAATTTGGATCAGTTAGAGTTGATCGGTAGGTCTTGGGCACTGGTGAGAGCACAGAAGCATGGAGGTTGAGCCGGTCAAGAGGACAACGAACCCTGGTTTTACCACGAGTTGTGATCCCATGGTCATTGACCACAGGAAACCAGCCTAGCACAGGCGGCAGCCCGGTGAAACCAGGCTGACGAGCAGAGCGTGGCCTGGTTGGAGCAGGTGGCGGCTCGGCCTGTATTGTAGGTTCTGTCCCAGAAATGGCTAGTGGGGAGGCCTGGCTAGTACCAGGTGAAGAGGTTGGCCCAGGCGAATGGGCAGGCCGGTGGGGCGAATCCGAGAGGGCCGGCCCAGGCGAATGGGCAGGCTGTGATGAAGAGGCGGTGGGCCCAGGCGAATGGGCAAGCCGTGAGGACAAGGCGGCCAGCCCAGGCGAATGGGCAGGCCGTGCTGACGAGTTGGCCGACCCAGGCGAATGGGCAAGCCGCGGGGACGAGGCCACTCCGGCAGTGGGCGACGGCTCAGGAGTGCAGACCGGCCCAACGACTTGGGTAGGCCGAGATCGCCCAATCGAAGCCTGTATGGGAGAAGAAAAATCCTCCAAAAAGCTGGGATCATCACTGTCAGTAGGCACAACCGAATTAGTAAATGGAAAAGAATGCTCATCAAACACAACATGACATGAAATAATCACCCGATTAGAAACCGGATCAAAACACCAATACCCTTTGTAGTGTAAGGGATAGCCAATGAACACACACTTGACGGAGCAGAGGGGAAAGTTTATGGGGGGCGGTGGCGGCAAGGTTTGGATAGCAAGTACATCCAAAAACACGAAGATGTGAATAGGATGGGTGGTCTCCGTAAAGTGCAAAGTAAGGTGTATGGTGGCGTAGTGTTTTGGTGGGATGGCGATTGATGAGGTAGTTGGCGGTTTGGAGAGCCTCGACCCAGAAGGAACTAGGGAGACAGGCTTGGAAGAGAAGGGTTCGGGTAATATTGTTAAGGGAGCGAAGGATGCGCTCAGCTTTACCATTTTGAGGGGAAGTGTGGGGGCATGACATACGCAGTGTAACACCATGTGTAAGGAAGAAGGAACGCGCGGAGTGATTGTCAAACTCGCGGCCGTTGTCACACTGGATGCTGCGAATAGAGGTGGAAAATTGGGTGCGCACATAAGCAAAAAATTGTGACAAAGTGGAAAAAGTGTCAGATTTGAACCGTAGGGGAAAAGTCCAAACAAAGTGGGAGCAATCGTCTAGAATAACGAGATAATATTTAAACCCAGAGACACTGACAACCGGAGAGGTCCACAAGTCACAATGTAAAAGATCAAAATTATGAGAAGCTCTAGTAAAGGAGCTAGTAAACGGGAGGCGGGTGTGTCTACCAAGCTGACAGGCATGACAGAGACTAGTAGAGCCGCCTCGCGGTAGAGGTAAAATGGAGCGAAGTTGAGAAAGCGCATCGGGGCTGATGTGACCAAGGCGGCGGTGCCATATAGTATGGGAAGTAGAGGAAGTGGTGAAGGCGGTCGCAGACTCCAAGGATGATGCTGGTAGAGGGCTGTGGAGGGCGTAAAGAGGCCGGAACTATTGAATTTGGCGATCACGGTCCTGGTACGCAGATCCTTCACAGAAAAACCAAAGGGGTCAAACTCTACGGAGCACCAATTGTCAATAACAAATCGACGTACAGAAATAATATTCTTAATAATTAAAGGAGAGCAAAGAATATCCTTTAACGTAAAAGAATGAGTATTGTGATGGAGGTTAGTTTGGCTGACAGAGGAAACATGAATGGTTTGACCGTTACCAACGATGATATGGGAGGGATCATGTGAGGTTGGGGGTGGGTGAAGGAGAGAGTACCGGTGTCTGATGTCATGTGTGCAGTGGCACCCGTGTCCATATACCATTCGTTTGTAGCCGGTTGAGGAAGCGTTGCAGTGTTGAAGGACCCAGCAAGGGAGGCGAGATCCCATTGGGACGGGGCGCTGTTGAACCAGCCCACAGGTTGGGACGCGCCTTGGGGAGAGGCCGGTTGAGGCTGGTAGCCCTGGTTGGCCGGCTGCACCGGAGGGCACCAGATGGCCTGAGGTGCCTGCTGCAGTGGAAGAACACCTTGGGCCAGGCCGTTGGAAGGCCCAGCCATCGCTGCTCCAGCGAAAGAGGCCCCGACCGGGCGGGAGCCGAGCAGGCCGCGACCCATCGGACCGGGCCACATGTGAATTGTGCCGGCCCACGGATTATGCGGAGATGGCCAAACAGCCTGCACAGCGCCCGTGGTCCGGGAACCTTGTTGTTGGCCCGGACTCTGATGATGTGTAGTGGTGCTATTGCGGCCACTGCCGCCACCACCACCGCTGTTGCGGCGCCGGCGATTGTTGCGGGAATTCCCGCTGCCACCGCCAATGGTGGTCGATCCAGTGGATGTCCCGGCGCCAAAACCGGTGGAGTGCGCCGGGTTAGAGGCAGGACGACCACCTTGGCCACCAGCAACGCCTGAAGTGCCGGCAAGAAGAATCGTTGAGGAGGCGGCCGGGCGAGATTTGTTCAGTTCCTCAAGAAGTAACTGTGACTGAACATCGGCAAACCACGGAAAAGGACGTTGTAGGGGAATAATAGTTTGAAGATTAGCAAATTTTTCCCTCAAACCGTTCAACGTCTGGAGCACAAGGCTGCGGTCGGTGACTGTCGGCCATAGTCTTCAGCCGGCAGCAGTACTCCACGACGGTGAGGTCCCCTTGATGAAAATTGCGGAACTCGGCGGATAAGGTGAGGGCGCGTCGTTCGGAGTGGCCGAGGAACCGTGCTTCAAGAGCACGCCCAACGGATCGGGCAGTGCCGGGGGAGAGAGACATGACATCTTGAAGAAGATCGGCAGAGATGGAGCCGTAAAGCCATCCTAGCACCACACAATCCATTTGTATCCACTCGGCGAGGTCGGGGCGGTAGTCATCACAGAGTACGTGATCCGCCAAAACATACTTGCCGAGGGCGACAAGCATGAGACCACGCCACCGAGACCAGTTGCCGAGGGCGACGTCGAGCTGCACCGGCACAAGCGTCTTGATGTTGAGGACGCTTACTGCCTGTGCATGTAGGGCAGTGCGGACGTCGGCTCCCAGGGAAGGAGGTGCGACACCGGCTTGTACAGCTTGTGGTGCCGAGGAAGAGGGGACGCCGAGGGAGCCGAGGGAGTGTAGAAGATGTTGAAGTGCCGGCGACAACTGGGAATTTGGCGATGGCGCGGCAAACGCAGAGGTGAATCCGCCGGCTGGGAATGCTGGCACGAAGGTGGACGCCGCAGCAGGTCCTCAGATATATAGGTGTATGCCATTCTCTGTATGTTCATATATAGTAATTATCAATCAATTACAAACATGTCCTCAGATTGATAGGTCATCCTTATTTTTAGAGGATGCCCACAGTAAAAATTTGACTGTGCGAGTTGATTACCAAATACTAACTTGCCCCTTATATTTCTACATACACCATCTTTGAAGGTGAGATATATAGGGTGTATCATGGCTGAAAATTCAAACAACCGGCTGCGGAAGACAGAAGAGGAAAATAGATTGTCTAAAGGATCGTAAATGCAGTAGACAGAAGAGGAGATGGTATTGAAAGGATTGTAATTTAGTGAATGTAGCCATCCAATCTAATCCTGAGCCGTGCAAGCCGGGGTGAGGGAGAACGACTTGATTCTTAAGTCCAGCCGAGTGCAGGTCGCTTAATTACTCACTTGTGTGGGCCAGCTGTCAGATGGTAGTCTCATCCACGCGTCATGCATCTGCGTCGGGGCTGCACGGGCTGGTGTTTGCACCCGGTCTGCACCAAATTTTAGAGGCACCTGGGGCCCATCCCCATGATCCTAACGGAAACAGCTTCTATGCAAGTTTTAACTGACCGAGATTGATGGATAATTCTTTCTGCCTTGTATCTTTCATTGTGTTTCATCCTGTACAATTCTCTGGTGCTCTGTTTGCTGCTCTATTTTTTTTTCAAGAGTCTGTACACGCTCGAGGTTTGCCCGTCCAAACCGGGGACGGGCTTGAGTCGAACTAGCCTTCTCAATGTGTGTTCTATATGGGTCCCGATTTATTAGCACATAAATAAATTTAGATAAGACCAAAAATATCTCCGTGTAGAAATATGATTAGAAGTATAAAATTCAGTTTAAAAACTAAATGTTACGAAAAAACATAACTTTAAATTAAAAATAAAGAAAAAAGAAAAGTAAAAGAGGTAACCCTCGAATCACAATGAAAAAAATACAACTAACGGATTCTCAAACATATACCAACATGAAGACGGATTCCTAACTAGATTCTAGATGAGAGTAACAGCCATAAAATAAAGGGTTAATTAGATCCATGCCACTGCAATTATGCATGATTAAAAAAATACCATTACAATTTATCAAATTAGAGATATGTCATTATAATTTAGCCGAAATGAGATGGACACCACTGTATACGCTGGAATTAGCTAGGTTGACCTTTTTTGACCGTCAGTTTTTTGTATGGACCAAAATACCCCATGGGGTCTGCTAAACAACCGGATAAAATCCCCATTTCCACGGCGACAACGACGAGGTCGACGGCGTGGCGGCGGCTAGCAGCGGTGCCGACCTCATTCCCCCCTTCCCAAAGAGCGACAACAGTGACGACGAAGTCGACGGCGCAGCGGTGGCTGGCAGTGTACCGCCCCATCCCCCCATCCTATAGATCGACGGCAACGACAACGAGGTCAACGGCGCGGCTGCGGTGCCGACCCCATTCGCCGTTCCCAGAGATCGACGACAACGACGACGAGGTCGACGGCGCGGCGGCGGCTGGTGGCAGTGCCGACCCCATTCCCCCTTTCCAGAGATCGACGGCGACGACAAGGAGGTCGATGGCGTGGCGGTGGCACCGAACATGCGGCTCCGAGCAGTGGGCGTCCTCCGAGCACACGCACAGCCGTCGCTCACCACGCTCACGCCGCCGGTGCCGGCGACGCCGAGTACTTGGTCGCTCCACTCTTCACTTCACTCGGTTGTTAGTAAATCAAAGCTAGAAATGTGCTGAAAAGTGAGAAAAAACGCAGGAAAAGTACAAAAAAGCAGCGATATTTGACACTATAAATTTCTTAAAATGAGCTTAATCCCCCCATTTTTCATTCCAAATAGTAGGATAGGAACTGATGTTGCTGTTTTGGTAGCGCAAGTGTAAATAAAACAAATATGTTGTTCGAACTGCTCAAGTGAAAAGAAAGATGTGACTGGAGAAGAGGCCGTCCGGGTCGTACATGTCCTTCACCTTGAGGAACTCGCCGGCGTTCGGATACTTGGCGATGGCGCCGTCGAAGGCGACGTTCCGGTTCTTGCCCCAGTGCGGCACGCCGCCGTACTCGCGGCTCGGAGCGTAGTGAGCGACGGGTGCGCACTGGAGGGGTTGTGCGTGTGCTCGGAGGACGAACATGTGGTGGCGCCGAACACGTGGCTGACGACGACGATGACTCCTCCCGTCAGCGTCCTCGAGCGGCGACGACGGGTGCAGCTTGCCGCCGGCGGGGCCGCAGATCTGGCAAGCGCCCCTGCCCCTTCCGTCGTGTTCGATGATGTTGAGAGTAGAGATGGCAACGGGACCCGAGACCCGGTGGATATTTACTGGGTATGGATATGAGCTAAATATGTTACCCGTAGATAAGTAATTAAGCAAATACTTTCACCCGATGGGTACGCGTGTATGAAAAACGTTCTTATGATCCATATACCCGTTTACCCATGGGTAATAAATATCCGTAAAGTTTAAATGCATGTCATGGCCTAATATTAAATTAGCATAGCCTAATTAACCAAAACCATAGATATTTAAACCATCTATACATTTTCCACCACACTGTATGAATATGTGATGTCCTAAGTATCTAGCGTCTACGCAATATACTATATGGAAACTGTGATATTTAGATTATTTTGAACTTTTGCGGGTATATGGGTGACCCGATGGTTTACCCAAACGGGTATGGATATGGGGAGGTTTTCTTACCCGTGACGGGTATGAGTATTTTAATGGTACAAAATTTTACTAGTGAGTATGGGTATAGAATAGCAATACCCGATGGATATTTACCCATTGCCATCCCTAGCTGAGAGAGAAGAGGAGAAGAAACAGTTTGGGAGAGAAGAGAGAAGAAACGGAAGACGGGGCCCACATGTCAGTGTTGTTAGATAGGGGTATTTTGGACAATACGAAAATATAGTAGACTGCAGGTGGGTCCAACGGTCTTCTGAGTGTAGAAAATGGCATGTTTAAAATACAGTAAGAATTATAATGACATATCTACGATTTGGTGAATTGTAATGTTATTTTTCTAAACTCGCAAATTTATAATGACATGGATCTAATTAACCCTAAAATAAAATACAATACAAAGCGAAGTGAAACCACGCGATGGAAAAGGCAACGACAATGGCAATGACCTCTAATCCAGCAAAGCGAAGTAAAATGGAATGGATTTGGTTAGATAATTTCAGGTTCTAAATTGATTTGACCCGTGGAGGCAAATGGTTCCCATTAATTCAGTAACCACTAGACATATGTGGGACCCAGATATAGAAATTGATCAAAATTGGCATAAAATTGATCTTATACATAATAAGTCATTCCAACAAATTTTAATCAAATTTGATTTACTTCTATAGTGTGAACACAAGTTTAAAAATTTTAGGTCTGAGTTTATACGTACTAAATGGGTATACCATTGTGCTAGAGTGGATTGGACCTATTTTAGTCAAATGGTTTGGCGCGGAATGGGTTAAAGTCGAAGTTGAATTGATCTGACTTGGATTCTAATGAAAATGATTAGTGTGAGTTGGTTTGGTGTACCGCTTTGTGAAGAGATGAATTGAAGTGGATTTGGATTGGATCGAAACCTTTACTACACTTAGGCCATTCACAGTGCAGGGACATAGCGAGTGGTTTCAGCACGCCAAGTCCCTCACCATCCGCCATGAAGGAGAGAGGGATGCAGATGCGTACCTTCGTGAGGTCTCATACATCTTCATCAGAACATGCAGGACCTTGGCGGAAAATGGCACAGGGTATAGCGAGGGCTTGCACTGGGGAGGTCATACCTCTGCCTCATTGTGCCCTAGCGAGAGTAGAGAGAGAGAGAGCGCACATTGAAAACCGGACCCTGACCACCGTTGTTCCCGAGCGGTGCCGACCACCGCCATCCCGAGCCTACTTATTTTATAGGTCATGGGGTGTTGAAAGCATGGGTCATTGAAAGCAGGGAGCCAGTGGGGTAGAGAAGGTTAGAGGAGTTTTTTATATTTATTTTATAGGTCATGGGGTGTTGAAATGTTGGACCTCCATATATATTAAAGAATGTATAGGGACTAAAATAGATATTATTAGGGGCTGAAATAAAAAACTAAAGCCACTTGCGAAGCCACATGCATAGTAAGAAAAAAAATAAATTTTAACTTAATTGCTTGGGCTGAGTTGGCGTGCTATGGATTCTCAAGAACATGTCTTGCACTACGAATGGCCTTATGTGGTGGTGGCCATGCCAACATTCGGTGAGGGTGAGCGTACTGCAGCATCCTCTTGCACGTAAAGATTTATGCTTTCTTGTGTTATTCTCGACAAAGAAAAATAAAGCTGTGGGCATGCCTACTGGGAAGAACGTAATTTGACTTTCTTAAAAGCTGGATCGATCTCTGTGATCAGTCTTTGCTCTTGAAACTAATCTTTGTTTAGAAAAGTTCAATTTCCTGCTCACTCCGTTCCAAAATAAACCAATTTTTTATTTTTTACCTATAATATTTGACTCAACATCTTATTAAAAAATTACAATTAATATTTTTTTTCATTAGATGATAAATCATGAATAATATTTTACGTATGACTAATTTTTTTCTATTTTTTAAAATTTTTTTAAATAAGATGGATGGTCAAACACTGGACATGGAAACTGAAAGATTAATTTATTTTGGGACAAACGGAGGAGTGTTTTGTGGTGGTCTGAACTAGGAAGAATTGGAACATGGAAATAATTGTATTTTTGTCTTTGTTTGCTAACCTAATGGATTCTCTGTTAGTATGTTGCCTTTCCGTTTGAAAAAGTGAATATGTGATCACTATGGAGTATTTCTTTTCACTGTGGCACAGTTGGTTAAGATGGCTGATCACTGGTTTGCTCCTGTGGTTTTGATGCACGACGACGTCGACGAGGCCTTAGACCAACCTATAACACGTATTGATAATAATCCTACCCAATTCTGTTTTTTCCCTCATTTTGTATAGTCTTCCCGACATCTTGATACTACCAAATTTTTTATTATTTCGTTGCTTTGATTAGAGAATTCTTAGCAACCTTTATTGTGTACTAAAAAGTTCAAAAAATATTATCTTCACGTTTTAGGTTTGACATTATAGGTAAATATTTTAGGTAAGAAAATTTAGGTAAATTTCATACCTAAAATATCATTCCGGTTCTATCGAATATTTGTGTTGTAACTGTCAAATTGTTTTATAAGAGAATTGTATATGAATATATGAAGCGATCTACTCACACCGTTTCAAAATAAGTTTATTTTTTAGTTTTTGATATAATATTTAATTTTTTGTTTTATTTAAAATTTTTTGTGATTAATATTTTATTGTTATTAGATAATAAAACATAAATAATATTTTATGCACAACTATTTTTTAAGTTACTTTATTAATTTTTCAAATAAGACGAATAATTAAACACTAAAAATATAAACCAACAAATGGATCTTTTTAGTATGGAGAGAGACCCAATGACCTTGTTGACAGCATTACATATTTTTAACTAACTTATAATTCGAAACACCTGTGACAGAACAAGGTTTTGACCCTGTTTGGTTTCCACTGACTTAAAAAAAAGTTCCTGTCACATTGAATATTTGGACACTAATTAGAAATTAGAAGTATTAAATATAGACTATTAATAAAATTACCTCATATTCTGGACTATTTCACGAGACGAATCTATTAAGCATAATTAGTCTATGATTAGCGAATGCGATGCTACAGTAAATATTTGCTAATCATGAATTAATTAGACTAAAAAAATTTATCTAATAAAATAACATTTATTTATATAATTAGTTTTATTATCGGTCTATATCTAATACTCCTAATTAATGTCAAACATCTGATATGACAAAAGAAAAAAAAGTCTCTGGATCCAAAAATCACTTAGTAAGTCGTTGTTTTCCTTTATTATCCAACTACCATCCCTCTCTTCTACGCCGCTGCCTCGCCTAATCATCTATCCATGATACTTTTTATTGAGTTTTGCTATACGGACGAAAGTCCTCATATGATCACAGTCCGAGTAGCACGTGTGCCGTCGTTCCGTCGGCGCCAACGCCGAACAGATCGTTTGCGCTCCTTCTTTCCGTTAGCTTGTACACAATTGGTAAAAAAGTATAGTACGCTAAGCTATTTTTTTTTATTTCATATTCTCCTTATCATTTTTCCATTGCCACGTACTGGTATTTTGTTGGTAAATAAAAATAGCTTTTTTAATATTCGTGAAAAATATCTGGAGCCACTATATTTTTCAGGGTACAAAACTAAAATATTTAATATAGCAAGATACTTTAAAAAATGGTAAAAAGCCCGAAATAAAAAAGTTCAACCGAACGACGCATGCCAGCAGCGACAAGTCAAAAGTCGCAGCCACCGCTTTGGTGCTTTTCCCGGGGAAAACCTAACGGAATGGCGGAGCGGCGATGGCAGCGGCCGAGCCTGATGCCGATGGCGCCGACGGTGGCAACTCTTCTCGCCGTGGGGCAGAGCCGGAGCATCAACGAACAAGGTGTGATTCCCCTCGATTTTACCTACATTGTGGGCCTTTTAAGTTGGGGAAAATTCTGTATTGTCCACATTGAGGTGACGCAAGTTGCAATCTTTTTTAGGTAATAATGAACGCAAGTTGCAATCTTTGTTATAGATAATAAGAAGAGAAAAAGAGTTGCCAATTGAGTGCGAAGAAAGGGAGAGTGGAAGTTGCAAAAGAATGTTCTCAAGTCAACAACGGCAGCGAAGGGAAACAATAATTGGCTCCATTGTTTTCTTGCGATATCCATGCAACATTCATCCGTAGATTATTAGTTCATCCCAAATCCCCTCGGCCGGTTCCAACCTGCTTCCGTCGTCCACGCTTCAGCGGTGTAAAAGCGGGTAAAGGTTTCACCTCTTGCTTTGCTCTCCTCGTTTATTAGTTCATCTCCACCTTTCCCTACAAAACCTTCATCTGTCTCCGCTTCCCTTCAATAGTTTGATTTCCTTTTTGTTGTTTCTTGATCCAGTAGGTTGTTCATCCATCGCTGATTCCGCCGGTGGTTCTTTGAGTTCTTTCAGGTGCATGGTAGAAGAAAAAGGGGCAGCAAAAAAGACACGGTTTTCATAGAATCAGAGTTTTCCTCCAGTTTGTCCTTTCATCATCCCATTAGCGTCTTTCTTCGTTATAATACATCGTTCTATTTATCCCTCCGAACACAGTACTTCCATTAAGGAAAAAAGATCCATTTCTTTGTTCATAGCAATTTCCAACCAAAAAAAGATGTCACCGTATCTTACACCTTTTTTAACATTGTACCTTCTTTAAATCTTCCTAGTTATTAGAGTCTTTTAGTTTCCCACAAATTTCTGTCCTTGCATCCAAACTCTCTGCAGTCTATACCTACGTACCAAAATACAAAAGGAGAAGAACGGCAAGACAGTTACTTATGGCGGAATTGGCGCTGGCAAGCTTACGGTTGGCACTATCGCCGCCCCTGACGAAGCTTCTCACTGATGCTTCAACATACATTGGTGTGGACATGGTGAGCGAGCTCCGTGAGCTAGAGACCAGCATCATGCCACAGTTCAAGCTGTTGATTGAAGCTGCTGAGAACAGCAGCAACAGGGCCACACTCGACAAATGGATATGGAAGCTCAAAGAAGCCTTGTACAATGCTGAGGACCTGCTGGATGAGCACGAGTGCAGCAAAAGGGGAGTGCCCGCGTGTCGGTAATCTCGATACTCTCCAGTACAAACTAAGGGAAATACTGCAAAACTCAGAGAAATCCCTGCTTGTGTTGGATGACATTTGGTTCGATAATTCCAAGTGTGTGGATGAATGGGACCTGCTCCTTGGTCCCATACTAGCTTCTCAGAAAGGGGCTAGCAAAGTTTTGGTGACTTCTCGATCGAAGGCACTTCCACCTGCTCTTTTCTCTGAAGATGTCATTAATTTGGAAAATATGAAAGATGCTGAGTTCCAGGCACTCTTCAAACACCATGCTTTCTCTGGAGCCATAATTCAAGACCACCAGTTGCATAATAGGCTGGAAGAGCTTGCAGAGAAGATTGCTGAAAGGCTTGGAAGATCTCCTTTGGCAGCAAAAGTTGTAGGTTCCCAATTGAAAGGGAAAACAAATATCGATGATTGGAAAGATGCTCTCACTATAAAGATTGACAATTTATGTGAACCTAAGAGAGCTCTGCTGTGGAGTTATCAGAAATTAGATCCTCGTCTTCAGAGATGCTTTCTGTATTGCAGCTTATTTCCAAAAGGTTACAGGTATACAATTGATGAGTTGGTTCACCTTTGGGTGGCAGAGGGATTTGTTGATGCACGCAATATGAATAAAAGAATGGAAGATATCGGCATGGATTACTTCAAAGAGATGGTCTCTGGATCATTTTTTCAACCATTTTCTGAAAAATATTATGATGCAAGGTATATTATGCATGACCTCCTTCATGATTTGGCAGAATCACTCTCTAGAGAAGATTGCTTTAGATTAGAAGATAACAAAGCGAATGATTTACCATGCACTGTTCGATATTTATCTGTTCGTGTTGAGAGTATGGTACAACATAAGCTAAGTGTCTGCAAGCTACAACATTTGCGCACTCTGATCTGCATTGACCCACTAGTGGATGTCGGAACTGATATTTTCAAGCAGGTACTGTTGAATCTGAAAAAAGTGCGCATACTTTCTTTGTCATTTTACAACACTAGACAGTTGCCTGAATCAATTGGTGAGCTAAAACATCTTCGGTATTTGAACATCAGCAAGACGCTGATTTCTGAAGTACCAAAATCATTATGTGGCCTTTACCACTTAGAGTTATTTGGCTTGAATAATGTTTTAAGTTTCCCTGACAGACTCTGCCATTTAAGTAAGTTAAGGCATCTTAAAACACATTGTAATCTGCCACAGATTCGCGACATAGGAAGGCTAACTTTGCTTCAACATATTAGTAGTTTTCATATCCAGAAACAGAAGGGATATGAGTTGCGACAGCTGAGGAACATGAATGAGATTAGTGGGAGTTTATCTCTCATAAATCTTGAGAATGTCACTGGAAACGATGAAGCCTTAGAGTCAATGTTGTATCAGAAAAATCGGCTTAAAGAATTGTATCTTGTGTGGAAAGATGTGAATAACATGAATTCAGAGAATAATTTACACCTCGGGATTCTTGAAGGCCTCGTGCCACCGCCACAGTTGGAGCACTTATCAATTGAAGGTTACAAATCCACTGCCTATCCAAGCTGGTTACAGGAGGGTTCCTATCTTGAGAATGTATATTCCTTTTTTCTTCTGAAGTGCAGTTTTTTAGAAACTATGCCATCCAATACTGAACTCTTTAGGCGTTGCCGTAAATTGCGTCTCTCGGATCTCCCAAATATGAAGAAACTACCCTCTCTTCCAGAAGGTCTCACAGAGTTGTCGATTCACAATTGTCCACTACTTCTATTCGTTACTAGTGATGAACCATATCATCGTGATCATAGTGAGAACACCATGAGGACAGAGCACCTGGCAGCACAATTTGCTTTGATCCAGTTGATGTCAGCTTCATTTATTACGAGGGCACTATTGTCAGATCATTCATCTATGAAGCAATTGGAAGCGTTGATGGATCATGATATATCAAAAAATCTTCAGACCATTGAATGTGCCCTAGAAAGAAAAGATGAAGCAATGGTGACTGAGGATGTCATCAAGGCATGGATGTGTTGCCACGAACAGAGGATGAGACTCATTTTTGCGAGAAAGATTGGGCTACCATTGATCCCACCATCAGGATTAACTGAACTGTCCCTTGAATCATGCACCATTACAGATGGGGCTCTATGTATTTGCCTTGGTGGCTTAGCTTCACTAAGAGGCTTGTACCTAGACAAGGTCATGACATTAACTACGCTTCCATCAGAAGAGGTCCTAAAAAATTTGACAAAGCTTGATCGCTTGAGAATTGATGCCTGTTTGTTTCTCAGATCGTTGGGGGGCTTGCGAGCTGCTAGTTCCCTTTCGGTATTAAACTTGTCCTCCTGCCCTTCTTTAGAGTTGGCACGTGGTGCAGAATTTATGCCAGCATCCCTTGGGACACTCTCAATAAACTATTGTGTGCTTGCACCTGACTTGTTCTGTGGCAACTGGCCTTATCTGAAATATATTTCCTTAAGCAACTGCAGAAGCTCTGGGTCATTGTTTTTTGGTGATCTTAGCTCCCTCAAACAATTCGCACTTCGTCATTTGCCAGACTTATGTGTGATTGAAGGCATGTCTTCCCTTCAAGTTCACGACGTGTGGTTAATAGATATCCCGAAGCTTAGTGCTGAGTGTGTGCCACAGTTTTGTATCCAGGATTCACTGTGTGTTAGCAGCTGTGCGTTGCTGAACAACATGATCTCTGCTGAAGGTTTCACAGTTCCAGCGTCTCTCTCCCTTGAAAGCTGCAAGGAGTCATACATTTCATTTGAAGAAACTGGAAATTACTCATCTGTCAAGAGGCTGACATTAGATGGGTGTGAAATGAGTTCCATTCCACGAAATCTGAAGTGCCTCTCAAGACTAGAGAAACTTAGTATCTACGATTGCCCCACTATATCATCTTTGCCTGATGTCCCATCATCCCTGCAGTACATATACATAGAGGAGTGCCCCAATATATCATCTTTGCCTGATCTCCCATCCTCCCTGCAGCGCATATCCATACGGAACTGTCCACTGTTGAAGGAGAGCTGTAGAGCACCTGATGGGGAAAGCTGGCCAAAGATTGCACATATTCGCTGGAGGAATATTAATTGAACTCTTCCTCAGATTCACAACAACAAAGGAACAGAAAGGTAAATGGCTCCATCTATGCGCTACCAAAATATATATATTTATGCAAGGATCTTTTCCAGTCGTTCCTGATCGTTTAAATACTTCATCCATTTACCAGCTAAAATGCTCTCCTGAGCGCTGCCTGTGCTGCTGTTCCAACGCCCCTCTGCATCATGGACTGCCGCATGTGATGTCTCCTGCAGCTTGATTGATTGGTCTGAGTTCCTTCTTCTTCCGGTGCGTCGCATTTCGCTGGTTGTTAGCTATGGTCGTCTATGAGTATATTATGTGGACTATTTCCAAGACATGTATGTATATTTGGATCTTGTTGTGTTTTGCTGCCTGTCTATTCTTTTGGATTATTATTATTATTATCTGCCATCTATGCCTTTTGGACTTGGTTTCTATTTGCCGTAAGCCTGTAACTGTCATCTCGTGTGATCCGATGTAAATGCAAACATCCAGTATCTGCAATTAACTCTCGTGTAACTGTTTTCTCTTGTGTGATCCGATGGGAGGGTTTTTCTTTTTTCCCATGGCAAAACGCAGTATCACTGACTGCTGTACTTTATTGTTCAATTATTATCCATTGGCATAAAACATGTCTACCGGTTGGCTAATGCCTAGTTGTTTGATGAGTTTTTAGTTTGTCTCATTTATCTTGGATTGATGCTGCTCCTGACTCCTGTTCGTCACTTCGCCATTGTAAGATTTCCTGTGTCTATTCTTGGCTTCTTACAATTCAACTGGAAAGTTCCTAAGAATAAAGTTTCGACAATTCAAGTGCAACGTCTGCAATTACAAATTTTCAGGTAGAAGTTTTTCAAAATTTGTTCAAAAATTTCCCGTGGTGGTGCGGCAGAATGCGAGCGAAGCATGGTTGGCGAGCGATGGCGGACAGTGTGACCCTGGAGCACCAGGGGTGTCCGAATGTGCGGCAGTGGCGCCATGGCCAAGGGCAACGATGACAGATGGGCAGGGGTAGCAGTTGACGGCGGTGGTAGCGCCCCATGGCCGCCTAGCTTGGCGATGCGCTACGCGCATAAAGATGTTGCCAGGGACCAGGGGGCATGCATCGGTGGACGGTGGTGGTTGTGGTGCCGGCTGATCGGCTTGTCAACATACTAGGAGGAGCGACTGTGAGTGAAGCAACGATGGTAGGGATGTGGACTCGGTGAGGTGTGGTTTGGTGGATTCGGATCACCTGTCGGTAGCACAGTTAAAAAGAGTTGAGAGAGCGGATAACAAAACACTGTAGCATATGCACGGTAGCCTAAAAGGAGTAGTATAACTACTGTTTTGTGCTGTAGCAAATCACTGTAGCATATTGATCCGTAGCCGTCTGCCACGAAGCGGAGGGCTGAGATTGATCCAACGGCAGTGCACTGTTCATCCTCTACTATTAGCATGGAATGGTAGAGGATCCATTTCCGTGGTTTGGTGGTGTATTATAGAACACCTTATGGGTTAAATGACGTCATCATACAAGAAGCTGCTGAGTTACCAACCGATCTTGTTTGGGGACACTTGTGGTGTCAATGGGCTTGTGAGGGTGGGCGTGGGCTCTCTCTCCCTCCTAACTCCGCGATCGAACTCGTATTGATAGGTACCAATAGCAACTTTTTGTTGGATGGCTATTTGGTGGTTGAGATCTGCAGTGGCAGAGATGGTGTGATGATGGGCAATGCGGACTATAGCCGCTGCTTCTTCCCTTTCTCTCTCTCGTGCAACGATAGAGATCTCCGCATGGGAGGAAGACGCCAGTGATGATTTGGAAAGATTTCGAAGCAACAACAGCCAAGTTTGGAGCTTAGGTTTACAAGGTCTGAAGCTTAGTCTTCTATTTTTTTTATGTGTTTCTTTTGTGTTCCTAGGTTGAAGTTTAAAGTCTCTTTTGGTCGTTTATACCCTTCATGGATAGAGAGGCTGGATCAATGAAAAGTCCATTATCTAGAAAAGGAACTAATGATAGGACAATAACATCTATGTTGATTGAGCCATTGAGGCTACACCGACATTGGCGACATGGAGCTGAGCTACATGGATGATGACATGGTCGCAAGCTCGTCAATATAAGATTTTCACAGAACCGTGTATATATATATAGAAAAATTAGATTTTACTACCAGGTGTAGCTACTCCCTACACGTCCATGATGAAAAACATTTTCATAACTGTTTCTGCTCCCACCCAACAGAAAGTATGAACACTATTAAATCCCATGTAAATGATATAACTACATGTATAGAGTTTGTACTTTCTGTTGGAAGAGAGAAGAAATATGTATAGAGGTGTTTCTGCACCTTAAACGTGAAGGGAGTAGCTACACCTGGTAGTAGGATATATATATATATATATATATATATATATATATATATATATATATATATATATATATATATATATATATATATATATATATATATATATATATATATATATATATATATATATATATATATATAACAACTATAACTAACGAGTTCTTCTACCCCTATAATGTTTTATTAAAAATTGTTTTAAAAACATTTTTCCACTATAATAGTAATTAGAAATCATCGAACTATTTGTTCATTCGCACGCGAGGAGTAGAGCAAGCCAGACCGCAGTCTCTAAAAATAAATATGAATTGTTTACTTTTTGGGTGTAATGAGCCAAAATGGGCACAAAATTAGTGGGTTGCCAGCCTATCAGGCACACATTTTTTTGAATCTACCAATTAATTTTTTTTTGGGCTTGTATTTTTACTCTAGTATTCAGATGAATAATCCACCTCAAAACATGGTCTTTTGGTTAAAACTTTTATATCTATGTTGCTTGTATTTTTAAAGCTAAAGTTGAAAAATATACTACAACAAAACCTCAAAATCAACTATAAAATTAATTTTTAAAATTTTGATTTTGATTGGGACTAATAAGATACCATCTATGTCCCAAAATGTAAGTATGTATATGTTGTTTGGTAGAGATTGAGATTGAGAGAAAAAAAAAAAGACTATGATACACCTTAATAAATAACAAATAGATGAGGCTGAGAGAATTGATGGGAATAAAATAGAAACACTTATGTGAATAGTGCTAGAAATCTTTATATTTTAATACAAGATTTAAATAACATAAATACTTACATCTTGGAATGGAAGGAAGGAGTACTCGATGATAAAAACTAGCTAAGGATGTCAGCAGGATATTTTGACAAGGCAAAGAAAAGGAGAAAAAGAGGAGAGAAGGACGTTCGTGGTCACCTAGTTAGCAATTGAGCGCCAATCCTAAGTTGATGCTTCGAAACGATACATCAGAAATGGTATCGAATGCAAAATCAACGGGAACCAACTCAACTGACTGTCGGCTGGGAAAAGTTTCTAAAGAATCACCTGTACAAACTACAAACTACATGTACAAAAATGAAACGACAATTCTATACTGAAGTAGACAAAAATCAAAACCAACATAACAAGCCAGATGCTGCGGCATTCTACTACAAGATATACGCATCCAGTTCTGCCAAGATGCACACCAGAAAATGCAACTCAACTCCATGACAAGTGACAACCATGCTACCTTCAACATCATTCAAGAAACATGCCATTTTCGAAAAAAGCACAGCATATGATTTTGGTATAAACAATCTTCCTACCTGCAAACTTCTTAGAATGATGTAACCTAAGATGCTGCTACTATGCCTACAAGTCTGCGCAGCAAATATCCAAAACTGCTCAATGTTGTCCTCTGTAACCTCCAAATAAAGGGTTCTTACTCCCTGAGCACGACATACCACTTCAGATTTCACTTTCCTATAACTATGATTACTTACACAACTAACTACATAGCATCTGGCTCAATGTAGCTACATATTTGGACAGCAAGGCAAAAAAATCCACTGGTGCAGTCGCAACCAGAAACCAGGAAGGATTTCCTTTTGGACAGCAAGGCAAAAAATCCACTGGTGCAGTCGCAACCAGAAACCAGGAAGGCTGGAAATCGCTAGCTTCAGTAAATTTTGGGTTTTCGAACACGTTGACTCCTCCGGGGATCCACAGCCACCAAAACAGTCCTTTCGTTATTCATATTGCTGGGATCTTTCTCGGTTTTGATTTTCTTAGCAAGCAGAGAACTCCTATGTTTCTTATTTGGTTTGTGTCCTCGCTTTTCTCTAGAATTGATTTGCTTCACAACAGGAGCTGTTTCTAGAACTTGTTCGCACTCTACTGTGTGTGCACTAGCCTTTTCTCCTTCGGAAGGATGCATCAATATCTCTGAGTGCTTCTCGTCAGCATGCTTAACCGTCTCAAAGGGCTGATAACCATCTTCTTTGGCTGCTTGATTATCTATAAGAACATCATCAGCACTCTGCAAAGATAACCAAACCATAGAAAGTAAGTACATAATTAACTTTGATAAATACTTCAGTACAGAAATAAGATACTTCAGTATACAAATAGTGATCATTACAATTATCAGGCAACATAGATCTATCAAATATGAGGAAACCATTATAAATGGTATCAGGCACATGATTTTGCAACACAAATATTTTAGCTTTAGAATTATATATTAGCACTGTTTCATTTTGACTATGTATCACAAAGCAGAAAACACCTTTAAGTTCACCTTGTTTTCCACCATATACTATTAACAGTTGACTTCAAGAATACAATGGCCTATAGGTCCCACAGCCACAAATGCAACCGGAAATCTACATGGCATCATAGAAATCTAGATACTCTTTTAGACTGGCAAAGAATTGGCATATACTATCTTGCCAATTCTCCATACATATCTTGTGATCCAAAAGAGAAGAATTGGATGCTATTAACTTACTTCTTTGATAAACTCTCCAACATGGGCATCAGTTAGGAGATTGTCTGCATTAAAGAGCATATCAAATGTGATTGTGTTTGCATCCAATTGTGTTGCATCTTCCTGTGCATCATGCATCTTCATATATCCCATCATACCATCAGAGGGTTTATCTAAGTCATCATTCTGAAAAAAACTATCCAGAGCCTTTGTTTTTGTTTTCTGATGAGAACGTCTTCTATCCTTCTTACAAGAGGTGATGTGGTTCTGCACCTTCTGATTCTTTTGAGACACCTTAACCTTCCTATGGTCTAAGCATAGTGACAACTTTTCATATTTGCTGCGAGCATTGTTGAGACAACCTTGAAGGCTCAAAATTCGGGATTGGACCTCATCAACTGTAAGAAGAATCTCTCTCAAAGAATATTGTTCAAAGATCTTGTCATCCTCAAGTAATCCGACATCATGACTATTGCTTTTGATGTCCTCATCAACTGCGTTAAGAGTAACGAGTAGAAAGGTTTATCAACTGATAGGAGGAGGAATTCCACATAAAAAGACACATTTCTAGCATTTGAACTTCATTAATCTAACACTGATTAATAGAATGGTATTCTTTGTTGTTCTGCATAACCAGTTACCGAAAGATAAAAATAGTACTACAAAAGATAGACTAACAGAAAATAAAATAAATGCAACTGAACCAAAACTGATAACAAGTTCGACGGCTGCTCAGATAGATACTATATACAGAAACAATTTTAACCCAACCAATTTGCATGCAAGCCTGCAACTGATTAGCAGAATCCCCAGGAATGCACTAAAGGAGTGCTTTAGCAAAAGTGAGATCTTAACAGTACACGCATATTAAATTTGATTCCCTAATAATCCACGGTGCAAATAATCTGACCACTGACAAAAAAAAACACAACAGCAAGTACATTGATGTTATAACAAACATTTACATTTTACATTGACAGAGAACAACAAAGTTCACAGATACCTGGACTGTCAAAAACATCATTAACCAAGAGACCATCTGTTCTGTTTTCTGCAAAAGATTGTGAAACTTAATTATAATCCAAAAAAATATGAACTCCATGCAAAATGTGTTACTCATTCAACTTTTTCTAGCCTATAAAACAAGGTCAGGACAGGATGTCGAACCATAATAGGACAATGCAGGATGCATCTTCATGTACAGTGAGGTATCCGTAGCCTCTTCATCTCTTTTTCTTTTTCTTCTCTTCATTATAATTTTCTCATGGCTCTCAGAATCCAGTTTTGCCAATTCTGATTCAGGACCATCAGCTTTAACCATTTCCAACTTCAGATCTTTTTCATGATTGATAACAGCAAGTTCCTTGTCATACTTTGCTATTTGTGAAAAGATATTCTTCATACGTAACTCCAACCATTGGCATCGCCACATTATTGGCCCAACCACCTTTTTCCACTCGGCTGTCACTTTTTTATGTCTGGAACAAATTTAATCTAGTTACAATCTATGCACACGGCATTTTATCAAACGCAGAAGAAATACAATAAGTACAGTTTTTTTTTCTAATTCTGTTTGAACAACAGTACAACACCATGCTAAGTTGCTAACCACATGATACGACTTTAAGAATCGAAGACCTGCAATGACCTTGTGAAGAGATGCTCACCTGGCCATACTTGGTGCAGAATTAGCGTGATCCACATTCATATGGTTCGTACCAAGAAACGGCGAATCCACTTCCATGCCATGCATGTCCGGCTCTGCGTCATCATCAGACGCGGAGCAAGACGGCCCAAACGAGCTCGAGCACTCCGTGGTGTCCCCATGGTGATCGTCTCCATCAGGCGTCCCCACTGGATCACCACTGACAGTGACTCGCAGAGGGGTGGGAAGCACGCCACCCCCGCAGGTGTTCCTACCAAGATCCTTGGGCTGGTTCGACACATCACGAGCCTTGTCGTCACCGTCGTCGCCGTTGCCACCCACCGCCGCAGCCGCAGCCATTGTCAGGAACCCCCAAAACCCAAAACCTCCTCTTCCTCTTCTTCCTCCTCCTCTAATCGCCCGAGAGACACAAAGCTAACACCCACAATTTCGCCCAGAAACACAATCCACCATCAGTGCAACCATCACGCATCGAACAAATCAACAAGAAGCTGGACCGATTAATCCGCGGGAAGGAAAAAAATAAGAACAAAACCGAAGCCGACGACCCAACCCACACGAATCCACGCGCCCGATCATCCAGGCGGGCGGGCGGGGGAAAGGGGGAGGCCACGGGAGGAGAATGAGGGATACCTTCAGCCCGATCCGCGCCGAGACGGAGGAAGGGCAGAATCGGCCGCGTCACCCCCTCCCCTCCCTCGCCGTCCGTGCGCGGGGGAGGTAGGCGAATCCGCAACACGGTCGTTGTCTAGGCCGGGGGGTCAGGGAAAGGGGGCCGCCCACGCGCGCGGACCCACCTCGCCGGCGGCGCTCGCGGGTGAGGCGGTGAGGCCGCGGCCGGCGCTGCAGATGGGAAACAACAGAGAGACGGAGAGAGAGAATACAAACAAACAAACAACAGAGAAATAGTCAAATAGATGGAGGGAGGGGAAGAAGACGAGGGGTGATTTTGTAATTTGTTTCGGTTACAAAAGTCCAGTTCAAACTGAACTTGTGCAAAAGCTAGTGAGAAGCGGGAGTCGGCGAAACCGCGGTAACCGTGTTTTATCTGTTAGGTAACGAAAACGGATAGCGTGGTTTAATGAATTTTATCTGAATAAATTTATGTGGTAACCGGTTTCGATTTCTACCTGGTGATCAAGGTTTTTTTGAAACTAACAAAGTTTACTTCATGTTTTTGGCATCCATCGAAGTTGGAAAAAAACTTGAAAAACCAACACATGGGTCGGAACATGATTTTTCTAATGTTCTTTTCCTTTTTGGTTTCAACACTGCCGTCGTCGTGGCTTTTCGTATGGAGTTTAAAATTTTGAATCAAAATTCTGATGTGTGAAATCATCGTGGTTTTCGCGGCAACCACTTTGCCGTTGGGGTGGCGGCAACGGCCACCCGTGCGGTAACCTTAATGAGAGAGTGATTATGATCATGAAACAATTTTAGCACTTTTTTATGGTGCAGATAAAATGTTTCCTATATTATATTAGAGTGTAGATCTTGAACTCATCCAATATAATTTTTTTATGGTAACTATTGAAATTTTCATAGCCCCTTGTGAATGAAACTAAGTTTTCCCATGTTTGTGGTAAAAGAAAGAAAGGAAGGACCTTTTTGTGGAGCCTAAAGAATTTGTTTCTGACTAGAAATGAAAGAAATAATTTTTATAATCTCCTTTAGACATGAGGACATATAACATTCGGTTTTAAATATAAATGTCGTAGACTTGTGCAAAAAAGATTAAAAGGAGTTCGAACATGTTTTTTTTTCCTTTGTTACGGGTTATTCATTTACGAAAGGTGCATACCATTTATTGGCAGAAACAAATATGAAAAAGATGAAAAGAATGCACAAAAAGTTATAATACAACTTACTCATAAGAAAAAGTTTGAAAAAACTGACCTGTACGTTTATAAAGAGCGGGAGAGAGTATAAATTTCATGATTACAATTAGAGAAACCATCCTAACACTTGAAGCGTTCTCAAATAGATGATTAATATTGGATGATATTGAGTTTATCACCATATATTATTTGAGGGCACAAATGAATGGATTGAATATTAGAAAGTTGATAAATTGATTTAAAAGAGTTCCCTAAAAAATATCGATGAAGAAAGTTTCCATACTTAGGTGCTTGACAAGTGTGTTGTGTTGGTGACAATCAAAATTCGTAAGATGCCAAGAACGCACCAAGAAAGTTCCATGATGGATGGCTATCGTTATGTTAAACTGAATTCAGCATGATTACGCGTAGTCAATTAAAAATCATAAGTATTAACCGTTATAACATGCAATGTAAATCATCGTTACTGGCATGAATTTCCTACATGTTCTTTTACCATGATTTCCTACATGTTTTATATTTGGCTTGCCATTTTTTGCATAGGAAAAACGTTTTGTTTTTCATATAGAACTTGGTAATAGTGAATTGACATCTTCACAGAAGGACCATCATTTTTTCTCGTCAATGAATTTATGCTCCATATGAAAGTTTGTTTTGCTCCTCCTACAACCATGGAAATATTAGACACAATATCAACACAACACACTGCAACACAGTACAAGAGGGATAGAGAACAATAAATAGAAGGAAAGAAATAAGATGGGTAGCCAGAGAGAAAATGGGTGATCATTTGGCTTATTCAGATAAAAGATCAAACGATATATACACGAATGAAAAATAATTTCTTAATAAAACTTTTATAAACGTATTTTTAGTGATCTAAAAACTAAGACTAAAAAATAAACTATGACAAAAAGTATAAAATTAACTCAAAATTTAAGGTTGAAAAAAACATAAAATCAACATGGTAACATACGTCATTGTCACTATCATGAAGTTACATTTTGATGTTTTTAACTAACAGGTTTTTCATAGAAAAAAATACCAGTTTTGTTGTAGCACTGGTAATAGTGCAGATTGACATCTTCACAAAAGGACCATCAATTTTCAGTCTTCACAGAGTTTGGTTCAAGCCTTTAGGGTAATAGTTGAAGGTGATTGGTTCTACATTTAGATAAATCAGAGTGCGTAAAGTCATGTATAATGTAGTTTGGCCATGAGTATGATTGACAACTAGATGAAAGATGACAATTGGTTAGAGGTGGCGATGGATCAACAGGAACAACCATTGAAGATAGGGAAGAATGTCAAAACGGAGCTAGCTTTCCTAAAGAAGATAAAGAGCTCCGACGATAGAAGATAAATTGTTGGAAGGGAGACATCAGGGTAATGGAAGGTGACCAAGGGCAAGGTGAACGTTGACGATGGCTATGAGGTAGGAGGTGGAGGCTAATAGGGTTTGAGGAAGAGAGATGGGGATATTACATATATGATTTTTCAAGGATTAGAAAAGGTGGAGGTGACATCCAATGACAATAAGTTTAATGACTTCTCTTCCAAGAAAGAAAATATCATATGGATGACTTACGTGTGTATTTGGTTATCTGTATATCCTCTAGCATGACCCATATTGTTCGACATGTCCCAGTTAATCTTGTCCTGACAGTGCAATCTTATATGTTTGGTTATATGTGTTTGCTTAGCCAAGATAACCAGACAAGTTGTTTGATAACTTGCATGTCCCTAGGTAAACGACCAAAAAGACACCATCTGAACCACACAACACATACCACATGGAGATTTTTATGCCCACATAGCCATGCTCGAGGGAAATGAAGCACCAAATCATTTTTAAGAGGCTCGGCTCGCACCTCTTTTTTTGCATCAACATAGACATCTTATGTGACTCACCCAACCAACTAAACATCAGAACCTTGCGTGTGCTAAGCCTGGGCGAGTTTAGTGAACCAAACACAATCTACTTTGGTCTCACCAAAGATACTACAGCTCTGTTCTTTACCCGTTAACTAGCCAAGATTCTCATATCTTTCATGCACACGTTTTTTCCCAAACTGCTAAACTGTGTGTATTTTACGAAAATTTTATATAAAAAAATTATTTAAAAAATCATATCAATATATTTTTCAAGTATTTATAGCTAATAATTAATTAATAATATATTAATCCGCTACTACATTTTATACGTCAATTACTTACCTCACCAAAGAACGCGGCCTACCTTTTAGAGCTTGACTATGATGCTCTCTAATGACATTATTATACTACCAGTAACATCATTAATAGAAAAATATTTGTCGTTAATTTAGATTTCTACTACCACTAGAAAAATATTCTGCTATAAATAGTTGATATGATAGTATAAATAAATTTGATCCATTGAATTATAAAAAATAAATGATATAGATTAATTCTACTACCAGTAGAGAATATCATAGAATATATATACTTTTTAAGATGGCAAGGACCATACTACGAATTGGCAAAGGCAATTTTACACCAAGAGAAACACAAAAGGGTCCTTAGGAGCAAATAGTATTACAAGCAGGCCCTTCTAACAAGCAGGAAAGATCTTTAAAAAAACAACAAAAGCAATTAAATCCTTGTGATGTCATTGCAATCGGAATTGAGGTAGCTGGCGCCAGAGAACTTCCATGGATGGCTGAGTGAGCTTGTCTACCTTGAATACCATGTTCTTGGCAGCCTCTAAACCATGAAGGTTTAGTCATGGATTTTCTATAGATTAGGGAAACAACCAACTCAAACTTTTAGTCTTTTAGTGATGCCTTGTAATAAGCCGTCAATTGACCACTGCAACCCACAACTTGCTACAAAACTGGTCCAAATCCTTGGCTCTTATCGTTTCATAGTTGCAACCTCTTATAAGCCAAAATTTAAATTTTATAACTTAATTTTATTGGTTTTTTATCGTGGTTTATTTTATAACTTTTGCTTTTGAGTTATCATGGACACACATATAAAAGTTGGTTTAATTAGATCCATACCATTAAAAATATATAAGCTTTCAAAATATAGTATTGCTATTAGCGTATTTATAACAATGCCATTTATGTTGGTTGTAATCTTAGTGACTTAGATACATATTTTGCATGCATTAGACGAAAATGCCCCCACCTTCTACCTCTCCCATCACTCCTCACTCCCTTTGTCCGATGGGTTCAATGGCAACGGTACGGTAGGTTACGGTAGCACCCGCAAGAGAGAAACCAGTGACGTGCCAGCCACAGGTCAATAGCGGCCGTGCCGCCACCGCCACCACCATTGCCCACAGGTCATGGAGTTCTTTCACAGCGATATTTGCTGGCGTCTGGCCATCATGGCCATCCTCATCCTGCTCAGTCACGCCGACCAAACAGGGGAAAGAAGACGGGAAAGGGCCAATTTTGGTTAAAAAAAATTGTACGTCCAAAATAAACGAATTTCTGAATTTTTTATAGAATTTTTGACTCTTCGTCTTATTTAAATTTTTTAGGATTAATATTTTTATTATTATCACATGATAAAACATAACTAGTACTTTACATGTGACTATTTTTTTCAACTTTTTTATAAAAATTTTAAATAAGACAGATGGTCAAACACCAAACTAGAAAACTCAGAAATGTTTTTTTTATCGACGGAGTAATGCATACGAGAGGTAGGCAGTGACATATTCCAAAAATCCATAAAATTATAATGCACTGTTAGAAATAGTTAAATACTAGTGGTATATTTCAAGACCCGTATATCTTTAATATTTCAAGACCCGTATATTTTTAATAGTATAGATCTGATTAATCCCTAAAAAGTTTTATCCACAAGTTACATTTTGTTGGAAAGACACGATTTCGCTTTTTCTGGGAGCTCTTGCCTTGCCATGGGAGATGTTAAACACTTCTGTCACCCATTAGTTGTCACCAAAGTTACTGATAGGATCACCGTTTTACCTTAGAAGTCGCCCTATCCCACCTTTTTCTTGACAGTGGGGAAAAAATGTCAATTCGAAAGAGAAAATATTTCATAACATTTTTTAAGCTTCAGTGAACGTGATTCCTTTTTTTCTTCCGTCGTAAATCATCTGCAAAAAGTGAATTAGAATTCCCTAGGGTTCCAACATTGCTCCATACCAACCAAAGTTACCAAACCTAACACTAGCCACACACATAAGAAATGAGTAAATAGCATGTCTCCGTTGGATGCTTGAATGGTGACCGAGCGGCTGCCACGCCAACGCCACAGATAAACAAATGTTCTTTGCATCATCACGTGATGCAAACAACGGCGAACCCACTACTTTACTTAGGGTGATTAACTCTCTCCTTACGAATTATGATCGTAGGCTTTTTTTAATTATAAATTCTATAATAATTGGTTATAGCTTTTTCGAAGCGAAGGCTAGATGTTAATCCATTATATAAAATGAATAAACACTATGCAGCAGCCGGCAGTGAATCAGCCCCAAAAGGCAGGAGAATCAACAGCCATAAACTATCTAATAAACTAGTACCAGTATCATATAGGAGTATACTACTACTACAAAGTTCAAACTCGCTATCCAAAAAATTGTATGCTACACACTCCCTCACTATCGTTTATTAGTTTAAGGCAAAACCAGGAGGTGCTGCCATTGCCAAGTTGCCATTGATAAATATCATAATACCCCAATTGGCAAAGGTGCAACTTTCTGCAATGGTCAGAAAGGAGAGCATGCATGATTGACAGTCTGTGAGAGTGTGACACTGTCACTGATTGTTAGTTGCATCTAAAGAATTGCCATGTCAACTAGATCAAAGATAATGTTTAAATCCAATCAGGAAGGGCAATCAAAGTGTTTAGAGGTTTTCAGGTTGTAGCTGAACTGAATCCATGCAAAGCTAGAGAGAGGAAGAACCTTGAAGATTAATTTCACTCCTTGAAGGACAAGAAGAGCTGCACCTAATAGCTCATCAGCAAACAGAGAATGTGGAGAGGGTGGATTGATTTTGCTGACAGTCAAGGAGCAGTGATCCTCTTCCTCAGGAGAATTACACTTCAAGCATAACATCACCTGCATAAAATGCATTTTCTTGTGGTGATCATCAGGAATTACCCTCTTGATTGATCGCCTGAATGCGCTGCGAATTTCACTTGATGGCGCGATAATCGCGTTAATTAGATTATCTCTAGCAAGGTAAAAGAGATGCATGATGCATCACCTTCTGCATAATCTCAGAGCTGATCATCTGATAAACCCACATTGCTAGTATATACACTTGTAATTATCACAAGCACGCAGTAAGGTTTGCTTGGCATTCGGCAATGGCGGCAGAGAGCAAGCAGTAGTGGCGTACCACTATGTGGCGCGCGGAGTCAGGAGAAGAGTGGGCGCTCGGTCCAGGCGCCGGCGACGTGGCCGTTCTCGCAGACGTAGGCGCGGACGACGGGCTCGCCGTCGTCGTGGTAGCCGTAGAAGCTGCGGAGGCAGAAGGCGGCGTAGAGGTCCCAGGCCTCGGTGCAGCCGCAGAAGGCGCAGTCGACGGCGACGGTGGGGCGGCGGGTGTCGCGGAGGGCGCGGCGGACCTGGGAGCGGGCGAAGTTGTGGAAGACGCCGCGGAAGACCATGTACTTGCGGCGCTCCTCGGCGTGGACGCACCCCGGCCAGTCGCAGATGTAGAGGCGGTCGCCGCGGAAGCGGCTGGCGAGGAGCTTGTTCCCTTGCTCCCGGCTCAGCGTCCACGACCCCGACGCCAGGTGCGCCCCCACCGTCCCCAGCCACCGCCGCGGCCGCCGCCTGCTCCCCGACGCCACCCCGCGCCGGGCGGCGACGTCTCCCCCTTCCCCCGCCGCTGGGGCGGAGGCGGAGGCGGGGGCGGGGGGCGGGATCTGCTGCGCCTCGGAGGAGCAGTCGTAGGCGGCGTCGAGGTACAGGTCGTCGTAGAGCGACCACGTGGCGGCGTCCGATGTCGGGTTGGTGCCGCCGCGGTCGGGCGGCGGCGCGGCGGAGGTAGCGGTGGAGGCGTGGTCGAGGGAGGAGGAGGAGGGTGAGGGGGAAGGCGCGGGGGCGGTGGCGAGGTCGGGGCCGATGTCGAGCTCGAGGCCGAAGTCATCGGAGGGCTCGAGGAGAACGCCGGCGCGGAGGAGGCCCGGGCAGCAGACGGACAGCTTGTGGAGCGCGGCCCACGCCCTGTGCGCCCCGTCGGGCGCCGGGGGCGGGAGCAGCTCCGCCGGCAGCGCCCGCGTCAGGCGCGGTGGGAGGCACGTCCCCCTGAGCAGCGCGGCCAGGCGCGGCGACGCGCACGACGCCCTCGCCCAGTCCCGCGGGTCCCCCTCCAGCCGCCCCAGGATCTGCAGCAGCACGTCGTCCGCCAGCAGCGACAGCGACGCGGCGGCCCCCTCCCCCTCCGCCGCCACCCCCTTCTTCTTCCTCTCGCCGCGGCGGGCCGCCGGCCCCTCGTCGGCGCTCATGGCCGTCTCCAACTTTCCCGGGGACTCAAACTGCTCAAGCCCTCAAAGAATTTTATTTTATTTTCTTGTGCCTTTTTTGGGTGCAGGGAAATGGATTTTTTGCCTTTTGGGGTTTTGTTTGGGATCGCGGGGCGGGGCGGGGTGGGAATGAAATGAAATGAAGAAATGGGTTGGGATTATTGTGTGCGGGTGTCGGATGTAGGAGTATGTGTGATGCATTCTGTCCAAGGAGAGGAGATATTTTATTAATTTATATTCCTGTGGCAGTGCAAAAACGTGTGGATGGTGTTGGTGCGTGTGGCGCTAATCGCCAGGAAGTGTCAGCTAATGATGAGGCACGGAACGGTCCCGGTTTGCGCCGCTCTAACCGGTTGTTTGCTTGGCCTTAACTTAGGCCTGGTTTAGGTTGAAAAAGATTTTGTAAAACATCATATCAAAATTTTAAATATATATTTGAAGTATTAAACGTAGTTTAATTAAAAAATAAATTTTAAATTCTGCCTGTAAACCGCGAGACGAATCTTTTGATCCTAATTAATTTATCATTAGCGCATATTGGTTACTGTAGCATTTATGGTTAATCACGTACTAGTTAGGCTCAAACGATTTGTCTCACGATTTCTCACATAACTGTGCAATTAGTTCTTCGTTTTGTCTACGTTTAATACTCTATTCAGGTGTCCAAAGATTCGATGTGATGTTTTTGGGTGAAAATTTTTTAGAACTAAACAACCCCTTATGCTCCCTCCGTTACCGATTATAAGATATTTTTTCTATATTTATCTATGTGTTAATAAATTTATATATACATACAAAATATATACAGTGATATATAGGTGAATTTAGATAAAACAAAAAATTTTGATCATATAGAACGATGGAGCATGTTACTCTCTCTTAGTACCTATGGGTTTACGCGGTTTATATTTAATGTTTTATTGTTTATCTTATTTGAACTTATAATTAATATTTTATTATTATTCGATGATAAAACATGAATGGTTTAATTTTTTATAAATTTTTCGACGAACGATCACACGAAAATCCATAAATACAGTTATTTTTTTAGAGAACATAAATACAATTATATTGGAACGGAGGTAACATTAGCATCGAATAAATCAAAGTCAATCAAATTTGATTAAGGCACAATTTAATTTAGTTTAGAATTATTATAATCTAGATAGTTAAAAATAAGTTAAAATAAACGGATGGATTGTTTTGATATTATTATAATTTAGAGCTTATTGTAATCTTGTAAGCTCATTCAAATATAATTTTTTTTAGATTATGGGGTTAAAGGCCCACTGTCATTGTATACTTTAAATTAATTACCCTCCACCCATTATTTAGCATGCATCGTACTCCTCCATCTTCAATCCAAGTGTCTGTATGAACAGTGGGCCAAGAGGGGCGGCGGCAGACCGAGGAGAGGCAACAACGCACCAGATTAGGGCAACACACATGGTGGGAGGAGGTGACGGATCTATTATATAAAGTCAAAGTATAAATAATGTATAAAATAAACTGAGGGCATTCTAAATTTTAGCCTTACAAACTCACCGATCTATGACTTCACTAATCGAGAAATATTATGACAATCTTAGACAAATTAAATATGTCAACCAAACAACCCCTCCTTCGTCGTGTTTGGTTCATAGTTATAATTCATATTTTTGTTGAATAAGACTATTTAATTTCTTATTTGGTTTGTATGGAAGGGAAATCTATTTCTTATTTGGTTGGAGTTGGTAGGAATATAACATGGTGCTAACGCCAGATTTTGGCAAATAGGCGTTATTGATTAAGACACGGTTGAAAACCGAATTGGATAGGAGGGCTCGAATCGGCGGGGGACAGGAAGCTGGACGCAAAGGGATTGCAACCGATAGAGTCCAAATCGGACAAGGATAGAAACCCGATTGGGCCCAAAGCCTGGAGATAAGTTTGGTGTTTAACCGTGAGTCCGTGTAGATTAATTAGGATTTATCTCAGAGTTCGGTTAGGGTTTTGTTAGTTAAAGTCCGGATAATGTAATATTAGTTATTAGCGAATTCTTATCCAGTTAGCTATTTCCTGAGGCTATAAATACAAGTGCCCAAGGTCTTTGTAAATTATTTCTCGATCAATTTAACTTGGCGCATCGCCTCAAATCTTCAGCTTGCCTGAGCTTTCGGCGTGGAGTTTGTCATTTTCGCAATGTAAGTTCAAGTTCGTCAAAACCCATCGATCAACTAAGACAGAACTGTCTTGATTAAGTTCGATCTTCTGCTTGGTTGATCGGCGGGCCGAGTTCTACTATTGCTTTGACCTGTTCTGGCTTGAAGCAGTGGTAGTTCTCGATCAAGGTCTCACAAATTCTTCCGTCTATCCTATTAGCACAACGATGGCGAACTTGGTTCTGTCTCGGTTCGGTCCGATCAATCTGGTTTGTTGGTGTCGTGTTGGTGGGTTAGATTAGGAATTTGTGAGGGCTTACTGCTAGAGTTCTAGCCAGCGTTATCTTGAGTAATTCATTGATTGGTTTATTAATCTTACCGGTCTTCGTGTTTCTATCGTTATATTATGCTGAACTGCATACTGTCTCGGTTAGATCTGATCTATGTGTGTTTGGTGCAATCTATCTATGGAAATCTGTCTGATCGCTGAGTTTAGTAGATCGGTTGGTGGGTTACACTATTTTGCTATCTCATTATTCGTATGCTAGGATATTTATCTGATGTTATGCGTAGTCATGTTTAAGTCTGTACTGTCTCGATTGAGTTCGATCTTCTAGGTTTGGATTGGGCACGCATGCCGCCGGGTGTTAGTGTTTTATGCGAGTAATTAGTATAGCATTCCAGTTTACTGTACAAATTCCATGTTTAGTCTTATATCGGCTAACAATTTAGCTGATGATAAATGTTGGAGCGGTCCAATCGGCCGATTAATCTTAAGACTGTCTCAGTTGGGTCCAATCTTTTAAGATTAATTCGCTGGTTGGCTTATCTAGTATTTATCCTGCTTACGACTTAGCCGATTAGACATATTTATAACTATTACCACGAAATTCATGTAAAGCTGATCGTCTAGTCTATCGGCTAGGGTCCTAGAGCGGTATCGGCTATCTAGCCGATAGCGATTTCGGGGTTAACTGTTTTCCATGCTACATCTTATCAGTTACAGGATCAAACTGACTGGCACGCTCGATATTTCTAAGAATTAGGTTCTGCACTGGAATGGTCTAAGATTGATTCCCAGGCCTACGTGTGTGACCGTTGATTGTCATTTTCAGCGTCAACACATGGATGGGATAAGTTTTTTTTTATATATGTGTATATATAATAGTAATATATATAATAGTGTAATTGGATTATAGATTTATGAAATAATTTGAACGAAAAGGTTATTTAAAGATTGCTAACACAAAAGAAACACACTAGAATAGGCCATATCATGAGAAGCAAAATATGCATGGTTAAACCCGCCTGATTTGTTCTTATTTCTTTGGTAGTTGCCCTATTTCTTGCTCGCCCATGAATCAAACACCTCAAAATTTTGGGTAGCCATCTCCAATCCAATGATATCAAACCAACCAAACTCAGCTTCCTTTGTCTTAAATCATCTTAAAATACAGATGCAACTTCTTACAATTTAAATTTTCCTCAAAAATATAACAATCCTTGATATACTGTTTTATCTCAATTAATCATAATATTTCTCCATTTATTTTTTTAACATTTCAACCCCCAATCATAACTATTTCTTGCTTCAACCATAATCCTTTTTTTAATAAAAACATATATAACCCTATATACTTTAAGACGGATGCAATAAATTGTTTTAGGGCCTAAGCAATATGATGTTCCCTTAACTAGTAGCCTCAAGATCCACCTAAGCAAAAGAATATAAGCCACAGTTGAAATTACAGCCCTCTCTCTCAATGCATCATAGTATTCATTTAGTCAACCATTTCTATTTTTACTTCTACCTATAAATTAACATGACATTATAAAATTTTGCAATGAAATCTTCTTAAGCGGAAATCTATTTACAAATTAAAACATGCCCCACATGTTAGTCACTACCTATCTTTTATCTACCACTCCCTCCTCTCAGTCTTGTTGCAATTCTACTTCTGATCCCAACATCAGTTTGTTGTCATCTCCTACTCCTCGTCCTCCAGCTTCGCAGTATGTACCCCTTTCATCATTTCCTTCTTGCCAGATATCAGCGGTCATTGACCTAGTCACTAAATGCCAATGATGACTATGAGCTTCCAGATCTAGATATTCATAACCATGGTGGCAGCAGTGGTCGTGGCAGCTGCGGTTGTGTCTGCCTAGGGACAAGGATGACCCCTTCCCAACAACGGTCGGTGGTGCTAAAGTTTCCTGGTTATATGTGAGAGTGACCATCCATCGCCCCCAAAACCCATGGTTTTTGCCTCTCCTTGCTTGAATAACACACCTTTTTTATATGGGGATCCTTTGGCTTGCAGATGGCACTCTGCAGACATGTTTGTAAGCCACTCCTTTTTCGCCACGGTGGCATCTACGACCAATGGGGTCACTCCTCTCAAGCCATATATTGTACATTGCATGAGTAATGCTGCGATATATACAAAGTGCCGTGTTACTGCATTAGTTGGTGATCTTATCCGTTCATTTACAAATCAATGATTTGAGATATACTACCTCTATCATACTCGAATGTATAGTTTTGAATATTAAATTATATCATTATATATACATATATATACTCTCTACAAAATTAAAATTATATGAAAGTGCATTTAAATACAAATCTAACAACATAACATTCATTTTTTGGATGTGCTAGTATAATTAAGATTTAAAAGTTACAAAGGCTGATTTTCTAAAAAACAAGAGCATCTTATATTCTGAAATGGAGTAAGTACTATTATACTCTCTCTATTTTTTAAACGAATGAATTTCGGAAACCCCCATGTTTTATAGCCAATATATATCACATAAACACAAATTTCAATTTATTCTGTTATATAACCCTATGCTTTCCATCCAATTAACACAATACCACAGGTTTAAGGGTGAGAAAGTGCCACATGGGCAAGTGACATGGTAGACTTGCGCATCACCGTGACCCAGCTGCCAGGTCAAAAGCGTGGCCTACTGGGGCGGAGCGTACACACCTGTGGAACAAAAGCACACGTCTGTCCCTCTGTCGTTGCGTTCAATAGTATAGCCAACTATTAACTTTAATTTATCTATAGTTAATCTAATAGCTAATTTATATAATAGTTACCTATAAAACATTAATACATAGTTCACATGTCATACACACTATGTCTTATAGCCCGTGCTGCAGCTGTAGCTGACTATGAAATAGTAGCTCACTACTCTTCTCTCTCCTTTCCTATCTCTTTAAAATATGTTTATAGTTGGCTTATAGCATGCTATTGTACCTGCTCTAAGGCCACCTCCAATGAGTGTAGTTTTTTACATATATTTTAATACTAAGTAAGAATGAATTGTAGGATGATTTGTATTATGAGTTATTTGCTAAGAGATAAACTCTTTAAGAAGTTGTCTTTTAGAATGCTTAGAGATAGGATGTTATCTCTATTATTGGAGGTGGCCTAATCTTCCGCGATCAGGGAGATGGATGGGATCAAATATCGCTAGCAGTAGCAGCTAGCATTCGTTCCTTGTCTTGAGATGATCTCGTATGAGTTGGAACCTAAGCACGCTGGTTCCCACGCTCAGCTGGTTCATGCTTCTTCTGATGGGGAATAAATCCAACCTTTTGATCCTTTTTGCTTGTCTTGTCAAGAAAGAAGGGCAAAAAAAAAAAATGCAATTTAGGGGATCTTTGTTAAAGGCATTGCATAATGCAACTGCTGTTGTGTTTGTCGTAATAAATTTGGCAACTGCATAGATCATTCTCTGATTTTACTTTTTTGCAAATATACGAAGCTTTGTGCACTAATGTATTATTGTTTTAGCAGATGCATCTAAGATCCTAGGTTCAAATTTCTATAGGAGTATGAATGTCAGATTGGGTATTTGAAAGGCTAAATCCTCTACTTGAGCTAAGTTCTCAAAATAAAAAAAATGACTGCATATATTCAGGTGGATATAGAGGTCAGATAAAAATACTCTTCTTTAAAAAAAATATTACTCCAGGAGATAGAAAGAAATTATATGTACACCCTACACCTGCTGAGAGTAGGTGGGGAATGGAATAGGGGAAGCACTCTGGTTTTTATAGACCATTCGCTAACATCATATGCATTCAAACAAAGTCATTTGTTCCAGGTATATGTACAGAGATATTAATAGAGAAATAAACTATGATAAATACCCATCAACTTTGTAAATAAAGAAACAAAATAACAAAACTGGCAAGGTTATTGGACATCAACAAAATCCACTACTTTCTCTGTAGTGATAGCACTATCCATTCAACTTGATCCTTCATTTAGCCTGCAACATGGCGATGGATTTGCTCATGTTCTCTCAGCTATCCTTTTGATTTTGATCCACTTGACCTTAAGATCGATTTATTGCAAAATTAAGAGTGTGCCGCATCCACCCATCAGACCAAATTACATTCTGCAACCAGAAAAAAAATAATTGTCAGCAACCAGAAAGAAGTGATATCTGAAACAAAAATTACACAAATGAGTGGGAAATAATCTACTGTTGTGCAGGGTACCCTGGCATACCCCTCAATAAATTGGTATAAAAAGAAAATATTTTGATACACCTCAATAAATGTAAAATGAAAGAAGCTGAGAGGGTAGATATATGGAGGTATGATGAGAAAAGATGAGAACAAATTTGAATAGAAAGTGATTGATGTGAAGAAATAGTGTTGTGGATATTATAGAAATGAGTATATTATGAAATAAAATCTAATTTTTAGAAATACTTTTATTTTAGAATAGACGGAGTATTACATGCTATTACTGAATCAAACTACCCCACATTCTTCTTTGCTCTCTTCTTACTCCATCCTACATTCCTACTCCCATCCCATGGCTTCCAACTTGCTCACCAAACATGGTTAGTATTATCATCCTTCTCCACCTTCCATGGCTCCAATGTGGACACCAACAATTGCCACTTCACACATTTGAGAAATCTTTGATCATGGTGTGGGTATAGAATCCTCTTATGTAGGTCATGGTGTTGGTCACAATACATGCAATGCTATCCTCATTACATAGTATTAGTGTAAAGCCACGCATTAAGCCAAGATCTGCCAACACTGCTACATTGGCATTTAAATTAAGCACGACTAGATGAGCATGATAGAGCATTATGTGTAGAATTTTGTTCAAAGTACAACTAACATTTGGACGACTGCACAGTTGTTCTCCAATCTAACGGATGCACAAGTATAATTAATAGATTTTTATTACTTGGTTTGGCTTGAATACCTCTTCGTCATCATTATCACTCAAAAGACTCACAAAACAAACCAACAATAATAAATGTCATACACAATACTCCTATATTGGATGTGATGACTTATCCAAGTGACGCACCACAAAGTCAGAAGTCCACCGCTTAATAGCAACAGTTTGGTTCTACGTTATAATTATGATACCACTAATTTCAGCCACATTGTCATATACGTGCAAAACTCAAAATTCTTTTTTGGCTCAATACTTTTGTGATAGAAGAGAGAAATCTAAGTGGAGATTATCAAACAATTTTATCAGTGTGGAAACTACCCTCAATAACTATATGCAAGAATTATGTTATAAAAATAAAACACTATAGCTGACCAGTTATACAAGATAAATTTATTCAGCTATTCATAAACAAACAAATAAAATGTGATGCGCTACACTCCTATTTTGGATGTGACGAGTGACGATGCACCCCATCTTATTAATTAGTAACAGTTTGGCTCTATGCTATAATTAGGCCGCACTATTAAAGGCTCCTTAAGAACACAAAAGTTTCATTGGATTTTTACACAAAACATTTTAAGTCCTCTAATCTTAGGTAGCCAATAATACAGCCACGTACCTCAAAATTCTTTTTGGCTAACTTGCCCTACACCAAGTAATCGCCACATGTGGGTGAAAGAAATGCCTTGGGTGCCGCCTTTCTATCTATTCTATTTCTCTCGACAGCAAACAAAAGCATACAACTTACTAGCACTAACAATAACAACCACACAAAACAAACCGGGCATAATATTCTTTTTACATGCAAATAGAAGGTTGTTTAGAGGGTGATTGCTTGGCTTTTTATAGAAAAGGTCAACTGGTACATTTACAAACGAAAAATAACTAATAAATAAAATTTTTATAAACGTATTCTTATATATTTAAAAGTTAAGGCTACAAAATAAACTTTAGTTAAAATATCGAAACTAACTTTAAATTTATATAAGACTAAAAATTAAATTTTTAAATTATAAATTTAAGTAGAAGCGAAAAGACAAGTCGTGAGACTTCGTGGCCTGAAGAACATTGCTAGTGACAGGGACTTTTGGACGACACACCCTCATCAAAGCATACACTCGCTCGTCATCGGTTGCTTTCGTAACCCACAGAATCGAGTGCTACAGGCATGTGCATATGGTGGAATTGGTCCACTGATGGCGGCCTGCTTGGAAAGCATTTTTTGTTTGCGCCATATAAACTGAAAACACGTGGCCGATACCAACGAAAAATAATTGGAGGATAAAGATTTATTTGGAACAAAGAAAATGTGGAAGTTTTTTTAGGATTTAATCATCTAGAAAATTTCCTATATGGCTATTTGGAGCAAAGGATTACACACATTCGAAATCTATAAAATTCCTTTGAAATGGTTCCATGCGTGAAGTATTTTGATTGTTTGGTTTTTTCATGAAAAGATCAACATTACATTTGCAAATGAAAAATATTTTATGAATAAAACTTTTATATATGTATTCTTGGCGATCTAAAAGTCAAGGGTGGAAAATAAACTTCACTTAAAAAACTCCAAAATCAGCTCCAAATTTAAGATTAAAAATTCAAATTTTGACTTATAAGTATAAGCAGAAGTGAAAAGATAGATGAAGATCTTTAGAAAAAGTTGGCATCAGGTCTAATCCCTTGAAAATTTTTATTTGGACCTCTAATATAATTGATGTGCTTTTCTACCGCTTATTCAAATAATTTTTTGTATGTTTTTCTTTTATTTTGCAATACTCTGTTTGGTATATGCATTCTTATAAAAAAAATCTATTGCTATGTTTTTACCATTGCTGTGTTTTAAAATGAACTTATCCAAAGAGATTAGAGTTCAAAAGACAGACTAGGCATGCGCTTAGAGCAACTCCAACAGCTACCTATTTTAACTTGACATCTCTGTTTTTTGGCAAATTGTAAAAAAACTGTCTCCAACAGTTTGTCATCCGGATTCCTAAATTTTAGCAATTTGTCATATCTTCTCGTTTATGCGTATATATGGAAGTCCGAATTTCACTTGACATAAAAAAAGTACGACGCTGGGTTTCTCTCGCACCTTCGCCTAGAAATTAACGTGGAGTCCCGATGTCGCCCACTGCCCGAGCCGCCGCCGACCGGCGTCCCACCGTCGCTGAGGCTCGTTCCCGCACTCCGCGGCCCGTTCCCGGCCGCGGCCCCTCGCCTGCTTGCCGTTGCCTGCGTCGCCCATCCCCTCCCCCCCCGCCACCGCGCCCGCCGCCCGGTGCCGCGCTCCAGCGCCCGCCGCCCCACGCACAGCATTGCCCTCGCGCCCCCGGCGCCGCACGCCCGCCTCCTGGCGCAGCGCCTCGCCCCGCCCCGCGCGCTTTACCCCGCAGCACGGCCTCCGGCGAGCATTTCCTGAAAAATGACGAGTACAACAGGTTCATAGTTAATCCTGAAAACCGAAATGCTTAATTGATTATATGAAGTGTTGCTTGTGCTCATTGATCTTGTATTGCTTCTCAGACTAGTTGTTCTGTTCTAGTGTTCTTCCTTTGGATGAGTGATGCAGTTGGGATGAGACGGTGCAGTTGGGGTGAGGCGGGTGTGACTTTGTAAGCAGCAAGCACCTTCGACTTGAATTAGCAAGAGCAGTGCGGCATGGCGCCGGACGTCGCGGGCCGGCGACGGCGCTGCTCCGGGTTGCTGGATGCGATCTCCCTCTCGTCTAACGTCAACTTCCAACGATCTTGAGGACTGATTTTATTTTTTGCAAGTGTAGTATCCCTAACTCTTAGGGATGAAACATTTTTTTCTTTACTATATTGTTTACAAACTTGCTAAAACATAAGATTTAGGAAATAAAAATTGGGTAACTGTTGAAATTGCTCTTAGAGAATGCCTAATACATTCATCTTATACTTCATCTACAAAAAAGAGTACACTAAAAATATGATCTAGCAATTCATCGAACACGTACTTCATATTTAGCCATCATCCATATGGAAAGAAAAAAAAACTCCATTCTCTCTCGTTACTTCAAATGGAGATGTAGCATATACTTAAGAAAAAAATTTATGGCTAATATATATTTATAGAATATAGTTGGATATGTACGAACATATATATAGAGAAAGAAATCTTTCTTATATGATCATTTAGACAAAGATATAAAATACCAAATTTAGACAAAGATATAAAATACCAAATTTAGATAAACAGTTAGACACGCTATCAGCCTCGCTCATCCCACCTGACGAGGCAACTAAACAGTCTTAAGGTTATTAACGGATGCAAGCGGCAAGCCATACCTTAAGCAAACAATCAAACACGCCCGTAGAGATACCCCTACCAAGCGAAAACCGGACGTATGACGCTCATAAGCCGTTACGGAACAACGGTACAACAGTACGCATCAATGGTTGCCCAATAATACCAACTAAGCGAGGAAAGCCACTTTATATAATCACAACATAATAGGTCCACACAAGTACACAACCACAAACTCTTAACGCAAACAACAATGGATGAAGCGACAGTTGAACTTAGAATACAGCAGAGTTCATAATAGTACTCTATGGAATGAAGTTAAAGCACCATGTGCTACGATATATGTTAGATTGGTGATGACAAGTAAAATGCTAATGCCAAGGCATGTAATACATACAATCTTTCCGACAAATATTACGACATGAACAAGCAACAGTTGAAACAACCACTTTCTAAATGTGAAAGTAACAACAATTCAATGGTAAAGACGAAACAGGGAAACCATAATCCACGATCTAATGCCTTCCAAACTCAGCTCAGCAAATCATTATGAAATATAACTGGCACCTTCAAGTGCATCCATCTTCACTCAGACTTCGCCTGAAAGGAAGCACAGATCATATAAATACAAAAACTTCAATCATATTAAAGGCTCACAAAAATACAGAGCTTTTGGTGAATGTATACAGGAGACTGGGATCGGGATAAACTTCTGCTCTTGACAGGGCTCCTGCTTGCAGACTTCTCGCGGGGAGGCTGAGGCTGCACGAGACAATGGTTACCATATGGAACAAATTTATAGAATATAAGTTACGTTGTTTGGAAAACTTACAGAAGTAGCAGGGGATGGGGATCTTGATGGTGATTTGCGAAATGTTCCAAAAAAGATGAAATTGTTAGCAAGCAATGCTCTATTACAAGAGTTTGATCCAAACATAGGTGAATATGGTAACATCAACACACATGAGAGCAGCAAACATTAAAGCTAGGGAGGAGTGTTTTGGATGAGCACAGGTAAAGAGCTCACCTTTTTCCAATGTGCATGTTATCTTTTGAAATACTATTGACAGACCTTAAAAGTAAATGTTGTTTTAGAAAGAGGAAATCACGAATCTTCCAAATGAAGACGAAGCCACGATGGATCACACACTTCAGTTCTAGCTATTCGCTGAACACACTTATTTCATTGAAAAGTACTTTAGAAATAAACTCTAACATTAAGGTGAGGTCTATATTTGAGAATAGGGGTGCATGGCCAAGTTTACATTTGAGAACAGAAATGTGTAAGTCATAGTATTTCGATTATACCACGAAATGCACTCCATAAGTCCATATATGTTTAGCGCCAGCCCTATCTTTGCTCCATAAATCCTATTGCTGGTTGTAGTCCACTTGTCATACAGTATGTCACTAGCCAGCAGAACTATCCAACGTTCCAAACCATCGTCTGGTTCTCAAAGCATCCAATATCCTACCAATGCAACCCAGATCGCTGCATGTCCCAAATCTAAGAAAGACAAGAGCAAATTTTCAACAACAAATGACAGCTATCCAGTTTTCTGCATGTTTAATAATCAAGAGTGGAAACTCAAAGTGCATGTACAGAAGAAAAAAATGCATCTCGAAAGCATAAGATGTAAAGTACAAACCAGAAAGGAAATTACAAATTTACACGAGAATATAAAGAGCCAGGTCTACTTCATTTTATGAAGAGAGATATGTGAATCATGTGATCTATCACACAGGCTATGAGGCTAATCACATAATCAATTTTGAATGTTCAATATTGGAGGCGGTCCATTTCTTAGAAAATCATGTGTAATTTTTAAATAGCAAATATGAAGATAATGCATGCAAATGCTAGTTACTTTCTTAACTTTGTAACATAGTATTAATTGGAGAATCTTAGTACTGCACCATTGGAATGAATCGAAAGCTTTTCATCAACCATGTAATATGTTGTTAAAATTCAAAATCGAAATGGAACTATTCATACCTTTCTTTCGCAGGTGAGGGAGACCGTGAAACAGACTTAGATCTGGAAGCGAAGAACATCAAACTGTAATAACTCTCATGTTATTGTTACCATAACTCATTTGAGTTGTTAATAATATTTCCTTTCTTGCAATTGTCAGAGAGAGATGGAATCACACAGGCTAATCACATAATCAAAATTGAATAATCAACATTGGAGGGGTTACATTTCTTCAAAAATCATGTCTACTTTTAATAGCAAATATGAAGATAATGTGCCAATGCTGCCCGTTTTCTTAACTTTGAAAAAAAAAATCAAAATCGAAATGGAACTGTTCATACCTTTCTTTCACTGGTGAACGAGACCGAGAAACAGACCTAGATCTGGAAACAATAAACAGCACGATGTAATAACGTTCGTGTTATTGTTACCATAATAAACTCATTTGAGCATTATGAGATTTGAACCATACCTTGGACTCCTGCTTCTGCTATAACTACGGCTTCTGCTTCTGGAGATAGAGCGGCTTCGGCTTCTGCTTCTTGAGATAGAGCGGCTGTGGCTTCGGCTTCTGGAGCAAGAGCGGCTGCGCTTAGTAGAATTGTACTCCTTGACCTGTTACAGCACATTCCCATGAGTATGTAAATTTTCAACTACTGATTAGGTGAAATGAAGTGCAGAAACAACACATTTTCAGTATGACCATACCCTGACATATGCCCGTGAAAATGCATTACGGAACTCTGAGTCATCAAGCTTTCGTATCTATACCATAACAAAAAACTGCATGTCAGTTTTATCTTCTTGGAAACACAAGCACATGCATGATTGGGGAGAAAGTAGGTGTCTAGCATATCACAAAGTTCCCTTTTTCTATTATTAAAGGAACCAGCCATAACATGAATTTCCAGATGGCAGTGTACACAGCATATGCATAGAACAAATTCAACTTACTGCTTGTTTCATATCCTCATAGTTGGTATAATCAACAATTCCAACAGTTGCTGCAACACATAAAAAATTTTAGTAATAAGAACTGCTGAAACATAAATGGTACAAAATAATACAGATTGAATGACCGTTGTGCTATCAAACTACTAGTCCAATTCATACCAAAATTAACATCAGCAACAGAAGAGCATGGTTGTTAAGGCGTCGCTGCAGCGGTAAGGCGCTACCAGGGAGCATGGCGTCTGCCTCGCCTTGCCAAATTGTCTAGGGCGTCTGCCTTGACACTAAGGCATCACAGTGGCATCGCCATGGTGGGTAATGGCGCTATAGTGAGAGAAAAGGACGCCATAGAAGGGGAGGGGGGAGGTGCGATTTTGCCACGGTGGACCCATGCGCGTGAAAAAAAATTGGGCGCTAGCCTTTGTGTGCGAAGGGAAAGGAACATGGTGCTACTTTTTGGCGTGAAAAGGAAACTAGCGCGCCAAATCAGATCAGATTAGATCAGAGGACTAGAGGGGGCAGAAAGCCAGCAATGACCCCACAGCGACCCCATCGTCTAGTGATGCCAGCGACGATCCTTTGCAAGGACGATCCAAATATTTTCTTGTCTCCCCTGCTCTGCTCCTTCCTCTGCTTTGTTCCTTCCTGTGCTCCTCTGCTTACTCTACTCTTTTGTGACCATCTATCTCTGTTCTAAAAGTTTATTTCTTCATCTACTAATCGTCTGCTTACCCTCTGTTCCTTTCCTACTCCCTGACCATGTTCTTTGTATTTATAGCAGATTGATGCTCTTCTCCTCTGATTAAATTAATGTATGTTAAAATACATGTTTAATTTGCTATCATATTAGGTTATTTTGTTTGCCACCTTATTTGTTTTTGACCATCTAAGGTGTTGCCCCGTCTTACGCTTAACCGCTATAGCGGTAAGGCAGTGTGGGGCCGCCTTACCGCCTTAACAACCATGTAGAAGAGCAACTTAAAAGTGTCCAGTACTAACCTCCACCCTCACGATAAACATCAGAGAAACAGACATCACCAGCTCGCCTCATATGATCCTGAAAATGGAAATAAAAATCAAGATTCATGAAGCATGAACAGTTGTATGGGAGGTCATCTGCATCCATACCTTGAGATCTTGCCATGATGCTGACGAAGGTAATCCAGTAACCATAACTGCACATTCCATGAATCAAGCAAATAAGAACACTGATGTATCCAATCAAGATTGTAAAAGTTGAGTACAGAAGTACGTACCACGGTAATCAGTACGTCTAGAGGCACCACGGCGCCCAGCACTGCTATTGTTGCTTGACCGATCAAAAGAAGGGCCTCTGCCACCATGAGCTAACTCCACCTAAATAGAGGTATGGAAAAAACATTATGAGAAAGATCATCTTTCTTGTCACAAATAAATAAATAAATTTCATCTTCACCACCTGGCAGTCTCTCAAGAAATATGACATATCATGCACGATCGACTTACCCGCAACCTGTGGCCATCAAAGTCATATGCATCACGGCCATGAATTGCATCCTGCGCATCACGGGGGTCTTCAAACTGCAAAAGGAACCATGTTTGTTATTCTTCTTAGACTCTAAGGTGCTATCTGTGCAATCAGTTCTAGATTAATTTTGACAAAACATTTCTTAAGAAGTTAAGATAGTTCAGCAAAACTGGATTTGAAGCTTCTTGTTAAGTTTCCTCTAAGGCCTAAGGGTGAGTTTGAGAGTGAAAAAGAAGATCACATAGAATGAGGCAATTTATTAGCGCATAATTAATTAAGTAATAATTATTTCACACTTGAAAATGGATTAATATGATTCTTAAAGCAACTTTTCTATAGAATTTTTTTACAAAAAACACATCGTTTAGCAGTTTAGAAAGCATGATCATGAAAAACAAGTGATTTTTTCCTCCCTTCATGCCAGCTCAAATGCAGCCTAAAGCAAGTTTGTGTGACCTTTTTATCTTTATACTATATGGAAAGGCTCATTGATGGTATGTCAATTTTCCTTCATCCCTTACACTTTTAGTCCATCCTCGTCGCCCAAATTCCTCATGAGCTTAAAGCAACGAAATTGGGTTTTTCCATTCTCTTGCCTACATGCTAACCCTTAAGCTGCCCCTGCCACAACTACAGGGTCCTAAGCCTCCATCTCCTTTTCTACTGCTACATCCTCCTCTTTTGTCCTTGCCTATACTTACGGCAATTAATCACAATTCACACACCCCTAAACAAGCCCTGCTCACATCATATCACTGTCGTTAGTTGTGACAGTTGCCAATGAGAAACCACAGGTCCAATATACAAAAGCAAGATAACCTTAAAACATAGTTTTTTTTTATTGGTGCCAAGATCTGCCCATTCTGCTATTCCTAAATATTCAGAACAGAATATAAAAATGTGTTATGAAAAGAGCAGCAGTAGTAGCAAGGCAAAGCAGGAGAACAGTAATGTGTGACCTTTAGGGGTTCATAGACAAGCAAGCAAGCCAGTTGAGGAGTCCACTAGTGGCAAGTTGTTGCAATAGTATATTCCTAGGTTTCAGCTCTAAACTAATTGCATGGTTTGCTAAGAGATGCCTGTGATATAAGCTGACATAGAATGTTTTACCATAAAACAACAAATTTAATCATCATCTTGCATATAATTGCCAGCCTTAAGAGCCTCTTGCTATGGTTGGGAACAAGTCCAGTCAAAGAATAGAATGAAAGCACTCTGATTCCCCTTCTCGCTTCCTCATATTCAAAGCTGAAAACACTCCTGGGTTCCTAACACATCATTCTAATGGAACCTCCAAAATTTGTTATCCAGGGGTTGCTTTATTTCACACCAAGCCGAAGTAGTGTTATGAAAATTTGCCAACTTTCGAGTTTTCACCATACAAAAAGAATTAGTAAAGGTTCAATGTTCTTTGGCTCTCCATTTATTGTGGATCACCATTGACTAAAAACTAGACAACCACTTTGGGCTAGATATTGATTAAGCCAGTGTTCGCGGTCAGTTTTCATGTGCTAATTTTGTTCACAGACCCCCAAAAAAGGAACATATCAAAAAACAAGATGATGACTTAATAAAATGGTACTCCCTCCATCCAAATTATAGGAACTTCTAGCATTCAAAATTTATCCCATAATATAGCAACTTTCATTAGGACATAACCGGCTCAGATATCAGCATACGTATGTTACGCATCAATAAACCAAATGTGCAAACTTTTATATAAGATTTATTTGTTATACATTTGAAGAAATGTCACTGCACCATGAGTTTTGTGTATTACCATTCGTAGAAGTACTTGCATGGGTGAAGTGAATAGAGCGAGCATACAGAACGGAATAGATGATTAATTAAAGAAGTTGATTGAGATCAGCCCACAGTCTTCCTCAAATGTTCTCCCAAGTTACCACGTCACTTTTGGGCCATGCTAGACAAAACAAAAAGTTCCACATGTTTTGGATTTGATTCAGCCCTCCTGAGAATTAGCCGCTCATCCAGAAGGATTCTCGAGGCTCATGAGTACTTGTTGGAAAGCTTATGAAGTCTACTTTCATGTGGTTTTAGCCCCACGTCGAAATTTCTCCTGAGCTGTCCAAAATCTGCAAAATGAGTCACGTACCTCTTCCAGTCTGAATTTGTTTTGGGCCTTAGGCCTTGTAATTGAGTCTTGCTTGGTTAGTCGATATCATACACGACCTTCCACCTCATGTAACTCAAAAATAGCCAGCTGTCATCGCCATTAGGGTTTGAGTTTTGCATAGATTTTGTTGTCCACATTGCAATTTCGCCACTAGATCAGTTTGGGGAATCCCAAATTCATGTGCTTAATCTTTCATCCGCAATTCATATTGTGATTTTCTTGTCTTCTGAATTTATTTGATTGTTTGTAAGAGGAAAACTTTCGTGGTGTGGTCGATCACGTGGGAGCATGGTTGATAGCGAATTAGCGACTAGACGTGCCGGTGTAGTGGTTATGATGTGATGATCGGCTGATCAAAAACTTCTTGACATCGCCAAATCAAACCTATTGGAAGATCAGGCATCTAATCTCATCATTTGATGCGAGCCCCTCACCATTTGATTTGACATATGTCCTTAATACCCGTGAAAAAAACTCTAGAAGTGATTATATTTTGGGACGGAGGGAATAGTTCATATTATAAAATGTGAACAAAAATCTAGAAAGAATATGCTCATGGCAAGTAGTCAATATAACACCCATAATCCCTTACCTCAACAAAAGCATAACCAGGAGGCCTTGGAGGAATTTTCAAATCAATATCCACAATACGGCCATACTGCACAAGCAAAAGTAATGGGAAAAAAAGTTAAATTCTATATGTATGAATATTCAATCTAGAAAATAAAGATATAAAAAAACTTAGTAACTATGTGATGACAATTGTTCTATGCTTCTACCTACATCCTTCCATAGCACCACATAAGATGGCAACAGCAAAGAGGTGCCAACTAGGTTAAAAAAAAAAAGAAAGGCCCAACTGACTATGGCAGAATTGACATTGAAGAAATGCTCCAACCAAACAACAGAGAACTGTAGGCAAATATATAATTCCACACTCTCATATGTACCCACTTCACTTTAATATAAAGCTAAGAAAGCAGTATTGCCCCCAACATTCCAACAACACCCATAACCCCTAAATATTTGCGTCTCGAAGTCCTGAAAGCAGCTACAGACGGACTCGTTGATACCAAAACAAAATTCATACTAATCTGCCACTTCACTACCAGAGGATAACAAACACTATTACATTGCACACGACCTCCTAACGTAATTGGTGCCCCACCTTATAGAAGAGATCCTCCACCTCCCTCTCGCGGATGTCGCCGGGGAGATTGCCCACGTAGATGGTGCAGCTGTTGCGCCGGCTCATCGTTCCTGCCAGACAACACATCAGATGGCCATAGCGTTAAACCCAAGCACCACAATCACGCCTACAAACTATTCAGGCAAACAAAACGAGGTATAGCGTTGCATCTTAGCTCCCCCCTGACAACTACGAACCCAACTGCTGCGCCGCCGAATCGAAGAAAAAACCCTAGGGTTTAGAACCGCGCGGGCTCCCGAATCTACCGGAGAACCAAGCAAACCAAAAAAAAAAGCCACAAAAATCCAACCCCACCCGCCCCGCCCCGCCCCGCCGAGACGAGACGAGAACCAAACCAAGCAAGCGGCACAGAAGAGCACGCTCGAACTCGCGCGCAGGAGGAGTACTACGCTCCCCGAAGCAGCGGCAGTGGACTGGAGGGGAAGGAAGGAAGGAAGGAAGGAAGGAAGGGGGGAGGGAAGACCCAGCTCACCTGCGACCCTGCGGCGGCGGCGGTGGAGAGGGAGGGAGAGGCGGCGGCGGCGGCGGCGGAGGGGTCGAGAAGCTTCGGAAGCGAGCGGCGCGAGGAGGAGGAGGAGACGACGCGGCGTGCGGCGGATATTGGAAAAGGAGACCGCGTGCTTTACGATTCGCGCTGCAGGGCCCACCCGTCGGTCACCCTAAGGCCTCCTCGCGCGAGCGGGGGGTGGGCCCACAGCGCAGTGTCCCACACGGCTCGATGGGCTAACTCGTAATAAGCGGAGAAACACGAGGGGCTTTGTAGAAAAGTGCCGCCTCCTCCTCCCCTTCTTCCCTCTCCTCTCCGTTCTCCCGTTCCGCCGGCGGCGGCGGTCGTGCTCCTCCTCGTCGTCCCCACGTCGCCGATTAGCCCCGTGCCTGCCGGGTTCTATCTCTAACCACATCCCACGGTAAGGTCAACTCGCCGCGGATCGTTCCCGTCCAGCTCCGGGTCTTCGGTTAGTTGGGTTCCTCGCTTCGATGCGGTAGTGGTACTGGTACCCCGCGCCGCCGCTGCCGCGAGGTTGGAATTATCGCCTCATGCTCGGTAATGAGGCGGCGGCGATGCGGTCTCAAGCCGCCTGACCTAGGGTTTTGCAAGGATCGCTCCGTCAAGGAGGCCTTGTTTTTCTGGTTGCTGGCGGGCTGACGATCACTACACGTGGTGTCGGGCTAGCTAGTTTGATGGCCTGTTGCGATGGAGAGAAAATTGCTCCTTCACCCCCAAGAGAGAGATTGATGTGCGTAATTACATCTGGAACGAACTCGTTGGCCCGTAAAAATGCCTCATAGTTATCTAGGAGTCCTTCTTTGCCACAGTGGGTACGAGGAATGTCAAATTGCCAGCATGTGCACCATAGGTCTGGTCAGTAGTTGATTGACCGTCGTCGGTGAGAGTGTTTGAGCTCCACCTGCGATGACAACCAAATCTTGAGCATGTGGGTCTCAGTGGCTGAAAGCTCGGCCGTGCACTGATAACCAGAGCTCAGAGTCTTGCACTGGCAGCTTGAGCTTGGCGTACTTCCGGCAACCTGAACTTGGGGTGAGGGCAGTTATTGGAAGTGTTGATGAGTGCATGCTGACTTATGGTGGTAGAGGAGTGTACGCCAGCAGACAGAAAGCTAGATGCTGGCTGGAGACGGGGAGCAGTGATGGCCGGAAATAGAGATAGATTAATATGGCATTATGGCATATGAGGAAGACGGGGAAGTGAAATTTGACATTTCACATGGCATTGTGGCAAATCAGTGGATTTCCACTAAACTATATCAGATTTTTACAAAGCCCATGAACTTTGTGGCAAATGTGATGTGCCCCTAAACTTCATGGCAAAAGAGTAATTTTCCCTAGGATGGATGCATGTAAGTGAAAGCGTTACTCTGGTACTGCTTTATGTAGCCAGTGACATAAGAAGTTGCAAAATATCCAAGCTGATGTGGTTTATGCAGAAATAGACTCCATATATATTTCTTAGCTAAAAGAGATATATGTTTAGCAATTGGCATGGGTTTGCTACTTGTTTTGATCGTGCTCTGTTGGTTTATCCAATCAATTGTGGTAGTTCCATACAATCACACTGCGGCAATCTGTTTCACTTAAGTTATCTCCTGTCGTACCAGACCTTCCTAAGTTTGTTTGCTTTAGTTTTTGTACTCTTAGTTGTACCACTTGTTTACATCCTAATTTCTGAGGCTGATCCACCTTTTGATAGATACCATTTTTGTGCCATTGCAAGTATAAGATGCTAGTGAATTAGAGTTTACTCAATTTTTTGTATTACAACATTAAGTTTGATTTCAATTGATTTTGAATGATATTTGTTTCATAGGTCAAGAAATTTTTGCCCCTGTTTAAAAGTTATCAATTTGGGTGTCCTATATGTATATGATCCAGTTCTAAAAAGACTAAGGGCATGGATGGGAACAAAGATGAGGCCTTGAGGTCTGTCAAGCTTGCAGAAACTGCGCTTGCATCTGGAGATAAACAACAAGCAGAGAAATTCATTCGAATAGCCCAAAGATTGGACCCCAGCCTAGCGATTCATGACATATTGGCCACAACCAAGAACTATGATACCCTGAATGGTGCTGCGTGCCAATACAAGGCCAGAAGAGGTGAAGTTGGTGAAACCCAAAATCTGCCTAAAGAATTTGTTGGTCCTTCTAATGTTGATAAGGGTTACACTGAGGAAAATGTTAGAGTGGTTCGGAATATCAGAAAGAACAAGGATTATTATACAATTCTTGGAGTGGGGAGAAGTTGCTCTGTAGAGGATATTAGGAAAGCCTACAGGAAGTTATCACTGAAAGTTCATCCTGACAAGAACAAGGCTCCTGGGGCAGAGGATGCATTTAAGTTGGTCAGTAAGGCTTTCAATTGCCTAAGCAATGATCAGTCAAGGAGAACTTATGATCAAACAGGTGCCATTGAGGATCATCAGTATTCCAATGTCACAAGGCAGAGAGCTACAAGGAGACAAAGGCAAGCAAGAAGTAGCTTCTATGGTTATGAAGAAGATTTAGATCCAGATGAGATATTCAGGTCCTTCTTTTATGGCACCCATGGTAATATGTTCCATTCTCATAATGCCTATAGAGCAAGAGGAACAGCTTGGCAGCAACAACAACAACAACAACAGAGAAGGGAACATCCGATACAGGGTGGGTCAGGCATAAACATAACAATGTTGGTACACCTTGCAGGGGTTCTGTTTTTCGTCTTGTTTGCTTTCATTCCAGCAAGGCATCCTGAGTATTCCCTTAAAAAGACAAACCATTTTGCTATATCAAAAGTCACTGAAAAGCATGGGGTAGAGTACTTTGTTAGCAAACGAGATTTTGACCAGCAGTTTCCAGAAGGAAGTTCTTCTAGAGATAATCTTGAGCAGTATGTTTTTAAAGACTACAAGAGTATGCTGGGAAGATTCTGTCATGTGGAACTCCAAAGGCGCCAATGGGCTAAGGACTACCCTACACCTCACTGTGACAAACTGCGGAGCCTTCCTGTAACATAATTATTTTGGTCTCTCCTTTTGAATATTAGAAGAATTTCACTCTTCATTTGCAGGTACTCCCTCAGTTACTTTTACTTTTGATGTATTTGACTTTCTATGGTCACAGATATGCTGTTTTAATTAATTTTTTTTTCTAGGATTTATATAAGTTTGTGTCCTGAAGTATTTTTTGTGAACAATTTACTGATGTTTCTTTCATATATCGAACTTCGATTATATTTATAGAAAACTTCAAATTATGAAGTTTTTTTTAGTGAACAGTTTTTAATGCTGTAGCTTCTATACATCAAACTTTGGTTATCTGAAACATAATTATGCTCGAAATCTTGGAATTTGTAACCAGATGAGAAAGCATTGATTTTTTTTTAAAAAAAAATACAGTGCAAGTATTATTGAGAAACTTTATGATTTTCCTTATGATCGATTTTATATGTATTATTGTTTGGAAATCATTATACTACTACTTAGGGCTTGCATGGAATGTTTTTTTGTCTGTTACATGGTGTTTCAACTCTTGGGAAAAGAATATAGCAAATAGTGCATTAGATAGAGAACTGAAATTGCTGCCAAATGTTGAAATATTAGTAGATTTTCATCTTTCCTCAATATATTTCACTTTTGCTTGAACTAGTAGGTGATTTGTTTCAGGAATCTCAACAATGACATTTGAAATATTTGAAATTCATTTTTTGAATTATCAGTTTTTTAGATATATATATCTTTACGATGAAGATCAACTCATCTTTGGGCTTCTGTATATTGGATTCTTTAAGAACTTGCCTGTTCATTTCTATTGTGGTATGATGGCACCTGACAAGTTATTGAACTTTGTATCTGTTTGGAGTACGACTCTCACAAAGATATTTTTATTGGCAGGTATACCGCGGCACAAATTTTTGGGAAAATGATGAGCACTGTGGTTTCTTGCTCTATAACTCTATACACTTGAAAGTAGTCCTGCATACCATTGCTGCATTTCAGTTATGTACACTCCTGCATGCAGTAATGAACCACAAGGTTGTCAACTCACCGGTCTGTGTGCTATTGATGTCAACCTTGATACGAGGTGGTCGCTGTAGTAACCATTTCACACTTGCTTCCAGTTGTCAAACTAATATCAACGAATTTTGTACAGATATGTTTACCCTTTTTTTTAACAGAGAGAGATAGATATGTTTACCTTAAAGATGATTAATAATCTGCTGTTGCTACCGAAAATACGGCTGAGCGGTGGTTGTGGCCATCGCTTAAAATCCCTTGAAGGGCAAATAAATGGAAACACGAAATGCCTGTTAAATACTGTAGAGTAGTATTATACTTTTGTGCGCTTGGTTGTGTTCTATTGAATAATTATCGTTGTTCAGGTTTCACATTTCCAGGTTCTTTGCCCTGTCTGACTATCACATATGGCCAACATTTTAAAGCTGCGTTGTTGTGCCTTATCAATAGTTGATTCTGAGTTATATTTGTCATTCTTGGTTTGGTTTTTTTACTGGAACAAAGGAGTGCCACTATTCCTTTTATGCACTGTTTGGAAGGTATCTGTTTTTCTAATTAAAATAAGTAATCCCAAGCGAAGGAATGGAATATACCATCATTTTTTATGACATGGCACGTAGTATATTACCTTCGTTTCACGTGGTGCTCCTTTCTAGATTAATACTAATGAGTCTAAATATATATAAAGGGAAATTTGGCTACAGGACATCGGAACCGTGAAATTAGCGGGGGATACTGCAAAGTGGAGAAGACACACCCGAAATCTGAAAATTAGCCGTAGGATATCACTTGCCGATGCGGAGAGAAGAAAAATTTTGACGCCGACATGAAGAGAGAAGGAAAATTTTGACACCAATGGATAAAAATACCTTTGTCCGATATAGTCAAGACAGTTGGGGCAACTAAATCAGGCAAGGGCATTTTAGCAAAATTTTTCTTTCTCTCTCCACATCGGCACGGATACACCGGAAAAGAGAGGCAGTGTCCTACAGCTCATTTTCAGCTTTAGACAGTGTCTTCCCTTAAACATGACTTTTTGCAGTGTCTCTAGCTACTTTCGCGAAGTCAGAATGTCATGTAGCAAAATTTCCTATATACAAAATATATTCATTATAGAAATCAAGGGAATTAATGTGCATTGTCATATAATATTGTAATTATCGCACGTATTGCCTTGTCTCAACCATCATAGTCGTCCCTTATTTAATTTTACATCATTCCATTATCCTCGAGTGAACTACTTGAGCGCTTACATTTTGAGACAAAGGTAGTATTATTCATCACAAAGTTACAATCTTTTTTCATCCTAAAAAAGTATAGGGCGAACAATATCCTTTTGTTCTACATTGGTTTTATTTGAAAATAGCATTTTTTTTGCCCATGTAAATTTATATTGTTCATAGTCGTCAAATAGACAGGTCACATGAATGAATTGTTGGTTCAAATTAGTGTAAGAGCATTGTTATGTCTAATATATTGCTGATGTAAATTTCACAAAAGCGCATATATTATGGTCCACATTGAACAAAATGATATGGATTTTGGCACGTTGCACATAACCATAAATATTATAGTCAAAGACTCCCACAAAACTACCCTATTAATTAATTTAACATGATATTGTATCAAAATAAAAATGCTAGGTGATATGTAAAAGAACTCATAAAATCAGATGTGATTTACATATTTTTAACTAATAAATTTAGGTGAGTCAAAGCAATAATTGGTCGATAATATGGTTTTATGAAAATATATTATCATGATAAGTGTGGTTATATATCACGTAAAAAAACATATGGTTACGTGAAACTTGGCATATAATGCCAGTTGATTTATAAAATTTACTCGTTATTTAATGGTATGCAAAAACTATATGTAAAATAAAATGGGTTATAAGTTTAGATAGATGCAAGTAAGTTTGGTTTTAAATTCGGAAAGACTAAAGTACGGCCTTCTATCCAAGACGGGATTCATTAATGACGTAGAACGAGCAGTTTTTTTCTTTTTCAATTTGTTCACAGGCGTCAACCACGCTTTCCTTTTTCTCACTGAGGCTGCAGGCACCGCACTTTGTCATTTTGACCAACATCAACGTCTTCGGAGCGTAGAGCTACAAGTAGATCTGCCATTCCAAGCGGCTCCCTCAGACATAGCGGCACTCCGGCGATTCCTTCCCTTTTAAGCATCCCCAACAACTCATTTATCACATCCTTCATCCTAGAAATAGAGGATGAAGAGTAAAAGTTAAGCTCCAGCAGAACATCTATCACATCATCTATTTTTAGATGTCATCCATATTAGAAGAGAGAAACTCTATATTTAGATGTTCTCTCTCCAATCCTCCAAATAGATATAGAGTATGTCATATATAGATGATCTGCTAGAGTGCAAAGGAATATGAAGGATAAAAATGTTTTAGATGATCATCTAAATAAAGATATGGATGACCAAATTTAGATGAGCTGTTAGGGATGCTCTTAGGATCGGTCCTGACCCCTGAGAGGGGTTGGAGGTGCGGCCACCATTGGCCCCCAATTCCCAAGGGACCCTACGCCTACCCCGACCGATATATTCTGAAATTTCTAATATTCATCTATCATCAATTACCTAGGTTCATCTTTATGCATTGAGAAGAAACTATTGGATGAAATTGATATTGGTGCCATTATCAATGATTTCGCATCTAAAAACGTCAGATGAAATTTTTGAGATAACATGTACCATGTTTTTTATATAATATTATTTTCTTAATGCAATTTAAATATTTACAGCAATAATTCACACGTACATATGTATATACTTGTATATATATATTGATTATTATCATATAGCATGATAGTATGATAGAGACCTCTATGTTTAGTTTCGCACCAGGTCCTTGAAAAGTCAGGACTGGCCCTGTTCCCTCCGTCTTGCCCTCTCCCTACTTCACTGCCAACATCAGGCTTCAACAATGCTCCAACTAAAATCTAGCACCACCTCTCTTCACTGGTAGAGGTATGACAGCAGTGGAGCAGACCACCAACAACAAACCTAAGGGCTTAAGCTATTTTCCATAGCTAGATGTTCAAGCTCATGTCGACAATGAGAATGATGGGCAGGGAGCAGAGAGGCCAAGGAAGCATTAGATCTAGAGCTTTGATTGGCAATTGTCCTACTCCTCATCAACCCGCTGCATTTCTCGTCTACTTTTCAACGTAGGTATGTCATTCTTAGCTAGTACTCACAAGGTATCAAGGATGATACTTGTGGTATCATGGTTGATGGCCATAGGTACCAACCCAACCCTGGTATATATGAGTATCAACCGATAGCTATTACTCGGGTGTATCTATAGGTATCATGCCTCGTACCAATTGGTATCAGTTGATACGTTGTCCTAGAGGTACCAATACATATGGATATCAATCTAACCGATACCTAGTGCTATAGGTATTGATACATATAGATATCACACATGGTACCGATTGGTATCAGCTGATGCCTGGTAAGGTGTTGATACTTGATATCTTGGTCTATATACGAGCTGCCTAGTATCAGTTGATACCTGGTAAGGTGTCGATACTTGATATATTGTCAGCGAGAATCCAGTGACAGGAGCGCAATTTATGAGGAGTAAAGTGTGGATTTGTTTAATATGTCAAATACTCGTTTAATCATCTCGCGAAGCAACGACATCTCGTGATAAACTATTGCATTGTTTGCCCCAATGATGGTCTTTTTGATCTCATTCGTATTCCGATCGTAATAAAAGGGCTTACATTAAACAAAGTCGTTTTACGATCACATATTTCTTGGTGCAGATATCTCTTTTTGCAAAAAAACATACCGAGACCCTCTCCACAACCTAGACTAAAGTTTTAGAATTTTATAACCCGATCTTCCGGCTGATATCCTAGTCGTACTCTTTTATATTTTAGTGCCCCAGTTTCAAACTGCAAGACGTTTTTGCTTTTTATAGTTTTATTATCCCAATCAAACTTATTTAATCTTAACTAAGTTAACAGGGAGTTCTAAAAAAAAAACTAAGTTAACAGGGAAAAAAAAATGAACATATACCCTAGAAAGGGCTAAAGTCGGCGTTGGTGGCCTTGCCAACCCATCGGCCCATCGCCGGCTCCTATACCACGCCCACCACACCTCTCCTCCGGAAAAAATGGCGGCGGCGGCGGCGGAGGGTTTGGCAGCTTACCGGGCGGTGCTGCGGGCGGCGCGGCGGACGTTCGCCGGCGACAAGCTGATGCTGACGGAGTCCGCCGTGGAGATCCGGCGCCGCTTCGAGGAGCACCGGGGCCTCTCCCCGGGCTCCGACGAGGCCACCCGCGCGCTCTCCGACGCCCGCGAGGCCGCGCACTTCATCACCCACATGATCGTCCAGACCCAGCGCGGCCCCTCCGGATCCTTCGGTACCTCTCCACGCTCCCTCCCGTTCTGCCTGGGATCTCAGGGTGTCGAGATACTCCCTCGCGTGTTTGCCTGTGCAAATTTCCGAGCTAGGGCTTCGGGTGGCTCGAAATTTAGGTTGATTCGTGCAGGATAGTTGAGAATTGGACCTATGGATGCTGGCCTTAGTTATCATTTGTTCTTTGATGAATAAGAGGTGCCGGAACGATGCACAATTACACTTGAAAATTGGAATTTTCAAAACAGATAAAAGTTGGGCAACACTCCGCCAGAAGGAGCAGAGGCTCTAATGCAACACGTATTTAGTCACTGGAAATCACATAGAGCATATTAGAGTTGCTACTTTTGAAACAATTTGCCGCTGTACCATGCAAATGAAACGATTCCTGAGTACAAATTGAAATAAGGAATTGCTGAAGGTATATAATTACAAATTGATTTATTAATTGTATTACACTCCTTTTTTTTTGTGGCTGGCTCCTGGTGCAACTAGTTTTTATGTAGTTCCCAAGGTTCATTTTTCTGTGTACTAGATGTAGCTTGTAGCAGTGATTTTTTTTAATGTTCACTTTTGGTTGACTGAGTGCATTATGCCCACCCTTGCCAGCTGCCAGGTTGTTTTTTTTTCCTTGTGTGGTGACATTCAGCATGACAAATCTAATGCTCAGTTCAAACTAATGCACTATATTTTAGGATGGCCTTATTTTCACACCATTTTATAGTTTCAATTCCACGGTTGCCCTGGAAGAATATGGCATTGGCCACTGGTGGATAGGACTGAAGACATAACAGCCAATTGTGGACCTGATGACTCTCTTGCAATAGATGCAACTTATGTTGCCCTGCAAAGTAAATAAATGAGAAAATACTTCTGCATGGAGATTCACCCTGGTTCTATACTTGCAGTTTGGTTTGATTAATTACAGCAAAGAATGGATCCTTTTAGTTGTTAATAAATCCATTTACGCTAGTTATATATAATGCTATGCCTTTTGGAAATCCTTGGTTATCCCCCAAGTCCCAACAACTCTTTATTTCCTTTTTGTCTTGACCATCCTACATTCCCAATTGTCTGACCTATGCACTCATACTTCCACACCAGTTATTCCAGTCCTATCCAATCTGTCTCCATTAAGAGCAATTTGATTAACCTAGAATCACCTTAGCTGAAACCAGTGATTCAGTAGTTGCAAAGCTTGTCATGATACCATGGAAGTAGCTAATCTGGTGAGAGAACAAGTGCACTTTGCGTGTACATTTCAGGACATGAATTAGCTAACATGATGCTTACCCTAGAACAAGTGAGCTTTCCATGTACTATACAGATTGATCAGTACTGTAGTATGCTTTCCATTGATTTGTTAAAATTATTGACGTGTCCTATCCAGCGTTCTCCAGGCGACAAGGCGAGGCAAGGGACTCACCTCTGCCCAATTGCCTAGGCGACACACCGACACCTAGGCATTTGAGGCAAGTGTAAGGCGACGCCTTGCACACATGAGCACAAGAGGCATACTAGAGAACTAATTATTTTTTCAATTGAATGTAAAAAGTCAAAAAGTCGACAAGAACTCTATGCGATGGCAATGCTTTGCTTCCTGACAATGCTCAGTTGCCTAGGTGACATTTTAGAAACCATGGTCCTTTCATGATATATGCTTATATTGCATATTTTCCTCTTACTTGTGGGACTTTGGGCAGTTTAATGCGGAAAGTTGATATCTAACCATATCTTTTAGAAGAGTCATCTTAAAAGCTTTAATAGACTGAATAAGGATTGAATTTTAGGGCAATTGTCAAGTGTTTTTAGTTCTAGGCCGAGGACCATAGTATCACCTCAGTTCTATTACTGTGTTTATTCACATGATGCTTTTCAGCATGAATAAAACCTTCTATAAGAAAAGCCAATGCTGTACAACAATGGCTTTTTAAGAAATAGTTTCTCAAGAATAACATTGTAACTCAATATATTTTCCTATTCTTATTAAGTTTCTGGATTTGAATGCATGCCTCAACTTTGAACAATCTGCCACTTATGTGATAAAAACAAGAGTAAATTTGATTTTGGAGCCCCTTTAACCAAAATTTTCCACTCTTACAGTCCTCCCATCTATTTCCTCCTAAACCTATCCATATTTATATAGCATTGTCGAAAGTTATTGAGGTTTTTGATAATTAAAATAGCAGAGCTTTTCATCCACAAGGTCTTTTTTTTTGTTTGTTTTAGTTTGTAACAAATGGCTGCCTGTCATGTGGGGCCACAATTATATTACATGGGGAAGGCAAGCTAGTCGCGTGCGTTGCATGCCAAGAAGTGCATGGCTAGGAGGGCTATGATAAAGAAAATATATTGGGGTCTAGAGATATGGACCTATTTCCCTCTATCCTTTAGTAACTTTAGCGAGTTATCAATCTATTTCCATAAATTTAGGCTGTGTTCTTTTCTCCCCTTTCACAAATTCTACTTGCTCGTTTTCTGTGCGCATGCTTACTGAACTGCTAAACAATATACTTTTTTTTTTCAAAAAAAATCTATAGAAAAATTGCTTAGAAGTTCATATTAATCCATTTTTGAGTTTTTTATAGCTAATACTTAATTAATCATGCGTTAATCCACACTCCGTTTTGCATGTGGGACGGGAGGTCTCTCCTCTCTTGCCGTGGTGCTGGGGCAATGAGGACCTACTCATCCTCATCCTCCTGTTGATCTTAACTTCTGCCCTCATTCTTCTTACCACCCTCCGAGTGAAGCACATGACGGTGGCATGCCATAATACTGTGCATTACAGCAAGATTGTGGATTGTGTCATTGCCAAAACTGTGTGTTGCTGCCCTAAAATGACTTTTCATCTTCAATGGTGAATAGTAGAACTGCTATAGAGATCTAAATCTGTATAAAAGAGATTTGTCATTAAGTTGATCATATTCCTTGGCCTTTTGGTTTTAGCAATATAGTTGTGGTCCCTATATGCCATGCCCACCACCAGCAATGGTATATCCAGATTGTGTATCGTACTGACTTTACTGCCCATATTGCTGTGTTGCTTGTGGACTTCATTAAGATAATATATGATGTCAAACCTTAAGAAATACGTCTCTTCTTATGTTTGATTACCTAGGTATTGTCCTGAAACTTACCTATCATTGATGTGAACGATATTAACACCACTTTACTGTTTATCTTGTTGTCTTGTTGATTTACTGACATTTAAGAGTCTGACAATTAGTAAATGTTTGGTGTTGCAGTCGTGAAGCCTGAGAAGGTACATGCTGGAGCTACATTGGAGGTGCCTACCGAGGAAATCCTGTCTAAATTGAAATAGAGATAGGAAGCAGTTGTTATACAAGCATTGTACATCTTTGGCTAGTGAATAAATCAGCTCTCAGCGTGCTGCCTATCGGATTAGTGGCTGACCATATAATTACAGCAGTTTTTTTTAATGGTCAGGCCAGCACTTTTTTGCACTATTCAGAAGAAGTTTAGTGATTGTGGTTACGTCTAAAAACCATTGAAAAAACTCTAGATGTTTTGATACACAATTTTGGAGAACTTGCAGATTTAGACTGGTGTGCTGTTGTGGTTCATCATTGTTCTTCTCCTACTTCAATAACACTGAGACGTGAGAAGCTATTTGTTTGATTTGAACTTTGAAATGATGTAAAGGATCGGCATGCAAATCCCTCATTGTACCGTGCCTCTATCCAGAGGACAAGTTTTTGTATGCATCTGGGATTTGTCTTCTCCTGGCTATATGTTTGTCATGTATTTTAGACCCTCATCATTATGTACTACTGGTTGCCCTGGTACCTAATAAGTATTGTTGAGGGATAGCTCCTTAGGATTCTCTTAGGATGTTTTTAGTGCTGGATTTAAGGTCAGAAATCCATCCTTGAAATGTTCTCGACAATCATGGACGTGCACATATTGAATGACCTATAGCTGGTGAGCTCTGCAGTGGAGTTTGTTGTCTGAATTCTGAACTGTTTTACCTTCCTTTTTATTATCATTGTATTTTTGCAATGCTGCCCTGACAACCAGGGAACTCATGCCTTTGTAGCTTTCAGAAAAGCTAAAGCATTTTTGAGAAACAGCATGTCCCAGCTTTGTTGCCTACCTGGCACCATGGTACTAATTAGAAGGCCTCAATGGCATTATGGCCCTCATATGTCACCAGATTGATGTACCTTTGATCCCTCCTACATTTCCCCTGTTCATTCCCAATTGTGCAGTTCTTTTCATTGCTTTGTTCTGTTCTCCTTGGCTCATTTCTCCATATTGATCTGTGATTGGTTTCCCATGTTGTATGCTGCCTGCCCTTTTCACTGCACTGAACAATGTTTGCAGAAAGTTGTTTTGTCACCACACAAGTGTGCTTGACATGACATGTTTGCTACGTAAGAATTTTGCAAGAAAACAATAGGGTGAATCCACCAAAGTTCATAGAAAATTCATGTGCTCCGAACAATTCGTGAAACTACTGAACCTTCAGTGACAACACTCCAGGTTTGCCATTTGTAGTCTTGGTGATTAATCTTCTCATGACACAAAATGCAGTACAATCCCCACAACGGCATCAATTATAGTAGTAGATGCCTTTGATCTCACAATCTCGCCGCAATAATGACAAGTACTTTTAACCAGATTGAATGATGGAGAGATTTGACTGTCAGTCAGCCAGCACCTGTACTGGACTGCCACACATTGTTACCTTGCCTGTCTTTGCACTTTAAGAGTTTCCTAAATGGAGGGCTAGAGTATAAATTGTTTGGATAAATCTTAGTTAAAATTTGATATATTTCTAATGCAATTTTTAGCCAGGTGCGGGGCTCCACCCCTGTCTACATACATACTGATATACTGCTGCATGTATTTCCTGCTGATCACAGTTGTAAATACTGATGTACTATACTACTATAGTACTATACATATGATGCCCTTCCCTATGCAGCACAGCTAATGTGCAGAGTGCCTTGTTGCCACAAACAAAAACGTTGTTTTTTTTCCTGGACAAAATGATAATAATGCAGTGCAGGTGAGGGGTGAGAGATAAGAGAGAGGATGCAGCACTTATTCAGAAGTTTCATTTACTCTCCATAGAGGGAAGCCAGAGCTGCAGTTCAGATTCAGAAAGAGTGGCATGTGATGCAAGGAATGTGACAAAACTTTTTCTGCAGACTTTGCCAAGTTGCAGTTCAGCTAGCTGCATGAACTTGCTCAGTGCTCTCTCTTTCACCCAGCTTTTTACATGTAGCCATGCAAAAGAAATGGTTTCTTGTGGATGGAAACATGTAAACAACAGTGGTTTCAGAAGCAGTATAATTGCTGTACTGCTTAGGCCACATTCGGCTGTCCCTCTTACCTATCCAGATTTACTCGTTTTTTATGTGCATGTTTCCTGAATTGCTAAATAGTGTGTTTTTTATAAAAAAATTTTATATAAAAGTTGCTTTAAATATCATATTAGTCTATTTTTAATTTTTTTATAATAAATAAATAATTAATTATGTACCCATCTATTATTACATTTTGCGTGCCGGATAACTTTTCCCCAAAACGAACGCGGCCTTACCGACTTTTTTTCCACTCTCTTAACGTGATGCTTCTGAGCTTAGAGGAATCTTGTGAACCTTGGAATGTTATGGCATGTAAACTAATGAAGCCATTTTGTTTTGGCCGTTGTTGCTGTTAGATGGAAAGCAGGCTCGCTCGTGATCCATGCTGCGCCAGGACAAACGAACGAACGCATGGTGGTGGCGTGCCGTTTTCGCTTGATTTTCTACCGCCATTTCTGTTCTACATTTTGTGTGTGTACATATATATACTACATAGTACTGTTTGTCACATGGAGTGTTGCTTCTCTTTTTCTGCTTTTGTAGTTTGGCCCTCTTTTTCAGAGAAGTAATTTTTTCTTGTAACATAATGTTAGCAATAAGCATTTGTGATTATTGTTGGATTCCTATATAATGTATTGAACGTTTTATAATAGTCTCCTCTCCTACATGTAGCAATGGCCGTAGGAATTTCCCGTGACCTGGATGATAACATGTGTCACCAGATTAAGACAAATAATTAAGAGCTAGTCTAGATTGGAGCCAATTTTTGCGCAACCAACATGTCAGTAGTGTCAAAACCTTAGCAAATTTGGGCACTACCATAATTATGATTGTAGAATTTCTACAGATGTGTCAAAATTTGCTAGCAAACCAAACATTAATGTGGTACTATTTCTAAAATTTGGTAGGGTAAAAATTAACTTCAATCCAAACTAGCCCTAAGTGCATATATTGTGTGTTATGGCTGATTGGTGAGCCTGCAGACAGCTGCTGGGCCATGGGGGTGGTTGAGCTCAATGCTTGCATGCAATTCTATTATATGTCCACCTAGTCACCAAGAAAATAATAGATTGGGCAGGAATTATAAATCACATATCATATACTTTTGTAAGAAGCCCATGTGGATAAAATGCAGCCTCTTGATTAGGAAATATACATACTATCCAAACATGGATGCTAAGATATCCCATGCCATTAGCAACACATAATGAACCAAAGTGAGTGGTCATCGAAGATCTTTGGCAACATGAAGGATGGATGGTGTGCTATATGTGCATCCCATCAGTTCACAGTGGCTATGTCCAGGTTGTTAGGTTTAACCTACCAAATTTTGTGTGGCTTTGGACCTTGAAGAGATGACGCAGTGAGAGACACAATCCAATAATTCTATGGTTGAGTAGCCCCCCTCCTCTTCCCTACTGCATGCATCCAAGATTGGGACAAAGGTTGGCCAGGTTGTGAACCAGCTTTTCCCCCTCTTTGTAGACACTAAGACAAGTAGACCAAGACACCTCAATAAAATGAACATGTTTAACCATATATTCCTAAGTGTCCTCTACTATTTTTATTTATGATTCTACACTTCAAGTCATATTGTAGATACACAGGTGGACTGATAAGACCTTAGGATCATTTTATTTTTTGTTTAGGGAATTATTAGGGGGACCCTAGAACCTGATTGGATCCAATCAGAATTGTTCATTGCTACCTGGTCTTTTTCATAGTTATCCTGGTAGGTATGGCCAATTTCTGTTTTAAACCTTTCTTATAAAATTTTGAACATACCCCCACTAACTTATGCTTTCGTATATGATTCTTTTAGCCATGTCGCTTGGTTAAACAAAACTTCTGTGGATATGACAAGGGTTTGGCTATACAACATTGGACATGGCACAAGTCCTTGCAATGCTGTTGACCATGCTATTTTTAAATTACATCAAAGAAAGACTATGTAATAGAAATCTAACATTTGCCCACTTATGCAACATATGAAGATGATTGAGGATTTTTACCATTCTTAATGAGAAATAAGAAAGAAATCAAAACTGTCTATCAGACAAAATTACAAAACCCAACACATGTCAAGCCCCTCTTTGCGCTTCCTGTCCATCTAGTAAAGATGCTAGGTCAATGGTATACTGGGTCAATAGTATTCTCGTAATTTTAACTAAAACTAGAGTTTGACCTAAACAAAGACTATTCCGCTCTTCCCCTGGCCTCCTTCACTCTTGTCTTGCATATTATTGACACAGCCCACTACCCCCTCCAACCTATTTGAAATTGACAGCAACTACCACCATATCTTGTTCCAAGCCAACGGCTATCCCCTCCTTCCTAGTCGTACCATTGGTTTGTGTTCAGGCCTAATGACCATGGTTTTAGTTGGGTGAAAATGGTTGGAAACAATCGGAAAACACCCTAAACCATTTCCATAACCATATTTTCTTTCTCGGAAATGGAATGAAGACGGTAAGCTGGAAACAGAAATAATACTGGAACTATTTGATCAAAAACATAACAGTATCGATTGAAAGCTGGTAATTCATGTCAAAAACAACTAACTATAGCATTTGACCCTATTTTAAAGGCTAACTATCAATTTGATTTCATGTTCTTAACTTTGCTTATTTGATTCTATTTGTCAAAAATGAAGCTATCATCTAACCCTACTCCATGAAGTCAAGTTAATGGTGTTAAGTAGGGCCAAATTTCACTTACACCATTTAACCCTTATCAAATATTTTGTTATTTCACAAGTTTGACAAAATTTTGATTAAATATTAACAAACTTATCACAAAACTTGGCTTGAACAAAACATTCGAGAAAGTTAGGGACATAAGAAAACACATAAATAGTATTTTGGCCCCAAATTTAATATTATTTACTCTACTTCACATGATAGGGTTAGATGACAACTTTATTTTAACAAGAAGGTCAAACAAACGAAGTTGAGAAATTAGGGTTAAATTGACGGTTAGACTTTAAAATAGGATCAAAAGCACAATTATTCCTATATAAAATGTACCTTACCAGATAGAACACACCCAAAGCATCAAATAGCTAGCAAGAATATGTTCGACTTTATTAGCACATCCATCGTATCACATGCTAACACCACCCAACAGGCATTAAAAAAAAGTGATCAAGACGTCGCATATAAAAAAATTTCTTTTCTTTTTGGCAATTTTTGTACCTTGTTACTCTAGAAAAATACTTCCTAATTAAAAAAACACCCATAATTCGTCGGAATTTCTGCAGAACCGGTCAAGAAAACGCAGGTTTCATGGGATTTCATTTGATTAATTAAACTGTCTTGGCAGAAAATTTTTAACGGGCAGGATTGTCTCCTTGCGGCGTGTCCCTCTCACGATTCGCTAGCTGCGTCGTCTGCATCTCTCTGATCCGAAAACGCAACCGACGACGACGCATTCACGTGTACCATAATGAGCAAACTGCAACCGTAATTTAACCAAAGTACACGTAAAAAAAATCTAAAAATGACATTGATAAACATATAAGTATAAGAAATATCATAAACGATTGCGAGTTCTAAGAAATGTCATCGTACAAACGAATTTGTCTGAGAAATGTCATCGTTAGGTTTTCATCCATTTTTTACCGTTAAATACAATGATCATACTATAGCACTTAACGAAAAAAGTTAATGGAACCCTAATGACAATGACATTTCTTAGACAAATTCATTTGTATGATGATATTTTGTAGAAATTAGACTCGTTGATGACATTTTTTAGAATAAAGTGTTTGTCAATGACATTTGTTAGATTTTTTTTAAAAAAAACTACGCAATGGACTGTGGTGCTCGACGGAAGTCTTTTGTGCCGGCTCCAACGCCGCTCCTCCGCGTGCACGGCGTCGCTACTCCGTGCTCTCTTACCGCCGGCGCTCTCGCTCGCGTTCTCTGTGCTATCTTGCGGTTGATAATACTAGATAATTGATACAACTTGTATCATCCGGTTCACAATTTATTCCGTTCTAACGTAATTTCGTTACGCAGTCGCTCTGATACCAAAAGTAGTGTGAGCTAGAGCTAGCTCAACTCGAGAGGAAAAAACTCTGACAGGATAAGGTGTCGATCAGTCAATTCCTCTGGTGGATTATAGCTTAGCATTAACCACGAGTTAAGATCTGGCTGAGATAGCTATTTTGGCCTGTCTCTTGACCCCCATCTGAACTGGATTTCATTGGCTGCAGGCAACAAGTTTTTTTTTTTTCTTTTGTGTTGTTGTTGTTGTTGATCCAATGATTGGTTCTTTTAATCGAGAGAAGGCTACCCTCTGTCTACCTTGTTGTTGCTGGTAATTAAATGCACTTTGGACGAGCAAGTACAGTACACGAGAATTAAACATTGGGCAGTCAAGGTAGGCTGCAAAGTACAGAGTTGCAGTGTAGTTTTATCTCGGCAGAATGAATGACAGATTTGTAACTGATTTTTTTTTGGGTGTTCTTCAGATCAGCGTCAGATTTTGACCATGGTTTATTTTGTTTATACTGACATGTGTTGTATTAAAATGCATGCTCACTCTGCTCCAAGTAGGAGGTCTGTTTGGTTCCCTGGCGTTTTAGAATCTTGGTAGATCAAATCAAAGATTGTATTTAATTGTATGATGTTTAACTGTTTACATCTATTTTAACGTGTGGAAGTAGTGTAAAATTGGATTAATGGAAGCAATAGCGCACCATTATTGTACGTACTTCCATTCCTAAAATAAGTGATTGTTGTAGGAGAGAGGATAAATCATTAGGAGGGAAATGATTTAGGTAATAAAACAGCAAGCTAGCTAAAAATAGGCATTTGCTAGATTTTAGGTAAAATCTTTCCAAATCTCAGTCAGATACCCCCTGTTGTTGGATTTAATCCAACACCGTAAGATTGAGAGAGAGGGGGGAGGGGGGAGAGAGGAAATTAGACGAGAGCGACCTAACGGTAACACCATCTTCTCTAGTGATGTTGTGGCAACATGAATAATAATTGTCACACTATATTTAGAGTTTAAGTTTCGGGGTAGGGGTTGTGAAGATGATAGCGAAGAGAGGTTTCTCTATGCTTAGAGAGACATGCATAGTCAGCGGTGGACAGTGGCATTGCCACTAGAGTCACGGATTATAGGCCAATGGTGGGTATGGTTGGTAGCAGGGGTGACATGAACACGAGTGATCAGAAAGTGGATCTAGCAGTACAGGCCATCGAAGATGAGGAAGGATCGGCCACGCATGGGCTTTCCGTTGCCGGACTATAAACACTAGAAGAAGAGAAGGGGGACGAGGTTGGTGTGGTGGGCAGCTTCTAACGCCGACAAGGAAGATAGAGGTGGTGTGTGTGAGGAGAGGCAACACCAATGACGGTGGATGATTCGAAAAAATTACATTGGCGGCACTACCGGTATGTTAGGGGATAAAGTGTGGCTAGGGTTAGGTGGTGCATAGAATAGACATATATCGATACACTAGTAATTTAAGATTAGCAGATTTATTTAGTTGAACTATAATTAGTTCTAAATTATCCGTCGGTCATCTCGTAACTATTCTTGGTGCACATCCGAATCTTAAAAATATCCTGCCCGTTGAAATGTGAATGATCTTTTTTTTTTCAACCGCCTGAACAGTAAACGATCCACGAAAAAAAGGCAGGTAATGCAAGAAGAAGTACTGAAAGTATACTATACGTGAATAATCATGGCACTATAGCAGAGCCTGGTACAATTTATGGCGATGCTGAAATTCATAGTGGGTAGCTAGCGTTGTTAATTGTCCGTTGTCACACCATTTAATGTTAGTATATCTCAGAACTCTCAAGTACATTGATACGTGTGACTTTGGACATAAAGCACACTGATGAAGACAATTTAATAAATTGTGAAGGTATTTCATTCGTAAAGAATGAAACAGTTGGTCGGGCGTGAAACAATGGAAATTGCTACGAGTACGACTCAGACATCCGATTTACGTATGACTCAATCATCTAACAGCTACATTGTCACTTACTTTATCTTTTTTTGCCTAATCAATAGTTACAGTATTTTAGTCATAGTTAGGTATTACAATCGGGTCTTATCGTGTAACACAATATATACACACATCAAGCATTTTAAGATGATATCTACCAACTAGTACTAGTAGTAGCACGGTCACAGTACTATTCTGGCCGGATTCTTTCCACTGAGTTATCTAAACAGAAACCTTTTTTTTCACGTGCACGTTTTCTGAACTGCTAAACGGTTTGTTTTTTATAAAATTTTTATTAGAAAGTTATTTAAAAATTATATTAATCTATTTTTATTTTTATAATTATTAATTAATTAATTAATCATGCCTAATCTATTACTGTATTTTTCGTGCGGGTTAGTTAGCATACCGCTGAACATGGCCTCCTCTAGTTCGATAATTGGTAACGACACAGTATTGAAATCTAATTTAACTAAGTTTTCTATTAAAAATATGCAAAAATAAAATATTTTTATTAAAATATTTTAATCTATACATGTTGTCCTGTTATTTTCAAACAAAATGTTTTAAAAATTTTGATAGTTAAAAATTTTAAAAGTTTGACAGCGCTCTTGTCCAAAACAAACATAGATTATGAAACCGGAGAAAGCATATCTTTAGAACATGGGGAGTAATAATACGACATACAAAGAAAAAATATTATTAACTATTAATTACGGCATGATAAGTTAGAAACATTAAAACATAAGAATTATATATATTGTAGTGCTCTGCAGAAGAATTATGGATACTAACAAGGAGACAACAGCAGTAGGAAATTTTTCATAAGGTCTCGAAGTTATCAAGCCATCCCATAGAAATTCCACGGAATTTCATGGAGTTCGTCCATCCATTCCCCAAAGGAGCACACAAGGGAGTGTAATACATAGGAAAACTGTCACGAGGTCATGACTTATGAAGTTCGGATCAAGCCATTCTATAGGAGTTTCACATGACTAATAGGAATTCATACATTTGTATCCAAAAAGGATCACACGTGAAAATTTTCCCCGGTGTACGTGCCATGAGCTCATTACAGCTTCCACCAGAGTCGTTAGGATTGCTACATGATTATTCCATCATAGACTCGCTGGGTTCTTTTTCACATATTTTTCCTCGGCCTGTGCACACGTTTCTATACAGCAGTTCAACGTCTCATGTTTCGACTTTGTAACAGCCAATTCTATAATTTATGCAATTAAACAGATAATATAAAGACCAGAAATTTTTTTGATCTTTCATTTTCATATATAAGAAGAACAACATGTACGTGCCTTGTTTAGTTTGCAAAAACATCACATCAAGTTTTTAACATATATTTGAAGTATTAAACATAGTCTAATTATAAAACAAATTTCAGATTCCGCCTGGAAACCGCGAGACGAATCTTTTGAGTCTAATTAATACGTTATTAGCATATGTTGGTTACTGTAGCACTTATGGCTAATCACGTTTTAATTAGACTCAAAGGCTCAAAAGAACCGTCTCACGATTTCCCCCATAACTATATAATTAATTTTAATATTTACATATATTTAATATTTTATTTATATATTCAAAGATTTGATACGATGTTTTTCCTGTTTTTGAGGAAAGTTTTTAAAAACTAATCAGGGCGACAGCCACATTGACCCAGTTAGGCGGTAAGCATGGGCCACACAAGGAGGGGAGGGTCTTCCTCCTCCCGTGAACTGACCAACCTGCTCACTGGCTCCATTGCCAAAACTCCATGATTGCTTTGGCAGGACGCACGTACGTACGACCGATGGAGGGCCATGTCTCAACCAGCTAGTAGCTTGCAGCGGCCATGGCGGCGGCAGCAGGATGCACAGCACCTACAGTACAGCACAGCTGATGGGCATGCCATGGCTACCGGTATAATCATCGCCGGTCGTCTCCGCGTCTGCGTTAGTTAACTGCTACCTCCGTCATATAATAATATTATTTTTCGTTTTTCCGTGTCTAACGTTTGACCATTCGTCTTATTTAAAATTTTTTTATGATTAATATTTTCATTGTTACTAGATAATAAAATATAAATAATACTTTATACGTGACTAATTTTTTTAAGTTTTTTATAAAATTTTCAAATAAGACGAATAGTCAAACGTTGAACACGGAAAAACGAAAAATAAGGTTATTATGGGACTAAGGCAGTAACCAGTAACCACTCTGTGTTTGCTGCTACCAGCTTGACATTACTTACACTTTTGTGGTGAATATTCAAGGCAAGGAATTTTAAAGGAAAATTAGAGGAATTTATATAACTGTTTTTATCTGAAAATCCTGTAAAATTCATGTGTTCCGAAGAGACCCTCGTAACATATGGATCGGCACGTGTAACGGTGTGTAATAATAAATGTAATATTACGGTTTTCGTAAAATGTGATTTTACGGATTAAGGCTCAATTTTAGAACTGGACCTATATATGCAATGCCAAAGTGTGTGATGAACCTCTGGAGTTATTATTGAGCCCCCAGCGAAGTTCAGTTAACCCCACATATCTGAACTAGTAGCGATCCAGACTCTTTTACTCCTTACTGTACTGCTGGCTCAATTCAACATGAGAATCATCCGATTAGAACAAGAAACAAGGGATGCTTGGAATCAGTGGCGGATCCAACGGCCGGTGACCTCTAGCTGCCGTCCTGGCTCGTCAGCGATCATGTAAAAATTTTACTGCTATTATAGAGATTCATAACTACATCTTTCGTAGATAACTGCAACCTCCGTTTCACGACATGAGAATTTTATGTATTACCTATATTCATAATATATAGATACTAATAAATCTATACATATATACTAACAATGTATTACAATTAGACTGATCTATATAAAAATTTCTTGGCAAAATTTGCTACAGGGTATCGAAAAAACACGTAATTAGCGGTGGACACCATAAGATCATGAATTTATTGTAGGGCACTACAAAAGTGTGGTAATTAGCTACCGGGCACTGTGGCTAATATTTTATTATTTTTGAAGTCAAAAATTCTAAAAATAACGAAATTGCCCTCTGTTGCCAACCCGGTATGCACCCTCGTCGTCACTGGGTCACCACCGTCGTCACCTGCTCACTCACCCAGTAGACTAGGGTTCGGGTGTAGTGCGGTGCCGAGACCAATCGGGTCTGCTTTGACTGGACCCGACATAACGGGTTGGCGATAGAGGACAATCACGTCATTTTTAGAATTTTTTACTCTAAAAATAATAAAAAATTAGCCAGAGTGCCCTATAGCTAATTACCACTTTTTTGTGGTGTCCTACAGCAAATTCGTGATCTTACGGTATCCACCGGCTAATTACGTGTTTTTTCGATGCGCTGTAGCAAATTTTGCCAAATTTCTTAGGTCCACATCTGCTTGGAATCTACCACTGGAGTGAGCCCTTTACATGGCAGAAGTACATACATACCACTGAACTGATCTTTTACTTACATGGCAGAGAACTACAGACCGACAATAGACGGTTCAATTCACATGAAGCTAAGCTGGGGGATAAAAATAAATTTGCTGTGTGTGTATCTCTGCTGCAATATTAGCTTATCCACAGGACCAAGGAGGAAGGACCAGCAGCTCAGCTTTCCCATACCTAACAAGATTGCCTAACTGTGCATGCAAGGACACTAGTATTTCTTACCTCACATCTCTCAACTCACCTCACTCTCTGTCTGTCACAGGCTCAAGCTCACACTTGCATGTAGTACATTTGTAGCCTTCTCTTGCCAGCAAGAGAAGAAGGCTAGCTCGAGAGTGCCTCCTCGTCTCGCAGCTCATATGCGCTAGCAAGTGCCAAGAAACACAGCTCGGGCGCCGGCGGTCGCGATGCCGGCGGCGACAGGGACGGCGACGGCAATGGCGGTGCCGCCGCACTCCTCCATCTGCTCGCTCATCGCCTTCCTGCACCACCACATCCGCGCGCTCCTCGCCGACCGGGACGCGCTGCTCGCCGCGCGCGCCCGGTGCATGGGGCTGCTCGACGGCCCGCCGGGCGGCGCCGGCGCGTCGCGCGGCGAAGACGGCGGCGACGGCGAGGACGACGTCCTCGCGGCGCTCCGGCACGCCGCGGACACGCTGACCGGCGCCGGCGGCGAAGCGGACGGCCTCGACGGGGCGGAGGCGGCGCTGCAGGGGCCGGCGCTGCTGCCGGAGGACGGCGAGACGGGCGGCGTGGACAACCGTCGCGTCGCGGCGTGCGCCTACTTCTACCTCGCCCTGGTGCGCGCAGCGCAGGGGGACGCGTGGCAGATGGCCATGCACTTCCTCCAGGCCGTCGTCGTGTCCCCCGGCGCGGTGGCCGGCGCCGGCGCCGGCGGCCTCGCGCCCCGCGCGCTCTGGGACGGGCTGTTCGACGAGGCCGTGCTGGCGCGCGCCGGCGGCGGCGGCGCGAGCGAGGAGGACGCCGCGCGGCGGGCGGCGAGGCGGTACAAGGACTGGCTCATGTACTACAAGGTGGTCGCAGGCGCCCCGGCGAGCGGCAGCGGCGGCGGGTGAGTGAGTTCGTCGGAAGCGAGGGAAACTTTGATTCACCGTGACAGTTATAACGGTACCTGGCATACGTATACGGTATACTATACGGGCGTACACCTAGCCAGTGCACGTATATACAGACTGTGACAGTATAAGCATACGTATATCTTTGGACACTGAATCCTATGCTACTCACGAGACTGAAAAAATGGAAAAGGGAAAACTTTTTTGTGACAGAAGTGGATGTTGCCATTTTAAAAAAAATTTTCTTGGAAAAAGGTTTTGGTATTGGGATTTTGAATGCTTTTTGCCCAAATGTCCCTTTCAACTTTCTGTCCTACTTTTACTGGCTACCTTCTCTTCTCTGTGGTTTTTGCATTTTTGCAATTTTTTGAATGAAAAATGAGAATTGTGAAATCTTTTATGGTGTGGTAAGTTGCATACCTCCATGCAGTTCCAGGATTGCAAGCCATGGGTACAACTCTAAATTGAATTCTTGCAAAATATAAGATTAGCCTCATTTTTCTCTTTGAGTGAATTTGATGTAGGTCACCATCTTGTGATTTGTGAAAGGGATGCTTCAGCTTCTTTCTTTCATTCCCTTTGCCTGAGCTTTTTCTTTCCTTGTAGAACCCACCGGAGCACATTTCTGCACGTCATGGGCGCAAATCTGCACCTTCTTACTTTCTACCATTTTCTCTGTGATGTGGCAAAAAGAGGGAAATCCGCATTCTATCTTTTCCAAAAGGGATTCAAAAAGGAGTTGAAACACCCTTTTTTGCCAAATGCCATCTTCAAATTTCTGACGAATTCTTGAAGCAAAGCAGGGGGCAAAGATTCTCCACTAGCAGCTTGAGACAAGCATGTGCACTAAACCATCCTGACCCACAGCTGCATGCCTGCAAAATTTAACACCACCTAGAGAGACCATCTTGAGTGCTACAGCTCTATATAGTTCAATAACCAGTAGATGAGTTGATGATAGCTTCAGTGTAGTTGTTTCATTAGTGCTTGCTAGTTGTTGCTACTATCTGTAGGTATAGAAATAGAAGTGCACATTGTTCCATTGTCTGAAGATATATACATCCATCCATGAACAGGTGCATTCAGTTTGGAAGGTCTGTGAGCTCTGCCATTCCGAAATGGCCGGATTTTTCAGAGGTAAGAGTCATGTTTTCTGCATATGTAATGCCATGAATAGGAGAGGATTTCAGAAGTTACCTGCATTTGAGAGCTCAAGTGAATTCTGACATTTGCGCAGGGTGGGACAATCCACTCTGGTGATCATGAAGGAGAGTGCAGAGCCTCCAACTCCAACTGTGGCGATCATGATGGCTTCGCTGAGCTGAAGGATTTTCTCAACTGTGATGATCAAGAGCTTCAAGAAGATACCAAAGGGAGCTCTGACAGCAGGTGCCTACACGAAATGCTTGAGGAGTACCAGTCGGATTCACCTGTTTCCTTCTACTCACACCTTGATTCTAGTGAAGAGAGCGACAATGAGGTAATACATGGTCAATTTCTAACACAAATTGTCAAAATACAATTAGAAAGCCTAAGAAAGCCTCAAGACTATATAGGAAAACCAAACCTCTTCTTTTTTATTTTGTTGTTGGCAAATTTAACTGAAATCCTCACCTAAAAGTTTACAAATAGAGACTATGAAGTTTGTAACAATAGTGTGTGTGTGGGTGGGTGGGGGGGGGGGGGTGACATACCTCTAATTGCAAAATTAGTATAAGCTGGAACAGCCTTTGAGTTTTTATGGCATTTTAATTCTTCTGTCGCAGGAAGTTTCACATGACAAAGGGAGGTCAGCAAAGGTTATGCCTATCGACACAGATTTCTTGTCAACTAAATTCCATGGAAGGTACTATATCCAACATCATTCGATCTACTGTTTCCCATATTGTCCTAACTTTTTTTTGTATATTTGTTAGATCAATTCAGAATAAGAATCTGACATGGTGCACCTCTCCTGAAAATGCAATGATCTACACTCCTGAATCTCCACTCTACCAAGTTGATGACTATGAGATGAAACCAAACAATGTAAAATCAAGCAGATCGCAGGGCTCACTCAATAGTCTATCAAATTCAGTCCTAAATATAAATAAAGTGGACTCATACTCAACATCCAACTATTTCAACAAGGAGGGCATGTTTCCACAATGCACGCCAAAGCATGATCTCAGATGCTTCAGCCACTTCTCAACAAAATTTATGAAGAGAAGTGCTCTATCTGACATAGTCTCCCGAGGGAGCATGAGCAGGAAATTCAAGGCTTTCTCACAGAGTGACGAGTGGAGCGATGTCAGCTCACGCTGGGGGAAGGAAAGCCAGGTAGATTTTCTTGAGAGGTTTGAGAAGGCGGTATCGAAATTATTGGTTTCAGATGAGCTAGAAAGCTACCTGGATGCAGGTTCGGAAGTTACAACCATATGGCACTTGCTGAATAATTCTTCTGACGTGAGACACAAGTCATCAGCACGGCAAGAAATCCTTGACCAACTTCTTGACAGCATTTCCACATCTAACAAGGACAAGGTGATCAGGGCATCAGTCTATGTTCTCCTGCTTATGATATCCGAAGATAGGAATGTAATGAGAGGCATCAAGAGGAAGGAGTTCCATTTATCCAATCTAGCCAGCGCATTGAAGAGAGGTGTGCAGGAGGCAGCCATTTTGATATACTTGTTGGATCCTTCACCTTTACAGATCAAGAACTTAGATCTGTTACCTTCACTTCTACATGTTGCCTGTAATTCAGACACCAAAAAATGGCCTGCATTGCTTCCACTGACGCCAACATCGGCATCAATAGCTCTCATTGAGATCTTGGTGACAGCATTCGACTATGTGACAAACAATGTCCACTTAGGTGCCATCAGCTGTCCTCATATTTTATCTAAGCTTGTTGATGTTGCAAAGAATAACAACCTGGAGGAAGGTGTGGCGCTGGCAGCTATTCTCGTCAGGTGCGTAAGGCTTAATGGGAACTGCAAGAAGTTCTTATCACAGGCTACTCCAGTGGAGCCATTCCTTCACCTTGTTAGACGAAAAGAACACCGTGCCAAGTGTGCCGCACTTGAATATTTCCATGAGATTCTTCAAATCCCTCGGTATGATCCATACTTGAAAAGGTCCATTCTTTTAAATCATTGCCTAAATATCTTGTTGAATTGAATCAATCTTCAGGTCTGCAGCGAACTCCCTGTTGCAAGAAATAAAGCAGCTAGGAGGCATTTCTATCATGCATACATTGATGGCCTGTCTCCATCAAACTGAACGTGAACACAGGGTTTTAGCAGCTAATCTTCTTCTCCAATTGGATATGCTGGTATTTCTACTGTCCCTGATACTGAAGAATTATTTTTCCAGCTTCGCAAGTACAACCAAATTATCTGCAGCTCATTAGGACAACTTTAAGTATCACCTCAAATAAAATGAAAACACTGGTTATTAACCGTTCCTATGAAGATATACAAGTAACAGTTGAGCAAACATAGCATTGCAATGATCTCACATTATCCAAAAAATTATCTGCTTTTGTAGGACAAACCAGATTGTAAAAGTGTGTTCAGGGACGAAGCAATGGAAGTCCTGTTGGATTCATTATCATCCCAAGAAAACTGCAGTGTGCAGGCATTAGCAGCATCTTTCCTTTCTAATCTAGGAGGGACTTATTCCTGGTCAGGGGAATCATATACTGCTGCATGGCTCGCAAAGAAAGCAGGACTAACATCAACAGCCCACAGAAATATGATCAGAAATATTGACTGGGTTGATCCTTGCCTGCAGGTGAAATATGAATCAATATCTCATTTGGACAAGATAAGTGATATTAGCTTAACAGTAGTTAAATATGATGCAGGACACAGAAATAGGTCCATGGAGCAGTAAATCTGCACGAACAATTATGAGAATAGGAGTACCAGTTCTTCGTGCTTTGGCCAAAGGAATGCAAAGCAAGGTGAAGGGAACCTCACATGATTGCCTTGTATGTGCTGCATGGCTTGGAAGCGAGCTGGCTGCTCTTGGTGAAAATGACATGAGATATTCTGCTTGTGAGATCTTGTTACATGATATAGCCAGCCACTTGCACCCAGGGTTTGAGCTTGATGAACGGGTTCTAGCATGCATGTGTCTCTATACTTACACCTCTGGAAAAGGTAAGGAAGATTTCATTACTGCCAAGTTATAGCCATCGAGTTCAGTGGTTTGGTTGAGTACTGACCAACTAAAACCATGAATATTTTAGAATGTTAAATCAATTTCTCAAAACGTTAACAAAAGGATGATCATAGCATTTTTTATTAAAAAAAAATGATTTTTCGTACCTACAGGGAAGCAAAAGTTGATGGGTTTGTCAGAGGGTTCCCGAGAATCTCTAAGGAGGCTGTCATCATTCACATGGATGGCTGAAGAGTTACTTCAAGTTACAGATTATTATCTTCCCAGCAAGCCAGTGAGTAGTGTTAAAATTTAACTCCTTTCTGCCTACCTTTTCTCTTCCTTTCTGAATACTACCTACGTTTCATATTCTAAGACTTTCTAGCCTTACATAAATTCATCTATTGATGAATATATATAATTTGTATATATGTCTAGATTCATTGGCATCCATACAAATTTAGGTAATGCTTGAAAGTCTTACGTCGTGAAACGGAGGGAGTAGAAAATAATGTGAAATGTTCAACATTCATGCTCTCCCTTAATCACAATGAATATATTCTAAACTTAGTTAAGTAATAGAGACAAACACATAAAAGTAGATCATTTCATTTACTGCCCTTCAAAAGGTGTTTAGTAGTTTGACAAACCTAGCTAGTCTGCCAATCTTGTGTGGAGTGAGGCTTGCAGTAGGAGAGTTTTTGTCTCTTACCTTGTATCTTTTTATGTTCTGTTTTTCTTCTCCTTAATGAAATGAAACGCAATTCTCTTGTGTTTTTGAGAAAAAAGATTATAATTATCAGATGCTCAAGGTCCTTGTTTTTGGAAAACCATTTTACATGAAATCTAATTATCTGTAGTTGTCAGTGCAGCGTGTATCATGTGTGCACACACAGATACTGGAAATCGGTCAACCTGGCAATGGAGCAGCAACTGCTATAATATTCTTTGGAGGGCAGCTCTTTGTTGGCTATTCTAGTGGCACCATCAGGGTAATGATATAGAGTTTCTAATCACTCATAAATCCACAGCATAATCACACATGTTTTAAGATAACAAATATTTAGTTGAGAAGTAATATGGAAAAAGGGTGTACTTCTTCAGTTCATGCAGATGTACTTGCATAACTACAGTTACTGACACTCAAGTGATCCTCTACAGGCATGGGATATAAAAGGCCAAAGAGCAGTAGTTATAAGAGAGGTTACAGAGCACAAGAAAGCAGTTACATGTTTCGCACTATCAGAAACTGGGGACAATCTCTTGAGCGGGTCAGCTGACAAGTCTATTAGGGTAAGAAATGCAAACACCAGTTTTCAGCAGCAATTTAATTGTAATAAATTACTAGCTAATAATAGGCTCTTTGCAGGTATGGAAAATGGCACAACGCAAGCTCGAATGTGTAGAGGTGATTCAAATAAGAGAAGCAGTGCAGAAATTTGAAAATTACAATGACAAAATCATTATACTTACACCGAACAACGTTCTTAAGGTAGTTAATTGCGTCATATGCTATTGGTGATTGCCCAGCATCTGAAGTATATAATGTTTGTAATTTCACCTCCACAGTTCTCTTCCTCATCAAGAAGCACCCAAGCATTTTACAAGAGCAAGCATGTCAAATCTCTAGCTGTAGCTCATGGCAAAGCTTATCTTGGTTGCACAGACTTGAGTATACAGGTTAGTATTGTCATTATGATAGCTGTAGCAGCACAATATCTAGGAACATGCTATCTGAAACATAAAAATTCCACAGGAATTAGACATAACAGTGGGGTCAAAGATTGAGGTAAGAGCACCAACAAGAAGCTGGAGAATTAGGAAACAACCCATTAGCTCTATCTCGATATATAAAGATTGGATGTATTGTGCTGGTACTCAAGTGGAGGGATCCACCATAAAGGTAATTATGAAAGTTGCACCTCTGAAAGAAATAGCTAACAATATATGAGTAAAACACTATAATATTGGTAAAACAGGACTGGAAGAAGCGATGTAAACCTACAATGACGATGGCAATATCAAAGGGAACAAATGTAGAGGCAATGGCAGTGGTGGAAGACTTTATCTACCTGAACTGCGACAAAAGTCCTAGTATCATTCAGGTCATCTAAATTTATTTTGTAATTTTGTTCATTCCTATCTATAAGCAACTGATGATATTAAAGGAACCACCTTTGCCTAGTGGTTACATAGTTGTAAAATTACAAAAGTTGCCAAATTGAAAATGATTTTTCTTCTGTATTGCTAACAGATATGGTTGAGAGGGAATCAGCAGAAAGTAGGGAGGCTATCTGCAGGGAGCAAGATCACAAGCATCTTCACCGCAAATGACATTGTCTTCTGCGGAACTGAAACCGGGTTAATCAAGGTCAGTACCACGCCATTAATCTTGGCCAGAGCCATTTATGTCTATCAACCTTTAACACCATAAATATAAAACCTCCTTATCGCAATTACAGGCATGGATCCCTTTCTGAAAAAAACCCACAGGAGAATAGACCAGAAAGAGGCTCAATTATGTAAATGGCTAAACGCAAAATGAGAGTATGTATGTACAGCAGAAGAACAAATAACAGGTAAAAAGAAAAAGAAAGACATACCCTTGTACAAGAAAGGCGGTCGCCCCCCTCTGGAGGAGAAATCAGCGTGCATAAACTCCCATGATCACCAATTTCTACAGAGCAATGACTAGCATTACTAGCAGCAGCAGCAGAGGCTCCGCAATGTAAATATAGATATAGATAGATCGTGTCGTGTGCTTTCCTTTTTCTCTTTGAAATGACAGTGAATGCGTATGTTAACACCTGAGTAAACTGACATTGCCTCCCCCTATAGAAATATAAGAACTGCCAATCTGCCATAAACTCGCGTCTGACGTCGATCCTATGATCCCATCCTGCGATGAAGAAGACGGCCTATAGCCGTCAGAAAGAGAAACAGAGTGGTGGTTCATGGACAGCACGTACAGAAACGAAGCAGCGGAGAAGGCCATTGCGGCATTTGGTCGAACACCTTGTGGGCGAGCGGGCGAGCACTACCTTGAGAAACAATGCTCTTTCTATCACCTCTTTCCCACACATTCTTCCGATTGAAATGAAATCGAGCGGCCGGGAAGGGATGAACCGGAGGGAACCGGGAATCCTAGAGAAAAACCGCGGGAAACAAACCTCGAAAGAAAAGGAGTTGCGTGGAGGGGAAACCGCAAGATTACGGGAGGGAGTGGGGGCGCCGCGCCAAGAGTCCCAATTGCCAAGATTGGCGGTGATCCGTCCCAGCAACGATCACATTCCGTAGGCTGCAGATTCTTTCTCTCCTCCCCTCCAATTTTATGTATACGTGCGTTTCGTAAAAATGTTAAATGATATGTTTATTTTTGAAAAACATTATATATTACTATCTCTGTTTTATAACGTAGGATGTTTGATTTTTTTTTGCAACGTTTGATCATTGTCTTATTAAAAAATTTAGTACATATATAAAAAAATGATTGGTCATGCTTAAAGTTTATTTGATAAGTCACAAACAAAATAAATGAAATTTTTATAATTTTTTAATAAGAAAAATGGTAAAATATTGCAAATAAAAAAATTCAAACATAGTTAATTATTACGTAATAATATTTTTATCTTTCATTTTTTTAATAAGCTAGAAAGGGATGCAGCCCTAGCACTAACTAGAATGATTTATCCGATTAAAAGCTGCTGGGCCGGCCCAATACGTGTTTACCATTTCTCCGGTGACTCATCGGTTCCGTAGCGGCCACGAACTCACTCGCGTGTGCAAATGGTAAATACGTGCGATTTATTATGTTTCGTAGCGGGCGCGTGACGTCTCCTGCTCCGCTCCTTGTATAAAAGGTGGCCACCAAGTTTCCTTCTCATTTCATCACCATATCGCCACGCACCAATCAATCTTAATTTGCGAGAGAGGCCGAGATGCAGATCTTCGTGAAGACGCTGACGGGGAAGTCGGTCACTCTCGAGGTCGAGAGCAGCGACGCCATCAACAACGTCAAGGCCAAGATCCACGACAAGGAAGGTGTATATATATATATATTTATATCTGCACGCACACCATGCATCTTGTTGCTGCATGCACTGAACAGTAGTGATCTATTAGCTCAGCTTCACTGCCAGCACCGGTGGTAGCTGCTCATCTGAATAATTATAATACTAATGAAGGTGATCATTAACCGCCGGCCGGCCACCAATTTGTACTTGGTAGGTATCCCGCCGGAGCAGCAGCGTCTCATCTTCGCCGGGAAGCAGCTGGAGCAGGACGGGCGCAGGCTCGGCGAGTACGGCATCCAGAAGGAGTCGACGGTGCAGCTGGTGCTCCGGCTCCGCGGCGGCACGAGGGGCGGCTACATCATCCAGGAGCCCAGCCTGCTGGCCCTCGCGCTCAAGTACAACGAGAAGAAGATGGTCTGCCGCAAGTACGCACGAATGCATTCATGGCCGGCCTGATCTTAGCTACTGCATCACTTAGTTCTTCGCTCTCTCACGCTGCATCCGACGTGTGTGCATTAAGCTTATTTCTTTTGCCGGCGTTTTTCTGCTGCAGGTGCTACGCACGCCTTCCCGACAGGGCTACCCACTGCCGCAAGAAGAAGTGTGGCCACAGCAACCAGGTGAGCCTCATCGCCATTAGCTCATAGCTCCCGTACGTTTTTTGGATATGCTGATGCTTATAAACTAAAATTTAAATTTGGAGCTAATTTAAGTTTTCTTCATCGTAGTTTGTTTCCGGGTATTTTCTTCATCGTAGTTTGTTTACCCTCGTATTATTTTTAGCTGTCAGTAAGTTTAATTTCAGTGGACAATGATGCCAATAGTGTTTTACCGAATGCTAACTCAATTAAGTTCTCTGCTTTTGAATTTATGTTATTTGTAGTGCAACTTCTTTTTTTACTTTAATATTACTACACGTCTATCTAAACTAAATCTGATGTTTTCTATTTCATCAAATTTATCAGGTAAGACCAAAGAAGAGATTCGTATCCAAGCACACCATCTGAGTCGTTCAAAACGTTGTCATGCAACAGTTCAATCAAAGTCTTCATATTACGGATTTATATTTTGTGTTACCATGTTATTATTAGTTAATAAACGTTCCACTTGGCATCTATTGCCGTTTCTGCATGGCGGAGAATAATTAATGAGAGTTTGCTTCAATGTTTGTGGATGTTGACATTTTTTTATTAATTGAGTTTTTTTTTGTCCTCTCCAATAAATAAAATGTTAATGAGATTTTGCTTTAATGTTTCTGGATGCTGTTGTTGGTTTGATTTCTGGCCATCAAGCCATAATAAAAACGACGATTCATACCCTTCACTATTATTTTTGTTGCCGTTCATAATTATTTTAGACAATTAGACCTAAAATTCTCTGTTGAGAAACTTCATTGAAAATGCATACATAATTAATTTCTAGTGTTATTCACAAATCACCAGACAGTTTTATGTCCAGGAAAAGATAATTATTAATCTTATTATTGATGTTCAAGTGAGGAAAAGAAATATGGGGCATCCAGTAATATGAACATGTGTAGAGGATTATTTATCAATTCGAAAGCATTACTCTCGCACAGAATGGCATATATGGGCCGGCCCAACAGCGAGAAAGCCCATGCATCTCCATGGGCCACGTGTCAATCCTGCAGTTTTTCCTTTCCCGATGTACCGGCTGCCTTTCCTCGTTTTTCTTTTTTTTTTCTTTTCGCAATTTTTTGGTTTCGTACCGGCTGCGTTGCCTCCTCTCCTCCTCCGTATACTCCCTCATTGACTTTTGAATAACATTCATTTTATTCAAAAAAGTATATAATTATTTATTATTCTGTTATGATTTGATTTATTACTAAAGTAACTTTTAAGTATAATTTATAAATTTACATATTTATAAAAAAAATAAGACGAATGGTAAAAACATATATTGAAAAGTTGACGGGGTCAATTAGAAAAAAATCAAAGGAAGTATATATATTAGAGTGGAATGCAACACGCACTATTCTGCTATGTGAATATATTGTTGTAAAAAAAAATTAGCATTCATTCTGCTCCATGAATCTGCAATCTTGGGGTAACCAGAAATTGTTGTATTCTTCTACATTGCTCTACGTGGTGGACATATGAAATTACACCTTTAGGAATTGTGTTATGAGAGATGAGAGAAAATGACTTTAGATTGAATCTGCAGTCAAGATGAATTGCTAGATAAATCCTCCTAGGACATCAAACATTTAATTGATCAATTATCACACATTAATTGAAAAAAAATCAAGCACCAACCATTTTTCTATTAGTATTTTGGATAAAAATAATAAATAAATGTATAATTGCTTCCAAAACATGTCAACATCAAAGTGAACGGTTCAAGTAAAACATATTATTTTCCAAAAAATAAAAATAAAAAATAGTTACACATAAAGTGTTATTTATGTTTTATTATGTTAACAACAACAAAAAAAAATACTAACGTACTTCTTTTCTAAATAAAACGGACCATCATCAAGCGTGAAACATAAACAACGGAAGCATTCCCTCCTTGTGTGAGACAGACAGTAATTTGGAAAGGTTGATGGTAAAAATCAAGAAATAATATATTCATAAGGGCAATCTTAATGAGAGTTTCATGGACAATAAATAGGTTATATTTTTGATGACGTAGCAAAATATTAATGAAGAGAGAGGTGAAATGAGTTTCATGGGGATGAAACCTTTTATACACTGTTGCCTAGACAACTTGTGTCTTGCATGTAACCTAGAAAACAACAATAGATGAAACTATACATCTAAGAGAGAGGAATATTGCATCCTAGTTTTAAACTTTTTAGTTGTCACTCTAGATAATCGTGTCCATAAAACTTGTATTGAGGATAACCTATCAACACGTGCACTCTCCCACTGGCAGCACATGCATGCTAGTAGTAGCTAGGAGTACCAGGCAGGGATCTTGGGAGTGCCGGCAATAATGCCGTTGCTGCAATGTTGCTCCATGGGCTCCTGCTCGCCTCGTCGACCTCCGCCGGCGACGTACGTAAGAACCGAACGTGTGTTCGTCGCACATGCCACATGGACGCTGTCCGTCGTATGTCGCAGCGTTGGTTCCTCGGATTAAAATTCGAGCCAGCGGGATGGAATAATAGTCAAGACGCTGATGTGCGTGTTTTCCTTCCCACATGGAGCAACAACATGCTCCACCATCTCTCCATTTTATAAAAGTAGGATTGTTTTATTTAACTTTATATAAATGATAATGTATCTCTATATATATCTAAATAAGATTAGAAAATCTTAATATAAAATAGAGGGAGTAGCTTTCTTGTGTTCATATTGCTGCGATTTGTTATTGTTATTTCTTCTTCATTTTTTCCTTCTATTCCTACGACCTCTACTTTTTGTTTTGTTTTTTTACTCTCTTTTCTATATTGTAATGCTTTTTAATCATGAATAGATTTATAGCATACTAATGAATTAGGACATATATAAAATATATACCGATCTATAGATAAATTTAAGCCAACAAAGTTAATAAATCTTACCACGTGAAATGTAGGAAATTCCACTTTAAAATTTCGAAACCGTTAGCACTTGGCAGCCAACCATTCAGACATAGAGTATAAGGCAAAAACATACGTTACTGCTTGTTTGAACGTATGAATACACAAAAATTCACTTAATTATATCCGACATAAATATATAATGTACTGGTCAAAACTTTGAGAACTTTAAGCGTCAATTTTGTAATTTCATAAACCTATTTTGATATAATTGTGATCAAGATCACACCTCAAAGAGGCCGCAAAACAATAAAACATGCATCAAAGTATTTTTGACCAACTCGTGGAGTATGTCTGCCACATATTTGTATTCACAGCAAAATCAAACCATTGCGTCCTGATTCATGCACACACCGACACAGTCTGTAGCTAGTCAGAGTTGAAAAAAAAAATCTTAAGTCGTAGCCATCGATCACCCGTTAATTGACAACTTGTCAACTGGGGCAATAATCTTCATGTCCAGACAAACAAGAGGAGCTGGCAGAAAAAAAATGATATGAACATGGTCAAGAATTCTGATGTGGAGAAGAAAAAGCCTTCCAAGTAACTTCCTAGCTTCCTGATTGCAGCAGCTATATGTAACGGTTTCCACACGTAGCTTTCCACTGTACTTCTCCATGTTGGGCACATCCTGTCAGAGGCTAACTCTTGGGGATCTTCCTCCCATGCTGCCGGGCACACTAGGACCAAATAAAATGCAGGCACTCTGCCCCAGAATAAGTGGATCCTAGAATTAGTATCTCAAGAGAAAAAAAGAGACTAACAAAGATTAAAATGTGTATTACTCCCGTGTCGTAAAATGTAAGAAATTTTAGAGATAGATATAGATAAACATGTGTCTAAATTCGTTTTGAGAATCTCTTGTACTAACTCCGGTCATTAATATATGACACCTTAGACATGCAAATCGTGATGGGAGATACTAACTCCGGTCATTAATATATGACACCTTAGACATGCAAATCGTGATGGGAGAGATTATTTAATAACAGATGTAATATTAATAATATAATATTTAGTTTTATATAAATTCATTCATGAACAATGAATATTAAATATTTATGGAGTAATAGAAAATCAGCTGGCCCAACCGCTTGCAAATGTACATTTTTTACGGACGGCCCGTGCCATCCACCGTCTGTAAAAGTTAATTTTTATAGGTGGTGGATATAGAGCACTGCTTATAATAATATTTTTCTGTCAAGAAATCCGAAAAATCCCAACATTCAAAACAATCACCTAATCGTCATGTCCCAATATCGCTGTCGGTCCTTACTGTCGCCATTGACGCCGTCTTCACCACCTCTATTGGATTTGTCCTCCCAGTGACCGCCGCATACAGATTTAGCCAATATTATTGTCGCCACCTCCGTTGGACCCTGCAGCGGCGGCGGTCGCCGCTGTCGTCATCGCCACATCCATCGGATCTGGCCGTGGGGTTAGGCCTCCCCACGGCCAGATCCAACTGCCATTGCTGCCTCCGTGGGACCCCATATGTCATCGTCGTTGCCACCATCACCAGATTCTGCCGCCTCCGCCGCTGTGCCAAGCTACTGCATATTGCTTGTCACCATTGTTGTTTCCGCCTTTGATGTATCCCCACACCGTCTCTACCGTTGCCGCCTAGCTGTCATGCGCCACTGATGAGAGAGAGTGCATGGAGAGGTGAGAGAGAGTGGACTGGAGGGAATGGTGATGTGATCTTATCTCTTCCTTATATGTGGTAAACATATCACTTTATGCCCCGTCTAAAAACAATCATTTTTGTAGGTGGTCCATAAGGAGGGTTGCATGAAAATATACACCTGTTTTTGTAGGTGGGCCTACTTATGGACTGCCTACAATCAACATATAATCTAAGTATCTAACCGTCATTCCGATCATTTTTTTAGGTAGTCGCCGGTATACCCGCCGATAATTTTTATGTATAATTGTCTACAAAAATCATTTTTAACGTAGCGATTCGTATGTGTGTTTTATCAAAACACACATATATCCATGGATTACGACAGGATTTTTCGAGTAGATGCGCACAAGTACCTTAGCTAATAATGGTCCATGCATCACAATCCTATGATGAGAGTAGAAAGGGCCGGGCTGGAGGGGTGTGACCTGAGGCCAAGTGGGATGGCATGGTAAGCGGTCTACCAACCGCGTTGATGACATGCCAACGAAAGAAAAAAGGTATATTTACGAAAAAAAATAATTTATGAATAAAACTTGTATATATATATATGTGTTCTTGGTGATTTAAAAGTAAGGATTAAAAAATAATCTATAATAGAAAAAATCAAAACAAGTTTAAATTTATTGTTAAAAATCCAAATTTCATAGGCATAAACGCAAGATGAGGCTACCAGTAGCTACCCGTTGAGAATCAAGCTCTAAAATAAAAAGATTTTATTGATGGCCCCTCTTCAAATTCTAAACGAATCATTCAAAATTAAAAAAAGTGAATGAATCCGTGTTTTTGCGAATGGAAAATAATTTATGAGTAAAACTTTTATATATGTCCTTTGTGATCCAAAAGAATTAACCATGATAAAAAAACATAAAACTTGTTTTTAAAATATACGTAGTATCTTTTAAACAGTTACGAGAACCATGGTACAAAAGAGACTATTAAGAGAGACCATGCATGGGATGGGATGGAATCGAAAAGCATATATGAATCCTCTTTGTCGCAGGCAAGCGGGCAGACATGCATCTGGATCGATCGGTAGCAACAACCTCCTCCCAACTCCCACCACATGCTACGTTGCTGCTTTATTTAATCTTTTTTATTTTATACCGTTCACATATATATATATATATATATATAAAAAACAAATTATCTTACTTAAAAAACTATATATGTATTAATAATTTTATTATGATTTGATTTATTATTAAAGGAACCATAAATTAATTTATAATTATATATATATGAGTAATTTTACAGTCTAACGAAAAATAACAAAAAATATCTCGAGGTATCGGTACCTCACGGTACTAAATCGTTTCTGATCACTGGATCTAACAGCGCACATACTAATCAGCTTAGATCCAATGATGAGAAATAATTTGATACATGTATTTTTTGTTAGATCGGAGCAAATCTCTGTATGTATATATTAATAAAAAGTTATAAATAAGAAGAAGGATCAAAATAGATTAAAAAAAAAAAGCAGAAACCGAGGGAGTAGTAGCTACGAGCGTCTTGCTGCTGCTGTACATGTGCCGCCAATAAAGACGTGGTTGCTGCTGCGCCATGAGCTGCTGCCACGATCGTCGTTGCTAGTCATGGCGCCCACGTCGCTCGTCGACGACGCCGGTGATAATTAACGAACTGCAATTGTGTGCTGCTCCTGCTAGCTGTGTGTATCCTGCATATATATGCATGCATGGCACATGGCAGATCGACAGCATGCTCCTTACCATGGCACAAGCATGTATCGATATGCATGAGGGGGAGGTTAATTTCCTCTTCTGTTTAAGTTGCTGTGAAATGGAAGTTGCTGATCTCTGTTCTTTAATTTTCTCTTCATTTCCTTCGTATGCAATAGGCCATTTAATTTACTCTATATTACCATATGTGGGTTACTTCATATTATTTATGGGTGAATTAGACCCGGCCTTTGCATACGAGGTCATCAACCGATGGCGATAATAAAACAAAAGGAGAAAAATGGTTATGTTATTTAGTTGGCATTACTTTTCAGGTCGCATGGTTCCTCTGGACCGCGCTGCTTGTTTACTTAACAAAGCATACGTTAGAATTATTAATTGGACTAAGGCCCATGTGTAGAATAATTTTTAGAAAAATCACAAAAACCCACCTCATGAAAGCATGCACGAGAACATTTAGTACCACCTTGCTAGTTCTATGAGAGTGAGACCTCCTTAAATAGGAGAGTGATCTCTAGGCTCTTGAGCAAGAAGGAAATAGAGCAACACGCGCTCGCTCGCCAGAAAAAATTTACCAACTAAATTGAACACTTCCTCTTTCGTTTCACCCAAGTGTTCAGCTCACATAAACCACCTTTTACAAAGGCTTTGCAATTGTGATCAGTTTTTGGAAACTTATCGTATCGGATTCTTTCTTACGCGAGATAGCATAGAATCCGGATAGGTTACGTGCGGCATATCCGGTTCGGTTACGACGTGGTAGGCGTGCTGATCACACGTCCTATAAATACCGGACCGCTGCTGTCACACCCGGAGTTTCGTCCTCACACGTCCTATAAATACCGGACCGCTGCTGTCACACCCGGAGTTTCGTCCTAAGCCTAAAATCGTAAAAAGAAATCCGTAAACAACAATTGGCTTAATTAACTCAGGAAGAATCCCTCTAAAAGAAATTAATTCAATTAAATCGAGGCTCGCAAATCGACTAACTGGATTTAAATTTAAATTGCAGAAGTATAAAATTTGGCAAAACAAATTAATTTAAAACTCGGCAAAAGTGGGGTTTTACTTTTTCCCTCCTTTTTCCTTTCTTTTTCCCTTCCTTCTCAAATTGGGCCGAAGTCCAATTTTCCTCCCTCCCTTTTCTTTTTCCTTTTTCTTTTTCTTTTTCTCCTTTCCGGGCCGGCCCAGCCGAGCCGGCCTACTTCCTCTCGGCCGGCCCAGCCGACCGGCTCCGGCCTCCCCTCTCCGCGCGCGCCCCGCCTGGGCCGCCGCTCGGCCTAGCTCCCACGCCGCGCCCGCGCCACGAGTCCGAGCCGCCTCCCTCCACCCTCGCGCCACTGACAGGTGGGGCCCACCTGTCAGTGACCGTTCCCCCCGCGCCCGCGCCCGCGCCGTGCCGGCCGAGTCCGAGTCCGCGCCGCCGCCGCAACCGCCGCCGCCGCAACGGCCGCCGCCGAGACCGCGTCGCGCCCGACTCGGTCTCCAACCTCCGCCCGCCCTAGCCGGCGCCGCCACCCTATAAATTCCCACCGCCGCCACGCCGTCGCCCACTTTCCGCCTCCGCCCGAGTTGCCGCCGCGCTATCGTCGTTCGCCGCCGCCGGTTGATCTCGCCGCCAGCCGCCTGTCGTCGTCGTCCAGCTGCGTCACCACCTCCGCCTCGCTGTCACCGACTTGCTGCCACCCTCGTCGTCGCCAGGGAGCTTCCCCAGTGCCGCGCACTCCTTCGCCGCCCGGTCGCCGCCGCGTCCGGCCTCCTCGCCGTCGCCAATCGATCTCCGTCGCCGTTGCCGATCTCCCGCTCCTACCCGCGTCGCCACCTTCGCCTCGATCTCGCCGACTCGCCCACGCGTTCGCCGACGCCGGTGAGCGTCTCCATCCTCCTTCCCTCTCTCTCTCCCTTCCCGGAAGACCGCCGTCGAGCCGCACGCCGTCGCCGGACGGGTGCGAAGCTCGTCCTCGCCGCCGCCTGCTGCGGTCGTCGTCGCCTTCGCGACGCCGTCGTCAAGCCGCCGCCACCCGCGCTCGTGCGCACCCGCGCCAGCCCGCTGCCGCCGCCTTGCTCGGTTGCGCCGAGTGTGCCGCCGTCCCGGTTGTCCGCCGCCGCCGTCGCCGGTCGCCGGTCGTCGCCGTCGCGCCGTCGTCGCTGTCGCGCCGTGCCGTGCGCCGTCGCCGGGCGTCGCCGCTCTCGCCGCCGCCAGCTCGCACCGCCGGCCGCGCTCGCTCCCCTCTCTGCTCCCCTCTCGCTGACCGACGGGGCCCACCCGTCAGTCACCCCGCGCCCCTCCTCCCTCTCTCCTCCCATGGGACCCGCGTGTCAGTCTCTCCCTCCCCCTCTCTCTCACCGACAGGTGGTCCCCACCTGTCCGCCGTCAGCCTCCTCTCTCCTCGCTTACATCAGCAGCCCCATTAATTGCGCAATAATTGATTTAGGACTTTTCTGTTTAGCTAAAAACCCAGAAAACTTCTAAAATTCATAAGTAATTCACCTAGTCTCCGTTTAGGTCCATTCAAATTTCATTAAATTTATAAAATTGTCAAGAATCCATTAAAAATAGTTTCTTTTGCTGTTTCAGTAGAGTTTGTGCCTGTTTTATTTATTTTTGTGCTTTGTCGCTTAGATTCGGACCTCGCCGAAGAGCCGGTTTACTTCGAGATCGTCGCCGAAGTTCCCCAGGGACCAGAGCAAGGCAAGTGACACTCATCCTTGAACATATTGAACCCATTATTGCAAATTCCCCGCTTTATTATTTCAAATATGCATTGTTTTAATTAAAGTATTTACTTTATGTTATTTTCGGGTAAACCTTATTATTATGCCGTTGTTTATCCAACTTTATTCATTGCTGGACCAGGGGTAACTTGATTAGAGTTAGGCTTAGGTTAATGCTTAGCCGTGCTTAGAACAAATAGCTCATGGGATCACATTTAATCATGCTTAGTTCTGAATAGCTGAGATACTGTTTCATTACCCAGTTCGGGCTAATGTCAACTAAAATATTGATAAAGGTGGGCTGTGGGTGCATGGTTTTGAGAGTCGCACCCATGGCGATTAAGGACCGGTTCACGGGAAACCCTGGAAGTAATTAAGTGTTAACCATATGCCGAAATGGGTAAGGTGGGATTTGAAGCATGACTTCAAACTATTTGACGTACCCAGGCAAGGGTAGGCGTGATGGAGTATGGACGGGCAATCATGGTGTAACGAAAGCCTCTGCTGCTTCCGGATCTACCAAGGCACAAGAGGGGACTGCCCGACTTGGTGTAAAGGAGGGGGTGAAACCTGAAGTGTGGTACGACTAAATAGGGAGGGTTGTGTAACGGGTCCTATTACGGTCTCCTTTCCGGTATACCATGGTGGTATGTCGGCGCACGTTCAAGTGTAGTGGAGTCATGTCTTATGGGTACAGTAGTACACCTCTGATCAGAGTATAAACTATTCGAATAGCCGTGCCCACGGTTACGGGCGAGCTCCCAGCTTCACTGTGATTAGTGAACCCCTAATAACTTGAGTAAATTGGTTATCACTCGGGACTACTGCAACGTGGTGTAACGTTGGGCAGTGGTTGGGCCTGTTGCAGCGTGGTGTAACGTTGAAGAGTGTTGTGGTATTTTACAACTGTTTATTTACTTATGTTTTACTGTATCTAATTACCTTTGTTCTTTTTAATCTCTGTTATTTGTTTAACTGCTGCTTTATTGCAACTAACCCTAGCCTGTCCTTGTTAATCCCTATGCATCATTTATTTTTCCCCTTGTCCGTGTTACTTGTTGAGTACGGTGGTTTGTACTCAGCCTTGCTTAACTTTCTCACCCCAGAGCTAGAAGTCGAGTCCGATGGAGGTGCCTCTCAGGAGTGAGCTGTTCCGCCGTCGAAGCGTTGCCTGTGGACTGGAGCCGTACCCGCTGGAGCTAGTCTACCCTTTTTTTTTCCGCTGCATTTCCGCTAGAATAAGTGTAATTTTTCAGTTATTTCTAAGAACGATGGTTATGTAATCAACATTGTCTTTTTGTGTACCCTGGCTGGTCCTGGACAGGGATTTAATACACAATTAAGTTCAGAAATTCGTACGAGGAATTTCTGGGCATGACAGCTGCCTCGTTGCAACGTACGTGAAAAACAATCTAGGGTTTGCCTCTCCTCTGTGCTGCGCCGCCACTGTCGTCTACTCCGTCCCCTTCGCCGGCGTGCACTAGCGATCGGGAAAGCAGGTCTCCGGAACCATCGTTCTCGTGAAGTTCTGCATCGGGAGAGGGCGAATAAGGTTTTTGGGAAGCGCTCTGCGCGACTGCTTGCTGTTCGTCAATGACGGTTCGTCTTCCCGTCGATCGGTCGCGGCTCGCCATCGTCAACATCCTACGCCGCGAGTCGTTCGTGCTGCTTCCAATCCATTTTAAAACAACCTTCGGTACAAGTCAATTATGTTTAATCTAGTTCTGCATCTATTTAATTTATTCGTGTGTAGCTTTTTCACGTACATGTTTAGATCATATGTTGGTTGATCTATGTGCTGCCATACTTTCGCTTTACAATGTCATGATTTATTTACGTGATAGATTAAATCATTATGTGCTTATACATTTAATGGCATAGAGTAGCATGCATGACCTGGGCTCTTTATTTTTGCCATAAGACACATATATACCTTGCCACTTGAGGTGCCCAATTGATCACCTTGAGTCCTTGAAAAATTAGAATGGAGAGATAATAGCGTTGTTGCATCGTAGCCTGCTCAGTTCATGGAGTTCATCGAGTAACTGTAGTGAAAATCGTCGAACGGTGTGAAGGCTCGTCTGGAAGCTCAATGGGCTCGTTCGAAACGGCATGTCCGGATCGATGTAGCTAATCACCGCACGCAAAACGAGAAATGTCATTATTATATGATTAATTAAGTATTATTTATTTTAAACTTGAAAAATAGAATAATATGATTTTTTAAACAACTTTCATATAAACCTTTTTAGAAAAAAAAATATATCATTTAATAGTTTGAAAAGCGTGCACACGAAAAAGAGGGAGGAATTAGGGCATGCACAGGGTATGGAGCTTCATCAAGGAGTCTCACACAAAATGTCACGTAGGATAAAGCCACATATAGAATACATATATACTCCACATTACACAATGCCTTGTGTGGGACCACCTATAGTTTATCTTTTTTTTAATGTCCCAGCATGTCTCCTTCTCTCCGTCTCTCCCCCTCTTTTCTCTCGATCTCTCCTCTCTCTCTCGCAGCGGCGGCGCGTCCTGGCGGGCGACGGCGACCTCGGATGCGGCGCTCCGGGATCTGGCGACGGCGGGCGGGTGAGGTCGGCATCAACGGCGCTTGGCGGCGGCGCTCAGGGACAGGTCGGCCTCGGCGAGCAGCGGATCTCGGCGAGGACGACGCTTGGCGACGGCGCTCGGGGACAGGTCGGCCTCGGCGAGCAGCGGATCTCGACGAGGACGACGCTTGGCGGCGGCGCTCGGGGATAGGTCGGCCTCGGTGAGCAGTGGATCTCGGCGAGGACGACGCTTGGTGGCGGCGCTCGGGGATAGGTCGGCCTCGGCAAGCGGCGGAGCTCGGCGCCGGCGCGTCCCGCAGCAGATCTGGCGGGCGGGAGAGTTCGGCGCCGGCGACATCCGCGTCCCGGTGATGGCGGATCGGAGACAACACGTCCTCATGGCAGAGCTCGCAGGCCGCGTCTGCTCTCCGCAGCAGCGTGTCGAGGCGGCTCGGCGTGCGCTGCTTGTTCCCTTTGTCCTTCTTGCTCTGACAAAAAGTTCTTGCTCTGATAAAAAGTTGCTTGCTTTTGCAAAAAGCCTGACAAGGCATGCGTTCCCTAAGAGCAAGGCTAATAATATATAGCCAATAAGTTTATACCCAGCTCTTAGCTCACCCATATAATAGTTAGCTCTTCATCATTAATACAGGACCCACATGTCACTCTTACAGAGTTTCTTGGTTCTTGTGCCTGAGCTGGCTATAAGCTTACGGCCTGCTTACACTCTCTCATCTACTCTCTCCTGCACATAAGTATTTAGCCAACTTATAGCCTACTATTATACTTGCTCTAAGCTTTGTGGGGGCACGGCTCATCCGAGCTAGACGGAAATCTTGGATGGGGAGGAATGAGGCTACTTGACACGTCACCGTATAGTGCATGTTCTTAGCCCCTGAGCTTCCTGCAAACGCGCCCAATGAGCTGACCGGCGGCGGAGGAGATGGCCGAGGTCGACACGCGGGAAGATCCATCCTAGCTAGGGCATGGCCAAAGCTGACAACTTGGCGACACCATCAGCGGCAGGCGAGTGCTCGCCAGTACCTTATATTTTGTTTGTTTGCGACGGGTATTACGTACTCCCTCTATTATTATTTTTATATTTGACACCGTTGAATTTTAGAATTATGTTTGATCATTCGTCTTATTTAAAATTTATATCCAAATATGCAAAATTATAATATATAATTAAAGTTTTCATAATAATAAATCATATTATAATAAAATAATTAATAATTATATAATTTTTTTAATAAGACGAATGGTCAAACGTGACCTAAAAGTCAACGGCGTCATATAAAAAAATATGGAGGGAGTACCTGACACAAATTATCCGATGAATTTATCTCATTTTGTGGTGTACTCCCACAAACTTTCCCAGCATGTTCGATAGTTGGAGGGTGCCCCACCAAAAAAGGGTGATTGTTAGAGTTTTTTATGAAAAAAAATCCAACGACATATTTATAAATAAAAAATAATTTATAAATAAAATTTTTATAAACGTATTTTCAGTGATCTAATAAACATTGTAAAATAAACTTTAATAAAAAAACCTTAAAATCAACTTCAAATCTAAGGTTAAAATTTTAAACGTTGGCTTCCAAGTAAAAAAAAGATATGGCAATCATTTCGTTTTCTGGCCACCGATGAAGGCTTGTAGGCTCGTTGGCACTCGATAGTCACAACTAATCTCATCAGCACACGTACCATGAAGAAATACATGCATATGATTAATTGAGTACTAGCCTTTACAAACTTTAAAATAATAGATTAATCTGATTTTTTAAATAAATTGCATATAATTTTTTTTATAAAATATATGTTGTTTAACCGTGCGGAAACATGCTTGCAGTGTCACGTGAGAATGCGTCCATAGACATAGACAGTGCGGGAACGAATCTGGGAATGCGAGAAATGGAAAGGAAACAGAGACCGCCTCGGCCATGCGGCACAACACGCACAGTCGTTGGCGCGACGATGGATGAACAGCGGGCGTGATCAGGTCTCTCTTTTTATAGGTTTCAAAGATGGATGCCAACTTCACGCATGGTGCTAACGTGTCCAATCATTTTATCATAAAAATTTAAGGAACAGATTCAAAACGAGTTAAAAATAAAATTATATAAAGTTTTGATCTAATTTTTTTAAGAATTCAATAGGACTGTGAAAAAACCTACGGGTCTCGACCCATTCCCACCCGTAGTTGCTACATGATTATTAATTTTAGAGTCTTTTCACAAAAATTTATTTTTTAGTCTTGACTTTTTAGATCGCTAAGAATATGTATATAAATTTTTTTATCGGGTTCGCGATTTGTCAATCGCTTGAAAATTTTTAATCTATCAATTGTTTTTTTTCTGTCTATTAGATTTGCGATGGTTGTGCACGTGCTACTTTGTTTGATTTTCATTGTTACTGTTCGGTTTCAATCCAACATCAAACAAAATTGTTTGATGGATTGATTTTTGCAAGCGATTGATCAATAGGTGTCTCTAATTTTTATTCAAGAATTATTTTTTATCTACAAATATACCATTTGGCTTTTTCACAAAACAATCAAACAATCACCCAATTTATTTTCGTTATAGTAGCGATACGCCATGATGCTCACCGACACCTTCCGCGGTGATACGCTGAAAAATCTAGCCCGTACGTAGCCATCACCGCGTTTGACAACTCGTCAATTGGGCCAATCGATTACTACTCCGTACTAATTAACACTCTTCCTTTGTTTTCCTGCCCAATCAATCATCACGTCAAGACAATAAGGATACAGATGTTTGAACATGGTCAAGAATTGTTGAAGAGAAGGTTTCAGACGAAAGTCGCTATTCCTGATTACATACTCCACATGTAGCTTTCTTCCTGGACTTCTCAGTGTGTGACCATGTCAGGGTAGGGCCTAACTCCTACAGATATTCTTATACCAACCCTGCCCAGTGATGGATCCAGGATCTAAAGATTGGAGGCTAGGTACGTTCTTCCTCCTTTAGCCCTACATTCTTCTTCCTTTCCTCTATTTTACACAGCGTATCCGGCGTATAGGGGGGCTGGAGCTCCACTAGCCCCCCCTCTAAAATCCGCTACTGACCCTGTCGGAATACCAAGGACCAAGGTTGCGTTTTTCCATCACATTTTTTCTGAGTTTTTTCTTTTTATTTTTATGTGCACGCTTCTTGAAATCGTTAAACGACATGTTTTTATTAAAAAATTCCATATAAAAGTTTATCATCTCACATTTTGAAAATAGATTTTTTAAAACTTTATAACAGTTAATTTCGTCGTGTATACCGATAAATGGCTATCACAAAAATCAAAAAGAAAATTTATCTTTAGCTATCTCAAACACAACCCAATTGCAAAGACGGAACCTGGAATGACCTTTCGACCGGGGTTCCTTACTAACTAAAATTACTTTAATTAATTCAGTTATATCCATCGATTAGCAAATAAGCGAATATACCAAAATCCCGTCACCCAAAGCTACGCAAAACCCTAACTCATCTTTCGTGCCCTGCCTACCCCACCCGACTCCACCACAAAATTTTCATTTCACTGCCTATAACGCTCATGGCTTAACATCACCACAGCTTGCATTGTGCCTTTGTAGCCCTGCCGCCCCTACCTACCAGCATTACTACTAGGCTTCAACGTCCATATATCTCAACGAGGAGCCCCATTGCCGAGACTAGCATCGATGACAATGCTAGGGGGCAGGTGGATGTGTTGGCCCCACATTCTCCACCCCCAAGAGCGGCAACTACAACGACAATAGTGGGAGAAGGGAGTTGTGTGAGTCATACATCCTCCACTCATGTGACCGGTGACCAGAAACCAGAAAGGCAGTTGACCTAGGGGGATGTACCAACCGTGCATCCTTCACTCCTGAAACCAACAAGAAGGAACGGTTGCGATCAAGGTAGGGAGAGTAGTAGCGTGGAGCGTTATGGGGAAGTAGACAATCATGTCACTTCTCTTTTGTTGGTATTAAATGTTACTATACGTAATAGTTCCATTAAACCCAGGGGCGGAACCAGGCATGGGGCAGCTTGGGCGTAAGCCCCATGCCTGGCTAAAAATTGCATTAGGATTGTATTAAATTTTAGCTAAGATTTATCCATACAATTTATACTCTATCATTTAAGCCTTAGTTTTAGAAAACTCCTAGTTCCGCCCTTGATTAAACTCGTTATAGATACACCATCATACGTAATTGTGTCAGTGTTATAGGTATAGTATACCTTACGACAATGAATTTGCGTATATGCAGGGATATTGTGTTTTCCATTGGCTCTACATGGGGATTTGTATATTTCAAATTGGAGATGGCTAAAAGGAGCATGATTGTACTTGAACAGAACTATCCTTAATCTGATCAGGTACATGATAGCATTCGTATGCCATATTTGGTAAGGTGTTATTCGAATTCTATTATGAAAAGGAAGGATTTTACAATACAAATACAAGGCAGGGTGGGGATAAGAAACAAGGGATACACAAATCACACAACTCCAAGATTAGGCAGCACCTGCATCAAGATCAAGCCTATAATATATTGTCGACTTCGTCAACATTTGGGTTTGGTTAGTCATGAGAGGGGAGTTGCTATCTTATATTCTTGTATATCTCGTCGAAATCATACGAAGAGCCAAACCTGCTTTAACCGACTGGATGAGGGCTATTACCAGACATTATGTGGCTTGAACCAGTATAAAAATCTACATCCCATTTATTGTGGATCTAGTCTCACCCATATTGTATAAACCAAACCCTACGCCCTGTTGTATCATGGTCGAATCTATATGTCAGACAACAAATGGATTCTCACCAGGAGCCATCACAGATATCTTGTCAATTAGAGCCATTACAGATGAGTTAATATCAATGACAGTTCTTTCATATATAATTTCTTATCTCTAATGGTCATCAATTTCACCTCTTAAGAAAATATGGTTATATGTAATTACTCTCTTTGGCCTGTCATATATGTGCAGATTTATTTTTTTAATTGATGCAAAGGCTGGACGTTATACTTCCGATGTCAAGAAAAAGAAAAGCAAGCAAAGGATAGCGATGTGTGTTGATGTGTTGAAATGGTGTGTGGGGGTAGTTAGGCGGATTTTTAGGTGGCTAATTAATTAACTTGCTTGCCTCCTAATCTAGTGTTCAATTGTGCCATGCATGGCTGCCGATTTAATTTTTAATTCTTCTTTAAGCAAGATGAGATGGGCAGTTGATGTGGTATATGTCAAGGTGCAGTTTCCCTTTCTACATCACATTCAGGTGAAAAAAAAAATCTCTGTTCATTCATAAAAAAAATGGAAAAAGAAAGAATACCTACTCAACAATGAACATCGTAGCCACTTATATATACACACTACTGGCCTCCTAGAACTCTTACCAACCCACTTTAATTTACAGCTCAAACCATAACTAAATCCGGTCTTTTTCTACAAAAGAATGTGTTATTTAAAATAAATGACAATTACCATTCATGGGCGGCCAGGAATACATATAGTATGCAGCAAATGTACGTGTATAATCCTTTTTTAGGAACTTAGGGTCCCCTGTAAGCATAAATTAATTAGACTCTAATTAGCATTCGGTGTCAGTGGAGGTGCTAATTAGCTATCAGCATCAAGCGACAGAGACATAAAAAGAAAAGGTGAATGGAAAGCTTGCTTCAAGCTAATTAATACTAAGCTAGTGAGTGGATTGATCGATCAATCAATCAATCACGTGTGGTCACATGAGAGATGCACTTTGTGATCCATCCCCAATGGTACTCCTGCAAGGTGTTCTGGCAGTACTAATTGTAAAGAGATCGGGGGGAAAAATGACTTTATCTTATCCTAATTAATACATCCATTCCAAAGTAAGATAATTTTTTTGTTATTTTTTGTTGTACCAAAATAGGTTCATCTTTGATGCAATCATTGTATTGAATTTTATAAAAATAGAAAATAAATGCATTGGTACTCACTAAAGTGGATAACAATCGTATTGAAATTTGATAAAGCGAAAGTTATTACAGTAGTTCTACTTGCAATGAGTGAAAATAAAGTTATTTTAGATAGAGAAAGTACTTCTCCCAAAGAAAAAGAAACTACTTCCTTGGGCTCAAAACACATGCACATTTTTTAAGAGACTAATGATGCAATGAAAACTGATTAGGATTGATTAAGATGAGAAAATAGGTTAAAAAATAAGTAAAGGCTGTGATTTTTGAAAGAAGAAGATATTTGAAGAAGTACATATAAATTTAAATCCTGATGTAGCTATACGGAGTGAGTACATAATTAAAGAGGGAGTTGTACTACTTTGTCCCTCTATTCTCCATTTCCACGTAAAAACCTCTTCCTTTTCATAAAAAATGTTTAGGATAAAATACTGATTACTTTAATTATAAAGATCCAAATCCTTCACTAAATTGAATAAAAATAGTTTCAACACAGCCGCTATAATGGTTTCTTTATATATCAAAGCTAAACCTATGAAGAAAATGGCCAATTGTATTAATTAAATCAAAAGTAAAAAATCACAAAAAAAACAGACTTTGATTTCCTTGCACGTCCACAACAGGTACACTACATAATAACACAGACTTCTTATAACTCTTGCAAATAAAGCTATGAACAGTTAGATTTAATCCATTTTTATAATAATGAGATTTATTAAAATAGGTTCGAAGTTTATAGAAAATCAATAACCCAATCCCTTATGCCGTATTAGCATTAATTCATAAAAGTACTCCGTTTCTTTACAGCTTTTCGATTAATTATATGTTAATTAATTAGACGGCTTCTTTAATTTGCTCGATCTACAGAAGTGGTGTTAGTTGTTGGGGGCTCGTGAGCCGCTTCGATCGATCTCTACCAAACTTGTTTGTCCGGGATTATTGGCGGTACATACGCGACGTAATTGACTTCTGCTTACATGACAATTGATTTGTACACATGCATATGCAATTCAAACCACCGACCATATGTAGCTCTCTTCACTTACACTGATCGATCCGTCCAAATTAAAGTGCCAAGCTTACGCCCCCCCACCCCCCCTCCAATCATCTTTTCGCTCGATCTTGTGCTTTAAGCTAAAAATTAATCAATCTTAAATTTATAGTTAATTTTAGAGGGTTTTTTTATTATAGTTAATTTTTTCAGGCTCAGCTTTTTATCCATCCAAATTAAAGTGCCAAACTTACGCTGCCTCGTCTTTTCACTTAAGCTTATGCTTTAAGCTAAAATTTAATCAATCTTAAATTTATAGTTTTAGAGGTTTTTTTATCGTAGTTAATTTTTTCAGTCTTAGCTTTCAGATCACTAATCAGAACATGTATAACGTTTTATTTATAAATTATTTTTTATTTACAAATATATTTTCCAAAGGATCGCTTTAACTTATTTAGAGATGTTATCGTCACAAAGATTAAATATTTAGGAGTGACTAATACTAGTCGACGGATCAACAGTACATGCATCCTGCAGTGTAATGCATGCACACGCATCTTAAGTAGGTATACATCGAGATCTGTAGGCAGGACAGGCCGGACAGCATATGCATGCCTCATACAATAAAATGTGTGAATGCAACAGATACAGAAAAATAAAGCCCTGGATCTATACATTTTTTCCCAAAGCTATATATTCTATGAAACATGTTGATCCAAACAACCCTACAAGAATTATAATTGCTGTTAATTTGTTAATGGGTCCAGATGGAGGGTTAGGGGTCTGACAAATGTAAACAAAACAAGAACTAAAATACAGCAATATATATTCAGCTATTGCCGACACTGACCAAACAAGAGTTGAAAAGGATTACCAACAGGAGGTTGCTCGATATATCATCTCTTTTATTTACTTTTATTGTATGCATGTATATACACAGACCATGCTATGTACTCCTCCGTTATATACTACGAGGCTTTTTGAGTTTATCTTGATTTATCCATATATTAATGTATATGTTTTATATGTGCATCAGATATAGATAAGACAAAAAGTCTTATAATATGGAACGGAGGAGGGATGAGTAATTTCTCTGATTTTTTATTTGAAACCGTTATCCTTTAACATATATTTAACTGTTCGTCTCATTTAATAAATATACAAAATTACAAGTTATTCTTAGAGTTTCTTTAGTGATAAAACAAATCATAGAAAAATAATTAATAATTAAATAAATTTATTAAATAAGATGAATAGTCAAAATAAAGTTAAAATAAAAAAATCAGAGCGAGGATGGAGTAGATAACCAACTATATTTTGGTTTCCTTGTTAATTAATGTCGTAACCGATGGATGGAATGCAATCCTCTTAATTAGCAGCCGTGGTTACATTCGATCATTACTGATCTCCAGCCTCTCACATAGGAGTATATATATAAGGACATTTGCCACCAACATTTTCTCTACTTGGGGACCTACACTCACCTCAATTAGAAGATAATTAAGTTGTATAGCACACCTTGATAGGCAGTTCCCAGGAGAAATTAATCTATCTCAAAACATCTCAGAATTGAGATTTAAGGTGGGATTTATTTTATGGAGTGATGGGTGTGTTCTAGCTGTTGAGGTTGGGGATTACTAGCTCCTCTTGTGTTTGTTAATTTGTTAATTAAGTTGGAGGCTGGCTTCTGAGGAGAATCACCATATGGTCCTGAGTAGCTGCCTTTCATCGTACTGTTGGGCAACAGCCAAAGTGGACCACATCTCATTGTCAGATCTAGCTTGTTGGACCTCATGATCCCCTTAATTTGTTGTTGGCATTAGGTCTAATTAAGGTTTCTCCATAAAATATGTGGCATAGAGGGTCTATTTTATAAAACAGAATACGACATGACTAGAATAAGAAAAGAAAAGAAAAGGTCATCTTATATATGACCATGCATGACGCCGATGGTAATATTACTTTGATTTTCTGGAAGTTTAATTTAAGCATGCTCACCCAATTAAGGATAGGAAGAATTCTCTCGTAGTTGCGTTAAGGGCACGTAATCTGGTAAGACAATAGTTATCTATATGTATCACATCAGATTAATCGATTTACATGGCATTATTAACTTAAGAAAAACTTGATCGTCGTCTCTTCGTTCGTCTATTGCCCATGCACGTGCTCCCAAACTATATGCAACTTGTTTTACAGAAAAACTTTATACATTAGTTGTATGTAACAAATACAAAACATAGAAAATGAAGTATTAAATATAATATAGATAACTAAATAGACAACTCATTAGATAAATTGTCTATCTATATGCCTGTGTATGTTAAATAGACAACAATTATCTACACGGTTATACATTCCCTAACACCTAGCCTCTCTGGTCACAGATAAAATGCACAAATTTGTCAGGGTGTTAGTGTTGGTTCTGCAATACCTGTCAGAAACAAACCTGAATTCGAGCAACTAACTCCATTCAAAAAAATGTAAATATTTTCTGGATTATTTAGTAGAAATTAAAGTTAAAAAAAAGACTCCGTTGTCTCTCAATAAATGTGAAATGGATAGGGTTGTGATGGTAGGTGAGGTTAAAATTAAAGAATTTTAAATAGAAAGTGATTGATGATATAATTAGTATTGTAAATAGTGTTAAAAATATTTATATTTTGGTATAAGATTTAAATATTATAAATATTTATATTTTACGATGGATGATGTATATATAGCCTAGATACTTGGAATTAGAATCTACAGATATCATGGTCACCAATGTAAGTCAAAACCCATTGCTTTCACCTAAGCTGTCTTGCAGTACCACCGGCAGTGCATGCATGTATATGTAAATGATCTCACAGTACTAAAGTACTCATTCGTTATATGTTATAAAACTTTCTGAATTTATCTATATTCATTTATGTATCAATGTATATATTTTGTATATATATGTTAAGGTTTATTAATATATATGTGAATCTTGTCTGACAAGGCCAAGAAGTCAGATTTTTGATTTAGTGCTTAATTTCATCGTTTATATTATTGAATAGTTAACAAAAATCTTAGAAAATATTTCAACCTCATCCTCATTTATAAAAACAACACAATTTAGCCCTCCGAGAAATCCAGATAGGAAAAAAAAAACTGACTTGCTACATAACAGCATGGAGTCAACCGATGAACAATTCAAAACCCATGACATAAACACGCAAAAAAAAAAGCCTAGCATCTGCAGGACCTAGCCAAAGCCCCAAAGCCCCGGGTAGCACGAAACGAGATGAAATTAACTTCGATCGAGAACAGAACTGAAAAAAAAAAGAATCTTACTGATTTGTGAGGTCGACACACGACACTCGACAATTTCCATGAAGCAACCTCCTGCTGCATCGATCGATCTCACACACACACACACACCAAAGCCCAAGTCCAACGCTAGTAGAAACGGGGATTAAGCAAGCCGATTTATTATTAGTACGTAATTAGCAACTAATCAAAGGTGATTTAGCTGTAGTAGTAGAAGAAGGTCCCGTCCGTGATTAGAAAAGCACCAATAATGCTGGGTCGAAGGAATAAGTCCACGTGGGGCACGTGGCGGGCGGCTCCCTCCGGGGTGGGCCCACTACCTGCCTGCCTTTTTTTTTTGGTTCTTTCTCCTCCTGTGCACCGCACTCTGCATGGGCGGGCGGGCCCACCTGCAGTTGGCGGCCAGCTTAACGCGTAGTATCGCCTCACCTACCCTCTTAGTGTCGCGTCTGTCCATGCAAATGGGGTTGGTTAGTTCTCCGAAGAAAAAAAAAGATTAATACTAATTTCGTTCCACAGTAACTTTATTTTTCGTTTCTTGGTGTCCAACGTTTGACCATTTATCTTATTTAAAAAAATTGTACAAAAACTTAAAAAAAATTAGTCACGCATAAAGTACTATTCATATTTTATCATCTAGTAAGAATAAAAATATTAATCATAAAAAATTCAAATAAGATGAAGAGTCAAAACATTATATCAAAAAACTGAAAAATGATCTTATTTTGGGACGGAGGTAGTATATGGTTAATTAATTATTAATTATTACAAATATAAAATAGATTAATATAAATTTTACAACAACTTTTTTATAGAAAATTTTTGTAAAAAAATTTAATACATTTTAGAAAATGTGTGCACGGAAAATGAGATGGTTAGATAACTTAGCCACCTCCGCCGAATGCGGGCTAGTTGTACGTACCGTTTTGATTAGATTTATACGTGCATTAATGAATATATATATAATTATATATATTTATTAATAGATAAATCTAAATAAGAATAAAAAAATCTATAATATGAAGGGAATATGAAGGGACAGCAACAGCAGCCGTCGGATCTTGTAAATAGAAACGTCAGTTCTTGCCATGTGGAGGAGTTATTTACCACCTCTGTTTTTCTATTTTAAGATATAAATATAAATATTTCTAGATTATTTAGTAGTGGTTAAAGTTTAAATAAAAATTATGGTGTCTCTTAAAAACAAGGAAAAACAAGGAATAGATAGGGTGGAAGGGTAAATAAGGATAATACCAGAAGAGTTTTAAATTAGAAGTGATTAATGAAACAATGATTATATTTTGGAATGGATGTGAGCAACTCTGGCTAAAGTTTGTAGCAGGAGCGCTAGTACTGTTTATGCAGTTATTAGATGATGAGAAGATATATACAAAAAAGATGAGCTGGATTGGTCTATAATTAGCAATCTTCAAAGTAGAAGACAGTTAATGGTGACACAAAAATGAGAGTACAGAGGACACTACTATTTTGGCCATTAATTAATTAACACGTTAATTCTACTTAAATACTCCATCTGTTCTAAAAATACTAGAAATGAATTTGGACAACCACTAATAATTCGTAATAAAATGTCCCACGTCAAATTCAGGTCAAAAATCTCTTATACTCAAAGATGAATACATTAATTTTTAATAAAAATCCTATGTATTACACTCATTTTTAACTATTGTGACAACGAACACTAGGGACTTGTTTAGGGGCTTAAAATTTTGAAAAACAGCCGGTGAGAAACTAGCTTATCAGAATATTGAAAGGCAGGAACCAACTTTTGGCTTCTAGTTTATTTTTTTGATTCTGCAACTCGCTAAATGCTATTTGGAACAATTTCTGACTTCTAAACTTATGTGAGAAGCTACAACTGCCAAAAGCTTCCTGAGCAGGCTCTAGTTGTGGTACCACAGATTCTATGATCACTGCAGCTTCCAAACCTAATCAGTAAAATCCACACACACACTGTCAAGTCCTAAACCAGTTGAGGTAACCCTCCCACAGGGCAGCCAACACGCCAACGCGGCCGCACCGGATCACGCAACCCGCGTAGTCAAACCCCGCAGGCCACGGCGACCCCCATCCGAGCCGTCCATCACCCATCCGACGGCTCCGGCGGCCGGACCCCCACCCCCTCGCGCCTCGCGTCCCCCCCCCCCCCCCCAATAAATACACCCCGCGCCGCGCTCTCCCACCGCTTCTTCCTACTACCACCACACCTCGCAAGTTGGAGATTTTGCAGATAGGTCCCTGGTGGTGAGGGGTAGTTTTGCGCGGAGGGGCTCGGGGTTTGCGAGGTTTTACAAACAGGTCCCTGTGTCGCGTCTGCCTCTCGGCGCCGGGGGGCAGGTGAGGGTGAGATGGCGTCGGAGCTGACATACCGCGGCGGCGGCGGCGCGGCGCAGGGCGGGGAGGCGGCGGCGGGGGGTTACTCGCCGAAGCCATCGAAGCCGCTCGCATGGCTGCCCCGCGCCGCGCGGTACGCGGCCGGGGAGCACCGCCCGCTCTTCGCCCTCGCCGGGATGCTCGTCGCCGCCGCCGTCTTCTCCCTCGCCGGCTCCGGCTCCGGCTCCGGTTCTTCCTCCGGCGCCGCCGCGGGGGGTTCGTCCGCGTACTCCGCGCAGGTGTCCAACCCGCTGGCGCGGTTCTCGGTGGAGCCGGGCGTGCACCACCACCACCGGGAGGCGCAGCAGTTCGTCGGCGGGAAGGTGCCGCTGGGGCTGAAGCGGAAGGGGCTCCGGGTGCTGGTGACCGGGGGAGCCGGGTTCGTGGGGAGCCACCTGGTGGACCGGCTGGTGGAGCGCGGCGACAGCGTGATCGTGGTGGACAACCTCTTCACGGGGCGGAAGGAGAACGTGGTGCACCACTTCGGCAACCCCAACTTCGAGATGATCCGCCACGACGTCGTCGAGCCCATCCTCCTCGAGGTCGACCAGATCTACCACCTCGCCTGCCCCGCCTCCCCCGTCCACTACAAGTACAACCCCGTCAAGACGATCATATCCTTTTCTTTTTCTTCTACAGCTAATCTCTTCTGCTGCTCCGTTAAATCTCTCTCCAATGGTTTCCTGCGAAAGATTCGTTTTTTTTTGGGGGTGGGAAATGCTTGTGGTTGGATTTGATTTGATTTGTTGTTTTGTGCATGTAGTGGTAGTACTAGCCTTGTCAGTTATCCTGCATCTGGGTGACATTGGATTTAGACATGGCCGGATTCCGTGTTCGTCCAGCAATTGGGAATCTGGATGGGGAAGAGGAATTCGGGACGCATGGAGCTAGGGATTTGCGCCACGTTGCGCCGTGAATTTTGGAGGTTTCTGCCATTCTCTGATCCTGAACAGAGACTCACATGTGTTCCCTTGATTGCGCTGTTGAAGGCAGAGTTTGGCTGCTTCCGTTGGAATGTTTGATCAAATTTGCTTCTCTTTGCTTCGTTTCGAATGGAATGAGTTTCAACTGAAAGATCTCGATCCTACTCTACTAGAACATAGTTAAATCGGGTTTTCAATGTTAAGTTCAATTTAGAGCCCTTTTGATAGTAGAGCAAAGAAATGGTACTGTTGTGATTAAGTATCTTAGATGAGTCATCTCTGGATCAAGGATTGACCAATCGTCTCGTGCAGTTACTTTGCTTTATGATCTCCTAACGGGGGAAGGAAGCCAAAGGAAACGCAGGTTCTGCTTGGATCTAGCTGAGCTGTCTAGTGTTGCTTAAATACGACATAAAGTGTGGGTTTTGATTAGCCGAAAAAGCAAGGTCCAAGTCGCCCTTGTGCCCTTCTCTTTCTAACCAACTTAACTTACTGTTCACTTCACATGATCCCCTTTTGTTCCTTCTTTTGCAACCACTTGTGGAGATTTAGCCTAACAACCAGATGAAAGTATGGGAAACATGAAAAGGATGCATGACCTTGTTTGTTTCACTAGTGGCATCTGTATCGTTTTCGGAAATGGTCTATGTAAACTGCGTAAAGCCTTAACCTTTGTGATGGCACAAGACCAACGTGGTTGGGACGCTGAACATGCTTGGATTGGCGAAGAGGATCAATGCCAGGTTCCTCCTCACCAGCACCAGCGAGGTCTATGGTGATCCCCTCCAGCATCCTCAGGTGGAGACTTACTGGGGCAATGTCAATCCCATTGGTAATAACCCTTCTGACACTCTTTATCAGATGAATTTTCTTATATTTCGTGGATCTATCGTATTACGGATTCAGGGTAACTTATTGTTAGTGGAGATCAAAGAAGATTCCAGGTTGGACCATGCATATTGTTAGAGCTGTCCGATTAAGCGAACTGTTGCCTACCAAACTAGTGCTGTTTCTCATCATACACATCCTACATTCATCAATGCCATGTCTTGCTTATCACTGAGAGTACATTGATTGAACATATACTCTTAGATTTTTCCCATTTGGGGTTTACCCAAATAACTATTGAGGACTGGTAGTAGAATGTGGCAGAAGAAGGAATTAGCCTTTTAAAATGGACATGTTCTTGAATTGAAGTATGCTGTAGTATGAAAGAAGCATGGTTTAGGTAAGTGGGGAAAAGGGATATTGGGATCTTGCCCGCTGGAGATGCTGACCATGGAATCTTAGATGGGTGGGCTCTTGCATGCTTTGATTCTCTTTGGTGGAAAGGGACAACGATGGTTGGTGGAATTTGCTCGAGAGGGCCACTTGGTGGTTCCCTTTTTAATAAAGGAACAGGGGAACGACACTACGCTTGACCAATTATGCTTTAACCAAACATCCACCAACCGAGACATCTAAAATAATCAATAAAAACAGAACAGAAAAGGAGAGAGTTTGTTGAGCCAGATAGTTACAGCTAATGCTTGTCTCGTAACATATTTTTGACTACTGTTTAAATTATTCTTAACGTTGTAAGGTTTGGTTTTTCTGATACATGTGTTTCTCTGAATAACAGGTGTGAGGAGTTGTTATGATGAAGGCAAGCGCACAGCTGAAACTTTGACCATGGACTATCACCGTGGTGCCAACCTTGAGGTATACCACGTTTGCTGTGCAAACATTGGACTTTCATCTCTTAGCAAACATTGGACTTCACATTCCATTCATCTGGAAATAAATTCTAATTTCTAGTTTTGATTTTTTGCTGTGTTCAGGTCAGGATTGCTCGGATCTTCAACACATATGGCCCTCGCATGTGCATCGATGATGGACGTGTTGTCAGCAACTTTGTTGCTCAGGTATAGACGTACTTTGTAACTGTGGCAATATTTTTCGGAAGGATGCTGCCAATGTTCAGATAAAACTGAATTGGTCCATCTGCAATTGTGGTTGCAGGCTTTGAGGAAGGAGCCTTTGACAGTGTACGGTGATGGAAAGCAGACCAGGAGCTTCCAATATGTGTCTGACCTGGTGAGTTTATCTTTCTGCTTCACTAAGCAAAATAACGTTACTAGTCTCTGATATCTAATAAACACTTGGGAAGACAATACTACTATGTTAATCTTAGAATGACAATATCAACAGAAAACTTATGATCTTAGATTTTCCTTTTCTGCTATATGTTGAGCTCAATATGGCACATTGTTGCATTCCTTGTACTGATTCTGGTCTCCTCCCAGGTTGAGGGGTTGATGAGGCTGATGGAAGGTGAGCACGTAGGGCCATTCAACCTTGGTAACCCTGGTGAGTTCACCATGCTGGAGCTGGCCAAGGTTGTCCAGGACACCATCGACCCGAACGCAAAGATCGAATTCCGTGCCAACACTCAGGATGACCCGCACAAGCGCAAGCCCGACATCAGCCGTGCCAAGGAGCTCCTTGGGTGGGAGCCAAAGATCCCCCTCCACAAGGGCCTTCCCCTCATGGTCACCGACTTCCGCAAGCGCATTTTCGGCGACCAAGATAGCGCCGCCACTACCACCGGAGGCCAACAAGGGTAGAAGGAGGAGGAAGACGACTCTTGGAAATTTTGGTGGCCTGCTTCTCTAGCTGCTTGGTTAAGTTCATTACTGACAAAGGCATGGCCTCTCATAGTTAGTTCCGTTGGAACCGTTTGTTACTAAAGATACCTTGGTTGCTGCTGCTGCTGCCTGTGTTGTCATTCTTTTTTTCCTTGTAATTTTTCTCTGCCTCCTCTCAGTCTCATCTATACGAAATTTCAGTTGGAGATAAAGTTGTGGATCTTCTGATTCTTTGTTGAGATGATAGCATTATATGGTATAAAATTACATGTTCTCAGAAATTTGTATTTTTGTCATGCTGCACTAGGCAGGAACCTGGTGCATTTTTAAACTGAAACAAACAGCATTTGTTCCAATGAAACATGATTTCTTTTTCCTGAACTTTCTATAGCTCACAATCTGCATCACAAACACCCGAATTCCTTTCTTTGAATGAAGTTTTCTTTTTGTATCTTTTTTCATATCTATCTACATCCTACATTGCTGGTGATTTGATCGGCCGGCTAGCCCGCAGAGGAAGCCGGCGCCGCGCCGCTGCTCCGGCGACCCGTGCGATGCCACCGTGCTGTCGTCGCCACCGCCGCGGCTGTTGGCAATGGCCATCTTGTCGAGCACCGGCGGGATCCTCGCCCGGTCTTGCCGGGCCTCACGGTGGCGGTGGCTGCGGTCGTCGAGCCACGCGACGATGTCGGAGAAGACGAGGTCGACGTTCTCGTCGGGCTCGCCGGCGGTGAGCCCGTGCCACATCCCCGGGTAGAGCTTGATGGTCTTGTCGGCGCTGGCGGCGCGCTCGTACAGCGCGCGGCTCACCTCCGGGTCCGTCACCGTGTCGGCCTCGCCGTGCAGGATGAAGAACGGCATGCTCACCCGCGACAGCCCGTCCTCGACGTCCATGGATGTTCGCAGCAGCTCCAGCGCCGTCTTCAGCCGGGGCTTGTCCTGGTAGATCAGCTTGTTCTTCCTGATCTGCTCAAAACAAGAGAAAAAATAATCTCTCAGCTTTCATCTGCAATTCTGCATGTCCAGTACTTCTGTTCGATCGTAGCAAAGAGAAGAAAAAGATCCGTTCTTTGATCAAAACACACAAAAGATGGTGCAGAGTTCGCAACACATTCGATATCTGAATGCTGTTAATGCTGCAAACACAAAAAAAGTTTGGACCTTTTCGCGCTTGATGGGGTCCTTGAAGGCGGAGTCGATGACGTCTTTGGTGGGGACGATCTTCCACTTGGGGATGATCTCCTCCACCTGCGTCAGCAGCCTCACCACCACCGGGTGCGGCTTCACCTTCTCCGATATCTGAACCCCAGCAGCAACAAGAAGAAGAGCAGATTGATCCAGCTGAAAAAAAATCAATAACGGGAGGAGGAAGAAAGAACAGAAACACAGAATCCATGGCCGCCGGCGGCGAGGTCACCTTGCACATTGGCGCGACGAGGACGGCGCCGTCCCAGAAGGTCGGGTCCTTCCTGTGCAGCAGCAGAGCAACTGCACCGCCCATCGACTCGCCGTACAGGAACCTGCTTTTCTCTCTGTACTCCTCCAGTGCTGCATTATTATTTTTTTTAAGAAAGAAAAAGAGTGAGGATGTGATAAACATATTCATCCTATTAACATTTCTATGTGTGTTTTTTAAAAAAAACAAATAGTTTCTACGTGAAGATGAGATATTTTATGGTACTTGAGTATGTATTACGAGTCGCTTCATTTATCACCCCCGACATAAACTAGCTCTATAAATGTTAGGTACCACGTATTTCTACATATTTATCTCTATAATCCGCGAGGAAGTACTAAAACTGCATCCATGGAAACACCTGTACTCTAAAATCACAAAGTCACCACTGTTAATTTACTTGGGATGATGAAATTTCCAGAGGTAAATGAAGTACGAACAGATGAAGATCTTTACTGACTTGGAAATCATTTTAACTCTGAAGCGCAGAGAACTAACTACTGAAGTCTGAAATTTTACTTGCGATGGTAAAGTTTCAGAGGTAAAATGGACTGCAAAAGCAGATTAACATCAGGAGGTGCTGTTTACTTACCACAGATGGATTTGAAGAATCTGTCACAATCATCGACAAGATGCCCAAACTTCTGGACGTAGCATCTGGCACCCATGGACTTGCCGTGGCCTTCATAATCGATGCCGAACACACCATATCCTGCCGTCGCCAGCTCGACCCCACATGCTGCCAGCAACACAATGTCCCCCCACCATTAGAACAGCATCATGCATGCTTGATGCTTTCATCTGCTTTCCAGCACTTCCATCATCCATGTGACAGTAATTAACCAGCTAAAAACATTGCCCATAAGCAACAGTGGAAGGAGAAGAAAAGGTCATTACAGCAACTAGTTGAAGAACAGTGGAGTTTCTGTCATCGTTGACAGTAGGATCTGAAAACCTTGCTAGCTGTATATCCCAACATTTCGGCGTAAACAGTGGGAAAAAAAACAGCTTGAGCACATGGGACATGGCACCTTCTGTGGATAGACCAAGATTAAAATTTTTTAATCATCTAGTATATATGAGCAGGTGCTGTGAGGTACCACAGTGTATGTTCAACTACCTCTAATATTTTTTTTCCCTGGATCAGTTCCTAATATCTCGATGTTAGGAAGATGGGGGAAAATCATACCCTTCTGAAGGATGTAATACCACGGAAAGATTATTATAGTGTTTACAATCAGTGAGATGAATTGGGAGTATTTGAGGCCCGTTTAGTTTCCAATGTTTTTTCCCAAAAATATCAAATCAAATCTTTGGATATCTAAATGGAGCATTAAACAAAGATGAATAAAAAAACTAATTATACAGTTAGAAAAGAAATCGTAAGACGAATCTTTTAAGCCTAGTTAGTGCATGATTAGCTATAATCCATTATTTAGCACATGTGGGTTACTGTACCACTTATAGCTAATCATACACTAATTAGGCTTAAAAGATTCGTCTCGTGGTTTCCAGTCAAGCTATGAAATTCGTTTTTTTTATTCGTGTCCAAAAACTCTTTCTAACATCCGGTCAAACGTTCGATGTGATCTCTTCACCAAAAACTTTTGCCATCTAAACATGGCGTAAGGTTTGCATACCTTTTGAAAACTTAGTCATAAATTTTGACCTGGTACCCAACTCTTCTACCATAAATTTCTAAAAAGCAAGTCACTCTCATACTGAAAAACAAAAGGACAATCTTGACCACCCAGCTACCATCCAACAACCCTAATTTCCGTGATCACTTATGCAGGCAGCCATTTTGTTTATGAATACTGTCGTTGTCCTTTCTCTCTTGTGTCAACTTCAGCATTTCAAAAAATTCCAATGAATTACACGTTCTTAGTAGTCCCATCACTATCAAATTACTGCATTAACAGTTGCTAGAGAGATACTTTGTGTTAGTTAAACGAAGGTTTCTCGCTTCTGATTACAGAAAAGATTCCTGTCTGCTGCATGTGTGTATTATACAGCTGAATTTTGTGGTTCTTCATTTATATGTCATCAGAACAGTGCCAATATTGAGAGTCGTTATCATCTGAGTGTCCTGTTAGTGTTCTTAAAGACTCGGACCCGTTCAGTGCACGAGAAGAAAAATTTTATGTGTTACATTGGACGTTTAACCGACGTTGGAAGGAGTTTCCAGACTGTAGCACTTATGGCTAATCATAGACTAACTAGGCTCAAAGATTCGTCTCGAGATTTCTCACATAACTGTGCAATTAGTTTTTTGTTTCTTCTATGTTTAATGCTTCATTTAAATCTCTAAAAATTTAATGTGATGTTTTTTTAAAAAAAAATTGAAAACTAAACAAGGCCTTATCCTGTAAACTGGCAAGTGTAACATCAGTTGAATATGTGCAAATGTGAAGCTTTTGTACTTTATGTATGTGGATAAATTAGTAAAAATCATAAGTGCATCATGGGAAAAAAAAAGAGAAAAGAACTGTTTTGGGGACATATGAAATGACAAATTTCCCCGTTTATGAAGAAAATCATGGAAGAAACTACAAATTAATTAAAACAGTTTTTAACTATCTCGTTTTGCTCTTTTCCTTCAGGTCATATACTCATATTTAATGGTAGGATCAATAATATCAGTAAACTTCTAGGGTAAACAAAAGTTAATATTAACTAACCCCTAACACTATTTCGTATTAATTATCATAGTTTCATTGTTGCGTAGGCTACAATCCTAAAAGAAGGTACCCACATTGATGAACTCAAGTAGCAAGTTGCTATCTCTGGCTTCTTTTTCAAAAAGCATCTTTGCTTGTAGCCAAACAAAAAAGAACCTAGCACAGCGCCTCAAGTGAGAGGAGTGCTGCTAACTACCATCTTAATTATATTTAACGACCTTAAGCAGAAGTTTTAGTCTCAAAGAAACAAACAGAGCAGGTAAACTCTGGACTAGGTCTCAAATCCAAATGTAATCTCCATGAAGAGAAAACAAAGAGGGGGATAAGGACAGAAAACCTAAACTCTGCATATTTCTGATTGGGAATGATCCCTCTGAATCTCAATGACTGAAACTACCCAGCAATTATGACTAACAACTGAACAACATATTCTTATCTCTAGCTTAGACAATGTGTTCTTCATTTTCCTCATCGATGTTCATGCAGGTGCATGAAGTGTATGTGTGACAAGTTCTTTATAGAGTTTTCGATAAATAGCATTTGAATGGTCCAGATGAGCAGCTGAGAGATTCACAGATAGAAAGAAACCAGTTCATTGCTGCAGATGCTGTAATTTTCTGAGAAATTCTATCACTATTCCAGTTCCCTGTCAGAATTCATACCCCCTACGTACACGGCTCTGAGTTTCCTAGTCCAGAACACAAAAAATGCTGACCACACCATCGTTGACAATAGCAAGCAACGACAACAACCACCACAAATTAATTACTTCTATGGGTCTAATAGTAATCGGCTAGGTGCATTGTATTATGCAGAGGTCGGGATAATTTAATTTATTCCCTTATCTTAAAAATATACGTTTTATAGTGATGGGTCCAAGTCGCAGAATGATTTCTTTAATTATCGTTTTGATATTTGCCCTCAATGTGTTGTTCTCCTATCGTATTGGTAGCTCCATGACATTGAAAATGTTCTATAAATACTTCAGGTACCTCTCTAAATCTGAAGTGCCAATTGTTACTACCATAAATTAAGTCAAGAAAACCTATTGGTATAACAACATTAGAACATTTCAGTGTCTATTTCTCCATTACTGTACAGTGACTACGGTCAGGGAGATAGGTCAGTTCGGCCAATAAGGCAGAAATTTAGGAGAATGCTCTTGGCACCAGAAACAAAAAAAAAAAGAAAAGAAAAATTAAGGACCAGCTATTTTGTCTCCCATGCTATCTACATGTTCTCTCTTAATGATCAAAATCAATGCATGCATGCATCCAGAAGTAGAATGAACAACACTGTGCTAAACACAGAACAGGCCTAGACAAATAAATGATCTCTCCACGGATTCATGTGAAGTCGTCACGGATGATGCAAGAACAAGATATGTATATAGTACAAAAAGCCAATAGCCCTAACAACTAGGGACGCCAATAATATAATAGCAGACACATCATCTTAATTAGCTAGCCTTTCACACAGTTCAAAACATGGTTTTCGATCGATCTCATCCTGACGACCAAAGGAATCCAGGAGAGAAAAAGAAAACACTAAAATTCAGACAGCGAGTGGTCGAAGCATACCTTTCATGAAGCCACTGACCTCCATGCCGTAGCCTGAAAGCAAGTGAGCAATTGCAAGAATGAGTAAAGCAGTAAGTAACATGTTTGATTTGGCCGCCGAGTTAACGGAATGAATGGATTGATCAGGCTATGGTTTCTTGATTAGCTTCAGCTCGATCAGATGATTGCTCAAAAAAATCAGACCTACCATGGCAAAGGAAGATGAGCGCTTTGGGCGAGGAATAAGCAGGCAGCCAGCCGCATGTGAAGAGCTGTAATCCTCTCGGATTCGTCACATACTCCTGATCAGAATCAACCCATCAAAATCATATCAGAAAAAAAAAATCCAACAGCCAAGCGACGAACGAAAAGCAATCATCAGCTGATGAACAAGCGAGCATGCATGAATTCAGATTAAACCGGCTGAGACAAGAGCTACTTGCAGCTAGCCTCGGCATGCGTATATACGTTTCAGAGAGAGAGAGAGAGAGAGAGAGATAGAAATCACCTCATGGTACTTGACATCGTCCATCTCCTTGGCCATTCAATCAAAAAACGCAAGCTAGATAGAGGCGGCAAGAACGGTGTGTCCACACTCCACACCGATAGAGATGGATGTGTGTATACTTCGTCTACGCCTTGCTGAATCGAAGGAACAGTAGAGCAGATCGATGGAGTCTCTCTTTTCTTGCAGGGAATAAAACTGTCAGAGGTAATACTCCACACACATGCACAAACAGCAGCAGCAGCAGCTACATATATCTGCAGAGTTCTTTATCAGAGATAGATAGAGAGCGATAGAGAGAGGGGTGGGGTTGATCAGGAGGAGGAAGACGACGACGTGGAGAGAGACGAGACGGGATGAGGAGGGAATGGAAGGGAAAGGCAGGTAGCTAGTCTAGGCTAGCTAGCGTGTGGAGGGGACCGGACGAAACAAGGACTGCCCATGCGCACGTCGGTTCTGAATGGCAATCAACGCGAGAGAGAAGAGAGCCCGAGAGGAGAGGGGAATCGAGGTGCGGAGATGACGACGACGACGGGTTGACGACGGTGGCGGCGGCGGTGGATCTCCTGCGGGGTGGAGCTGTTGGGGGACACCCTGTGTCATAGCTGTGGAGGGGGATTCGATGATATGGTGCACAGTCTGCCGTCAGGTAAGTAACTGTAATATATTTCCTTATTATTCTAGTGTTTCATAGATAGGGAATAATGCGCCAACAAATCTTTGATTTACTCCAGATATGGGAGGTGGGACTCAACAATTTGAAAAAAAAAAGTCCAGTTTTTAGTTTTTTTTTTATAAGAAGAGGAAGAATCACCGTGTTTGGTTCAACCCCTGTGACGTGACGGAGAGGTTCATCCACCACCTATAGATGCAGCGGCCAACAGCGAGGACAATGGGAATAGATAGAGCACCACCTCCATCGCTAGCCATGTCTATGTTCACCACAAATAAAGTCAATATTTCCATATATTTAAATACAAAGAAGATATGTGCGTGGCTTTGGCCCATATTTTTATTATAATAAAAATTTTGATTTACATTTTAAAAATAATATGAAAATCTGGACCGACCGTTCATCCCTGAATTTTCATTTCATTTAACGCAACTTAGTAATTCAGAGATGCCAGGGATATATAGGTCGGGTCAAGTGTCAACGGACAGCTATGGGCATGCAACGGAGAGCTTGATCAGAAGCATTAGGCTGCGTTTAGTTCCCAAAATTTTTACAATACATATCATATCGACGAGTATGGCCACATATTTGAAGTATTAAACATAGTCTAATTATGAAATAAATTCTAGATTTTGCCTGAAAACCGTGAGACGAATCTTTTGAGTCTAATTAATCCGTTATTAGCACATGTTAGTTACTGTAGCACTTATGGCTACTCATATACTAATTAGGCTCAAAATATTCGTGTCACGATTTCCCCCATATCTACATAATTAATTTTTATGTTCATGTATATTTAATGTTTCATTTAGATATCTAAAGATTTGATGTAATATTTTTGGGAACTGAACATTATGTTAATTGGTTGCTTGCTTGGAGCTTCTCTTGACGTTTGCCAAAGGGTTGATGTAATAAACTTGCAAGGCAGCTGACAAGTATATATGTCATATAATACCAATTAATTTTGTGAAAAATGTAATGCTCCCCAAGGAGAACTGTGGTTAACTATAATTTTCTCCTCACAGTTTAGGGTAGTTTACTAAATTTTAGTTGCCTTCGGGAATACTGCATCACTAATAACAGAAAAGAGGAATGTGCCTGAAAAGTTTAGGCCTATATAGCAAGTATCCGAGCTGTTTATATATATCGGGCCGAAATGAACACCAGAAATCCAGGCCCAAGCATGGTGGAGCCTGCAAATCCGAGGCTGGCCGAGATTGAACGGCCCAATGCTTTGAAACTTCGGGGAAAAAAAATCATCCTTCTCTTACAATTGCCGGGGATTTTTCCTGTATAAACTACTCCTCCATTTCATAACTTAAGATGTTTGACATTTTCTGCTATAATTTTTAAACATTTGTCTTATTTAAGAAACTATAAAAATATCATTTATTTTACTTGTGACTTACTTTCTTATCGAAAGAACTTTAAGCACGATTTATTATTTTTTATATTTATACTAAATTTTTGAATAAGATGAACGATCAAACGTTAAAAAAAAAATAAAATATCTTACATTTCAGAACGGAGGTAGTAGCAAAGAACAGTAATACTTGATCTTGGGTGTGAAAATTCTATCTCCACCGCTGCCAGCACTGACTAGTTAGTTAATTACTCCCTCCGTAAGTCTGTATATTAATAGATGTTGTTATTGTTTTATTTAACATATATTGTCTTAATTAAAGATTTTATGCAAATATACAAAAATATAAATTATAATTAAAATAACTTAGTAATACATCCATCATAAAAAAATAAATGATAATTATCTAGGAATTTTAATAAGACGAATAGTCGTGCGAAAAAATCAATGATATCATTTATTAAGATATGGAGGGAGTAGTTCTATAGATCGCCTCTCGAATTTAATGTCATATGTACAGAAGTATATAGTTTTCATTTATAGTGTATATACGTATGTATCTTTAATTTATAGTCTGGGAGTAATGTAAAGTTTGTTAGTTAGTGCATGTTTATCATTCTATCGTTAATTGTTTTATAAACATTTATCAATATAGCTTTAGTTTATAGTCCATGAGTAATGTAAACTTTTTACTACTACTTGTTATTCCAACATTTCAATTTTTTTAAATACCTATAAAAAGTCATATATTTTTTCATCTCTTGTATTTCATAGAAAAGAACAAATGAAACTAAGGCTAGTACTGATGTACTAGTATAAGAGAATTCATTGCTTAGTTGCTACGGTCGATTGAAGCTGTAGTCTTGTAGTAATACAATAAGGCTATATATGCATGTTCTTTTTACAAAAAAGATAAAAGATCGTATGATTCTTTGCTAGCTATTTAATGCTATAAACAATAGAGTTAATTATTGTAACGTTAAAATTTTAATTTAAAAATATAAGATAATTAACTCTTTCTATAAACTTTTATAAAATGCATAGCACTTCAGTAAACTTCGGTAAGAGCATCCCCAACAGCTTATCTAAATTTGGTTCTCTATGTCTTAGTTTGGATGATCATCTAAAACAGTTTCATCCTCTATATATTTGTGTGCTCCAACAGATCATCCATATTAGAGTATCTATATTCTAGTCTATTATATTTTATTGATACATGTAACTACTATACATTTGTTTTATGTTTTATAGTGGTCAAAGTGGGGACATTTGAGTTTTAGATGATGGAGAGAAAATATCTATATTTAGATGTTCTCTCTCCTGATAAAGAGGACATCTAAAAATAGAGGATGGAATAGATGTTCTGTTGGAACAGTATTCTTATCTTCGATCCTCTATTTTTAGAATAGATGATAGGATAAAAGAGCTGTTGGAATGCTCTAAACGGACGTGTAAAAGCTAAAAAAAAAAAAGGTGTAAAAGAATACAACCTCTGCATTCCCAAGGCATGCAAAGCTAACAAAACTGTTGACGCAGAGGCGTCCTGAGGCCCCTGCACTCAGCTCCCTCGCTTGTTCTTGGTTGTCAAAACAAATATACATACAAATGTACCCCGTTCGTTTTGGATGAGCATGCTGCTAATTAAGCTGATCTTCCGCACATAAAACGTGTATTATTAGAGCAATGCAAGATTAATTGATCTTTTTAATATAACAATGTTGAAAATTGGATTTATTTAATTGTTTAAAAGGAACTTCTACATACAATCAGTAAGTAGTTTTGGATACAAATATATATGGCTATGGAATGTCATCAGAAAGAAGTAAATACACTACTCCCTCTACTTTATTATTATATAATATGATGTTGGTTTAGATCAAAATTGTACTAACCAACATCATACAGATAGAAAAAAGCATAGCGTATTAATATTTAACTATAGTAAATCTTGTTATAACATTCTTCTTCCCTCCTCTAACATGAACTGGCTATAGTGTTTGTCGCATCAATAGTTAATTACTCAATGTGCATGCATGCATACAGAAACAGAGGTTGGATGGAAGGAAAATATATAACTTAAGCACTACTACTAATTAGGGCACAAGTGTAAATAAAAGTGTCTACTACCAAAATTGCTGCTAAACATTCGAAGTATGTCTATAGATCAAAATTATACCACTGCATCCACCCTTTATGCAGGTTAGTGGTACATATACATTTTTCCTTTAAAAAAGATAAGTTATCATGCATGCTGCCTGCAGTAAAATTAGATATCTCTACAAGATTAGTACTATCTCCGCTTCATAATGTAAGATGTTTAACTTTTTTGGTTATAATGTTTGACCATCATCTTATTTAAAAATTTAGTATAAATATAAAAAATGATAAGTCATGCTTAAAGTTCTTTTGATAAAAAAGTAAGTCATAAAACAAAATAAATGATATTTTCATAATTTTTTTGAATAAGATAAGTTATCAAATATTGTAAGTAAAAAAGTCAAATATCTTATATTATGAAATGGATGGGTTACATTATGAAACGGATGGGGTAGACTATAGGAACCTCGATCATGTACATAAAACAAATAGTCAACGTAATGCGGTGAAGACGATGATGATGGTGAAGATGATTTAGGGATGGATGAATGGATGGGTGGATGGAGGAGGTGAGAAGGCCATGGTGGAGAAGGGGAGCACGTGCAGTGTACACGTATATATAGTGCAATTCACCATGACCAAGCTAGCTCGCATGCGTTGCTAGAGCTTGGCCGGTGTTGAAGCTGCACGTACCCTGCTTCTCCAACAGGAGCCTACTCACCTACTAGCTCGCATTGCAGTCGATCGAGAGGAGGAGGAAGACGAAGAAGAAGAAGAAGCTGCTAGCAATGCAAGCATCAGGGAGCTAGCAGCTTCAGGTGTAGAGAGATGGATATAGATGGGGAGATCGAAGGCCAGGCTTACGCAGAGGTGAGAGATCGATCGATGTGCGAGTATATGCATGCCTTGCAGCTGCGTGCTGGCCGGGTTTATATATAGCCTGATAGCCACCACAAGATAGCTACGGTTTCATCGACATCATATCGAAAACATATTCATTGCAGGCTCTCTATCTCTCTCACACTTCTGAGAGAGAGAGAGATGTGGAGTGTTGGAGTGAGTTTGGGGAAAGCGTGCGTGAGCTCATTTCATCGAGTATGGTGCAATGGCCTGGTTGACTACCGCTACTCTTCCCTTTGGCTTTGGGGGGTTACCTTGGATCTGCATCTGCGCCATGGACGACATGACCGGTTTCTTGCCTTCTTTTTAAAATTTACTTGTGCCATCATCGATCATGCATTTGCACTCTCGAGCTAGTGTTGCTCCATCCGGCCACTCTATTTTCATCGTTAATCGATCGCCGATGAGGTTATCTTCCAGAATCATATGATCATAAGAGTAAAACAACGCCATTTTGATATATCATATTCGCAAGCATTGTATATCTTCCGGTATGTTCTTCAAAACCATGCCAGAGGAAAACATATCACTAGTACATATACCACATAACGTATCAGTCCGTAGTGATAATATATCACTGTGCTGTTGATTTTTATGCCAGCAAATTTCGATATGATTTTGTAATCATTATAGTCAAACATGAACTCATACACATTGATTTAAGAATGTATTCAACTTGCATTCATACTAATTTACTGTAGAAAACAATTATCATCCATCCACTACCATATAACAAAAAAAAACCAGCACTGATAACACTAATACTAGGCTTCCGTGCATCCAAATAAAGAACTACAAAGATCAGCAGTTTTGACATGTACGAGCACTACACTGCGACAACACTTTTTGGTTTAGGTCTACTCAAGACTATCATTCCCAAATATGTCTTGCCTTCAAGAGTGTTGAAGTGCCTACTTGGTCACTAAAATTGTGTCGACAACCTTGAACCTTCTTATCCTAGCTAAGTTGTCACCTTGTCATGACTCCTAAACTACCAACGAGACCTTCTTCTCTCTAACCTAGTAGTTGTCTCTACCGATATCTTTGTACCCATTAACCTCATATATACTTCCTCCTCACCCTCCCCGCCTCTTGAGCGCATTGCAGATTTAAAGCCTTAATTAGGGCACACTAGCGTAGAACGACTTATTTGTGCTAGGTCTATACTAACATTTGTGCCAGGGATATCTCTATACCCGTTACAAATTGGGAGCCAAGCCAAATTTTCAGATATATAACCGGCATAAATGAGCACAGCATTTGTGTCGGGTGATGTTAACAACTGTTTCAACTCGTTGCTCTACCGACCATTCTTTTAAAATAATTAAAGAAAATATCCGGCACAAACATGTGTTCGTTTGTGCCAAGTCGTGACTATACCCAACACAAATAATCATATATTTGTGCCGGTTGTTAATATGAGCACACGGGCTACACCGTTCCAGAATTATCAGTGAAGAGTATATGAAAGCCGGCACTAATGTCCCAAGTTCCGACCAATACGTGTAGTTCCGTTGCAGTGGCATATATATGGGAATTTAACTATTTGCCTCTGTTAGAATTGTCATCTTTTCAAATACCATCTTTAAAATTGCTCTTACACAGTTGTTATTGGAGAGAGACTTTTTCTTAGATATTTGCCACTTTCTGCCTCCGTGGCATACCACCATGGCGCTGCCTCCGTGGTTGCGGAATTAGCGGCGGAATCAGCTAGCTTTGTGGTGCTGCATGGCTTGATTAGTGAGTAGAGTTAATTTGGCAGTGAGTAATGAGCCAATAATCTGCGTTTATTTTTGTTGCGGTGCACTGTACGCTTCGTTCTTGGTCGGCTGCCTGCCTGCCATACCCGTAGCGGACATGGTTTTCGAGTTTGCTTCCTAATCCTATCAGGTTGGGATTAGTATACAATTAATTAATTATTAATTATATAAAATTGAAAAAATAAATTAATATGATATTTTAAAATAACTTTTTTATATATTTTTTTTAAAAAATACATCATTCAGCAGTCATGCACATCGAAAAAAAGAGAAATCTGGATATAGCGTCACTGTCAGATCGCGCATTTCATATGAAAATGTTACGTGTAACAAGATACTGTTACAAACTTTTTATTTTTTAACGGTATTACAAACTTTTTATTTTTTAACGGTATTACAAACTTAAAAAGACTTACATGCGAACAAAGCTATATGTGCTCTCACCTCGTGGCTATTTATTGGCCCACTACTCACTGCCAAATTAACTCTGCTCACTAATCAAGTCATGCAGCACCACAAAGCTAGCTGATTCCACCTCTAATTCCGCAACCTGGAGGCAGGGCCACGGAGGCAGAAAGTGGCAAAAAATTAAGAAAAAGTCTCTCTCCAATAACAATTGGGTAAGAGCAATTTTAAAGATAGCATTTGAAGAGATGTCATTTCTAATTTCTAATAGTGGCAAATAGTTAAATTCTCCGTGTGTGTATATATATATTTATGATCTGTTCCGAGCCATAATCTGCCTCGTGATGTACTTAGACGTACCGTACGTACGTGGCACATCTTACACGTACGACGTACGCTGAGTCAGTACTGAAGTAGTGATGACACACCGTGTGGCATGCAGCAGAGCAGAGGCAAACCTATCGTTGGATTTCTCTAATGATTCGTCGCAGCAGCTATAGCGGCAGGCATGCAGGAAGCTCGCAGCAGCTTTTTTACGTACTCCAGAAGCCGGATAGGAGTACTAGATTTCAACTGCAGATACGATGCTGGTGGCATGACCTCTGTCTCCATGGGCCATGGCTGATCATATATATCGAAGCTGTGAAGCAACCATCGAATATATGCGCACTACTGTGCTCCTTACTCGCAATGATGGTACAGTGGTCCGTCATCTTAGCTACGTGGCCGCTTAGATCAAGTTTAATAGTATACCCAACTGCTACATGTGATTTATCTGGAACAAAACATATACTAACATGTTTTACCTGTCATACATACATTATATCCTAGAGTCTGTACTGCAGCTGGCTATAAGTCTGTAGTTTACTGAGAGCAAGTTCAATAGTGTGGGATACCTATACTGGAGGTATCTGGAGACTATACAAATACGTACGGTCAACGGGGTACTGAATAGAAAGGAGAATATATCTGTACGGTGTCGGCTAGGAATCCGGTATATATCGGATTGCTTGCCGAGTACTTCGGACCCGAGCCGTAACCAAATTAGGATAGATCTTAGTCTTACTAGATTAGGACTCTGTCATATCTGTAACCCTTCCCCCCACTATATAAGTAGTACGGGGTGCCCCCTTGAGGGTAACGGAGATCCATCTGAGAAATACCATCGCCAAGCAGGAGTAAAGTATTATCTTGCCACGTCGGGAGCCTGAACCTAGGTAAATTGTCTCTCTCTTCATCTTAACCATCGAATTCCGAGCTTGGTAGCCACCCTATAAGTTTATTGCCGACACCAAACATCGACAGTTGGCGCGCCAGGTAGGGGGTGCGCTATCTTTCTTTTTCGATCTAAAGCTCTTTTCAGTGAAGTTCGATGGACTTCAACTCGGACATCATGAAGAGTAAGTTCCCACCAGGCTCGACCTTCAAGTTCGGCGGCGTCAGGCTTCAGACCGACCAATTCGGTGCGTTGTCATACACCGACTCAAGCTCCTCCGACTCCGACGAGGAAGTCTGTCGGTTCGAGCCTAACAGAGAGGCATCGGGTCAGACACAGATCCAATCTAGGTTGCATGACACCAAGATGCTTTCTCCTAGTTCAGACCAACGGGCAAGCTAGGGCGTGACCCCGATGGAGGTGGAAATCAATCCCGAGGCTATGCCGACTCCTCTGATCAACACCTCCGAGTCCCGGAGCAGTACCGGAAGCTTCGTGCCGCCCCGAGAAGTCTTCGCTGCCAGCAAGCCGGCGTCGCCTTCCTCTGTAGCCAGATGGCAAGAGGAGGAGGTGGCTCAACTAGCAGAAGAGCACCGACTCAAGGAGGAGAAGGAACGCCAGGAACAAGAAGAAAAGGAACGACACGCAACGCACTCTCACGCCGCGCTACGGATCCAATCTCGCAAGATGAAGCGTGATCTCCTCCAGACCCAGGTCGACGGACATGACGTCTTCAAGACGCCACAGCAGAACGTCCGTGCAGCCGCCGATCTACTCAGCGACATCATCCAGCAGCTCCCATAGCCAGACCTTCCTATGGTGGAAACCATAAACAAAGTCAAGGCCATGGTGACAACTGCTGCGATCCAGTACTCACTCCAGCACACGACAGGTACCCCAGTCGCACGTACGGAGGCTCATTCGTCCAGATCTCCTAGGTCTCGGGCGAATGTCTCTCGGCAGCCGACTGGTTCAAGGCCGCATAGCGAAAGCAGAGCGCGCCGACACTCCCCTGACTCGGCGCGGAGGAGAGACTCCGTCGAGAGGCAACGCCGTATCGACGACGAGATTCGTCGACTAGATCGGCAGCGCTAAGAGCTCAGGGCTGAGAAACGACGCCTTAATCAGGAAAATTCCGTCGACCTCCGCCACAAGCTCGAACATCAACGCCACACCCACCGGGAGGACCGTCAACACGACCGGGACAACCGAAGTCATAGCCAGGCGTCTAAGCATCGGTCACTCGACGGCTCAGATAATGACATGATAGACGGTGTCCCGGCCTTCACCAAGAACTTAAGTCAGTTGACTTGGCCGACTAGTTTCAAGCCCACTAGCATCAAGAAATACGACGACTTCACTGACCCGAAAGTGTGGCTCACGGTATACACCATGGCCATCCGGGCAGCAGGCGGCGACACGAAAGCCATGGCCAAGTACCTACCGGTAGCCTTAGACGATTGAGCTGGACATTGGCTGTCGGGGCTCCCCAAACGGTCCATTGACTCATGGGCAGAGCTTCGCGACCGGTTCATCGCGAATTTCCAGGGCACATACGAAAGGCCAAGGACGAAGTACGACTTGTACCAAGTACAATAGAGGAGAGGCGAATCCCTGCGGGCCTACATCAAACGGTTCTCAGAGGTCCGCAACTCCATCCCTGATATAAAAGATGACGTGGTCATCGCCGCATTTCGAAAAGGGGTGCGTGATGAACCATTCATCGTGAAATTCACTAGGAAGGAGCCAACCATCGTCAAAGATCTTTTCAACATGGCTAACTCCTACACAGCGGCCGCCGATGCGGTGTCCGCATCACGGGGAGATAAACACGAAGAGAAAGGACAGCAGTCGTGCAAAGGAAAGGAAAAGGAGCACAAGAAGGACTCGGACTTGCAAAAACATAAGCCCGAGGAGTTGGTCGCCGTCGCTGACCGACAGCCCATCCAGCGCCCCAAGATGTCTGATTATGACAAAGTCATGAACAGCATGTGCCCTTACCATCTCAAGTCCTCCCACCTGGCCAAAGATTGCTTTGTGATGCGTCACTACGCAGAACAGTTAGCCAAAACCCAGTCGGGGGCCGCCGGGCCGAGCAAGATGAAGCCCGCCGACAAGAAAGATGACGTCGACTTCCAAGATCCGCAGGCCGAGCTAAACCACATCTTTGGTGGCCCGCTCGCGTACGAGTCCTAGCGGAAGCAGAAGCTCGCGTCAAGGGAGATAAACAGCACGACGGTGGACGTCCCCCAGTACCTACGGTGGTCGGAGGTCCCAATCACTTTCGACCGCTTGGATCATCCTGACCGAGTGGCTCACCCAGGGCGGTACCCACTAGTGCTAGCCCTAGTCGTCAAGAGTGTCAAGCTGAAACGCGTTCTCACCGACAAAGGGAGTGCCCTCAACATCTTCTTCACCAAGACGCTTGACGACATGAAGATCCCGAGGTCGGAGCTACGCCCCAGCAATGCGCCCTTCCATGGGGTCATTCCCGGGCCATCGGCAACACCACTTGGGTAGATCACTTTTCTGGTTACCTTTGGGACAAAGGACAACTACCGGACCGAGAACATCTGCTTTGAAGTCGCTGACTTCGAGACGGCGTACCATGCCATCATCGGCAGGCCTGTGTTGGCGAAGTTCATGGCGGTCCCGCACTACACCTACCTCATGGTTAAGATGCCCGGACCACATGGCGTCATTACCCCTGCGCAGCGACATCAAGCAGGCCTTCAGCTGCGAGGGGGAGAGCTGCGAAATTGCACAACAGGCTGAAGAACAAGCCGGCCGGGAGCAGATACGCGAAGCTTCAACCCGCAAGACGGAGGATGATGAGCTACCATCAAAAAGGTGGCAAAGATCACCTCCAACGAGAAGAAGCAGATCGCCCTCGACCCCGCCAACCCGTCTAAATTTACTTTCATAGGAACTCAATTAGATCCTAAATAAGAACTCGCGCTCGTCACTTTCCTCCAAAATAATAAAGATATTTTTGCTTGGAAACCGTCTGATATGCCGGGAGTCCCTAGGGAAGTGATCGAGCACTCCTTGAATGTAAAAGACGACGCTAGGCCAGTTAAGCAACGCTTTCGCCGCTTCGCACAAGACAGGAAAGACGCAATTAAGGAGGAGTTAACCAGACTGCTCGCGGCCGGCTTCATCAAAGAGGTCAAGTACCCCGACTGGTTGGCTAACCCCGTCTTGGTCAAAAAGAAAAATAACAAATGACGAATGTGTGTGGATTACACGGACCTTAACAAGGCATGCCCTAAGGATCCATTTGGTCTACTGCGCATCGACCAAGTTGTAGACTCGACGGCTGCTGTGCATTGCTCAGCTTCCTCAATTGCTACTCAGGCTTCCTCATTACGCCATTCGGTGCGTACTGCTACATCACGATGCCGTTCGGTCTAAACAACACAGGAGCAACCTATCAGTGGAAGCATACGTCGACGACGTGGTTGTAAAGTCGAGGTTGAAGGATGACCTACAACATGATCTAGAGGAAACCTTCAACAACCTCCGATGCTACAGGATGAAATTAAATCCTGAGAAGTGTGTGTTTGGCGTTCCCTCCGGCATGCTCCTTGTCTTCGTCGTATCCCGACGGGGCATCGAGCCAAACCCGGAAAAAGTCTAGGCCATACTAAACATGAAGCCTCCCAGCGAGCTCCGACATTTCCGGAAATTGGCCGGATGCATGGCGGCCCTCAGCCGGTTCGTATCACGACTCGGCCTCCGAGGGATGCCCTTCTTCAAACTACTGAAGAAGACCGACCACTTCACATGGACCCCGGAAGCGCAAGAAGCTTTTGAGGACTTCAAGAAATACTTGACCTCTCCTCCCATGCTGGCTTCGTCTAACCCAAACGAGCCGCTCCTGCTCTACGTCTTGGCCACAGAACAGGTCATCAGCATGGTCCTTGTGGTCGAGTAGGAAGAAGACGGACACTCTCAGCTGGTGCAGCGACCGACCTACTTCGTCAGTGAAGTACTTGGAGAATCCAAGTTAAAGTACCCCTAGGTTCAGAAACTTCTCTACGGCGTCCTGATAACGGTAAGGAAGCTCGTTCATTACTTCCAAACCCATCAGGTCTCAGTCATCACATCCTACCCACTCGGTGATATTATACACAATAAGGAAGTGCAAGGCCGCATCACGAAGTGGGCACTGGAGAAGATGCCATACGACATCACCTTCAAGCCGCGCAACGTGATAAAGTCACAGGCACTCACCGACTTCGTGGCCGAGTGGACCGATGTGCAACTAGAAACCACGCCAGAAGAGCTGCCCCACTGGACAATGTACTTCGACGGCTCTTTACGCATGACAGGGCCGGGGCCGGAGTAGTACTTATATCGCCCAACGGCGAAAAATTCAAGTACATGCTCCAGATCCACTTCCCGGCATCGCACAACGTCGCCGAGTACGAAGCACTCCTTCACGAGCTACGGTTGGCTATATCTCTTAGTATTAGGCGACTGCTTGTTTGAGGAGATTCCCAGCTAGTCGTCAACCAGGTCATGATCGAGTGGACCTGCGCAGACGAAAACATGCAAGCCTACCGACAGGAGGTGCGCAAACTCGAAAACAAATTCGATGGACTCGAGCTGGTTCACGTCTTGCGGCACAACAACGAAGTCGCCAACGAATTAGCCAATCTCGGCTCGAAACGGCTACAGGTGCCAACCAACATATTCGTCGAACACCTCACAAAGCCCATATCCGAGAAAAATAATGAACCCAAACCAACCCTGAGTGAAGCAGAAGACGCAGGAGACAACGGCCAACCACCAAACTTCGACGATCGCACGGTCACAGTCATCACTGACGACTGGAGAACTCCATTCATCAAGTTCCTCACGGAGGAAGTCCTCCCGACTGATAAGGCAGAAGCCGAAGCTACTGCTATATCGTGTCAGACAGAGAGCTCCTCCGACGAAGCGCGTCGGGCATCCTCATGCGCTGCGTGCTCCCTGACGAGGGCAAACGAATACTCCAGTCAGTCCACTCGGGCCTCTGTGGCAACCACGCCTCGACCAAGACGATAGTTGGAAAGACGTACAGGCAAGGGTTCTTCTGGCCAACCGCCGTAACAGACGTGCAAGAGTTGGTTAGAAAGTGCGAAGGGTGCCAATTCTTCGCAAGGCAGACACACGTGCCGGCACAGGAACTGCAAACTATCCCGATCTCCTGGCCGTTCGCCATATGGGGACTCGACATTGTCGGGCCCTTCAAGCGGGCACCAGGAGGGCTCACCCACCTGTTCGTCACCATCGACAAATTCACTAAGTGGATAGAAGCAAAACCGGTCGCCACAATCAACTCAGCGCATGCGAAAGACTTCATACAGAACATCATCTACCGCTTCAGCATTCCAAACCGTATCATTACGGACAACGGTAGGCAGTTCATCTCTGGAGTCTTCCAAGATTTTTGCGAGGAGCGTGGGATCAAGATCTGCTACGCCTCCGTAGCACACCCAAAGAGCAATGGGCAGGTCGAAAGAGCTAAAGGCATGATCCTTCAAGGAATCAGAACCAGGGTCTTCGACCAACTACATCCCTACACCGGACGATGGGTGCAAGAGCTGCTGCCAGTACTCTGGGCACTCCGCACCTCCCTCAGTCGAGCTACGGGACAATCGCCTTTCTTCCTTGTGTACAGAGCAGAGGCAGTCCTGCCCACCAAAACCGACCACGAATCGTTTCGCATATGCAACTACAACGAGTCCAAGGCAGACACGGCCAGGGAAGACGACCTCAACAGGCTGGAAGAAGCCAGGGACATTGCAACTATCCAGTCGGCGCGCTATCTGCAAGGACTTCGCCGATACCACAACTGGAATGTTCGCGGTCGGGCGTTCCTAGTCGACGACCTGGTCTTACGCAAAGTACAGACCACGAAAGATCGACACAAGCTCTCCCCGATCTGGGAAGGGCCTTACGTCATAGCCGAGGTCACTAGGCCCGGCTCGTACCGACTAAGGATGGAAGACGGAAGGCTACTAGAGAATTCATGGAACATCGAACAGCTACGTCCCTTCCACACATAGTCGATTTCTTGTAATTTTCTTTTTACCCTTTGACTGCCCTCGCCGAGTGCCCACCACTCGGGAGGCCAGTCGGGGGCTACAATATACTCTACCTTTGGGTCCTCTTTAATAAATTCTATTGCCAATGAGCTCTAAAACTGTCGGTCAATCGAAGTCTGGATGCAGTAGTACATCCGCTCGGCCACACCTTGCTTCCCACCAAACCGAGCGACGCCACGCCAAGCTCCGCTTTGGCTAGGCCCGCTCGGGGGGCTACTGGGACAGGCACACGTCGAAAGGATAACTCTTCACATGACAACAAGACACACCACAGCAAAAGACTCTGAAGCAAATAGATCAAATAAAATCACATCATGATAAGTTTGCCTAGAACATGGTTAACTACTACAAGTTCTCCTACTTCTTTACAGGCCAAGGTCATCCGCGATCGACTCGGCAGCCTTCTCCGACTCGTTGGCATACTTCATAGCCATCTCCTTGTCGTAGTCGGCAGCGAACCCGTCGCAGATGGTGTCAACCTCCACCCGGGGATACAGCGACTTCACGAAGGCCAGAGCATGGCTAGACGCCAGCTTCGCCGTCTCCCGCAACTCGGTGCCGTGAGCCGCGGGCATCTTCTCCAGCTGCTGGACCACCCCGTCTATGCTAATCAAAGAGGAGCCCTGTGCCAGCAGCGGCATCACCCCAAGCACATTAAGGGCAACCGTGACTAGCCGATCCTAAGCCACCTCAGCTTCCTGAGCCCTAGCCTCGGCGGCCTCCACCACGGACTTCGCCCGGGATTGTGCCTCTGCTAATAAGCATGTCAATCAGGAAATGCCCGGAAGGGAAGAACGAAGGAGGGGGTAAAGATAAACCTACCCACGAGCTTAGCAACGGCGTTGTCCTTGGCTTTCTTGAGCCGAGCGCATTCGGCTTCCAGCACAGCCTTCGAGGCCGACAGCTGGGATCGCTCGGCCTCAAGCTCGGCCTTCACCGCAAGCAGCTTGGAACACTCGGCCTGCAGCCCGATGTTCGTCTTCTTCAACTCTCCCAAGGCCGCCTCCTGATCTGTCAAAAGAAGGCAACCTTCAGCCACAAAGAAGGAACAACGGCCAGACACAGATCGTCGCACCTTTGATCCGAGCGGTACTCGATACCAGCTCCATACGAAGATCGGCTATCTCACCTTGCAGGCGGCGCTCCATGGCCTTCGCCTGCTCTAGGATCTCATCGCGATCCTGCCGCAGGGCATCCATGTTCCCCAACTGGGGATCCAACGACCGAAGGGCCTCTGACTTCGCCTTCGAGCGTGCTTCAATTCCCTGAACGACACGCTAAAAGTTAACAGGATTGCGCGCGCAAGAAGACAGGTAATGAGAATACCTTCATGAGCTTCACCGACTTCTCGATGTACCGCTCGATCTTGGCGATGTCCTTGGAGTCGTCCGATGGGTCGATCTTGGCCCGGTCGGTGCGGCTCTCTAGGGCACTCAGAGGCAGCGTTGCCGAGGTCGTGGCCACGGCCATTGGGACGGTCGTCCTGGCATCCAGCTCCACAAAACCTGTGGCAGGAAGCACACTGGCGTGTCCGGTTCTATAGTGGGCGCTGCAGCGGTGGCTGGGATAATCGCCAAAGACGTTTCGGCGGGTGGCCCCGTCGTGGGGTTAACCACTAGGAGAAGGGCCGGAGTCGGGGCAACCGAAAGAACGTCCGCCGCCGGGCTCGGGGGCTGAGCGTCCTTGGACCCGGCCGGTGAAGTCAGGTCAATGTCGCTTGATTTCTTGAAAATAGGCGATAAGACTCCGACGACTATGGGAGACCTACTCGGATCATGGCGGAAACGCTAAGTCAAGTTACCTCGCCCCCGTTCTGAAGGCAGGCTTCCTCAAGCGCTTCAGAGGAGGTGGGTTGGGAGAGCAAGTCGGGGTTGGAGTGTCGTCCTCGGCCGCCCCGGCAAGCTCGGCGTTCGGATCAAACACCATCCTCTTGGCAGCCGGCTCGTCAGCCAAAGCTTCCGACCCCCTCTTGAGTGTGGGCAATGCCTGACTGGGAGGATAAGATAGGAACTGGTGCCGATCTTGCGAGAGTGACAAGAGCCAGATTATGACGCATTGGGGCAATTTCCCCAGAAGAAAATGATAAACGAACCTCCAGCAAAGTAAAGGGCTCACCGGCGACGGGGCATTCCTGGCATTAAACGGACGGGGAAGATCGGAGGCGTTGGCCAGGATGGGGGTGTTCGGAGCAAACAACCTGCGGGCTCACGACCGAATATCTGCTAGCCGAAGTTTCTCCGTGGTCACTCCTGATGTAGTCGAATGCGAATCGAACCCGGTCCTTGAGAGGCTAGATTCGGCGATAGATGAAGTGCCGAGTTACCAGACGCCGGTTAGGCCAGCGGTCTTCAGGTCCTCAATCAGGTTGAGGAGAGAGTTCACCTGCGGCATCTCCTCGGCAGTCGGAAGAGAAGACCAGGACTCCCGGGCTACTGGGGCATGGCCAATAAATGAAGGAAGGGAGTCGGCAAGGTTGGAACAATAGAACCATGTCGTGTGCCAGCCCTTGAGAGACGTTTTCATGGGCAGGGAAAGCCAAGCCTTTTGGCTCCCCTCACGGAGCTGGATGCCGACGCCGCCCACCACCGAGGGATGATTTCGGTTGGGTTGGGGCTTAACGGCGAACAAGTGGCGGAAAAGGTTGAAGTGATGGGGGATCCCAAGGAAGGTTTCGCAGGTGTATACAAACACTGCGATTTGAAGAATGGAATTGGGGTTCAAATGATGGAGTTCGATTCCATAGAAATCCAGCAGACCCCGGAAAAAGGAAGCCACCGGAAGACCAAAACCCCGCTCAAAGAAAGCCTCGAATACCACTACCTCTCGCGAGTCGGGAGTAGGGAACTCCTCGCCATGTGCACTGCGGTATCCGGCTACTTCCTTGCTCTAGATCAGGCCAGCTCCAGAGAGAGTGGATTGGTTCTGGTCGGTGGTGATGGAAGTTTGCCAGGCGTGTAGCGGGAGCACTTTCCCTGAATCCACTTGGGAAGCCATCAGGAGCTTTCTCCAAAGGGTTGGAGGAGAGGGCGCTGATGCGATGGGCGGAGGAGAGGCTAGAGCTCTGAGCGTGGAGGCTAGGGTTTCGGTGAGCGCGAGATTGCTGAAGCAAATTGGGGCTACAGTGGTTAGCGCGGCGGAGAAGAAGATGAACGGGCAGAGTAACGGGAAGCTTAAATGGGCTGTTGCTGGCCCTGACGGCTATAAAATTCCGTTACAAGGCTAAGTATCATTATGTCCCATGCGGGAAAGGCGAACTGAAATTTTCGGTGCTGGCATAATGGATACCATGCTATTCCTAAGGAACGTTGCGAGTTTTATGACGATAAAATGAAATTCGTAATTTCCTTCAAATCGGGAATCGACGGAACGCCTATGTTATGGGCTCATGGCCGCACTCGGACAGGCATCAGTCGATATCACCCATGGCACTTAATTGCGCTCTTTAGCCTGTGCCTAAACTTTTAGTAAACCCGAATTAACTCGGTATTAACTACTCGGCTGTAACGGTTGAGCCAGTCAGCGCAACCTATCCCATGGACAGAACATGGCAAAGCGCTGTATGTCTGGGGAAACACGGCACAAACTCACTTTCAAACCACTCGGGTCCGGAAGCACTTGAAACAGTGCAGCTCGAGTTGGTGAGCTCGAAAACTTCGAGAGGAAACCTTTTTGGTAACAGTCCATAGATGACTCTATGTTTAATTGTTACGCATTTAAGCATAGAGTCAGGGGCTACACTGATGCACCTAATGTCTTATTCCATTCGAAGTCCTCCACAGCTTCAACAATCATCACAAAGTACTCGGGATCACTCGAGAAGCACTCGGGGAGCGCTTGAAAAGCACTCGGATAGTGTCAAGCATATAGCGCCAGGATACGCCTACTGGTCAATGATCTACACGGATAACCTACGCTGCTATGGATGACTCCGGAGGCTGCTGTGGGATACCTATACCGGGGGTATCCGGAGACTATACAAATACGTACGGTCAACGGGGTACCGAATAGGAAGGAGAATATATCTGTACGGTGTCGGCTAGGAGTCCGGTATATACCGGATTGCATGCCGAGTATTTCGGACCTGAGCCGTAACCAACTTAGGATAGATCTTAGTCTTACTAGATTATGACTCTGTCATATCTATAACCCTTCCCTCACTATATAAGGGTTACGGGGTGCCCCCTTGAGGGCAACGGAGATCCATCCGAGGAATATAATCGCCAAGCAGGAGTAAGGTATTATCTCGCCACGTCTGGAGCCTGAACTTGGGTAAATCGTCTCCCTCTTCATCTTAACCATCAAATTCTGAGCTTACTAGCCACCCTATAAGTTTATTACCGACACCAAACATCGACAAATAGTATATAGCCAACTACTAGCTCCAAATCATCTATAGTCAATCTAATAGCCAACTCATACCATAGTTACATATAAAACATTAATACATGGTCCCACATGTCATTCACACTGTCTTAGAGCACGTGCTGCAGCTGACTATAAATTAATAGTCAATTTATCTTCTCTCTCCATCTTATCTCTTTAAAATATACTTATAGTTGGCTTATAGCTAGCTTGCTATTGTACATGCTCTGATCTTCTTTTCGCTCCCCTATCTCCTTAAAATATGTTTATAGCTGGCTTATAGTCTGCTAGTGTATATGCTTTTATGCTGAACAATGATATCCTAGTTTCTTGTTGTGTGCTCGGAGTAGCTACTCCAGCTGGTATGTTATTTCTCCCAGCCGTCCGTTTGTGTGCCTCTGCACATGTTCAGAGAAGAGTATGTGGCCGGAACAACTTATACGTAGTATATTGGCAATTAAGTTGGCAGCATACACTTACGTATGGTGTATCTATCGTCGGATTCGAGCGCAGTCCAGCGGTCGGTCGGCATGCAATTCGATCAACGCGTACGCAAGCTGTGCTCCTATATATAGGATCTACTGTACTGAGAAAATGTCCATATATTAGTCTTCAATGTCATCGATCATCACAAGTGTATCTATCCCAGGTCCTTACCAAACTGCATTTATACCTTTCTTCTCTCCGTCGATTGGTATATAAACAAAATTTTAATTTCAAAACTTAAACTTTATCATAGTTTATTTTTTGATCTTTGTTTTTAAAATTGTTGAAAAAATTATCCACAAGTTTATCTTTTAACAAGCAGTTTTCGATTATAAAAAATGATGAACCTATGATTCATAGGTCTCCATTTACCAAAGAGACTAGCCCGATTTCTTACCTAATATTTGGTTTGAAGGAATTTTAACACATAAAAATATAAAAAGTGTAGAAGTATGAATGTATACCCATATCAATCCATAAATTTTTTTAAAGATATTTGAATGGATGATATGAATGTATACCCATATCAATCCATACAATTTTTTAAAGATATTTGAATGGATGATATGAATGTATACCCATATCAATCCATACAATTTTTTAAAGATATTTGAATGGACGAAAATATTTCTATATTTCTCTCTGCAACACGTAGAAAGAAAAAATATTTGCTTTTCATATACTTCGTTCTCCAAACCAGATGGCTTTATCTATAAATCTAATCCTTTATTTTTTTCACCAAAACGAATTTTCCGTAAATGTGTTAACAGATCTTAGGCCATGTGTAGTTTCTAAAATTTTTCTTCAAAAATATCATATCGAATCTTTGAATACTTAAATAGAGCATTAAATATAGATGAAACGAAAAACTAATTGCACAGTTATGTGAGAAATCATGAGACAAATCTTTCAAGCCTAATTAGTCAATGATTAGCCATAAGTGCTAGAGTAACCCACATACGCTAATAACGGATTAATTAGACTCAAAAGATTGGTCTCATGGTTTTAGACGAGCCATAAAATTTATTTTCTCATTCATCTCAAAAAACCTTTATAACATTCTATCAAACATCTGATGTGACACCCAAAAATTTTCATTTCACTTTGACACACCGTTAATATTGCTGCCGTGTAACAGTCGAAATGAAGCCATGCATGTCGTCGATCGATGATCGTGCGTTTGTTGCGTGAGATGGTTGTTGCGTGAGGTGGAACGATAGATCGATCGATGGACAGATGGAATGATGTCTGATACGATAGATAGAAGTTTATAGAGACGAAGGGGCCGATGGACATATGGCCTTTGTGTGTTGACCCAAAACTGCATTCAACTGGGACATGAATGTATGGATATCTAACTAGCCATGCCTGGCAGTGGGAAAACTTGTTCGACTCTAAAAAAGACTTTACTTTTATCTTATTCTATGAAGAGTTTATTTTTAAGTAATTATTATATTAGAGATAGTTAAATAAAACATAAATATATATATTGGGGTTGGAAAAACTAAAGGATATTATAGTATTTATAGCTTTGTATAACTTAGAGCAGGTAAGCCAGTTAATATTTTAAGGAGACAAGAGAGACGATAGAAGAGAAACGGGCTTATAGCTAGCTGCAGCACGAACTCAAAGACATAATGTGTGTATGACATGTGCGAGCAAGTATTAATAGTGATATGTTTCGTAAATTACTATTGTATGAATTGGTTACTAGAATAGAATAGCTATAGATAATTTGAAGCTAGTGATTGGCTACTATCTCGTCTCATATTAAGTTCATTTTTCAGTTCTTTCGACTTTTCGTCTTATTTAAAAAAATTACGATTAATTTTTTTATTGTTACTAGATGGTAAAATATGAAAAGTATTTTATATGTGACTAAATTTTTTTAGGTTTTTATACAATTTTTTTAAATAAGACGAATGGTCAAACATTGGACACAGAAATTGAAAAATAAAGTTATTATAGGACCGAGGGAGTATACTATTCAACTACGTAAAGTGGATAAAAAAATAAAATTAAAAGGTTACCGAAGGCGTAGCAAGATTGGCGACCGAATTTCAGGCCCTGTTTAGTTTCTAAAATTTTTTCAAAAACATCATATCAAATTTTTAGATACCTAAATGAAGTATTAAATATACATAAACATTAAAACTAATTACACAGGTATAGAATAAATTATGAGACGAATCTTTTAAGACTAATTAGTACATAATAGCCATAAGCGCTATAGTAAGCAACATGTGCTAATGACTGATTAATTAGACTCAAAAAATTTGTCTCATGATTTTCAGACAAAATCTAAAATTTATTTTATAATTAAACTGCGTTTAATACTTTAAACTAACTTTTTGAAACCGAAAGCAGCCTCATATATGAAGCCGCGAGATTGGCGCGAGAGCATTCAATGGATTGACAGTTTGTCACTGTAGTGTGTTGTTGCTGCCACTGCAAGTAAACAGTAAATAGGTATAGGTGGATGGATGGTTGCTGGCAGTGGCATAGGAGCGTGCATCCCCATAATGATTGGGAGTCGCCCTAAACCTGCAAAACCAGTTGACTACCATCACATCCCCTTCCAGTCAGATCAGACTTCGTGTTGATCAAACCATGCATGAGCGTGTGTGATAATAAAAACTGCTCCCTCCGTCCCTCCTATATTATACCGGGATTTTAACTTTCTATTTATACAATTTATCACTCGTCTTATTAAAAAAATTTAATAATATTATTTATTTTTTTATTATTTTGTTTATTATTATAAGTAGTTTAAGTATTACTTATAAATTTTTATATTTATACTAAATTTTTGAAATAAGACGAATGGTTAAAAATTATTATTGAATAGTTAGAATCCTATATAATCTGGGATTAGGGGAGTAACCACCTAGGGTGTTAGTTTTATAGGCTTTAATCCCATTAAATAATATGTTACAAAGGTAAAAATAAGGATGTGTCATAAAAGTTATAAGGAGAAAGGGGGTTAGGTTTACGCGGACGCTAACTCCAAAATTTATGTTATTTGATATTTTTGAGAAGTAATTATTAAAATAGATTGGCTCTAAAACTTATATTATGTGAATTATTTGCTAGTTACATTAATTCAGGTGATATATGAAATGTGTCATAACTGTTACAATATAGCATATTACTTATTTCTTATTTTCTTATAATTTTACGCTATTTTTATACAGATGGTTTTACCCCGAAACCGTGTGGTTTCTACGCCAAACTATGAGATTTTCACCGTCCAACCACGATTATCATAGTTTTTGAATTTACTTTTTAATTTTAAATTCATCGCGATTTCTAGGGTTTTTGCAGTAACTGCGTGATAAACACTCCTCCGCCGTCGGGCGGTACGGAGGCCTTCGACGGTTTTGGAAACCCTACTTGTACGACTGCTAGTTATTGTTTTAGTTTCAGCTTAAGTTACTTTTGTATCTTTGATCGTTTCGGTTAATCATCTAGTGATCGCATCGGTTAGATCGGTCTTAGGTCCAATATTCCGATCAAATCATGTACTGTGGCTAGTGATTGTATTGGCTCGGTTCTAAGTTATTATTATATCTTTGGTTGATCTGATCGACTACTTTGGGTGAATTATGTTGACTTGTTATTTGTTGTTTGATATATTTAATCTAATATGTCTTGTTTTGGTCTGATCTATTAGATTGCGTATATCAAATAGCTTATTAGGTTGATATATCTTGCTCACTGTTTTATCTGAGTTCTAATCGATAAGTTATCAGTCATTGGATCATCGGTTTGATAGCAATCTTATTCTGTTTAGTACCTTTGCCTAACATTGCTAGGCATAATCTTGAACTGTCTCGGTTCGGTTCAATCTTCTAATATTATGTCCAGCGAGCTAAGCTAGATATTTTATAGATCTTGGTCGCTCAAGAATGGGTAATAGTTGATGATCCTTGCAACCCACATACTTATTGTACTTATACCAGTATAATAACCGATTGCTTTACTACATTACTTCTACACCAATCGGTTTTGTTTAAGTCAACAATTATTTAAGTGTTGCACCGACTTATAAGGATTACATGCAAGTTAGTTTCGGATGAGTGTAGCAAAGGATTCATAGTTCATTTAAGGGGCAATTTCGTTCATACCCTTGTTTCGATTTCTAATATTGATTTTACCCCTTCTTGTTAGTGTTTTCGTATTCACCCCTGCTGTTTTAAACCGAACGAACTGAATGCCCTTCTTTTGAATGGAAGAAGGACTAACGGTGTTAGCGTTTAGGTTAAAAGACTATTTTACCCTTTTTTTGGAATTTCATTTTATCGTTGGTTTTTGTCATTTGTGTTGTTGCCCTTCGTTTTAAATCATAGCAATATATATACAACCACAAAAGAAATATTACTGGTAATTCATCTTCACTTTAACAGAATACCTATTTTTTTATAAAAAGAAGAAAGCTTTATCAAAAATTAACAAAGCGATAATAGTTAGATATCGCTCTGCACAACACAAACAAAACAACTACAGATACTGCTTAGAACGAGATGGAAGAGCAAGTACAGCGACTCCAAAAGCGAGAGACGACGAAGGCGGTCACAACCAGAGCGAGCGAGCGAGCGAGGGGATGGGAAGGGAGCAGTGGTGGTCAGCGAGGTGGCTGCGCTGGCGCCGGCATTGGCGCTGAAGGCGACCCAGCCATCGGTGCCGCCCCCCCCCCCCCCCCCCCCCCCCCCCCCCCGCAACCGCCTCCCAACCCTGATATTTTGCAAAATGCCACTTTAGGTGTTCCCCTCTCTCTAGTTGTAATGGGGGCAAAATTGTCCTTTAGAATTTTGGAAATTAATTCTTTTATTTGTTTTTCTGATTACATCTCACAACTAACGGTCTCTTATATAACTTCCATCCAAAAGACGAACATCTAGTTCATTCGGTTCAAAAAAGGGCAAATACGAAAACCCTAAAAAAGAGTAAAATCAATATTTGAGTCTGAAACAAGGGTAAGAACAAAATTATCTCTTCATTTAATTATTTAAGTTTATTTGTATAGGACTCCTAGCCAATCCTAGCCTTCAACGACTGATTGTTTAACCTATCGGCTAAACGCTACTACATCGATAGCCTATCACAGCTGGGTTCTATAATATCTATCGGCTCGATTGTCGATCGACTTGTTTTATTCTAAACTTATCAGTTACAGAAATAAACTGAGCGACATGTTTGCACCCTTTTAATAATTTAGTTCGTGCACTAGAGCGATATATTTTATGTCAACGATCACATGCTCATCCACTTAAAAGAATGTTGTAATTTGAAGCTCTCGACGGCGCAGGGTTATGGCCAATATGGATTTCCAAGACAAGATTGGTAACACAAACCGCTTGATTTTTTTTGTCAAGTAAAAAAAAGGAAATTCAGATTGAGTTTTAAAATTCCCATAAAATCTATCTGGTGGTGTATCTCATAGTGACGTAGCCCACGATCTAGGATAGATCTGACGATGATCGATGGAAGCAACGCAATGATGCCGTGGCGGAAGGAAGGGATGCACGCAACGATGGACGACCGAGGCGAGCCGACCCTTTTTTTTCTTTTTTTTTATCCTGCCTTGGTTGGGCGTGTGGATAGATTGCTGCAAGGGGACGGAGTTCCTTTCTTTCCGGGGGTAGCTAGGGTCATACAATGTGTCAGCCTCTGTCAGGGTCCTAGGAAATACTCCCTCCGTTCTTTCGTAACATGGTGTCGTTAAATTTTGAAATATTTAAAAAAATTATCCAAATATATTTATATTATAAGTTATACTTAAAGTTTCTTTAACAATAAATTATATTTTAATAAAATAATTAATAATTATATATTTTTTAATAAAGCGAACGGTTAAACATAAACTTGAAAGACATCGAATAAAGAAAAATAGAGTAGTATGGATAGTCCATACTCCTTACCGTTGATCTTCTTCTTCAGATCATGTGTCAGCCTCACTCATTTATCTACTAGCTATGTCCAATAAAGAGGGTAATTTTGCATTGTTTCTATTCAATGTTTAATTAGACGTCTTATTTTAAAAAGTTTTATAGTTAGTATCTTTATTGTCATTAGATTATTAGATAATAAAACATAAATAGTATTTTATGTGTGACATTTTTTAAAAAGTCATAAAATTTTTAAATAAGATGAGCGATCAAACGTTGGGCATGAAAAAAAAATTCATAAATATTATTAAATTGGGATGGATGTGATACATTATAGATTACAATTTGTTGTTTTATATTAAGTAATATCTACATTACATATATAATTTTCTTTAAAAATCTTAAAACATTGTGTATCTCATCCCAAGAAAAATTATATATGCAAGTTGTTGAGTTTAGATTTAGTGTCTAAAAAAGCAGCCTCGACAAATACTATTTAGATGAATACTAACACTTCCAATTATCTTTATTCTTCAAATATTATTCATTCGTTTGTTGTAGGATAGAACATTTGCATACCATTCCGGCATTCCCCAATCCATTTCCACAACCATTGATAACATTTGACTCATCCACCCTACTATATACCAACCTAACACGCCATGCACTTGTACATCTAGTGGTCACTAGTGGTGCCGTTTAAAACCTTTGAAAGATTTTGGATTTTTAGATTAACTGATTTTCTAATAGCTATTTGAGGGGGTCAAACGAATACATTAACTACGGTAAAATTTCAAGAAAGACCAGTCTTAACGCATGTTTCATAGGGGTGTCATGCACATTAAATAAGTGCTACGTTAGCAAAATTGCTTACTTGGCAGGATCATTAAATAAGAGAGTTTCATGAGATGAGAGATGTGTTTCATCCTCATAAAACTCATGTAGCTCAGTTAACTATTTACAATCTTAATAAGTGTGCCACGAAACTATACATTGAGACCGGTCTTAGATGCTCAGCAAGTGTGTCTGTGAAAACTCCAATATATATAGAGAAAAGAACATGGCCTAGGTTACAGTGTCACCATCACCATAGTTTAGCCACCGTCAGCCATGCAAACCCCACCATAATTAACCACTCTCATGTTGGTTACCAACGATGTCAACCTCACCATTCTCCCCTCTACTACAGCCTACCTTCTCATACACCTGGGAAGCTGCCCTTCACCCATCACTCCCACCGGTGGTGGTGGAGCCACCTCCTGGCTGGTCATAAATGGTTGTGGGAGGATATACGAGGTTAAATAGGAAAAAATAAATGATTAATAATTAATGAGACAAGTAGTATTGCGAAAAGTATTCAAAATATTTATATTTTAATACAAGATTTAAATATCATAAATAATTATATTTTAAAACATAGAGAGTACTCGTTAAACTCGTCTCTACTAGCTGCAATACATAGATTGTAATGTTCCCTTTTTGTCTCAGGCTACCGGCCTCGATAGGGATTTAGTTAGGCCTACGTTATACCATATAAATTGCACCTAACAAAATTTTTTTTAGGTCCTTTGTGATCAAGCGCGGTGCAAGGACAAGGCAGATTAATTTTCCTACTGAAATAAATCACAAGATCTCAACTATTTTGGGCCTTGGGAACATCAAGGCCCATCAACTAGAAGGAGGCCCAATTTCTCTCGTGCAATGGCCTTGGGCTGATGGTCCAGCCCATCTGGCCCACACTTCAGCCTGTAAACATTTCCTCGCACTGCCTACGGACGCTGTAATAAGCCCTAATAATAAGCCAGAGAAAAAACGTGTCTCTGACATGTGGCGGTCAATGAGGCCGCCTTCGGTTTTGGACTCCGAATTGCCCTAACAGCCTCTCATTGTTTTGTTGCTCCTTTATCAGGCATTCAGCCTCCTCCATTTCTCTTCTTTTCGACTATATTAGCCCCTTGTGGGAATGGTGATTTATCTTCTTTCAAAGGTAGAAAAAGAATAACGACGACAACATATTACAAGAGAGCATTATAGTTGACATTCAATTTATTCCAATTGAATGGCGCGGGTCGTATCTAGCTGTGTTTTCATGCTGGCACAAAGGTGAAAATACCATCTCTCTAAAAAACTATAGCCATCTCATGCAACACGGAAATTCTTGCATTCAAAATAGGTTAGATTGTGAAATTGCTAAAATTATATAGTAATTACATCGAGTCTTATGGAATACATGGTGGTGTAGAAGAGGAATGTCGGCCGCGATAACCACAGTGGAAGGATCCGCCAAGATTATCGAGGACAAGGCGGTGAAGCTCGGCACGGTGGCGAAGGACGTCACCACGGCGATGGCGACGACGACGGAGGAGAAGACGGCGTTCTGGGAGCCGGACCCGGAGACCGGCTACTACCGGCCGGTGACTGGCACCAAGGAGGTGGACGCTGCCGACCTGCGCGCGGAGATGATCAAGCAGAGGATGCTGCACGACTGATGCAGGACTGGGCGCTTCGAGATTCGTGCCCACGGATCATCCCGTTGTGTGTATGCGTACGTATATGGACCGTCCGATGTGGCCCCTGGCTCATCTGTGAAAATTGTTGCATGTTGTACCAGTAGACTAACAACAATTTCTATGCATGTGCATGGCTCAGTTGTTAGCTGACACATTACAGATTTTTATCTGTAAAACATATTACAAAATTCAGCAGCTCTCGTGCAGAATTTATATATATTTAACGATAATACAAGAAATATGAGCAAAACAAAATTTGAATTCTCAACATTAAATTTGGAGTTCATTTTGGAGATTTTTAATGGAGCTTATTTCCATCCTATGCTTTTTGATCGCTACGAATACATATATAAAAATTTTATTCATAATTTTTTACTTGCAAACATACCATTTGCCTTTTTTTTCTTCCTCAGAAAACCAAACTTTTTTTCCAAAAAAAAGCAAACGATGATCCCCATAGCCAAACAATCCAACAGATATGCCACTTCGAACGTGAGATCAATATTTGTTTTGCCATTTCGGCCACTTCTGTTTTTTTTTTTTTTCTGATTTTGCATACTCTGGGGGCGGGGGGGGGGGGGGGGGGGGGGGGGGGGGTGGGGTAAAAAATAACCCTGGAGGATTCTAGATCTGGAGCTTCCGGTCGATGAATATGATGGAGACGAGGAGGATGCCGGCCGTGGACCTGGAGCGGTCGCCGGGTTCCCCCCGTGGCGGCGGCGAGCTGGCCAGCCCCGAGACTGGGCGTCGCGCGGCAGGTGGGCCGCGGCCGATGCCGTGCTCATCTCCGAGCGATGCCGCGTCGTGAGTCTCCCTCGGCGTTCTGAATTTGATTCTGCTGTGCTCACACCTTATCTGAATCACTGAATGGGCTGCGCTGATTAAAATTGTTTCGCCAAAAAATTATGATCGAAATTCTAGCTTCCATGACCATCATTCACTTACAGTGAGGTTCTCACATCAAAATTGTTCCCCTTACTTCAGTTACTGTCAACCTTCGAATTACAAGAAGGAAACGACGTCAGAGTAGCTAACAACGGGAAGCCACTAACCACCCGGTACACATACTCAAATCTAGTGGACTCCATCGAACCATGCAAAAATCACCACTCCATCTGGCACAACAGAGCTCCGCTGAAAGTGCAATTCTTCCTCTGGCTAGCTACGAAGGAAAGGCTCCCCACCAAACACAACCTGGCGATGAAAGGCATAACCCAATCAAGTGCTTGTGCCATCTGCGATCAACAACAAGAAACTGCAACACACATCCTGCTCATGTGCCCTTTTGCGATCAGCTTTTGGAACATACTTCAAATCAATCCGGGAATAAACCATCTGGAAAATTGGCATTGTATCAAACGACCATCAGTGCTGCCCAAGAAGACCTACAGGGTTTTCATCTCCTTATGTCTTTGGACTTTATGGATCCACAGGAACTCAGTGATTTTCGATAACAAAGAACCTTGCCTCCGGAGAGCTGCCCTTTCAGGGTTACAAGAAATCGCACTTTGGGTGCAGCGGTTGAAGAACGAAGATATACAATCAGCGACAACTACCTGGAAAATGTGTTTTCGGGATGCTTTGCTAAGATCCCTCCTTAACTTCTTTGTGTCTTCCTTTTGTTCGGATTGTCTGCTTCTCCTTGTATTTTTGTATTTTAACCCCTCTCTATTAATATATTACCCATTCAGGTGGGGAAGCTCTCTCCCCCCCCCCCCCGGTGATCGTTTCCAAAAAAAAAAAATGTTCCCCTTATTTCGTTTTTTTCTCCTATGAACTAAATTTCGTGTTTGTGATGATAGGCAAGAATATCCCTGCACAAGACTAATTTATCAAAGGCATCCAGCACCACATCGGTCCAAGTTACTATCTGGGGTGGGGAGAACCATCATGTTATCTATGCAAATGGTTTTTCACAGAACAAGTAGAACTCGGGCTGCAATCGAACTCGAGCTGCAACGAAGAACTCCAGGGATATTTGTGTCCCCCTAAGTTGGCAAAATCAGCAAAAATGCTACGAGTGGCCAAAATGGCAAAACAAATGTTGATCCCGCATTCGGAGTGGCATTTTAAATGCGTCAATCCGCGGAGTAGCATTCTGGCGAAACCAAGTATTGGGAATGGCATAATGTCCAATTTCTCAGCAGCAAGGCATCACAACACTCAAGTATTTCATTGTTGGTAGGTGCATGACACCAATAGCAATGAAAGAGGCACAAGAACAATAATCTAAAGTGGCAAAAGAGACTTGAACAAGTCCAGATCATAGTTAATTAGGCACATTGAAAGGGCCCAACTTTGCTGCAAATCCTTGTAACTGATAAAGAAGAACACCCAGCCCACAAACAAGAGGTCTGTCTATAGCCATCTCGCCATCTAGCTTCAGGCAAACAGAAATATGAGTAACTTGAAGGATGCCAGGATGATAAATTGTAATCTTGACCAGGATGACCAATTTATGTATTACTAGCCCATTTTTCGCATTTCCTTTTTGGATTTTGATTGAACAGACAATCATGTTCTGTGCTGGTTGTTCTCCATGGCTTCTGGACTTAAATGTTACAACAAGTTGGAATTTTTTTTTTCCTGAACCACTTTTGTTCTGAAGTGTGCTCAGACTGACTAAAAACTTTTCTTCTGACTTCTGTGGTTACTATGGACAATCTTTGGGATATAATACTCAAATGATAAACCAATATCCAATCAAAATTTATTCTTTCAAACACCTCAAACTAATCCAAGGAAATTTACAATTTGAATTTAAACCAGGCTGCTTCGAACTGTCCAGAACATAGGTTTTAAAAACGAAATGTGCCAATAGAAACTTTACAACTTATAATTACGCATTAGCATGATGACAATGAAATTCCAATCAAAACAAATGGTACAGAATATGAATAATGGGATAAATTCTTAGATGCCACTGTGAAATACAGATGCCATGCGCCCATGCCTAGTGTCACTGGTATGTGGTGGCACAGGAGGGATCATGGAAATTAGTAGTGGGATATAAGTAATTTCCTAGAAATGTTATAAACACTTTTTAGTCACTAGAACCTTTTCAGAAAAGAGAGATTAAGAACCTCCGTAGAACGCTTCTCACCAAAATACTGTACTTATATCTGGGTTAAAACCGATCCCCTTTCTGAAACGTATTTATATCTTGGTTAAAATCGATCCCCTTTCTGAAATTCTGCTCAATTACAAATGTATTTCCTATCTTATGGCGCCAATGTCCAGTGTAATTCTCCTTGTCACCACAAATTCCTAACTAGTACAAACAAAACTAAGCTCTACAGCGATGAAATCAATTTGACTTACTGGTCAGATATAGTAAGACATTATTGATATCAGCTCTGTTAAACACTTCCAGAACAGAACAGAACCCGTTGCTCTTCAGAAAGGCAAATTTATACAGCCCTTCAAACTATCAGAAGGTTGGTACAGAACAACAAATAGCTGGCACACAGGAATTTCCTCAGTCCACTGAGAATTGAGTTGTTTTCATGTGAAAAATCTAAGTGAAATCACTGCATCCTAAACAAGCCTTAGGATTCAACTGAAGAAACAATTTTAGCCACTGATTGATAATATAAAAAGTCTCTTACCCTGCAACTTGTACTGAATTTACAAGGTACAGAACAGGGAGGAGCTCAAACTGAGTTTAGAACTGAAGAAACCTTATTACTGATTCCAATATCCATGTTTATGAGCTGCCTTGATACAAAGAACCCACCCATACATATGCGATTGAGATGGTGTTCTGAACTGGTGAGTCCCATCTAAAAGCTGGGACATTTCCCTCTTATTCAGACAGCTAATTGGGCATCAGTTCTAGTAGTACTAGTTACTATTATACTAATTGTATAATAGTCCCCACCATTGATGACGTCACTGCAGCTTGGAGGGGGAGGAGGGGGGGGGGGGGTTCTAGAACGCACCTCGCAGGCGCAGCTGGTGGGGCTGGAGCGGCGGCAGGAGGGAGGAGGAGGAGAGGGCGTCATCGCAGTCGAAGCCGCAGCCGCACTGGGGGGACTCGAGGAAGTTGTCGACGGCGAAGTCGGAGGAGAGGATGCCGACGGAGAACTCGAGCTGGTCGCCGCGGCGGGTGACCTCGACGATGCTGAGCCAGAAGAAGAGGACCTTGACGGAGACGCCGCGGAGGTCGGTGAGGTGGTCGGTGGAGATGCGGCCGGTGATGGTGGGGTCGTAGCGGAGCGAGTAGGAGCCCTGGATGGAGAAGCTGCAGGTGGAGGAGGAGACGTCGAGCGTCGCCGTGAATTCGCCGGTGGAGTCGTCGAGCGTGTAGGAGGTCACCCCCTTGGGGAGGATCCCCACGGGGAAGTCGTACGACTCCAGCACCTCGTACGCCGTCGGCTTCGCGCCGGCGACGGCGAGGAGGAGGAAGAGGAGGAGGGGGCGAGGCATGGCGGTTGGTTTGGTTTGGTTGGGTTGGTGGTTGTTTGGTTTCGCGGGAGGAGGAATCCGGGTGGATTTTATGGAGTGGAAAATTGCACCCGGCCGCCATTAATGGACAGCAGCAGCAACGTGGGAGTAGCTCCCACAGAAATCCTATCCTGTGCTCCCACATGCCCGGAGCTGCTGAGCAAGATGAACGCAACTCCCCTTGGTCTAGAGAAAAATTCTTGCGTGTATCATCACCAAAAAAATTGGATTAGTTCGAATACTATCATTTAAGTGGGCTTTGATAAAATACTACGTTCAACAAACACCGTGTCCCGGACTTTTTTTTTCACTCGCTCCTCAGTTTTATCCTTATATCGAGCTTATATTCCCTATCGTAGATTTGTCGATAAAAATAGTTTCAACCGAATCTAATAGGACAGAGGCAACTACCCATCCTCTTTTTATCTCGACCGAGCCAATCTAGTATAAATGACAGTTATGGTTTTGTATATCTATTCTTGTAGGCATATGTAACGGTTGATGGCTATGAAAATACATCATCCTATTATTTCTATCGCATCTTAGTCGGAGAAGATCCATATATATTTACGGATACTCGGTCAACATAACTTTTTGACAAGCAAGATTTATATCTACGTACCGAGCTCGGTCAAATATTTTGACAATTGAGCGGCGTGGGGGTGAGGGGCGATTGTTTGACTTTTCTAGGAAAATAGAGACAGTATATTTGTAAAAAAAATAATTTTAAATAAAACTGTATATGTGTTGTTCTTAGTAATCTAAACATCAAAGTAAAAAAATAGACTATAATAAAAAAAATCTAAAAATATATCTAAATTTAAGATTAAAAATTTAAATTTTAGCTTATAAATATAAGCGAAAGAAAAAAAATAAGGTCTAACGATTCTAATTACAGTAGAGGACAACCTGAAACAAAATGTGTACACGAGGATTAATATTGCTCCCTTAATTTTTCATCGACGCTTGACTGCCCACCCCAGCATGGCTTCCCTCTAATCTGCAGTGTCCGCTCATCATCCACGTCTTACCCGTATACCCTATTGCAGGGGCGGAGCTACCATATAACCAGTGGGTCATATGACCCCAGTAACTTTTTGTTAATCCTACTTTAAGACTGGAATTTAATAAACGTGGTTTGACACCACAATATTTAAAGAGTGACCCTGATGACATAAGCATTGCAACTATTTTTTTTTTAAATCAAAGTTAGCCTGAAATCAACATGCAACTATGGCATTTAGATAAATCCAGAATCCAATTCTCTTGAAGAGCAACCAATATGTCACTCGGAACCGAAAAATCAAACTTGTCTTTTTCTCTGACTTCTACTTTTTATTTTATTTTCGGGCATATATTTTCTAAAATACCGAATAATATGTTTAAAAAATTATACGAAAGTGACTTTAAAATATCATATTAATTAATTTTTTAAGTTTTTAACAATTAATTAATTATGCACTAATTCGATGTTTTGTTTTATGTGCCAGAAGGGTAACAAGAGTCCCGGGCAAAAGGTGTTAAAAGGGATACAATCATATCTTCATTATAGTTGGAAGAAAAAAAATTGATGAATCATCTCAAAAACCTGATTCAAGAGTCTACTCAAAATTCAAATGCATTAGAGACATATACTCAGTAAATGAGGATATGGAAATCATAATTCGTATGAAATATGGTTTGTACTCAATACCATAAGAGATGACTAGCACTAAATTTAATTATGAATTTAGTTGTGTTTTTATTACAAAGAGTGATATTTAGTACTGTACTAAATTTTATAACATACATGATATAAAAATCATGACATTGCACTGTATTTGAAAAATAAAGATAGGTAGAGACTCGACCGGATGAGATCGGTCGCTTTAGAAAGTGTACGCACGCAAGGGCCTTTTTTGTCACCTGCACGTACGACCGTTTACCAACACGATAAGGTGAAGAAGAAGATGGTTCATTTTAGATGCGTATTTCAACTGGGAACGTTCATTTGTTTCCCGTTTTTTTTCTGAACCATGTCTATCGCTGTACTCCTACTAGCTTAGCTACTTATTACCTTTATTTTAGATTTTAAAATATTCTAATCATATGTATTGATTTATGTACTAATCTAAATAATACCAAAATACCTTGTAATATGAAACAAACCAAGTATCATTGTCCTCTTTTTCTCGATACATTTCAGATGCTTTTGTTTTTATTGAAATTTATCCATAGATCCATGTATACCGTTTAAATTCGTCGGTATGAATCTCACTGAACATTTTACAATGTGAAGCCAAGGACTATTCGTAATTCAGGTGTAGTACAGGATTAGACCTCCAGCTATTTTATTTCTCTTTGCTTTGCTTTTTATTTGTTTCCCTCTCTCGGGTAAATCCATCACAGGAGGTTGTTGAGACAAGCGGCATGTGTGACGCCACGCCGTATCCCTACTGATCTGATGCGGTTAACATATAATTTTAACCGTTATTGTTTTTAAATGGTTATGTTTAAATAAATAAAAACTGTATGGTGATATTTAAGGCAATATAAGTTTTATAATATAATGTATTTCTAAATATTTTAAATATATGCAGAAAATTAAATATTCAAAGTTTAAACTTAAACAATACGTAGTACACAACAACCAATACTTATTTATGAATGGATGAAGTATAATAATCTATCATGAGTACGTGGCTAAACCCATTCTTATGTTAAAATAAATAAAAGTTTTATTACGATATAGTTCGATAATATACTCTACTTTTCAATATTATAATTTTTTAAAAAGTAAACATTTAAATTTTAAACTTATATAAAAATGGATAGGTATAATAAATAATCTATCACGAGTACGTGTCCGGGTGCATTCGAGTCAGATGATAGATGGATGAAGCTTTTCTCCGGCGCATAAATGAGAACAGTTATTAACACATATTTAATTAAGTAATAACTATCAAAAACTTTTAAAAGAATGCGTTTGACTTCTTAGAACAACTTCTTTACGAATATACGTAAGTCTTTTATTCATGAAATAGACATTTCAGTAGTTTAAAAAACGTCTCGTGAAAAACGATACAATAGGTCGCCTTTGTTTTTCTACGTGGCCTTTATTACCTTGTCTGTTTCCAAAACGTAATAAGGCTGCGTTTAGTTAAAAAAAAAATTTGGGACATAGGTCACGTCGACGCGTACGGTCATAATAAAGTATTAAATATAATCTAATTATAAAATAAATTTCAGATTTCGCCTGGAAACCGTGAGACGAATCTTTTGAGACTAATTAATCTGTCATTTGCACATGTTGGTTACTGTAGCACTTATGGCTAATTATATACTAATTAGGCTCAAAAGATTCGTCTCATGATTTTTTTTATAACTGTGTAATTAGCATTCATGTTTAAGTATATCTAATGCTTCATTTTATTTAGATGTCTAAAGCTTCGATATGATGTTTTTGAAAAAAAAATTTACAAACTAAACAGAGCCTAACTTTAAACGACTGATATTTGAATTCACATGTCCATATGACCCAAGTTAGAGGGCACAAAGGTCTTGTCCGCTGTGTTGTTTGCACTCATCTTTTCAATTCTGTTTATGTATATAATTATGCTAAAATTTAAATTTTTAACCTTAAATTTAAAATTGTCTTGAAGGTTTTCACGGAAGTTTTTTTTAATCTTTAGTTTTAGATCATTAAAAATATATATATAAAAATTTATTTACGAAATAGTTCTCGTTGTAAATATATCGTTCGGAGAGACCAACCATCACCCCTTGAATTCTAATACAGAAGTTGCAGCTCTTTCCGTCATCAGGTGACACGTACGTACGACCAGCGAAGCCTTACGTGGAGGGCGATCTAAATGCACTGCCCATTACACAGTACAAAGAGGGTGTGTTAAATTATTGATGAAACGATGAATGAGCACTGTTTGATCGTGTGATAACATCCCATGATATAAACGATTGAATTAATTATTATAAAATTAAAAAATATATTTTAAAAATATGAGACGATGGACTATGTAATTATTTTATAAAGAAAATATTCTGTCTAACAGCGCGTAAAAAATAGAAAAAAGTCTGTCTTAAAAAGAAAGTAGCATCAGAGTAGTCTTAAAGGGGCCCTAGTCTTAACGAGGCATGGAGCTTGACTGTGTTCACTCCAAGTAATCAAAGCTGATGGGTGCTGCACGATGGGTGCAGCTGACCATGAGTGATGAGTGATTCTTAAATCCATTCTAGCTCCGTTATTAAATGAACTAATGTTCCACATTTGAAGTATAAAACTTTTAGATGAACCGACGATAGAAGTAAATTGTACTTTGAGACTTTGTCTACTGTTGTAGTTTGGACTAGAAATAAGACAAAGGATCAACTTTAGACAAGATTAGTTTACAAAGGATTTCACCTTAAGCCCCTTCTCTACTTACTCTTGTTTATATTATAAATTATTTTAGACTTGCTATAAGTCAAACCTTTTGAGGTGTATCAAAATTAAAAAACAATATAGCAATATTTTGAACATATAATAAATATACTATTAAAATATATTTATGGATTTAACGAGACTATGGTGTTATAGATGTTAGTACATTTTTTTATAAATTTGGTGGTAATAAAATATGCTTAACTTTAAAAAACTAAATAGACCTGTAATATAGCATGGAAGGGTCTTACTTGAGCGAGAAATTTGTAACCGTGACATTACGATTTTGCAAAGTTGAAGATATGTTATTGGTATCTCACTGGCATATGGGGGCACATATGAGTAAATGACCGATAGGTTAGGACAACATATATTTAATTTAACAAAATTATAATGACAACCTTGCAATTTTTTCTAATTAAGTATTTTCCCTCACCCTTGCTCATCTCTCTCTGCACGAAGGGATGTGCCAGTGAGCCAGTCGAGCTTGAGATGGGTAGAGGTAGCTTAAGCACAATGGGGTGATTGGTTGGCTTTGGTATATTTATAAATAAAAATTAATTTATTAATAAAAATTTTATATACATGATATAGAAGTTAAGGATGGCAAATAAACTTTGGTGAAAAAAAATCTTAAAATCAATTCAATGTTTAAGGTTAAAAATTTAAATTTTGGCTTATAAACATAAGTCAAAAGATGACGGTGCACTGGTAAAGGTCTAGCTGACTAGCTTGACGGTCAAAATTTGGAGCAAAACAAAGGTGAGGCGCCAAAGTTTTGGGATGGATAGATAGGGTCTGTTTGGTTAAACTCTAGGTTTCAGATTTATCTCACATGGAGTCAGAGTCTAACCAACCAATTTACCTCCACCTAAAAAGAGAGCCGAATAGGCTTAGAGTGATCTAGGAAAATAAGGGGTGAAGGGGGTTTGGAAAGTTACAGTTTAGACTCTAATAGTTAGAATTAGTAGTTGGAACACTTAAAAAAAGACCAGATCTAGAGCATCTTCAGGAGAATGCTAATATCTAACTCCCAAAACCTTAGTATTGAGATCATCTAAAAAGATTTTGGGTCCAAAAATTACCCCTTCCTCCAAAAGAAGCCGCTAAAACTAAATCTTACAATTTGTTGACTGCCACGCAGACATGATTGGACACATGTTCCTGAGTGCTCGAGCCATGGAGGGCACATGAGTGGCGCTACCCGGAGTTGATTAATCAATTAATTAATCATTTAGTCAATCTAAGAAGGACAGCTAAAATAGATGATTATTGCTAAACCCAAATACAGGCACACACATGTATTGTCCACCCACATCATCAGATCCCCATGGCTCAGAAATGTAGACCGACGTGGTTGTGGCTGCGTGGTCTATGAGTTGGCACGAGAAAAAAATATGGCGTGATTTTCTGATTTGGGGAAGCCACCATAAGGCCTAAATTTGGTTCATGCAACGCTGATATTTGGGAATGCTAAAAAATTAGGAGTAGCTTTGGATAACTATTGGAGAAACATTTTTAGTCTAGAATGCCAATAATTACTTTCTAGGATTGCTCTTGGAGATACCATTCTATGAGCCGGAACAATAACAGACATGATAATAGCTAATTAATGTTGAATTCTTTTTATTATTTAAACTATTTTATTTTTAAAATTTAGAACAAAACCCTTCAGTACCTTATTCTCAGATCTGATTTCTTTTATCATCCCACCTAACTGGGTCGAACAATATCTTCACCCTGCCATGAGAAATAGATGTGGCAATATTCTTTCACGATCATGACCAAAAAGTTCGGATGTGGAACTCTGTCACCGGAGGGTCTAATTTTTAAAATAATAAGGCTGAAACTAAAAAAGTTCAGAGACGATGGCAACAGCCAAGAGGCGCTGCTGCAGCAAAAGCAGCTTGAGGATGGTTTCAGCAAGAGCCGCTCAAGGACGTTGTGCCGTGATGGATGGACGTGGATCGGTACGTCAGTAATTCATGCCTACCGCGCTCATCCCCAGTCGCAGAGATTTATCTCACATGAGTCAGAGTCTAACCACGGTTAGCGTTACTGCCGCGGTAACCGAGCCCTCCACGAAGGTACGGCTTCGATAAGCCACAGTAACCGAGTTTAAATTTAAGAAAAGTTTAAAAAATTTAAGGAATTTTAATGAAAAAAATATATGTTGTATATGTTGATATATAGTGTAGTTTTATCAAAGAAATTCGTGAAAAGATGTATTTTTGACATAATTAAAAATCTTAAACAAGAATTTCGGGAAACAAAATTAAAAAAATAGCCTATTGCAAATAATATTTCATAGGAAGATGGTTAAGAATATTTTGTATTGAGTCATTATTAATTTACACTAGACACTAGGTACATAATGTTGAAATACAAATATACAATAATGGATATATAGAAAATATGTATGGAGAAAAATTATACGTGCATGTTAGTATATACATAATAGTTTTATTCGTAATATTGTGCAGTAGGTATAGTTGTGACGCAACAATCAAAATGAAGTTGTTGGTACTTGTTATTGGTGTAAATTATTTGTAAAGTGTGATATAACGGTGTATGTTTGTATGTTGTAATATCAAGAATTTAGAAAAACGTCATGTGAAAATTTTGTTGTTTTTACTATAACATGTCCTATTTTTTCAATGTCATAAATATAGTCACAAAATATTTTCCTGTTTTTCATGTATTTTTTTAAAGTTTTTCTTTTGCATCTGACATCACATCCGCGGTCCCCTTGCGGTAACCGTGATTTCGGCTACAAAATCTGCGCAGAAAACCGCTGTAACCGCCGTTTACATGCGCTGTTCCAGCAAATAGTTACCGTGGTTACCGCGGCAAACCGCGAAAACCGCGTGGGTTTAAATTTATTTTTTTATTCAAATTCATCACGGTAACCATGCGAGATCCGCGGGAGCGAGGCGCCGCGGTTTTGACGGTAAGTGGAACCCTGGTCGCAGCACGCAGTTATGACACTCTAGTTCATCGGCTGGAGAAGGAGGCCTGAGCTGAAACCTTTTGTAAACTTTTTCTTACTCCCTCCGTTCCAAAATCCAAAATATATGTATTTTTAGGATTTAAATTTTATATCACAATATAATCATTTTTTACTGATATTACAATGGTTTCAGAGCTAATCAAAATGTTTAGAAAGGAAATGTAATCGATTTGAAATTCAAAAATTGATCCCTACAATGCTTAAAAGTAAATCTTTTGAGATATCTTTAGTCTATACTAAATACACTAGAAATGCTTATATATTTCAATGGACCGGAGGTATTAGCCTAGAGTGACCATGGTGTCTTACCTCTGGTCCAAAGTCCAAACTGAAACATAGCTAAAACAACTCTAATAAAGCAGATTAACGATTACCCGCAGCTCAAAACATTCGCGCCTTTTGCACGGAATGTAGGCATTTCGTATGGAACAACCTTCAATCCCCGTGCTGAAAGACTGACTGCAAAGCCTCCAGTTTTCTCAGTTTCAGATGGAATGCTGCTGCTTATATTTCACTAGTCTAAGGCTGTGTTCGACATGGGTTGGAAAGTTCTGCCTCCTCTCATAAGCAAAACGGAGTGGTGGATTAGAGCAATACTAATTAGTTACTCCTTACTCCACCCGTCCCAGAATAAACTAATTTTTCACTTTTTACCTTCAATTTTTGACACTTCGTCTTATTTAATTTTTTTTTATGATTGATATTTTTTATTAGATGATAAATCATCTTATTTAATTTTTTTTGCAATTGATATTTTTTTATTAGATGATAAATCATGAATATTACTTTATGTGTGACTAATTTTTTTTAATTTCCTGAATTTTTTTGAATAAGACAGATGGTCAACAAGTTAGATACGGAAACCGGAGAATTCATTTTTTTGGGGATAGAGGGAGTACGTCCTTACATGCAAGTCCTTACATGCAAGGGATTTTTATGATGAATGTAGACAAGCATTTGTCCACCCAGATTCATACGCAGAATTTCTTATATTTAAGAATAGATATATACTAGCTTAACTTGAAACATAGACCGGTGAATTAATGCATGGTTAATTAAGTATTAGCTAAATTTTTTTGAAAAACACACACACATCGTTTAGCAGTTTGGAAAGCGTGCTCATGAAAACAAGTTAGATTAAATTTGACTTATGTTTTGTATATTCTAATCTTTTTAAGCCCCCCTTGAGAACGAATCAAGGGTCCACTATGAACATCACCAGATAAGGAAAACACGATCAAACAAAACAGATATGGTAAAATGACTTAAATCACAAATATGAAATAATCCTAATATAAAAATTGTATACTTCAATTATACAAAGTTTATTTTTTGACAATATGATCTGTTTCTATGCGAGTATGACTGGCCCTTTTGTACTTCAATTAGTTTTTTTAGCTGTACTTCAATTGGTTTTGGGACTTCAGAGGCACGACTATGCTCTGTTCTTTAGGTTGTATTCATGATTATTGGGATTTCAGAATTTCAGGATGAACCCCAGTTTGAATTCCACAGCACCCCGGACCAAACATTTCATTCCCATAGGCAGTATGAACATTTCTGAGATAATCGTTATCTGCCATGGCATTTGTGACCAATTATATAGGATAAACCTAGTCAATTGTAATAACAATCAAAATCCAGAATGTTTATTTCTTTCTTGCAACCTCGACCTATTCAATGCTTGTTGTTTTATTTGATCCTAAGGGATTTCAAAACGGAGTTGGGGAAAAATAATTAAACAACCATGCAAGCATGATAGATCTAACCACATCTCTTTCAATTCTTAAAGTGGGAGATAATTGTTATGTAGATGTCAAAGGACAGGTCTACAGAATGTGTTATGCTTGGAATAAGCATTCGTAGTGAAAAAAAAATTGACCTCGCCACACTAATCATCCTGAGCGTACTTCTCACCTGGTTATCACAATTCTGTGCACAATTTAACATTTGTTGCCGTTTTGAAATAGTTTTGAAATTGTGTCAATTCTTCTCATGGCAAAGATGTACCCTTCCTTAAAATTTCCCCATGTTATCATCTTAACTACAATGTTGCCTGCACTACATTGAAATTGCAGTTCTTTGAAACCTTCAACTAACTAACTAACACAAAACCAGAACAGACAATTACACACCTACCATAGAATCCAAGAAATGATTCTGGCATCTCAACAAACTTTGCAACTATATTTATGCAGATGCTTCAGAAGTACAAGCTAAAGAAGATAATTATCAAAAGGCCTTTTTTCTTCCCCCAATTACAATTCCCAAAGAGTTTGTGTACAAGAAATTTCAGCTGATCTTACTTTCTCCTGTGGATCCTCTCTAAAGTCTAATCTGTCTGAAACAGTGCAAGAAACATATGAAATCGAGCTCTGAATTTTTGATATCCCATCAAAAAGTTGGGACATTTGTTGTTTATTAACCCATCTAAGATAGCAGATTCAGATCGCGCGGCTCACATCAACAGCATTATCCAAGAAAATTTCATGGAGCGGCGGATCGGGCTAGGATTCTAGAACGCACCTCGCAGCCGCAGGCGGGGCTCCGGCTCCGGCAGCGGCAGCGAGAGATCGGCGTCGTTGCAGTCGAAGCCGCAGCCGCACTGCGGGGACTCGAGGAAGTTGTCGACGCCGAAGTCGGCGGAGGCGATGCCGACGGAGAAGCCGAGGTCGTCGCCGTGGCGCGTGACCTCGACGATGTTGACCCAGAGGAAGAGGATCTTGACGGAGACCCCCTGGAGGTTGGTGAGGCGGTCGGCGGCGATGCGGCCGGAGAGCCTGGGCTGGTAGCGGAGCGAGTAGGAGCCCTGGATGGAGAAGGCGCAGGTGGAGGTGGTGTTGAGCGCGGCCGTGAAGTCGCCGGTGGCGTCGTCGAGGGTGTAGGACACCACCCCCTTGGGGAGGATCCCCGGCGGGAAGTCGAACGTCGCCAGCGCCTCGTACGCCGTCGGCTTCGCCGCGCCGCCGCCCGCCGCGGCACCCGCGGCTACGATAAGGAGGAGGAGGGGGAGGCGAGGCATGGCGGATCTTCGCCGGCGACGAGGAGGCGGAGCGAACGGCGAATCCGGCTTGTGTGTTTCTTGCGCTTGCGGTTGCGGGGCTGGAGAAGGAAGAGGTGATTAGACTAGCGTTAGCTCTAATTTAAAGCTAGTTGTAAGATGGATTAGGGATTAATTACGCTGAACTAATCACCACCCTCCCACGCATCGCCACCGGTGCTTCTCCCCTGCAACGTGTCACGGCCAAATGGGCCGTGCGGGCTGGCACAGCCCACGGCACGGTTGAGGAAGCGGGCCGTGCCGTGCCGGCCCACCTGCTGCTGACACGGCCCAGAAGCTTCCCGTGCCGACACGTGGGCCGTCTATCAGCACGGGCACGGAAGCGGGCCGACGTATCCGCGGCGGAGGCAAAGCGGGCGGGCCGCCACAGGCCAGCGGGGCGCCGACGCGTGGACGCGGTGGAGCGGAGGGCATGCCGCGTGGGCGTGGGCGGTGCCGACGGCCGTGGTACGTGGAGGTGGAGGCGTCGAGTTGGAAAAAAAAAGAGAAATTATATGGTAAATAGAAAAAAAAGGATATAAAATATATTAGATAAAAATAAAAACTTTAGGAAATTATTGGGTATCTGAGAAAAATTTAAAATCTAAACTTTATGAAAATATGGAGGTAGAAAATAAAATATGATTAATTTACTTACATGTTTGATTGATATTTTGATGTTTACTGGAGGGAAAAAGTGATAAATGTGATTATGGGTAGAGAAATACTAGAGGAATTAAATTAGTAGTGACCTTTTTATTGATGCATACATATATTACATGGCTGCCTCGTTAAAAACTTTGTCATGTAAAAACTAGTAATTGAGAAAACCATGACAAAGGAGAAAAAAAAAAAGAGTATAACCAGCCATGCCATGCCGGCCTACTACAGTAACCGGCCTGTTATAGTAAACGGGTCGTGCCATGGCGGCCCGACGTGCCACCCCGGCCCAGACACGACATGGCCGGACGGCCCGTGCTGGCACGGCCCAACTACCGTCGAGCTCATGACGGGCCATGCTGTGTACTGTAGCCGGGCGCTTAGGCCGACACGACAGGGCCCGGCCCATTTGGTCGTCTTTGGCTTTGCTAAAATAACGTTTTAAATTAGTACAATACGCTGATTATTTCTTCTATTAATTTATTAAAAAAATTGAGTTGGTATTGTTTTTTATGGTGAAATAACATTTGTGCTCATGACCTCTTGATTAAAAGGACTCGATTCCGACCGTGGATGGAAATCACAATCCTAACATAAACTCTATAATTATGTGCTATTTTTTTTGGAATGTCAATTAAATGAGCTGCTCAGATATTGCTGGAGCTCGTAGAATGATGCTTGAGTTAGGGCATGTACAGAGGGCTTTTATTGTCGTCTTTATCGCTGCATAGTCGCTAACGTGGAAGAGATGATAGGAGAGATAAAAGTGATTGTTTTGCATAGAGTCAGCAAAACATTGACTCTTGGCGCTTAAAACGAGGAAACAACCAGAAAATCTACTTTGTATGTATGCTGACTCTAATAAGAGGCGCTTATCAGATTGAATATGAACAGGAAATTAATTAGCCTATAATTATAAAGGATCGACTTAAAAAACTATTCTTTATATAAGGAGTTTTTTCTACTGACATGACTTGAAGATAAAGTCCATAATAAGCTATACCATTAAATATGCTCTTATGCATGGCATCTATAACTCTATTTATTTGTCACATATATTTTGATTTGCTACAAATATATGGTTTGACTCAGCCACCTTATTTTGGCATTGCGTGCTTCGTTATATTATTTTAATATTTCTTCAATCATCCACAACGGACTAGCTGATTGCGTACACTTCTTGGGAGCAAATTTTACTCACAAGTGACAAATAGCAAAAACATTTTTTTACATAAAAAGAATGAAAATTGTATCTCGTGTTGCATTAGTTTAAGAAAAGTAGTTTTAGCGAAGCTAAGACCAGGAGTGAATTATAGCGCCACCGTATTTTGAGAAAGTAATTTTAGTCGGGTTAGAGGCCGTGTCTAAGATTTTGTGTCCCCAGTGCTAAACACAAAGTACTTATATTTTTAGAATTTTTTCTGATAGAGTGATCTGTTCTTTACCAAACAAAAAATTCTTTAGTTGTTAGAACACGCGTTCACGTCATCATTAAAAATACAATTATTTGCACCCTATATTTATGTTTCTACTTATTTATTCTTATAAGTTAAAATTTAAATTCAACCTCGAGTTGATTTTAGGGTTTTTTCATCGAAGTTTATTTTTCAGGCTTGACTTTTATATCGTTAAGAATACATATATAAAAGTTTTATTTATAAATTATATTTTATTTACAAATATACCAGTTTGATCACCCTTTATACCATCATGATTATTATCGTATACTTGTCGAAACCAAAGAAACAACTAGTATGTTCTAGCCGAATAATAGAGCAGGAAGAGGACTTTTAAGAAATGGAGTTAGATATCTGAAAGTATGTTGAAACTTGAAATGTATTATCTTCCATTGAAACATGTAAATTATAGGGTTCTAATTTCTGGAGGCCCTGCACGGTCTCGTGTGTAGGCGTGTTACACTTGCCCATCGGCGGCTCTGGGCACATTTTACCGCTTACTACAATTACATATTTGCTATCTTATATGTCTATTACATATGGATTCAGATATTGATTAAATGGTGCATATATATATAAAAGATTGACAAATATACCGTACTGGGCAGGCCGCCCAATCGGTACGGTGGATGGAGGCCAAAGGAGTATAGTCCGATTGCATTTTACGTGTAAGTTTGGTGCAGAACAATGGGTATTTGCATCGTGTGGTTGGATCTGGAGCTAAAGGAGTAACCCAAATGTCGCTTCATCAACCTACAGTACAAACTTTTAGATCGTATTCACCTTTTGTCCGGTCTAACTTATGATAGATCTGACACTACTTTCCGACTCCAACGTACAGTAACCCAGAAAGGGGATAATCGTTTGGTTTTTTCATAAAAAAAAGTCAAATGATGTATTTTTAAATAAAAAAAGTAATATGTAAATAAAACTTTTATATCCATATTCTTATAATCTAAAAGTTAAGACTGAAAAGTAAACTTCGATAAAAAATCCTAAAAGTTAAAATTTAAATTTTAGCTTATAGATATAAATAGAAACAAAAAGATGGAGTACAAAGCTCTACTAAAATGGCCCAGATAGAAAGAGAATAGAGAGATGCCCTGAGCAGGGTTACGAAACCAGCGGTTTCTCCATCTGTTACTGCAATTTTTGGTGAGAAACCATCCAAAACCACGATAATCATGCTCCACGTATATAAAAGTTTTATTCCTAAATTACTTTTCATTTACAATTATGTCATTTGATTTTTTTTCCATGAAAAACCTAAACAGTCACCACTCTAGACGCTGTCATATACGTGGTCCTTCCTATTTTCAAAATAGTAACCCAGATTTACCACTTATTTATAAGTTAGGGACCGGATGTGCTAATTATGAGTTGCGAACATACAAGGGGTGGGGGAACGGGAGATAACATCACGCCTCTCCTCAAGGGGAGTCACATAGCAATAGCACATGCCACAGAATGGATACATGAGCTCTAGAGCCGTGACCTTGCACCATCAACCATGGCAGCCTGCAGCAGTTTCAGCGATGAATTTGTCAGGTGAAGTCACGCATTGGCTCAAAATTTTAAGTAAAAAAAAATGGGTGTCCGGTAAACGCAACACAAAGGTGTATCAGAGCAGAGTGGTTGACATGATATAGGTCCTTACCAAAGACGAACCCTGACGAGCTCTCGCTGCTAAATATTCACAGGGTTCAAAGATCCCCCCGTAATCCTTCGACCAAGCATTCAGTCTGTTGTAAATATATTTCGTGCCAAGTGAATCGGCCCAGAACATCACTCCACCCCTGGTGTCAAACACAGGTTGCATGGAAGATTTACCAGTTATGAGCCTGTAATTAGTGCAAGGGAAGGGAAAATGATGTGGGAGATGCAGAAGAGAAATAAAGAAACGGACCTATAGGAAGGGAAGCCCCTCCCCATAATGGATGCCACATCAAGATCAGATGCTTTCATAGCAACTCCCTCATCAAGCAGTCGACAGGCCTCATTCACCACGGGGAAGAACATCATCTCCACGATGTCATCGTCTGTTAATTTCAGCAGCTGATGGGAAAGAAACCGTCAGATTCCTTTTTGCAGAAGCAGTGAAAAGTTAAGCTACAACCTGGTGAGCATGATTTAAGATAAGCACTATTTTGCTTATAGAATGGGAGCCAAATATGCCGTAACCATAAATGTGTACAACAATGTTCTTGCAAACTGTGATGTACAGAACTGCACTTTGTAATTCACTTGCTAGTTACAGAACCTATGCTGAACTAGTATTGTATTTTAAATTTAATTTATGAAATCAGATTAATTTCATGCGGTTTTCAGCACCTTGCCACAAAACTCACTACTGTAACAAAAGAAAAAACATGACACAGAAAGAAGTTTTACTCGTTTACTCTGAGAAGTACAATATCTAAAATATGCAAACCAAGGTACATCTGTGAGATATGATGCATGGCAGTACGGGTCAGTACTCTGTCCAGCATAAAGAAAAGGAGAATAATTTGGTTCCAAAGGGGGACAGCTGTGAGAGTGTAAACCTTAGGATCTTGTGAAATACTAGCCATGCTTCTTGATTTTTCAACATACTTATTGATTTCAGGATCTGGAGAAGCCTTTCTCTTATCATCATAAAGATAAAATCCCCTGCGCGAGGATTCACCTGCCAAGAACAGTATATTAGCCATGAGATACAGATTCACATGTAGCTCAAAATCATATCGAACAGCATGAAGAAATTGTATGTGCATGCATTCTTAATATGAAAAACCTGTCCTGTTTTCCTCGAGCATAATTTTAATAAGCACCGACTTATAACATCGCTCAGGATAACTTTGGAGATATTGCTTTCTGGAGGCCACAGCAACTCCAAAACCAACAAGATCAGCTAATCTGTATGGACAAGGCAACAAAGAACTCATGGCCAAACAAAGAAATAAATATGCACTACAAAGGCCCCTTCTAAACAATGAAGAAATATCTACTGAAAAAGAGTTAGCACAGAGCAACAAACATGAAGATATTCACCAAAAAGGATTCAGTAATAACATGGGTATGAAATATCTGTTGTACTACCAAGTTACTATAGTAGTAAAGGAAAGAAACACTCTCTCCGTTCCATAGTGGAAGACTTTCTAACTTTATCTAGATTCATATGTATGCTAATGAATCTAGACACATACAAAACATATACAATGGTCAAGGAATAAATATAGGCAAAGTAAGAAAGTCTTACAACATATAAAACAAAGGAGTAGATAACATCAGATTAAGTGGTTACATGGAAAAAATTATAAAGTAACTCAAAGAGGAAGAAGATATGACATGAATATGCCCCATTTAAAAATTCATACTATACCATACTTTTATTGGAAGCCAAGAAAAATAAGAAATAACTGAAGTTTAAGTACGGTAGGAGGAATGGATTGGTCCAAGTGTCAACCTAAGGAATGAAAGGTTAAGCAGTCAAATCCTGTGTACTCTATATAAACTATCAAAAATGGCATTTGATAGGTTTACGGAGCAGTGACTAGTTGCACATAAGAGTAGTGAGTACTGCACGTTGCAGAGGACTGAGTGCAAACAGTAGAAACAGTGCAACATAAAATTAAACCTGGTAAATAAAAAATGCTGAAACACCATTCTTTATATAGTTGCAGACATTTTTTTCATTCGTTCTCATAACATCTGATAATCTTTCCAATTAAGGGAAAAGCTGTACACCATATTTTATTATGAGGAACATAAAGCAGACAATTCATAAATTACTCAAAAAATTAAATACAAATAAATTTGTATCCGAAGTTCTTAACACGAATAATAGCCATTGCCCAAGTGCTGAAGTCTGCAAAGGGAATATCTTGTTAAAAAATCCGTAGAGGGACTGAAATACTTACCGAAAAGGCCCCATTGGCATTCCAAACTTTGTAATCACATCGTCTACATGGTAGACATCCAGACCATAATCAACAAGCAAACAAGCCACCCGTGTGAAAGGAAAGAACATCCGATTCACAGCAAAGCCAGTGCAGTTCCCAACAACTATTGGTGTTTTTCGTATCTTTTTTGCCACATCTAGCAAGTCAATAATAACTTGTGAGGAAGTTCGATCAGTACGGATTATTTCCAACAGTGGCATTACATGGGCTGGGCTGGAGATAAACATCAAAAGATAAGTTATAAACTATAGTTAAGATAAACAGGAATAAATGAAAGATGGATAACACATTACCTGAAGAAATGTGCACCAGCAATTCGATCCTGGCAAGATGCCTTTTGGCCAATTAACTGAAGGTCTATTGTTGAAGTATTTGTGGAAAATATGCAATTAGAATGGCAGTATCTTTCAAGGTCAGAAAATATTTTCTGCTTTAGAGATATATCCTCAATAACTGCCTGCAAGAGTTTTATAATCAAAAAGTGATAAGAGCACCACTTTCTCCTTCAGCTACTATATACTTAAGTTCAAGTTAAACTGCTTGACTCAAAGGCTGCTATGAGTGGGTTCTACAAAAAGCAAATGTTTATTACGAACAAAACATTCATTGCACCAACATGTCATCAAGAGTTTTATCAAGTTGCTGTTAAATCATTTTCTGCATCATGAAGCTCAGGTAAAAATTCACAAGTGGAATCTGGTTTTTTTTATCAATTTGCTATTAAATCATTGTGTTTGTGCCCTGAAGCTAAGGAAAAATGTTTTTTTCCCGATGGAAAAAAAATTAATTGAACATTCTGATGCTGTAAGCAACATCTTAAGTGATCTGGTCCAATTAAATTTCATAATTATGATAGAAGTACCCCAAATTAGTTTGGGGAATGCTACACTCTTGGAATTGGTAGCCAAAGGTCTGTTATTCCACTATGGGTGGCTTAGTACCTCTATAATTGCTTTCTATAATCTCTGCAAGGATTGATGTGATTCTTCAGTGTTGATTAAATGATTAAGCCGGTCATCATTTCAAAGGGAGTTGGGGGTTTGTCCCATCACCCTATGTCTTTTCATTTCAAATATAAATTCAAATATGTGTGCCGAACGGAAGAGGCTGGAGATGTAACCCATTTCCATTATCTAAACGAGGATTTGGCAAACATGATGAATAAGCACTCAAGTAAAGCACAAAAGCTATATTCTACTCCATGCGTTTCATATTGTAAGATGTTTTAGCTATTCCTAGATTCATCTATTGATCAATGTATATTGTTTATATTTATGTCTAGATTCATTAGCATCTATATAAATCTAGGCAATGTAAGAAAATTTTACATTATGAAACAGAACTAGTACTGAGTAAAGTTAGAGAAAAAATAATTGCAAATATTAAATCTACCTCAATGACCAGATCTGCGTCTCTAAATTGTTCATAGTCAAGAACACCAGATAGTAAAGAAAGTTTCTTTTCATAATCTTCTTTTGTCATTTGCCCCTTTTTGACAAAACTCCACAAATTATCTGAACAGGAAAACAAGTCTTACACATATGCCCAATAAAAAAATAACTGAACAGGAAAACAGAAGAATTTAAGATAAACTTCAAAGACAATCTATAGAAGTTTCAGAAGTAAAAAATAAGATCACCTTTAACTCTGCTAACACCGGCATCTAAGAACTGCTTGTTGACTTCTTTCAAGATTACCAGGAAGTTGTTTGATATCAATGCTGTTGCAATTCCAGATCCCATTAGACCTCCCCCAACAATAGCTACCTTGTGTATTCTCCGTGGCATCAACCCCAAGTTGCTGATATATGAAATCTGCTAGAGTAAAAGATGGTCAGATAAACATTTAGCATTTGACATAGTACACATCAAGTTCAAAGATGAGCATAAGAGTACCATTTATAGTTCTATACCTGAAAATTTTATCCGAAAGTATCTCAATGGAGTAATAATGGAAATTGGAATGCAACACTCAGAAATTTTGCATCAGTGCATGCAGATGCTAATTCATCCTAAACAGTGATAAATAAATGTACTGGTCGTTGTTCTGATTTTAAACTTAAATGCACTAGATTACAAGACACATAAGCATGATTCTCTTTTATATTTTCACCAAATGTTGATCAGTAACTGTTGCTAACTTCTGAGGTAGTATAAAAAGAAGTATTATGAACGAACACCACCAAAACTTTAGCACATACTATTCTACCCACCTTTGAAGTTGCACGTTGCGCAAAAAAGACATGCCTTAAGCTTTTGCTTGTTTGAGACATCTCAAGCATTTTTCCACAAAGTGTTTCCTGTCATTGCCAAAAGTGGGTATTAAGCATCATTAAGAAACCAACCCCTTAGACTAGGTATGCAACAGTTGCTCTAAAAGGTAGCACTAAGTAGTGATTGACCTTCATGAGGCCAGCTCGAGGGCCAGAAACAATGCCCTCTTCAATAACATCAATGCAAACTAAGGGATGTTGAATATTAGCAGATTTCTTTTGGGCCTGAACTCTTGCAAAATTCAGAATATTCTTCATTTCCTCAAGAGCTGGAAACCTATCGGTTCTATGGAGACTCCTGAACCATGGTCGTTTGCCTTCAACAATTTCTAGAGCCCAGGAACAGGCCGTGCTGATCAACTCATTAGCTGAAACTACAGCATCAACTAAACCAAATCTGTGTGCCTCCACTCCTTTTACAGGCTTAGATAACTATTAAGAGAAGACAAGTCATGGTTAACTGTCTTGCATGAGCATGACCACCACAAAATTAAAACATGAAAAATATGTCCAAGCATTGAAAAGCAGTGTATAAAGCAACCATACCAACATCATCTCAAGAGCTTTTGACAGGCCGACAAGGCGGGGCAGTCGCTGTGTTCCTGCAGTAAGTGAAGACCTTCAATCAACATATAATTGGAAAGGAAAATAGAGCAAAATGTGCATTTGACAGAGTAATCAACATGCAAAAAGCCATCTCTTCGCATATCTAGGGCTTGTTTGGTATGGCTTCAATTCCTATATTATTGCAGAAAATAGAGTTACCTTAAAATAAAGTAATTCTAATAATCTAACTTTAGCCTATGAACAAGATGTCTTACACTAACAACCGTAATCTAGGCAACTCTAAAAAACTTCAGGTTGGATCTGTATCAGGGTCCTAATTTTGTTACAATAGAAAAGGGAAATTGTGTATGCTTTCCTTTTATAGAGCCTTTTCCTCTATGTGTTTGTGTGTCGGTGTGTCCGTGCGCGTACATGTGGAAGGGGCATGAAATATGTGTTTCTGTTTCCCTTAGAATGATTATGCCTTTCAGTACATGGTTAGCTGCATGTGGCACAAAAAATTAGACAAATTCTTCTGGACCATTTTTTGATGTATATGATTCTATGGATCCTCTCAAGATCTTAAGGTACATAGTTTTCTGCCTTCCTTTTTCACAACAATCTTGTCTGACTTCATATCTTATTAGTAACGGAAATCACATTACATACTCTTCCCAAAAAAAGATGGCTGCAGGGAGCCAGGGACAAATGTCCCATGTTCAGAATTAAGCCCACAAAACCAACAAAGCACAGTGTGAAAACACATAGGATCAGTCCTTCAAAAAAAAAGGATGACAAGAAAGACCAGGTTGGGACCTGAGAATACCTCCCAGTCCAGGAATGATGCCCAGTTGAAGTTCAGGTAATCCTAATTGAGCCGAAGATGTAGAAATACGAGCATGGCAAATCTGCATAAAAAAATGTCAATGTTGCCCAAATAGGAAATAAAATCTCAAAAAGTTTGAAGCATAATTTGACTATTGCATCCTACACATACCATGGCAACCTCTAAGCCGCCACCTAGAGCAATGCCATCTATAGCAGCCACCGATGGTTTCTGGGCATCTGGCAGCAACAAGGACTTCACCACAAAAAATACTCGGCTTGCAGACAAACTTGGTTCAAAGTAGAAATATCAAGTTATCTTACCTTCTACTACGTCGGTTAAAAAATCAATAGATAGCAATCCAGGCTTCTCATTTTCTGGCGGCACAAAAGTTTAGCAGTGCAAGTCAGGGGAAAAAGGGATGGGCATTCTCAGAGCACTTGACAATCCTTACTTGGCTTTTTGTCGAATGCGTTTATATCAAAGCCTCCACAAAACCTCCCTTTGGCGCCTGAGTGTCATGTGATGCATAAGAAACACACATCGCTAGCACAGGATCCTTGACAAGAAACTCTCTGCAAAGTACGTACCAGTGAGAACAATTGCCTTGACATCACTCCTCCTTAGAGCTTCCTCGTAATCTCTCTGCAAGCTGGCTATGACTGAGAAAGTAGAAACCATGGGTCCTATTAGTACACTACACCCCGCGTGTTCATGCCCATTCCAGATGCCAACAGCAGCGAGAACTGATTAAAGAACGGAACCAAAAGTAAACAAGACTACATCTGGCAACACGCATGTGCCAATGATAAACAAATTGTGTTTATATATAGATAGGCATGAATCAGACCATGGAGACACAGCCCAAGCTGGTATATCAACTTCCATGAGTAGATTGATCCCACAAAGATGGAACGATGCAATTCAGACCACCCAGCATCTCAGATTTCATAACATGTTCTTCCCCCCCAAAAATAATAATAATAATAAAAAGATAAACCGGGGCCCGGCCAAACCGGGTTGCGATTGCGAGAACGCTGGAGGAGGCCGCATCGGGTAAAAAAATTCACCGCGGCGCGCACTCACAAGCAAGCACGGGTACCAGCAACAAATATTTCACCAATGGGTGGGTGCGCTGCGGAATCCGGAGAGGGGAGAGGGAGAGGGAGAGGGAGAGGAGAGGGGGCGGCTGGCAACTGTACCGTCGAGGGAGAGCGCGTTGACGGGCGGGTTGGAGACGGTGATGACGGCGACGCCGTCGCGGCGGACCTCCATGGAGGTGGAGCCCCTCGCCATCGCCGGAGCAGGCCAATGCGGCGGCGCGGGAGACAGCAGCACGCGACGCCGACGCTCCGGGATCTCAGGAGAAAAAGACAGCGTAGTGCTGCGCCTGCCCCTCCCCGTTTTAATTGGAAGCTTGTACGTACGCTTTCATTAAAACGAAGGCGGAAATTTTAGGTTGTCGAGGGGAGTATATTATGTATTCCTTCCGTTCTAAAATAATGTTATTTTTTATTTATTACATACTTACCCATACAAAAGCTAAAAATACTATAATAACATTTTCTTTATTAAATTCTAATGGGTTATATTCTATTTTGTTTATTCTCAATACATTTATTCATCGTTTTACAAACTCCAACGAAATAATTACTCAGAAATGAACTTATTTTGAAATAAGCTAGAATGGCAAATGAAAAAAGATCTTGTTTTTAGACGGGCGTAGTAATAAGGATGAGAAAATAAGATTATGGTGCCTTTAATTTATGATTTGAGGGTGATGGAGATAAAATAAAAAAAAAATATATGGAAACAATAGTGCAAATAGTACAAAAAATATTTAAATTCTATGAATGTTAGGGCATTCACAATGCTCCTACATGACAAGTGGTATCACCTCATCACGTAGGAGCAGCGCTGCTTTGGAGGAGAGAGGGCATGGGAGAGTGGTCTCAACGAGCTGCTCATGCCTTGTAGAGAATCCAAGTAGTCTCGATGGAGTTAGCGTGAAGCCACGCTTGGGACACACATTGGGAGGGAGAAGCCGAAACCTCACCAGAGCTTGGACCTCTGTGCCGAAGTTGTGCCGACACATGGACCCCTGCTGCCAAAGACTCGATTCTTGCCACCGACGCCGGGACCCTCGTCGCTGAAGTTGCGCCGGCGCCGCCGAAGCCTTGGTCTGCGCCACCAGAGCTCCAACCTCCGACGGAAGAGGGAAGGGGAGGGATGCTACTCGCACTGTGGGAGAAATCCTGTTTTACAAAGTGGCCTAAGTCTACGTGGCATCCGAAACCACTTGAATGAGGCCACTTGCACTGTAAATACCCTTGTCTGCTAGTTCACTAGCCCTTGAAAATTCGTGCACACTCGGTCCTATAAAGAATTACTTCCTCCAAAGTTTTTAATATGATATCATTAACTTTTGAATTTACGTTTAACCGTTCATCTTATTTAAAATTATAAGGCATACGTAAAGTTCATATAATAATAAATCATATTATAACAAAATAATTAATAATTATATAATTTTTTAATAAGACGAATGGCTAAACATAGAACTAAAAGTTAACAATGTCATATAAAAAATATAGAGGGAGTACTTGTTTTCTTTTAGCAAAAGAGTTTTATTATTGGAGTTTTGTAAAATAGAGACACATGTATTAGAGTTTTTTTAAGAAATAAGGGACATGTGTATTGGAATATGAAAAGGTGTTGAGTATTTTTGTCCTTTATATCTATGGATTGATTAGCAAAATACACTCACGTTGTTACAGCATTAAAAGAACCACATCATGACATTACAAAACAGGAAATCTCTTTTAAATTTTAGAGATTTTTGGTTGCCAAGTTTAACTTAGAAGAGAATGGATGGTGATCCCATGTGTCACAATTTGGGGACTAGACTTTACATTTTGTGTTTGGGCTTATAAGCCGAAATAAAAAAGCATAACACTAATGCCCTCTTTGTCTAGTCGTATGAACCAACATTTAAGCAAAATGCATAAGCCTAAACAACCAATAGCTTTTTCTATTAGGCTATTTAAAGTTATAAGTCACTGTTATACTCTTAAATTAAAAGTCAGGCTCAAGTAGTTTTTTTTACTTATTTGAAATAGAGGCAACACCCTATCATACGAAAATAAAAGTCAGTTTGAAAGCTTACCTATAGGTCTAAGCCTAGATAAAGATGGCCTAAACATAAGCAACTTTTTATTTGGTATTTTTAAAACCATAAGCCACGTATACTGTTAAGCCAGAAGCTAGGTTTGATCTTTTCTTGTTATTTGGAGCGGAGGTAGCACCCAAATTAAAGTTTTAAACCATGGACAAAATTTAAGTGAATAATTTGTTAATGGTTATAACGGCGATGTCGGCCATTGTGGTGGACCTCCTTCGGGGTGGAGTTTTTCAACCTTAGGATTTGGGATTCGGATCACCTGCCCAATGGTATTTGGGATTCGGATCACCTGCCATGACTAAGCAATGGTAGGCTAGAACAGTAAAAACATAGAGAGAAAACGACAGAACATTGCAACAGATATACTATGTTGTACTGTAGTAAACACTATAGCTAAAACAATAATATATTTATTGTTTTGTGCTGTAGCATGACACTGTAGTAAATGAATCCATAGCCATCTATCTAGACCATCTCGAAACAGACGGCCGAGATTCATCCAATGACATCGCACTATTTTTTCTCTATCATTAGCATGGAATGGTAGACGATCCGATTCCTGCGATTTGGGGGATGGAGACAGTATTGGTAGTTTTTCAACCCGTTTTAATTGAAGTTTTGCAGTTTGTACGTACGCTTTCATTAAAGGAAAACGGAAAATTAAGTCGTGTACCACTGGTACAGTGGTACGTCCCAAAAAGAGGAATATGGCCCAGTATATTCACTATTTGTTGTCATTTATCCCATAAAGACTTTTTTATCTTTGCTGTAATTACTTGTGAGGAAAGATAGATATGTCAGAGTTGGGTAATAAGAAAGATATGTTAGAGTTCGAAAAGAATAGGAGACATATGGATTGGAATTTTAAAAATTGAATCACAATTGCAAGTGTTATGGGTTCGGTTCCCCTTAATGTTTCCTTCAAGAAGAGCTTTAGTTGGTCAAAATTTGGTCAACTGGCATAATTTGTGTGCTTCAGTTGTGCATATTAATTTAACAGAGGAGGATGAAGATGGATTTTTCATCAAAATGGTCATTTTTCTGTTAGATCAATGTATTTAGCCTTAATTAATAATGGGTACATAGAGAGGAATAAGATTATTTGGAAGCTTAAGATGCCCCTTAAGATTAAGATTTTTATGTGGTATCTGCTTAAAGGACTTGCTTTAACAAAAGACAATTTGGCTAAGAGGAATTGGAATGGTAATTTAAGATGTTGCTTTTGTATGAAAAAAGAAACAATTTACCATCTTTTCTTAGATTGTCATTTTTCTAGATTTCTTTGGAGATCAATTCAATTCTCATTTGGATTATACCCACCACAAAGTATCTCTCATATGTTTGGGAATTGACTGGTGGGTGTCAATAAAAAAGTTAAGAAAATCATTCTTATAGGGGCTTCCGCCATATGTTGGGCTCTTTGGCTTAGCAGAAATGATATGATTTTTGATAAAACACCATCAAAATCTTATTTGCAGGTATTTTTCAAGGCAACATATTGGCTTCAGGGTTGGGCTCAACTGCAAAGACATGATGATGATATCAAGCTAATAAATGATACATGTCGTAAACTAGAGTCGACGATTATACACCTTTTTGCCAACTTCGGATGGAGATTCTCAAATAGAATTAAGTAATTAAGGGTTCTTTTATCTTGTGTTGGTGTCTTTTAGTTTGGAGTTTCTCTACATTATGTCAGTGTATGTGAAACTTATTCATACACGGATTTTGTAATAATCGGCCGTAGCTCATTGAGCAAAGGCCGGAATGTTATTCCATTATCTAAAAAAATTTGTAAGGCGTGTTCTAATCAATCAGCCAATGCCAAGAAGCTTTTTCTTCTACGTACAAAACAAGAAATATTATTAGCACATAATTAATTAAGCATTAACTATTATAAATTTAAAAATGTATTTATTTGATTTTCTTAAATAAAATTCTGTATAAAAAGTTTTGTACGAAACATATCATTAGCAGTTTAAAAGACACGCTATTGCAAAATGAGTACTAGCCAAGCTCAGTTAGCTGGTTAGAATCAAGTTTTAACTGGCGTTTGTACGTAGGCTTTCATTAAAAGAATGTGGAAAATTACATGGTACATACTTAGTACGTCCTAAATAGTAATGGCCCAGGAGATTCACTGGTCGTCGAATAATACACGCTCAGTCGTACAAAGATTTTATTTTTCCATCTTTATTTGTGCAGCAAAATATATTTATTTTTGAAGCAACTAATATATGAGAGTTAGATAAAGACGTTATACATAGATTATAAATGTATTGTAGTTGGATGAACTAGCAGTGGATATATAAATACATTAGAGTTTGAGGGCCTCTTCGCTCGGTTTTCAAAGGAAAATATGAGAAATTAAACTGTTGTTTCTTTTTTAAAAGATACATCGCCTGCCATTAAAAGCACAAAGCCATTATGAAATATTTACTCTAACAAAGAGTCAAACTTAAAACCTTAAGTACTACTAAAGCCTTGGCTTTTGTAAGAACTAAGCTATATGTCCTTTCGTATTCCGTCTGAAATTTTGTGGTCACGTTGCCTCCTGTCCGAAATTTTGTGGTCACGTTGCCTCCTCTGACCTGTATGTCTCTTGTCTCTCTTCTCTAATACATAATACTCCGTCCAAAATTTTGAGTAGAAAATTAGATGACGAGATAGGCATGTGTAATAATATGTTAGGATATTGTCAGCTAGTAGTCAGGTAGCCAATCCAACCCTGCCGTGTGATTCGCGTGATAATCAAGGGTATAAATTAATCAGGGTCTGGGAGAGGATCTCTCGTGTATCAGGAGTTTAGGTGGAAATTAAGGATTTGCAAAAAGTTTTTAAAAAACATCAAATCAAGTTTTTTACACCCTTTGAAGTATTAAACGTACTCCAATTACAGATTCCGCCTAGAAACCGCGAGACGAATCTTTTGAGTCTAATTAATCTGTCATTAGTACATGTTGGTTATTAATCACGTCCTAATTAGGCTCATGGTTCTTTTCTTCTCATAATAAGTAGGGTTAGTGGGAATAGAATCCACCATTATTTTTCTTTAAAAATAGTGTATAGATAAAATAACAAGGAGTTGGCGGTGGTGGTTTTAGCAATGTTTACGGTAGTATAGATAAGACGAAGAGTTAAACATTATATCTAAAAACTAAAAAGTTTGCTTATTTTGGAACAGTGGGAGTATCATGTTGTACTTATATATCGATTGAGTTAAGAAACTTTGGTTAAATTGTTTTTATATTTGCATGCAAATGAGAACTCTGGATAAATTATATCTTCTTCTTCTTTTTTTTTTTAAGGAAACCTAGTTATTACAAGGGTGGGAGAATTATAGCATGGTGGTAAAGTCCGCTAGGTTTGAATCGCAGGTTTGCAAATCTGCGAATGCTGAACGGGTTTCACGTTATTTCAATGTTTCATGTGGCATGAAATCAATTTATGATTATGCTTTCGAATTATTTTTGACATATTTAGTATGAAACATTAAATTTTATCAAGATTCAATCGGAATTTGTTAACAACCTTGATTCCGATAGAGCTCGAAATTCGATGACCAATCAATTACATAGACACTTCATGAGCATGTGAACTACATCTTGAACCATAGCTTAAGAAAAGACATTTTAAAGTCCGTGGTAACGGAGTCTGAAGCTAAGCAGGGCTTGAACCCTGGTTAAAGAAAAGGTCCTAGCTATTTTTTTTTCTAAAACTAGGTTAAGAAGTTTAGAATCAGGTTATGTCTTAACCCTTGTTTTAAACAAAAATTTACTCCAGAACATTTTAGAATTGTAGCATTTTTAACACCCTCACCAATGATTACAAATTGGCAAATAAAAATTCAAAGGTTACACCTAAAAGCATTCAGATTGTGCCTTCCTCGAATTACAGCTCAAATAGTACAAGTGAATTTGATTGCAAACATTTCAAATTACAAATTCATTTATCAAACCTAAACATATTATTCCTAAATGAGAAACCTAAAATTACAAAGTTTCAATCCCTTTCTTGAACCTAATCTCCTCCCAACCCATCTAATTCACCATCCTTCTCCTAGACCAAGCCTCTCTCCCCTCCTTTGTCCTTTTCCCCCTTGGCCTAGTTTGGCTAGCCCAGCTGGCCGACTTTCCTCCATTGCTAGGCTGGCCACGCCTTTCCACCAGGCCTCCCTAGCCCATAAGGTAGCATGGGGCAGCCACCACAGTGACCCTCACACCCTTCCTTGCGTGTGTCCACTAGCCTATGCCTGGACCATCCTCACCCGTCAATCACAGGCTACACTATGATCGTGCGCTCATTCATAGCTACACACTTATCTTCCTCCTTTGATTAATCCACTGCCCGTGAGACTAGTGGGTCAAGTAGAGCACCGTGCTCTTTAACACGATAGCACAACCACTTTCCGCACCTTTCCACTAATGCCAGCCACGGCTCCACCGTGCTGACCCTCGTCGCTCCATCGCCATCACCAACCTTGCCAGTCATGGAGACTTGATACACACAGAGGACACCACACCGTCTTCGTCGGTGATGCCAACCACACCCCACCCTTGCTCTCCAGCTCCCCACCCCATACCTGCACCAACTTCTGCTTGCTCCATGCACATGCTGACCACACACACCCTACAATGTGTCACATCATCTATGTCACCTGCTATCACTCCATGTTACCAATTATTCCCACTACAACCACTATGTTGTCATACTCCAACCACCTAGCCTCCATACACAAAGAGGGAGAGTCATCCAAGCCACATCCTCCATCATCCCACTCCTCCGAGCCGCATCATCAGCTCACCTCAACCACCCATGAGCCGCCTCCCTATGTTGGACCCCGCCCCCTTGCTACTAGCTGGAGCGAGGAGCAAGGAGCAAGGAGCAAGGATGAAACATCGCTTGTGAGGAGACGGACACCCTTACATCGCCGTCTCAACTTCCATCTAGACTATCGTCGGTAAGCCCTTTCCCTGTCACCACCGCCTCGGTGGACTCACACACCGCATACTTTCCTCCTACCCTAGTCACACATCTGCCTTCCTCTCTCCCAACCCCTATGTGCCCAAGTGCCCAACCTAGGTAGTCATTGCTGCATATTTGTTAACGACAAATTCTAACCTACCATTAGTCAATATAAATTATGTCAAAGCAAACACACAGGGAAAACCTATCTAACGAAACCAATAAAGCCAATCCAATTATCATGATGTTTCCAAAAGATGGATGTCATGTTTTGCTAACATCGTATCGGATCTATTCTGGACTTTGAGATACCTTGTGTAAATAGGTAAAGTTAGATGTTTCTTCTTTTCCTTTTAGGATATGAATCTCGACCAGTTGCTTCTAGCCCTGTCTGTCGGACTCGATAAATCCCATGGGTATAGATATGTGCACATAGGGGCCTAGTAAAATAACAAAAGTTCATTATACATAACTTTTGGTGCATCGCCACATTAGTAGTAGTCTTTGACGGGGAATGCTCTTGGGTTGGCTGCATCAGCTTGATCTCTGGCACTTGAGTAAGTTCCCATCACCCAATAATCATACCAACTTAATCAATACTTTCATGGTTCATTCCAATATTCTGGTTAAACTTGTATGATTACTGGTTATCCTATCGAGTCAATTGAAATTTTTTTTGTTTCTGAGATTGATCTGATTTATCTATCACTTTGTGCAAGCCTTAACAACTTGATATTTTTTTATTATTATGAATCTCATACTATCTCGGTTATGCCCGATCTATTAGATTGTGTTAACTAATTTGTTTTTGTTAAGTTGATAAGTTTTGTTCATTGTTTCATTCGAGTTCTAGCCGATGAGTTATCCTTGTTATTGTTTCTAAACAATAACATCAGCTTATGAGAGTGACAGGTTTGCATCGCTCTACTATTGCTTGGTTTACACTATCTCGGTTCGATTAATCTATCAAGATTTTGCTTATCTTTAGTTTATTCGACATGAGAAGGCAGGTGGAGGGAAAAGATGAGCCTTGTGAGCTCGGGTGAGGAGAGCATAAGCTTCGGGAAGCGCTTCTTTAGGCGGTGGAGGCGGCTAGAGGAGGTGGTGCGGTGTCTCCAATTCGGCAGTGGTGGCTGGCTTTGGGGGAGAGAGGAGGTGGCCGCTTTAGCTTGATGAAATAGAGGCACGGTACAGGGTAGCAATGCCCGCGGCGTGGCTGAGGACGGCAACGTCCACATGAATGGAAAAAATATTGGAAACCGGAGACGGAGCGCGGTGCTCACTAGCGGTTACATCATGACGATTATCATGATAATCGGCCATATCGCCATGGCATGATAATGGTAAATCGCTGGTTGATTCAATAAATATGTGAGCATTCAAAAAGTTTGAAAACATTTAGAAGAAAAATTCAAAAAATTCATAGAGATATATCACGATAATCGCGACATATCAGGCGGTTTACGTAGAAAACCACAATTATTGATATCTCAAAAATCACCGTGATTATTTTTTTTACCAAAACTATGGCAATAATCGCTATAAACCATGCCGTTATCGTGCTTTGCCACGCGATACCTTCAAAACCATGGTGATTTTGTATAAAACTTTTAAATTTAAATTGATAAGATTTTTACGCGATTATCATCGATAACCACACTATCGTGAAGCAGAGGTTTAGGTCCCCTCGGTGATAAACGGAACCGTGGTGCTCACAGGGCTTGAGTGGCAACGGTGTCGGCTGGTTGGGGTGGTAGTGCCCTGGCTGGCCCAAGGGGAAAGAAATGATAGTAGGAAGGTGAAAGCAAGAGGCAGAAAAGAAAAAAAGTAATTTTGGCCCAAATGAACACTGAATCCTTGTAATTTATGGACTGGGATTCAAGGGACGAAGTTTAAAAGAAAATATTTTGTGGAAGAATTTGAAAATTAATTAGGATTTCAAGGTAATGATGAAATTGTCTATGTGGACTTTATTGGAATTTATTTGGTGTACATATATTGTAAACGAAATATTTTGGGGACATTTTGGAAATGAGAAAAATACTCGGGATAAGTTTTTGTGAACGGAAGTGTGTTCCAAAGGAGGAATACAACCAATTTAAAAACAAAAGTAAATTTTAAAGAGTAAAAATTTTAAAGAAATGAAGTATTGATATAATCAATAAGAATCAAGGGTAAAACCTTTCGCAAATTTTTTCGCTGGAAATTTGGTAAATTTTGAGTCTGTTACAATGTTTGTGTAGTGTTGGGACAAGCATGTAAAACATTGCCTTCATTGGCCTTTGGGGCATAAGTCCAAACATGATTGAATCAGACATAGCCATTATAAAGGCGTTGGTCTTGAATAAAAAGAGCCTTCTACACGCCCTATTAAGCTTTCGAGATCAATTAAGGACCAAGAAAGCTTGAGCCCAGGAAATGTAACACATCAAATACTTAAATTGTACTTAGACTCGGAGTCGTTGATCAAACCGCATAGGCACATGTGGTCAGACTGCCATTGAGCATTTGGTGACGGTCATAACGACCTTGCATGGGCGGTCATACTAGCTAGTCTTCAGGGGAAAGCTCTGATATTTTCCTAATTTGGCTCAAATTCATATCGTGTATATGGCAAAAGGTATACAAAGTTCATTACATATTACTACAAAATCTAGAAACATAATGAGAAATAGCCTAAACGAAAGTACAGAAAAGTGGTGCAGTATTATAGCAAGGAAAAATATCATCACTATGGAAAAAAAAGGGACGTTAAATTTTATTATTGCAGCATAATATGGCAGTATGGTTACAATGAACTATATTTGAAAATGATGGTTTACATCTTTGCTCTACATCAAGAGCTATGCTATCACAGCATCATGGAAACCATCCTGTCATCACCTGTCACATTACCAGGAGGACTTGGGGGGAGAAACATCACCATGAATTTGGCTTGGGACAATACGAGTTAATATCTTGCCACCGCCAATCATGTTGCTTGGATGACTTCGGAGAGGAACATCACGACGGATAAGGTTTGGTCCATTAGAAGTTAAACTCTTTCTGCCACCCATTACATTACCAGGAGGACTTACGGGAGGAGCTTTATTATGGTTTGGACTTGGGCCACTAGGAGGAAATCTATTACCATCACCTATCTTATCACTAGGAGGACCTAGTGGGTCACTTGGACCTGGGACAGTACCATGGTGAGGAACTACATGGCAGATTTGGTCTGAGCCACCGACAGACGTCTTTCCACCATCTATCCCATTGAACATGGGAATTCCAGTGAAGGGACCAACGCCTTCTACTTGAGCAGCTATTATGAACCCAACACCATTGGATAAGAGCATGGCAAATAAGAAGTGAGATAGCAATGCCATTTTTTCGACTTTGTGTCTATGTTGTTGTATCTTTCTTATTGCCTAGAAGTTATTGAGACAATGATATATATATATATATATATATGGAGATCAATGGATTTTTTTACTAGCATTGTATTTTTGCATTCATTTGTATCCCACGTATCAAGGCAACCTATTACTCTGCATGTTTATTGAACAAATATGCCTAGCTAAGCTTGATTTGGTGGGTTTCTAATTTTAGTTACATTCTACTATTTGCCTTATGCAAAATGTGATATGTTTTTAACTATTTTGCCTGTGTGGCACCAATCCATAGCTAAATTTAGAATCCATACTCCCACTAACCATTCTTGTAATACCCCAACCCGTTTGAATCCTAGTAGTGGTGCGGTTTAGACCTATGTGGCCTAGAAGTGGTTGTGTAGTGTAATTTATGTTTAGGTGAGTAAGAGTCTGGTTATAAACCTCGGTAGAAAAAGTCCAACCACCCAGGTCAATCCTTTTACATGAAGCGAGGATGAAAATTTAAGCGAGATATTATGCGAACATAGGTCCACTAAGTGTGTATAGCGGACTAATGCGGATTTTAGATGCATGGGTTACATTTTTTGTGTCATATTTCAAAGATATATGTATTAAATAAGAATAGGATTGTTACTTCCTTCATTTTTATTGCATGGATTCGTCTAGATAGACTAGTTATGCTAGCTTCTAATTTTAGTTACATTCTTCTATTAATTTTTTTTTAAAAAAATGTGGTCTATTTTGACTACTTTCTAATAATTTGGCACCTAATGCATTAGCTAAATTTAGAATCAATGCTCTCACTAACCATTCCTTCTTATATTTCAAGGATATATTCCTTAACTAGGGATGACATGGTCATTTGCTTTCCTTTTATCTTGATTTTGTACCATTTTTAATCCTCGATTCTCATAACAAAACCCTTGCATTTTTTAATCAGGCTGAATAGAATACTATGCATTCTTTTTAGAAAAAAGCTCATAGCAACAACGATTGTTTGAAACTAGATTTTGTGAGTATGTTCAACGTCAATATGAACTATCCAAGAAAGAAGCCCGCACACAAACCTGAGCTTAGTTGCCTTTTGAAAACTGTAGTGCTTGGAAATTCACCTCCAAGTTGAAAGTCGCATTTCAAATGGAATTCTAGAGTTTATTAAAAGCCTCATGAAAATTCGAAAACATTAAAATACGTACAAGGAAAATTTAAATGTGGTTTGGAGTACTTCTATTAAATTCTCCTTGTTCTAAATTGATCCCTCAATTTTTACTTGAATTTGAGATCAAAAGAAATAAGTTTTAGACCTCCTAAAAACATTTATCAGAGTTTTCAAAAAAGAAAATAAAAACAGTCTTCCTTCCTCATAAGGGCTTAAAGTCATCCAAACTCCTCTACCTCCATCCCTGGCCCAGAGTCTTGGATTGCTAGCCTTCATTCTCCCTCTCTTTCCCGTTACGGAACCTATCTCTTTCCGTTACGGAACCTATCTCTTTTCGAAATAAGGTTCCTATTCTCATTGACCGGTCCAAAGCGATTACGATGGTAGAGTCTTTTCCTATCTCTAGTCTCCCTCGACCTAAGACGGGGTGCCCGTTACTATACCATTGTCTTTGATAAAAAATGAGAGGTCCATCCATATATCCTGTCTCTGTCTCGTATGTGGTGTGGTTGATCGGGAAAGGATGCAAGCTTCTACATCTTCTTGCGCTTCATCTTCTGCGGGAGGGAATGGAGTGGATCCAGGGATCCGTCATTCCATCAACATTGCCATTCTACAAAATTTTCCACCCTCTCTCATGGCCCTCCCTCCTTATGTATGTTCGACTGCACAACCCTCTTCTACCTCCCTATTTCCCATAGCGGACTAGCATGGCCTAGGCCGGCTTTTTTGCATGGCCTAGCCGGACCAGTAGCAGCCACACTACAAATGACGAGCTGGCCCTGCAAGAAAGAGCTTTCTACTTCCTCCAGCTGCAGCGCCCTTTGTTTCTTTGTAAACCCTAGCCATTTTCTCCACAAAATTCACCTCAATCAACTAGCGTAATCCAAAATAAATTGGGTGATTTCCACCCCCATGCCATCATCTTCAACTCCCACCAATTTCCTCTTTCATTTTTCAATGCTGATTGCCTTGAATAAAGCAAAATGGCCTGACCTAATTGCCATTGGCGTTGATAGCCAACAACCGAGCTTTGGCACGCCAAACATTTCGCTAATAAAACCAGAATCAAAATTATGAATCATCAAAAACATTTTATTTAAATTGCATCATTCTTGAGTCTGGTTGGTTCTCGCTGGTATATTATAATTACTTTCTTGAATAAATATTTTTCAATTGGTCACACCCTTTTAAAATAATTTATTTGGATCTCTGCATATTTTGGGGAACTAAATAATTTGGATTATTTTTCTTATCAACCATTCCTATTAAGATTATTCTATATTTGGATTGAGTTTTTTCTTGGGATAATCTTTTTGGGTGGCTTTACTATTATTCTATGGCAAAGAATACACTTGTATAACAGCTCATAAAATAAGTTCCATAATATACCTATTTGGCCCAAAAGCCCAAAAGGAGTTCAAGGGAAACTATGGTCCCTCTCTATTTGGATGATTAGCTGTTGATGATAGGCTATGGATGTGAAGTATAGTAATGACCATGAATAATCTGCAAATCAATACTGACTTTTAAATGGATTTCTTGAGATTATTAAATGCATAGAAGAAAATATCAAACATTACAAGCCATTCAAGAGAAGTTTGGACGTGGGTGGTAGCATTATTAATAAATTTCCCATGCTGTAAAATGCTTAATCAAGTCCCACTTGAATTTTCATAGAATAATAACTAATTTTAGTAAACCAAAACTATTTTGTAAAGTTTTTAAAAAATAAAAACCTAGACATAATCATTCTTTCTCCTGAGCCAAAAGTTGGCACAAGTCACCCTTCCTCTCGCTAACACATGACTTCTCTATCTCTCGGTCATGCTCGATCTATTATATTGTGTTAACTAATTAGTTTTTTTGTCAAGTTAATAAGTTTTGTTCATTGTTTCATTGGAGTTCCAGCCGATGAGTTTTCCTTTTTGTTGTTTCTAAATAATAACATCGGCTTAACAGAGTGATGGGTTTACATCACTCTACTATTGCTTGGTTTATACTTTTGATCTATCTATCCAGATTTTGCTTATCTTTAGTTTATTCGACTTGGGAAGGCAGGTGGAGGGAAAACATGAGCCTTGTGAGCTCGGGTGAGGAGAACGGAAGCTTCGGGAAGGGCTTCTTTAGGTGGTGGAGTGGAGGTGGCAAGGGGAGGTGGTGTGGTGTCTGCAAATCCGCAGTGGTGGCTGGCTGGCTTTGAGGGAGAGAGGGAGGCCGCTTCTGCTTGAGGAAATAGAGGCGCGGTATGGGGTGGCAATTTGCAAATGCCCGTGGCAGGGCTGGGGACGGCAGCGTCCGTATGAATGACAAAAATATAGGAAAACGACGACGGCAACGTGGTGCTCACCAGCGGTTATGATATCGCGATAATCTTGAGCATTATCGTAATAACAAGCCATATCGCCATGGGACGATAACCGTAAACCGCGGTTTGATTTGTAAATATCATGAGAATTCAAAAATTTTGAAAACATTTGGAAGAAAAATCCAAAAAAATTCATGATGATATATCGTGACATATCGTGCTGTTTATAAACAAAATCGTGATTATAGATATCGAAAAAACTGCCGCGATTATTGTCTTAGATGCCACGATTATTTTTTTTACCAAAACCGTGCTGATAATCGCTATAAACAGCATGGTTATCGTGCCCTACCGTGCGATATTTCATTCATAACCATGACGATTTTGTTCAAAACTTTTAATTTCAAATCGATACAATTTTTGCACGATTATCACCGATAATCGCGATAGCGTGAAGCAGCAGTTTCAGCCTCCTCCATGATAAACAGAACCGCGGTGCTCACAGGGATGGAGTGGCGACGGTGTCTGGCTGTCTGCTGGTTGGGGTGGTATAGTGGCTTGGCCGGGCTGGCTGGCCAGCTTGGCCAGGACATAGCCCAAGGGAAAAGAAATGATAGAAAGGGGAAAAGCAAGATGCCGAAAAGTAGTAGTTTTGGCCAAAATGAACATCGAATCTTTGTAATTTTTATGGAATAGAGTTCAACGGATAAAGTTTAAAAGAATATATTTTGTGCAAGGATTTATAAATTAAAAAGGATTTCAAGGTAGTAATGAAATTGTCTGTGTGGACTTTATTGGAATTTATTTGAAGGACATATTTTGTAAACGAAATATTTTGGGGACTTTTTGGAAATGAGAAAAATACGCAGGATAAGTTTTGGTGAACGGAAGTGTGTTCCAGAGGAGGAATACAACCAATTTAAAAACAAAATTAGTTTTTTAAAGAGTAAAATTTTTAAAGAAATGAAATATCGATAAAATCAATAAGAGTCAAGAGTAAAACCTTTCACAAAATTTGTTTCCCTGGAAATTTTGCAAAATTTGAGTCTATTACAATGATTGGATAGGTTGGGGAAAGGATATAAAAGATTGCCTTCATTGGCCTTTGGGGCATAAGTTGAAACATTCTTGAATCAGACATAGCCATTCTAAAGGCGTTGGTTAAAAAGAGCCTTCTACACGTCCTATTAGGCTTTCGAGATCAATTAGGGACCAAGAAAGCTGAGCCCAGGAAATGTAACACATCAAATACTTAAATTGTACTCAGACTTGGAGTCGTCGGTCAAACCGCCTAGGCATATGCAGTCAGACTACCATTGAGCATTCGGCCATACCGGCCTTGCATGGGTGGTAAGACTAGCCTTCGTGGGAAAGCTCTGATATTTCCCTAATTTGACTCAAATTCATATCGTGATATGACAAAAGGTAAACAATTATTAAACAATTCATTACATATTACTACAAAGTCTAGAAACATAATGAGAAATAACCTAAACAAAAGTGTAGAAAAAGTGGTGCAGCATTATTGCAAGGAAAAATATCATCACTAAGGAAAAAAAAAGAAAGGGACGTTAAACTTTATTATTGTAGCATAATATGGCAGTATGGTTACAACGAACTATATTTGAAAATGATGGTTTACATCTTTGCTCTACATCAAGAGCTATGCTATCATAGCGTCGTGGAAACCATCTTGTCATCACCTATCACATTACTAGGAGGACTACGGGGAGGAACATAGCCATGAATTTGGATTGGGACAATAGGAGTTAATATCTTGCCACCACCTATCATGTTGGTTGGATGACTTCGGGGAGTAACATCATGGCGGATAAGAGTAGAAGTTAAACTCTTTCTGTCACCCATTACATTACCAGGAGAACTTACGGGAGGAGCTTTATTGTGGTCTGGACTTGGGCCACTAGGCGGAAATCTCTTACCATCACCTATCTTATCACTAGGAGGACTTACGGGAGGAGCATTATTGTGGTTTGGACTTGGGCCACTAGGAGGCAATCTCTTACCATCACCTATCTTATCACTAGGAGGACCTAGTGGGTCACTTGAACCTGGGACAGTACCATGGTGAGCAAGTACATGGTAGATTTGGTCTGAGCCACTGACAGACAATGTCGTTCCACCATCTATCCCATTGAACGGGAGAATTCCTATGAAGGAACCAATGCCTACTACTTGAGCAGCTATTATGAACCCAACACCATTGGATAAGAGCATGGCAAATAAGAAGTGAGATAGCAATGTCATTTTTTCGACTTTGTGTCTATGTTGTTGTATCTTTCTTATTGCCTAGAAGTCTTAAGACAATGATATATATAGGGAGATCAATGGATTTTTTTACTAGCATTGTATTTTTTCATTTATTTGTATCCCGCATATCAAGACAACCTATTAATCTGCACGTTTATTGAATAGATGTGCCTATCTAAGCTTGATTTGGTGGGCTTCTAATTTTAGTTACAATCTACTATTTGCCTTATGGAAAATGCGATATGTTTTAACTATTTGCCAGTGTGGCACCAATCCATAGCTAAATTTAGAATGCATACTCTCATGAACCATTCTTGTAACACCCCAACCTGTTTGAACCTATGTGGCCTAGAAATGGTTGTGTAATAGTAATTTAAGTTTAGGTGAGTGAGAGTCTGGTTATAAACCTTGGTAGAAAAAGTCCAACCACCCAGGTCAATCCTTTTATTACATGAAGTGAGGATGAAAATTTAAGCGAGATACTATGCAAACATAGGTCCGCTGAGTGTGTAGAGCGGACTAATGTGGATTTTAGAGGCATGTTGTTATATTTTTCTGTGTCATATTTCAAAGATATATGTATTAAATAAGAATAGGATTGTTATTCCTTCATTTTTATTGCATGGATTCGTCTAGGTAGGCTAGTTATGCTAGCTTCTAATTTTAATTACATTCTTCTATTATTATTATTTTAAAAATGTGATATATTCTAATTACTTTCTAATAACGTGACACCTAATCCATTAGCAAAATTTAGAATCAATGCTCCCACTAGCAATTCCATCTTATATTTCCAAGATATATTCCTTAACTAGGGATGACGTGGTCATTTGCTTTCCTTTTATCTTGATTTTGTACCATTTTTAATCCTCGATTCTCATAACAATGCCCTTGTATATTTTGATCAGGCTGAATAGAATATGATGTATTTTTTAAGAAAAAATCTCATAGAAACAACGATTGTTTGAGACTAGATTTTTTTTAGTACGTTCATCATCAATATGAACTATCCAAGAAAGAAGACAACACACTAACCTGAGCTTAATTGCCTTTTGAAAATTGTGGTTCTCGGAAATTCACCTCCAAGATGAAAATCACCTTTGAAATGGAATTCTAGAGTTTATTAAAAGCCTCATGAAAAATTTAAAACAATAAATATGTACAAGGAAAATTAAAATGTGGCTTCGAGTACTTCTATTAAATTCTCCTTATTCTAAATTGATCCCTCAATTTTTACTTGAATTTGAGATCAAAAGAAATAACTTTTAGACCTAAAAACACTTACCAAAGTTTTCAAAAAAGAAAAATAAAAACAACCTTCCGTCCTCATAAGGGCTTGCAGTCACCCAAACTCCTCTTCCTCCATCCCTGGCCTAGAGTCTTGGATTGCTAACCTTCACTCTTCCTCTCTTTCCTATTACGGAACCTATCTCATTTGGAAATAAGGTTCCTATTCCCACAGACCGATCCGAAGCGGTTATGATGATAGAGTCAATTCCTATCTCTAGTCTCCCTCAACCTATAGAAGGGGTGCTCGTTATTGTACCATTGTCTTTGATAATAAATAGAGAGGTCCACCCATATATCATGTCTTTGTCCAATCCGTGGTGTGATTGATCAGGAAGGGATGTTGGCTTCTACATCTTCTTGCACCTCATCTTCCGCGGGAGGGAAGGGAGCGGATTCAGGTGATCCATCAATGTACCCATTCTACAACATTTCCCACCCTCTCTCTTGGCCCTCCCTTCTTATGTATGTTCGACTACACAACCCTCTTCTCCCTCCCCATTTCCCGTAGCGGACTAGCGTAGCCTAGGCCAGCTTTTTTGCATGGCCTAGCTAGACTAGTACCAACCATACTACTACTGACGAGCCGGCCCTGCAAGACAGAGCTTTCTACTTTCTCCAGTCGCCGCGCCCTTCGTTTCTTTGTGAACCCTAGCCATTGTCTCCACAAAATTCGCCTCAATCAACTAACGTAATCCAAAATAAATTGGGTGATTTCCACCCCCCCCATGCCCTCATCTTCAACTCCCACCAATTTCCTCTTTCATTTTTCAATCCTGATTGCCTTGAATAAAGCGAAATGGCCTGACCTAATTGCCATTGGCATTAATAGCCAACAACCGAGCCATGGAATGCTAGAATTTTCACCAATAAAACTAGAATCAAAATTATGAATCATCAAAAACATTTTATAAATTGCATCATCCTTGAGTCTGGTTGGTTCTCACCGGTATATTATAATTATTTTTTTGAATAAATATTTTTCAACTGATCACACCCTTTTAAAATAATTTATTTGGATCTCTGATTATTTTGGGGAGCTAAATAATTTGGATTATTTCTCTTATCCACCATTCCTATTAAGATTATTCTACTTTTGGATTGAGTTTGTTTCTTGGGACAATATTTTTGGGCGATTTTACTATTATTCTAGGCCTAAGAATACACTTGTATAGCATCTCATAATGTTCCATAATTTACCTATTTGGCCCAAAAGCCTAAAAGGAGTTCAAGGGAAACTATGGTCCCTCTCTATTTGGATGATTAGTTGTACAATATTTTGATGATAACCTATGGATGTGAAATATTGTAATGACCATGAATAATTCGCAAATAAAAAACTGAGTTTTAAATGGAATTATTGAAATTATTGAATGCATAGAAGAAAACATCAAACATTACAAGCCATTCATGAGAAGTTTGAATGTTGGTGGTAGCATTTTTAATAAATTATCCATGCTGTAAAATACTTAACCAAGTCCCACTTGAATTTTCATAGCATAATAACTAAGTTTATTAAACCAAAACTATTTTGTAAAGTTTTATAAAAATAAAAACCTAAGACATAATCTTGCTTTCTCCTCTCGCTGACATATGACTTCTCTATCTCTCGGGTACCAGCCAATCCTCCATATGGCTCATTCGTCTGTCCTTGTCTGTGTGTAGACTTGCCTGCATGTGTGGTCTTCCTTGTTGGCCGAAAGCCTTGGCCTCATGTTGATGCTCCTCTCTCGCTTGTGTGGAGGCCTAGGTGGCCTAGGTTGATGTGCACCATACCTAATGCTAACAGGTGGGACCTTGTTAGCTTCTAGCCAGCTAGTTCCTTGCTAGCCCTAGCTGTGCAGCTGCCCTCAATTCCACTTGACTCAGGCTGTTTTCTCATAAATTTATTGTGGAAATGAATACATACTTCAAGATTTTCATTTTCCTCCTGAATGCGCATTCAATCATAAATTTAGTCAGAGTAGAGATCTGTCCTATTTTCTAGAGATCCATCCTAACTCTCGATGCCATCAAAAGAGAATGTAGGCATACATAATTCCACCTTACCAACAATGTTCTCCCTCCCCAACAACCTATAAAAGATCATCATGTCCTCCTTTCCCCCTTGCCACCTCTCAAAGACCTAGTGCATTCCCGACCTATCCCTATACTGCCTTCTCTCTCTGCCACACCTGATAAACTTTTGTCCACCACCAAGCCAAGTTGCCACATCCTTCAAGCTTTTTTGAAGCCCTTGTACTCATCAAATGTCTCATGTGCCTCTAAGATTGTTGGACTGAAGTGCCCACAACCCAAAAGACACCATTCTCCCCTTCACAACCAACTTCCCTATCTAAAGCTTTTCATCATATGTGCTAGTGAGTTCCGGTTTGTGTTCTTGTTGACGGTTCTTAAAATTCAATATTTGATCGTCAATACCGGCATAAAACCAATCAAAATGAGCATCAAACCATGTGATAGAGTTTATTATTAACCAAATTTCTCAAGTATCGATGAATTATTTCTATGCAGGTACTTTTGGAGAAAATACAACCAAAATGAGAAGAGACACACTTATGGTCAATCATGTGCAAGTACATGGATCATTGGTCCCACAAGTCAGTGCAAATCAGACTTAAAAGTTTCAAGTCGGCATGGAATCAACCTAAGGGCCCACATGTCAGCCTCTAGTGAAGTCGATGGTAGAGAGGTGGGACCCACAAGTTAGCTGAACAGGAGGTTCAGGCAAACCCTAGGGACCTCCCCTCGCCATATGGTTCCATGTGTACTGGTGATGACAATGGTTGTGGGTGTTAATCAACTTATAACCACCTTAGCATAGCTATAAATAGGTGTTACCTTCTTTATTCTTACACACACTATATCTTAATAGGAGTTCTATCACTCTCAGTTCAAGGCTACTCTTCTGAGTTAGAAAATAGGTAGAGAGTGAGGAGAAGCTCAAAGAAGTGTTGGAACTATCAACACTCTCTATCCACTTGTACCTCGGCGAATGCTTCTTTAATAAAGTAAGGGTTCGAGATTTTTTTTATGGTCCACTAGTTACTCTCATCTTTGCATGTTCATCTTGTAGTATTTATTTACTGTGTGCTCTTGTACTAGGACTATGTATAAAGAAGTAAGTTCTTATGTGGGGCTAGAGTAGTAATTAATAGCTTAGATGTGTTGTCTAGGTTAGAAATTACATTTATTTGTTGTGTATCCCATGGATTGCAGAGGTTGGCAGCAGTTGGTGAAAGCCTTGAATTCCGTCCTTATCAAGCCTCCACGTTTGGTGACATCATAGAGCTATTCGTCAGACTACCCGTGGAGAGCAGGGATGAGTCGGTGCCTGATGCAATAGATAGAGTTTTACCTTAACTCTGCTAGATAATTAAACTATAGGAATCATCTCTAACCTTATATTTCCTTAGAAGTTGGTGTCCTTGGATAAATCCATTCTTAGATTCTACACACACGTACCTCGTGTTTGATACCCTTAGAAAACTCTAGGGGTGAAATCCCACAACGGTGTTCTATGCACTTATGGATTTATTGTGTCCTGTCATCAGCCATCAAACTATCATGTCGTTTGATTACCACAACCAAAGAAATGTTCATGTTGCCTTTCTCTAGTTGCCTATTGCATGGACCCCTAACCATCAACCTCTCACTAAGGCTGATGTTTGGGTCCCCACACAATATTGTGGCCCATATACACTTTCCATTCCACAAGCATGATCTAGGTTGTGCATTCCCCATATATTCACTAGGTATCTACCCATAAAGTCCGAGAGTCTACGTCGCTCTCTCTCATTGCTGACATGCTAGTCTAGTAGGCCTTTGTTTTTTTTTTTTAACTTTTTAGCCTTTTTGACAACATTTTTTTTGCAAATAGATGCATGTAAAAACTAATTCTCGAAAAGGAGTCCTTTCCATCGCCAACCTCTCTGGCATTGAGGTTCAACAACGTGGCTCTACAGAGGCTAGCGCCGACCTAGGTGTCATCATGGCACACACCCACCATGGGGGTTGCTGACGTGGTATTGTAGCAATATATTCTTTCATACACATTAGCAATGTAATCAATCTCAAACACAAGCACATCCATTAAAATGATCACTTAGAAGCACTGCATTATAATTTGACACATCAAACTAAGAGCCAATCACAACAAAACATAACAGGTTAAAATTGTCTATCACAAGTAGTTTGTTACAAAGCACATTGAGCGAACAACTAATTAATAGATCACAAGCTTCTCTCATCACTTGTAATTGTGTCCGCCTAATTAGTGTATCTACAAATTATAACATTTCATTTAAACAATGTGAAGAATTGTTTGAAATATATGAACATGATCCATTAGTAAATAGCTTGTGGTTTTTTTATGGGTGCGACAAGTGTTGTATGATTTTGTTGGTTCAGATGGCTAAGATGCATCGTGTAGCTAGGATAGACCAATTTCTTTGGCACAATTTATGGTGTAGTCCTCTTTGTTATCATCATTGTCCTCCTCCACTTTAGGCTTCTCTTCATCATCACTTCGGGAAGTAGGTCCCTTCCTCTTTAAAGCGCGAGGGGAAGATGCACCACCTTCTTGGTGTTGTGAGGTATAAGTACCATCTGTGTACTTCCTTGTATAGATTATGGAATCCTAGCCATATTTGGTTGAGTTCCTAACTATGTAAACCTTATCCCTCAACCAATATAAGACAGGCAGAGGTCCAAATATTGGGCAAGCAAAACACAAAGCCCCCAACAAGCAATACAAGATTCTAGGTGCAACGCATAGCCTCATCTTCATTATTGCCAATACAAAACATTGATAAAATAAGGGAAAATTTCACAGCAAAGAAATATATCTATATTATAAAAATCTGCAACAAAATCTAAACTTTATTATTCATGACGAGTTGGATGCATCGTTACACAACTCTATCTGGAATTATGGTATATATGTCTGCTCCATAGAATGTCCCATCAAGTCCTAGACCATCATACCATCACCTATGACATCACTAGGAGGACCTAGTGGGTCACTTGGACCTGGGACAGTACCATGGTGAGGAAGTATATGGTGGATCTGGTCTGAGCCAGCAATAGAAAACCTATTTTCACCATCTATCCCAATGACACCTATCACATTACTAGGAGGATTTAGGGGAGGAAGACCATGGTGGTCCAGATTTAGTCTGGTAGGACTCAACCTCTTACCATCACCTATGACATCACTAGGAGGACCTAGTGGGTCACTTGGACCTGGAACGGTACCATGGTGAGGAAGTATATGATGAATCTGGTCTGAGCCACCGGTAGACAGCTTCTTTCCACCATCTACCACATTGAAGGTGGGAATTTGTGAGGAGGAATCAATGTCTATCATCTGAGCAGCTACTATGAACCCAAAGCCAGAGGATAAGAGCATAGCAACCAACAAGTGAGATATCGATGCCATTGTATTCTACTTTGTGTGTATGATGTTGTATGTTTGCTACAATGATATATATAGGGAGATCAATGAATTGACATAGTATCCTTATCTTTTACATTCATTCGTATCATATACATATTAAGCAACCTATTAAGTTGTACCTTTTATTACAAGGATATGTCTAGATAAGTTGGTTTTGCTAACTTCTAGTTTTAGCTACATTTTACTATTTGCCTTTTGGAGAATGCGATTCACTTTAAATATTTGCTAATGTGGCACCTAATCCATTAGCTAAATTTAGAACCAATGCCCTTGCTAACCATAACGTTATATTTCCAAGATATATTCCGTTCATTTTTATTGCATGGATATCATTAGATAAACTGGTTTTGGCTAGCTTCTAATTTTAGTTACATTCTACTATTTACCTTTAAGATAATGTGGTATACTTTAACTATTGGCCAATGTCACACCTAATCTATTAGCTAAGTTTGGAGCTAATGCTCACTAACCATCATGTCTTGTATTTGCAAGAGGTATATATTCTTGTCTTGTATTTGCAAGAGGTATATATTCTACGTGCCACATGTGGAATAGCTATGTAGCGCACCTCCAAATGCTCCCCCTCCCGTTCTCTTGATTTCTGTCACCCAACAAGACTCGCCATTCCATGTGGTGTTGACAAATTAACGCTAGGTTCCATTCAGTAAGTAAAACAATAAATCAACATATTCTTTGATCATATCTAGAGTAATCAAATCACTCTTCAGCAGAGAAAATCACAGATCTAAATTGCAAACTACTCTCATACGTAGTAAACAAATTACTCTTCGATAGTAATACTTTGAGTAATTTTATTACTAAGACTACGTGGTGCTTCCATATGTCATTTTTTTTATAACAGATAGGGACGGTAGCGTGAAAATTGGAGTGGTTTTATTACTAAGATTTTATGGTGCTCCGAAACATAATTAGTGGCGGATCTAGGGTTTAGAACATGGGTGGTCCGTTCTAAAAAATTGTTCTAAACATAATACATCTAACGATGCTAATATATACAATGTATATACAGATAATATAATAAACCAAAAGCATACCAAGATATATTTATAAAGCAATTTAAAACATATAAATAACTTTCAGTTTCAGGTTCATTGACGTTTGAGTAAACAACCAAAAAATCATGTCCTTACAGGAGAAAAAATTTGCTAATGGCAAATTGGCAATGAGTTCCTTTTATTAGTAGATAGATACTACTGTTGCAATAGGCTACAGAGCCAAGTAGCCAACTAACAATGCAAGAACTAATAGTCTGAACTGAACCTCCAAACTCTAAAGCCAGAAGACGTCACTGGGCGCTGGCTGTGGGCCTGTGGCTGGCTGCTGGCTCGCACACTGGGCGTCATAGCGGCAGTGTCAGCCATCGGCGACGTGGCGCTCCCACTCCTCGGCCCTTGCCTCCTCTCATAGTTCGGTGGTGTAGGGCGCACTGCGGCAGCCGACGGTTCATTGGAGTCGGATTCGTGTGGTGTGGCTCTGTAGGCGTGGTGCGGCGACGTCATGCCGGCCGCTGGCGTCCGGGCGGTCTGGCGGTGACTTGTTCCCTCTTTGCTAACTACTTTTTACGGAGACTGAGGAGTGAACCGTCAAACTGAATAGACGAAAAATGAGGAGACGATGGACGAGTTGATTGTTTCGTCGCGAGGAGACGTGCGCGCTACCCTTCGGCTTCCATCCATGCGCGTGAGTGACTGCCAATGCTGTGATTGTTTTTTTGCTTTTTCTATATAATATATAGTAGGATCGATCGGCAATTTTTTGGGTGGTCCGGGGACCACCCGGACCACCCTCTAGCTCCGCCAGCTCCGAAACATAATTATTTTACAATATATAAGAACATAGACATGCATGCCATAAAAACGGTTTTATCGTAGAAAAAGTAAAAAAATACTCACCTGATTATATGTGCATTGAATGCTAAAATAAAAACTTTACTCACATGAAACACATAGTCCCACTTACGGGGGAGGGGGGGCATGGTGCTGCACATCCTATAAAATGTTAGAAGATTAGATAAGGTAAGTGGCTGTAATTGGAGCATTGTGAGAAGCACGGTGTAAGAAAACAACGCGCTACACGCGTTATTGTAGTATACTCGCTCTCCTCTCTGTGTGTGTGTGAGTGTATATAAACGCGCTACACGCGTTATTGTAGTATACTCGCTCTCCTCTGTGTGTGTGTGAGTGTATATATATATATATATATATATATATATATATATATATATATATATATATATATATATATATATATATATATATATAGACACACACTAGAAAAATTGCATGTGCGTTGCACCGGGTCAAGTTAAAGTTAATTTTGATCGTTTAAATTAAATAAGTTTTAAAAATAAATTGTGTACGAATTAGAAATAGTAAATTATGATCAACTTACAATTGATTTGATAGACATACACTGAACCTTATTATGATATTTTCAATCAAGTTATCTAAGTCCTACCCTCTTTGATTTTCTGTATTGGATGCAACCAAATTAAAATATTGTGTTTAAAAAAGAAATTTAAGATTGCGTAGAAAAACATAAAAACCTAACTTTTAGACCATGTGGAAAAATAAAATAAAAGGTAAATTTAGATACTACTGAAAACTAAACCTTGAACTTAGATAATTTATTTCATCAGAAGCTTCTACGCACCGGAACAATCATCAATGATAGGTTGAATGTAAGTGACTTGCTGTACTTGAAGTCTTCTCTAGGAAAATTTTTATAATACTTTATAGGGTTAATTGGATCCGTGTCATTATAAATTTTATGATTCTGAAAAATATTATTATTATTCATGAAATCATGTACATGCCACTAAAATTTTATTAAATCACAACCATACCACTTCCGTCATTTTTCGGTCCGCCCGCTGCTTTTTCAGTCTTCCCATTTCTTCCGTCGATCCTGCCTCCCGCTCCGGCACCCTCTCCTCCTTCTCCTTCGCGTCCCCCGCGCACAACTGCACCAGCAGCCTCCGAAACCTCAACACCCTCGCCGGCGCCGTCCTCGTCTCCATCCGGCATCTAGTATAGAGTAGTTAGCAGAGGGAGGGCGGAGGCGCTCAGGCGCACGATGGAGGAGCGCGAGCGCCATCTCGGTGCACTAGGCGAGGGTGCCCCGCGCTCTCGGGGCTCGAGGCAGTGCGCTGTGTGCGCGAGCGGCGGGGCGAGGGCGGCGTCAATGGTGCTGAGCACAGGGAGACGGTGACCCAGGAGTTCGAGGGCCCCTTGAGGACAAGCGGCGCGGCGTCGCGGGGTTCGACTAGTCAAGGGCGATGGCGCGGTCCACCTCGGTGTGTGCTGCGCGGGCGAGCGGGACAGGGGGCTTGGGCGGTGAGGGGCGCGGTTGCGCCGCATGCAGGCACAAAGCCAATCCGGCCGGCGACCTCAGGGGGCACTCGCCAGTCGGCCCCCTGCCGACGGGCATGGCTGCGTAGTGCAAGCAGCAAGGCAGGGCCGTAGGCCGACATCGACATGGCATATCATGTAATTGGATGGTTTTTAGTGCTCACTAGTATTTGGCTTAGCTATGTGCTCTAGTATTCTCTGCCATTGCTCGACGCCGTTGGTAGATGGAAGAAGCAAGAAGACGGAAACACAGCGAGCGGACGGAAAAAGTGACGGGAGTGGCATTGGTGTAATTTGACAAAGTTTTGATGGCATGCACATGATTTCGTGAACAGCAATGGTATTTTTTTGAAACCGTGAAATTTATAATGGCATGAATCTAATTAACCCTACTTTATATATGCACATAGACTCCATAAACACTCAACGTTTCTTTTATATCCGTGTAATACTCTATTCAATTGTTAACATGCCCTTATTGTAAAAAAATTATGGAAAAGAAAATTGTAATATTTAGTATTTGATACCAAAACCTTCTCAATATTTTTTTTATTATATTAAGTTCTGTTTTCAAATAAAAGTGAACTTAAATTTTCAACCTTCTACTTGGAATTATATATATGAAAAAAATTCATTGGCAAACTTTGTACAGAAACAAAATATTTCTATGCATGAACATGATATTGCCATGCATCAAATTTTCACATAAATATTCATAACTTTACATATAGATAAAATATTTCTAGTCATAAACTTTATGCACAGATATTCGTGAACCTCTAACATAAATAAAATATTTATGTTCATAAAATTTTTATATATAAGTAAAGTATTTGTATGTAAAAATATTTGTGTTAACAATCATTTATTTTGAGAATTTAGTTAGGTAAAAAAATTTTGGTGTTGAAATTTGCATTAAAAATGAAAACGTACAACTCTATAAATTTAAGACTAACCAAACAAGCAGAAGATCGTGCAGAAGCAAACAAGTAGAAGATCGTACATAAACAAAATATTTCTATGCATGAACATGATATTGCCATCCATCAAATTTTCACATAAATATTCTTAACTTTACATATAGATAAAAATATTTCTAGTCGTAAACTTTATACCCACCTGCTAGAACCAAACAAGCAGAAGATCGTCCTGCCGCAGCCGCGAGAGAAGATTGCGTACCCTTCCGCCGCCACGAGAGATCGCCCTGCCGCAGCCGCGAGAGAAGATTGCGTACCCTTCCGCCGCCACGAGAGATCGCCCTGCCGCAGCCGCGAGAGAAGATTGCGTACCCTTCCGCCGCCACGAGAGATCGCCCTGCCGCAGCCGCGAGAGAAGATTGCGTACCCTTCCGCCGCCACGAGAGATCGCCCTGCCGCAGCCGCGAGAGAAGATTGCGTACCCTTCCGCCGCCACGAGAGATCGCCCTGCCGCAGCCGCGAGAGAAGATTGCGTACCCTTCCGCCGCCACGAGAGATCGCCCTGCCGCAGCCGCCGAGAAGATCGCCCTGTGCAGCCACCGAGCGTCGTGCCGCAGCCGTCGACTGCCGTGCCGCCGCCGAGCGCCGCGAGGAACGGCGCTCATTGGTTCCTCTACATTGTTACTCCCTACATATTTTTTTATATAATATCGTTGACTTTTAGGTCACGTTTGATCATTCGTCTTATTAAAAAAATTATATAATTATTAATTATTTTGTTATAATATGATTTATTATTATAGAAACTTTAATTATGCATTATAATTTTGCATATTTGGATATAAATTTTGAATAAAACGAATGGTCAAACATGATTATCATATATAAAAATATGAAGGGAGTACTCGTTAACACGTCGGCTCACGGATAAACTGGGTCATGCTAACAATTTTCTTCTCTTATGTTTCTTTAAATAGATGCCATTACGAACTTCAGAAGAAGCAACTAGCCAGACATGCTTTTTAGGGGGAAAAGACCAACTGGAAATCTATCATTCTTGCACTTGTTCACATAGATGAAGGTCAAAACTATAACCAATATCGATCACTGCACTATTAATTGTTCATGCATATGTTCTTGTACTTAATGGTATTAGGCTATCAGCATTAAGCAGCAGTCTGCAAGTTTCAGAACATAAAGAAGGCCAAAGCATGCAGCCTCAGTGCAGCATCGTGATGATGACAGCCTCAATAATTGACCGTACTAAGCCATAGTACCATCCTTTTTTGCATCATCATACATGTCACGTACATGTCACCATGGACCATGACTAGAGCATGATCCACTTTTCTGGTTCATCTTGTATGGCATCTAGTTTCATCTTTACGTTAAGTTAATTTTGTTACTCCAAACCATGCCCAAGTCTATTACATTGCCTACACTAAAGTCAGCTAGCTCATACCGAAGAAAACAACAAATAAAAAACATATATGCCATACATGTCCTCTCAAACCATTTAACCTTAAGTTTTTAATATGACTTTTGTTTCTTATTATACTTGTATTTTTTTTCATTGTATTTTCATATCAAAATGGTCGGACCATGTGCATACAGTGCATAGACTAAAAATACATATAGATTATGATCGTGTTTATTATGCGTTAGAACACTAAGTGGATTGGTATGATGGTGTGGTTTACCTCTGCTGTCCATTTAGTTTGGCAGACCATGTATATGAGGATTGATGTCTATTTTACCGTTCCAATTTTTTAGTTTTTCATGTATTTCTTTTTTCTTAATTTCATTTATCTATTTTTCCAGGCGATGGTGGCTTGAAAGAAAAGTATTGTGCTAGCAGCGAGGTCCTCTATGGTTCCCACTAAGGTCTCCTCCGGGTAAATCCATAGAACCCTTATCTCTCATTTGTGTCCAACAGGAGGATCAATTCTCTAGGTGAGAACCAATTTAGTGTGCAAACTAATGGATCCATCTCTCATTTTTGTGTTCATATACATTAGGATCGATCCTGATGCGGCGTGATGATGGTAAGTTTGTTCATGTACCTCGCAAATATGAGGAATGGGTTGTGGACTATCGTCAATGCACATTAGAGAGCTTGGAAATAGATTTTGCAGCCAGAGTAAATTGGGGTAGGTGCCAGCAGGTGGTTGTGTGTGGATATGATACAACCACTGGTGAGGAAACTAGGTTCAGTAACAATATGGATCTAGCGCATGCATTCTTTGTTAGGAAGAGTGAGAGAAGGCTTGTTTTATTTGTGGATGTGGTGGACAAACCAGTTCAGGTTGTTACTAGCTCTTCTGTTTCAGAGATTAATGAGACAGTCATGAATGATGTTGTTACAGCCAAGCAAGGTGATGCTAGAGATTCTAACAGTCATCATGCCACTGATTGGGATAGTTTGGAGATAGCTCCAATTCCAACAGAGTAGGTTCCTCAACATGTCATTGATTGGGATGGAATGGAGATAACTCCAATTGCAGAGACACAGATAGGATCATTAGTGTCTGTGATGGACAAAGATGAAATGTATGTGTTTGTTGGTATCCGAGCTGAGGATGAGAGAGAGGAGCAAGCTAGGCTTCAAGCTGAAAAACAAATGGACTTGAATGTCCAAGAGGACTTACAATTAGGCTAACGTAGATGTTACTGATGTGGTTTCAGGTGAATCTGAAGTTTTCTATGACAGGAATGACCCTCCAATGAAAACTGAAAGTTCATATGTAAGTATGATTGGGTTTAGATCAGTTGTGCGACAACACACTATAAAGGAACAATTTGAAATTGGGATAGAGGCAAGTCATAAAGAAAGATTTAAGGGCTTTTGCAAGGCTGAGGGATGCCCATGGGCTATTATGGCAAGGTTGATGTAAGTATGGCAAGGTTGATGCATCCAATGGGAGAGTAAAGACCAAGATGGCAACATATAAGTGGGTGGCGGAAAAGGCAATTCATTTTATGAAAAAGGATCCAAATATGGGTCTAACAAAGCTGGAAAAGGAGTTAGAGACCACATATAATGTCACAATAGGGTACCATACAATGTGCCAAGGTAGGCAGAAGGCTATAGAAAAGATTTATGGCTCATGGGAAGAGAGTTTTACATACTTGTTCAACTTCATGGCTGAGGTTGAGCTGAAAATGCCTGGAATTATTGTGGAGATAGATGTATTGGAGGATGTAGATGGGATTTATTTTCATAGGTTCTTTTGTGCATTCAAACCTTGCATTGATGGTTTTTTAAATGGATGCCGACTGTACTTGAGTATAGACTCAACAACACTTAATGGATCATAGAATGGTCATTTAGCTTCTGCTACATCCATAGATGGACACAACTGGATGTTTCCAGTTGAATTTGGATTCTTTCAGAGTGAGACTTGCAAATTGGACTTGGTTTACGCAGCAGCTTCATATGGCAATAGGGGAACTATCACCCTTAACAATTAGCTCCGATGCTTGTAAGGGGCTAGAGAATGCTGTGAAAGTTGTTTTCCCTTCAGCAGAGCATAGAGAATGTTTTTGGCACTTGATGCAGAATTTCATAAAGAAATTTGAAGGGTCTGTCTTTGGGAACATGTACCCTGCAACTAGGTCTTACGTCCCAGATAGATATGAATATTACAGGCAAATTCTGATGTGAAGCCATACTTAGAAACATATCATAAATTGTTATGGATGAGGAGCAAATTCACCGAAAGCATATCATAAACTTCTAGATTCTCACCAATAATCTAGCAGAGTCATGGAACAAATGCATAAAGGAAAAGAAAGATCTTCCTACTGCGGAGCTAGCAGATGGCATTAGATCAAAGACAATGGATCTACTGGCTAGGAGGAAGATTGATCAGAAATTTGATGGTGTCATACTCCCTATTGTAATTTAGCAACTGAATGTAATGACTAGAAATTTGGGCCACTTGAGGGTACTTCAAGGTGATAGAGACCAAGCAAAGGTGACTAAGATCACTCCTGAACATGATATTATTAGGCATGCAGTCAATCTCACAGAACATACATGCACCTGCAGAGAATGGTAAGTTTCTGGGAAACCATGCCCACATGCATTAGCTCTTATTATATCACATAGAAATCCTAGAATGGCTGATTATCTAGATACATTCTATTCAGTGCAAAAGTATAAGCTTGGATATGCAGGTGTTATTGAATCATTTTCAGATAAGTCTCAATGGCCCAAGGTCAATATTGGTTTCAAGCTGTTGTCACCTTTGACTAAAAAAGGAATAGGGAGGCAAAAGAAGAATAGAATAGTTGGTTGCCTTGAGAAAGGACAAAGCAAGCCTAGGACCAAAGGCAAGTGGCAGGTTCAATGTAAGAGGTGTCTTGCCATGGGCCATAGGTCCTCCTCCTCAAAATGCTACCAAGAAAAAAAAGGTAAAACCATACATTTACCTATTGTCTATATATTTACTTGTTTTACATTATCAGGAAGAGTCGTGCGAAACAAGGAAGGGCACTAGGCTCAACTAGTGGTGCAGCATGCTCTAGCACACCAAAACAACACAACGTTGTAACAAGTGATTCTACTTGCCCTAGTCCTGGTCCTATCACTAGAAGGTAGCTATTTTCGATTAAACGGTACTTTTTTATCATGTATTTAATTTTACTAACACTCATTCTGTTAAAGGCAAATGGCATTGATCAATGCTGGTGAACAAGGATCAAGCCAGATGGCAACCCCTCCAAGGCCTCTAAGAGCTACAAAGAAGATCACTCCAAAGAAAGGAAAAAAAAAAGAGTGATTCTAAGTAGTATTTTCAAATGTGGACAATTTTATAATGGCAACATAGGACAATGCAATCGGTTGACCTTATTCTTTAATATGGACTTGATTATGTAATCTAAGAGACATTCTCATATTTGGTTATTTAGTCTGGATGGAATTCTCAAATTTGGTTATTTCAACTTGTTTGGCTTCTTATATGAAGACATATTATGGCTACATGCTGCCAAATGCAATGTAGGTGATTTCTGTGCATGTTGTATAATTTGCAAATCTGTGTGATCATGCTGTCCAAATTTGATATTTTTGGGTATATGCTGTCAAAATTTTATATTTTTGGGTATATGCTGTCAAAAATTGATATTTTTGGGTAGGTAAAAAATATTTAATAAGAGGGGTCTTTTATTTCAGTCTTGCATTCACTGAAAGCTTGGCCTAACTGTAGACAAGTTCACTTTACACCTGAAAGCATCAGTTAAACAATGGCTTCAGGTGTCTGTGGACATCCAGTTCACTTGTCAAAAACAATGTTGCAGTTAAATCATGACACCAGCTTCCGTTCAATATGCTGGTTTCTCCATGAGTTATCCCTTTTATTTACCTATTGTTTTTCTTCTTTCACAAAAGGGTGATCCTATATGTTTTTAGATGGTTTCTGAATATTGAACGGCTTGTGAGTTGTAGTATATGTACTTAACCTGTCTTACTGTTTCCTTTGTCTCTTTGCAAATTCAGGTGTTTCGGTTGAGATGCCCCAACGTTGATGCCACCTAGAGGAATTCAACACTAGGAGCAGAACCTCTGACAGCCACTTCATTCATCTCTTCAGAAATTTTTGCTGCTTCAGATCGAATGCCAGAGAACTGGATGTCTTCTTCTTTTTTTTTTCTCTCTTTGTTGATGTATGCTCTGGAAGACTGGAAGGGAAACCCTTCTGTTTCGCGCTTGTTAATTAGCTATTGGCCACTATGCTGTAAGCAACTAGTAAGTGGAACCATTGCACATTGTGAAACTTGCTGTAGTTTCCATGGTTATGTGTGCGGTAGGAGTTAATATCATCCATACATGTGCAGAGTGAAGCTTCATTTGAAATTGTTTAATGCAGAAGTGAGCGGTTAGTCAGCTGAAACAGCAAATTTTCTTTGTGCATATCAGATCCATAATTCCATATACATCCTGATCCTGGGCGACTTTTCTCAACACCAACGTCTTGATTCTTAAATTATCGAATTTCTGAGAGATAGGATTCTCTCCCTTCTTCTATAGCACTCGCACAGAGGAGCTTTTGTACAAACATCAGATGATTTTGCGCAGAGGAATTGACCGTACTAAGCTATTGCTCGATCCAATTTTGTACCTCTTGTACGAGCATTTTTCTTCCCCCCGTGTTGCATTAGTATTTCCTAGAAAATGCTCAAATGGTGATCCGTCCTTGAGCTGCTACTTCTTGGCTGTGGCTAATGGTCTTGTTGGAAGAAACTGGGGCGGCACGGGGTCGACAACTGCGGCACGGCGCTTGGCGGCGGGACGACCCTCGGCGGCTACGCAGGGCGATCTTCTCACGGCGGCGGAAGGGTACGCGATCTTCTCTCGCGGTTGCGACAGGACGATCTTCTGCTTGTTTGGTTCTGGCAGGTGGGCCTAGGGGCATAATTGTCCACATGTCTGAAAAAGAAAGTATAAATGAAAATAAGAAATAAGAAATACATGAAAAACTGAGAAAGTGGTATCAAATAGACTAATTAGCAATCCTAATGATATATTATAGAATACGTGCGGATTAGATGGTAAAAACGTTGAGGCACGCCAATTTGATGTAATTAATCTAAATTCTCATTCAAAGAGAACCACCTTACCCGCTGCGACATCAAAGCAAACTTGTATAAACTTTGAGCGCAAGTAATATGATACAATCTCCACATGATTCCGAAAAACGGCCTACAAAGACGGAAACGATATTCCTTTTTATAATACTAGAAAAAATATGTCCGTTGCACCAGGTCAAGTTACTTATTTTTTTTCCTTTCAGTTTTTCTCTTCCCGTTTTTCCTTTTTTATCATTTCTTCTTATTCCTTTTTCTTTTCTCCTCTCTTCTTTTCCCTTTTTATCCCTCGTACATACCCTTCTTCTCCGCGTGCAATTCTAGAACGGTGGGCTGAGTTCTAAATATTAATCTATTAATACATCACTTCTGTGACACAAAAATATAACCATAAGAAAATAATTTTGTATAGAAATCTTATAATATCAATTTTGTGTCATAAAAATTATGTCCTAACATGATAATATTTGGTTAAACCTTTATCCTAATGAAATAAAATACATCTAATATTTTGAAATAGAGGGAGTACGACTGTTTTCTAATGACTAAAGTATCCGTGGATGAAAACTTCCAAAATTGAACAAAAATTTTGAAACGTCATATGTTTTTGTCAAATTTTAGATTTTACAATATTATGTTCACAACATAATATTTTGAAATTATTGAAACAGATGTGTCATCCGCTACCGCAATTTTTCTTTTGAAACATACTACAGCTAAAAGAAATGAAAGGAAAAAAAAAGATGTGTAGTCCACTACAAGATTTTTCTTTACAAAAATACTGCAGCTAAAAGAAATGAAAGGAAAAAAATTAGAAATGAAGGGAAAAGAAAGATATATACGGGCTGCAACTTTGATAAAAGGAGCGAAAAAAAGAATGCAGCGTTGCTCCACCGGGGGGATCGAAGTATCGAACCCGAACCCTCTTGTGTGCCAGAGAATGTCCGATCCCCTGGACTATAAACTCGTTTTTAATCGATACCAAAAGGAACTTACTTGGTTAGGATCACGCACGGTCCGAATCTCGGACGATGGAAACCTTCCTCGTTTTTATAATAGGTATAGAAGTAAGATAAGATATATATCGGATGGTGGGGTCATTTTATTCCTTTTCTATTGATTCATACCATTCTTAAATCTTAATCCTTGATCCTCCAAATAAGCCTTGAATTTTGAAATCGAGAGGACTAGTATACATGGTAGTTTCTAAAAAAACATGCCTTCAGAAGATTATTATCATATTAATAATAGTGATTCCTTTCAAATAGAATGGCTATAAAATAAATTTTATATATCCTAATATCCTAATATCCTAGCTTATCCAAACCTCAGCTGCTGAGTGTTGTTGTGCTCTTTTGTGCTCTAGTTTGATTTTTGATTTTGACAAAAAAAATCTCTATAATTCTACATTTACTGCAAGGCAAAGGTAGAGCCGGTATGGAATTTAATAGACTGTGTTTATTGATACAATTTTTATTCATACTCAGGATGGACGATCCGAACTACACATCCTTCTAGCTAAGCGACTTTGATCCAACCTACACGAGTATTGACCAAGATTTCACTGGGTTAACACTGACCCACCTTTTGAAGGATCAAGGAGTACCAGCGGGAGTACATAGACAAATATAGGGTCAAAAAGATCAAGAGCTTCCGGTGTTTGGCAACATTTGATAAGATCAAAGAGGCAGCCCTTGATGGAAGGCGGGCAACTTTCGCAAGATGCAGAATATTAATCTAAAACGGTGGGCTAAGTTCTGAATATTAATCTATTAATACATCACTTATGTGACACAAAAATATAATCATAAAAAAAATTTGTATACACATATTATAATATCAATTTTGTGTCATAAAAATTATGTACTAACATGGTAATATTTAGTTAAACCTTTATCCTAATGAAATAAAATACATCTAATATTTTGAAATAGAGGGAGTACGACTGTTTTCTAATGACCAAAGTATCCCTGGATGAAAACTTTCAAATTTGGACAAAAAGTTTGAAACGTCATATGTTTTTTGTCAAATTTTGGATTTACAATATTATGTTTACAACATAATATTTTGAAATTATTGAAACAGATGTGTTGTCCGCTACAATGATTTTTCTTTAGAAACATACTGCAGCTACAAGAAAGAAAAAGAAAAAAGAGGATGTTTGTCCACTACAATGATTTTTTTTAGAAAAATACTGCAGCTAAAAGAAAGGAAACAAAAAAATATAGAAAGGAATGGAAAAATTAAAAAAATACTGCAGCTAAAAGAAATGAAAGGGAAAAAATTAGAAATGAAGAGAAAAGAAAGATATATGCGGGCTGCAGCTTTGATAAAAGGAGCGAAAAAAAGACTGCAGCGTTGCTCCACCGGGGGATCCAACCCAAACCCACTTGTGTGCCAGACAACGTCTGATCCCCTGGACTATAAACTCGTTTTTAATCGATAACAAGAGGAGCTTCCTTGCTTGGGTCACGCACGGCCCAAATCAAGCGCAAATCAACGCACGACGGACGACAGAAACCTTCCTCTTTTTATAATATATATAGAAGTAAGATAAGATATATATCGGATGGTGGGGTGTTTTATTCCTTTTCTATTGATTCATACCATTCTTAAATATTAATCCTTGATCCTCCAAATAAGCCTTGAATTTTGAAATCGAGAGGACTAGTATACATGGTAATTTCTAAAAAAACATGCCTCGAGAAGATTATTATCATATTAATAATAGTGATTCCATTCAAATTGAATGGCTATAAAATAAATTTTATATATCCTAATAGCTTGGCTCATCCAAACCTTAGCTGCTGAGTGTTGTTGTGCTCTTTTGTGCTCTAGTTTGATTTTTGATTTTGACAAAAAATCTCTATAATTTCTACATTTACTGCAAGGCGAAGGTGGAGCCGGTATGGAATTTAATAGATTGTGTTTATTGATACAATTTTTATTATTACTTTTATATAAATTTAATATTTCAGGATGGACGATCTGAACTAAACATCCTTCCAGCTAAGCGACTTCGATCCAACCTACCCGAGAGTCGACCAAGATTTCACAGGGTCAACACACCAACGCCGGCAGTGCACGAAGAAACATCGGTGCCTTTTGAAGGATCAGGGAGTACCAGCGGGAGTACATTGACCAATATAGGGTCAAAAAGATCAAGAGCTTCCGCTTTTTGGCAACATTTGACGAGAACAAAGAGGCGACCCTTGATGGAAGACATGTAACTTTCGCAAGATGCAGAATATGTAGGTCTAAATTATCAAAAAAATCTTCTGGTGGAACAGGGCACTTAAGAGGCACATTGAGGCTTGTGCGAAGAAACAAGGAATCCAACTACTACAACAACAATTGCTACTAAATCCTAGCGTTATGGTACATACATAGGAGTATGATCCTCAGGTAGCACAAGTATCTCTTACTCATTTAATTGCTAGACAAGATTTACCCTTGAACTTTTGTGAGTCTAGCGCATTTGAGAATTATATAAAAACTGCTCATAATCCTAGATTTCAAGCTATTAGTAGACAAACCACGACTCGTGATTTGAAAATGGTCTATGAGCAAGGTCGTGATGCATTGAAGCAAATGTTTAGTACATGCATATTTTCTATTAGTATAACATTTGATATTTGGAGTGGTCGAGCTAAAGAGGATTATATTAGTTTAGTTGCTCATTTTATTGATGACGATTGGCAACTAAATAAAAGGATTGTAGCATTAAAACTCATTGATGTTTCACATAATGTTGAAAATATTGCACATAATATTGCGAAAGAAGTCGATGATTACAGCATTACAAATAAAATTTTTGCTACAACTTTAGACAATGTAGCTGCAAATTCCAAGGCCATGGAAGTTATTCAACCTTTATTTGGTACTTGTGCTGAATCATTTCTTCTCTATCAACGTTGTGCATGTCATATTATTAATCTTATTGTTAAAACTGGTTTTAAGAGTGTTTTAACCCATTAGTGTTGTCCGCAGTGCAATATCATGGTTAAATAATTCTCATTCGCGAATTGCACAATTCAAAACATATTGCATCACAAGTGAGAAGCGTCCACGTAAGTTTTTTGCAAGGACATTAACACTCGCTGGAATGCAACATATCTAATGTTGAAGCATGTGTTGCCTAACAATCAATTACTATATTTTTTTTTTTGCAAGAGAAAGGTTCTGGTATTGACCGAACATGATAAGTATATTATTGAGAAGTTTTTTATCTTCCTTGAGATATTTCATGATGTAATCGTTACTTTATTGGAAATTTATTATCCAACAACTAATTTAGTTTTGCATAAAATTCTAGACATTGCTACTTTATTACAAACATACAAAAATAACAATCTTCAAAGTGAAGCGGTATTTCATATGAAACAAAAATATCTTAAATATTGGAAGTAAATCCCCATGTTATATGCTTTCACATTTATTCTTGACCCTAGGGGCCAAATGTGGGGATTCCTCAATTTATTGACACTTTTTGGAGAATCAACATATTTTGATTATTATAATCAATTTACAGATGTTAGGAATAAATTATATGATGTATTTCGCAAGTATCAAATTAAGTTTTAGAAAGTTTGCTTGCGAAGACGCCACATGTGCCTACAACAAGCAAGAAGAAATTACAGGGGGCGCTTTTTTGGTGGTTCCTCTTCCAGTGGTGGTGGGAGTTCGTCCACCTCCAAGTACAGATTCCACTTCATTGGGCGTTGAAGAAATGATAGCGTACTTGGATAGCGACGTGGTTAGCCATGATGCCACAAGACTTCAACGCACTCGTCTAGCCCATGCTCTCAAGACTAGCACGAGATGTGTTGACTATGCCTTTATCTATGACATCCTTTGAATCGGCCTTCAGTCTCTGTGGGCAAATTATTGATGACAAGAGAAGAAATCTGCGTAGTGAGGTGGTAGAAATGCCACCTACCCTAAAAGACTGAGCCTAGCTACTGAACATGAACAATACACCATGGAGAACCCAGAGTTGGTTGATCAATTGGAGAAACTCTATCTAGACCAGGATGAGGACTAGTTAGTTACAAATTTTTAGTTGTGGCCTTTAGGCTGGCTGCAGTGGCGGAGCCAGAAATTATCTAAAGCCTGGACGACGGGAAAATATAACTATAATCAAATATATAATCCATACTTTTAATTGGTTGATCAACAGTGTTTTGTATCACGTAATTATTAATCCTCTAATGGTTTGGTGTCGGAAGCCCGGGCAGCCACCCTGGCTGTCCGGGAGGTGAATACGCCACTGGCTAGCTGTACTCTTTTGTTTTCTCAATTATGAGTTTGTACATGACAAAGTTTTTATGAGACGACCATCTAATTTCTACATCAATAAAAAGGTTACTCCTAAACATGAAAATATCAATCAAATGATATATAAGTAAATTAATTTTTCCTGCATACCTTTCATAAATTTTAGATTTTACCTTTTTCTCAGCTAACCAATATTTTCCTAAAGTTTTTCTTTTTACCTGATATATTTTCTATCTTTTTTTCTTCTCTTTTTTCTCCTTTTTTCCAACTCCGTGACCACTGGCCCGTGGCCACACGCTGACGCGTCTCCAGCAGCCACGCCGACCAGCGCTCCACGACATCCATGCGTCGGCTTTGTCATCATCATTTTCCTCCTCCACATTAGGCTTCTCTTCATCATCACTTGGGGCAGTAGGTCCCTTCCTCTTTAAATCGCGAGGGGAAGATGCACCACCTTCTTGGTGTTGTGAGGTATAAGAGAAAGTTATCTATAAAGGAAGGGATAAAAGTACCAGCCGTGTACTTCCTTCTATAGATTATGGAATCCTAGCCATATTTGGTTGAGTTTCTGACTATGTAACCCCATCCCTCAACCAATACAAGACAGGCAGAGGTCTAAATATCAGGCAAGCAAAACACAACCCCCCCCCAACAAGTAATACAAGGTTCTAGGAGCAACGCATAGCCTCATCTTCATTATTGCCAATACAAAACATTGATAAAATAAGGGAAAATTTCACAGCAAAGAAAGATATCTATATTATAAAAATCTGCAACAGAATCTAAACTTTATTATACATGATGAGTTACACAACTCTATCTGGAAATTATGGTGTATATGTTTGCTCCATAGAATGTCCCATCAAGTCCTAGACCATCATACCATCACCTATGACATCACTAGGAGGACCTAGTGGGTCACTTGGACCTGGGACAGTACCATGGTGAGGAAGTATATGGTGGATCTGGTCTGAGCCAGCAATAGAAAACCTATTTTCACCATCTATCCCAATGACACCTATCACATTACTAGGAGGATTTAGGGGAGGAAGACCATGGTGGTCCAGATTTAGTCTGGTAGGACTCAACCTCTTACCATCACCTATGACATCACTAGGAGGACCTAGTGGGTCACTTGGACCTGGAACGGTACCATGGTGAGGAAGTATATGATGAATCTGGTCTGAGCCACTGGTAGACAACTTCTTTCCACCATCTACCACATTGAAGGTGGGAATTTGTGAGGAGGAATCAATGTCTATCATCTGAGCAGCTACTATGAACCCAAAGCCAGAGGATAAGAGCATAGCAACCAACAAGTGAGATATCGATGCCATTGTATTCTACTTTGTGTGTATGATGTTGTATGTTTGCTACAATGATATATATAGGGAGATCAATGAATTGCCATAGTATCCTTATCTTTTACATTCATTCGTATCATATACATATTAAGTAACCTATTAAGTTGTACCTCTTATTACAAGGATATGTCTAGATAAGTTGGTTTTGCTAACTTCTAGTTTTAGCTACATTTTACTTTTTACCTTTTGGAGAATGCGATTCACTTTAAATATTTGCTAATGTGGCACCTAATCCATTAGCTAAATTTAGAATCAATGCCCTTGCTAACCATAACGTTATATTTCCAAGATATATTCTGTTTATTTTTATTGCATGGATATCTGTAGATAAATTGGTTTTGGCTAGCATCTAATTTTAGTTAGTTGCTGAACATGAACAATACACCATGGAGAACCCAGAGTTGGTTGATCAATTGGAGAATCTCTATCTAGACCAGGATGAGGACTAGTTAGTTACAAATTTTTAGTTGTGGCCTTTAGGCTAGCTGCAGTGGCGGAGCCAGAAATTATCTAAAGCCTGGACGACGGGAAAACATAACTATAATCAAATATATAATCCATACTTTTAATTGGTTAATCAGCAGTGTTTTGTATCACGTAATTGTTAATCCTCTAATGGTTTGGCGTCGGAAGCCCAGGCAGACGCCCTAGCTGCCCGGGAGGTGAATCTGCCACTGGCTGGCTGTACTCTTTTTTGTTTTCTCAATTATGAGTTTTTACGTGACAAAGTTTTTATGAGACAACCTTGTAATTTATACATCAATAAAAAGGTTACTCCTAAGCATGAAAATATCAATCAAATGATATATAAGTAAATTAATTTTTCCTCCATACCTTTCATAAATTTTAGATTTTACCTTTTTCTGAGCTACCCAATATTTTCCTAAAGTTTTTCTTTTTACCACATATATTTTCTCTCTTTTTTCTTCTCTTTTTTGTTTTTTTCCAACTCCATGGCCACCGGCTCGCGGCCACGTGCTGACGCGTCTCCAGCAGCCACGACGGCCAGCACTCCACGGCGTCCACGCGTTGGCGCTGCCCACGCCCTGCCGACGCTAGTCGCCAGCTGTTTGCCCGCTGGCCAGTGGGCCCCGCTGCCCGGTCGCTCCGCAGGCCCGCTCCGTCGCCGTCGATTCCTCGGCCCGCTCCCACGCTCGTGTTGTCGGGCCACAGACGGCCCACGTGCCTTGTACGGGCCAGTGCTGGCACGGAACGGCCCGACAACCTTCTGGGCCATAAATGGGCCGGGAAGCGGCACGGCCCGCTTCCTTAACCGTGCTTAACGGGCCGTGCCAGCCCGCATGGCCCATTTGGCCGTGACTACCGGCCCGGCCCAACCGCCTCGTTATCTCTTGCCACCTCGTAATCCACTCCGCTTCTTCGTCTCCTCCTTCCCGCGGCGAGGCGAGGGGCGGCGCGGCACGGCGCGGCGAACCTCCCCCCGCGCTCCCCCCGCAGGTCAGACCGAGGATCTCTCAGCCGTCGTCGACCGGCGCCGCAGGGACTGACCTAAGTAAGGTTGTGTGGTGTTCTTGGCTGCAGTTTCTTGTTGCAGCAGCAGCAGGAGGAGGAGGAGGAGGAGAAGGGGGCAGGAAGGGATGGCCGGGGGTGCAGAAGAGAAGCCCTTCAACTTCCTTCAGATTCTGTGTGGTGCGTCGTCGGACTCCTCTTTCTCTCGCCTCACGCCTCTCTCCCCGATCCCCATGGACGGTTATTAGCCCGAGTTATTGTGGATAGATAGTGTACCACGTTATTCTTTGTCACTCTCTCTCTCTCTCTTTTAATTTTGTGTAATATATGCAATTGCGAACTCGATTTTGCCATGGTCATGGTCATGTGCAGAGGGCGTCATTGCCGGTGGAACTGCTGGTGTTGTGGTGGAAACGGCTCTGTACCCGATCGATACAATCAAAACCAGGCTTCAGGTGATCCCTTTTTCGCATCACGCTGTACTGGTGCAGTATCCACTTTGATTGTCACATATAGCATTTTTACTCAGCGATGACGCTTTTTATACACTCTGGTTCATCCGTAGTTACATTGAAAGTTGACTGGTGCCAAAGTTTGTGTTTTTGTTATTGCTTGCTTCTAATGACGTGCTATCTAGAACTAGACAGCAAAGTTCATTTCCAAGAAATGTTCTCCTTTATACTGTAGTTATGCTGAGTAACCAGGTAATGTAACCAAATGACTGATAATATCAACCTTTTCTCTTTTTTTTTCTTCAAAAGGTCCAACCATTACATAGGTTGAAGTGAGTAGTAATTATATGAATCATGTGTGTCATGTCTATCCTTGGGACTATTCTAAGTACCATGAAGTCCTCTAGATCTAGCCTATGCCACATAACAAGAGGAAGTTTAAGGAAGCAGTCATTCTATTTTGGTATTTAGAGAAATGCTTATACGGAGAGGATTGATTCAAACTTGTGCTCGATGATAAAATGTGAGTGTGGATCACTAAGAGCATTTCGTTGTGCTTGTGCCTAAATCTTGGTTTTGGTGTGGTCCTGAAGTGAAGCAATCCCATATCCTAATATACTACTAGCAAATGCATGTCTCAATTTTAATTTACCATATGTGCTTCAAGTTTCTTGTGCGAATCCGGTATTTCTGCTCATGGTTTGTCGTTATTCTTTTTGCAGTGAACAAATTTCTTTCATTAAATTTAATAGCAACCTTTACATGTCTGAAATTTGTTGTTTTCCATAGGCTGCTCGGGGAGGAAGTCAAATTCAATGGAAAGGATTGTATTCTGGATTAGCTGGGAATATTGCCGGTGTACTCCCGTAAGCACATAATACAAAGCATTCAGTTTATTTTCCCATGATTTATAACATGTTATTCTCATTGAATATCTTCTTCATATTGCATTGTTTATGCTACAACCTGTTAACATAGTCAAGATATTGTATGTAATTCTGGATCTGATGCTATGATTGCTTTACTTTCCTTCTAAATTTATATTTTTAAATTAAGTACTCTTATTTATGTTTGTCTGGACCATACCCCTCTTATTTATAAAAAAACCTTAGCTTCAGTTTTGCAGGCTCCATAACATTGGAGTTGTTACGTTCTGTTTCCATCATATTGTTTCTTCTCTGTTTGCCTGCAGGGCTTCTGCTGTATTTGTGGGAATATATGAACCAACAAAAAGAAAACTACTGGAGACTTTTCCTGAAAATTTGAGTGCTGTTGCCCATTTTGTAAGTTAATTTGCTTTCAACATATTCTTGTGCTAGTGGATTGCAAAGTTAAAGGCATAGTACCATGTTGATCAGGCTGTACATTGTGTCAAACAATGCTATTTGACATCGTTTTGTATAATTTGTCACTTCTATACCTCCTATTTTGTTAGTTACAGCACCAAAGTGTCAAGCAATGCTATTTGACATCGTTTTTTAATGCTTAGTCTTCAGAACATGTTGCTTTCTATCACTGCCCTTTCTAAATGAGAATGCTACAGACTGCTGGGGCTATTGGAGGAATTGCAGCTTCTCTCATTCGTGTCCCCACAGAGGTCAGGTTTTTTTATTCTGAACTCTTCCACATTGTTCTCGATGAATTTATTGTTGTTTCAAATTGAAAATAGATTGCATTTCTTTCAGGTTGTCAAACAAAGAATGCAAACTGGTCAATTCAGGTCTGCACCTGATGCTGTCCGTCTCATTGTTGGTAAAGAAGGATTCAAAGGTCTTTATGCTGTATGTATCTTCTGACTAATTATGGTGAAAGCTATTTTTAGCTGATTTTACTCTAATTTTAGTTTTCACTGCATATCGCAGGAAAATATAATTATTTGAATCTGTCTAATATGCCTTTGAAATTAAATTATTGTTGCAAATGTAGATTTGCTGTCATACAATAGAACGTGTTGCCTTCCTTTCTCATACTGTTTCTTTTTGTTTGTAGGGATATGGATCATTTCTACTTCGAGATCTGCCCTTTGATGCCATTCAATTCTGTATATATGAGCAACTTCGAATTGGTTACAAACTTATGGTACCCATTTCGTCTCTCTCTCTCTCTTGATGAGAACCATATTTACTTCTGGTTAGCAGCCCCTTCTAGGCCTCAGATGACTTCAATCTAAATATAGAATTGAGTATTCAAACCTTCATATATGTTGTCTATGGATTTGGCGTACCTAGTTAAGTAGTAATTTTGGGCATCAGCATCATTCCGCTTATGCATATGTCAGTCCCCCACTTATGTAAACTGTGTTTCATTTGCTATTCCATCAAATCATATAACTTGATTAGCTGCCCAAAGTGAGATGATAGTTGATAATCCTTCTGGCCTTGTCTTACTCCACCATGAACTGTAATTTCAAGAAACTATGGGATTTACATGCCACCTTTTCACTTGTCTGTACAGGCTAAGAGGGAGCTGAATGATCCAGAGAATGCACTTATTGGTGCTTTTGCCGGTACAACTAAATTTTGTTTCTTCCTCACTATCCTTGTTGGACAAATTTTCATCCTCCTTTTCTGTTCTTATGATGCCCTTTATTTTTGTTTACCTCCTGCTGTAACATGCCATTTTTTTTTTCCTGCTAGGTGCCATTACTGGGGCTATAACAACACCACTCGATGTGATGAAGACGCGATTGATGGTTCAGGTGGGTCCTTTTGTATCAAAATCCTTCCACACAGGAACACATTAATCCTTTTATCCCATTGGCAGCACTGACCATATGTATATATATTACTTCTTGGACCGCAATCGCAGGGATCAGCGAACCAATACTCTGGAATTGTAAGCTGCGCCCAAACAATCTTGAGGGAGGAAGGACCTGGGGCGTTCTTGAAGGTAGCGAAATCTTCCCCTTCTCATCTCCTTTCATGTATATCAGGTGGTGGGTGCGCTGAGGTTGTGATTGATCTTGGTGACCTGCACTGGCAGGGAATTGAGCCGCGAGTGCTGTGGATCGGCATCGGCGGGTCCATCTTCTTCGGCGTGCTGGAGAAGACCAAGTCCTTGCTCGCCGAGAGGAGGAGCCGCGAGCCGCCAACCGTAAAGGATGATTGAGCCGCCATGGATTGGGATGCTTCAAGTTAGTTTCCTGTTTTGACGAGTTTACATGAGACGTCGGTTTCTCTGAGGAAGAAAGCCGGTGTCTCTCTGCACTATGCAATGCGATTGGGATGATTCATTTCCCATTTTGTTTCATTAGTTCTGTTTTTGAGCTTCTGTTCAGATAATACTAGTGCATTCTATTCTCATCCTGCGGTTCCACCGTTGAGAACTAATCCCTCGGTTCCATATTATAAGATTTTGTCTAGTTTAATCTATATATCAATGTATATGTTTTGTATGTACGTTTAGATTCATTAGTATACAGATGAATCTAGATGTAGATGAGTAAGAAAGTCTTATAATAGGGATAGGGGGGAATAGTGTGGTATGGCTTGTGGCTGTACTGTCCTGGACAATCAAATTGCACATTTGGGCCATTGCTCTTGTTGGTCCAGGCCTCCAGAGGGCGAACCGTCAATCCATTTTCTGGCCCACAAGCGCATTTGAGTGGGCTTTGGCCCAGCGTGTGTATTTAATAATTTAAGCATAACTTTTCTACATGGAAGCATTTCCACCGATTTCTTTCTAGGGCGTCCTTCGGCCAACCTCTTAGAGCAGGTATATATAAGCCAACTATAAGCATATTTTAAAGAGATAAGAGGAAAAAGAAGAGAGGTGTACTACTAATTTATAGCCAGCTGCATACATGTTTTAAGACAAAATGTATGTATGACATGTGAGACCATGTATTGATGCTTTGTAGGTAACTATTGTATGAATTGACTATTAGATTGAGTATAGATGAATTTGAGTCAGTAGTTGACTATACTATTATTGAACTTGCTCTTAGTTAACTTATCTCTCTCGTTTTCCGCGCGTACGTTTTCTGAATTACTAAACGATGTATTTTTTGTAAAAACTTTCTATAGAAAAATTGTTTTAAAAATCATATTAATCTATTTTATATTTTTAATAATTAATAATTAATTAATCATATACTAATTTATTAATACGTTTTGCTTATCAGACATAAGTTAACTTGTACCTTTCCTTCTGAACACGGCCTAGATAATGGACTAAAACCCGGCCTCTACGTTCAACAAAGACAAAGATGGATGTACACAGCCCACAAAACACAAAGTACTTAGACTTGGCAATCTTACACAGGGAAACACACTTAACAAGAGCAATTAGACTTTAGAAGAACTCCAACGCTCTTGCTTTGAATGTGTTGCACCCCTCCATTTTGAATCTATGTTATTTTCAAGCGACAGCGACCATTGACGTGCCCAGTATGTCCCCTGATGACCACCACATCATTTCTATAAAGTCATACAGCCCAACAAAATGTTTCTACCCCCTCAAAAAAAAATGCTTATGGCCATTTAGCCAATTGGCCATCGAGCCTATGGTTGATTTGGTATCCAGCCGATTCGATCCAGCACAGTGATAGATCGATCGGTTTCATGATCTCAGAAAAAAAAATAAATATAAACAGAATGACAAGATAGAAACATTCAATAAATAAGTTATTCACCAAATACTCAAATTATTTCACCATACATATGAGCAAGAACATTCAGCGAATTGTGAATAAAATTACATCAATGGTCATCGGCCACGAGCAACAAAGAATACATAATTTTACTCCAACAATTCATTGAATATAGTCTTTATAGATAAGATCAAATCCAGACAGTGTAAAATCATATCGAGCCAAGATTAATAAAAAGTCTTAATTAGCCATCAATCCAATTAGCCGACAAACTACAAAGATACCCATCGGCTAAAACTCAGACAGAACCAGAAGTAATATAAGAGTAACTCAACCTGCAACATCATCCTCGACTAAAACTACCTCATAGATCAAACTAAGCCGATACCGTACGAGATCAATAGCATCGAACAATGATTATCAAACTAATTTACAATATTCAAGCAATCGATAAATAGTAAACTTGTAATTTGAAAAAAAAAAAAGAAAGTTGTTCGAAACGAGTCGTACAAGGCCTGTGTCTGCTCTGGCTGTGCAGCTGAGCTATAGGTAGTAGGGTAGGGTAGGGGGGTGTAGGGGAAGGCAGCAATCCGGTGTGCGCCGTCGGTTTGGCTCGGAGGATCGACCGATTTGGGAGAAAAAAAGAAGAGGAAAGGCGTCAAAAAGAGAGTTAATTAGCGTACGTAACGTACTACTAAGACATGCACGCGGGTTAATTAACTGTCTCTGCCCCCGGCGACCGGCCGTACTATACGCATGGATGCATCAATTCGCTCCACTTGCTGACCAGTCTCTGTGATAATTTAATTTAATTTAGTTAAGCTGATGCTCGTACCACATTACACTTGTCGTAATCTTAATTCACTAGTTACATCTAAGAAGATATTAAGAACATGCATCGTTAATATAATCAAATTGAACACATGGCATATTTTCTAAAATAATCTATTGCAAAAGGCAACGGTCAAATATATAAGATTCTTATTGCCCATCGTTTTTTTTAAGGTGTAATATTGCTCATCGGTTTGCTCTGGTATATCAGGTTCAGTTTGCAAATTTTTTTAAAAAAATATTACATCGGATATACGAACACGTATTTAAAGTATTAAATGTAGTTTAATTATAAAATAAATTATAGATTCTGCCAAAAAACTCCGAGACGAATCTTATGAGCTTAATTAATCCATCATTAGCACATGTAGGTAACAGTAGCACTTATGACTAATCACGTACTAATTAGGCTTAGAAGATTCATCTCATGATTTTCTCCATAATTGTTTAATTAGTTTTAATGCTTTATTTAGTGTCTAAAAGTTCGATATGATGTTTTTGGGATACTTTTTGATAAATAAGCAATGTCTCAGCCACAGTCGAAATAAATTTTGAGCTTTACTTTAGAGTTGATTTTGAAGATGTTTGTTCGTCGTCTGATTTTCATCCATCTTAGGCTTTTAAAGCACTTAAAGATATAAGGTTTACCAAAAAAAATTCTTATGTAGTTTCCAACTGTCGTATCTTAACCAATCAAGGTCTAACTAAACTAGAGATACATCGATGATGTTCTAGAAATTAGCTTATCTTACGAAATAACGTACAGTATGTACTTCACTCTTCAGTACTGCCTAGCTACTATCCAGCAGTTTAGCTTACCTACCAAGTACTAGCTTTTAGCTTAGGTTACAGTAATGCGCATTAGTGGTGGTCCACGGCCCAGATCGATAATAGACTTTTCTCTTACGGCTCCGTTTTAAAATACAAGTATTTTTAGACTTTAAGTGTTGTATTATACTTTAAGTCTTCTACGCTAATTTTCATAATTTTAATTATTCTAATAATTTCAGAGTTACTGAGATACTTTGAAAAAATCTAATTAATTTAAAATTTAAAAATTGATAGTCAAAATGACTAAAAGAGAACCTTTTGATATCTTCTCGGCCTACGCTAAATAATCTAGAAATAATTATTATATTTTAGAAAGAGTAGCAAAAGAAAACAACTCCATGTAAATTAAGCTAGTAACTATAATGCTCTAGCTAATTACCTACTACATCCGTTTCATAATATAAGATTTTATAGCGTATCCTAAATTCATATAGATATCGATGAATCTAGACATATATATAAACAATATATATTGGTTAACCAATAAATAAATCTAAACATAGCTAAAACATCTTATATTATGAAACGGAGGGAGTACGTAGGGGAAGAATGAGACACAGCTTCCTAGGAATGTGGTCTACCGCTGTCTGCCGCCGTAGAACCACAACGTGTAGTGCGTGCTCTCCTGCTCGGTTTAATTTGTAAATTATATTTTACAACTTTACCTATATTATATAGGATGGTGACAGTATAATATAAAAGATATTTATGAATATATTGATGAATGTAAATATGATTAAAATATCTTATAATAAACAACGGTACAATAGAGAACGGGTAATCGTATAGATCCATTCTAGGGCTGGTAAACTATAAATTACTGTTATTAAAGTACTATACGGCAAGCATTTTCTAATTAACATAGGACTACAATAATTTCAAATCGTGCTCAGTGCATAAAGCTTAATATTCAGCATCTTGAGTAGACATCGGTCACGCAATGTTAAAAAATAATAATCCTGGCCTACTTCGAGATCACATCTTGTTTAATCAGCTTGGTGCAAACACGAGTGTGGTACTAATACATTTGTTAGCACAACTTTCCTCGAAAGCCAGATTGAAAAGAAGAAGGGGGTTAATTGGGAATCCTTATCACCTAAAAAAAATTAGATAGTTTATTAGCACATGATTAATTGAGTTTTAGCTAAAACATATTTAAAAATATATTAATATAATTATTAAATTAATTTTGATAGGATATTTTTTAATAAATATACTATTTAGCCGTTGAAAAAAATATGCATACCAAAACGGGGGTCAAAGTTGAAAATGGCTACTGCCGCAGACAGCCTAATTAAGGATCTCATGCATGATTTTTTTTTCACTCAATCTATATAGTTACACAGCGCGTGTGTGGTAAAAGTAGTTACAATTTGATCTCACATCTTTCGCTAAAGTTCACAATTTGATTTCATCTGAAAACATTTTTCATAAGTGACACGGATCAGGGATCTCCATCGTTAACCTCAGTGATGAACCTCCAAGGATCGAGCGCCGGGCCTGGAATAAGAATTTACCAATTTTGGATAAACCAAACCTAGATAAGATGAGGAAGAATAAAAAAAACACAAACCAATATGATTAGCAATAAGAAATACTTCAAGGACTTCATAAATGATCATTGATCAATAAGAAACAAAACCAGAATAATATATAGCTCAAAGCATCGAGTGTTTGAATGCCTGGAAAAATAGGGGTTAATTTGAGATTAGCAGTATATCGTTTTATGTGGGACCACCAATAATTATGATGTAATTGATCAATAATACTGTGAATTGTTTATTATATGTAATTCCTTCAAAGCAGACTATAATAAAAATAACTCCCACACAAATTTGTTCTTTGTAATGGGTTTATTCCCAATTTCCACGAAAAATATTTCAATTCAAATAGCCCATACCCTTAGAGTGATCATTGTCGGAGTAGATCTCTCACTGTTGAATTTCCTACATAGAAAAATAAAAATGACACATGCACATATTTCCAGATAGTATATACTATCTTTTTAAAAAAATCAAACAGGTGGTTAAAGGTAAATTTTCCACCACCCCATTACATCTCCCTATATTATTTAAAACAAAACCAAGGAGTGTGAGTAAAAAAGGGTTCTCAGGTCGGTTGAAATGCATATACCGATATTAATAGATGACATATTTAAAAAATTGGAAAATTAGATTGATGACAATATTTAGTGCCAATATTCTTTTTATAAAATTCCGTTACAATTCGGGTAATATACTAGCTTTAAATATATAAGGGGGCACATGTAGTTTCAAGCAACTGAGATACGGTCAATCAAAAAGTAAGCACAATGTTAGGCGAACTGAGCATAGCTGGTTTGGCTTTTTTCAATAGAATCTGTTGAGTTGACACTTTGTATTCATAGATTTTTTTTTATTTATAGAGTTTTTTCAGTGATAGATAATGTACTTCTCAAAATATATCGCCCGTGTTTTTTATTATGATAATAACGGTAGTGCGAATATCTGCGTTAATAGGGATAAGTAATGCACCCTGTACGATCGATTGCATTTATTTGAAAAAATTAAACACAACCCGTCTAAGAGCATCCCAGCAGCTATCTAAATTTGATCATCCATATCTTTATTTTGGATGATTATTTAAAATAATTTCATCATTTATAGCTTTGTAGCTTTGTGTATTCCAGCAGATTATCCATATATAACATCCTCCATATCTCTTTGAAGCATGAAGAGAGAATATCCAAATACGAAGTCTCTCCTAATATGGATGACATCCAAAAAATAGAGCATGTTCTGCTGGAGCTCAATTTTATCATTCATCCTCTATTTTTAAGATGGAATAGAGATACTGTTGAGGATGCTCTTAGAACATTTTTATAAAACGAAGGATTATATAATTGTCCAGAATAGAAATAAAAAAAACCACGTGATTTTTTTTAAAAAAAAAAATCCTACAAATCCTCTAGGTGATTTGACCATAAAAGTGTGCTGAGTGAGTTCAGACGCATGATCTCAATTGGAGCTAGCCGCTGAGCCCAGACGGTTGTCCAAGGTGGCATGGCCAGACCCAGGACTCGTTAATTGTATATCAAAACCCGTACTGCAATAACACGAATATTGAGGAATTTAAAAGAAATTATTCCTGTGTGCGAAAGGCTAGAATAAAAAAAGTTCAGAGGGATTCCCTTTCGATCTCCTTATAACTCTGCATATTTCATTCGTTTTAATTTCGGAAGATACTAGAATCCGCAGGAAAAAATTATTATTATACCTCTAATACTCTATCCCTCCCAGTATAAATAGTCTCTATGTCTCTATTATATACCTTTGCTGATAAAAAAAAAAGATGTGTTGCATTACTCTCTAGACTCTAATCGATACAACAATTGTGCATATCAATATGTCGTTTATCTCGGCACAAAATTTTTAGCCAAAATAATTAGTTGTGCATGTCATTTATTTTGGGACAAAAATTAATTTTAGCCAAAATGATCATTCGAGGGATTAGCAAGAGAAGCTAAAACCTAACGAAATTTGGCCAAACAAAAAGCAACAATTGAAACAAATAACTTGCCAAAAATTTGACAAGGTGCCAAATGTTGCCACTGCCAAACAATAGGCTCAGATGACTTGGCTCAGCGCAATGTATGTGGCAAGTTGAAATGCATCTCTCATGTAGTCATGTTCATCATGAAGTGTGAAATCATTACAAGATAGCTATCACAAGGTATTTCTACTACCGATACAAGCTAATATACTAGATCTTGGAGACGCTTAAATTATAACGATTACATGCATCGCCTGGCATTGCAATGTCTAATGCCATTGCCCAAGTACGAAAGCCAAGGATTGCAAGAACACCTAAATGATCCCATTTTTATTTCATTTACCTAAATACTTGTATGCATGAGCGTGCATGGCCACCTGAAGTACGTGCAGGGGCTAATTAATGGTCTCCGCCGGCGACGGCGAGCCTACTCGAGCATGAGGTCGACGGCGTCCCATGGCTCCCCGGCATCGGCGTCGTCATTGTCCGCCTCCTCGAGGCCCAAGAACGCCTCCAGCCCGGACATGCACTCGCGGAGGTGCCTCGGATCCGCGGCCGGCGGCGGGAGCGACGAGGAGCAGGAGCTCTCCCGCTGGTCCACCACGGCGTTGGAGGCGGTGTCTCTCCGGCGCTTCTTGGGTGGAGCGGCGGCGCCGATGGCGGGAGGGAAGTTGAGCTTGGCCTTGGCGCCGCGGATGTCGCGCGCGGCGACGTCGTAGGCGCGCGCGGCCTCCTCGGCGGTGGCGTAGGTCCCGAGCCAGACGCGCGCGCCCTTCCTCGGGTCGCGGATCTCCGCCGCCCAGCGGCCCCACGGGCGCCGCCTGATCCCGCGGTACGCCGTCTTCCTCCCCGGCGCCGGCGTCTTCGGCGCGAACGGCTCGTCGTCACCTGCACAATTAAAAACGCAAATTAAGCCCACCAGAGAAGCCAAATTAACAGATTAGTTTAATCACGCCGCGCTAAGTAACTAGCTATAGGACTCATCAGTAGCTCGGAAACAAACACCGGACAAGTTGAACCGCAAGGAACAGAGGTGGACTATGGAGACGTCCGAACATGTCTGCTTCCAGACTACCGAACGTGGAAAATTAGAAGAGAGTATACCGGCAGCGGAGAGGATGGTGTCGGTGGCGGCGCAGCGGGCGCCGGCGGGGGGCGGCACGAAGTCGGCGATGATCGCTCCGCCGCACATTGCGTGGTGTCGTGTCGTAGGGGATCGATCGATATACCCAACTTACCAACTCAACAAGACTTGTAGCAGCTGCTCTCTCTCTGGGCTCCGATGGCCGGCCTCGGCCTCCACTTGGCTCCTCTATATAGCAGCACACAACTTGTGATACGAGTAGAGTAACACACGAGCCGTGTTAGCACGTAGCAGTAGTTATACACGTTGGGTAGTCAGTCGTGGCGAGAGTCGCTGAGCTCGTGTCCCTAAAAAGCGAGAGAAGCGGGGTACACGTACGTCACGTGCGTGGCATATGAGAGGGTAGTGTGTCTGGCAGCAGTGGCGCGGGGATGGGCGGTCTGCGGCCTGCTGCTGCCCGTACGTCGCCGGAGCAGAAGCCGACTACTGTGGGGACCGACGCTGAAAAGCAGCACGTATATAATTAACAATTAATTAGCTATTAGCTATAAAAAAAATTCAACTTTTCTATATAAATTTTTCAGTAAATATACGTGTCAAAAATAAAAAAGAAAAATCTGGGTTCTAAAGAACGGGGACGTATGTATGTTACTGGCTGGCTGTACCAAGCGCAGCAGGCGTGAAGTGGGGGTACGACACCGACGCGTGTGCGCAGGGGCGCGGCATCGGGTGCGGGGTGGAGCCTCGCCGCGTGGAGCGGGAGGAGGAAGGACGGTGCGTTGAACGGGGTCAGCGAGCAGCGGGTGGCGTGCCGGAAAGGCGAGGCGAGCTCGGGTACGCGGGGTTTGTCCTCCGGGGGCGCCGCCCGCCCTGGTTTTGGCCACCCAAAACGGTGGGCCGGGGACGTGGGTTTGCGCCCTTTTTTTCTTTGCTGCGCCGGGGGCGGGGGATCTGCGTTTGGCTGGCGCCCCCTCGCGGTCGCTGTAGCTGCTGCTCCCTGCTTTGCTTCAGGGGCTCTTTAGTTTGAAAATAATTTCTCATGTTAAATGTTTAACCGGATGTCAGAAACAGTTTTTGATATGAATGAAAAAATGAATTTCACGGCTAGCCTGGAAACCACGAGACGAATTTTTTGAGCCTAATTAATCCATCATTTGCACATGATGATTACTGTAGCACTTATGGTTAATCATATACTAATTAGGCTTAAAAGATTCGTCTCAAGATTTCTTCCGTAACTGTGTAATTAGTTTTTTGATTTATCTATGTTTAATGCTTTACTTAGGTGTCTAAATATTCGATAGGATGCTTTTAAAAAAAATTTGGAAACTAGGCCTCAATCTCTTTTTTTTTCAACTCTGGTACCTGTCATTTCAAACCCATCGCTGGAATCTCCTCTTGGTATCGTACCAACTTTTCGGTGAGTGCTCTATTGCATCTTCAGAATTCATTTTTCAAAAGAAAAATCAGGTCAAATCTGAAGATATCTAGACGGATGGAAATAAATTGATTATCTAGCTAGAAAGAAAATCGTTGATGAATTTTTTAAATCTAATTAGTTTAAGATTAGGCATAAATGCTACCGTAACCTATATGTGCTAATAACAGATTAATTAGGCTCAAAAGATTCGTCCTACGGTTTTCAAACAAATTTGTTTTTTATTCATATCTAAAAATCTCTTTCTCTTTTGACGTGACACCTTCCAAAAAAAAGTTTAACGAACAATACAAGCCTATAATATCACCCTGGCGGTCGCTTCCTCTGTTCTCATCCATTTCTGTAATGTCTAATCTAATCAGTGCTTTAAAAAGAACGACTATTATCTCTTTTTTTTTTTAGCTTTTCGACAGATTTATAAATGAAAAACACATTGTGAATGAAATATATATATATATATATATTCTTAACCATCTAAAAACAAAGGCTAAAGAATAAACAATGATAAAAAACATCATAATCAAAATTTAAGGTTAAAAATTTAAATTTTGCTCTATAAGTACAAACAGAGGACATAAAATCTACATAATACAAAACATAAAAATTAACCGCATAAATGACTATGAATGAATTGACCTAACCATATTATTTGATAAACAAAAAAATTATGCTTGTATTTTATAAGGGAGGTTTGGACCGACTATGTGTCGGGAGTTTCCATTAAAACCTATAAATTTCTAAATACAGTTAATATAAATATTCCCTGTTTCAAAATGTAATTATTTTTTGGATTTCAATTTTCAATCAAAATAAAAAAATTTTGTTACTATTTATTATACTATTTATCCCATCAATTATTCCTCATCAAAATTCTTTCTATTTTAACCTGTATACCCTATCACCCTATCCATTTCTCATTATTAGCGGCGCCATAGTCTTTTTTTCATCTTAGTTTCTGCTAACCTATAAAATTTTCATCCGGAGGTAGTATTTAAGATTAGAATTGTAACAAAAGCAAAGTTAATGTATTCTCAAAAATGCATTACTATATATTATTAATATATCGTTAACAATTGAGGAAATTATTTATCCAGAATAATGTGTTCATTTCTTAAGACGGTAAAGATACCAAATGGAATACTCATTTATCTCAATCTGTATATAATATGTTAAATTAGAGTAATTGTGATTTATTTGGAACAAAGGATTTAATTAAGACGAAAAGGTGGGTCTCTGTTTCATACGGAGGAATTTCGAAGAAGCAAGAGGAATGAAAGAGATGATCTACTCTCTATGCCATTGATTTTTTTTCCTGATTTAATGATTTGTTAGTGATGTTGTTTGTTTCAATAATATATCGATAAGTTTATTGGTCGTCACACAATATGCCATTAGGCTGCATATTTTTCAAAAAGCCCATATGAATATACAAGTTTAACAGCTGATTTATTACAGTAGAAATTTCAAAAGTAATAAAACATTTTCCTTATCTCTTTACATGATATGTAAGTTTGGGTATGTTTTCTCTCTTTCAAAATATAAGTATTTTTAGGATTTATATTTTATACCCATAATGTAAGCATTCTACACTGTTTTTTATTTCAATAAGTTTAGAGGCAAACAGCTGCTTTGAAAGAAAATAAATTAATTTAAAATTGAAAAATTGATCACTGAAGTGACTAAAAGAGAATATTTTAATATCTTCTTAATTTACGCTAAATAATGTAGAAATGCTTATATTTTGGAGTGGATTTAGTAGATTTTATGATTTTTTCATTACTTTATTTTTATAAAATATTATTGATACGTTACGTGTTTTTATAGAATACCTTTTGTTCTGTGACTATTAATGTAAACCATATTCTGTAAGCTACATAAAATATTTTTATGCTATTATATTTTTTGTTAGGGATTCTCATACCACATAAAAGTTAATTTGTGAAAAAAAGAAATATATATATATACACACACACACTCTTATATGGCATTCAATAGGACTATATAATTTTTTTTATAATTTTATGAGACTTTTATTGTAGCTGATCAATTATCAATTTTTACTTGTATATGACATTTTGGATATTTTTTTAAACAAAAAATTCCTGGTGGCATATTATAGAACAGCTGGTTGATTCTCTCAACAAAAGAAATCTTCTTTGAAACGCGGGATTGTGAAACTGGAACAGAAACAGAAGCTTTCAACCTATAGATCTAATTTTCTTAATAGGAAGACACATTATTTTGACAGAAATTGAAATGTACAATAGAATATTGCAAATCACATAAAAAATAGGAGTAACCATTTGATTGGAACATATGAAAAATATAGGAATTTAAGCAGAGATAAATACTTATAGGAAACTTATCTTGAGATTGAATCTCATTGTAAATTTACTCCAAAACTTGTAGTATGATTCAATAGGATTCAATCCTTTGTTTTCTAGGGCCATATAGGAACAAATCCTATTGGATTAAAATCTTACAAAATTCCTACGTTTTCTTCAAATCAAAATCGAAGGGGCTTTATAGTTTTATTGATGTGTGGCATTATTTGGATTTTAGGAACATGGTACGAATTATTATGGGCATCTTTCATAATTTTTATTTTCCTCATGCACTTTTCAATAGAAAATAAAAACATGCTCAAAATTAAGGGGGAGAAAAAAAAAATCATATTTACAAGACTTACATACAAGTACTCACAAATACTAAGGAGTTTCGGCCACTACTTCCCAAAAGAAGCCCTTAAAAACGTGTTACGCCTAGCTAATGCATGTTAGAATCATTTCCCCCTTTTCAAACAATTAAGTCAAGGATAGCGAGTAAAATATTTACAATAACCGTACTGAAAAAAATGTATTTAAGAAAGTTACATAGCTACCCACATGCCACAAAATCCTTTGAAAATGACACTGAAAAAGGATGGATTTACCACGCACCCACCACTTTTTAGGAGAAAAAGACAGGTAGATTCACCACGAGAGAAATCCCAGTTTAAGAAATGGAGCAGTGAGAAACAATGTTCACCACGAGCCAAAATGGCCACCAAAACAAAATAAGTATGCGCCGGATGCCTCCAAAATCCGTGAGATTTAAAAGCCAAGAGCAGGAAACGTGATACAGTTATCCAAACCGAAAAAGTGAATGCATGCATGCATGTGCCCAAATCCAAGGCAGGCTCAGCTCAGCAACCTGAACCTGAACATGTTTTGGTCAAAATCCCACAAAGTATTAGAGCAGATATGTAGGTCAGCTATAAGCATATTTTAGTGTAGCAGAGGAGACATAAGAGAAGCGAGCTTACATCCACAGCAAACTCTACGACATATGTGCATGATAAGTGGGGCCGACTATTAATTGTGTAGTATATATCTATTGGATAAATTGTCTATTAAGTTGGTTATAGACCGATTTATTCAACTTCTCTTATGGCAGATCGATGCTGCCTCGTTTCCTACTCGTCAGTTTTGTGTTCATCCGTCGGCGCCAAGATATTCTTCATGTCACGAACCCACGATCGATCGACCAGCTAGAGCCGGATGAATTTAGTATATTGTTTAGTTTGGAATCTCGTTAATCTACTATGAGTATCACCGGCACTTGGTTTTAAATTTGGACGTGCAAAACCGTCGGCGACCGCGGCTTAATTAAATAGCTGTGTCGGGGAATCGCACACCTGGCCGCATACTGGCAAACGACCATGTCCACTTAACTTAATTACTCCGGCTATTCCAATAATAACACATGGCTATTTTTTATTATAAAACGGAGGTAATAACTTTTACAAATAAATCTAGATATCTTGTTGTCTATATTTATTTATAAGTTTATTTTTTGAGATAGTAAAAGTATACTACTATTTTACTTTGATCAAATTATATGTAGGGTGTGCGTTGTCTCGATGGATTCCTCCCCCTTCCCTAATTTTTTTTTAAAAATTTTAGTTACGCACTTTCCAAACACATGAAAGCAAAGTTTCTTATCAATTTATATATATACAACTTTTATATATTTTTTCTAGAGCATCTTTTCTATTTTCTATTTATTTGTTTAAACCCTTAAATAGATATCACAAAAACAACAACAAATAATAATCAATCTCACAATACGAGACATCTCAATTAGGGTCCTAACCCGTTCGTTTCAGATTCTAGATATTGGAATTTTTGTTTGCATGCTTCCCGGCTATTAAACGGTACACTTATTAAACTTCCTACATATAATATTTTCTTCAAATACATTTCTAGTACATCCTTTTAGCTTTATAGGAGTTATTCATTTGCTTATACCCTTAAATTACTATCATAAAAATCATATAATCGATTAATGTAAAACTTTTGGCTCACTTAAACGGCCTTAGTGCTTTATTTTTAAATGAAAACAAATGAATTAAATTTTATAAAATTAAATTGCTATTTTATTTTAATACTATCCTCAAAAACATTTTTCCAATATTCAAACATTTACAGCACACAAGGGTCTTGAAGTTGTCTTGATTAACACTATTCCATGCATCCTTACACCATTTTCAACATGGGATCTTTGAATAAAATACTTGAAGGCGCCCATTTCATCTTCCTACAAAGAGGGGCATTAGGTCATGCATTTTTTTTCTTTTCATTTTAACACCTCATTCGAGACATGGACCACCTTCTCGATGTCTTGAAAGAAAAGGTATTTTTCGAAAGCCCCTTGTATCAACAAAAACTACAAAAAGGCTGGTACGGCTTACTGCTTGATCTGATCTCTGCTGCACCCACAGTTTTAATCTCATCTCGAAAAACAAACTAGCTCGTCCTCCAAAGTTTGGATTGTTTTCTACTTTGCTTCTTTTGACAAAAAAAGGGCAAAAAAGAATTCCAAACATCTGTAAACATATCCCAACAATCCTAGGTGCATACACTGAACATAAGTTCAGAGCTCCCAGTTAAGGATATCCATAAGAGCAATTACAATAGTAGCCTATAAGTATATTTTAAAGATATGAAAGGGAAAAGAGAAAAGAGATGTGCTACTAATTTATAGCCAGCTGCACACGGATTCCAAGACACATATATGACATGTAGGACCATGTACTAATATTTTGTAGATAACTATTGTATGAGTTGGCTACTAGATTAACTATAGATGAATTGAAGCTAGTAGTTAACTGTACTATTCAACTTGCTCTAACGTGTGTCAAAAGTGATCTTAATAGCTTTATATAGACTACTTTATTATTGTGAAAGAAGACATTAGGAAATAAAATAGGATGAGCTACCTTTAGCTATATGGATTATCCATATAAATTAAAATATATTATCTCTCTCCTCTCTCCTCTCAAAAGGTTAGGATTATTTGATGTGATTTATAGGTCCTATCTTACGTCGATTGCTATCTTTATATATTGTGCAAATTAAAATATCAAAAAACAACCTATATAGGTCCCATTAATTTTATCCAATCCCTACTTGGCTACTGCAGTCCGGGCCTGACAAAAGTGACGATGATTGTTGCAGAGTAAGACTACATGACTAAATGGGCCACATTGATAATTGGGTATATATGGGCATATTGGGCTGTCTGGCCTTTTAATTAGTAGACGTGTGTAGAGAGACTCGGCCTCACTCCCAGAGCCCGGACCAGAGCCTCGCTAGTTAATTTAATTCTTGAATGAAAGTAGGAAACATTTCTGCTCCTCCGTTTTCTTTTAAATAACGCTCGTATACAACGCAAAAACTGTTTTCACTTTTAATAATGGGTAAATTCCTTGTGTACCCATAAAAACTCACTCTATCCCTTCTATACCCCTAAAATTTACCTAATCCCTCCTATATCACTGAAATTTGAACTTGATCCCTTTCATGCTCTTATCGTTATATTTTCTACCGTTTCACTATTAATATTGGTCTTTAATGTCCTTGATGATTGATGTTTGAATATAAGCTTTAAAAACGATGGAAAATTTTGTTTGAGTGCAGGAATGTGTGTTTTATGTAACTAATGAGACTAAATAATTAGTGCGGAATATTTTGACATTCTAACATACCCAAGCCTGTAAACCTGAGACTAAATTTAATTTAAATGCATCATGTGGTTATGGAGTGATTTTAATTGTTTTTTGATCTTAATCGTCTCATCATCACATGCAATAATAGGCCTAGAGTCACAAAAACAATTAATATGGTAATTATATACATCCAAAAATTCTAGAATAATTCTCAAAAATACCTTGATATGACAGAAATCAACTCACAATTTTTTTATAATTTTTATTTAAGTTTTGATAACTCGTTGATCTATTTAAATCTCTTCAAAATCCTGAAAAACTACTTAGCAGATTCAAACTTGCTCTCTCTGTAAAATTTATTTCAAAATCTCTTTTTGAAGTTTGGTTTCAGCCAAAGTCTTCTACTAACTTTCTTCTAACTCCCTGAGTAGTGGCACACCTTGTATCACTCTCTAAACCTTTTTTTCTCTCCCTCCAAAAAATCCAATCAGCTGCTAAGTACACTGTCAACGGCTACTAAACATGTCAACCCATATTCATCACTTCATTAAGTCTAAACCAGAGACTTCTAACCCAAACCACTTCAGCACTTTTACTCTCCACATCACCCTCGACCAAGAGGATCACTAGCCCAGGTTCCTTGCTGCACGAAATCTCCCTTCAATCCCCTCCAAAGATCCTTGGCAGACAACCTTCCTTGACTTGGTCTTTAAGCCAGTTTTGATTTTCTTTCACTTACAAGTGGGCTCCACACCCCCTAGGACCCACATGGCAGCCTCCCACTCTCTCCTCACAGCAGCCACTGCCCTCCATGCGTAATTGAAGCCCAAGAAATCCCATGAGTGCACCAGCCGCCTCTCTCTCTCACTCCCCCACTCCACTCTTCCTTATTTCTTAAGCCAATACGGCAGGAGAAGGGCATCCTCCCCACATCGCGTTCCAAGTCCAAGAAACCGCACCCCACACACAGGATGCTCAGAGCTCGGCCATCTTTCTCGGCTTCGGAAACTTAGTCGTCGTCGTTCTACACCTTTGGTGAGTTCCTCTCTCTTTCTTCCTATGTAATGTAATCTACGCATCACGCCGAGCTCACCCGTACCTCTTTTGCCCTGGAAGCAATCCATCGAACACGTGGTGGACGTCACCGACCTCACCGCCGGCCACCGTCTCCGCCTCTCCCATGGACCTCGCTTCCTCCGTTTCTTCGCTTGGTGAGCACCCTAGTATCTTGAGACAGCTCATGCACTAACCCTTTTGCACTAAACGAGCCCTTGCATGCACTAACTATTTTTTTTTTAAAGTAGAGAATGAGCAAAACTTGTAAAATTTGTAGAAAATTCATTTTAACTCCGAAAATTGTGAAACTAGTTTTGTTAGATTCATAAAACTGTGAACTATTTTACAAAAATATGAAACTTGGTACTTTTTGTATAAACTTTTTCTTTATTTTTGTTTTGCCCTAAATGTTGCCTAGACCTTGTTAAATTCATAACAAATTGAAAATAGCTCTAAAAATTGTGAAACCACTTCTATTAATTTTCTAAAATCATGCTCTGTAATTTTTAAAATGAATTTTCTTCACTTCTGTGCAAAAATGTTGCTTAATAAAACTTAGCCCTTTTTAAACCTTTTTAATTATAAAATACATATCTCTGTAAAATAAAGTGATAAAATAAAAATTACTCCACCACAGACCACCTGAGACCAGCACACACTCACTGCATAAGTTTCATGTATTTTCATGCATTTTTGGTTTTTATGCATTTTTGTATTTAGCGTATACGCGTATTTTGCATAGAGAAAGAATACGTCGAAAAAGAAGAGGGTGAGTTTGTTGACGACCAGGTTCAGGTGTTTGCAGACGAAGACAATTTAGCCCCTCGTTTGACCATATTAATCCTATGTTTTATTGGGCTAAATGATTCTATTGCAAACATGCATATGCTAGCTAGTATTAATTTTGGTAAAAGGAATTATATAAATGTAGGAATTGTACATATGACCTAATTGTTGCATTACATACCTTGAAATATTGAATCCTTGCTGGTTGTAACCATAGGGTGCTTATTATTATTGTGTTCTTTGGAATTATGTTATACTTATATTGCCGTTATATGCTTATATTCGGCTACCGTCTTGCAAATAACTCATTTTGATAAATGTTATATGTGAAAAATGTTATTTTGATGCTGCTGGACAGAATTTTAAATGTGTGAGTATTGTGAACTGAGAATGGAGATAACTTGTTTTTAGACTTGGGCGACGAGTAGTGTACATATGGTGGTAGTTATGCACCGATAGGGGGAGCGTTCGTCCGAGTCGATTAAGGACCTCACTCTATGTGACCAACTAATGAAAATAGTACAAACCACATGTGCTAAGTATGGGCTGGTCTTAACCTATTAAGTTGTTTAGAGTTTAGCCTTGCATCTTGATAGGCCGAAGGGTATGGGTTACCGGGTTTTGGTAACCTATTGGAACTTCCTATGATTTGTGATATGTTGAAATTGATTAATGACTTGTGGTATGTGATGATTTGAGTGGGCAGTTTATCCAATACAACGGTGTCGTGTCTCGTGAGGGATTCCTGGCTAGGTTCCTTGCGGCGCTAGGTTAAAGCGTGGGCCCGCTACCTAGTGGCGCTACTTTGCTAGTAGCATGGGTAAAACACACATCGTGCTGGTGCAAGGCTAGACAATAAATAATGTAACGGTTTTGTTATGACCTCTAGATCACACTCAATGTGTAGAGTGTGGTAATACCGACGGATATCAGATAAACTAGAGCGATTCATATCATGTGGGCTTAAAAGTTGTACAAACTCTGCAGAGTCTAAAACTAATCGATTAGCCATGCTCACGGTCATGAGCGGCATGGTGAAGTGTCATGAGTATAGTTGTTGATTTTGATAAACTCTTGTGAACTTGAAAAATGATTAGAATGTTTTGTTAGTGAACTTGGGTAAAGTTTAGTGAGTGGCGATGAGATGATGGTAAGAGGTGATGATCTACCTTGAGGGATATTTATTTATCCATTTACATTATAAGTTTTACTTACTCTATACTATTGTTATAAAATTCCGTTGCGAAGCATGTTGTGAACTAAAATCGGCATTTATGCAAATTAACCTATACACAGTTTATCCTTGAATATGGCCAACATGTAGTATGCTAGGGTTGTTCCCGACTTACCAGTACATTAATTTGATTAACGTACTGATTTCTTGGTTCCTTTTACTTGTTTTTACTCAGACCCTGCTGCAGGTAATGACTGTTTGGATGAGGAGTTTGATGTAGCTTGTGATGTTGCAGATTTCCAGGATGGTTCTAACTAGGGATTTACCCTAGCACGCTTACCGCATGAGCCAATATGTATAGCTTGTCGCCAAGTACTATTTGGAATTTATTAAGATTATTTATATTTTATGCTTAGAACCACTTATTATTTAGATATCATACTTGAGATGATTTATGTGAGACTATGTTGCATTCATAGACGACTAGTCCCACATGAGGATGGGTTTGAAATGATTGAGATAACCGGGGAATATGCCTTTGTTGAGATCGAGTCTCTGGGGTACGCTTTTGGTTGCCACCATCGAGTGGTCGACAGGCGTATGATGTAGATGATTGGTATGGCTATTCCAACGGTTGTGTATTCTATTTCATATCCGATGAATTAGAGCCTTTGTAGTGTCCTCTTTAAGACATGTCGGGGTCTGTGATGATGTTGGATAATTACCGTAATTATTTGGGTTTAATTTGAGACCCCATCCATTCAGATATTTCACGCTGATATGTCTCGGAGCGTTGCACCACCTAGATTCTGGGACGTCCTCATAGACATAAATTTTAAAAATAAAATAAATGTAGCAAATAATTTTTTTATTTGAAATTTAATAGGACAATAGATTTTTTGATTGGGAGCATTGTTAAAAATATATCGTGAGCATTGGTAGTCCTTTGTTGAATACTCCTTGTTTTTATGACTTTTTAAAAAATAAAGCAAATTCATTTTTTTATTTCAGTGTTTAAAAATAAATTTTCATAAATATTGTATCGCAATAAACTCATAACTATTAATAGTCTCATACTATCAACTTTTATATCTTCAATACGTAATTTGTAAATTTTTATGTTTATCCAGAGGGTCAAATGGTTATTTTATTGAAATTAGACAGTTAACTAATGATCAACGGACGGGAGGAGCATGCAAGTGATATTTTTCTTACAATTGTTTTATGGTGCCCGGATCACCCTCTAAATGCGTCCCTGGAACTCAGTGTTGCTCGACGATATTTGGGGGAAGTTTAGAAGCAGGAGAAACGAACGAAGTAAAATTTGAAGTACATACAACTTTCTGAGAAGTTTTGAAGCAGCAGAGGAACTCAACGGCGCTTTAACTCAATGGCACGAGAACCGAGCAGTGCTCGGGTACCCGCGCGGACGCGCGAGCGTATCGCAACTCACGCATTTTATCCATGTATTTTTTTCTCACACATCCACGTGTGTGCGTGCGTTATGGTGTGTGTTCGTGTGCGTCTCGAGTTATACTCTCCCAAAAAACTCAATGGCACCAAAAACTTGTTCTTATTGTGTCATTTGATAATATTTTTGTAGCTGAAATGGACGAGATATGATTTTAAAATCCATACGTGTTAGGGGCGGAGCTATAGGGTATACCAAATATGTCCTGACATACCCCGCAGTACGTCATACCCAATATAGATCAGTATATATGTATATTTGTAAAAAAACTCAACTAAATAAGAATATCTGTTACATAATACATATTTATTAAATCATGTTTTTAGTTTTACAATTATTATCGATTTGTTAAAGTGGATTTAGCAAATTGTATATTATAATTTTTTGACAGGCATATCCTTATATAATTAAAATCATAGTTACGTCACTGCTGTGTGCATGTGAAATGATATCACTGGGTCGATCGATCGGTCGTGAAAATACTTCCATGTAGGTAGTACATCTCTTTGATAATTTACAAATGGAGCAAGCACTAATAATGATCTACTAGCACATCACTAGGCGTATTATTGTACTACGCTTTGATCAGTGGGTGCATGCATGCCTACCTGCCAATGCGTGGATCATGCCTAAATTAAGCCCGAAATTAACCGCTTCAAAAAAGAAAAGAAAAATCAGACACAGCATTGATCCGTCGTGGTCTCATTGATCATCAAATTTGTCCATGCTTATTCGAGTGTTACATCCGTAGGCACAAGCTAGCACGCACCACTCGCCAGCATATATATATGTGACAGCAGCAACTAGCCGGGGTTATCGGGAGAAAAAGCCAAACAATATATTTAAAAACGAAAAATAATTCATAAATTATATATATATATATATATTCTTGATGATATAAAAGTAAACACTAAAAAATAAACTACGTTGAGATTATAAACCCAAAATCAATTTTTAAATTGAAGATTAAAAATTTAAATTTGATGTGTAAGCATAAAAGAAAAATGAATTCACGAGTTAGTAGGAAAGTAGCCATCCATGTAGATTGCCAATGGCCTGGCTGCAAAACCAGGGATGCACAAGCCGCCAGCCAGTGCGCTTATAACGTAGTAACAGGTAACTACAATTATCTAATCTTTTGGCTTCTACTTATATTTATAAATTTAAATTTAAAATTTTATCCTTCAATTTAGAATTAATTTTAATATTTTTTCACCGAATTCTATTTTCCAATCAACCTTAAACTTTTAAATGCCTAAAAAAACATATATATAATTTTTATTTATAAATTATTTATCATTCATAAATATGTTGTTCGGTCGCCCCTACGTACATAAGGTCGACAGCTTAATTAAAAGTTGGTTGGATGCTCGCGATCGAGAAATCAGTGGGTTTTGACGGTGCCGGCCCGGTGATGAGCTATCGTTGTTGCATGTGTGTGGAGATACGAGTCGCCGTCGTCTCGGCCTATCACAGTACGCAGTACGTAGATCGATCGATCTAGCTGCACTTTTGTTACGTGGATGCATGCTTAATTGCGCTCATGCTGATCACTCTGAATATATAATCCTCATGAATAACATGCGTCGTGTCTGAATTAATTCGACCGCGCGCGAGGATGCACGCTGGCCGGCTGCGCGCGCAGCTCCTCCCTTGCTCTCTAAATAATGTATTGGGATAGCATGCAGTTGAAAGTACGACGGTAACTTTAACCGTCATACTGACCACCGTTAGTGAAACAAAAGCAATACTCAGCGAATCACTGTACTGGTGGTGTACTGTAGAATTCACTGTAGCACACCCTGGTGGTAGATCTTGACCGTTGAAATCCCCGATGTGACGGTAGGGAGGATCTGAGACAACTTGCAGTCACTCCTCAAACTGTCCCTAAATATGGTTTCCCGTGTGTTACTCTTGCATGCCAACACAGTGGAAACCGCTCCTCGAGCAAGGGGAACATGAAGCTTTCGTGAATCTAGAATTATTTTTATTTTTTATATATTTTTTAAATAATTTTATTACTAAACATCAAATAAAATATATTTTCGCTGTAATGAACAGTTTGGTCACGCCACCAATACTGGCATGACAAGCCAACGCTGCCACACAGAGTGTTTGGCGTGACAGGTTTGTCACACCAGTGAAAGTGGCATGACAAGCCAACACTGACACGTCAGCGTCGGTGATGTGGCAAGCCTGCTATGCCAACCAGCAGCTTGTGTGGCAGCATTGTTTTGCCACGCTACCATCACTAGCATGTCCAAAATATTTATACGGTAACAAATTTATTTATTAAAAATGTTTAAAAAATAAAAGAAGTTGATAATCTGATCGATCTCGGACCTGCATGCTGCTGTTTGACAGTTTGCTCCCTCTCGGTCAGGAATTGGATGAGAAGTGTTTTAGGATCCCTGGTAGCTTCTTAGTTTTCCTTTCGGCTCAGGTGCTCTGTTAACTAGATGTTTGAAGGCCTCTCTGAACTTGTGTTGTTTGCTTTTGTGGTCTGGCATGTTTGTGTCCTGTTCTCTCTTTCTAAGCTGGAAATCCTAGCAAAACCTTTCTGTCCTAGAGAGCGAAATAAACCTAGGTTATAAGCTAACTTAACATACTCCTTCAAAGCAGCGCATTCACAAAACAAATTAATAGGAAGATCCTCTATTCCTCTACAGCAATCAACCTTTGCACAGTTGTATTCTAGCAACATCCAGACTATATTCTCAGTGACAAACAAAACTATCTGCATTAAAATTAAGCATGGACTATTAGACACAATTCTTCTCGGTTTGCCTGTGTTAACATGCCTAAGAAAATGTTATTACCCCTGTATGAATGAGTTGACAAAGTTCTATGGAAGTAATTACATTGTGCTCCTCAAAAAGCTCCTCAAATTCAGACCATACCTGAGATTTGGCCCTCTTGTTGTTGACGCTAAATCCAACGGTGCTCCACTGGTACCAGCACTAGGACTAGTAGAACTAGTATCGTCGACCAGATCCTGCTATGACTATGGCTCATCATCGCTAGGGACATCAATCAGCGGACTCGAAGTGTTGCTGAACACCTCCACACATTCGTTCACCATACCATTTTTATTGTCACCACACATCCCCGTAGTCCTTAACTAATAGTTAATGGAGGTAAGATCTTCATCCATCATGGGTACTACGGTTCCTCAATAGCGGCTACCGCTCAACAATGAGCTTGCTACTCGCAAGAATAAATAAGCTGGGTTCGGATGGAGGAAAAAAAGATCAAATAATGCTACATGGGGTTAGTTTTAGGGTTAGTACCATACCTGTGTAGAGCACTGGAGTTTTCATTAAAGACAAAGATTGACGAAGCTATAAGAAGACGTGACTGGGACTAGGATTTAGGGGGCAAAAAAGGAATAAAAAGAGGACAGAGAAGGAAATGGTTAGAGAAGGAATGGATCCGTTGAGCGTCCATGGTCGTAGAACTAGCGAGGCGGCGACCGGAGACGAAGACATGATGGATCTATGGCGAGGCGACAAAGCTGACGAGACGGAATAGACCGATCTAGGGACCTAGGGTTAGGGTTAGTGTTGGCTGAGCGAGCGACCAAGTGATGCTAGGAGGGATGGTGAATTGAGCGAACTTATATACAACACGCGTTCTATGCCAGCAGCTAGCCCACGAGAGCTAGGGGAGGGGGAAACATACCATGAGCCCATGACCATTAGATCATGCCACCATCGTGCTAACCATTTTATCAGGCCGTACTGACCCAACATGCCATGCCTCGGGAGAGGCCTATGCATGTCCTAACGGTCAGGCCATCTCATGACTGGACTATCCAAATTATTGTGCCATGGGTCAGCCCGTGTGACCTTGGGCATTTAGTCCAACTGTACTCTCCTCCTGAGTACTTCCCATCCCCAACAAATTAACAAGCCATCTTCCGCAACTCCAACCCCCTTCCTTGGCTATTCCACCCACTCGATCCCCATCCCCTCAATAATAGTTAGAAGGCCAAATTAGAGGACATCCAAATTGAAGTTAGATATTCCAATGTCATGAATAAATCACATGCGAATGAATTACAAATTAAATTAGAACATTGAATATTTGTTCTGACTAATAGGCTGGACAGGGCAACCTTCTATAGCCAATTACCTATTTTCTAGCAAAAGAGCAGCGAGCTAAGGTAGTCAACCAATCAATCAAATAGTCATATACTCTACTACAAGTCTACGACATAGATATATAGACAACAATAAGAAAAATGACGGAAGATCAAATTATACTAGTTATTACTCCCTCCGTTTCATAATGTAAGATGTATGACTTTTTTTCTTGCAATGTTTGATCATTTATCTTATTCAAAAAATTATGAAAATATCATTTATTTTGCTTGTGACTTAATTTATTATCAAAAGAACTTTAAGCACAATTTTTCATTTTTTATATTTGTACTAAATTTTTGAATAAGACGAATGATTAAACGTTGCAACCAAAAAAGTCAAACATCTTATATTATAAAACGGAGGTAGTAGTAAAGTCATGATGAGTCAACCCTTAGCCCTTTTACTTTGACCAAAAGCACAAAAGAACAACACAAAGACCACCATTTAATTTGGATCCGACCAAACCAACCCAAACCTCATCAATTCTCCATGATAATAATAAGAAAAATACTCCTAAAATATACTCTGTCCAGCTCGAGTGCTAGCTGTGACCTACACGCACATTTCCTGCCCACTTGCATGCATGCATGAAATGATCTATCCTTAATTATTTCCACGCGTTTTATCGAGACGCAAAAAAGTTAGCTACTCCAGCTCTCGTTGTGTGCAGCTTAATCCGCCTATAAAACGCCCACTAATTCACTTCTCGTATCGATCACACACTGCAAACGCGATCGATCGAGCAGATCGACACACCATTGCGAGCTGATCGAGCTAGCTGCAATGGCGGTTTACTACGAGGGGAAGATCAAGAAGGCGCTGTGCGGGGCGCTGCTGCTGCTCTCGCTGATGGCGCTGTCGTCGTCGGTCGCCGCCGCCGACGGCGGCGACGCGCCGCCGTCCGCGCAGGTGTCGCCGTCGACGGCGTGCAACGACACGACGGACCCGACCTTCTGCCGGACTGTGCTGCCGCCGCGCGGGTCCAGCGACCTGTACACGTACGGCCGCTTCTCGGTCGCCAGGTCGCTGGAGAGCGCCCGGAGGTTCGCGGCACTCGTGGACAGGTACCTCGCCCGCCACCGCGGCCTCTCGCCGGGGGCCGTCGGCGCGCTGCGCGACTGCCAGCTCATGTCGGAGCTCAACATCGACTTCCTCGCCTCCGCCGGCGACGCGCTGAGGAGCACGGACACGCTGCTCGACCCGCAGGCCGACGACGTGCACACGCTACTGTCGGCGATCCTCACCAACCAGCAGACCTGCCTCGACGGCCTGCAGGCCGCGTCGTCGGCGTGGTCGGAGCGCGACGGCGGCCTCGCCGAGCCCATCGCCAACGGCACCAAGCTGTACAGCCTCTCGCTGTCGCTCTTCACCAGGGCGTGGGTGCCCACGGCCAAGGGCTCCAAGCACGGCGGCGGCGGCAACAAGAAGCCGCACCACGGCCACGGCCACGGGAAGAAGCCACCGGCGGCCGCGACGGCGAACAGGCGGGGCCTGTTCGACGTGACCGACGACGAGATGGCACGGCGCATGGCGATCGAGGGGCCCGAGAGGACGGTGGCGGTGAACGGGGTGGTGACGGTGGACCAGGGCGGCGCCGGGAACTACACGACGATTGGGGACGCCGTGGCGGCCGCGCCGAACAACCTCGACGGCAGCACCGGGCACTACGTCATATACGTGCTCGCCGGCGTGTACGACGAGAACGTGGTGGTGCCCAAGCACAAGAAGTACATCATGATGGTCGGCGACGGCATCAGCCACACGGTGATCACCGGCAACCGGAGCGTCGTCGATGGCTGGACCACCTTTAACTCCGCCACCTTCGGTAAGTGCTTCAAATTAAAAACTAACACTATCACGAAATTTTAATTTGTTCACTTATCTCAAATATTTCTTTACAGTTTTATTAGGCTAAAATTTTTGAAACAGTGGAAGAGATCGACTAGGTAGCAACTATATAGTGGCCATTAGTGAGCTTGCACTATTAAAGGAACGAATGAAATTGGAGTATGAAACAAGCTAGTTAGCTAAGCAGGCAACGGAGCATGATATAATGCTATCATTGGCATGCGTATGTGTGCATGGATTAGGGAGGGTGAAACCTAAAAACGTCGCTTTTAATTAATTCTACTTGGTCCCATGCAACACTACAAGATCCATCTCCGATATGACACGTGGATGTTTGTGGTCTCGTCAAATCATCACGCGCCATATCTAGCACATATTTTATAGTAGTAGCGATGCTGTATTTGTATTTTTGCAATTAGCACATATCCCTCGAGCTGCAGAAACGCTTCCCCTGATTTTCTAACTACTAATACTCTTATACTCTCCTGCTAAAACATAATTAAATTAAATCATCTAAACGCACGTTCAAAGTTTTCCTATTTGTCTACAAACTCGTCATTAAAAAAATCATCATCGATATATTTATTTAGGTTACAAACATGTCACTCCATCCGTTCTATATCACAAAAAATCATCATCGCTATATCTTTTTATTTAGGTTACAAACATGTGACTCCATCCATTCCATATATATCATAATCGTAAGTAATTTTAGTTTTTGTTTCAAGTTAAACTTAGTCGAGGATATCGAAAAATACATCGACATCTATCATGACAAATAAATAAATGAGCCGTAAATATCATGACAAATAAATAAATGAGCCGTCAAGATATTTACGTTGTAAATGGATGCATTCTTTTATAAACTTGGTTAAAGCTGAATAAGTTTAACTTAAAGCAACGTTAAAACATCTTATAGCATCGAGCAGAAGGAGAGCAACCACCTAACATATGGCATAAATATATATGACACGATGCAGCTGTGGTGGGGCAAGGGTTCGTGGCGATGAACATGACGTTCCGGAACACGGCGGGGCCGTGGAAGCACCAGGCGGTGGCGCTGCGCTCCGGCGCCGACCTGTCGGCGTTCTACGGGTGCAGCTTCGAGGCGTACCAGGACACGCTGTACACGCACTCCCTCCGCCAGTTCTACCGCGGCTGCGACGTCTACGGCACCGTCGACTACGTCTTCGGCAACGCCGCCGTCGTCTTCCAGGGCTGCGCCTTCCTCTCCCGCCTCCCCATGCCGGGCCAGAGCAACACCGTCACGGCGCAGGGCCGCTCCGACCCCAACCAGAACACCGGCACCTCCATCCAGGGCTGCTCCCTCCTCGCCGCGCCGGAGCTCGCCGCCGCCGCCTCCGCCGGAGGATACCGGACGCTCACCTACCTCGGCCGGCCGTGGAAGAACTACTCCCGCACGGTGGTCATGGAGTCCTTCGTCGGCGACCTCGTCGACCCGGCCGGCTGGATGCCGTGGGCCGGCGACTTCGCCCTCGACACGCTCTTCTACGCCGAGTACAACAACTCCGGCCCCGGCGCCGACACCAGCCGCCGCGTCACGTGGCCGGGCTTCCACGTCCTCGGCACCGGCGCCGACGCCGGCAACTTCACCGTCACCAGCATGGTGCTCGGCGACAACTGGCTGCCGCAGACCGGCGTTCCCTTCACCAGCGGCTTCATCACATCCAATTAATTGCACCTCACGGCTCCTTCGCAACACATAATTTTACAGGATTTTCACATGAAACAGTTTAATTTCAACAGAATTCCTCTAAATCGAATAGACCCTGAAATCTAGCTAGATATTAACGGACGGATAGTTAACTATTACTACTTCATATCAGCATAATTTCATATTTATTATGATCATAAATGGGAGCATTTGTGAGCGACTCCTCGAGTGAGATGGTGAATTAAGAGGCATATTGTGTGCAAGAGTAAAGAGGAGTATAGTACTAGTGGAGCAATGCTACTTCAGCATTAGCAGATGAGATAGAGGGTTGCACTTTGTACTACATTCCATGGAAATATATATATTTGTGGTTCACAGCCTAACTTTGTGGTGCTTTTGTTGTCTCCATCTCCATGGACTGAGACGTGAGACTGAGTGAATGGACTTTAGCAACTTCATGTCCAGTTCAAATAAATAGCTGAGGAAATCAAGTGATCAAATCCTACCTGGACATATCTAGACCAAAGATCTATGCTTCAAAGCGTGTCGAAAGCGTAGAGATGCAGAGCAAAAGAGCATTGCCTTTTTTTCAAATCTCTTTGCGACAGATCACAGATGAGATGAAATTGCAGTACCTGCAACCGTGCCTGCAGAGTAGTGAAGTGGTTCACAGCCTAACTTGGCAGTGCTCTTGTTGTTGCCTTTCCGTTCTTCTTTTTGCGCCGAAACCAATGTGTTTTTTGTGCGTTCCAGGACAAGTCTTCGTGCTCCCATTGCCGTACCCCGACCACTCAAACACGCACGCAATCAGCAGCAAAACAAACCCCGTGTCTCTTATGTCAGTGCACTGGGAAAACAGGCGTTTCTGCCAGCTTTTCCATTTTGTTAATCTTGGTACTTAGTAGTCCGTATGCTATTTAGTATGTACAACATGATGATAATGTGGTACATCGTCAAATTCAGTTAATACTCTTTCTTCTTTTTCTGTTCATATACAGCATCATCGAGACAGTGCCCATATGAATCAAAATTATGATTAGATCAACTCAAAGAGAGCTGACCTGAGGAGAGAGCCCCCCATCTATAGGCTCAGCGGAACAACGGCAAGATGCCCCACTGGTGCAAGAACCCTTCTCCGGTTGTCACCTCCAGCACCAGGAGAGCCAGCACAGCCAGCATAGCAGCCCGGCCGTTCCACGTCTCCGCGCTCTTCGTCCAGCCCCACTCCCATACAGTCACTGGAGGGGGCAGCTCATCACGTTTCGAGTCGTATGCTGCTAGCAATTCTTCCACGCTCCCAAGTGGCACCAGTGGCTGCAAAAGAATGCACCACTCATCATTGTGAATTCAACCTTAACAGCAAATGGCCTAATTTTGCTTCTTGATCAAACAATACATTGTGGACCATAATCATCGGTGTGCTAAAGATGATCCCGAATGATGTAAGGACCAACTGGTATCGCAATTAAGTTTTATAAATCAGTGCTATGTCCACTAAGTAAAACCTAAAATGACCGATTGCGATTGGTTTTCATCAAAACAGGTTATGATGCTAAGGGACATAGGGTTTTAGGTTACATGATGATGATAAGTACAACTTACACAGGTCTGAAAACTCATTCCATGAGAAGAATTGGCTAGGAAACTCAATTGATTCTTTTTTTCTTTAACCACACCCAGCAGGGAAGGCCCCCGATGTTATATGCTATAAGTGGTAAAAACAAAATCCGGAAAATACAAAATTACAAAGAAAGAATCCAAAGTTAGATGGCATCCCTCTCTCTCATTAAATCTAATTCAATTGAATTTTGATGACCACTTGTGGTATTGACCGCAAAAAATGTATTATAGAAAATGATATTGTCATATAAAGTATGAATGCAAATGCATGAAGCATCTACAAAAAATTATAAGGTATTTTGCATCTACTGCAGTAGTTGTTACCTGCCGAGCTTCAAGGTTGGAAACAGCCATTGCACCAACATAAGGCAAGCTTTCAATAACAGCATCAGCAAGATCTGTTATGAATGTGGGTTCACAACCTAATGCAGGAACTCGTCCCCAGTGCTTGATGCCAGATTCTAAAGCCAATTCCTTGTACTCTACATCAATTTCTTCCAAAGTCTCAATATGTTCACTGACAAAACTGAAGGAAAAGACCATTGAAACAGATGAGAATTGTCCAGAAAATCGATACAACAATAGAACAGTTGAAATGGATGAGATTGTGCATAAGAGCAAAAAATATTGTTTTAATCAACACGGCAGAATTAAGTGTATTAAAGTAATACCTGATGGGAACAGCTAGAAGGCTCTTTACTCCTTTCTGCCCCAGCTCGATAATTGTCTCATCTGTGTAGGGTTTCAGCCATTCAACTGGCCCCACTCGGCTCTGTTGAGCAGTCAAAACAATTCTTACTACTTTAGAGGAAAATCAACCACTGGAGTGAGTATAAATGATAATCAGGTATTCAAATCTTTGGATTAAAAGAATCACCCCTTGCTGGGAATACCAAAAGATCATGCTTTTTTGGAGGAAGAAAACAGTTTTCTAATTCAGATTTGAATCTTTCAATGAATGGTGGAAATGAACTAAATATCAAAATATAGATAGTGAATAGAAACCACCAAATTTTGGCCAAGAACAGTTCTCAAGGGCACAAGTCAAAGTGACCTGGTAGGCAAGTGTACACGAATTTGTTATTCCTCTTTTTTCGAGTTCCTCCATAATAAGATCCACGCACTCTTCCATCTCTGCTTTGTACGGATCACCAGCTTCTTCTACATATGCCAGAGGAACCCCATGGGCACTGAAAAATATCATAGCCTGCAAGTTGGATGCCTTATTAGATATAGGAGTACCATATTAATAGGTAGCTTTGAACAAATATCCTCCAAATTTAACAGCCTTCTCAAATGTTTTGTTTTCAACTGAAGGAGTGACTCATGTGCATGCTAAGTTTTCTTACCTTTTGGGGTTCTGGAAACATCGATAGTTCTTTCTCAATCAAAGTCGCCATGGCCTTGATATATCCTTCACGTTGATACCAGGAAGGTATAACTGTATGCTGCATATTCACCAGATACTCATCCTCTCTAAAGCAGAAATTAGAGATGTCATTAGTATCGTTTTGTAAAGTAGGAGCAATCGTTGTAGTTATCATTCAAATTACTGTAGGTACCTGAATATGCCCTCCAGTAAACGGAGACTTGAACCACTAGTTGATATGGAGAACTGGGGGTACAGAGGGAGTACAACAAGTTTTGTGATGCCATCCCGTTTTATCTAGAATACAATAAGAAAAATAAATATATTTAACAATTAAGTTGAACATCCAGCACCTGAAGCTAGCTCATTTGTTTTATCTACAATAGAATTGATAATGCATAGAGAAGCATGTATGCTTTCCAATTGGCATGACTATGATTAGGGTACTTCTTGCATTCTTATAAAGTAAGAATTGTCTTTTGAATGCTACAATATTCAAGATCATGCTATAGATTCTTGTTTATTTCAAATCCTGATTGGATAAATTCTATACACAAAAGATGTGGTTAGAGTTAACCTTCAGCTTACAAAACTTGAATTGTTTTATGTTATATGAAAAGGAATTTGATATGGATATGCTTCTGGTTGCTAAAATAATCAGCTTAAGGAGAAAATAACAGAAGCAAACAAATGTGCTCAATGTATGCCAAGCCCGTACTTGTTCTATAGCTTCCTCCGTGAATGGATGCCAGTACCGCATTCCAACATACACCTTGGCAGGAATATCTTTGTCACATAATGCTTTCCTCAGTGCTTCAGCCTAAACATAAGTTACCATAAAAAAAAAAGAAGTGAGAGCACATAAGATGCATATAATTCTAACACAATCAGAATAATGAACAGGAAAGAGAAACATCACTATCTCATGGATTTCTCTTCATTAAACTACTAACAATCACAAGTAAAAGAACAATAAAAAAAGAGTTCAAAATTTGCCATTCTGACTCTGGTTTCGCTAATCTGCCACTCTGCTCACTGAAATAAAAGGATTTGCTGCAACTATTTGAGTATTCTGGCTTTTATATTTTTTTTCCTGAATTTCGCCAGTGAAAGGGCCGGTCCCCCATGGCCCCACCCCAACTTCCTCTCTTCCTATCAAGTCCATTCTACCACCAAAATTCCTTGCTGATGGCTGTCATGGCAACATCGACAGCAATCCCTAGAGTCATCAAGTATTCAAGCACATGCCAGATGTTTGCAGTTGACACGTGTCTGTGTGATGCTACTGGTATCTGCAGCACATCAGCTGTTGTGAACTTCTGGTGGTAGCGGGAGGCATGGAGCATTTGCAGCCTGTGCAGAGAGGCTGCAAATGTCACCAGTGCTCTTGGAGTTGGAGGGAACCATGACAAGAGTAGCTGGCCACTAGAGCTCATAATAGGCAGTGAAACTGTAGTGCAGAGGGTGGAAGGAAACAACCACAAAGGGCCATTGCAATAGCTTATTGCCAGCATTTCAGATGATGTTCACAGTGTATACGAGGAGAGATGTGAGTGGAGTAGTTGACTAATGAGCTTGTTTGTGAGTTCATACTTGTGATGCTTCATGGATTGAATTAGTGCACCAATACATCAGAAAACCATATCTAAATTTTGAGCAAAATGGGCATTCTTTTAGAACACGCAGTAGCTCTGTGTATCGTTTCATTTAGAAAGAGGAGAAAAGGTGGACGGCGGCATTAGAGAAAGACTCTGATACCCACCCACCAAGGGTACAACAGAACACCACCCACCCAAAGGAAGTAAAACAAACTAGTGCATTAGCAGAATATCCCTAAAGATCACCAAGCCTAGCAGCTCCTGCTAGGAGCCAAAGAGCGCCCTCATTAGCGATGGCTTGGAGGACATCAGCCAAGTATGTGGTGGTGCTATTAAAAACACAATTGTTTCTATGCTTCCAAATTTTCCAAGCGACCAAGATGATTAAAGAGTTTACCCCTTTCTTCTCATTAGCAGGTAAACCCCTTACTGTTCTTGACCACTAGGCAAAATGGGTGTGGCTCACCAAGTTTAGCAAACTTATACAGGGGAAATTGTTGAATATTTTGATGAACAATGCCAATCATAGATGCCAAAACCAGGAGTGTGAAATTCTAAAGCACAAATAATTAGAGTAGCAAATTCACAATTTCCCAATAAGTAAACTAGTGATGCATATACCCACAAAACAACAGGGTGAGATGAAGCACATGGTCCCATATGTTTTGTGAATAATTATAGACGTATTTATATTATCTAAAGCCAACACGTACATACATTTTGGTGAACATCCGTACCGTATTTACTCCAATTATTTCAAATAATCACTAAGACCTTTAGAATCCTCTAACAAGATACAGACTGTTTGGGTCAACAAAGGAATGTGTCTTCCCTGAGCACTTGACAGTCTTCAGTAATGTTAAGAACACAAAACTGCCTGCATTGCTAAGGGATTCAATGTGCAGCAGCCATGGCAATTCACACAATAAAATATCGCATGGTACCTGTGCATCAGTAATTTGACGAAGAGGAGAACCACCACCTATGGATGCATAACCTTCCTTGCTCTTTGGTGCTCTTACAACAGATATGAATTGTGCTAGTGGCTTCTGTAGAAAGCGAAACAATCTAGGAAGACGGATAATATCCTGTCACCATGCATCATGGGATATTCAGTAAATAAAAAAACAGATTGTAATATTATTTTTTAATAAACAATCAAGTAAAACATCTGAACGTCAAATAATTTCACGTCTGTATAGCATGCTGCCTAGGCGAGCTCCTAGGCTGATTTTTCTTTTATAGCTGAGACCTTGAAAGTCAAATAAAATCAGCAGATTGAATGGCGCTCTATTGCACATTTCAAGAGGGGCACAACAAATTTCTCACCATTAATTGTTTTGGCACCATAATTTGTAAATCTGCAAAATAAATAATAAAAAATAGAGCAATTGAAAAAACTTGGAGCCCTACAATTACAGTGCAGAGTGGCAATTACCGGATCAGCAAAAAGATTGAACAAGAAAGGCTGCACGTCATCAAGGGTCTCTGGACCTCCAAGATTCAGCAAGAGAACACCAATTTTCTCGTTCCCAACAAGAAGTTTTGCAAAATCAGATTGAGAAGTAAGAACTGCCTCTGATGCTGATGAATGAACTCTGAAGTGATGCCTCAAGCCAGACAATGGTTGAGAAGACCATCCCAACTTGCATTTGCAAGAAGAAAACTTTTTATGATAACATTGTCCAACACAAAGCCCTGTGCGGCTACTCACTGAACAAGATTTAATTGCATATGTCCTCGATAGATTGATCCTGTGTGGAAAAAGGAAAGGAACTGTGTAAGAATAGCACTAATTATGGCACTCCTAACTAACAAAAAAGTAGCACACGAGGTGATAGATAAAGGAGAAATTGTCTATACAGGGTTGCAGATCATCCAAAAAGTGTTTTCTTCCAGGAACAAGAATGTAACACATGCCAGATGATCTATGAATAGTGTAGGAGATTAAGTGTGAGTTTGACGGTGAGTGAAGAAGATAAAGATGATCACGTATGCATGGAGGCTCGCAAGTGAATGGTTAATTAAGTATTAGCTATTGCAAACTTGAAATATGGATTAATATGACTTTTAAAGCAACTTTTAGATTTTTTTTTGGAAAAAACGTACCGTTTAGCAGTTCCGGAAACGTGCTCATGGGGAACGAAGGGAGTTTTTACCCCAACACTTAGGGGTTGTTTAGATGGGGCTAAACTTTTTAGCCCCATGTCACATCAGATGTTTGGACACTAATTTAAAGTATTAAACATAGACTAATAAAAAAACTAATTTCATAAATGAGTGGTAATCCGTGGGACGAATTTTTTAAGCCTAATTAATCCATAATTAGAGCATGTTTACTGTAGCATCACATAGGCTAATCATGGATTAATTAGGCTCATTAGATTCGTCTCGGGAATTAGCCCAAGATTATATATGGGTTTTATTAATAGTCTACGTTTACTATATATAATAAGCGTCCAAACATTCGATGGGACAAGGGACTAATATTGTCCCAAACACCACCTTAGATTTGAATGCAACCTAACACTGTTCTATCAATAGCATATGAGAATAGTGACTAACAGCCACGTACAAACAAATGCATGCAAGCATAGCCCTTGCAATGGTGCAAATTTGAACACCTGACCATCTTATGTAGAAGATAAAAAATAACAAGTCGTAGCTCTCAGTTCCAATACCATTGGCTCAGATCTTATGCTCAACCGGTTACTGTACAAGTGTAGATTCACAAATGCATGAGTAGTTCTCTTTGTATAGATGGATTAAGGGTTGCCAGCAAGACAGCAACTTTGTTTCAGGGGTAAGTGTTAAGACAGTAATGAAAGAAATACTTAACCCCGCATTAGGTGAAACATGCACCCACAATACTACCCATGGGGACAAATGAATTCCATCAGTCTATATAAGATGAATGAACCGGCGAAGGCTTCGATATAAGATGAATGAACCGGCGAAGGCATAACCCACCTGGAGGAATTGCGCGGCGCAGGCTGCCTCTTGGGGAAATGGGACGGCCCGGCCTCCACCCTCCCCACCTCTATCACGCCCCTCGTGCTCGCCTGGCTCGACGACCACATCCTCGATCCCTCCCCCTGCAAAAAAAAAAAAAAAATGAACGGCAGCAGCTGAAACTCCATCACATCACATCACTGCAGTGCTCCAACCGCTACAACGATCTCCGCGCCACTCCATCCATCCATCTAGTTCAGCAGGCGCAGTCCCCGAAGATGAAGAACGAACGAGGGGGGGGGGGGGGGCGAGCGAACAGTGTACCTCGAACCGAGGCGGCGCTTGTCGTGGAGGCGCGGAGCAGGGACGATAAGGGGACGGGGAAGAGCTCCTCCTCGTCCTCCTCCTCCTCCTTCCGGTGAGAAGAGGAGAGATCCGGATTCCGGCGAGGCGGCGGAGTGTGGGTGGAGGAGAAGAGGACAACACGCGCAGGATGATCCGCAACGGTTGGTCGCGGCGTTTTTCGAGGTTTTGGTTTTTCTGGTTTTTTTTTTTCCTCACAGTCTCTCACTCTCTCTTCCGGGGTTTTTGTAATACGAAAAAAAAAATGGTCCTATCCAGTAGTGAGATCTTTTTGGGGAGGCCATGTATATACAAAGACCCGTTCGAAGGGGTGGCGGGCCGTGCACGTGGAAGGCCCAGTCAAAGCCCAAACGACATTTGGTCGTCTGCCGGGCCCAAACGACCTTCGTAGGATGCGACTGCGGCCGTGTGTACGCCTCTTTCAAGTCCTAATCAGCTACACCCCCGTATGCTTTTTTTTTTGGGGTTAACTTTTAAACTAGATATGATTGTTTATTTTACTTAAAAATATATGATTATTAATTATTTTATTATGATTTAACTTATTATGAAAAGAACTTTAAACATAACGTATAATTTTGGGTATTTGCACAAACGTCTCGCATAAGACGAACGGTTAAACGTAGATCTAAAAAGTTTGAAAAATCCGGAGTGACTGTATCCTTAATAAGCACATGCACTCATTGTTGTGTTTATAAAACAGTTGCATCCAGCTAGGAAGAACCTCGCCCACAAAAATATACTCCTTCCATCCCTAAATGTTTGACGTCGTTGACTTTTTTATATAACTCTGACTATTCGTCTTATTCAAAAAATTTACATAATTATTAATTATTTTTATATTATTTTATTTGTTGTTAAATATACTTTTATGCATATATATAGTTTCACAGATTGTTAAAAAAATTAAATAAAACGAATGGTCAAACGTGTGTAAAAAAGTCAATGCCGTCAAAACATTTAGGGAAGAAGGTAGTATTAGAAACAGCTGCCTGTGAACTTCAATTGCAGTGCCACTTGTGAAGACGGCCGGTGACCACCTGTCCCACCTCTGTCCGATGGCAAGCAAACGCATCCTGGGCAGCAATCGGCTTCGATCTCTCCATCCTATTCCACAGTACGACAGCTGCATGCAACCCCAAAACCAGCAAAATTAAGACTGCCGGAGAAAGGCTACACCGTTTTCTTCGTCCTCTGCTTCTGGAGGCTGTGTCCTATGGACGCACCGGAATGAGGTGGTCTTCAACCGGCTGGAACCACATCGCTGATCCGCTTGCTGACGCAAATGCATCCAAGACTCAACTCGATCTCTGGGCAGAACGATTTAAAGCCTGAAGAAAGGACTGTAACTAGCTGCTGGAAAGCAGTCTTTAATTTCTGAGGCTAGCTATCGGAGAGCTAAGCTCACATCATATGTAACCTGGCTTTAAGCCTGAGCTTCCCCTACAATAACCTTGTTTCCTTTTAACTTCACTCCTATTTATAATGAAAGTATTCAGTTGGGGAATCCCCACCCCGTGTTCTTTAAAAAAAAAAAAGCAGTTGCATAGTGGTGTGTGTCAAAAACGTTAGTAAATAGTCACGTCCATTTTTTTTTTGGTAAACTTAGTTAGGTTGCGTTCGTTTTCACTGAAACGGTGCAGGTTATTCCTCGATTGTTACGTGCACCTTTTTCTTAACTGCTAAACGGTACGTTTTCTCTCAAAAAAAATTGTTATATAGAAGTTCATTATCTCACATTTATAAGTAGATATTTAACTTTGTATAAGTTAATTCCAACGTTTAGACTATGAAATAGCAATTAAGAAAATCATAGTTTCATAGTTCATATTTCATACATAAAAGAACACATCCTTCTTTGTCTAAATTATTCCAAAGCATCAAAAAATTACTTTTATTTCTATGTAAAGACACTTCTATAAGTTATCTAAATTACTTTCAGTATAGCAGAGAGTTACTTTTATTTCCATGTTAAGTTACTTCTATGTTTGTCTAAATTACTTGCAACATGGCAAAATAGTTAGTTCTATGTTTGTCTAAGTTACTTCCAACATAGCAAAAGAGTTACTTCTATTGCTGTAGTACTTCCATAATTTGTATAAATTACTTCTAATATAACAAAAGGTCATTTTTATTGATGTGCTAAGTTACTTATATAATTTGCTAAATTACTTATAATACAAAGACTTAGTTTTAAAATCTGCTTAATTACTTCTAGTATGGCAAAGAGTTACTTGTATTTCTATGTTAAATTACTTCTATAATTTGTCTAAATCATTTTAAATATATAGTACAAAAATATCTAGTGTAAGTAACTATACACGACATTGGGCTTATTTTGTGGTAGATTTTGAGTGGATTAGGATGGTTCAAGTAGATCATAAGATAATATACTATCTAAAGAAACATGTGTTGTCAAATATTGTATGTAAAGAAAAATTGACCAGTACACTAGTTATATTGGTTGATAGCTACTATAAGCCCCTACGATATATTTGAAAATGAAGCAAGTGACTCGTGTGAACACGTTAGAGTTATGTGGTGGAACGAACTAAAACAAATCAAATGGCCCGTGTGATGTCATGCGATAAGACTAACGAGCATGTACGCACATGTTAGATTGTACTATCTTTGTAGGACTTGCTGGCATTGGGAAGACGAGGTGGTCTCCCTTGTTGTGCGCCTAATGCTTGTGAAAGGTATTGTTTGGTTCCTGCCCTGGAAGAGATTTACCTAACTAAGGAGCAAGACTGAGAGCTGACTGTAAGTTGCTTAGTTACTATCTTGATTCAGACAACTCCGTCAGGCTTAGGTGACCAAAATATATCGTCTGACTCAGCCCAACCACTCTCCTCCATCGCACCACTCTCTTCCATCGCACATAGCGCTACAATTTGAATGTGAATGCTCGATTTGCCGTTTCGTTGCTGACAAAGTGTATTTTGTGTTTGTGTTTTGACCTTAGGCTCAAGTTGCTAACTAAACAGCAAAAAGTTTAAAGATTGAAAATTTATAGAGTTTTGACCTTAAAATTTATAAATATTGAAGTGGGTCGTGAAAGAATTAATAGGTCTTACCTCATTACCACTAGTACACCAGACATTAATACATTAGTTAAGCGTTAACAACTAGCTTTGGACACACAACTACTCAATTTTAGCCATACAGATAGCAAATGTCTAGATGTTCACCTATTACCCATGTTCTTGTTCTTCTTTACCTATTAATAAATATGAACCTACATACAAAATATACGCATTGTCCAGTAATGAATTTATAGTATAAAACAGAGGAAATAGCAAACATAAGGATCAGAGCATTTTTTTTCTCTCTCTTTACATCCATGCCAGAAATCCTCCCCCCTAACCTAGTTTTATAGATATTTTTTCGTTTTTGCTTGTGCTTATAAACCAAAAAATTGAATTTCCAACCTTAAACATGGAGTTGGTTTTGGGGGTTTTGATAGTAGTTTATTTTTCAACTTTGGCTTTTAGATCTCTAAGAACACATGTATAAATTTATATTCCTAAATTAGTTTTTGTTTATAAATATGTTATTTGTCCATTTTAATTGAAAAGGCCAAAAGATATCCGTTAGGGCTGTAAAACGTAGGGTTTTATTGCTCTGGCAACCTGGGGTCTTTCTTGTGCATGACCAGGATGGGCCGAAGGATCTGGGCTGTCTGGGTTGGGCTAGGCCCAAATAGAACATTTGCAAAAGGAAAAAGTCCACTTAAAGTCCCTCAACTTATCGTCGAGTTTGTTTTAGGTCTCTTAATCGCAAAAACCAGAAATGTGTACCTCTAAACTTATATAAACCGTTCAAAAAAGATCCTTTGGCAGTATTAACTCAATTTTTGACCGGTTTTACTAACGTGGCATATAATAGGTCCCACATGTCAGTTTTTTTTTTGTTTTTTTCTCTTTAATTCTTTTCGTTTTCACTTCTATCCCATGCTCTCATCTCTCTCTCTCTTCCTCCTCATCTTCTCACCCTGGCTAGGACGGACGGGAGTGGCGGCACACTGGAGGCGGCGGTCGGGCGGGCTGGCGGCGGAGCCGGACGGGGGCGACGACGGCCAAGGTGGCGGCGGCTTGTGGCGGAGCCGGGCGAGCGGGGGCGATCGAACAGCGACCGGCGGGCGACGGCGGTGTGCAGCGGCCCGTCCAGGCGGCTCGCGTCGGGGGCGTCTCTGCCGCATTCCGTCGCAGTCTCTGATGTGGGTGCGGCAACGACGCGTCGATGCCTCGTCGCGGGCGCGGAGGCTGCACGCGAACACGGCGTCCCTGTGTAGCGCCGCGACCTGGTCGTCGGTGCCGTTCTGCCACCCGTCCGCATTCGACACGATCGCGCTCGACCCGGATAGGGCAAGTCTTCGCTCAACCGAACCATCTCTGATATGACGTGTGTTGGATTAAGTCTTGTGCTCAACATTTTGTTTTCTATTAGCTTGCATGTAGCTTCAGTCACGGTGGTGAGGCCAATTCAGTACATGTTAAAGTACAAGAAGTTCTTCAGTCCTGATCAAAGGCAATGATGTGATTTCATGCCAAAAGAATAGGTCCCGAGTAGTGGAATCTTGCATGGCATCTACGTGTTGTGCATGCTGCGAGATGTGGCGTAAGACTCGTTTGCCGTGGCTATCAGTTAAGTATGTGATATTGTGATTAGTTTACTTGTATGGTAATTAACTTTACTTTCGGCCGAGTGATTGGCTGGGTGTAATCTTATCTCTATATATAAATGAAAACCAGGCAACAGCCGCAGGGTGGCTAGTGTGCGACACTAGTGTGTCAACCAAAACTACTCGTCCGCTACCGCCCACGCCCCAGCCTCCAGATGTGCATGCAAAAGCGATCAATCGCGTCCAGCTTCGGTGGCTGCATGTACATCGTTGACCGGCCGGCTCTCGCCGTCGTCGTCGATGTAGCTACTAGCTAGTGCGAATGATTGCCTCCGGGAGCAGGGCCGCAAACCACAGAAAAGGATGACAGCTCAAAGCCGCTCGTACGACGGCAGAGACACCCCCGACGTGAGCCGCCTGGACGGGCCGCTGCACACCGCCGTCGCCCACCCGGCCGCTGCTCGATCGTCCCCGCTTGCCCGGCTCCACCACAAGCCACCGCCACCTTGGCCGTCGTCGCCCTCGTCTGGCTCCGCCGCCAGCCCGCCCGCCCGACTGGCGCCTCTAGTGTGCCACCACTCCCGCCCCAGCCAGGGTGAGAAGAGGAGGAAGAGAGAGAGATGAGAGCACGGGAGAGAAGTGTAAAAGAAAAGAAGGAAAGAGAAAAAACCCAAAAAAACCTGACATATGGGGCTTATCGTATGCCACGTCAACAAAACCGGTCAAAAATTAAGTCAATACTGCCAATGGACCTTTTTTGAATGGTTTATACAAGTTTAGGAGTACACATTTCTGGTTTTGCGGTTAAGGGACCTGAAACAAACTCGGCGTTAAGTTGAGTGACCGCAAGTGGACTTTTCCCCTTGCAAAATAAATTTGCCTAAACTATTAATATCGCCTTACTTAGCCACTTACCTGGTTACCAGCTGGTTTAGTAGGGCTGTTTTGCTAGCATGGAGATGATTTTGATTAATTCTTAGTACTATAAAATTCATGTTAAAATATTCTATTTCAAACAAGCCCTAGGTTTGAAGCCTTCAACGAATTTGCTATTGGATTTTTTTTCTATGGGTTGTATTGTAAAGAAATATAAAGAATTTGCAACTTATTTCCTCGCTCCTGGCGCGAGGCAAAACCAATGCGAACCATCTATGCGTGAGTCCAAAGTTTAAATTCTTATATAATAATAATTCATATTTTCGGGGCAAAATGGACCACACTCTTCTCACTGTCAGGTTCACGCAACTGCAATAGCCACCACGGTAACCGTACTTACCACGGGTTCGACAAGGGTAACCAATGGTACCGGTCAATAAATACTATTTGAATTCATTTTTTTAAGTAAGATGGAAAAATCTAAAATAAATTCCTACAATTTAGTATATACAATATGTCGTTATCATATGAAAAAAGTTTGTCAAATTGATAAAGTTTACTTCATTTTTGGAGCTCCGTCAAAATTGGAAAACTAATAAAAAAAGAAATGGTTTGGGATATGATTTCTAATTTGTTTAAGTGAAAACAGATGCAAAGGTTATGCAAACATAATAATATTATGTAGTACTCCCTCCATATTTTTTTATATGACGTTGTTGATTTTTTTGTCCACGTTTGACCATTCGTCTTATTCAAAAAAATTATATAATTATTAATTATTTTGTTATAATATGATTTATTATTATAGAAACTTTAATTATGCATTATCATTTTGCATATTTGGATATAAATTTTGAATAAGACGAATGATCAAACGTCATTCTAAAAGTCAACGGTGTCATATATAAAAATATAGAGGGAGTACTTCATTATTTTTTAGATATATCCATTTTTCTAAATGTCCCATACTTTTTAAAGAATTTTATTATGATTTATAATTTTCCCACACTTTTTCTTGTCAGGCACCACAGTGATAGTGGCTTAAAGTTTGGTACCCACGTATTTTCACACATTTTAAAAATGTGAATTCAAAATTTAGAATATGTCATTTTTTTTAGTTATCATGCTACCGTCGAAGTAGGGTACTACTTATGGTCACTAACATATTAGGGCCCTGTCTGGTTGGCGGGTAAAAGGTTGGGATCCCAGCCTCAAAGGAGAAGGCCACCACGAGGGGGGATAAATCCCTGGACACAAAAAAAAAAAGTCCATTTGACAAGGCCCGGAAAGGTAGGTTTTCCGGCCCAATCCATCCCAAACCCTACTGAAAATCGTTCCACTGCTCCACGCCTCCGGTGGAACTCTATCACCGATGCCGCCAGAAAAAAAACGAAGATATCGGCCTCTCCGCTTCGGCTGGCGCCGCACGTCGTCCGTCGGCGCCGCAACTTCTTACCCAAACAGTTAAAGTAGTGTACACATGGTAGAGGGGGATTGGGTGAGGGGAGTGTATTAACCCAATCCCCTCCACGTGATTGATTTACCCTGGGAATAAAACCCCTTTTGCCAAACGAAGCCTAATTTATTTAATTTAGAGGATCCCATTGGGGATGAAATGGCGGCCCAGATTATTGAACAGTCCAGATAATTGAGTGTAGATCATGATCATTAATTGGATCGAGCTTGACAGAAACATCTCAGCTTTGGCACTTGAATTAATAATAATAACACGCTGATTTACATTGCCAAATGCAGTGCGATTGAATCAGGCCATCAAAATACAAATACGGAGTAGATAGCAGCGTAGCCAATGCGAGGGCTTCAGGACGGTAGCCGCGGATCGATGCGATCAGTGCTGCTTAAGCTGGAGCACCCTGGTGATGTCCGTAGCGACGTTGCAGAGGCGGTCGACGGCGCTGTTGCGCGCGGCGAGCAGCTCCGGCAGCTGCACGCGCTCGCACCCGCTCTTGCACAGCTCCACCTCCGATTGCCCGGCGCCGATCTGCAGCGCGGCGGCGTCGAACCTGCCGGCGTCGAGCGCCGCGACGGCGTCGCCGAGGTAGGCCACCGCCCTGGCGTACCGGCCCCCGCAGTCGCCCGCGCACCGCTCCGTGTCGAACGGCTTGGTGTCCGGGGCGGCGCTTGGCCCGTACAGCTGGGACACGTACGCCGCCGTCGCCGTCGCGTTCTGCCTCGCCAGCAGCACCACGGCGCGCGCCAGCGCGCGCGTGTCCGCCGCCGCCCTCGCCGTCAGCGCCAGCGACGACAGCGCCTCCACGCAGAGCTTCTGCTCCTCGCCGGTGCTCCTGCACACCTGCGCGATGCTGGCCGCCGAAGCCGGCGCCAGGGCGGTGGGCGCGCGCGCGCACGACGCTGGCGCGACGGCGAGGCACAGTGCGGCGACGGCGAAACAGGCGAGCACCGGAGAGGGGGACGCCATCTGTGCAGGTAGAGGTGGCGCGCGATCGATCGATCGACTTATTGGTTTGATGCGATCGATCGACGCGGCGTCGCGCTGGGAACGACAATGACGGGGGCTAGCTGCTAGGTTCTTGGAAGGAGGCGGCCATGGTGTCTTTATGCTTAGAGCCTTCGCTAATTTTAGGGTGGCCAAAATTGAGGGTTTGTGGTGGTCGGTGTTGCCGGCGGTTGTGGCCGTTCCTAAGGAGGGAGAAGAACATGCTGGCGTTTATTTTTGATTTTTTTCTCTTGAGGGTATGAACAATGCTCCGACATGGCGTGTGGAGCAAGCTAGCCACATCGGCATGCACCCCGCCCTCGCAGAGGCTCGTGTAGCTTGCAGAAGGCACGAATGGCTCTGTCAGGCTTTGTCAGAGGAGAGCCCCCGTGTAGGCCCAGAAGGGAGGAGAGAAAAGTGGGCGTCTACTCCATTGTCCTGCCGACGAGATCCGCCGCCCGGCCACTGAGCTTCGTCGCCCCCCCCCCCCCCCCGCCTGACTGCCGAGCTCTGCCTCACCGCTGCCAAGCTCCGTCGCCTGACCTCCGAGATCCGTCGCCCGGCCGCCGACCGCCGAGATCCCTCACCCAGCCATCGTGCTCTATCTCCCGATAGTCAAGCTCCGCCGCCTGGCCGCCGACCATCGAGATCTGAGCAGAGACTAGATAGAGGAGAGTAGTCCGAGTGGAGACTGGAGAGAGGAGAGCAGGGAATCGGTCCGAGTGGAGGTAGGAGACAGGGGTTGAAATAAAAAACATACTAGCCACTCAAAACCAGTGCTTGCATTGTAGATATCGTGTCTTTTGAATGCTTCGTCCTATTTAGAAGATGAGGATCCTTGTTGAGGATCCATGCATTGTTCATGCCCTGAAACGGTGTAGTTTTTAATCCCATCAAATAATATAAATTTCAGTCACCTTTAGGGGAGGCCGGAATAACATTGATATTCACTTACCTTACCTAGCTGTTCTTTTCGTCCGCACATCTCTTCCTTCGAACCACGTGCAAACACAGTTGAGACCGAGGGAGCGTGCGTCACCACCTACTCCCTCGCCATTGTGGTGCACCCTAACTTCGCCGGCGCACAAAGGCACCAACTGTGCCAATGATGCCCACCCGATATACCTCCTTTCCTTCTGTCCTCACTGTCTCCCCTTATCTCATTCTCTCGGAGGCGATATCATTCTAGCTCCATGTCACCTCCTATTGTATATCACCATCACCTCCTAACCTCATGGCTACTCTCGCCACCAACTCCATCCAGTACCAATCTACATCCTTACAACTCCAACGGTACTCACACTATCTCGCAAACCGTCTATGGCCACCACCCACCACCCACCGCCCATCGCCCAAGGCCATCCCTCTAACTAGGGGAACCCCTTCCTCCCACTTGCCTACCCAACCGGCCCTACCCAAAACCTAAATCCTAAGTTTTTCCATAAGAGTTTGATACAGAACTTTTAGCGTGGCTAGAGAAGAGGATCTCACCACCACTGTTTCCACTGCTTAGGAGTTACTGTTGATAATGAGTTCCTCCCATCCGCCTCCTCTCCACAAATTCAATGCTAGGTAAGCAATTTATATGAACTAAAATCTATGGATTCTTTCTTATAATATCGGCCAGTCATCAATAGTACAAATTAACCATACTACTCTTATATCATAAGCTTATGTGATTATATAATATACAATTAACTATACGGCTGGTGAGGGGAAACTAACGGCGATAGCAGAGATAGAAGAACACATGTATGATTACGCTTGATAGAACGTTTTTTGTTAACTACCTAAATGCATGTGCACTGTAACATGTTATTGAAAATAAAAAATTAAGACCATTTACCCCTTCTTCTTAACATATATTATCTCGTTTTCCACATACATATTTGCCAAACTAATAAACATATATTTCTGCAAAAATATATACGTAGGAAGGTTGCTTTAGAAAACCATATTGATTGATTTTCAACTTTTTTGACTAACAATTAATTAATTAAAATATTTTTAATTGGTCAAAACAAGATCGTATGTATCGTATGTGTGTTATACCGTGCCTATAAAATACAAAAGGCTTTTATTTAAAAAACAAAAACAACAATACCGTGCTTAGAAAATTGTGTTGTAGAGCTACGCAAATACAAAGAGCACCTATAGCATTCACAGATGTTGTGCTGATATAATGGCTCACTTAACAGAAAGTGGTGGTGCCACAAGTGGTGGTGGTCCACTTCTGTCTTTTATAGTAGTGTAGAGAGGGTGATTTATAGAACCTATTACGTCAATAGAAAAAAGTGGAATTCCTCATACATAAAAAGCATATAATCATTAATGAAAATAGCAAAATACAGAATTTTCCATACATAAAAGATACCTAATAATTAAAGTTAACAGAAAGATACATAGCATGTTTGTTCGAAGCTTAATAGGCCAAATCAAATGGCCTAGTCCCAAAACTTGGGCCACGAGGCCCAGTAACAACAGTCTCTGCCAAGTTGGCCTAGTCCATGGATACATAGCACTGGTAGGTTGACCATTAGATCGGCCTAAGCCCAACGTAGAACTTTGAATTGATGCCAAAGTCTGAATAGGTCCTCCTTGAACACACCAGCCTTCTTAACTCTGGGCCTTGGGCCATTTATAAGTCCGACTAGGCACTCTCTAATCATTTTTGGATTACACACGTGGATCTGGGCTGGATCTAGGTAGGCCTAACAGCGTACATAGACATGCTTATGTTTTTTTTTTCTATAACTCAAATAATTGTATGTATAAAGTTTCTCTTATCTATAATGAATATATATATATATATATGTAATTCCATATATAAAGTTTCCATTTTTTACTCAAATATTTATACCGATAAAGTTTCTATATCAAATATTTATACATATAAAATTTCTATACTATATGTTTGTATATATAAATCATCTATGCTGAATATTTTTAAGGAGATATAAAATGGTTTCGGGTATATATTTTTTACAAACAAAATTCACGTGGGCTTATTACTCCAGTTTAGTTTATTCGTGTGTCAAAAATATATGAAGTTGGTATATCTCAAATAGGGAAAAAAAAGATTGGGAGAAAACAAAGCCAAAAATAGAGGGACGTGGAGATCCGTCCGCACGGAGGGACCTGTCCGCTCATTAGACCTCCCCAATGTTGGATGGTAGCACAAATTGCAATCTATTAGTAGCTCCTATCCCTTGATACTTTGCTAGTGGCACGTCAGCATGTACTATTATTATTATGCCATATTTGGAAGCTTTTCTCGTTCTGGTTTTAGGTTTCTGTTTCCATACGTGCTTATTATGTTCCTAAATGGAAGTACTTTGTTAAGTTCATAAAAATATTTATTATTTAGGACAAGATTAGATCAACTTATAAAATTCCAACAACAAATTTTATGTTAGAATAAATTTCTAAAATATAAAAGTTTATGATAATGTGATAGAACTTTTCAATAAAATATAGGTATATTATCTATTTCGTATTTAAACTTAGTCCTCAATCACAAATATTTTCTTACCTAAGGGATCGAGTATATCTTGTTGTGTAAAAAAATTCTATATAAAATTTTAGAATACTATTATATAACTCCAAGTTATAAAAAAACAAATAATCCGTCAATTTTCAACTATCTTAAACATGGTCGATTCATAAATAGCAGTGGAGCAAGAAACCTTTTATTTTGAAGTCAAGGCTGGATTTTAAAACATTATTAAAAAATTAAATTTTTTTATGATTAATATTTTTATTGTTATTATAAAATAAGATATGAATAATACTTTGCGTGTTAATATTTTTTAAATGTTTTTAAATAAGACGGATGGTTATACGATAGATACATAAACCAAAACATAAACTTTTTTAGGAGGGAGGGAGTATTCAATAATGAGGTTTTTCTTGATATTCTACCTCCTGTTCTTCCCTTACTATCAAACTCACGATCGTTATATGAAGTGTTATCTCAAAATACTGATTGAATTTAAACTTGCAGATCAAAATACTGATTGAATAAAAATACGATTGAATTTAAACTTGCAGATCATGTGAAGTGTTATCTCAAAATACTGATCTATATTTGTTATCAATTGTATTTTGGAAACAATCCATAACTACTCCCCTCTAGTAAAAAGTAGACATCAGAAGTACTAATCCTAATACATATATCATCAAATTATTATTGACTGGAGAGGGAGTATTACAAGAAATTAATGAGAAGACAAAATGACTTTTGCCCCCCACTACCACTCTCATCATTTTGATGTTACTTATGGTTATAAACCAAAATTTAAATTTTCAACATTAATTTGGAGTTATTTGGAGACTTTTTATTAAAGTTTATTTTTCAACCTTAATTTTGGAGTTATTTGGAGACTTATATTAAAGTTTATTTTTGAACTTTTATTTTTAGATCGTTAACCATACATATATAAAAGTTTTATTAACAAATTATTTTTCATTTACAAATATGTTATTAATGACCCTTGTAGCGATCAATGCCAATTCCTCTCTCGCTTGTTACATGCGTGCATATATGCTGACAGTTTGGCACAGAGCGTGAGAGACAACACAATGTCTACATCGATCTATCACACCAAAATTAAGCTAAATAAGATTCTCCATGATCTCCCGTGACTATCCAGCGACCAGCCTAGCTAGCTAATTTCCTTTTGCTCTTCTGTTTTGACGACCTGCCGCGTCGTGTGTGTACGCATATATGCACGAGAGAGCTGCAGCTATATATAATATGAAGTGTACCTGTTCGTACAACCAAAGGACAGTTAGGCCGGACAGAAAAGCTAGCAGGGTCCCCTGATCATGATCCATTCGTTTAATTGGCACCATGTGTGTGTTGTTGTTAGTTTAAATTTGTTATTCGTAGGCACATAAAAAATAGGGCAAATTGTACCTTGGATCACCTTTTGTTACCAAATTTATACTATGGATTATCCTTGAACATATGTTTTCACTTTGAACCAGATAATTTTATTATTGTTACAGTTTGAGTCTCTATTTTAGTAAATATACGGACCGCATATATAAAAGTTGATTGATGTAGCGAAGACGAAATGTTAAAGGTGGTTGATGTGTACCGGAGAAATCATTCGGTATGGCATAAATAACAATAATAGTAAATCTATCTAATCCAAAGTAAGAAGATATGTTTAAGTGCCTGTTAATAAAATATGGTCCAAAGTGCACTTCACAAAAAAAAACCATAGGCACACTTAAATTTGCGCATCGTTTTATTTCTATACATGCCATAAAAGAACATAGATACTCCCATATAATAACAATACCTTTCGCTTTAGAATGCGTGTAGAGTATAGACAAAACTTAAACAAGAGACCTCATAGTATAGTATAATATACACAAAGGTTTTAAGATTGAAGAAGTGTGCAAAATAACATTGAAAAGATTTATTATGAAAACCATTTTCATGTAGCCGTGCTTTATTGTATCTCCTTTTCTACTACCATTGAATATACTACTAATTACCATTAGATATTACTCTAACCATCTCTAAATATTTATCGCCCTTGAGTATTTTTATACATGTTTGACTATTCGTCTTATTTAAAAAATCTACTAATTGTTAATTATTGTTATATCATTTCATTTATCATTAAATATACTTTTATTTGCACACATATATATATAGCTTTACGTATGTTACACAATAATTTAAATAAAACAAATAGTCAAACGTGTATAAAAAACTCAACGACGTCAAATATTTAGAGACGGAAGAAGCACTATGTGTTACACCATTAATTATAGACTATATCGATTGGCTATCTACATACTACTACCTCTATCCCTAAATGTTTGACGTTGTTGACTTTTTTATACACGTTTGATCATTCGCCTTATTCAAAAAATTTATATATTTATTAATTATTTTTATATCATTTCATTTATTGTTAAATATACTTTTATGCATATATATAGCTTTACATATTTTATAATTTTTTTTGAATAAGATGAATGGTCAAACGTATATAAAAAAATTAACTGCATTAAATATTTAGGGACCGGCGGAATATGATTTTTTAGGTATCGAATAGAAACTGACGTGGTCTTTCAGTTCTTTTCTCTCTCAATTGTGGATTTATACCGTGCATGATATGGAATGGAATCGTCCAAAGATATATCTTCTTACATTTATTATATACATAGTTGCACGTCGCCGTCGGCGTACGAAGCGGTACGATCCGAGGGAGGCACAACCGACGACGGCCTAGCTGGCCGGCCGGGCACCAAAGACAGCGACGCATATATCCGGGGTCATGTTCAAACGACTCTTATCTCATCCACCGCAACGACACGAATATTTTCTATATATAATGATACACATAAAAATAAAATTAGATATAATTTCTTTATTAATGTAATAAAATATTTTTATTACGCTAGTTTATTTTCTATTCACCCCATGCAAAAAAGTTTCCTAGATTTAATAAATATTAAGAGTTCACTCTAAGCTGTTGGCATACATGACAATAGGTTCTCTCTTTCTCATTCTTTACTCCACGTCATCAAATTTACTTATGCGATGATTGAGAGATGCAGCTAATAAATACTTTTGTATGGATAAATATGTATATGCAACTACAGTACGGTGTGCTAGCTACTACGTACCTCTTGTTCATAAGTCCTGTCATTTTGATTCCACGGATCACTTTATAAATCTTGAGATGACCAGCTCTTAGTCAAAGTACAACCTATATATACAAATTAAATAGAATTCATATACGTACATTGTGAGACACTTTCACAGTATATGATTTGCGAAAAAAAACAGTCCACGGTTCTGTGCGATCGATCTTGATTGATTGACATTTTCCGAATAAATTACACCATATAAATACTAACATACTTGTTATACTTGTTACTCTCTTGTTTTCGTTAGGATTATAATCAGGGACGAAACCAAAAACGTTTAAAGAGTTGGGCTAAACTAATATAATATTAACTATTTTTAAAATATATATAATGATTTTATATAATATTAAAGGGATTATGAAACTAGGCCTAGGGCTCCAGTCATAGCTGCCCTAGGTCTAGTTTCGCCACTAATTATAATTATGTTCTCTTTCTAGGGGTGTATGAAACGAGTTCGAGTCATGATTGCAGAAAAGTACCTAGAATATTTAGAGTAAACATACATTCCCTACATTCTACTTTCTCTATCCCATAATATAAGGCATATCTACTTTTTCTTTGTTCTATAATTACTATAATACGTGCATGCAAGTATACATTACCTAGCACATTCTTCACTATCCAACCACATTAGACCGGTACAAATGTAGACTATAAGACAACTATAAACATATTTTAAAGAGATAAGAGGGAATGTATGACGCCGTGTGTGTATGACATGTGTGACCATGTATTAACGTTTTCTAGACAACTATTGTATAAATTGACTATAGATGAATTGGAGCTAGCAGTTGACCGTCCTCGGCTGGCAGATCTTATGGAAGACTACGGCCATGTTTAGTTCCAAAAACTTTCCTAAAAACATCATATCGAATCTTTGAATATCTAAATGAAACATTAAATATATATGAACACTAAAACTAATTACACGGTTATGGGAAGATAACTATGTACATGATTAGCCTAATTAGTACATGATTAGCTATAAGTGCTATAGTAACCAACATGTACTAATGATAGATTAATTAGACTCAAAAGATGCATCTCGCGGTTTCTAGGCGGAATCTAAAATTTGTTTTGTAATTAGACTATATTTAATACTTCAAATATGTGACCGTATGCGTCGATATGACCTCACTCCCAAAAGTTTTTGGAAATTGAACACAGCCTAACATGTGTGGCCACTTAGGGCACGTATAAATGTATCTATTAGCTGACTCTCTCAATCGCCAAATAAGTAAATTTAGTGACCTAGAGGAAAGAGAGGGAAGGAGAGAAAAAACTGCTGTCATGCATGGTAATGGCTTAGAGTCGACTCTTAGCATTTATTAAAGGAACCTATTTTGCATGAGAAAGTATAAAAAGGAAACTAGCTTAATAAAATATATTTATTGTATTAATGAAGAAACCACACCTAACTCTACCTTTTTACAATAGACTCTAATTGCTAACGTGGCTTGGCTCTACTGTTGAACATGCCAATAACACGTCATTATTTTTTTTTCTCTAGACGGGAAGGCTTTCTTAATTTCGATAATATCCCTAGCTTACCATCATCCTCATAGGATCAATCACAAGATTAACACAAATACATATATAATCATGGATACTCTCCACCGCAAAAAGAGGAGAGAGATCAGATCACGTTAAACGGCGACCAGTCGATCACGCTAGCTACGACTATTTCACTCATGTTCACACGCAATTCAAAATTAATTAATTTAAGTTCGTTACAAATACCGACGCTTCAGTACTGATTCTTTCTGACATTCATGAAGGAATCCATGAAAATTTACATATACTATCATACACACAAGCTACAGTGCTACACAACTCCAATCATGTATACACTAACTAATGCATCAAAAGTGTAGAGTACTTAACAAACTAATTAGCAAGCTAGCTAGAGAGATCGAGATCGAAGAAGATGAAGGTGAAAACAAAAGCGGCCGTACGAGTCGAATCAAACTAAACTCTCGTCACCAACATTTTCCCAATGTGGACAGCGATGCCGATGCGTGCCGCCGAAAGTTGCTTGTCGCCTTCTCGCCCGGCGCGGCCGGCGCCGGCGCCGCCCTTCGTGTGTTGCGTGCTCGATCGATCCTCCACCTCCAGCTCCGGCCTCACACCGGGCAGTCGTCACCCTCGCCAGCCGTGGCGGCCTCTTTCGGGACGTTCTTGGGCTGGTCGGAGGAGGCGGCGGCGGGTGGGAGCACGCTGGCGCGGCAGAGCGGGCAGGTGGAGTGGAGCCGCAGCCACGGGCCGACGCAGTCGGCATGGAATCGGTGGCCGCACCGCGGGAGGAGGCGGGCCCTGTCGCCGTCGCGGAACTCCACGATGCACACCGCGCACTCCGCCGCCGCCTTCCCGGGCTGCTGCTGGCCGCCGCCGGCGCCGTCGGAGGCGGCGGAGTACACGGACACTGGCAGGGACGACGCGATGTCCTCCTCTTCCTCCTCCGCTTGCCTCGCCGTCGCCGGCCACCACCGCAGCTCATGCCAGGACTCCCTCGGAGAACCCTCCGGCGAGGTGTCGCCCTCGCCCGCCTCCTCCTCCTCCTCGTCCGCCCCGCCGGCCATGGACGACGGCGGCCCTCGCTTCCCGGAGAAGAACCGCCAGAAGTAGAAGAGGATGAGCAGGACCATGAGCAAGTTAAGCCCGACGACGCAGCCCGTCAGCAAAGGGCCGTGCCGCGACCAGTGCTTGCTCGGATCCTCCACCGCCGGCGCCGCCGCCGTGCCGCTCTGAACCGTCGACATGGCGACAACGTAGCTTCCGATCGAAAACGCAAACAGCACACAGTAGCTAGCTAGCTGACAATAATGGCGTGCATAAACCACAAAAACCACGGCTTGTTTTTATTGTAAGAATATGAGAACAAGTAAACAACTATGGACGAGATTGGAAAGAGAAGAAATGCGGTGGAGACGACGACGGCAATCGAGGAGAAGAATATTTATATTAGCAGATGAGGAAGAAGAAGATTAAAGAGGTTTATAAAAAGTGGAAGAGGATGTAAACGTTTGGCTTTTGGGATCGGAAAAGCTAGCCTACGGAATCCCGTATAGACGGGACGATTAACGACTAATTCAGCTTTTTTTCAAGTGGAGGAGGACAGCTTTTTTCAAGTGGAGGAGGACAGTGGTGCAGGGGCTCGCCGGTCGGTGGGATGGCAGCGGCGAGCTCGTATCGTCTTTGTTCCATCGGCCGTGAGGCCTGTGGAAAATAATGAATAAGAGAAAAATCATATGATCTGTTGTCATCAGTTGTCTATTGTACTGGCCCTCATAGGTGTATTTATAGGGTATATAGGAGATAGAAACTTGGAGTACAGGATAAATATTCTATTGTATCTCTCTAGGATTTTATCTTTATCTTTAGAGTTCCTATTAGACTCTGTTATCACTAACCGTATGTATCTATATCTCTAACATTCTCTCTCAGTCGTAACGGGAGCAAAGCTAACGATTGCGACTGGATTTGAAATCTTGTGTTTCACCATCTTTTCTTTTTTGTTTTCTCCATCATCAATTGCATCTCTGATAGAGAGTCCTCCATCTTGGTGAATGTGTCCTCTTCTATGTCGTCTCGGTACTATACCTTGGTGACAGCGTCCTCTTCTGTGCCATCCCTTGTCTCTCTCCTCTATTCTCTCCCGCAGTCATAGCGGGAGTGTTAGCGATAATACGGACGCTTTTGACTGGAGTTGTCGAGGATGATTTATTGTAATTTCCATCGAGGTAGCCGATCATTTGGTAGTCGTGGTCGTTGTAGACATGGCAGTTGATGTAGCCGCATATAGCCGAAGGCGAAAAAAATTAAAGACGGAGCTGCGATCATAGATGAGGCACCTTGCAGATGTTAGAGGATGTCATTGGAAGCGTCTTTACATATGTCAGAGGATGCTATTGGAAGCGTCTTTGCATATGTCAGAAGATGTCCTTGGGTCATCTTGCAGATGTCAGAGAATGTTGTTGATGTCAGGTCACTAATTTTTTGTTATACTCCGTTCGTCGTGTAGGAGGTCACCACCGTAGTGATGCCAGGTTGATGCAGTCTTTGCCCATCGTAGATGACGCGGTCGATGCCGTCGTCGATAAAGCGTCTTGCTGAGTTTCTTGTCAGAGGACGCGAGATGTATGTCCATTGTTGTGGACGAATTGGCGGCGTGTTGTTCCCATGTTGATGTAGACCATCGGCGGTGTTATTTCAATGCATGTTGATGGCGGACGTGGAGATTCGGCAAAGACGTCAGTTGCTTGATGTAGTGCTTGCTTGTTGGTTGATTGATGTCGCCGCACCTCTGTTTGTGTCGCTAGAATTTGAGGATTTTGTAGCAAGAAGAATCTAATCTAATTAATTTATAGATAATATTTGGTGACTAAAGAAAATTGATCTAATACTAATTAATATTAATTGTTGGGAAAAATCTAATCTATACATAATCTTTGGGGTTAGCCAGTTAATTGAAAGGAAGAAAATAGATGCATACTCTACAATGGGGTGAAAAAGAAATCGAAGATTAGCTGGCGTCCTTTCCGTCTTTTTGTTGGCAGGAACGATCTTGCGGGCGGAAGTAACGTTGATGTAGACTGATCATCTTGAATGCCTGAAACATGGATGGATGTGGTCTTCTCTTGCTCTCGCTGGACGAGCAATTTGCATGACATCCGTGATCGATGGCTACTGCAGATTGCCAGATCGATGATCGATGTGGCCGGCGTCATCATCTTCGATTTGATCGGCCGGCCAGCGGTTGGATGGGTTCGCCGGCGGCGTGCCAACTTAGACCCAAATCAACTGGATTTAGGCTCTGATACCATATAGAAAATATTAAATAGGAGAAAAATCATATGATTTGATGTGACCTATTGTATATTACACTGACTCTCGTAGGTGTATTTATAGGATACATAGGAGATAGAAACTTAGAGTACAAGATAAATATTATATCGTATCTCTCTAGGATTTTATCTTTTATCTCTAGAGTTTCTATTAGACTCTATTATCTCTAACCGTATGTATCTATATCTCTAACAAGGCTTTACCCCATTTGTGTGCTCTCCTATCAGAAAGTCTCTCCATGGAGTCCGCTGCTGGCACCGATCTCCACTCATGCTGGAAAGGGCTTCACCACTATTGCTGATCTCCGTCATTGCTCTCTCCACCACCGGCTTCGCCGTACTCCACCGTACCTTAGTTGGTTGTTTCATCGTGTGACGTCGATGATACCGGATGATACCAATTGGTATCAGCTAGTACCACTTGATACCAACTACTTGCTATCAAGTGTGGGCTGGCTGTCGCCATCGCCATCTGATACATGTTGATACCTTCTGATATAATGTGATACATGTTTGATACCTTCTGATACCATGTGATACCACTGAGGACATAGTGGATTGATACCTTCTAGCATCTTTTGCTATCATCTGACACATGTTGATATGAATCGGTATCATCTCGGTTTCCATATGGGGAATCAAATGATACCTATCGATACTTACTGATATCTGTTGATACATGCTGACATCATATGATACCGCTTATAACCATATGGTACCGTTTGTTTTCACCTGGTACCATGTGATACCTATATCTTTTTAGTTTTCATTGTTGCGCGACGCTGTGATACCAGATGATACCAACTGGTATACACCGCCATCGCCACGTCGGCCGCCAACTGGTAGACAATGGCAGCGCCACGGCGAGGTATCAACGGCGGCGCGGGGAGAGTGCGGCGGCACGGGAGGAGTGCGTCGACCCGGCGGAGTGTGCTGGCGCGGGGGAGTGCGCCGTATTCTCGACGGCGGCGCGGGGGACATGCGGCGTGCAGTCGGGAGATACAGTGTGGGGTGGGGAGTGTGCTTTCTGGAGGTTCAACAAATGTGTCCCATGCATACGGGATCATGTGTTATAATGTGTTATAGTCTCTCTCTCTTTGGGATTTAAGAGGCTGCTTACTACGAGTGAAAAGTTTGTCATGGTCGATGGTCGGCATCCTGGCGATCGAAGAATTCATATGGGCTTCCAGAACACATAGATTAACTGTATTGAACATAGCTTTTACATCCTATTACCATGATGACATGATCCACTTCAACCCCATGACCAGATCTGTATACTTAATTAACATCAGAATCTTCAAGGGCTCGATTAATATAGATATAGAAAATAGACAATAGATATAGATAAATATAGACAAATTGGCTCAAGATATACGGTATACATGTACTAAGTTTTCTTCCACCATCGTCTTTTTGCTTTTTTTTTCTTATAAACCAAAATTTAAATTTTTTAACTCTAAATTTGGAGTTCATTTTAGAGGTTTTGCATCATATTTATTTTTCATCCAATGCTTTTAAATCTTAAAAATACATATATAAAAATTTTATTCACAAACTAATTTTTTATTTATAAATATATCGTCTGACTTTTTTTTAAAAAAAGATGAGATTTTAATAAATATATGATCCCGATACCTTCTAAAAACTAACTAGAAAAGAACATATGTAGAAATATCGGGTCTCGCCTTAGCTAGCTAGCTTTCAGTAATTCTTTCGCCTATCATGCTCATCGATGCATGCCGAGATATATATACATATCGTAGATATAGAGATATAAAAATGTATACATCGTCCACCGTGTCTAAATTGTTGCTTAATTAGCCATCAGCGAAGGATGGATGGATGGATCGAGCAGCTGGCTAGCTAGAGGGTAATTTAATTTTAGTTGTGATTTTAATTAAGGTGGTGGTGGTCCCGCTCGTACGAAGGTACGATCGAAGCGGTACCATCTGAGGGAGGCGCAACCGTACCGAAGGCGCCGGACGGCGACGGCGTGACGAGGGATGCCTACTCGTTCGCAAATTCTAGGCCTTCTCAACTTCCTTCCAACTCTGCTTTCCCTCAATAAAACAAAAGAAAAATAATGATTTTTTTATTTATATCTATTTTATATTTATCCATCGTCCCCAAAAGATTTTGAAAGCATTTCATTGAATTGGAGTTACTAAAATAGGTAACAAAAATCATTTGGGTTCATTAAACTAGAGAGAGATGTGTAGCACAATTTCTCAAAGCAGAAATCACTAAAGTGAAGAACATTTTTTTTTGTTGATTTGTATAAGACGATGAAAGATAGTCTTTTTAAGACGGAGGTAGCGTCCTTAATTTGTGCAACAAAGCCACATTGTAGAATATAAGTTTTTTTTTAATTTGAGGGATTACTTGTATTATCGGCTACACTGTGTCCATATGTGAGCTGTAGATAACTAGATATGCTATTGTATTGGAACGGCAAGCTAAGTAGTTTATTGGATAACATATACTGTATTCAACTGTACGAAATCATTGCTAATGCATGCTGGTTATTACTTGGTTATACATATACTAAAAGCTATATGGGCCCCGGTCAACTACTGGTTGCAGCACTTACCAGACTTCTGGGGAGAGATGATTACATGCTCGTTAGTTACATTGCCTGCATATGAGTGAATGATTAAGGCAAAAGCCTTGCATTAATTAGTTTCAGTGATTATGTGTGCATAACCAAATTTTCTTTCCTAGAAAACCATCCATGTAAGCAAAACGACTAGTTCTTGCAAATATTAATTATGTGCACATGCAGATTTGTCACTATATATCATCTGCGATTTTAGCATATCCCAAGGTGTTCTCATGAGGGTGCACATGCATGTAATATATGTGTATCTACCGAGTAATGAAAAACAATCCGACTATAGACCAATCCTTGAATAATTAAGAGAAATATTAACCCCTGAAGAACATTAATCGACACTCATAATAAACTAAGCCGAAGGTTTTTTAAGTCTACTCCTACCCCGGCCCTGCCTTTCTATTCTCCTGTCACTCTCCTCTCCTCCCTATCCTCGAGTCCTTTTTCTCCCTCCGCTTCTCGTCTCCACCAGTCCTCTAGTCTACCGCAACCATAGCTGCATCTGGCCGGCTGGAGGTTTGGGACAGCCGTAATCCCCTAATTTTTTGGATTTTTAAAGCATTTTAGGAAAAGCCTAATTGCGAAAATCTTGGTTCTTTGTACATAAGTGCCAAAGTCTCGAGTTCCTCTCCTTGAAGATCCCAAATACATCATCCATTAATTTATATTGAAATCCTAAAACTCAAATTTTGTAATTCGAAATTGTGCTGAAAACATTCGTAAACATTGCCCGTACCAAAATCTAGAAGACCATTCAAATTCTTCTCATGGGTTCCATGTAAACTCTCCAACTCCAATATCAATTCAAAGTTCCAACATCAAATCCAAATTCATATGCTAAAATGCAAATAAATTCCTGAAAAGTTCCAAATTTCCTCCTTTTGGGGCCAAATCTCCCTCTCCCTCTCTCATTCTCTCCTCTTCCAGTCTTCCATATTTCTTCATTTCCTCCTTCCTCTCTTGCCATTCCTCTCTTGCCATGTGTAGCCAACTCCACTGCCCGCTGACATGCCACGGCCTGCTCGCCCATGCCCTCATGCTGGCCTAACTTCCTCCCACACTCACCACACCGGAGAGGAGAGAAAGGGGCAAGTGAGAGGAGGTTGTCTCCTCCTTCGTGTGCTGCTCTCCCCGTCAGTCTAGTTGATGTGGTGTTATTGATGGTTTTGGCTCCCTTGATCTAACAACAACAGAAGTGGTTGAGCAACGTCATATAGCAATGAGTACTTGCAGGGGTGGGTTTCTCCCATCTCCCCCTCCCTGATCTCTCCATGCGGTGAGTAGTAGTGGCCTCCGATGAGCATCAATTGTGGCATTTGTGACTTGACTGTGTGATTCGTACGTTTATGAGTTCATTGATTCGAATCCTCGGCTTAAAGTATCAACTTCACATCGGTGCTTTTGGGGTCTTGTGCAGCACACAGGTGCTGCTTGTAGAATTAGTTGGCCAATTTGGCACCACTTAGTTACCGTAGATGTTTCGTCCAACCGACACCTGTTAGATTTCCTATAGAACTGAGCTAGCCTCATCAAAGATATCAAAAACTTGTGGGCATCAGTTTGTCACTATGAAAAAAAAATACAAATGAGTAACCAATGGCTGGATGTAGAGCTGCCTATTTCCCTCTGTTTAACCATTATATTCCTAAATCCTAATGCCATTTAAGTGATTTTTTTTTCGATTTATGATCTGCAAAATAACAAGCGAGTAAAGGAAAGAAGAGTTAGTGTCTTAGATCTAGCCGTTGGTATTCAGCTGGACGGTGGATTGATCCAGACTGCTTAACTTGCAGTCAAAGCTGCAACTGCAGCTGATCTGATCCTTGTTGATAGTGTGCTATATATTACTGAAGTGTTGGGTTGTGCAGTGCGCTGGCTGCACAGGAAACAGTGGTTGCGTGCCTGCTAGCTTGCTACTAGTAATCTAGTATTACGCCTGCAGTACTTGGTATTTGTTGAAAGACCCAAGGTTTAGCGTTAGCTCATATATATATCTAGCTAGGCTATAATTCAATTGAATTTTCAAATAAATGTTGTTTAAAAGTGGAATATATCAGTAAACCACAGCTATAACTCACTGGCTCAACAAATCTCTAGCAACCAAACTAACCTAAAACAAAGTTTGATACTCCCTTCATACTAAAAATAATAACTTCATTTTTCAATCATCGTATACATATTGATAAAAAAACAAAATACTATAATACCCTTCATTTTGTGAAATCTTAATATATTTCTTTCCTAGTTTATCTATTTTCAATGTCTTTACTGGTTGCTTTCTGAAATTTCAATACAATGATTAATTAGAAATGAAGTTATTTTAGAACCTCAAATGAGACAAAAATGATCTACTTTAGAACACCGGTTTTTTTTACGCCGTTGACTTTTTAGTTTGTGTTTGACCTTTTGTCTTGTTCAAAAATTTTATCCAAATATACAAAATTATAAATCATATTTAAAGTTACTTTAGTAATAAACCAAATCAGAATAAAATAGTCAATAGTTATATAAATTTTTTAAATAAGACGAAGAGTAAAACATAAATAAAAAAGTTAACGACGTCGATAAAAGAAATTAGAGGGAGCAGTACCTATACCGAGCCTGACCACAACAATACAACCTCTATCACACGGGTCAGATGGAGCAAGCTCGTTAGGGCACCTCCAATACATAGTGCTTAGTGAGGTACTTAATAACTTAATTAAGCTGAACACTATACTTAAGAGCTCAGCTTAAACGAGGAGAATTAATGCCTTTGGAATAAACTCTCCTTTATCTGGGAGACTATACTATAACCGATAGCAATTAAACGGCTACATAGGATCATTTCATGTCGATCGATCTTAATTCCCATGGTCCCATGAATGCCCAATTGCCCGTTGCAATTAATTAATCATTCGCATGAAACCACAATTAGCTTGTTCTTCTCACTCACCTCACTTTTACATACATGCAATACACACTAATTGATTATACAACTTAACTTGAAATAAATCTACTATCTATCAAATGCATGCAGCGTGCCACAGGCAGATCGATCAACACACTCTTTAAATATTATTCATCATATCATATGAGCTAGCCTACTACAACTGCAACTCCAATCATGTACACAAAGCTAATTAATCCCCATGACTACGAACATGGAATATTTGTAGCTGGGCCAGATCGAGCAGAAGAGATCGAGGAAGAAGAAAACAAGAGCGGCCGTACGAGTTGATGGAGAACTCTTCGCCCTCATACCACCAAACTTTCCATCTGGACAGCGACGACGCACACAGAGAGCTGATAGCTAGCTAGCTGCCGCCGAAAGATGCTTGTCGCCTTCTCGCCCAGCGCGGCGCCATGGCCGCCCCGCCCGCAACACGTTACGTGCTCGATCATACAAGCTGCGGTCTCGTGTTCGTTTCTTGTTGCCTGGCCTGGCCGTCGCCGGCGAGAGCGCGTGCGCGGCGCTGGTAGGGGCGGATGGCGCACAATTCCTCCTCCTGCTCACACGCTCACACCGGGCACTCCTCGTCCACGGCGGCGGCGGCGGCGTCGTCCTTTGGTTGGTCGTCGTTCTTGGCCAGCTCGGACTCGGAGGCGGCGGTGGTGGCGGGGGCGAGCACGCTGGCGCGGCAGAGCGGGCAGGTGGCGTGGAGCTGCAGCCACGCGCCGACGCACTTGGCGTGGAAGCGGTGGCCGCAGCGCGGGAGGAGGCGGGCCAGGTCGCCGTCGCGGAACTCGACGATGCACACAGCGCACTCCGGCGCCTTCCCATCGTGTCCGCCGGCGTCGACATCGGAGGCGGAGTACACGGACACGGGCAGGGACGACGCGATGTCCTCGTTCCGCTGGCTCGCCGCCGGCCACCCGGGCAGCTGGCGCCAGGACGCCCTCGGGGAGCCCGCAGGCGACGTGTCGGCCGACGACGACTCCTCATCGGCGCCGGCGAGGGAGGTCGACGGCGGGCCTCGCTTCCCGGAGAAGAAACGCCAAAAGTAGACGAACACGAGGACGACCACGAGCAAGTTAAGCCCGACGACGCACGCCGTCAGCACCGCGCCATGCGGCGCCCAGTGGGTGCTCGTATCCACGGCCGCCGCCGCTGGGTCCGAGCTGCCGCTCTGGGCCATCGACATGGTGATGACTGGTGCAAGAAGGTAGCTTTTTGGCAAGAGATGAGGAAGACGATAGCTCTCTCAATGGTGCAGATCGATAAACCACAAAAATCTCAACTTTTTGGCCAAGTGGTCTCAGGATTAAAGAGAAGCACCAAGATTGGAAGTGTTCTTCCAAACAGAAGAGAAGAGAAAAAGATAGGACAAGAGAGCAAAACAGGAAGGAGCTAGAGGGAAGGTGGTCTTTATGGAACTGAAAATGTAGAAAGGGGTTTATAAAAAGTGGAAGGCAGAGGTAACATTGGCTTTTGGGGTTTTGGATGTACAAGTACAACTAATGATGATGACTAATGAATTTGTAATGTTTATTGGTTTTGACTAAAGCTGTTTGGTTCTTGCCCTGTGGTTGCATTTTCATATGATGGACGAACTTGGTGCAATTACTCCCTTCTGTTTTTTTATGCTACTGACTTTAAGATGTACGTTTGACTGTTTATGTTATTTAAAATTTTAATCCAAATATGTAATATTATAAGTCATGCTTAGAGTACCTATAGTAATAAGTGGAGTCATAACAAAATAATTAATAATCATATATTTTTTCAATATGATGAATGGTCAAACATAGAAATTAGTTCAATTACTTAAAAAAGAACTCGGTGAAATTCATTTACAGTTTTTTGTCTTCTTTACATTCATGTGCAGGGGAAATGTTATTACTTATCTATCTATTTCCACATATAACTTCATTGTTTTTTTTTGTCTCTTAGACAATGCTAGTGATCTGCACAAATGTCACTGGTCAACTTATCTTGTTGAGAGGACTCGTCATTGAGATATTGAAGTAGTCCATTTGAGACATGACTACCAGGATGAGCCATCATCAATGAGAGGCTATCTAAGACGGACCGTAGTTGTATCCCATCAAAACTGATCTTCAATAAGTCACAACTATAGTCCATCACAGATGACATATTGTTTGACATGGGTGTAGTGGTACAAATCATCACAAACCTTTTATCTGCAGATAGTGTTACCTTTAATTTGTGTTACATACAACTCATCATAAATGAGTAAAAATTCATTTATTTTTTAATTTCGCAAACAATCTACTGGAGGGAGAGTCACACCATATATCAAAATTGTATAGCTGGAAAACATTTACAACTTTATAATTGGTAACATTTTAATTTGATATTATTTGGATCACTGGAAATGCATTATAAGTGGTGTAATCTATTTTGAAAAAAAAGAATTTTTCAATGACCTTGGATGAAGACATGCCTTACATAAAATTTATAGAGCTTAACCAGATCTACAATGTTATAATTGACAATATTTACTTTTGAGATCATTTACATGGCTGAATATCTATTAAAATGTGATATCTGTTTTGAGAAACAAAGTTTCAATTCTTCAAACGACTTCTGATGGAGACATTCCCTATAGAAAAGTTACAGAACACAATGAGATATGAAATTTTGTAGGTAATAACTCTTTTTCTCATTTGAAGTCAAACTAATTAAAGTTACACTATTTAGATACTAACAATCAAAATAATAACATTGAAAGAGTTGTCAAGTGAGCTCTATAGATGAGTTAGTAAGAGTGCACCTTGAGGAGACGGAAGTCTTACGCCCCCCATCTTTTCGCTTATAAGCTAAAATTTCAACCTTAAAACTTAGATGTGCAGTTGATTTTGTTTTTTCATTATAGTTTATTTTTTAGTATTTGTTTTGAAATTGCTAATAACACATATATAAAAGTTTTACCCATGAATTGTTTCTTAATCATTAATAAGTTGTTTTGCTATTCTTTTAAAAAGCCAAATAATCAAGTTGTTAGATTCAAAACCCATCAACCACATGCTATATGTATAATGCCTGGAAAATTGTAAATTTGTGGGTAGTGATGCATGACCATGTATTGGATGGCTATCAAAATTCTTTCACTCATCACCAATGAGATTTTCTCATCACTGACCACTTATGTTTGGTGAGGCCTATACCCGTTATAGTCTAGCACTCATCAATATGATGACGCCTATATCAATGGTGTATCTAGAATTCTAAGTTTGGGTGGTACAACTTAAATAAATTTGTTTAAATACCATGAATGTACAATACCAAATATACAATACAGGTTTCAAAGTAACCAAAAAAATCACCATCACATATTATTAAGGGATTTCCCCTCTTTTTTTCTCTTCATAGGAGTTGTTTTTTTCCTTTTTCACATACATATATGTCTTACGGTACTATGACTTTTTGGGTGGTCCCAAGCATATTAGGACCACCCCTAAATCTGCCACTAGCCTATATCCATTATGGATTAGGTGTTCTATGGTAGTTAGGGCATCAACACAACCTCCAACAATGCACATGTTTATCCTTGTCTTTTCTAATCACATACCATAAAAGTTATTTGAAAATATAACGATATGAATTATTTAAGATAACATTTTTAATATCAACATCCACATACAAAATACTATTCATATTGTAAGACTTTCTAGCCTTGTCTAAATTCATCAATTGATGAATGTATATAATTTATATATAATATATATATATATAATTTATATATATGAATGTATATAATTTATATATATGAATGTATATAATTTATATATATGAATCTAGGTAAAGCTAGAAAATTTTATATTGTGAAACGGAGGAAGTAAATCTTTAAACAAGATAAATATATTAATTTCGTAACTGAAACAAAATCCCCATGTACAAGCATTTTTCTAGAGGTGATTCGAGAATTGCCTCTAAAATTGTAAGTTCAATTGGCCAGAGAGATTTTTTTTTTACTAGAATACTACATGAAAGGCCATTGCGGTCTAAATTTTATGGGAAAATTGCTCTATTGACCCTATTGCGAAGTCTAGCAAACAAAATGACCATATTTTTTTGACTTTGATCATTTAACCCTTGTTTTCAAAACTAAACATGAGGTGTGACCATATTCTGTTAACCCAACCTGACAGTGTTAACTTAATTAGCTAGAACATGTAACTTATGTTCTCCCTTATTTGACCTTGCTTTCTTATAAAACTTTAATTTGACCCAATTTTGTGTCCATATGGAAGCATGCATACTTGTTCAACAGAAGAACCAAGGGACCTATACATGTCTAACATAAGCACAAAGGTACCCTTACAAGTCCATCCCAAGCATAATAGCTATCCAAAAGCATTGAATATTTATGTAGCTATTACATGGCCAACCATACATCAACAATCAAGCATAAGAAATTGTGTACCTTCCCATGGCCTCTCGACTCAAATCAGGTTAGCCATGCTTTAGGTGACTAGCCTTATTCCCAGTTGCAAGCTCGCTATCTAACGTGGCCTCGGCGTCCCACAAAGGGAGGCATACAATCTCCCTGTCCTACACGTTGCTAGCCTCTATACCTCGCACCACCCAACGTGCCCTGCATCACGATGCAGGTGACCTCCAAACCATGTGTCATCGGGCAACTAAGCTCCATGCCCTGTAGTGCTAGAAACCTAGTGCATTTGTCGCTTTTGTCATAGACCTTCACCAGCAAATGAAGTCCTCACGACCACCTTTTGTCCATATGTGCCCCACGCCTCCGCCGTGGTGGTTACAAAACCCTAGTCATGGCCGCTCGAATGTATTGGGTCAGGTTTGGCAGGTATAGAAAAATTGGCCATTTTTTTATTAATAAAAGAATAGCTATAAAATATCCGGAAGGTATTTAACTATGTTTCAATGAAAAATCTCTCAGGGATTTAATCATATGTAAATAAAGATCAGTCTTTAAATAATTGACTAATATTACGAAAGATGAACCCATTTCTCTACTCGAAAATGTTCCAAGATGCATATAATATTTTCTTCATAAAGTGCCTTGATAGGCATTCCTAGTTGCCTAGACTATTATGGTTGTGTTCTTTTGATGGTTAAGTAACCGGCGCGTAAAACATATATAGTAGCAGATTAGCATATGATTAATTAATTATTACCTATAAAAACTTATAAAATGGATTCATATGATTTTTAAAGCAACTTTCATATAGAAACTTTTTATAAAAATATCTCGTTTAGTAGTTTGGGAAATGCTCTCACGGGAAAATGAGGGAATATGGTTTGTGAAACTGGGGTGAAGAATGCTGCCTATATCGTAGTTCACATTAGATTCCAATAAGAGTATTCTAGCGATCTCTGCTAAAAGGGCAACTAAAGAACAAATGCATATGAGTTTTCCTTGCATTGTAATTTCTGAACAAACACGTAAGATCATTTCCTTGAGGCGCACACTTCTTTCTATCAAGCATATTTTTCTGTTGAATCTATCAATGAATAATATCCATCTAAAACTTATGATCTTCATAGTGTATTTACTACCCTAAATCCATTGAAGGTAATTTGGATATTGAAATTCCATAAAATTCATTGAACAAGTCTTCTAGGAGGAGAACTTATCATTACCCCATATGTAAGATCATGCATTATTTGAGGCCTATCTTTACTCCGAGCTTTCAAAACTGAATCTTCCTATTTTATCCTTATGAAAAGGTTCTATGATAACTTATAGATCCATCATTCCATTTATCTTCTAAAACAGATAAGAGTTACCTTTCTTAATTGGGCCAATATTTTGCTATCCCCTTGAAAAAACCCAAAACTTAGAAAATATCTCTGCATTAGAAATAACCTTTTATGGTTGTAACATGATGCATCTTATACATATTAAGAATTCCATATGACTCTAACCCAAGGCTCATGCTAAAGATACATTTTAGAGGAATTTAAAAAACTTCTTACCATGTATATTTTTATGATAGAGAATTAATATAAAAATAAGTAATGATACAAGGTTAAGATGGTTAGTGTGGCGAGGACAAAAATGATAAACTGAAGTGGTCATGAGTTCAATGATAGGTAACAACAAGGACTTGCATGTTTCCTCCCTTTTGACAATGTTTTGCCATGGTAGTAGTATAATTTTATGTATCTAGAGGGTGACTATACTATCTTTTCTACACATAAAAAAAAACCTCTAGAAAATGTAGCAAAACATAGGGACAGTTTATAAAATGCATATTCATTTGTAGAGACAATTCACTAGAAGTTACTTGTGAGACATTTTTTGAATTCATTATAAAGTTCTAAAGAAATTTGAAAATTCTCTACAATATTAGAGAAATATCTGTGTGAGGTGTTTTTGTTGTAGTACATCTTGTAATCTCAATTGAGTAATTTTTAGTGGTGGTGGCAGAGACCCCACTAAAGATTTAACAGAATTTGCAAATTGATCCCTGATGCATGCTGATATTATGATACATCCCAATATTTCGTTTAAACAAGTGAATATCAATTTTTCTGAATAAGCAAACAAGTGATGCTAACATATTTTATTTCATCCATAGCAAAGCATGGGGCATTTCGCTAGTTATCTTAAATCAAGATAAATTGTTGAGTTGTATTCAGTTTGAAGTCTAAATCATAGATTTTTTTTCATGACTTAATATATTTTTTATATTTGGAATTAACGAGTACCCCCTTGGTATGAAAATATAATGTGTGCATGTTATTGGCACATTCTTCAATCATTTATTTTGACTATTAATTACTTTTATAGTGTATCAACAACTATAAACTTATCATCATATGAAAGTATTCCAAATATGAACCTAATGATATACCACATGTGTGACAACTAATACACACATATATTATTAGTTTAATAATTTATCAAATTTTACAAATGTTAACTTTACAAAAAAAAACAACAATGCATTACATTTTTTCATACATGTGTTTACGAATGACTTTTAATTTTTCTTTGTTAATAATCATAAAATCCAAAACTAACTAAGTGACAAGTTGTAGTTACAAATGCTCTTTATATTTAGTTTCTCAATTATAGCTTTCTTCGTGATTTAATAACATCAAATTCAGAATTAATAAGGCTGGGTGAGTTTGTCTTGGAGTATCGCACTTAGTAAATTCAATTTATTAATTCTCAAATTATAAATTAGTAATTAGTGGGTTGCACTTGAGAAGAAATCTCTATAATCCAGTCCCACGTACATGAATGCCTAGATTTATTTATGAATTGTAACTGATGTAGACTCTTCTTTTTTTTATTTGAACTGGTACAGTGACTAGTTTTATTGAATCAGAGCTGGAATAATGAAAATAATCTTTCTAAGATGTCCTAAAAAAGAAATTATTCTAAGATAATATTTTATTCAGATGGCCTAGCAAGAGAGACGCAGAATTAGTCAAAAAATTCAAAATGAAAAAGAGTATGTTTGGAGCAGACATGCAAGAATAATGAACTTTGTATTATGAGTAGCCTATTTCATATAGGCAAGCTCATATGCTCATATCATGAATTCTTCATCCTCTATTCATATAAAAAAGATAAAAATAGCCCATAGGTTATATTTAGGGCTGGAAGGCCCAGACTTATGTTTAGTCCCAAGCTATTAAGCTTTTCGTGTATGAGGACATCCAGTTGAAAGCGAACGATGGTAAATAATAAATTAATTTTATTTGGACATGAAAATGCCGTATACTTTTGGCATGAGCGTGGGGGAGGGGGACATGGGGGCGGGTTTATCCATGGCATGGTTATAAATGTATGGATGTCCGAGATTTGCCATGGGTACTTCTAGACTTTCCATTTCCTTTTCTTGAAAGAGAGAGTATGTTATCCAAGGTCATTTAAATAGTGTTAGTATCTACATCGTCGTGGAACTTTAGAGAACGTATAAAATGATACCGTGTTTATAATTTACTCTGAAAATGACATATGTATATAAACCACGAAAAGTACTTCTATAGTTACAAGTCTTTTATCATTCAAGAAACAAAACAATATACATACATATATATGTGTGTGTTCAAAATAGAGAAAAATGAAACATAATTTGAATTAATCTAATCGTTTCAGCAAATATTGCAACAATCAATGATTAACATAAATGTACAATACTCAAAATCTAGATTTGCGAATCTAGTTGGGTTTTTTTTGACATCATGGCCCATATTTTTTTTCAATAACTAGCAACACAAAAACATATATGGCATAACTAATGTGCGTAAATGAGATAGTTTATAAGTTGTGGCATAAAGACTAACAAATGAGGATCGGATGTGGTGTTATATATGCTAATATAGAGTGCTATATACATATAGTTTCATAATTTATAGGAAAAACATTTTTGTGAATTGTATAGGTGGTTACACCTAACTTTTGATATAGAATTAAAGGTTGTGAAATTAATGGAGCATTGAGAAGAATATCCCATATATATTTATCACCATTAATGCATGATTAGTTGACTTATTTTTATCTTAAGAGCATGGTTTAATTGTAGGAGTCGACTACTAGCTATATATTGGCCCATATTAGAGATAAAATGTGTAATAAATTAACTATAAGTAGGTTGGCTCCAGTATACTATTTTCCTCATACTTCTTTCACCCACTCGTGTATCTAATGCATTTATCTTGTACCATGTGTAGACATATCTCTTAGCACGAGAGCCAACACTCCTTATTTTTTATTTTCCTCTCCACTCCATATGTGCTTACAGTTATAGCTTGCAAGTTACTTGCTCCGTTTTATAATATAAGATGTTTGATTTTTTTGCTTGCAATGTTTGATCATTTGTCGTATTCAAAAAATTATGGAAATATCATTTATTTTGCTTGTGACTTACTTTATTATCAAAAGAATTTTAAGCCTGACTTATCATTTTTCTATTTGTACTAAATTTTTAAATAAGACGAATGGTCAAACGTTGCAACAAAAAATGTCAAACATCTTATATTATGAAACAGAGGTAGTATTGTACTTTCTCTAAATATCAATGTATATAGTTTTTGCACCATAGATGATTTCATAATCGTACTCAATGGGAAATGCACTATTTGTTATTTTACTGAAACCGGCCTATCGATGTTATTTATTTGAAATAAAAAATGGGACACTGTACCGAGCTGTTATAAAGATGGAAATTTCCAAAGTGGGACAATGCGAACAAGTCATGGTTCCACATAAAAGAATTCCACTAGCAAGCTTTGATTCACTGGACTCGTCGGATGGCATTGCTGATGTGTCAATTGTTTAGAGGTTAACACAAGGAGTGATCATTTTTTTAACGGTCCAGCTAATCACATGCTGTGCTGATGTGTCAATATACTAGTGGCCACACAAAACAACTTCCAATAGGATTCAAGAATTAGATCTTCTATGAATAATTTATTGTATTTTTTATTTGGTTATCAAGAGAGAAAAATATTCACAAGTTTCTGCGTGGTCCCTTTTCAATGATGATCTCATATGAGAAGACCAGGGATGGAGAAAATCAAAATATTAGATGTTGCCTGTTGAGAATAAAATATTGTTCAACTTGTCATTAAATATGAAGATTACTAAAAATATAAAGGTTCACCAATATACTAGTAGATCAGGACAGTGCCCTTGTGAGCGTGTTCCTGGCTTGGTTTTGGGGAAGATCCAAGAAATGTTGCTTTTCTCAATCCAAAGCTTATAAGATCACGAGGTGGCCATCATAAAGGTTCCTTTGGAATACAGTAATTTTACAAGAAATAGTTCAAGTCCTTATAAATTTCATGAAATTCATCCCAGCCAAATAGGCCCTAATGGTTTATGTCGTCGTTCCTATAATGTTTTCATTGATATTAATAATTGACCATATCTGTAGATTTAAAAGTCTATAAATAATTGTACATGGTGGATAAGAGGGGTGTTTTGTGGCACACTATGCATGTATATGATCGATATTTATGAATGCAGGAAGCTCTGCAAATACAAAATAAGTTTTATTAATTGTTTTCATGTGATACAGTTTGATAAGCTATATATAAAGAACATGATCCATAAACTAACCTCTATGTTTGTGTGGAATTTTATAAAATACAGTACTTCCAACTCTTAAGTCTGATTTGTGGATATGAAATTAATTGCCTTTCATATTCGTGTTGATTAATTGTATTCTAATTTGTTTTTTTTTCATGCCATGATCTTGCGATTGTATTTCACATATGAGTGGAAGCCTTGAGAAGATATGCTCAGCAAATATATATATATATATATATATATATATATATATATATATATATATATATATATATCAACCCTAAAATGATGCTCTTTGAGACTGTTCACCAAAACCAAAAAAAACGCTTCCAAATTACTTTTGCCCTTAAAAAGATTTCCAAAGTACTGTGATAAGAGTATGAGCTTTTCTACCATGAAAGGTATCTCGAGATACCATATTTTTTAATGTAAAAGTTATTTCGAGGTGCTAAAATTTTGTATTACCATCTCAAGACAGTGCCCAATACAGGATCCAAAGGCTTGGCACTAGTTACCTTCTTATTTTTTTCAGCCCCTCTTCTTTTCCCCCCTCTCATCTCCCCTATTTTCCATGAGGTATCCATCGTGTAGGGGGTCAGAGCCTCCACGGTGCCCACGCTGGATCCAACCCTGTCTCAAGGTATTTATTAAGGATGCATGGTAAAAAAATCCTAAGAGCAAACGTTAATGCCGTATAAAATTATGGCTGCATGAATATAAGCTGCCCCGCGTTACATGACGCTAGACATATACATGCTTTAATTAATACCAAAATACTACGTATGTTTCATATTATAAGACTTTTTGGGTTTATATAGATTCATCCATGTATCAATATATATGTTTTGCATATGTGTTTAGATTTATTAGCGCCCATATGAATCTAGGTAAGTCTAGAAATTATTATAATATGAAACGGAGCGAATAGTATATAATAGTTTGCAACCTCATACCGTGAACGCCAAAATGAGGGTAAGTACGTTGTCATTGTGATCGTCTACAACTATTTAATCTTGCGTGGCCTCAATATATACATTAATTGGAGTGAATACCTTATGAATTTTCGCTAATATGCACCAATAACTTGTTGGTCGACCATTTCTAAAGTGCATCGATTGGATGAGCTAGATCCACCTTATACTCACATATATGCACACGTACTGCAATAGACCCTCTTGTAATTCCAATTTTATTCCTCTGCATGCTGCCTGTCAATTTCACCCTCTTGTAATTCCAATTTTATTCCTCTGCATGCTGCCTGTCAATTTCTTGTGTCTGCAACTAATATATGATATTATTGTCCCTGGAAGTGGCATTGCTACTAGTCTAACATTTAACAATTACTTGTTTCATGTAATATATATAGCCCACAGCCTAGCATTCATGCGCATCCAACAGAAAAGTGCAATATATATGGATGGTCATCGTTTACATATTCACGTGCGTACGTGTTTTTGAGATCTAAAAGTAAAGACTAAAAAATAAAATATAATAGAAAAACTCTAAAATCAACTTTAAATTTAAAGTTAAAAATTTAAATTTTAAGCGAAAAGATAAGGTTGATGTAATACTAGCGACGAGGGAATCATTGTATCAATTATATATATTTATATTTATATATATACACACACACCACACACACATATATATCTTCATATATAGTTTGTTATCCTACCTACACAAGATATATATAGTTCCTTAGATGGTCTATATTATTATGGATAGAGATGCTCACCCGGCCAGTAATAACCTATATGCGCCAATTGATTCCTTGAATTTTCAATTGATTCCTTGAATTTTCTAATGGGATTTCTCCTATGCTCAAGCTAGGATATTGGATGAGCTAGCTATGCTTAAGCGAATGAAAAGATAGATCGATGGTTGAAAATGACACGGAAAAAAAAAGGATAAACAGAAAGAGAGAGAAGACGTACTGCAGTCTAGCTAGCAACATCGGTTTAATTTATAGCATCTTCAAGGAGAAGACTTGACATGTTTTTCTTAGTATATATACATTCCTTGTTTGTCTGTGTTATGATATTATTTGTCCATGGAATAGTTACGGTAGGCCAATAGATTTGCATGCATGCATGTGTGTGCCTTTGGGCAGCAAATGAGCAGAGAAGTAGACCGGCACTATAACGATAAAATTAAGGAAATATAGAATATTACAGCTTGCATTAAGCTAACATGTCTTGAACCTTTCGTGTGGTGGTGGAAAAACACAATAAATATATTTGACATTGTATAGAAAACACATAAGAAAATGAGAAAGTCTAAAAAAACAAAAAACAATGAGAATGATTGCGTAAGAAAAAATATACAAAAATATACACAAAAAATAAGAATATGTAAAGAGATAAAAAAAAACTCTTCGTATAGATATAGAACACAAAAGCTACCTTTATTTGCCATGGTGTCTCAAACCCACAACTTCAGGTTTAACCCATGATGCTCCAACCAGTTGAGCTAATAAAGCTTTTTTTTATAGCATATTTTTATTTTAGTTTCTCAAAATATCTTGCGTTTGTATCTGCGGTAAAATAGTAAAATGACTGGCTAGCGCGAGCTAGCCATGATCGCAGTAAAGACCGCAGCCTCACGGAGGCGCGCTCTTATCCGTTGGGCTACAAGGAGATTTTGTATTTTGTCTTTTGAATGCGAGTTGTACTATGGAACAATACGGCTACAGTGGAGTGACGGAGGATGGAAGCACCGGCTATTTTTATAACAGTAGATATATACGTACACGAATACTGACCGGGTTTAATTCAATCGAAATATACAGTACATACACTCGATACACAAACATGACACGTACACGTACATGCTCTCTCTAGTTTGATTACTCTTGTTGTTTCGATCAACGACACGGTCTTCTAAATCAATATTAAACTGCAATTTATAAAAATGTTTGTTATTATTTAAGTGCTATTTATAATTCGTATATACACATGTTGTCATTATTTTTAAATGAAGTATTTAATAGTTATTAATAATTAAAGTTTTAAAGTTTAGTTATAGATAAGAATTATGGAAACAAATATCATGCAGGGTAGTTTTTTTTTTTTTTGAGAAACATCATCCAGGGTAGCTAAAGCAACCAGCAAATTAATTAATTAACCAATTGAATACTACTAGCTCGTCATCATTGACATTACTCACTGAATGCAGATATAGAAATAAAGAAGAAACGGCATACGTACGTTTCTCTCGATCTGTCGAGAGAAATAAAAAAGAAAAGATCAAGTCATATTCTCCGCCTGTCCAGCAGCGACCTATCGAGAAGACGCCTGGCACGATCCTCCCTTCTTCATAGCTACTAGTAGTACCTAGCTAGCTACATGCATGCGTATTTACGGATTATCTATTTCTGTTGTGTGCATGCATAATATCTCCCTCCGATAATAGGTTCGTTTTTCCGTATTCAACGATTGATCATTCGTTTTATTTAAAAGTTTATAAAAAGTTTAACAAATTAGTCATGCATAAAGTCCTATTCATGTTTTATTATCTAGTAAGAATAAAAATATTAATCACAAAAAAAATTCGAATAAAACGAATAGTCAAACTTTAGATAAGGAAAAACAAAAAATAAAATTATTATAGAACGGAGGCAGTAAGGTAATACAGCTCGATCTTAATCTTATACTAGTATACATGCACTTGATGGATGATCGATCTATGTCGATCCGATCGGCTTAATTAATTAAATTCTAGCTGCGAATAGCTAGCTTGTATATGCCTGCGGTTGCTTTCGATGCAACAAACACAAGCCAATCGAGGAGGCGCCGCCGCCGCTGCTTCCGGCGGATGGATAGATCGACGGCGGCGGCCGGGCGGCGGTCGGATTAGAAAATACTCCGTATCGATCTGGAACTAGCGCTAGCATCTGTGGAGAAGAAGAAGCTACGGATTAGTAGATTAATTATGGCTCGCGCGCGCGGGGTCAACGCGTACGTACGAGAACGGCCGCGCGCCGGTACGATCTGAGGGAGGGCGCAATCGATCGATCACATGAGAATCAGATTATAGGAGGAGTTTGTCTGTTTCTAAATGTTTGACGTTATTAATATTTTTATACACGTTTAACTATTCGACATAAAAATATATTTAACCATAAATAAAATGATATAAAAAAATTATTATAGTAATTATGTAATTTTTTTACACAAGATAAATATATATTAAAAAATCAACGGCGTCAGAGATATATTATATATCCGGCTGGAAGCCGACAAGTTGGACGTTTTGATAGCTAACGCTGGCCGGCCGGTGACTGGATTCGCCGACGATCGTCGACGGCGATGGATCGATGGATGTGTGACGTACATATATGCATGGCGTGCATGTAGCTGTAGACGACAAAGAAGGATAAAAAATGTCAATTTCTCTTACTTTTTTTTCTAAACGTGGAGCTGTGAAGGGTGTTGCACTTCTTTTTTATTCATCCTTTCCCACGTCAGCTTATAGTATACTAGATAGTTGCTCTTAGCGGTGTTCTGGCGGGAGACTGCTAGGAACATCTTCCATGGCACCGAAAACGGAGCGGTAGATTAGCTCTTAGTTAATTAAGTACTTCCTCCGGACATAATTAAATGATGCTTAAGGTAGGCAATTAACAAAGAAATAGGCTAAAATATTTATCTGAAGCGACAACTAAAGATGAATGGAGGTAGGATTAGTTAATAAAATAAAAAAATAAATTAATATGAGTTTTAAATTAATTTTTTAATAAAAGTTTTGCAAAAAAATTGTACTGTTTAGCAATTTTTAAAACATGCACGTGAAAAATAATTGAGTTGAAGTTAAGAAAGGGGACAAAAGAGTACATGCCGTTTATGCAGCAAAAACTTAATTGAGTTGGTTTTCTTACCCTGTGTTGTTTCCTATATTATTCTTTGGTTTTTCCCCCACACACTCCCTTATTTTTATATAAAAGTATTTATACAGAAGTTGATTATATCATATTTTAAAATATATTTTTAACTTTATAATAATTAATTTTATCGTTTATACTATAAAATAATTATTTACAAAATCAAATAATCTTCTATCTTCGTCCAACAAAATAACATAACCATTCCAATTAATCAGCACAGGTGAGGTGGATGGCTCTGGCGGCAGGAGAATTCATGGATTCGGGGATCGATGTCATTGCCGTCGATGCTCACCTGAGCTTCTGATGATGACCGGATATATGGAGCACTCTTGTTCACATGTGGCTTGTAAGTAAAGGAAAAAAAAAGACTTGATTTTGTCATGATCATTAAGAAAGATGAACTCAACCAGAGCAAAATAATGGCTCAAATTTAGTCAAATCCACCGGATAGAGTTTGCTGCAACTCCAGGGGATCCGATCCGAACCCAGTAGCTGAAGTATTCAAACTGAACTTGCAAATTGCAACCGAGGGGTCTGGATCCCATGGAGTTGAGGGCCTGAGGCAAGCTCTATCGGATAGATTGGATAAATCTAAGCCATCATTTTTGCTCCTATGGGTGAGATTCTCTTGCTTAATGATCATGATTAAAAAGTCTTCAGCTACTACTCCCTTTGGTTTCAAATATTGTATAGGTTCTGATAGGTCATCTTTTCTATAAAAGTTTTGTGTATAGTTCATATTATATATATATATATATATATAATATATTCATATATAATTTTTGTGGACACGCTTTCCAAACTTATAAATGGTACATTTCATGTGAATAGTTGTCACGGCGGTCTCTTTGCTTTTGCGAACTCTACTGACAGGCATGAAAAAAGAGATTTCTCCTTCGACGCCTCTTCGTCCTCCTCTCTCTAGTGTCTCACTGCTGGTGACGAGGGGAGAGTGGTCGGCCCCCTTTTCTTAGTATGTTTAGCTTTAGATAGGTTTTCTCGTAGGTTGGGACTTTTTTATTCGAGTTCTTTCCATTTTTTTTCTCTTGGTTTGGCTCGAGGAGGTCGTCGGCATTGTCTTCATCATCCTGGTGCCATGGAGGTCGATCATGGCTGGAATCACCACCGTCAATAGCTCTCCAAGGGCTTGGGTTCATATTGAATGCTTGCAGCTAGGAGTGCTTTAGATCTATCCACAAACAGGTTTGTGTTGGCCATCTAACTTCCACGCCTTTGTCGATGAACTTATCTGTAATGGTCACGAGGGCCATCTTACACATCTCCGGCGAGTGCTAAGAATTGTGGTCTTCTCCATAGACATGAACCAAAGTTGCATGTGTTTCATCTATGTGTTTCACCTAATTATATTGATTCTGGGGAATCATTCAATAGAAAGACTACAATTGTCGACATTCATTTTTCTTCCAAGATTACAAATGACCTTCAACCATATCTAGAACCTAAGACCATGGCAGAGTGCGTCAAGCGCTCAGACCGGATCAAATGGAAGGAAGCAATCGAGGCAGAATTACTCTCGCTTAAGAAACGAGAGGTATTTTCCACAGTAATACCTACTCCTCGAAACACATTTCCTGTAGGATCTAAATTGGTTTTCGTCCAAAAAAGGAATGAAAACAATGAGGTGGTGAGATACAAAGCGAGACTTATAGCACAAGGGTTCACGCAAAGACCCAGCATCGATTTTGATGAAATATACTCCGGTTATGAGTGGTATAACATTCTCATACTTAATATCATTGGCAGTACAAAAGGGTCTACCCATGCATCTCATGGATGTAGTGACCGTATATTTATATGGGTCATTATATATATATATATATATATATATATATATATATATATATATATATATAAGGGATATTCTAATAACGATGATTGCCCATGTGTATTCATTAAGAAATCCTTAACAGGTTTTTGTATTATCTTAGTGTATGTTGATGATCTCAATATCATAGGAAATACACAAGATATTAATGAAGCACGCAATCATCTCAACACAGAATTTGAAATGAAAGATTTGGGTCAAACCAAATTTTCCTTAGGTATACAACTTGAGCGTCTCACCACAGGTATATTGATACATCAATCTGCATATATACAAAAAATATTGGAGAAATTTAATATGAATAAATCATATCCTTCCAAAACACCTATGGTAGTCCGATCCCTTGATATGAATAAAGGTCAATTCAGGCCTAGAGACGAAAATGAAGAATTATTGGGACCTGAGGTTCCATATCTAAGTGCCATTGGAGTACTAATGTATATTGCAAATTGCACTCGACCTGCAGTAAATTTACTAGCTAGGCATAGTGCATCCCGGACTAAACGCCATTGGGTAGGGATCGATTAAAAATGTTTTTAGATGTCTATAAGGTACTAAGAATGTTGGTTCATTCCATAAATTTAACCAAGGTAAAACCTTGATTGGATATACTGATGTTGTGTATCTATTCGATCCACACAATGCAAGATCATAATCTGGGTTTGTATTTTTACATGGTGGAACGGCTATATCATGGAAATCATCAAAACAAACTTTAGTAGCTATATCCACAAATCATTCTGAAATAATTGTATTATATGAGGCCTCACACAAATGTATATGGCTTCGTAGGATGATTAATCACATACAACAATCACGTGGTATTGATCCTATCAAGGAACCAACAATTATCTATGAAGATAATTCTGCTTGTATTGCACAAATAAATTTAGGTTATATAAAAAACAATATCACAAAGCATATTTCTCATAAATTATTTTACCCACATAATTTACATCAAAATGGCAGAATACAAATATTGCAAACAAAATCATGTGATAATCTTGTAGATTTATTCATAAAGTCTCTACCAACAACATTATTCCAAAAATATGTTTATGGAATAGGTACGAGACAAATTAAGGATTTTCAATAACTAAATTATATGAATACCAATAATATAATCTAAACGGTATATCATATTATTCTCCTCATTTACTAAAAACAATGTTTTTAGGGGGAGACTATATATTATATAGTTTTTCTTTATAGGAATCTTATGAAGACAATTGAACTACAAATTATAAAATTTAATTGATGAAGGGGGAGTGTTGCAAACTAAAGATTAGTGATCAATTAAGTTAATAATTGTAATTAGTAGATTATTAGTTAGACAGTAACCGACCATCCATGGGGCGCGTCCGTACGGGCATGGGTCCCACCTTTTGGTCCCCTATAAATTGTACTGTCAGCATCAATAAAGCATTGTTCATTCTCACTTTTCACTTTCACATTTCATTCACAACAATCTCTGCCTGTGTTTGCCCCAACTTTCAGCGTCTTTTCTGTAAACTGGTTGTACTCCCAATTGTTCATCGATAAATGTTAATGAGGTTTGTTGCCTCGGTTTGCTTAAAGAAATAACTATCACAGAAATCAAATAATTCTTCTATTATTCATCGTAAGAGCATCTCTAACAGAATGGCTAAATTTGACTCTCCAATCAAAATTTATCCATTCATTTTAGTTTTGGTAACTTGAATTCATAGAACATCTCCAAGAGAATATCCATCCCCACTCTCCAAATCCTGGCAATGGAGGAAGACAAGAGGGTCCCACCCACGTGAGACTCACGGATAGCAATTGTGCTAGTAAGAGAATGAGTTGGTAGATTTAGCCATTGAGAACTCAAGTTTAGTTATTTAAATGGCATAGCAAGTTAAAAGTTATTCTCTTGGAGGGTATTTTTTATATAAAATTATTGAATTTAAATATGGCAAGTGAGATGGTCATTATTTTGGAGATGCTCTAACTATCTCAACCACAAATGGTCAAAGTTGAAACGCTAATGAACGACGACACTAATAAGTAAATGAGGGTGAGGGAGTACGTAGCTTTTAGTGTGAAATAATTAATCCTTACGCAGGTTTGACCAAACAAGCAGGTTGCATGCATAATCCCATCGTTTTCTTTATCACATCTATTTACAGCTCCGACAATTATCAAGCACATGCATACGCACTTAATGTCAATGTCAACCAACTGTACCCACAAGCTAGAAGATAAATACAAAATGAAGTAGCCGATAAAAAAAAATGAACAGATCGAGTAGAGAAGTAGTATCAGAATCAATCTTACATTCTTGCTCACCAAACCTTTTCCCAATCTACATAGACAATTAAAAAAAAAATCCTCGATCGATCGATCAATCGATCAGCCAGCCTAACGTAAAAGAATTAATGATCTTTGTAATTTCGACGGAGTCGAATTAATTTGTCCTTTCAATTCGTCACACTGGACAGTTGTCTGAGCTCGCATCATGGGCATCCGGTGGTGGCGGCGTGACGGCGACCGCCTGCGCCTGGCCGTCGTCGTGCTCGCGCGGCGGCGGCGGCGGCAGGACGGCGGCGCGGCAGAGCGGGCAGGTGGAGTGGAGCTGGAACCACATGTCGACGCACCGCGCGTGGAACCGGTGCCCGCACCGCGGCAGCAGGCGGCCCTCCTCGCCGTCCGCGAACTCCGCGATGCAGATCGCGCACTCCGCCGCCACCTTGCTACTAGCATCATCAGCAGCGCCGCCGTCGCCGCTGGCGGAGGTGGAGACGCCGGAGGGGCTGGGGATGTGCACGACGAAGACGGGCAGCGCGGTGATGGCACGCTCCATCGCCTGCCGGTCCCTCGCCTTGGGCGACACGGCCTGCGACGGTGACCCCGCGTCGTCGTCGTCACCGTCACTGTCGCCGTCCCCTCCCCCGCCCGCGGCCGCCACCCGCCCCGACAGCGCGCCGCCGTCGTCGTCGCCGTCGCTCTTCGCGGAGAAGAACCGCCACAGGTAGTAGTAGATGAGCATGACGACGAACACATTCAGCACGACGAGGCCCGCCGTGACCTCCCGCCCGTGCGGCGCCCACTGCCCGCTCCCGCTCCCGCCGTTGTCACCCGCCGCGCCGCCGCCGCCGCCGTTGTCCATGGCTATATAGATCGAAAGATCGTGCAGCTCTCGTCTGCACAGTTGCAGCACACTATATACGAGCTAGCTTGCGACAGACAGGGACGGACGAACAGTGTAGCTAGCTAGCCTAGTAGAAAATTAGCAAGCTGCAGGTTGCAGAACGGATTAGAAAGAGGGATTAGTGGTTGTAAACCGGCTCATCTTGGGATTCTAGGCCAAGAACCGATCGATGCTTTGGCTCCAGATGACTCTTGGCGACGCTGGGTAGCTAGGTATATATGCACAACCATGGGAATATCTATATCTATGTCGAATAGTTTCTGAAAGGCTGGAATGAATCTGTCAGGATAGCTCTATAACTTTCTTGACAACTTTCGGAATATAAATGGAACTGATCGAGCTGCATGCAGAGAATGTGGATTTGTATGAAGTGTACGTATGTGCTAGAGAATCAACGGAGTAGTAATTTAGGTTGCTAGTTGGCTTAATTTGCTTTTTCTTCGCAGCTAGTTAATTCAGTCTCAACGGGACGGCTACGCACTGATGCAATTGTCAAAGCGAAAACCAGGTACGACGAGTCGACGGCTTGCGCGCGGCGCGCCCACAGGGTGCGATGGCCGGTCGACGCCGGCCGGCGGCGGAGATCAGAAATAATAGCTACATGTATGCTGACTAAGTGAATACATATCTAGGCATTGCCTTGTTAGGACTACTCTCTCCGTTTTATTACATACGTACTCCCTCTGTTTTGAACATACGACGTATATTGTTTTGTCATGGTAAGAGTTTGATCAAAAACTAATCTATTAATATATCCCTTGTGTGACATAAAAGTGTCCATAAGAAATTACTTTTACATATATATGAATTTAAGAGTATCGATCTTGTTTCACAGATTATATCCGGACAAATTTTGGTTTTGTTCTAACCGTTGACACCGAATCTAGCTTATCTTGGGCAGCAAAAAACATGTTGATCTAACGTTCTGATACACGCGAAGATAGTGATTTGCTTAGCTTTGCTGCAGGTCATATATCTTGATAAGGTGCAGGCGTGTTAGTCAGTTTGTTTTCACAGCTGACAAGATGAATAATAAAGAATTCGATTGGTTATCAAGCCGATGGAAAATTGATGACACACCTGATTAGATGTCGACGTGGCAGCAATTAGCTAATAGGTAGAACAATCAGCTAATGGATAATTGGATTGGCTAGAAGTCCGATACAAATAGAATCAAATAATTACATAAAACAATGAAGCCTTTACTTTGATCAGCTAAAACCAATATGTATATAATCCTTATAAGCCGATAGAAGACGTCGATAATTCATTGGCTGAAACTCCGATAAAACAATGATCAGTGCTTACTGATTTAAATATATTTATTTACAACCATATCAATATAGGTTGAACTGAATACGTATGGTTAATAATTGCTTGATAGATTTAAGCGGGTCGTTATGACACCGATCAAATTTGTTAGACAGGATCAGATAACCCTCCAATAAAACATTAGCATGAACCTATGGGCTTAAAAAGATTTAGATTATTAACAACAACCTAGTAGGTCAGACTTAACCAATACAACACGAGATTAATGTATACGATAATCTAACCTCAATGAGTCGATACATTTGTCTAATATGATGGATATAACAAATCTATCAAAAACATTATTGTGATTATAGAGACATATCAGCTAAGACAGAAGATCGGGCCTAACCAAAACAATTCCAACTAAACCGATGCATCTATAAGCACAACGTTCTTAAAAATAGAATTGAAATATCAGGTAGAAAAATTTGTCAACCAAATCAGAGCAATCCAATATCAAATCGATGCAGCCTTGAACAACACAAGAGTAGCCGATACAATTGCCTGGGTCAGTGGAACTTACTCGTTCCCGCTTCGCAGAGATCCAACCCGATGTAGCCCTACGGTAGGTGTCAAGTTCTGTCAGTGATAAAAAAAACTCATAAGAGAGGGTACCAATACACCGAGAGTAATTGTATTTATCTATGAGATATTTTACAAGGACCCAGGGTGTACATATTTATAGTCATGGATGAATTCTAGTCTATATCAGACACGATACATGTTTTCTAAAGACAAAAGGAAACATACAAGTCCTAATTGAACACTAGACTTCGTTTATATCATACACGATACATATTTCCTAAAGACAAAAAGAAACATAGTCCTGATTGGATACTAGACTTAGTGTGTATCGGAGACGATACACGTGTCCTGATGTGAACATCACTTCATCGGATATGTCCATAGCTTCACACGTTCCAATGACAATTCCAAGTCCAAGTCCAATTAGGATGATCTTGGACTTTATGGAAAGCTTATCTCGTCACCTTTCAAACGCATCTGGACTCATGTCCATATTCCTCTCGAGTCAACGGGAATTATCAAAACAAGATAGTACTATTATAAAACCGAACTTGGGCCTTGGGTACTGTAATAGACTAGCCCATCTTAGAAGTTTCTCCCTCCACCTCCATGACTTAGAACTTAACCCTAGCTTTATTTTTCTCCATAAATATCTTTGTACACACTCAAAAACAATTGGGTTTTTTAGTTCAATTTTGCTAACTGTGATTCATCTTGTCTCTAGTCCTCGGTCGTTTAGTCGGCGACTATAGATTCAGAGCCCCCAATAGTTGTTGCGTTGATTTTCCAGGTTGATTGGATCTACCACTTCAATCGTAACTATTCCATTGTGCTTAATTACCTATTCACAATATTTAGTTGCATCTTATCTTGTTCTTGCGGTGTTCTCTCCTTTGTATTGCAGGGATCATCAACCGTGCGTCACAGTTGGTACGACATTTGTGGTGTAGAGATTGCACAACTTCTTGGACTTGTTCTGGTTGGTAGCCACATCACAAACGTTACACTCGATCAAAGCGAGAGTTGTCCCCTCACGAGAAGATCGGATCACTACAGAGAGCGTCATCATTTCCTAAACACAAAAAGAAACATAATCATGATCAGACATGAGACAAAAGTTTTTAAAGATAAAAGAAAGATTACTAAACTCTATCTAACTAATAGATATAGTTAAACTACATGCTATGGTCTTCATAATTCCTTTTTGAACTCGGACGATTCTGAATAAGTTTCGCATTAGCTAATTGTGTTCTTTTCTTAACCAAATCCACTAAAAATCATATCAAATTTTGTTGTTAACGGTAATAAAACAAAATACACCATATACTTTAAAACATAGGGAATAACTACATAGTATTTATGATCTTTATATTTAATCCTCAAAATACAACTAATTTTGTATCTGTCCATCTCAAATTAACCAAAAGCAACCCTCTCTTATTTAATTTATTCTCGGATATTTCCAAGTCAAATAATTAATATTCCTCGTCATTCTTATGCAAGCATCATCCTTCAGAAATAATTAAAGCCCAGTATATAACGCCACTTGGCATATACAATTAATCCCTCCACTGCTCGCAGAGATGATCTCGCATCCTACTCATCAGATCCGGATGCCGACGTGTCTATATATTACTGGTTGGCCAAAGATGGGGCAAACGGGGATCGAGGAAGTGATGGTGGCTGCATTTATTTATACAATTTTCCATGATTATTCTATTTAGCACTCCCAAGATTAAAAATAGTGATCTAAGGCTATGCAAATGACGGTGTCCATGGCTCTATGCTAATCAGCTAATGACGTGCTAATAGAAAATTGTTAGTAATACCAGGGAGGAGAAATTATAAGGAGCATACACTTGAAAATATTCTAGATTTGGATCCATAAAAGGAAGAAGAGTTCTAGATTTGTTGGGTCAATTGATAATGTCATTGGAAGGTTAGAATATAAAATTAAAATGAGTTGGGTGACGAATAATCCACTGGTGCTGCATACAAAAATTAATAGGCATAATTTTTTTAAGTAATAGTACTATGATGTCCATATTTTCTTGGAAGCTAGTGCATATATTCTACTAGCTAGTATACACTTTTATTGTAGGTCTTGGCATTTAATTAGGTGAAGGGAAAAATAATGGTAGACGGAGAGCAAGTCAATGTGTGGATGTAATTTGGCCTAGGAAAGGAAGTCAACCCCTAGATATTTGATTTATACGGTGTCTGCTTGCATAATACTGCAGGTAATTTACAAAGCGTTATCTCAAACTTCAAGAATTAGCCTAGAACATTTTAGGGTCAAACACTATATATATTAGATTTGACTATGATTAAACACTATTCTGTGGCTGAGATCGTATATATACTCTTATCTCTCTTGCATCGTACGTCTTAATATTTGAAGGCTCTTTATAATATATATTTTGTTTTGGTCGTTTTTAGAGGTCTCTTTTCTTATAATAGCTTTATGTAATACATATGCCGTGTTACGGAAAGAAAACGACCAAACGCTCTATATGTACACTATGGTACTCTCACAGAAAAAAAATTGAAAATTTTTCTCGTTTGTACTCACAGACATGCATGTACCACTAGAGGAATTCACAAAATATACATATGCCGGCAGCACCGAAAGGTTCCCCACCCCCACCACACAGTACCGCTCCACTACAGCCGCCCACCAAAATCTCCCTACTGGTTATCATCGCTTTTCACTTAATTTTCTTAATTGCTTTTCTCAAGAAAAGAAAAACTACATAACTACTAATTTCGTTGTAAAGTTGATCTACAAGAAATGTCATCCAAAAGTTTAGATGGTATTTACAACTAAATTAACAGTATTATATTTTTTTAATGAAAATATCAAGAGAATGAAGTAGATATACTAGCATGATAACCAAATGTGGTGGCGGCGCGGTGCTGCAGGATATATCGGGCCACGGCAGTGCCTGGTGCCATGAGATATGGTGCTGTGATACCACGCGGTGTCACAAACTCATCCCACGACACGCGTATACTTTTTGGTAATTCATGTTTTACGTGTATGTACATGCAAAATATATAAGATAAAATATTGTATCTCCATTTTTGTTTTCCTGTAACACATGCACCTTGATTAGCGGATGGTGAAAATAGGAGTACGTATCTAACATATACATAAAAAAAGCATGCGTTCAAGGAAAAGTTGAGCCCCGTTGGAGAACACAACCTGCAACTGTTGAATTAATTTACGTGACGTTCGCATTAAGTCCATGTGATTCCTAAATTGACTTGCTGTGATAATAATCCTAACGGTGACGTCATTGTCTTTTTTACGACCATTTATTTTATTTATTTTAAAAAATATGTAAAACTATATATATATGCATAAAAATATATTTAAAAATAAATAAAATGATATAAAAATAATTAATAATTATGTAAATTTTCAGAATAAAACGAATAATCTCAAACATGTATAATTTAATTGCTTATATTTAGGGAGTACGTTGGAAGCCTTCAATTAATCCCCTACTTGAGCCCAACTCTACATTGGTACTCAACCTGCCTGTGAACTTCCCAAGCCAGCCCAGCCCAACTTAGACAACTGTATGGGTATGCACATGGGAAAAGTCTGTTTTCCCGAGCTCAATCATATCCCGAGCTCCCTCAGCTACAAACCAGAAACACCTGCTCTAACTCTCAATGAAACCGTCTCATTTTACTTAAAGTGCTTTCGTTTGATGTAGCGCTCAGTAGCATTACAATCATCAATTTTATCTGAAATGGCTTATGTGGAAATTCTACCCAAAAACTGTGATATCCACATTATATTTTGAGAAAATTTCTTATGTACGCTTGAAAACATACCTAATCCCTTGTGTATACTCGAATTTTACTCAACTCCTTGTATGTCCCCCGACTGTTGCCATGATCCCTTTCATGCCCCTCCCATCAGATCTCCAGTTAGTTTGATGGATAATGTCCATTATACACTTGAGAATATGGATGAGCTGAAATTTGATGTCTTTATAGTTAGAAAGCTTCATAAAGATTCAAACATTCTAGAGTGCATCATATCTGTGTTTTATGATACTAAATACTACCTTCGTTTCATAATATAAGATGTTTGACTTTTCTGCTTGCAATATTTGACCATTTGTCTTATTCAAAAAATTATGGAAATATCATTTATTTTGCTTGTGACTTACTTTATTATATCAAAAGAACTTTAAGCACAACTTATCATTTTTTATATTTATACTAAATTTTTTAATAAGACGAATGATCAAACGTTGTAACAAAAAATTCAAACTTATTACATTATAAAACGGATGTAGTATAATTACTGGTGGATATTGAATATTTTTCCTTTAGTACTTAAGAAATACTGATATTTCTATCTTAATACGTCACGAGGGCCACACGCGGGTCGTCGGCCTGCATCCGACTCTGTACACCGCCCGGGCCGACCTTGCCCCGCGCCCTTGGTTGGCCTGCGTTTGTTGCTGGTCCGATTCCATGAAAGCCCACATGCAACGAGAAGCTCAGCAAGCAAGCAGCGGTTGTTCGTTGTACACGAGTCCAATTACAAGTCCCCCGCCTGTTTGACCATTAAATAAATATTTTATTTATGATTATTTAGCTTCGGATAATTTTTTTAGTGAAGGTTAATACTCTATATTTTAAAAGCTAACGTTGTTGATTTTTTGACACAAGTTTGTGTAAATATGTGAAAATGTTAGTTGTACCTAAAATATACTCCCTCCGTTTTCATATTATAAAACTTTTAGAGTTTGTCAAGATTTATCCCTGTATCAATTTATATGCTTTGTATATGTATGTATATAAATAAATCTAGGGAAAGTCTTATAATATGGAACAAAGGAATATTTAGTAATAAATATATTCCATAAATAAATAACAATTATATATGTAAGTCTTTTGAATAAGAATAATGGTAAAATATGGATAAAAAAGTTAATGATATTATTTGTGAAATACATAAGGAGTACATTTTTTTATGAAACTCGATTGGCCCCCTAAATCAACACATAACACATATATGTTATATATTTTAATAGAATTTTACATAAAATGATTATTTTTATCCCCGTGACGAAGCACGAGCATTGTGCTAGTTTGCAGTAACTTTAAAAAAAAACAAATTTAAAACACTGAACTGTGGGTTAAAAAGGGTTGATTATAAAAGTACTAAAATACTATCTTCATGTAATTTGTCACTAGTCAAACTGAATTATATCAACGTGGATACATGCTAGCATCATTCACACAATACGAAAGGAATAAATAAAGCAATAGTTAGAAAAAATCAGGAAATGAATTAAACTTAGGCCCTTCTTCGTTTAGATGGCCATTTTGGTATTTTTGCAAAATACTAACAAGCTACTGCCTCCAATTTTTTTATAACGTAAGATGTTTAACTTCTTTGTTGCAGCATTTGATCATTCATCTTATTTAAAAATTTAGTATAAATATTAAAAAAATTGACAAGTCTGTGTTTAAAGTTCTTTTGATAATCAAGTAAGTCACAAGCAAATAAATGATATTTTCATATTTTTTTAAGAAGACAAATACAAAAACATTACAAATAAAAAAGTCAAGGAAACGGATGAATAACATAAACCTAAGGGTGCATGGAAGGGATCGGACCAAATGCTGAAGGGCACGTGAGCGAATGAATAAAATTCAGGTGCATAAAATGATAAGACCATTTTTCAGGAGCACACAGCTAATTTTTCCTTATATTTTTTACTTTTCTTAACTTTTGTACGGTTAACTAAGCGTGCGTAAAAAAAAAAAAAGAAAAACAGAGATAGAAGCGCGCGTGCTGAGCCATGCACTGCAGTAAAAAGTTTGGTTTCACGAGAAAAGGCACACGACGGTATTACGAGCCGTCAGGCGCGTGGGCCGGCAGCAGCCGCTGCAACGGTCACTATGCTCGCCTTGGGCCCACCCGTCAGCAGCACGCAGCACGGAACACGGACACCGGTGTGCAGTGCCCATCACTCCACCCCACCACCCAACGCCCCCTCGTCGGCGTGCAGATCGATCCGGCTTCTTCTTCCTCCTTCGCTTCTGTTCTGTCGAGTTGCGCGCGTGCGCGTCCATCCCAAGGAAATCCGCTTCGCTTTTGTTCGCATCGCTGCTTCCATTGGCTGCTTGCTCCTGTGGGTCAGTGTGCGTGGGTGGTCGTGGTGCTAGCCGCCCGCTCCGCGGAGAGGGAGATGGGGAAGAGGAGGGGAGCGGCGGTGGCGCCGGCCTCAGCGGCGCCCGTGTTCCCGTTCCCGGCGGCCGCCGACGCCGACGAGCCGTGGCACTTCAGCGATTACGGCTCCGGTGATGATTCCCGGCTACAGTGCTTCTTCTCCCATGTATATATAAAATATCGACTGATTCTCCCTTCGTTCTTTGCTACTTCCTTTGATGCTTCAATTCTTTCTTGGTTCTTCCCATTTTCAGGCCACGCGGTTAAAGCGCCAGAAGCCCATCTCCAAGAAACAGCACCAGCAGAAGCAGCAGCGCCGCCGGTGGTGGAGCTCCGCCGCCTCCGCCGCGATCCTTTTCTTCAAGCGCGGCTCCTCCTCCTCCTTCTCCTTCTCCGCCACCGTCTACAGCACGGCCGCTCCCCCGGCACCGGCAGGGCCACTGTACCTCGCCGTAGACGAAGACGACGGCGGGGCGGCGGCGGCGGCGTGCGCGTGCTGGGCGCCGGCCATGCGGTCCGGCCACCTCGCGGTCTCCGAGCTCGGCGCGTCCGCCTCCGTGCTCCCATACGTCAGCCTCAGGGACAGCGCCGGAGGAGGAGCTCCGGCGATGCCCATCTACCTGGTGACGTAGGCTTCTCCTTCTCCCGTCGTAAGCTGCTCCGCGCGTGCAGCGTCGGCAAGAACCGCGTCTTTCTTTTTCTTTCCTTTTTAGGCTTAACTCCGGAAAGTGTGGCCCACCGTCAGTGACCGCGACGGCTGACACGGGTAGTCAAAGCGGTCAAAGTAGACTTTTCTAACTCTGGTTTGCAGCATGTGCTTTTTTCTCTTTATTTGGTTGCTGGATTTGTCGCCGTGGGCCAATGTGGAGCTAATTTGTCCGCGTTGTACTTGTGTTCTTCTGTGTGCTTGTCGTTTGTAAACTGTTGGGTGTTGGCTTGATTTTGTTTTATTGGCTGGTTAAAATTGCGTCAAATATAAATTTATATGATCTGAAAAATTATAGCTTTATTATAAACTTACTATAATTTTTTAGTTACTAATATTTCCGTACGATGTAACATACACATATAATTAATAATAATAGAATACACAAGTGTATGTGCAAAAGAATGTCTTTTTAAGAAACCACTTAGATTTTTTTTTCTTGTTTGTGTGAAAACAGTGGTTTTACGTGGCGTTGGTGAGGAGGAAGCTGTGGTGTTTGTGTGACATGGGGTGAAGAAGATGACGAACGACTTCACTTGTAAGCACTAGAGATATATTGCCAGTAATTAAATTATCTAGATTTATTTTATCATTCTCATACCGTGCATGTGGGAAACAAAGGTCCATGAAACTGCCTCTTATTGTCAAGGTAGCCAGGGTTATCGCTCGAGCACCATATTGATCATTGACGATTATATTTGGATAAAATTTATTTAAATTCTACTTTTTTTTATTAACTAATGGTGGTTTTCACTTCAAACTCCATGGCAATCATAGCAACCCATGTGGTTACATGGATGAAACTGTGACAAAACCATTATTACCTCGGCTTACCGTGGTTCAACCGGTTTTCGACTATACCGTGGTTCAACCGGTTTTCGACTAAAATCGGTAGCAATCACGGCTTACCGTGTAGAATCCAAAATTTTGAATTCAAATGTTTGGTCTGTGAAGTTCTGGTGGCTTTGATGGTAACCGCGTGGCTACCGCCCTACCGTTAGGCGATAGCTTCTGACTCCACGGTTGATTTTGCAAACCTTGGTAAGAGATCTCATACTAGAGGGTCTAACTGTTCCATCAACTCACATAAACTATCTAGGAAGTTCACTTACATGTATAATGATACAAAAATTCATTCCATAATTCAAACCAATAACCTTTTAATGTAACTCCAAACATAGTTAGGACACATGCACACACTAACAGGCTACAAGCTTACACTAACCATAAAAAAACACCACGTAAACAACTTGAGTGTAGAGTTGACCTAAACTTGAAGCCTTCTTTTTTACACTATGGCGAAATCACAACTCTTCGTTGAATGCTTCTCGAACAACTGAAGCCTAAAAACTGGCTACACAAGTAATACCAATATTTTATATGTAAGGGTTTCTAACCATATTTAAATTTATATAGGTGCTATACACACATAATATATATATATATACCCCAAAATTTTTACAATACAAAATAGAGAGAATACTCCGTAAGCCATGCACATAAACTTTAATGTAGTGCAAAGGATACAAGGAAGAGAAATGATTTAGTTCACAAGCAAACTCACTCCATAAACCAGACTATAATCACGAAATCAACATTTTATACCATTAACCTATACAGTTTTAACTCACCTCCAAATGTACTTACGCCATTATTTTGGATATATCCATAGACATGTTCGTCAACTGACAGTATGACATACTCTCTCTTTCTATAAATGTTTGACGTCGTTAACTTTTTTATATATATTTGACTATTCGTCTTATTTAAAAAATTATATAATTATTAATTATTTTTATATCATTTTATTTATTGCTATATATACTTTTATGCATATAGCTTTACATATTTGACAAAAAAAATTGAATAAGACGAATAGTTAAACATGCATAAAAAATTAACGGCATCAAATATTTAGGGACAGAGGTAGTATTTGAATAGCAAACGACTATACAACATATGCACTGCTTTATTGATATGACACCCACAATTTCTAAGATGGTGTATGCCATAATGTAATATTGGTCTAAGCTCATATGACAAGCAACACTTCACTTAACCCTATACTCTTATCTCTTCACTTTTGCTTATACTTATAAACCAAAATTTAAATTTTTTAACTCTAAATTTGGAGTTGATTATGAGATTTGTCACCGTAATCTATTTCTTAACATTGGTTTTTAGATCAAGAACACATATATAAAAGTATTCACATATTATTTTTTGTTTACAAATATTCCTCTCCCGGTCACCCCCTTATGTTTATCGACTGTGGCCACGTTCATTTATAGGTTAGATGAAGATATTACTACATGATTAATTAATTATTAGTTATAAAAATTAAAAAATAGATTAATATAGTTTTTAAAGCATTTTTGCTATAATTTTTTAAAAAATATAACATTTCACAGACCAAGAAACATGAACATAAAGAACAAAAGAATCTTGGTTAAAGATGATATGAACGGGGCTGGGATATACAATATGCTTCTGTCAGTGTCAAGGAGGCACGTTGGCCAGTTTTATTGTACTAATTAATTATTCCATGGAAGTTGCGTACTTTTGGTCCCTCCAGAAGAAAGGGAAGCTTTGATGATTTCGCAAGTCTGGGTTTGATTTTGACCAACATAAGGCCAGTCTCAATGGGATATCATGGGAGTGTCATGCATATTAATTAGGGTCACACATCAGAAAAAAAAGAATATTTGCATGATTTGGAGAGGAGAGAGAAGGAGAACATTTCATCCCCACGAAATGTTTGCGCACTATAACCAAGAGCTTGGAAATAGCGTGAAACTTACGTTGAGGAGAGGAAAGTTTCATCGGGCGATCCCGTGCGGCCGCCCGCCTCATTCCAGAGCGCGCGCTCCACCGCAATCTTCCCGCCACCTTCCAATTTCTTCCCGCCCATGCTCACCTCATCCCAATCTATCTCGCCCTTCGCCACAGATCTAGCTCCATGGATCGAGTGCCCCCTGAGAGCTCTAGGCGAAGCACTTTCGGCAAAGGAGGGAAAGGATGCGTGGGAAGACGCCTGGGGATGAAGACGACAACCTTGCGTGCATCGGCGCCCTTGCCACCTCCTTCTTCATCTCATGCGTCGTCGCTCCCAGTAGCGCCGCTCGTGATATCCGCCGCTGCCACATCCCCAACAATGTCATCGACGCTGCCTACTTCGCCCCTTGTGCCAGGACCACTTCCACCGGCGACGATGTTCGTAGCCACTGCTGCGACTCCGGCTGATGGAATAGTCAATGGGAATTAACACAATATAGGGTACTATCTTGCTGATGGAATATACCCTGAATGGACTGTATTCTTGAAGTTAATATGTATGCCCATCACTGAGAAGGACAAGTTGTATGCAGAATATCAAGAAGGGGCAAGAAAGAATATTGAAAGAGCCTTTGGTGTATTGCGTCGTCGATTTTCCATTTTAAAACGACCAGCTCATTTATTTGACCGAGATCAACTTCAAGATGTTGTTCTAACTTGCATCATACTTCACAATATGATAGTTGAAGATGAGAAGGAAGATGACATTGAAGAAAATCTAGATCTGAATGTGGCTCCTAGTTCAGCAACGGTTCAAGAACCGGAAATCTCTCTTGATCAGAATGTTCCGTTCGAGAGAGTTTTAGAAAAAGATAGTGATATTCGAGATCGATCGGCTCATTTCCGACTTAAGAAGGATTTAGTAGAACATATTTGGAATAAGTTTGGTCGCACTTGAGATAAATCTAGAGTACGTGTTCATGAGTAATGTAATCAATTAATATATTATATCAATATATTATACTATTTGATCATGTTTATTGGCATGCGGCCATACATGCATGAATGAATTCCAGCCCTAGTATGCGGCCATAAAGTAATTAAATTGATCCAAACACAACAGCAGCTACAAAGTTAATCTAGCATATTTGATATCAACAAAACACAAGAATTAAATGCTATAATAAGTGTATGAAACAGTGTAATGAAACTATCCCATTGAGAGTGGTTGTTTTATGTTTCAGCTTCCCATACTAATACTCTTGGAAACAGTGATATGAAACTAAGATTTGAGATTGGCCTAACAGTAGCCACACCCGGCCCACCGCCCAAAAAACGCGTGCTTTTTTGTGCGCTTTCCAGCTGAGACACACGAAACATTTTGGAACATACTCCATGTTAAATAAATATATTTTGATATAATTTTGTTTTATATTGAAAAATATCGATTGATTTCTTTTAAAAATTTAGTCAAATCTAAAGAAGTTCAACTATTCAAAAAACAAAACATTTCTTAATATGGAACATACATAGGCCTCGTTCGTTTTGGCAAGTTGGACTAAACTTCTTCTCGTTTTCCATTAGCACGCTTTTCAAACTACTAAATGATGCATTTCGTATAAAAATTTTCTATATAGAAATTATTTTAGAAGATCAAATAAATCCATTTTTTAAATTATTAATAAGTAATAGTTAATTAATCATATATTATTTACGTTTATCGTTTTCCGTGCGGCTAATGGCATTTTGCAACCCGCTGCTTCGAAAGCAGCCATAGAGAGTACGTACTTATGCTGGCCAACCTAATTGGACCACTCCGATGACTAATCTAAGTCATTACGGGGTTAAAACAAGAAAGAAAGAAAGGTGCGGTTCATTTCAGTTTTCATTCGCTGGAGGGGAGAAATTTAGTGGAATAGAAAATTCTAAAAAGATTTAGAACTACTTTTATCACTCTAAAATATAAATATCCCTACATTATTTACAGAGATTAAGATCAACTGAAAAAGACTTTGGTGTTTCTTGATAAATATAGAACAAATGGACGTGAGAGCAGCGTATATGTAAATTAGAAGTCATTAATAAGACGTATAAGTACCGTAAGCAATAAACAATATAAAATACTAATATATCATGAAACAATATTTGATTTGAACTCCATAAATAGTCGTATTTTTTTTATAACAGAGGGAGGGTTTCATTTACCACGGAGGGTATCGAAACCGTTCCTGAGCGGAGTGACGATAATCGCGATTATCATTAAAAATCATATAAATTGAAAACTCAAAATTCAAAAAAAAATCAATACGGTTTTAGATGTCAAACCACACAGTTTGATACGATTATCACACGGTTTGGTGCGATTATCCTAACGATTTTAAAGACGACGATAATTATCTTTGATCATGATAATCGCACGGTTTTTTGCGGTTATCTCGATGATTTTGTATTCCTCCACGTTGGGCCATTTTGGGCCTGATTTTTAATTTTTCTCTCACCTTTTAACCTTTTTAATTGATTCATGTCTTGTTTTTAAAATTTTCTTCACCACTGAGCTTAGGATAAACATAAATATTACCATGATTTTTTTGATTTTTCTACTAGCTTTTTTCAAAAATTTTGAATTGGAAAGATATTGGGGAATTAAACTTTTGCCATCTTTAGGTTTGGCAATTAGCCAAATACCCTTCTTAAGATTGCACTTATTATTTTGCAATTGGAGAGAGAAGCTTTTCTATTTTTTGCCACTATGTGCACTATATGCTGCCACGTGTGCATACTAACATGGAATGCAACTAATTACTTTCTATATTTCAATTTATTTTCTAATTTTATCTCCACTAAACCGAGCTTACATAGTATTTCAATCAGAGGTAGATTGGTAATTTTGCACGTCCATTCCATGTTGGTATGCACATGTGATAGCCTATAGTACATAAAGTAGCGAAAAAATAGAAAAGCCTCTTTCTCCAATTGCAAAATAATAAGTGCAATCTTAAGAAGGATAAGCCTAAAGGTGGCAAAAAGTTAAATTCCCCAAAGATGTTTATGAAACCGTATCGTCGAAAACTGCTATCGTATATTGACGATACGTGCGATAATACTGCTACCGTATATTGACGATACGTGCTATTATCGTGATAATCACGGTGATAGTCACAGTTTTGTGAAACCCTGGTTCTGACTGGTCAGTTCCTCAGAGGTCTGGTGGAGCAGGACGCCACACGGGGACACGGCTTGGCATGTTGACCCAGGCACTAGACCGGACCGGGCCGGCCCGAACCGAACCAGAACCTTTGCGGAAAGGCGGGCCCACATGCCAGACAGACCCACCATTCTGACTCGGGTTCAAACTTGCCGAAACTATAAAAACGTCCGTCTCTCTCCTCGCTCGCATTTCCCGCACCACGAGGGAGCGAAAAAGAAAGAAAGGAAGGAAGGAGAAAAAAAAATAAAAATAAAAATTCGCCGTCTCCACGATTCCAATCAGATCGGCCGGCCCCCACCTCCGTCCGAGCTGTCCGTTCTCGAAGCTTCCATGAACGTGGAGCGCCTCGCCGTCGGCGGCGGCGGCCACCGGTACGAGCGGATGCCTAGGGGCCCGGAGGAGGAGAGGGAGGGGGCGGCGGCGAGGCCGGAGGTGCTGGCCGCGTCGGCGTCGTTCCGGCTGTCGGAGGCGGCGCGGGTGTTCGAGGAGCTCCCCCGGGCGTCGATCGTCGCCGTGTCGCGCCCCGACGCCGGGGACATCACCCCGATGCTGCTTTCATACACCATCGAGGTGCACTACAAGCAGGTCCGCGGATCCTCCCCACCCTGTTCCGTGCGTTTTTGAGCTTTCCGTGTGAACCCTTGAGAATCATGTGCAAATTAGGGGGGGTGATGAGAGGCTGGATTAGTCTAGAATCCCGTCCTTTTGGTTGGCGAAATACCGATCGTATTAATAGTTCGATGGGATTGTACTGCTAATTACTATAGCTCATGATTTTAGTTTCTGCACGAGATGTGACTTCTGGTTCTATCCTCTATGCTGCTATGAATTTGTTCGCTTTTTTGGTAGCCAGTAATCCAGCATAGGGACAGGGATGAGAGAATTTGCTTAAAGAGGTCGGCTTCCTCTGATTGATGTACCAGCCGACTAGTATGATTTTCGCAATCTTAAACATTACGGCCGCGGCCGTGGCAGTATGGGACTTTAGTTTAATGGTTCAGCATTGCACAGGCATGACTTTTATGTTTGAATATTCATTAGAAAATTATATATCAGCTGCTGATCAGCCTGACTTGATAAGTTCTGCTCATTTGAGAAGTTCCGCTCTCATATTAATCTTGTACAAATACCTTTATTTCCTCCAAAATATTGTACTATAATAGACGTGAATAGATTAAAACTTGTGTGTGCAGTTTTCTGGTGCACTGTGGGCCTAATTGATCATGAGTTTTGATTGGATGATGTGCTTACTTGCATTGCAAACAACCTACTCACCTTAGTACAATGGCATGTTTGCTCAACCTGTCATGTGCTCATTTTTTATTTACTCATAATTGGTGAAGCAAACTGGCTTAGAATACTCGCCTACTCACATGAGTACTTGGTCATGTAGATTTATGTTTTAGGTAAACTAGAGATGTTGGTTTCTGGTTAAGCATGTCCAATGAACCAGATGCTTGGTGCTTTCTCGCTGGATGTGCATATGAAATTTGTGTCGAGTAATTTGCCACTTCAATTTGCAATGCAACAATGTGCTTCCAATTACTCACATACTACTTGCTAAAACCTCGGTGGTCTTTTATAGTACTGAAATAATGTGTTTTCTTTCTATTTCAAATAATTATAAATGGATCACATTTTGTGAATTGTGTTCGAATTAGCTTTTGAGCTCTGATGTCTCATTTACATGTTTTTGGAATTAAGTTCTGATGATCATTCCAATCTATTGGAATTCTAATATGATTACCTATACAAAGTTACTATCTCCGTCTTTAAATGTAAGGGATTCTAGGGATGAATCTGGATATAATTAAGGACTGAGGGAGTACTTAATTACATGCAATCAATTCAAGACTGTGAACTTGACTAACTTAGAAAAATTCTCAAATTTACATTGATGGACGTGCTAAGGTGACTTTATTTGTGCCAATTTGTACATTGCAATAGATTCTAAATTAATATTATTTCTGGTATCTTACTATCTTGACTTGTCACTTTGCAAATCAACTGTCTAGTGTTGACTGCTGACCAATCTGTCCTTAACAATTTGGTACATGCTTACTTGAAAAAAAACTTGGTACATGCCTAATTTGCCAAAAGGGCTGCTAAGATAGTTTCTGTTCCCTTTCACCACTTCTTATTATCTTGATATGTGCAAGGGAACTATGTGGAACACATGTTTATGATCAGTTTGAAGTTAACGGAATGCATGCACCACATGTCACAAACTGTGTGGGCAGATCGTTAAACATGCACATATGAATGAAAGCGAAACAGAAAAGGTTTAACTTGTTGAATTCATGAGTTGTAACTCTTAATACTTGTCATATAGAGTTTTTCTATTTGCGGTGCACTCTTACTTTCTTGTGATGGATATCTTCTTCCTTTGAGTTGCTATTTATTCCCATTAAATACAAATGTGTCAGATGTGCTCTGAAAAATTTCACTGTTTCTATCAGTTTAGGTGGCGGCTATATAAGAAAGCTTCACAAGTTCTCTATCTACACTTTGCATTGAAGAGACGTGAATTTCTTGAAGAGTTTCATGAGAAGCAGGAACAGGTTGGTTATATGGCCATTATGAGTTGTAATGATTTTCAATACTTGATTACAACCTGTAAGTTCCTTTAAAGTAATCTCACTAATTTGCTGTGCAGTTGTGCTGTTAGATTGGAGATGCAAGTGTATTTTTCTACTCAACTTCCATAAATCTGAAATGTTATTTGGGATTTTGTTGAATGGGCTCCAACATTTTTTAGAACTATGTGACACATTAGGTCATAAATGAAAACAACTGTTAACAGTATAACATATTGGATGTTATCTCTCTTTCTCAATTTTCCTTTGGCCCCTTGTACATGGTATATTGGCCTTTCTTTATTAAATAGAGACAAGTCCAATTCATAACATGATATTAGAGCAAGGTTACCCAAAACCTAGCTGTGTCCACTTGGTTGGTTCATCGTGTGGGTTCCTACGCATTTCTCCTTGTTGCTAGTGTTGGTTCATGTGGATATGGCTTTATTGCTTTGTCCGCTTCAGATTTGGACTGCCCTTGTTGTCACATCAGTCACTTGACTGGCTGAGGATCTCACCTATATGCTGCCTGCGTGGTGGCACACTTGCTCTCCAAAAGTCCCTGGTGACAATGGGAAGAGATGTATTGTGGTTCTCAGTTGATCTTTTCCTTTGGATCTCAATCTTTTCCCCAGCAAACTCTTCCTGGCGCAAGAAAAGCCTTTGTGATCAAGTGCAGGAAATGGCATCTTTTCTTACTTAAATATAATAAATTTTAACCATGTAAACTGGCAAAATGTCAGTACGATGGGAAGCAGTATATTTGAAGTCTAATGTACTAAGTTGATTTCTTTGTTCTGTGATTCAAGGTCAAAGAATGGTTACAAAATCTGGGAATTGGGGAACATATGCCAGTAGTACATGATGAGGATGAAGCAGACGATGTGAATGTTCCTGCCCAGTCTGAAGAAGGTTCCATTAGACATAGGTAAACATGTTTATACATCAGCGATGCACTAGTAGTTGTATATAGTTATGCTTTATCACATTGAAAAGGTTGAATTAGAGCAGTTGAGTCTCCATATGTTATCCCATGCATGCAGTAAGCAAGACATTGAACCTGTTGTGGCAGAAATGTTCCTTCAAGTGCTGTTTTGCCTGTCATTCGACCAGCTCTGGGACGTCAGCACTCGGTTTCTGATCGAGCAAAAGTTGCCATGCAAGAATATCTGAACCATTTTTTGGGGAACTTGGACATTGTCAACTCTCGGGAGGTATATATTATCTAAAGCTTTATACATTTCATTCTTTTTGTTCCAGTTGGAATAGCATGTTGACTGAAATATCCCATCTGCATCTAGATTAAGTTTTATTGTCAGGACTCAGGACTAAAAACATCTTTCAAAATACAGGTTTGCAAATTTTTGGAGGTATCATGTCTGTCATTTTTACCTGAATATGGTCCTAAGCTAAAAGAAGATTATGTATCTGTTGGACACTTGCCAAAAATTCAGAAGGACCATAAAGAGAACTGTTGTTCATGTGGGTTGTTTAACTGCTGCAAGAGCAGCTGGCAAAAGGTATTACATTTTATGTAGTTAATTTTTTTTATTTAGCTGTCTTATTATAATTCTATTTAATCTATATAATTAAATAATTTTTCAATAGGTGTGGTTTGTCCTAAAGCCAGGATTCTTGGCTTTACTGAAAGATCCTTTCGATCCAAAGCTTTTAGATGTCATTATCTTTGATGCATTGCCACATACGGATATAAGTGGTGAGGGCCAGATCTCTCTAGCAAAAGAGATCAAGGAACGGAACCCATTGCATTTTGGATTCCAGGTACCTATTCCATTTTATGATATCTTGTTGAGTTACAATGAAATGCAATACCTGTACTTTTGGTGGTTGATAGATAGCTGAAGTAGTTTTATATCTATTGCAAGGATGTTGAGTTTAGCTAGATCGTGGTGGTTGAGTTGTGCATTATTGCAAAGTGAAAGCTTAGTAGATGGGAACATTCTTAAAATATGATATCTTAGTGATTTTATGTTATGGACCTAAAAAGATGATTCAGTGAATTATTTGATCATACAGTAAATGTATAAGTTTTTTTTTTCCTGAAAAGCACAACAGTGCCTAATAGAGCATTATGGGGATGCAGAATTTTATCTTTCTGCCTTTGTGGTATGGATATCTTAATGAACACATATCGCCCTGACGCGACAGGTGGTTGTAGAATTTTGTTAGGGCAACAACTATCATAGTGTGAGTTATAGGAGCAACTCTATTTGTAGCTTCTAGTATGAGAATCATACAACAAAATTATAAGGATCATCTATTTGTCAATTTGTCAGACTAATTCGGACTAATTGTTCCAATTTGTGAAGAGAAATCCATTGTTATCTGGACAGTTGTTTGGGGCAAGTTAATATGTCTGGTGCATGCATAGGATTGTGCTCTTGTTGTGAAAAATGCTACTTTTGACAGAATATTTTTTCGGTTGAATTGCGTAGATGATAGCTGACAAAAAAATACATACCCTTTAAACCATGTTTTGAATGTGGCACTTTTTCTGATATATGTGGGAGCTAGGAACTGAATTATTTCTTGTGAAATTACTGCCTTTAAATTGGGTCCTTATCAATTGATACTGATATTGATATTTCTGAGCCAGTCAACATATTCATACAATTTTGATACAGCATTAGCCTTTTATTTTTGTGGAGTCTAAACCTCTTTGTGCTGTTTGGAGGAAGGTGTCTTCTGGTGGCCGGACTATAAAGTTAAGAGCAAGAAGCTCTTCTAAAGTGAAAGATTGGGTTGCTGCAATAAATGCTGCTCGACAAACTCCAGAGGGCTGGTATTACCCTCATCGTTTTGGTTCATTTGCACCACCAAGGGGCCTTATGCAAGATGGGAGTATGGTACAGTGGTTTATAGACGGGCAAGCTGCATTTGAAGCAATTGCTTCCTCCATTGAGCAAGCAAAATCAGAGGTTAACTTTGTGTCTTTTCAACAGTTACTGATCGAAAATAACTAAATCTGCCCAAGATAATCAAAATTTAATGCAGATATTTATTACTGACTGGTGGCTCTGCCCAGAATTGTTTCTCCGACGCCCGTTCCAACATCATGGATCATCTAGGCTTGATGCTCTACTGGAAGCTAGAGCTAAGCAGGGTGTACAGGTATGGTACTTTTTTTTACCTTTTAATCAGAAACTACAGACTAACAATATGAGTGTGAGGTGTTTAAATTATGAAGCAATGTTTGCTACTTTATTTATGTATCAATTGCATGATTATTAGAAGTTAGCATCGTACAGCTTCTGTACCATCTGAAGATGGCTTGCCTTGTGAGGTTTAAGTCTATTACCTTCCCAAGCTCTAACAAGAAAGAGAACATCCTGAATTCCTTCACTAACAAACTGTTCATGAAGATTCCTACTTTTTGGTTCTGGCCCTTTTTCCTCCCACACACCCATCCTCACTTTGCATTTGCTTGCAAGTTGTGCGATCAACAATTCCTTTAGGGCAGACACCATGCAAGAATATCATGATCCATAGATCTTCTTTTTCGTGAAAAATATATTAAAAATTAATGACCGCTGGATATTAAAGAGAGAGGGATTATTGTGTACCTAGGTTGTTGTATTGAGCCTTAGGGGCCGGTTTACATAGGAGTACAAGTGGTATAGATAAGGAAGGACTCTAAGCAAATCAATCTTATCCCAATAATCCTCACCATATACTTTAACACCCCCCCTAGTCCAAGCATGAGCAGTGCAGACGCTTAGACCAGACAAGGAACCGACAAGAGGACTCAACAATGATAGTCCTTTGTGCCATAGTCGAAGTAGCCGAAGTGAACCGTGGTTGAGGTAGCTGTGCATAGAGTAGTCGTGGTCTATGTAGCCGAAGTTGATGGTGCAAATGTTGAGGGAGCTGAGCCATGGGAGAGGTTGCGGGTGCACGCGACGGTGCCATGGTCCATGTAGCTGAAGTTGATGGTGCAGATGTCGAGGGAGCTGGGCCATGGGAGAGTTTGTGGGTGCACGCGATGGACGACGGTGCCGTGGACCAAGGTGCGTGAGGACGCACTAGAGATGAAAGACACAATCGCACAATCATTGAGGAAGATGACACCGAAGAATTGATGTAGTTGAACTGTGGTGAACATGGTGTAACACTGGGTTTGCAAGGCCCAAGGACAACTTGGGATGAACACGCACAACAGTGTTGCTAATACATCGCGAACAAGGTAGGAGACCACCATGAACCTTGCGCCATGTCAGAGGGGACTAGCAGAAGGCCTCCAAGACCAACAGCCGAAACAACGTCGATAGCTAATGTCAGGAGAAGCTAGACCACTAACCTAGAGCGGCGACAGTGGCAGCCTAAAGATGTGGCTGTAGTGCTTGAAGTAGGTGAAGAAGTTGATGGTTGACAATGACTAGTGCAGATGACGAGGATATCAATAAAAGCCACAACGCTGCGGCCCAAGAGGGGCTTCACAGTTGCAACTCCAAGTCTATGCAGGAGCAGGTGACCACGAGCGATATTGCTGTCTGAAGAGGAGACGTAGCGGCAGCCCAATACTTGGTTGTAGTCCTCATACTCGAAGACAATCGGTTGAAGAAGTCGTGGATCTTGTACGCTCCATCAGGTGATCAAGCCGATGATGCGCGCTGTACTCCATGTTGGATAGTAGAGGGAGAAGGATTAATGTGTATCTGGGTTGTTGTATTGAGCCTCGGTGGCTGGTATATTGTAGAGATAAGGAAAGTACTAGAGATAAGGAAGGACTCTAAATAAATGGACCCTATCCTAATAATCCTCTTAACAATGACTATTCATAATGGGTCCCTGGCATTGATCTTTTTTTAAAAAATATTTCTTATTTTCTGGTTTCGTCAAATTTAACAGGCAACAATCTATTGTGGTGTTTTTGAAACCACATCATCCTTTGGTGCTTACGAGTTATGCTGGAAATTACATATTTGTTGTTTTTAATCGTATTCTTCTTATCATTTTGTGCAAGGCAGGGGTAATAGGTTCCTAATATGACATGGGCCGTGTTCGGTAGGCTGGATAAGATATCTTATCCGCCTCGTTTTTCATGCGCACGCTTCTCGAACTGCTAAACTGTGTATTTTTTGCAAAATTTTTTTATAGGAAAGTTGCTTTAAAAAATCATATTAGTCTATTTCATATTTTTTTAATAATTAATAATTAATTAATCATGTACTAATCTATTGCTACGTTTTCCGCGTCGGATAAGTTAACTAATCTTCCTCCCTACCGAACACGGCCATGGTGATCTTATTTTTCAAGTTATGCACTTGAGTTCAATGTTAATTCCCAGAAAATGCATACTCGGATCATTGGTAAAATATCAACTGATCACATGACACCACAAAGGAAAAACAGAATAAGTAAATTAGATTGTTCATAGATATTGATAGTTACTGACTATCTACTCTGAACTGTGGCCATTATGCAGATTTACATTCTTTTGTACAAGGAAGTTGCTCTTGCATTGAAAATTAATAGTTTGTACAGTAAACAAAAGCTACTTAACATTCATGAGAATGTCAAAGTCCTTCGATATCCTGATCATTTCTCAAGTGGTGTATACTTGTGGTATGAGGAATACTTTTTTTTTGTCTCCCTATGTTCAACAAAAGATTATTTTGATTCCAACAATTTTACTGCTTACTTTTCACTTGAAGGTCACACCATGAGAAAATTGTGATAGTAGATAATCAAGAATGCTACGTTGGAGGTCTTGATCTTTGCTTTGGTCGTTATGATACTCCAGCACACAAACTTTCAGATGCTCCTCCTGTGATATGGCCAGGGAAGGACTACTATAACCCTAGGTAACTATGACATTTCTTTTATCCTTATCATAGTATTTAAGTATTTATGCAGGACTCTTCCCAATTTATTCTTACCTGAGTTTTACCTCTGTACATAAGGGAATCTGAGCCAAATTCCTGGGAGGACACAATGAAAGATGAGCTGGACCGAACTAAATATCCCCGCATGCCTTGGCATGATGTTCAGTGTGCTCTCTATGGTCCACCTTGTCGAGATGTCGCAAGGCATTTTGTTCAGCGCTGGAATTATGCAAAGGTTTGTCTATTCCATTGACATTCTCATCATATAAAGTGTTTTCTCTATATTTTAAATAAAATATTGTTTTTTCCAGAGGAACAAAGCTCCCAATGAGCAAGGAATTCCCCTGCTGATGCCTCATCACCACATGGTAATTCCACATTACAAGGGCATAAGCCAAGAAATTAACAGTGAGGCTGATGGTAAACAAAATCATGATAAGGATGCTGATGTTAAAAAACCAGTCTCCGTGGACTCACGGGCATCGTGTCAGGACATTCCATTGCTTTTACCTCAAGAGCTTGAGCCACAGACATTGCCCAATGGAGATTTAAGAGTGAATGATTTAGACATCAACCATTCTGATCTCCTCCATAAAACAAGCTTCAATCAGCCTTTGCTTAACCGAAAGGCAAAGTTGGATTCTTCCCGACAGGATTTACCTATGAGAGGCTTTGTAGATGATATAAGTTCCCTTGAGTCGTCATCTCTTAGACATTTTGACTCTTCCAAGGAAAAAATGTATCACATGGATAAGAACTGGTGGGAGATGCAAGAAAGAGGAGATCAAGTTGCTTCAGTACTTGATATAGGGCAAGTTGGTCCAAGGGTAACTTGTCATTGTCAGGTCAGTATTGCAGTTAATTTTGAATTAATTTGTTGATGCCGAGGAATGAGAGTAATGGGCAAGAATCTCAGATGCAAAATTTTGGCTTTATTATCTGTCTAACTTTGATACACAAGAAGTTACATGTTTTGCTATCTGTAGATTGTAAACATCTGAAGTTCTGAGTTTTTATATCTGCTTTCTTGATAGAGAGTAATTCATTAGGAAACAATGTGAAATCTTTTATTATAACAGACACAACGTGAATGCTGTAGAAAAAGAGACAAACATGGAAAGTATCAAACTAGGTTTATGGCTAGGCCAGGACTAATAACTATGGCATAACATGTGAATGTGATACTTATTTTGTTTGAAACATGAAAAGCTCGAAACTGGGTTGATGACCAGGCTGTATTTAATGACTATGACACAATGTGATTCATATCTAGTTTGTTTAACTACTTAGTAGTTTTTCTGCTTTTTGGTGATGTTGCCTTTTCATATGCTGAGTTAAGACTATTTTGGTTATTTATATATTTAACTGGTATCCAAACAGAAAAGCAGCTACGATCAACTTGTTAGTCTTTTCGTAATTTATGGGTATGGCAATGTTTTCGTTTAGGTTGGCAGATGTAAATTTTGTCTGCATTATCGCCATTTTTCCAGAAGGGCTTACACATAAGATATGGTCCTGTTGTATAGTCAGATATACTTGTATACTAACTTTAGAAACTATTATAATGAATGCATCATTTTCTAAGAAGTTAATGAATGTATATTTTGGCTCAGGTTATTAGAAGTGTTGGTCAATGGTCAGCTGGAACCACTCAAATTGAAGGAAGCATCCACAATGCGTTTTTTTCTCTTATTGAAAAGGCAGAACATTTTGTATACATTGAGGTCTGCATTTTCTTAAGCATAAAAATTCAATTTGTAAACAACAGTATGTTTTATTAGATAGAGATCTTAAAATGATGCTCAGTATGTGTTGTCGCTATCTTATTTCATATTATTCTGTTCAGTTTCTTAAGTAAAAATCATTTTTTCCACACATATTATAAGCATGTAGTTATCCAAGAGATCACCAGCAAATTGTCTAACCCTTTTGTCACACCTTTTTTGTAGAATCAATTTTTCATATCAGGCCTTTCAGGAGATGACACGATTAAAAACCGTGTACTGGAAGCCTTATACAGGCGCATACTTAGGGCAGAGAGAGAAAAAAAGCGGTTCAAAGTCATCATAATAATACCTTTGTTACCAGGTTTTCAGGTAATTTTCTACTGCTGCGATTCCGAAAGTCTTGGTGCTTGGTTACTCACATGATATCATGACAGGGAGGCATTGATGACGGTGGAGCTGCATCTGTGAGAGCAATTATGCATTGGCAATACCGGACTATCTGCAGAGGCCCTAATTCGATACTTCAGAATCTATATGACGTTATTGGTCCAAAAGCAAATGATTATATCTCCTTTTATGGTCTTAGAACACATGGTAGGCTATGCGACGGAGGCCCTTTAGTCACTAATCAGGTAAAGTATGAGTCTTGTCCAGTTATGCAGCATGTTTTTTTTTGTCAGGATCCTAGCACTTGGCCATTTAAGTTCATGATTCACAGAACTAGCATGTAAATAATTGAATACTTTTTTAATATTGTCGGTATTGCAGATTTATGTACACAGTAAGTTGATGATAATTGATGACCGCATCACATTAATTGGATCAGCTAACATAAATGATAGAAGCTTGCTTGGTTCAAGAGATTCTGAGGTATGCATTTCTCATATTCCTGTGTCCACTATATTTTGGTATGCTGCACCTGTTTTGTAACTTGTAAGACTGCAGTCCATAGAGGCTTAGAGTAGTTCTGATTCTGTAATATTTCAAATCCATGACAGGAAATGAGTATTAACTATTAAAGATACATTCCTTGAGCTTTCTATTACTTAAATGTAATTTTAATTCAAGAATATTTTTCTCTGATGAGAAGTATTTGTTTTTCAGTTAACTCTATTTAGAAAACAGTTAAACACTTACATCAAGTAATGTTTGTGTTGGAGGTCGATCATCTGATAGTTTTTCCTCTTGGCCCTTGTAGATTGCTGTGGTCATTGAAGATAAAGAAGTTGTCACTTCCAAAATGAATGGAAAACCTTGGGAAGCTGGGAAGTTTTCTCTAAGCCTACGTCTCTCTCTCTGGGCAGAGCACCTTGGCCTTCATCGAGGAGAGGTTTGGGATATATTCCATCTATGCTTTACTTCCTTCAGTAATCATTTTGTTAATAAATAAAGTTAAAATTTGCTATAGGGCATCGGAAAAACGTGTAATTAGCCGATGGACACTGTAAGACTACGAATTTGCTGTAAGGCACCACAAAGATGTGGTAATTAGCTGATAGACACTCCAGCCATTATTTTATTAATTTTGAAGTAAAAAATTAAAAATGACGAGATTGCCCTTGGTGGCTAACCCGTTATGTTGACTGGGTCCAGTCAAACCAGACCCAGTCGGTCTCGACACCGCACCCTAGCCTACAGGGCGACTGAGTAGGCGGCGGCGGTGGCGACCCAGCTACGGTGAGGGTGGCAGCGACCCGGCCACCGAGGGCAATCTCGTCATTTTTAAAATTTTTGACTCCGAAATTAATAAAATAATGGCTAGAGTGTCTACCAGCTAATTATCATATTTTTGTGGTGCTCTACAGCAAATTCGTGATCTTACGGTGTCCACCGGCTAATTACACGTTTTTTCGATGTCCTGTAGCAAATTTTGCCATAAATAAATGTTCTGGACATAGCAGAATCTCCAATGTACAACATGAACCATTTTTTTTCTAGGTTATATGCTAGTGAAAACATATAATATACGGAAAATGTATTCTTAAATCAAATAGTTAGTAATATCATTTCCATGACACAGTCTAAAATTTGAATCTCATCCCAAATTGTGGTGAGCTTGTGCAATGTCCCTACACCTTTGTAATATTTCATCTCTAAAAAAGAAACATTGCCTTGCCAAAGGTGGCGGTATTAGAAATTTTCTCCAAGCTGTTTTAACTCATAGGCATCTGCCCCAACAAGTTTTCTTATATTCATTGCAGCAGATAGTGATATCATGTGAACTATTTTGATTGTTTAAAACATAAATTTGATATGCAGGTTAGCCATATTATGGACCCTATCGATGACTCAACTTTCAAAAATATCTGGATGGCCACTGCTAAGGTGAGAACATAAATGCTGTTTCCTGAGGCCGTAGTTAATTTAACCCTAACCATCTTTCACTCGATACTACTAATGCTTATCATCCTAGAATGTAGAAACCATTTTAGGATTGTCTTAACCTGGCACTCCATGTAATATTAGGATGTGGCTTTCATCAGTTGTAAAATCCAAACTGTAATACATGTTATATTGTATGCTTTAGCCATAGCAATCTCCATTAATACTCATACATTAGTTAACTGGTTTTGTTTGGCAGACAAATACCATGATTTACCAAGATGTCTTCTCTTGTGTTCCTAATGATCTCACCCATTCAAGGTATGAATTGACCATTCCGTTTCAGTGTCCCTTTTTACAAATTGCTCTTTGCTCTAAATATAATGATGATGCAGGGTCCAATTTCGGCAAAGCTTAGCTCACTGGAGGGATAAAATCGGTCACAACACAATCGATTTGGGGATAGCCCAAGAGAAGCTGGAAACCTACCAGGACGGTGATCTCAAGGGTGCAGATCCTATGGAAAGATTGCAGATGGTCAAAGGTCACCTTGTTTCTTTCCCATTGGATTTCATGTCCCAAGAGGACTTGAGACCATATTTCAGTGAAAGCGAATATTATACTTCTCCACAAGTTTTCCATTAGCTTATTTTTCATGGAAAAGTTATCACCTACTGCCATAGTTGTACATAGTTCAGGGGTCAGCCTTTAGGTATTTTAGATGTTTTGTCAACAAATAGGGAAAAAGAAAGAAATTACAAACCACGGGCTGGTGAAAGGTATACAAGTATAGTTAAGTCACCGGTGCGTGTCTTATTTCCTTTTCGAGCAAGAATATGCCTGCTCAATTTGTTCTGTTCCACACGAAGAATACAGGAACGTAGATAGTTGATACGGCACCTTTTTTTTTCCTTTTTAGGGAAGAAATATTCCTGTTGAGCTAACTCGTTGTTGACGTACAGAAAAGTTTGTTTTGCCTTCAAAGCTGTCTCTGCCTCTCTGTACGTGTATATCATACATTGTCCAGAACTAAATAATGGCATTCGGTCCATTCTTTTTTAATGGAAACCAATGTCAATCCATGTAACCATCTACTGTTAATGGCTTGAGGGCTTAATGTTTCATGTGCTAGCTTCTGAAGAGCAGAGGGCTAGAGCCAGTTAAAACTAAAATGCTTTAATGCCAGTCCTTTTTGGACACAATGGAAGTTTGTATTGATGCAAATTGCAGCGAAAACCTGTACATGAGTACTGGAATTCTGGAAGGCAAACGAGGTTTATCGTAGTTTATCACTCTATAGCAGGTAGAACTGCATTTCACCACATGTTCTTTGTTTTAATTTCTCTGAATTAAATTGTAATCCTAATTAGCCCGTGAGAGTGAATGTGTTTGATCATTACTTTTTACCATTTTATATTAACTAGATGAATACGCACGAATACGCGTGAAAATACCCTGTGCATTACTACAGGAATACGCACGAATGTAACACAAGCAAAATACTTGCATCTATGGTTAGCACGCTAATTATTGTTTATCGAATATAAGCAATTTTCAAGTGTAGAAACATACTCGCACCACCTTTTATTTGACACCATTGATCACTTTTTATTTGACACCATTAATGTTTGACTATTTGTCTTATTTATAAAATTTATATGATTATTGATTATTTTGTTATAGTTTGATTTATTAGTGAAGGTACTTTAAGCATGTCTTATAATTTTGCATATTGGCACAAAAATTAAATAAAATGAATGATTAAACATAGATACAAAAGTTAACGGTGTTAAATAAAAAAAACTAGAGGGAGTATATGTTTTCTTTACCTATGCATATAAAATCGAATTGGATAAGTGGAATGGTAATCCTCATCTAAAATTAATAGCATTAGTGGCTAATTAACTATTGGATTAACTAGGGGCGTAAGTGGGCTGGCCCGTGAACCTGCTTATAGGTCAATTAAGTAGATAACCTGGTGGACAACCCGCTTAATTGACCTATAAGTGAGTTGGCGGGTCGGTCCACTTACACCATTAGGATTAACTACACTAACTAGGTTGTTAATATACACAACATATGGACGGTTGTAATCAGAGCATGAGAGGGATAACGAGGATATTATTATTATTGTAGACGAGGTGTGGCTTAATTTATGTTAAGGTTTTAGTAACAACTATATATATATACGATTTATGGATAATAAAAGAATGGGTACAAAAACACATCACCTATATATTTTCAACCACTACCTTTACCCTTACATGCACATTACATGTGTAACAACACAAAAGCTAAAGATTAATTTCCCCTTTTACCGCTGCTAGCGAGCGTGCTAATACATGTGAATTCCGTCTCCCACTCAGCTTCAGTTACAGCCATTGGCGCTCGCTTTGTTTCGCCCATGGTTTTCCAACGGATCAACCCACTCCCCCCCGCCCCCCCCCCCCCGTAGATGGTAGCTACACGTCGAGACGCAGGATTGTCCAGCAGAAACTCCAATCTTAATTCAGAAAAGAATGGACTATAGCTCTTTAATCTGCATGATGATGATGATGATGCTAATTCCTACTACTACTGACGTACGCAGATTAATCCACCAAATTAAAATGCTGACTCGAATCAACCGATGGGTTGATGCCAAAGTGCGTGCTTAAATTAACACGGGGGGTCGTTTGTCATTTGGTGTCATAAGCAACATCATTAATTGATCATGCATGACGGATGGATGCAGGCCGGTAGTACTCCATGCATCTGTTTTTCTTATTTGAAGCTGCTAATTTTTAAGTTTACGTTTAATCGTTTGTTTTATAAAAATATTCAGTTATTAATTATTTTATAATGGTTTAATTTATTACTAAATGAATGATTTGATTTATTACTAAATGAACTTTAAGAATAATTTATCATTTTGTATATTTATAAAAGATTTTAAATAAGACGTACGGTTAAACATAGATCAAAAAAGTTATCTATGTCAAAAAAAAATTGAGGAAGTATCTTCCAAGATTCGACACTAAGGGTCGTTTAGATGGGGCTAAACTTTTTAGCCCCATGTTACATTGGATGTTTGGACACTAATTTAAAGTATTAAACATAGACTAATCAAAAAACTAATTTTATAAATGAGAGCTAATCCGCGAGACGAATTTTTTGAGCATAATTAATCCATAATTAGCAAATATTTACTGTAGCATCACATATGCTAATCACGGATTAATTAGGCTCATTAGATCCATCTCACAAATTAGTCTAAGATTATAAATAGGCTTTATTTATAGACTATGTTTACTATGTATAATAAGTGTGCAAACATTCGATGTGACTATTTAGCCCATAGAAACAAACTCCCCCCAAAGGCTGTCGTAGAGAGAAGTGGTTACAGAAGCGCCGTGTCACGGTTGTTACAAGGAAAAGAAAAACCATCGTACGTGTTTAGTACAGAAGACTAGATGCATCATCGCCCATAAGCACAACTTGTACATCAAGTACAAGTGTACACAGCCTTTGCTAGCTAGCTAAGGGTACGTGATCAACAAGGCTTTGGTTTGTGTATGCGTCGTCGTAGCTTGCATTAATCTTTAATTCATTATATGGGAACGTACATTTTGATTTTGGGTAGAGAGGAATAATTCCCTGAACATGTCATGGAAACGTACATCTCGGAGAGAGAGTCATGGAAATGTACATTCATTCATCTTATGTTTAAGGGCATCAAATGTTGATTATCTGCTAACACCGATCCTAGCTAATAGCTATCTAATGATTTAATCTAATTGACAAGTGTGCATGTGTGTGCATGCTACACGTGAAAACTGAAAACACTACAAGTCTTGTGAGTGACTTGGCCTGTAAGAGCAAGTTCAATACTATAGCCAACTACTAGCTCTAATTCATCTATAGTCAATCTAATAGCCAATTCATACAATAGTTACCTACAAAACATCAATACATGATCTCACATGTCATACATATATTTTGTCTTGGAGCTCGTGTGCAGCTGACTACAAGTTAGTAGTCTACCTCCATTCTCTCTCCTCTCGTATTTCTTTAAAATATGCTTATAGCTGGTTTATAGCCTGCTATTGTACCTGCTCTAAGGGTAAAGATCACGGTACCTAATAGCTATGTTAGTGGGGAACATTTTATCGGTAGCAGGCTATAACCCTTATCTGTGTTCGGTGAGAGTGTAAGTTACATATATATAAGTTTCATGGGTGCCTTCATCTATCAAGGTGAAAATCATGGTAACTGACTATAATATGACTTTAGTTTCTACATCTATATATTATTAGACTTCCGTCTGATTGAAGAACTTGGTCTTAGGCCTTGGTCTTTTGGATAATTTCAGTCACACAAAATTAGAGATGGAATGGTATTGCAAAATGGTCGAGACCTAGCAATTTGGTCTTAGAAAGTATGGTTCAATTTCTAGGCAATCAGAATTCCAAGATCTAAAATTTTTTTACAAATCCATAAAAAACCGCACAAATAAAAAACACACTATTTGGTTGGTGAGGCACTTGGGCCTAGGAGCGCGTGATATGGATGTTGCTTTCAACTTAGGCTCTGGTCTTAGTAGCCAACAAGCATGATAGGAAAGTAGCACAGTGCAATGATGATGTAAGCGATGATGACACCCTTCGATATCGACTTCTTAGGTAGTCTTCCTGTCCATGTTGACAGGGTGGTGGCCTGGATATCAAACACCACATGGGTTGACCTAGGCGAGGTAGAGGCGCCATAGTTGGCGGTCGTCAGAGCAACATTGGGTCTAGCAACCTCAGATCCCAGTACCCATCAGGTTGACCTCCACCATCGCCTATCATGGTTGCATGCTCCAGGTTGGTCTCCACCACCATATATTGCTATCAGAATGAAGGTGGTGTCACTGCTAGGCATGTGCACCACCTATTACTGGCAAACTAGATGAGGTTCACCATGGTGCATCGACCATCGATAGTGAGGACTTTCTATAAGAAGAAGGTAGTACTGCATGACAAAAGTGGCGAGGAGGTGAGGTCTAATGGAGTTAGGGTTAGTTTGACTACCGACGGGTCAGTGGATTGCTAAACTTTGCATGCTGCTACTAGGATTTATCATGAATTATGGTTTTCTCGGTTAGTTTGGTTACTCAAGACCAAAATAATAGGATAAATTCAGCTAGTTACTATACTTGAACAAATTCAGTTTTAATCTCGGTTATTTTGGTTTGATCTTTTGTTTTGTCAATTTTGGCACCCCATATAAATATCAATAATGGCATGTATTACACGCAATAGAAAAAGAATATATATATATATATAGCTAGCTAGCTACTACCTCCGTTTCATAATGTAAGATGTTTGACTTTTTTATTGCAACGTTTGACCATTCATCTTACATTATGAAATAAAGGGAGTAAGTCACAAGCAAAATAAATGATATTTTCATAATTTTTAAATAAGACAAATGGTCAAACATTACAAGTAAAAAAAATCAAACATCTTACATTATGAGATGGAGGGAGTAGCATTCTTCATGACCATAGTACATATTATGAAGTACCTTTCTCTTTGGTGATAGTCTGTACTTGAGGCTTGATCCATAAAGAACTCAATTCGAATCAAAGGATACAAAGTAAATATACTCCACAACAATGCATTAGAATCAGGTATTTAATTTTTGCCACTGCCACAATAACACGTTTACAAATTTACCACTGCATATATCTATGACATTGTATTGTATGCCTACTTATCATATACACGTCGATTAAATTATAAATCTAAGATGGATAAATACTTATTATGCTCCTAAAACTAGGTATCTCTACAACGAGATCTACTATGTTGACGCAGCATCCACTTATTTCACTATGTCTACCTGAAACCCTAATCTAGGACGACTAGGATCAACCACGGGCCAGATCCGATTAAGGCCCTGTTTAGTTCCCAAAATTTGTTCCAAAAACATCACATCGAATATTTGGACATCTAAATAAAGTATTAAATATATATGAACATTAAAACTAATTACATAGTTATGGGGGAAATCGTGAGACGAATCTTTTAAGCCTAATTAGGACGTGATTAGCTATAAATGCTACAGTAACCAACATGTGCTAATGACAGATTAATTAGACTCAAAAGATTCATCTTGCGGTTTCTAGACGGAATATGAAATTTGTTTTGTAATTAGACTACGTTTAATACTTTAAATGTGTGTTCAAAAACTTGATGTGATATTTTTGAAAAAAAATCAAGCCCCAGGCAAACACAGCTAGAGTGCACAGTTAAATGGGGGCCCTAGTTGGTGTCACGTCACCACCACTCATTGGCCTAGCGCCCTATGTACAGTACGTATAGATGGCTACTCGTTCGTTTCTGCATGCCGTCATTGTCAGTGGCATATTTGCACGCCCACCGTCGTCTTGTGGTGGGGACCGCTCGCTCCATCCATGTGGATCCAATGTCATCGCTCGATCATCTCTTGTCTTTTCTCCTTCGGGTAAGAGATGCAGTCCGTTGGATCACACTAAGCTAAGACCCTTTTTTTTTTCAGGAAATTTTTTTTTGTCGCTGTCCCATCGTACGTTTGAAAACTAAATTAAAGTATTAAATATGGACTATTAATAAAACCCACCCCATACTCTGGACTATTTCACAAGACGAATCTATTGAGCCTAATTAGTCCCTGATTAGCAAATGTGATGCTACAGTAAATATTTGCTAATCATGGATTAATTAGGCTTACAAATTTGTCTAATAAAATAACCTTTATTTATACCATTAGTTTTGTTATTGGCCTCTATGTAATACTTCTAATTAACATCCAAACATCCGATGTGACAACAACTAAAAAAATCCCTAATCCAACAATCCTAAAAGATATATCACCATATTCATTTATACTTATGCTTATAAATCAAAATTTAAATATATAATCTTAAATTTAAAGCTATTTTAAGGATTTTTTTCATAATTTATTTTTTGGCTTTTGCTTTTAGATCGATAAGAACGTGTATATAAGAAATTTATTTATAAATTAATTTTATTTTTTAAATATGATATTTCGTTTTTTTGAAAAAGGTCAAAAGATGGGAACCTATATATGCCCTCAATGATCAATGAAACTTTAAAATATTAGGTGCTAATTATATTTGATATAACCTTATCCTTGTGCATGTGTAGTATTTGTAAGGGAGATGATTTAAACTCGGGCGTAGCTGGGGGTAGAGTTATACTCAGTTTTGACTTTCGTCATCACAATACTAGTCATCTCCATCAGAACAAGTTAACATAATTAAAATAAAATTATGCATATATTTAGTTCAAAAGTGTCCAAATATCAATGAATATATACGGAGGCCATTTGTGCCAGGTACAAATGATAACCCCATTTATACTAGTTGAGGCCAATACCCAATTTGTATATAAACTTAAAAAAACATTTCATTTAGCCATTTGGGAAACATGTGAGCAAAAACCGAAGAAAAATCTAGAAATAATATGATGGAACGAACGCAGCCAAATTGAACTCTAAATATTCACAATTCAAAAACTGTTAAAATAAATATATATCTCTACTACACTAATCTTATAGTCTTCCGGTCGTTGCCCTAAACTCTCGCACTTATTGTGTCCTCCCCTTGCCCCTCATATGCAAGGCACTACCCTCTAACTTAAAAATGCAGTTAGTTAAAAAAAAGAATTCTCATATAGCTCACCTTTAATTATATAGATTTGTCGTAATGCATAGATATGATATTAGTATATAAAGATTCATGATTACTTACCATTACATACTAATTAAGAAGTTAGTGGAAATTTTTATGTCGTGTAACTATGGCCTTGTTCACCACATTATACTAAAATACACTGGAGTCAACTGCTAATTTATAACATAAGCAGAAACAGCATATTAACTACTTAAATTTGTAGCGATGTAGTATGCGCTTCTCAAAAGCTACTACTACCTTCGTTCATAATAACCTTATTTTTCAGTTTTTTATATAATATTTTGACTCTTCGTCTTATTTAAAATTTTTTTGCGATTAATATTTTTATTTTTACTAGATGATACAATATGAATACTTTATGCGTGACTAATTTTTTTAAAATTTTTTACAAATTTTATAAATAAGACAAATGATCAAATGTTCGGCACGAAAAAAAGAAAAAATTGAAGTTATTAGTAGTTGTACTACGCAATACCTACCGAGTACGTAGTTTCTTTCTCAGTGTGCTCTGTTTAACCAGTGAGATAGGAGCTACTACCTCCGTTCCATAATAATCTCATTTTTCGTTTTTCCGTGTCCAACGTTTGACCATTCGTCTTATTTGAAAAATTTGTGCAAAAACCTAAAAAATTAGTCACGTATAAAGTACTATTTATATTTTATCATCTAGTAATGATAAAAATATCAATCGTAAAAAATTATAAATAAGACGAATGATCAAATGTTTGGACACGGAAAAACGAAAAATAAGATTATTATGGGAAGGAGGTAGTAGCTAGTACGCTGTACGCAGCACCTAGCTAGCTAGGACGCATAGTTTTTCACATTGATCATGCATCCATAAGATCATTGTTTAATTTGGGTCGTCTAGAGATAAAAATTGGTATATTTGCAAGCGAAGAATAGCATATAAATAGAATTTTATATACGTATTAAGATCGATCTAAAAGCAAAAACCGCAAAATAACTATGATAAAAAACCCTAAAAGCAACTCTAAATTTAAGATTTAAAATTTAAATTTTAACTTATAAGTATAAAAAAAACAAAAAACAGCCATATGGTCCAGAGAATCAGAGTAGCATTCGAGCTAGCTAGGTCCAATATGCATGCACTGTTTGGTCGTTTGGTGTGTTATCGAGTCACGTACATGCAGGACAGTGCCTTTTGCCGTACAAAAATGTGATAAGGTTTTGTACCTTTGGATTGGGGGATCTGCTGATTAGGTTTCCATTTCATCGTCGTGCCACCATTAGTGTGCGTGTATTTCTTCATCACACATGGTACCATAACACCACTGTTACACACATTTTGCAGCTGCATGCCCCACTAATCCATTACCTCACCAATATTTGCAGTCATCTCGATCAATATGTGTTCTAGCATGCATTTGCTGTTGGAAACTAGTGCTCTATTTTAATCATGACTCCATCCAACCAGTAGCAGATCTAGCTAGGGCATTTGGCAACTTGAAGAGTGAAATAATTACTTTTTTAATTAAATGAATAAGTACAATTGTTATATATATACCTAGAGATATCGATCAATGTAGATTGAGCTAATTGCTGGTGTTAATTCACCATCAAATGCCATCGACTTTTTTTAGCCTGATATTGACAGGGACTTTGCAACGTAATCAGGTCGAAGAAAATGTATGTCGTCGAGATCGCACAAGCTAGCACAATTATCTAAAACTATCCAACGCAAAACCATGTGCAGATACTCTCTTCCTTCGTAGCTTTAAGTATGCACATTAATTAACTATTCCCTCTGTCCCTAAATGTTTGACGTCATTTATATTTTTTGTACGAGTTTGACTATTCATCTTATTTAAAAAAATTTACATAATTATTAATACTTTTTATATCATTTCATTTATTGTTAAGCATACTTTTATACATATATAGCTATACATACTTAAAAAAATTGAATAAAACAAACGATTAAATATGTGTCAAAAGACAACGGAGTCAAATATTTAGGACGAAGGTAGTATAAATGAAAACCCGAGCGAGCTAGAAACCAAAAAGGTGTTATTCGATGACCAACGCAAAAGGATCCTACTAGACTTGTTTTTGCACAACTTGCTGTGACTAAAGGTTAAAATGACTGTAATAACATTAGTAAATTTCTACTAATTAATTAACATGGATATATATTCTAGTGATGCAATGCAAGTGGCACAGAATCTGAATTGCGTCAATCTTTCTTATCTGAATCTATCTACTGGCCACTAGTGAATGTTCATAGTGGAGTCCAGAAATGCAAACAAAAAATTATATCTTTAGTGCATTATATACTCCACCAATTGCATGGTTTTACCAGTGGTTTGGTTGGTCACAGTTCACAAAGAGACTAGCTAGCTTACTAGCTAGTCCAATATACTAGCATGCAGATGCTTGCAGCTCAGACAGTGATCAGTTTTCAGTGCACTCATTGGCTGTCAAGAAAGCTCTATTCAAGCATGGAAGCTTCTAGGCTCTTTGGCATACTCTTAATCAATTAGGCAACTTGACAATTGCACCGAAAGTTTACACGGGCTACGAACTGCACGATTTTTAAAGCGCGTAGGTTCGGTCTGATTCCCCTGAATGTTATTTGGGAGGATTTTTTTTAAAGATACACCCAAACTGTTTTGAACCATCCATCAGGGATGGATCCAATGGTTCATATTACTCTTATCTGCTAGGAGGTCAGTTCATTTATTAACATTAAAACTTTCTTAATACCATCATTATATTAGAATAAGGAAAGTAGTAAAGTTTTCTTTTAACATTATGCACAAATTCATATTGCTACAATAAATTTTGATGATAAAATTCAAATATTGAATGAAGTTTACCACAATCAAATTAAAAGTCCCTTTTTTTTCTTCCAATTTTTTAGTGGAAGATTTGAAACAGTTTCAACATATCAAGTCATAACTATTTTTTTATTAAGTTATAGTAGTTTGGAAGATGAAGATACAACCAATTTTTTTCTTTAGATTGTTGAATTTATATTAAATTTCTCAAAACTTCCTATCAAAACTGGGGCAAAATCATTTATATATAGGTCCTAATATGTGAATAGGTTTGTATTCTTGGAAAAGTATTGAACGTGAATCTCATATTTGGAAGGATAATTTTATGCTCCGTTATCTTTTCTTTTATAGTCATTTATTAATAAAAATATCAATGATTTTTTACCTAGCAAAATAGATCATTTATAATCAATGGTTAAGATCTTTCCTAGGTGCATTGAAAAAGGTATTTCGGAATGTGAGTATATATAGAAGCAATAGTCATAATTAATTTGCTAGCAGAAATTTTATTTATAATAGAAATCCGGCATCTATATCTACACACCAACCGTTACAAACATATGGGTACTTGGACTTTAAGCCTTATAGCTAAGTAACATATAAAACACAAGAAAAAGGCTAGAAAACTATGAAACAAAACTCTAAGCATCAGAACATTTTCTGTCATTGCTTCAACCTTGTTTTATTTTTTTGCAACAATAACCTGTTGCATCGCTCATATATATGCTTCTGAACTATCCGAGTTGACAAAAGCACAGGCAAAGGTAGGCTAACTTTTCTTGTTGTGATCAATTGGGGAAAAAAAAACTTTCATGTGAGAATTCTTAATAAAAACAACTTCTCATCTGAACAAATCGGTGAACAAGCGCAAAACAAATAATGATTAATAAAGAGTAGTGCGAAATAATACTAAAGAAAGAACACTTAACCATTGGATATATATATTCAGATGCAAGTATCTGATATCTGAAAAGACAACAAAAGGACAGGCCGTCCAACGTCAGAAAGGCGAACATATTCAGAGAATGCAATGCTGGCGCTGTCTTCAGGGGAGAAGAAATATTATTATGCTGAGTGCGATCGAATATATATCTGAAAAATTCCTTGCTGCTGATGGGGTTGGAACTGGAACCGACGCACACTTGCTTGACTGACTGCAATCTCTCAGCTGATAGTGGGCACATCTGCGGCAGATTTGGATCATTCTCAGGCAGTGTGTGAGTGGCCGGCCGGCCACCCTGCAATTCTCTGCAAATTGCATGATAAAGATATGGTTTTCTGGAATTCTGTTTTGTCTGGTTCAGTGGATTTGGAATTCATGTCTGAACTTTTTTAAATTACCACAGAATGGATGATCTGCCTGCTGGTTGGTCCTATGAAAGTTTTTTACTTTGATACTACGCCCGTTACGTCAGACATCGACGCCTCTGAATAAGCTTTTATGTTGGAATTTAAGGCATATTCCGCATGAATATATATATCGCCAAGAAATTAGTAAAGCTCAGTGCTACCCATTGGAAGATAAAATTATGGTTTTTGGAATGAATTCTGTGTGCTCGATTGTTCAGTGAATTTGGAGTGGTCCTTTTATAGTGTTTGACGATACGGCGCCGCTTTGACCTGTTACATCAGAAATCGGAACCTCTGACTGAATTTCATAGAAATTTAAGCCCTGTGTGGGACATATAAACATCGCCGGAAATATATAGTTCATTTCCCATCGGAATACAGAATCGAAACTAGATCAGCAACAGGGCAGTTCGGCTAAAGTGAATAAGTTCAGACAAATGTATGTTAACAAATAACCATCACATCATTTGCCATTGGATGCCTCTCGATGGATCTCATTACAAATCATTGGCTTAGATAATACAATTAAGAATCAACCAGTGATTTTTCAATATCATTTGCATCCTTGATTATTTTTTTGTACTTAATCATGTCGACGCAAGTCACGCAATGCGTGGTCACCATGATGTTAGTTTAACCTAAAAGGAGCAGGCCTTGCAAATTGCAATCATGCAGAGTAAGCTTTCAGGTGACGAGTTGGTTGCCTGGGAATTTGAATGGGATGGACCACTGCTAGCCGCCGCTGCCGTTGGAACAATGCTGTCTGCATCGATCCAACTCGATCGGATAGATGATGATGCATCGACACAACAACTCGTGCAGAGAATAAAACAGTAGCTGGATAGAAACATGTGCTGCAGAGATGGATAGATAGGTCACAGCTGACAAGACGATGAATCGATGAGCTTCCACTGAGGCGCACACACTGCAGGCAGGCAGGCAGGTGCATGCTTAATTGCCTTTTTTATCACATCTGAACCTGATACATCTCACTCACCTGACTTGATCAGCATCAGTTTCAGCAGATCGATCGGTGAACGGTGATGGTTGCTGCTGCTGATGATCAACTTGCATTGCAGCCGATCGAGATCTGTTTGTATGTATATATGGCCATATACATATGGCCATTGGGGAGATGGATGCCGGTAGAACAATCTATCCGCAACATCTTTTCGTTTTTGCAGATTACGCTTATAAACCAAAATTTAAATTCTCAACATTAAATTTAGAGTAGATTTTCGGGTTTTTTTTATCATAGTTTATTTTACCGTCTTTGTTTTAGAGCACCATCAACATATAAATGAATGTTTTATCCATAAATTACTTTTTATTTACAAATATACCGTTTGTTTTTTCGCCGAAAAACCCAATCACACTACTAGTACCTTCCTGAAGATCTGAAATGCAACGAAAGCATGCGGTGTGCTGCTTGCCGGCTAACTTTGGTGGACAACTTTATGACTCATACCCGTGTCATATGTCCGCCACACATGTAATGTCGATCTAGCCAGTTTGTCACATGTTTCTTGGCATATTTTCTGTCATGTCGACATGGATGGATGGATGGATGCATGGTAAGTACGGTGGCCTGTGCAGCTGTGCTGTTCTTCAGCAGCGTGTTCATGTTCAGATCGTCCGTCCGGGGAGCAGTTCACGCTGCCGACCCTTTTCCAGCTTTGGGATCTGCTTTGCCACTCACTTTGATCGATCTAGAGATAATATGCGAGGAGTTAGATTTGTATGCACGATATGTCTCGGTTCATGAGAGTGATGTCTCCTGCACGCGCTTGATAGATAACGTAAGTGTTAAGGTTTGCTGGATTAAACATGTACGGGGAACGAGCGAGATGGGCGTAGCTCGATTCGTTAGGTTTCTCGCGGTTCAATCTGTTTATCTGGGTTAAACGATAGATTTAGGCTCTGTTTAGAGGTATTTAAAATAACAAATGATAAATGGCAAAAGTTTTGGTGACAAAAGTTTTGGCATTGTATTTTTAGAAATAGGTGTTTAGAGACATGCAAAAGTTGTCATTTTTTTTATAAAAGTGAGAGGTGGTCCGTGTCCCTATGCATTTTTTAGTGAAATTTACTAGTCTAGGCTACCAAGTGCTAAATATAAAGTTGTCATTTTCTTATCCTAGTGTTTAGATCTATTATGCTGAAAAATGCTTCAAAATGATAAAATTTTTGTCATTTTCAAGGATCTAAACATGACCTTAACATAGTTGTTTATAATTATAACTAATTATTATTTAGTGATAGGCATGGCTCATAGAGTTGATGTACATGATACATGTGTTACTGATGAGGCATATCTTGTTAGAATTTTTTTAAAAAAATGCTTTTTCATGATATTACCAGAATATATTGTCTCTAAAAATCTACAATAATACGCATGTAATCGCCCGGGCAACGGCCGATACACGTACAACTCGCACGGGGGTGCACGCCACGCTGGGGTGCGTACGAGCGTGTAATTCATGATACAAATGAATAAATTAACTATGGTAAAGATAAAGTTTGTTTAAAAAAATCTGATTAGTAATTTTTGTAAAAAAGTATTTACACGAGACACTCCATTTAGACACTTGGTAAGTGTGTCTATAAAAAATCTAAAATCCACGAACAGAAAAAAAAAAGCATTAGGCGTTCATAACTTTCGCTCGTCGAGCACCACGATGACAGAGTACTTATGGCACTGGCACACTACAGATCAACGAGCCAGCATTTGTTTGCTGATATAATGCCATCTGGACGAGCATGTACGGTCAATTCTGGATTTTTCATCATAGACATGCATATATCATAGACCAGCATGTGTGTTGACCTGGATCTAATTAATTAAAATCTTAGATGGATTTATCTTCGTAGTGAGATCGGGTGGTACAGGGAGAATCATCTTTACAAAACAGTGCTACTTTCGTTTTAGAATAGAAGTATTCCTAGCATTTAATTTTATACCGTAATATTACGTCCTTTTTACTGTTTTCGTATCTTATATCGTTTAAATAATTACTAAGCTAATCAAATACTTCAAAAGAGAATATAATCCATTTAAAATTCAAAAATAACTAGTTAAATAATCAAAAAAGTATTTGGATTTAACCTTCGTACTTGCTAAGTGGGTGATTATTTGTTTTTAATGGAAAATGCAAACAACATATTTGTAAATAAAAAAATAATTTATGAATGAAACTTATATATATATATATATATATATATATTCTTATTGATCTAAAAGTCAGATATGAAAAATAAACTTAGTTGGATCAATCTTAAAATTAACTCTAAATTTAAAAATTTAAAATTGTAACTTATAACCCTCAGCAGAAAGTGAGACGAAATAACGTAGAAATGTTTATAGAGAGAGTACCTAGCATAGGTAGATGAGATGGCAACATTCTGGAAGTCGTACCAAACTATGCTCCACATCCACACACACAATCTGCTTTACTAGCTAGTCTTCTCTCGAATCGACGTAGCGTAGTGTTAAAATACAATCGATCTATTCCAATCCCTGCATGTTGCTGTCAAACTCAACTCTCAATGATGCTATTACATGGATGATCAGAATTATTATATATGTGATCTAGGGCCTAAGCAATACTAGATTACCCATATATCCAGTGCAATAAGAAAGTGACACAATTAAATTTATAATTTATTGTACAAAACATGGTCAGTCAGCTAACTGTTCAACACTGCAGAGTGTATGTAGTGTGACATGAGCTGCCTAAGCACTGCTAGCCACTAACTAGATTTGGTGGTTAATGAACAAGATTAATTTATTGAACTACTAGTGTGGTTACTCATTGTTTGATATGGCCCATTTCTGATTAATTTCTCCAGTAGTTTGGTTCAAAATATTTTGCCAAATTGGCCACCTTTTTTTTTTTTCTGAACCACCACAGTTCTTCTCTTTTGACAAGGACAAATATGTGTGTACACATGCATGTGCCTGCATGTTGTTCTACTTTTTGCCTTGACCCTGTGATTAGGTTAAGCTTGGTGTTGATTAGTCTTGCATGCATGGTCATTATCGAGTGATTAGGGTCGCTGTTATTCAAGTGTTTTCTTAATATTTGAGGGAACCACCATGTCGGTCAGGCATGATTAAGCTAGCTTTGTGGACAAGATTGAAAGGGTACGCTGATAGCTCGTAGTTTAATTATTAGTAGATCTCTGGTTACATCTAGAGTGAGTGATGTGAAAGTGAATCGTATGTGTTTTTTCTGTGGGATATTTTTGGTGAATCAAGCTGGAAACACAAAATGCTCACATTGCTATTAATTTATTACTCCCTCTATTTTACAGTATTCGGCAATTTTACAGCAAAACTTATACATCTTCTTATATAATAATCGAATGAATTAAATTATATCTGTCACCAAACAACAACTATTGTCGACCAAAATTATAAATATTTTGAAATTGAGGGAGCATAATAAGTTTACATTTTCAAACGATTCTCCTCTTTTCTTGGTGCACTTGGCTAAGTTCACGGGAAAGACATAGGTGACAACTCCTCTCGTTTCTCTTAAGCACGCATCTCAAATTGTTACACGCTGTGTTTTAGAAAAAAAATTATATCTAAAAGCTGCTTAAAAATCATATCAATCTATGTTTTAAGTTTGTAATAGCTAATACTAAATTAAGCATTCACTAATCAGGTACATTGTTTTATGTGATCTTTTTCTTCTTCTTCATTCACCTTACAACTCAACCTTAACACACCTAAACTAAGCGGTGAAATTAGCTCGTTTTATTCCCCAACAAAATTTCCCCCTTTTTTCTCTTTATAGAATTAGGTACTTCCTCCAAAGTACAATCGTAAACATTTGACGAGTAGAACAAAACAGCCTCTCCAATGCTTAGTTCCGAAGAAAAACGGTATGTGTATATTTGCATTATCATAATATCTTAATCTAGCTAATTCTGTCCTAAACTTTAAATAGCAATAACCAAAGGGGGTGTATATCAAAATACCTTGATGTATGAAATTTGGAATTAAAATATTTTTAACACAAGGAAATGGGTGAATAGCCATATTGGTCCCTGAAGTTTTGTTATAGTGTCAATTTAGTCCCTGACGTTGCAAATCGGTCAAATAAGTCCTTAAAATTTACCATTTGACTTAATATAGTCTTTAAACTCACCGAAAGCACCATGTGGACCTGCCACATCATCCTCAAATGCAAATGCAGTAACTAAATGACCATTATATCCTTATTATTTATATCATTATAAAGTGCATGAGTTAATAAAAATATCCTTATATATTAACATAATAAAGGATAAAAGAAATCGTAACTAATTAATTAATTCTAAAAAAGGTCATGCATGCACCCAAACATTCATTTATCTGATGACATATATAATCTCTTTGTTCTCAGCTAAACATGCCTGCAAACAAAAATATATAGTTATACAACAGTTCAGCTACAAACGCTTCAAACCGCACATAATTATCCAGTTCTATAACAAATCGATCATGTAAGTAGGGAAATTAGCAACCTTTTTACCTAATCAACTTACGGTATGTGTATCATATTTTGTGTTGCAATTTTTGTTGTTTCTTTTTTTTTCTCTCTTTTCTGTCCTTTTTACTATGGCATATAAGGTATAATGCTTCTTTTATTCATGCCATTGCATGAGAGGATGACGTGGCACACCCACGTGGCATTTCCGGTGGATCTAAGGATTAGGATTATGTTAAGCTGAATGGTAAATTAAAAGGATTTTTTTAGCCAATTTATAAGATGTTGACTAAATTGGTCGAACTTTAGGGACCGTATTGGCTATTCACCCTAAGAAAAATGTCTAAAATGATGATCACATGCATGTGACCGAAAAACACAGAAGAAAATACTTGCAGAAGAGGAGGTTTACTTATATGTATATGTAGATATTCTTCAATGGTTTGGACTACTGATTTCTTTCGATCAAAGCTACATAGATGGAGAGGATCTGACCTGAAAAAAAAAGGCAAGTACTGTGGCCGTAGCAATCCATAAACCACAAGGGGCAGTAGTAGTACGTGCCACTGTGGCAAGTGATTGTATTACACGCCACATACTTTGCCGACAAATAGTGCATATATGCATGTCATATGTGTGGGTGTGCCTGTGCTGAGAAACCATGCTCTAAAACAATATTCCTATGTCTCCAAATTAATGGACGTCATTGTCGATTACTATTGATTTAATTATGGCCATCAATATTTTTTTAAAAAATGGTGAGATTTATAATGAGTGGACGTTCCATGGTGTAGCGTAGCTCGTGTTAAGATAATTATAGATGTCCTGCTTTATCATTGAAATATTACGACTTGGAATCAAATATATCAGTGCCAATTCATCCTAATAGCAAAACCAACAGATCATCTATCTTATCATCCATCTTAAAAATCATCCATCTTGAAAATAGATGATGTGAGAGAAAAATGAGTTCCAACAGATCATCTATCCTATTACAAAACAATTAGCATCATCCATATTAGAAAGAGAAACTCTAAATATGGATATACTCTCCCCTCCTTCCATATTTAAATATCCAATCACAAGAGAAGATACTCTCCCCTCCTTCCATATTTAAATATCCAATCACAAGAGAAGAGAGTAATAACAACATGATCGAGAGGTTGTGTTGCAAAATATTAATAAAATATATACAGATGTTCTGTTAGAGTAATAACTGATATAAATGAAATATTTATTTTGAATAGTCATCCAAATAACAATATAGATTATAAAATTTAGATAAGTGGTTAGGAATGCTCTAAGGGCCGATACCAACTTGCACCACTGCTGATTCAGCTCCCAACTATCAGCGTTGGTTATCACTTTGTGGTTAATATTCCCACTGTTTTTCAAGTATTTATGGATTTCAAATTTTATATCATAACATAAGTATTTCAACATGAGTATTTCTTTATTTTTAAATTTTATATCATAATATAAGCATTTCTGTATTGATTCATATATTCCTAATCATTCTAACGATTCCAAAGCCAATATTGATATGCTTGGAAAGGGAGCCGGTAAGTTAAATTTTAAAAATTAGTCACTAATTTGATTAAAAATGAACATTTGATTCAGTCTTACCATTTGTTGAAAATTAATTCAAATTTTTCTTCAAAATTTGAAGAAAATTAAGTTCAGTTATTTTGTAATTTATCTGTTACCGGTTTTTCCGTAACCCCAAAAAAACATATTTGCAGACATTTCTCACCTTTGGTTATATGCGTAGAGCAATATTTTTTTACCAAGTTGTGTAGGGCAATAGTGTTTTCTAAAAGGGCAAACAGTCAACTCTTTGTTAAACAAACACTTGAGATACACGAGCAATTAGGTCAACTAGTCGCTAACCGTGCGGTGTACGGGCTGTTATAATTGATATTAATACTGTACTTGTATTATAATTATGATCGATGCCTTAGATTAGAAGTGAGTCCAATTACAAATTGATAAATTTAAATTTTGGAATTGAATGACAATAAGATAATAATTAATTCAATGACAGTTCAAGATGGGTTTAACTTCAAATTAATTAATTTTGGTTTTTCTAATTTTACACTGATTATTTCTTGAATTGTAGTTCCTTAGATTAAACAATAGTCCATGTCAATTACTACTTGTCAGTTATTAATTTTGAATTTCAGAATTAGATCAATAAGATACTCCAATGCAGAGTCCAAGATGCATGGATACAACACTAATTTGTAAATTCGGAATTTATCAAATTCTGAAGTAAACTAACCAAAAAGTCCAGAATGTCCCCAATTGCCTTTTTGTTAAACTCAGATTTATAATACAATCTATCATGATAATTAATCCGGTTTACTTGATAAAACTGCTAAATATTTTTTTTAGTTAACGTGGAAGCTTAGTGTTCAATTAGTATATGTATAAAGGTACCAATGGATAGATGTCAGGGGGCATGGACAAATCTCATGAGAGACGTGGAATTTTCTCCAGATGAGACGAATGCGCGCGCATATAGCGGTGTAAGTGGGCTGGTCCGTGAACCCGTTTATAGGTTAATTAAGTGGGTAACCCGGTGGGTAACCCGCTTAATTGGTCTATAAGTGAGTTGTCGGGCCGGTCCACTTACACCATTACGCGCATGCTACACAAACCAGCGACGACGTAAGCATGTTTTCACGTCTGTATATAGATAATTAAAGGCGATGGTTTTTTTACACAAAATTAATCATTCATCTTATTTAAATTTTTATACAATATGATATAAGTAATAATTAAAAAATATATATACCAACAAATCCAATTACAACAAAATAAATGATAACCATATAAATTATTTTGAATAAGATAAATAGTTAAACATATATACATATACATATATTTATATGTATACATATATATACATATATATATATATATGTGTGTTAACGGCGTCATCTATTAAAATATACTTTCATTTATTTATATCGGTATGGTTAATGTATGGTTAATTTTAAGCCAAATCTGCAGATCATAAACTGGATGCTTACCAGCTCATATTTCGTTTAAAAATGGATGAAAATTTCACGTGTTCTTTTAGTTTTCTTTTCCGTAAAATAATACTCCCTCCATTTTAAAATATAGGGTGTAATTTTGTTTTTGCTAAGATAAAAATTTGATCAAAGATTACTCTATTAATATATTATTTAGTATCACAAAAGTATAGTCACAATAAAATATTTCTCAATATAAATCTAATCCTAATGATATTAATTTTGTTTCATAAAATTTATATCTTAAGAGAGTAATTAATAGAGTAATGCTCGATAAAACTCTTGTCTAAAAAAACAAAATACGTCTATATTTTAAAGCAGGTGAGTAGGGAAAAAATAGTACTATTAATTGATACGGCCTTCTTGGACCGTCATTAATCAATTCGTGATTAGTTCGCCGAACCACCTCATAATCATATTTGATCATACAGTAGCCATCAGTTAATTAATTACTAGTTAGAATCAGTAGATTGGACGCGCGTGTACCAGTTCTGCGATACCCCCAACTAATTAATTGAGATTAATTGAGAGATATATATTCAAGCCGTTGATTTGCCATTTCTGTAGTTGCTTCAACGACATAATTAGTTGAATGTTTCTATAAAAATATATACGCCAATACATTTTTCCTAATTAATAATTAACAGGACACTTAAGTTAATTAAACGAACATATATATGTATTCGTTTTACTACAGCTGTATTCAGCGCGGATCGCGCAAAATCATTTGTATATTCGAGTTTCGTGCTTCATATGCATCTCTACTACAACCGATCTTATTTTAAATTCATTTGGGTTTCCTTTGACTTTTTGGTAATATTTTGATGTGCAAATCATTAGCGCATAATGCCGTTGATTCGATGTGCATTAAAGTATATGCATCAGCAACAGATAATCTCTGGGGGAATATTTCTGTCTAATTTTGTTTACAAATCTATATATATCATATGACTGTTGGAGGATTCTCTTTAATTAGTTTGTTCATTTTTGGTAATGGACTCTCAACATACAAATGATTTCTGTAATGATTGGGGATAACATGCATGCTACCTAAGCTAGGGGAATAATTAAATATTATGCGAGCATAAATATTACAATTACAAATATTGAAGAGGTATATGTGCCTAGTAAATATACCCCTTGAAGTGGAAATAAGAATCTGGACTTAACAATGATCAGCTAGATCAGGCAATGTAAACGGCTTATTAATTTGTATATTTTTTCACAGACCCTTAATTCAAATTCCCCAACAAATTATAATTGACACGAATTAGCTTTTGCCGTACTGATTGATGAAAATATATAGTAGTATCAATTTGAAACACTAACTATAACGATCTAATTATTAGCATTCTGTCAAAATAAACTATATATACACAGTCACTACCACAACTAGGGGAGTTTTCTCGATGATTTCAATATTTCCCATTGGTACGTGTCTACGTGAACATGCTTATAGCATAGTTGTAGACCAATCCAAGACTAAATCCACATTTCATTTAAAAAAAACTCATAGGCACTACTAGAACCATTGTCCATATGTGTGAGGGGATATTTTTCTTGAGTTCTTGAATACTGTGGGTTTGTCTTAAACCTGTCGGGCGAAAGTTTTTTTTTAAGTAGATCACCAGCTAGTGTAAATCATTTTGTTTAATTTTGATTCAATTCAAGGCATTCTTGAGTTCTTGAATACTGTTGGTTTGGCAAATATGCAGTTACATGCTTTGTAATGGCAAATCTACAATACCGCTTCAAATCATTATAGAAATAGGGAAGCCCTCCCATTTCTGTTATTACTAGAAATGGGCAAGAGTGTATACATACACGCTTCCATTCTCTATTTTCAATAGAATACCATGCATGTGTTTTCTCAAAGCAACCCAGCCTCACTCTCACTAAAAAATACTCCCTCGTTTTACAATGTAAAATGTGTGACTTTTTTGTTACAATGTTTGATCATTTGTTTTATTCAAAAAATTATGGAAATATTATTTATTTTTCCTGTGGTTTAATTTACTATCAAAAGAACTTTAAGCATGACTTGTCATTTTTTATATTTATACTAAATTTTTAGATAAGACGAATGGTCAAACGGTGCAAATAAAAAAGTCAAACATTTTATATAGGGAGGCAGTATGAGTATTTAGCTTGAATCGAAAGCTAACCATCCATCTCATGTCCCTGACAAAACTTTCCAAGATAAGCTTCCCTGGCTCTAGACGAAACGAACTTAAAGCATTAAATATACAGGCCTGATGCTGATCAAGTCGCAGTCACAGTACGGCCAAGTATTTCAATAAGGAATCCGGGGTTAAATTTTGATTGATGAGAAATTTTTTGTTAATCAAGATGTCTCTATCTGTTGGCATATCAATGAGCTATTCCATCCTGTTTTTTCTTAATTTTCAGGGCTTAAGATCGAGAGGCTGCCGGTGGGGAAGATAGCGACTAGACAAACATATCTTCTCAAAGCACCATACTGTTTATATTAGGAAAAGGCGACATTCATGCAATGCCTGGTGACATCTTTTTCTTTCTTGTGTTAGGAATGAAATGGATTTCGTAAGATATTGGATCACCGAGGTATTATTGTTTAGGATTTGAGTCCATCGCAAGCGATGATATTAGGGATGGATGTCAATCAGCCCATTGGATATATAGTTCGTGGATGGATGTCAATCAACCTTTATTTATTTAAACTATAGTCAATTACAAATTATTCGTAAACTGGTTTATACATATTTCTTGAAAATATATTGTTTTTTCCTTTGTAGCCTTAAAAAAGCATGATTGTTTAGCTGGTTCATAGAATATCGATCTAAAAAAAATTATCAAATCATCGACATGTTAAAATCTCGATACGTTCCTATTTAATATATTCTAAAATATGTTTTCCTGCTTCATCTTTTCTCATAAAAAATTAAAATTGCTATTTTCTATACTCCTTTAAAATAAGACAACAGTAAAATTGCCACGCTATCACCGCAGCTTACTTCTATTTTAGATTTTATAAATTGTCCCTAAACTTCTTAATATAAAGGAAAAATCAAATTTGAATGGATATGGAACGTATAAAATCTAATTAAGATGGATATTCTTTATGGAGAAAAATGTGTAAAACATTTCATTGGAAATATATGTATATTTACTTTAGACGATGTTATAATACCCGTGGATCATCTAATTTTTTGTGTAACAACACACAAATATTCAGCTAGTAATAATAATAATAATAATAATAATAATAATAATAATAATAATAATAATAATTTATTATTATTATTATTATTATAAATATCATAATGTGGGTATCATAAAGCCAAGTCACACGAAGAAATCATGAGCTTTGAGATTGGTGCATTCCGGGGGACAATATATCCACACGCGCGCGCGCACCCCTCGTGGCACCCATATCTTTGGACCCATTGTGACCATCACGCACGGCACCAAAAATGAAAGAATCAACCAATGATTTTCACAGTGCAACATCAACACCATGTGCCCTAACACTACAGTGACCGATCTAGAAACCCTAACCCTCCAGAAAGGGCCAAATCTTCTCTCTTTTTTTCAATTTCTTCTCTCGGCGTGTTAATTGCAGGCTATACACGCGTCCGTTCCATAGAATCCGCACAAATCCCCGGTCAAATCGGAGAAATATATCAAAAATTAAGCTCATACTCATCAGGGATATCTGCTAGCCTAACAAACTAAGGCTCTCGTCGTTTTCCTTTTTGGAGGAATAAGTGAAAACATGTTTTTGCAAACAAAAAATAATTTGCAGATAAAACTTTTATATACGTGTCTATAGCGTGACTCAAAAGAGAAATGTGTAAAACACACCATAATAAAAAAACAACAAAATCAAGTTCAAAATTAAATTTTAAAATTCAAATTTTGGCTTATAAGAAACGATGGAGCCCTAAATCTCCTACTCACCACACATGCAGTAGCTCACAGTCTCACCCACTGTGCTCTCATGGCTAACCTAACAGGCTGTGCTTTGAGAGAGAAGATTCTATCGTCACTATCTTTTTATTTATATCTTTTTATTTATGCTTACGTTTATAAGTTAAAATATTAATTTTCAAACTTGAATTTAGATTAATTTTAGGATTTTTATTCACCAAAGTTTATTTTATAGTATTAACTTTTTGACCGCTAAGAATACGTATAAAACTTTTATTTGTTTGGTTTCTTCATAAAACTCCTAAAATCAACCCCTGTAATTTTCATCGTAGTTAGTGTAAAGTTAAAATTCTAATTTTAAAAATATAAGACGATAAATTTTTATATATAAGATTCAAAGACATATGATCTAGTAGTTCCGAAACATACGCAAAAACCATGAAAAAAAAACTAGGAAAAGTCCGCGGGAAGAACGTCAACCTAACGTAGATAAATCTACTACTACGAGCTACGTAGCTAATCTCCCAACACCAGCAAATATCTCTCTCTTTGTGCGACACGTGTCGCGGCGTGAGTGGACTGAACCGATCCGACGACCTTTCCGCGTCCGGGCGGGTGGGTCATGGGTGGGTCCCGGAGCACAGGCGGCCACGTAGGACAGGTGGTCTCAAAGCCACACGTACGTACGTATGTACGGCACGCAGAGGGCCGTACACGTGCCAGCGCGGCGGTGGACGCCACGTTGGTCTGCCAGCTGTCTGTGCTGTCTCCACGTGGTTGGCAGCAGGTCTCAGAACACCACCACCACCCCCCCTGCATTTACTAGGTATTTAGGCCTAGATTAGTTTCTAAAAAGTTTTAATCGTATCGAATTTTTGACATTCAAATAGAGCATTAAATATAGATGAATCAAAAAATTAATTACACAGTTATGAAAAAATCTTGAGACGAATCTTTTAAACCTAATTAGTCCATGATTAGCCATAAGTGCTATAGTAACCAACATGTGCTAATGACGGCCTAATTAGGCTCAAAAAATTCATCTCGCGGTTTCCAGACGACCCGTGAAATTCGTTTTTTCATTCGTATACCAAAACTACTTCCGACATCCGGTCAAACGTTCATGTGATCTCTTTCCCAAAAAATTTTGCCATCTAAACGCCCCCTTAGTCTTTATTACTTATTTGTTTTAGTCCACTATGGTAGGATTTCATCTGGACCCATGGAGCAGTGGAAATTACAATGATATGCATCAAAAGCTTGTATTTTGTTTTTACAAGTCTCAATGGATTTCATCTAGACCCACACTCTATCTTTTCGTTTATGTTTACAAGCCAAAATTTATTTATTTTTACTTTAATAAAGTTGATTTTGGGGTTTTTCGCTGAAGTTTATTTTTCAAGTTTGACTTTTAGATCGCTAAGAATACATATATAAATTTTTTATTCACACACTAGTTTTCGTTTGTAAATATGTCGTTTGGTTTTTTCGGCGAAATATCCAAACAATCATCCCCTACGAAGGTATGCATCAAAAGTTTGTATTTTGTCTAGTCAGGTCATAATGTTGGACCCCAAGTGTTAGACTTTTCATGGTATAACCAGTTTACTCGGGCTCAAGTGCTAAGTAGACTTCACACAGGTATTCACACTTACTATTAATTATTTTTTTAGTGTTAATGTACCAACTTATCAGTTCAGTCTTAGGCCACGTTCGTTTGGCCAGTAACACATATTTCCTCGTTTGCCCAGCTAAGTAAATCGTGTTAATCTATTTTTAAGTTTTTTATAGCTAATAATTAATTAATCACATATTAATTAGCTGTTATATTTTCTGCACCGGTTAAATAAGCCACCCACGAACGCAGCCTTAAGAGGTTTAACTGGGGTAGAATGTGTGCATTTATGCAGGAGTATGTGCGTGTTATAAACACATCATTTGTAATGTGTTTCGGGAAAAAAAAATCATACCGTTGGATGGCGCAGATCCCGTAGATGATACCATGAGCTGTGGCACTAGTTCTTTTAAGTATTTTTTTAACAGATTAATCAATATTATCCCTTTTCTGGAACTTTGGAATTGGATAAATATATAAACCATATCACCTGTTTAAGGATAGGTTTTAATAGTATGGTTGCTAGTGCTGACCGTCCTACTACTATTCTTTGGAGAGCATGGACTCATTGCTGTATGATTTGATTCATCAGGAAAAAGAAGATCAACAAAAGCAATGGTCTAGCTAAATTCTATGCACAGCTTTGCATCTCTCGCATGGGCGGTTTGGCAGATCCACAACAATGCAAGGCGGCAATATTAAAGAAAAATGAAATTTTCTTGTAGCATTCATATGCATGTTGCTACCTCCGTTTCGTAAAATAAGATGTTTGGCTTTTCTGATTGTAATATTTGATCATTCGTCTTATTCAAAAATTTAGTATAAATATAAAAAATAACAAGTCATGTTTAAAGTTCTTTTGATAATAAAGTAAGTCACAAGCAAAATTAATGATATTTCCATATTTTTTTGAATAAAATAAATAATCAAACATTGCTAAAAAGTTAAACCTCCTACATTATTTCTGAGTACTAATTATTTCTTGCCTGCAATCTTGGAGGGCCTAGCTAGCTTGGTCAAGGAGAAGGATAGATGCAAAGTCTGGTTTTTCATTTGGACAGAAATGTTGAGTGGTATGCGATGAGGGCCTTTGTTGCAGAAACCTGTACTACTGTGCTAGAGACATGTGCTAGCCTATTGGTGGCATTTGTTTCTTCTTCTTCTTCTTTACTACTACCTTCGTTTCATAACTTAAGATGGTTTGACCTTTTTTTATAATATTTGATCATTTGTCTTATTTAAGAATTTAGTACAAATATAAAAAATGACAAGTTGTGCTTAAAATTTTTTTATAATAAAGTAAGAGCAGGTATAATAGCAGGCTATAAAAGAGATAAGATAAAAGAGCAGTGAGCTACAGATTTATAGCCAGTTGCAGCACGGACTCCAATGCACAGTGTGTGTATGATAGGTGGGACATGTTAGTATATGGTTTGTAGGTAACTATTGTATGAATTGGCTATTAGATTGGCTATAAAAGAACTGGAGTAGTCGGCTATACTATTAACCTTGCTCTAAGTCACAAGTAAAATGAATAATATTTTAATTTTTTGAATAAAATAAATAGTCAAATATTACAACCAAAAAAGTCAAATCTTATATTATAAAACGGAGGGAGTATTACATATTTGATCCATGTATATACAGGTGCAACTGCTACCAGCTACCCTAATGTCCTGTCATTTTGTACGAAATACCAATATTTATCTGATTTCAACAAGAAAAGCAATGTATCATTCATAAGAAATGTATAAATATAATAAAATAAGGGAGTGTCTAGATTCAGGGGAATGAAATTTTGGCCGCTTTTTCTCATTGTTTAGATGAAAATCTAATGGTTATCCTCACTCTACCAAAACCTGTTTAACTAAGTTCGTTATTTTTCAGAGAAAATTCTAAAGAACGGACTATTCTAATCTAAAGTCAAAACAAACTTACAAAGCATGAAATCTGCAAAATTAAATATAGAAGTATTCAAATTTATATAAAAATTAATTAAAACCATATATAATAATAAAATCATCGCTAAAATTGATTAAAATGGAATATTACATAGCTATGCAATTTCATGCTTAGCTGCAATGATTTGACAAAACATCATAAATTTTCAGGCATATGAAATCTCGTAAATACATTAGTATAATTTTGTTTTATATACCAACAACTAAATAAATTAATAAGAGCACAACAAATTTAACTTCAAAATATCTCTAAATTCAGTGGTCCTTCTTTTGACACCATAGATTAATAATGCACAACAACAAACATGTACACACTACACAGGAAGCCTTCAAGAGTTGTAGTCTTGTACTATTTGCTTTTTACTCCATTCAATGAAATTGTAATTAATCATGCGCTGGTTCCTGAAAAAAAAAATTGCAGTGATGTTCAACAACATCTATACTTGTTTATCTCGGCTCTAAAGGATTTCTAAATCCCCACTCCGAATGATCCACAATCTATACACGAACTGAATCTAAAGATATCCAAAATTTTGCAATCCCAAGTTATGAAGACCCATATCCCAAATCTATCCATAGTCCACATTAGACATAGAAACCATCAACAGAGACCATAACCTAACTAGAGACACCCCCTGCACATTCCAGAAAGTGCAATAGAACGAACTAGCACTGTTATTACAAGTCACAAAACCCTTATGCAGGAGGCATACATATATATCCACTTTGAACAACCATCGGGGGCGGAGCTACAATACATCCATCGAGGTCAGCCGATCCTGATGCTCTCCGAAATCCATTGTAATATTTAGGCAGCCAATTAGATGATACTAAAATTTAAATAAGATTACTTAGATTAGTGTATTCTGACCTCAGTTGCTCCGATGAACTAATTTTCTGCCTCCGCCTCCCGACAACGACGACAACAACAACAAAACGAAGGCCCCCCTGGTAATATCCACAGTCTCGGGGGGACCTATCCGCGAAAAGACCCACCACCACCATCAGCATTCCACACCGCGACGCACGCCACGGGACGCGGGGGAATGTTGCTGTGCAAGCGACGGCCAAGCGCGCGCACACGGCTCTTCTTCTTCCCACCACCACCACCATTACCTCTTCCTCCTCCTCCTCCTCCTGCTTTAAAAGCTCCTCTCTCGCGCGACCCCCAACCACAGGGGCGTGAAGAAGGGCACACGTACCGTTCGCGTCCATCACGCACGACGCCTCTCGACATCTCTTCTTGTTCTTGCTCTTCTTGGCCGTGTGTTCTTGATTGGTTGGTTGGTTCTTGGAACTGATCTGCGCGGCCGGCCTTGTCCGGGATAGGAGGATACGAGGCCGTCTCTTGAATCCGAAGGGTGGCGCCCAGGTGAAAACGTACGGAAGAGGGCAGCAGAGGCGGCCGGCGCCATGGTTTCTGTCCGTCGCCATGGCGTGGCGGCTGGCTGGTGCTAGACTCTACTTGCCGCTGACTCGCCCAGCCGAGAGAGAGAGAGAGAGAGAGGAGGCTTTGCCGCTGCGAAGGAAGGGGTGAAGTGAGTGAGAGATCGAGGAGGAAGAAGAAGAAGGAGGAGGAGCTCCGGTTTCGTTTCGGCGGTCGACCGGCGCGCCGAGCAGCCAATATGCGGCACATCTCGTCGCTGCTGCAGGGGCTGGCACGCTCGCTGTCGGTGGGGAAGGAGCGGAAGGCCGGCGACGACGACGCGACGGCGGTGCTGCGGACGTCGGGGACGCTGTGGGGCGAGGGCTCCGAGACGCTCGCCGCCGTCTGCTCCCGCCGCGGCGAGAAGGGCATCAACCAGGACTGCTCCATCGTCTGCGAGGTCAGCCTCTCCTCCTCTGCTTCTTTCCTCTCTCTCCCTCTCTCTCTCTCTCGCCATGTGAAAAACATTAAGCATATATCACAATTATTGGTGGCATATTAGCATGCAAATAGTAGTAGAAATGGCGCATGATTTTGAAGCACCCTATCAATGATAGAATTTGGATATTCAAGTTCAAAAATCATTTCTTTCCGTTCATAATTCGAGCCGATTTTACTCCACTGCATCCAGCTCCCTAATCCCAATCTACTGCTTGCTTGCCTCAAATGCTTCGTTTCAATTTTGTTCCTTTTTCATCGAGCAGGTTTTTATTGTGGTGAGATTTTTTGCGCATGCTGTCGTAATTCATTGTCCTTATTCATAATCTATGTGTTATAAAAAAAATATCTCTTCTTTTTCTTCAAAAAAAAAAGAGAAAAGTTTGGCGAATGTACTTGTGGTATAGGACTAGTTCTGATTTCTGACCACACAAGAAAGCAAACAGTTTTCCTGGTCCTGTGTACTTTCTATTTGACTTCTCTCTCAATTGTTCACCTAATCTTGTGATGCAGTTCGATTTGTTCTCTCCAGGACGATTAAGACTATTATTATTATCAGTTGTTATGGGTTAATGACAGTGTCGATTTCAGAGTTAGTTACCTAGACACATAGTTTTTGACACATGTTATTTCACCAAGTTCTTGGATCTAGTGTTTGTTTTTGGCTTCTAGGGGGTTTGTGATCTGTGTTGCCAAAAGGGCATTGGTTACGTGTCATTGATTCACTGAAGAAACCAAGGTATTTTGGGTTCTTGGTATATCTCACCTTTTTGGTTGTTGGTGTCTGGATCTAAAGCTGCTTTTGGTTAGTTAAACTTTGTGGCTAAGATGGATGGGAAGTGGATCACATCAGCACATTCTTGAGAGTTCTCCCTAGATTTGTTCTCATCCTAAAAGGGTTAACAAGGGTTGAATTTTGGGGTTTTGTTCTCATTTCTAAAGTTTACAGTAATTCATTGTGTAAGGTTCACAAACAATGATTTTTTTTTGATACTGTAAACAAGTAATGGAAGCAGAGGTTGCCTGCAATTAGAAAAGAATTATTTTTGCAAATCAGGCCAACCAAAGGAGCAAGGACAACCATGACCTACCAGCTAGCTCTACAAGGCTGGCTGGTTCAGTTGGTTAACCATGATGTCACAATGGAATCTTAATTTTTTTTCTATTACCCTGCATGATTGTACCCTAGAACGTTAAACAAATCCCTTAGAGCAGAACCACACACGTAATGTCAAAACAAAACGGAAAAAAACTCAAATTTATTTTTGCAAATCGTCGGTGTTTTAGGAAATATGAGTTTGAAAATTTATTTTAGAGTTGATTTTAGGTTTTTTTCTCGTATTTTTTTTATATTTATCTTTACAACACTAAAAACACATTCATAAAGTTTGACCCGTTCCATCTTTCGCGGTAAAAATTTGACAAAAAACGATGCAATTTTTTGATAATTTTCAGTTCAATTCTGAATTTTTCAAGTGAAATGGGTGGTGGTGCTCATGGCGGTCGGTCTTGTTCAGGGATTCGGGTGCGAGGAGGGCAGCGTCTTCTGCGGCATCTTTGACGGCCATGGGCAGTGGGGGCACTACGTGGCGAAGGCCGTGCGGGAGTCGCTGCCGCCGGCGCTGCTGCGGCGGTGGCGGGAGGCCATGACGCTGGCGTCGCTCATCGACGGCGGCGAGAAGAGGCTCTGCGAGTGCCAGTTCGACCTGTGGCGGCAGTCCTACCTGGCCGCCTGCGCCGCCGTCGACGAGGAGCTCCGCGGCAGCCGCCGCCTCGACGCCGTGCACAGCGGCTGCACCGCGCTGTCCGTCGTCAAGCAGGGCGACCTGCTCGTGGTCGCCAACGTCGGCGACTCCCGCGCCGTGCTGGGCACCGCCGCCGACGACGACGACGCCGCGTCCGGCGCCGTCGCCGCCGTGCAGCTCACCGTCGACTTCAAGCCCAACCTGCCCCGTAAGTCCGCGAGCTCCGGGACGACGCTCTCTTGCTCATGTATGGTAAATGCCTCCATTGCTGACGTGGTGAAGCTCGGGTGCAGAGGAGAGGGAGAGGATCATGGAGTGCAACGGGAGGGTGCAGTGCCTCGCCGACGAGCCCGGGGTGCACCGGGTGTGGCGGCCGGACAGGGAGGGGCCCGGGCTCGCCATGTCGCGGGCGTTCGGCGACTACTGCGTCAAGGACTGCGGCGTCATCTCGGCGCCGGAGGTGACGCAGAGGAGGATCACCGGCCGGGACCAGTTCGTCATCCTCGCCACCGACGGGGTAAACAAGAAACAAAAATAATAAAAGAAAATAAAAATGCCTCCTTTTTGTTCTTTCCTATATACAACGGCAGCTCGCCTCAACTTCTTCGTCTTCGTCTCCGGCAGGTCTGGGACGTGGTGTCCAACGAGGAGGCGGTGCAGATCGTGGCGACGGCGCCGGAGAGGGAGAAGGCGGCGAAGCGGCTCGTCGAGTTCGCGGTCCGGGCCTGGAGGCGGAAGCGCCGGGGCATCGCCGTCGACGACTGCTCGGCGATCTGCCTCTTCTTCCACTCGCCGCCGTCCTAAACACGCACCCAAAAAGGAAAAACCACACACCGACGAGAGAAAGATTAGAGTAGAAACAAGACAATGTCGCCGTCGTCGAGAGGCTCCAAAAGGCAGATTGCTACAGGCCGGAACATGCAATTTGCCGCCATGATTGGGACGGTGCACGACTGAGCTGGCCGGCCGGGCGGTGAACTCTGCTGCTGCTGATAGTGGATGACCGGGAAACCCTCCGGCTTTCACACCACCGTCCTTGTCATGGTGTCCGAGAACCAACAGCAGCCACACGAAAAGTCAGGGGGAAAAAAGATCAATTTTGTCTTCGTTTTTCTGCAATGTATATGGCTCCAGAATTTCTCTGGTGGTGGCAAAATAGTCGCTATTATTGTGGTACATCGTTACATCAATGATTCAACTCTCATGAGGGTCATGAATCACATCTTCCTCTGAACCTTGTGTGGCCTGAAAAAATCGCAACTTTGATCTCATGTGCTGAAGGCTGAACCATCAGGAATTATTTGGCAGGGTCCTGGAACACACCGACTGTCGGTTTGATAGACAGCAAAGCGAATGGAAGTTCAATCGTGGTGGCTGTGGAGTCGACGGTGTCTGTCTTCGTGGAGCTAGCTAGCCACCATAGCGGCTTTTTAGCGATTCTGGAGGCTCCTCTTCCATGATGCCAGCTCCAGTAGTGGCCAAGTATTCCCTTATCGTGGTCTTCCGGTCACCCAGATAGGTGTGGTCTAAGAAGTTGCTGTATGCTGGTTCTCCAAGATTTTTCGCAGCGAGGACGCTGCAAAACATTCAGCGTGAAAGGCGACTCTAGTATCAGAAGGACCAAAATTCAACATGCCTAACAAAGTAATGACTGATAATGACATTTCAATATAAAATGTGCTGCTACTGGCTAGCTAGAGTGTTCAAAGCAATGATTTCCCTTTGCTTTAGAAATGCGTTTCACTTTGAGATGACACAAAGCAATAACAACATTTTGTTTGAGAAATGCATCTTGCTTTAACATGACATTGATGGGCTGTAACAAAGGGGAAAAATATATGCCTAAAATAATTAGTGGAGCTAATTGGCTATAGTGGTTCAGATTATAATAAGATACCTTGTCTTATGTTAATCACAGACCAATTTAGTAAAAAGAAGCAGCTCTGCAGACTTTGCTCATAAGATGTTTGAACAACAAGCACTTACCAATGTCTAAGATAAACACGACAGGGTAAAATATCATCCCTCCATATTCTATCAATGTTGTATCGTCCATAGCGCTGATCATATATTTCCTTGCTTCCTACATAAAGAATCATTCCATATGGAATTAGACACAAAATCATAGCTATAAGTTGTCTACTATAATCCCTGAAAGCATATACTTTGTCTACAGAAGAATGCATTGATTTTACTTGAACGGTAAGACAAACATCCAAACTAAACAAATTAATCTAATTTCTCATGAAGGAAATCAACTACATGTTGCAGTATCCAGGGTCAACAGAAAACATAAGAACAATATTATAGAATCTGAAAATGACGTTGACGATATCGAGAACAGATTAATCTTTACTCAAAACATGAACAAGTTATATCCTAGAATTATGTGATCTCATTTACAATTAAACAAGAGTAACACTGTAACAGACTGTCCAGTATTGTCATAATATAGCTATCCATACCATTATATAGTAAGTGGCAAGATATTAAAATGAAATGTAGAACTGAAAAGGAAATCTGAATCATATAGATTAAACCTTTGCATCTCACTTGGAAATACTCTTCATCACTATAACGTGCACAGACAACCTGAACAAACAATTCAGCAAGCAGATAATTATTACAGGAGGAGGCAGAAGAAGTAAACGAGATATTACAAGCCCTTACTGCTGGATTTGCATAAGGCACCCCATCCAGTCCTTCAGGAACAACCTGACAGCATATTAGGTGCAAAGAAAATTAACTACAAATAATCAGAGAAGACAGTTTAGATTATAAATCCGGACTTTAAAAATGTATAAAAAAACTTTAGGCTTCAAGTGAAGAAACTGGAATCCTAACTTTAGTTTACCATCTAATGAATTAATTGGCACCCACCGCAAGAAATCTAAACTCATGCTCTCTCTCGATGAATGCTGGGACCTGCAAATATCAATTTTCAATCCTTACAGAGCAAAATCAGGTTCAGAAAAGATCCATTCCTTTGCCTTGAATAAAAATGAAACTTTATCGCTAGGGTAAACCATGGTACCTCTTCCTCCTTTATTTCAAATACAGTGACAATAATCAGCTCACCCTCACATGGCTCCACACTTAAGCTCGAGAATTCCTACAAGTCAGCATGGTGCTATAATGAAAACGAGCTTTATGGAAAATTCAATAAACAGATGAAATGTCCTAACAAAAGTACATACTAGCCTACACATATTCAAACAAACAAATTAGTCATGGAACATTTTTCATAGCTCAATGGAACAATGTACTTTCAATTCTGCGATGATCGTAAAGAGCAAAAGCAACAATCCACAATTATATATTATATGAAAGCTCCTCAAGCAGAAACAAAAATTTTGTCCCATTATACTTGTAGATGCAACCTAGTTTCCTTGTTTTGATACCATAGAACAGAATGCTGCCCGTTCCAAGTTGAGAAAGATATTTCTCATAATTTCATATGCACAATTAACTTGGAATTCCATTGTTGCTTCTTCTTTTTAGTCTCTTTAGTCTGCATCATTCAACTGTAGTGACAAATTAACAGCGAATTCACAAGGACAAATCCTGTATTCACAAGGACAGAGCCAATTCTAAAAGCATAGACAAGACTAGACAATTGGTTCTGTGACATTGAAATTTCCGGTGGTCTTGAAGTGTACTCCAATTTTTTAATGGTGGTAAACCTGAACTCATGAACTTCTGGTGTCACAAGACCAAACTTCCCAAATTCCAAATGCATCGACTTCAATTTACTCTTCTTGATGCTCCCATGAAACCACTCTTCAACAGCCAGAATTAAACAAGCTTCGGAACAAAAGGGAGCATGGCAATCAGCCAATCAGGCTCCAGAAGGGCAGCAATCTACGCTTCCCCGATGCTGCCAGAGCTAGTGCACAGCTACCAAATTTGATCAGGCACGAGATATCGTTGTATCCTGACCTTGGTGACCTCGATGGCGATGCCGCGCTCGAAGAAGATCGGGGCGGAGTGGGCGAAGACGCGGCGGAACCCGCGAAGCGCCGCCACCCGGAACCCCTCCAGCTCCGGGAACGTGCTCCTCGAGCTCCGCTCTGCCGCTCACAACCCCGAGCCAAATCAGGTGCGGGAACCGGGTTTCGGGGTCAGCGAATTCGAGAGTCCGCGTCCGCGGAGGTGCTCACCGGAGAGGAGGGAGCCGAAGCCGACGACGGATATGCGGCCGCCACCGGGGCAGGCGACGGCGGAGAAGTCGGCGGCCGAGTTCATCTCGGCCAAGGAAGCGTCCCCTCCTGGGGCCGCCGCGGAGGGGGAAGCCATGAAGAGGCGGAGGCGGGGGGTGGGCTCCGGCGGTCGCCGGAGGCGGAGGCGGCGGGGCGGCGAGAGGGCCCGCGGGAGGAGAAGGGCTGGGGCGTCCGATTTTGATCGGACGGCTGGGGGTGGCCCAGGGCGGAGTGTCGAGGCGGACGCCGCAACGCCACGCATTATTTCTTGTTCAGTGCCGTGCGCCGCTAATCACTTTGGTCGCCACTAGTACTGGTAACGTGGTATATGTTGAAATTTTTTGAACAATATACATCTCCTCGATGAAGAGATACATATTACTACCATCTCAATTCTAAAAATTGTAGTTATTTTAGTCAAAAAAATGTAAGTGTTTTTATGACTAAAATTAAAAAAATAATATAGTGTTTCTTAGTAAATGGGAAATAGACGTGATAGGAGAGCAGTTGGAAGTAGATGAGAAAAATTTTGAATATGAAATGGTTCATGGGATAAGTAATATTGTGAATAGTGTTATAAATATTTATATTTTAATATAAATTTATATCTAATAAATAATTGTACTTTAGAATGGAGGGAGTACCTTTTATTCCATCGGTCAAAAACATATTTATACATCTTTCTATCTCCAATGCTATTATGCTACTACTCCGCACCTCAATTACCGCCTCTATGCTATTGCGCTTAAAAATATTGATGAGGGGCAGTGTATGCTGGTTAAGCGCTTTTAGCAAGTACGGGTAGTAAGAAATCATAATTTTTCCATATACTACTTGACTAATACAAGGTAATAACAAGAAAGAAGTGGAGGGACAGGGGAAAAGGGTCTATTTGCTAGGAGAATGACTAGCTCTTGGAATATCATCTGTGGAGCTTGGGGCTTAAGCAACACTGTTAGAATTAAAACATTTTAAAATGGAGAAGTCTAGATCCCATAAAAATACATGCTGAAAAATAGAGTGACCTTCACAGCTTCTGCTGGGTCCCCAACCAAAAAAACCTTAGATGATTACAGAAAATAACCATAATTTATGGCCAATCCTACACCTAGACTATATAGTTTGGCCTACGTGGCCTTTATATCTTTATCTTTACAACTTAAAAGGGGGAGTTTCTTTCTCCGTCGGTTCACCCCCTCCCCTTGCCTTCCCTCCCCACGTCGCACATTCACCCCTCCCATCAGATCTGTGCCTGGATCAAGTGAGGAGTTAATTAAATTAACTTTTAACTTTATAATAAATTTGCTTCAATAGCCCATCGGTAAGGTCCTCCTCCTCTAATGGAAGGTTGTGAGTTCAATTCTCCCGTCAAGCAGGTTTAATAGAAATTAAAGTTTTAGCCTGCGCATGGTTACTTGGCAAATTATTTTAATTTTAGGGTAGATTATTTTGCAACAAAATTTTCTACATATAAATATTTTATTTATGTATACAATTTATGGATGGAAATATTTTATTTGTGTTTAAAGTTTGTGACTCGAATTATTTGTTTATGCGTAAAGTTTATGTATATTTAAGTAAAAAGTAGTTTATGAACAGAAATATTTTATTTATATGTAATGTTTATGAATAGAAACATTTCATTTATTTAGAAAGTTTAGCCTGCGCATGGTTACTTGGCAAATTATTTTAATTTTAGGGTAGATTAGTTTGCAACAAAATTTTCTACATGTAAATATTTTATTTATGTATACAGTTTATGGATGGAAATATTTTATTTGTGTTTAAAGTTTGTGACTCGAATTATTTGTTTATGCGTAAAGTTTATGTATATTTATGTAAAAAGTAGTTTATGAATATAAATATTTTATTTATATGCAATTTTTATGAATAGAAACATTTTATTTATTTAGAAAGTTTACCGATGGAACCTAATTTTCATATATATAATTTAGGGTAAATTGCAAGGTTGCCATTATAATTTTGCTAAATTAGAGATATGTAATCCTGGCTCACATGTCATTGACCAGTGGCATATCTCTAACCTACATGTATCTTTGTAAATATAATCTTTTATCTTTTATTTTCATAAAATTATAGTTCTATTACGAAACACAAGCATATAACTAGTTATTAGCAAAAGCATGGAATGACCGAAGGCACCACGAAAACTGAAATGAGATATTACCATCTTGTTGGGTGTTTCCAGCGGTTGTGCACAGCTTATGATTTTTTAATTTATATATTTTACAAAAATATATTTGTATTATAAAATTTACAAATCTATACCAACCCTCTTGGAGAGAATTTTTTATACATAAAACCTAAAAAATGTCATTGACAATTATCTACTTCTAAGAAATGCAATCAACAAGTGCGAGTTATACGAATTCTCATTATACAAATAACTTTGTCTGAGAAATGCTATCGTCGTTAGGCATAGCACTTAATGGAGAAATGCTGACAAACTTAACGGCGATGAAATTTGTTAGATAAATTCATTTGTACACTGGTATTTTTAAAACTCATGCTCTTCGATAACATTTTTTTTAATTAAGTGTTTGTCAATAATATTTGTTACATTTTATTTTTATATATGTATAAATTGCTATCTGGAAGAGCTTTTTTGACGTGCCAGACACACGTTAACCCCGCTCTGCTCGTGCTACTGCTCTCTCTGGAAGTTTTGGCGGGAGCCGCCTCCTCTTCCCGCCATTTTCCCCCCACCCTAACCCTTTCACCCGCCGCCCCTGCTCCCCCCTCTCCTCCGCGCAAGCACTCTCTGAAGTTTGACCTGACGTCTGCTCGCCCGTGCGGCGCTCTCCTGCTCTGCTAGGTGGCTGCTCGCCGCCAGAGCGAGAGTGAAAACGAGGTCAGAAATTCTGAGACGGAAATCCCCTTCTCGAATCCTCCCCTTTGCTGTTGATTTGAATCTGAACCGGTCACTCGGTCGATTGTGGTTTTTGTAGCGGAATTTTTCGTTTTTCTGCTTACCCGGGTCCGGACGATTTCTCATCTGAAGCGGAGGCGATGGCGAGGGAGGATGACAAGGCGGAGGCGATGGAGATCGATGGGGAGCATCAGCAAGCGGCCACCACCGCCGTGCCGGACGACTTCAATGCGGATTACCTCAGGATCTATTACGGTACAGTAGTTCTTCCTTGTTTATTTTTTTTCTTCTAGTGCGCTCAAGGTTCAGGAATCATGCACTGCACGGTTCTCATTTCTCTAATTATTTTTCTCTCTGTGTTGGATATTGCGCAGAGAGTTGCGATCTTGCAGCAAAATATTTTGGCATATGTACACACATACTGTAGTAGTAATCGTAGGTAATTTATGGTCTGTCCATGGAAAAAATTCTGCCCCATCTTGTTGCAACTTCAGTTCAGAATAATAGTTTTTTATCTGTTCAGTTGAAATGGTCTTAACTAATTGATGCTTAATTTAAAGTCACAGTTGCTCTATAGTACATTGGCATAATGGTTATTGTGATGGTCTAGTGCCAGTGCTGATGGTTATGCATGTACAATTGCAGGGAAGCTCTTCCCTCATGGCGATTTCTTCAAATGGCTTTCATATGGAAATGGTCCGTGGTTGTTGGCTCAGGATCTATTTGTTTTCCCATTGTTTCATCTATATATGATTTTATCTTTTTGTAGATGGGAAACATCCAGGATGTGATGAATCCTATGTTGGGCGCAGAGAGTTCTCGTTTACACTAGAGAATGACATCTACCTGCGATTCCAGTCCTTTGATAGTGTGGCTGCAATGGAGAGTTCTATCAAAGAAAAGTGCCCTTTCAAGATCGATATTGGACCTGTATATAGTGTAGATGTATGATGTGTAACCACTAAACTTGTCCGTTGTTTCTTTAACTTATTTTGATCTTCTGCATTAATCTCTATTTTTCTATATCACGATGAACATTGTTTATTTTTTAGCCTGCAAAACGGCATGCCTATGCTCAATCTGGCAACAACGTCTTTGTACCAGTGGAGAGAGAACTAATTTTCGATATTGTAAGAATCCGGCAAAGTTTCTCCTGTGGATTTTATTTGCTCATTTTCATGAAGCATATGTTGCAAGCTATGAGCCATTTCAACTTCACAGGATATATCAGATTATGATGATGTTCGTTATTGCTGCTCTGGAGCTGACGTCTGCATCGACTGCTGGCCCTTAATGATCATTACTATCAAAATCTTGGATGCTTCGCTCAGAGGCACGTCGTTTTGCAATTCAAATATGCAGCTTGCGCAAATACAACTCTCCCTTTTTTTCAGTTTATTGACTTGAATTGCAGATCTTTAGCCAACTATTTTATTGGTTAGTTTGACTTGTAACAATTGAAAGTATGTGTTTGCAGATGATTTTGGTTTCAATCACATATTGTGGGTATATAGTGGCCGTCGTGGTGTCCATTGCTGGGTTTGTGATAGTAGAGCAAGAAAGTACGTGGGATTGTTTTTTCTTTTTCTTTCTCCATTTCATTCAATGATCCTAAAATGTTCTGTTATTCTCCTGTTAGGCTCAACAATGAACAAAGGGCTGCCATTGCTGATTATTTTCGTGTCTACAAGGTGGTATTTCTTTATTCATGATCCTAGATGGTGTTTTCTCGCTGAAATCTTACTGTATGGATCTTTCACAGGGTGGTGAAAATACAATGAAGAAAGTATCATTGCCTGGTGCTGTTCTCCATCCATTCCTTGCGTATGTATTCATTATCCCACTTGTTTTTTAATCGTAAGTTGAAAATTGAGATTGTATATGTTGTATCATTACAAATTGGAATAGTCAAATAGGTTGTACTTAAACTCAATTTTCCTGCAGAAGGTCATACACTGATGTTCTAAAACACTTCTTTGAAGATAAGCTGCTGCTTAGCCAACAACTCTTTGCATCTGAGGAGAGATATCAGAAAATACTTGATCTAATCCCAGATGAAAGTAAGAATCAAACCTTAGCCAACACTATCTTTTGTACCATTGCTAAGACACTCAACCATTTCTCGTTCATCATGTCTTGAATGTCTTCAATCATCTTGTGGTGTGTCTATATGTGTGTGTCATTTCTAGATGTTGCTAGTGAGCTCCATGACAAGTGGCAAGGAAACAGACGATCTTCTGTTTCCAAGGAAGATGTGAATGCTACCAGATGGGAGCAACTAAAGTCAGCCTTGCAGTCAGGAAAACACAAGGTCCATATATAATCTCTAGCAATCCTACTTAATTTTCTTTGTGCATTTACCAGCATATCCGTTTTAATTATATGTATTGTATTCTCAAGGTTTCATCACAATGTTGCATGTAGATTGGTTTCTTCCTCCCATTTACAATTGCTTCAGGCAATTCCATTCTATTATACTCAATGCACAATGATGCTCCTTGTTTCTTACATATGATTCTGGCACACAGGCACAGGGGCTTCGTAGATGTATAGAAGAGATTGTCTTCTCATATACATATCCTAGACTTGACATGGAGGTAAAAGCAAAACTATCAACAGTACATGTTTGCAGCACGTCATAAAACCATGTTCTGATTCCTATTCAACAATCTGGTTAATGTCAGGTTTCAAAGCACATGAATCATTTGCTGAAAGCACCCTTTTGCATACACCCGAAGACAGGTTAAACCCGAATATATTTCCTCTTTTAGTATCTACTCCCTTTGGTCTTTAATGTTTGACATTATTGACTTTTAAACATATGTTTGACCTTTCGTTTTATTCAAAACTTTGTGTAAATATGCAAAAATATAAGTCAAGCTTAAAGTGCATGTAGTGATAAAACAAATCATAGATGGTAATTGCATGTTTTTTTTAATTAGACGAGTTGTCATATATATGTCCAAAAGTCAATGGTGTCAAACGCTAAAAACCGGAGAGAGTAATATATAAGGTTACTTACTTTTTTGCACCAGAAAACTGTATTCAGTTGGCTGTCCGTGTATATACACTTGGAAATCTCTAGCAAAATTTTCCTTGAATCCAAGGTGGATCCAGAATTAAGAGGCACCAGGATTATCAACTTACCAGACTTTGCTAATAATAAGAAACCTTTTATGATATTCAACATAACCTACCATGCTCTATAATTACTGTTAATTTTACATAATTTCTCCGCTAACTGGAAAAATATTTTACTAACAGTGTTGACCTATTTTGGCCATCCAAAGCTATCAATTTCTCAATTTAAGCCTTAAAGGTTTAGTGGTACAAGAACATATCCAGTGAAAATGTTATATGAGATTAAATGCAGCATACATGTACTTGATGCATAATTGGCATTCATATGCTAGACTAGATAATACAAACACATTTATATTTGCGACGCAATAATAATGCTCATATGATTGTGAAAAGGGCTTTTTCATAAATATCTAAATAAACGCCACTATAATTTCGATCTAACTAAAAGGCATTTCTAGGTTAAGAGGTACATTGATTAAGCATGTCCCCAAATATACACAGTATATAATCTGGTATTTGTTTACTAGTTTATAATGCTAACTGGAATAGGTTGAAAATGTTCTTATGACAAATCTGAAATCAGCTAACTGCTTAACAAACGCAGCAAAGCACACGGATGAAACAATTTATTTGTAGTCCGGCTTAGTAAGAGTAAACAAAAGAAAACTGACTTGGGCTTTGGTGCAAGCTACTAAAATAGAGTAACCAATGAGGATTGGAAAAAACCAAATGAATTATGTTAGTTCCCCGTGCGCCAGCTGAAGATGGTGATCACCTTTTGTTGCCGGGGTTACTGCTGGTGAAATGTTGAGCATTACCGTGCAAATGCTGGACGTCGTCGGTGTCAGATGACCCCAGTGATTACACTGTGGATCCGCCCCTTGAATGTCTCACGTTCTACCTATTTATGCATTCACTTCATGCTTATGCATATACGTATGTTCTATCCAATGAATTCTAACAATTATTTTAAAATATTTCCCTAGGCCGTGTTTGTGTTCCAATTGATCCAGATAACTGTGATGATTTTGATCCTACGACAGTTCCAACTCTATCACAGGTATGGCCTACAGAGTCAACCATTAATAACTATTTTCTAAGATCAAGTTTATCTACCATCATTAAAAACAATCATTATGCTAAACTGACTCGTTGAAACTATTATAATTATCCAGCTTTTGGGTGAGCTCAATGCAGCTGGTCATCATACTGATTCTGAAAATGGTGAGTGATAAATTCTGCACTTTTAGAAATCTTGGTTATTTCATTTTAAAATTTTCAATATTCTTAAGGTTTTGATAAGCCTGTAATGGACTGCAGATTGGGAAAGAACATCCCTTGAAAAATCTGTCAGATTTTTCAGGGCATCATTTCTGCAACCACTGCTGAAAGCTTGCAAGGTTTGTAGTATTTCCTTCTACAATTATATGGCAGCATTGATATGCAAGTTGATGATATGGATAAAAGATTGCCTGAATTGTGATTTGACCTGTCCCATGAAAATTGGACACGCAACATGCTTGTTTAGTTTCCAGTCAAGGTCTTCCACTTCATAAACTGAATGCATTGAGCCCTATACTCATCTCCTCTCTTGCTACAGCACTCTACCATCAAGAAATCATCTGTGTCCTTTACGCTACGTCGTTTTCCAGGGTCAAATCTCAGTTTTTGCCGTCTAATATTGCAGGAGGAATTAGAAAGCGCATACAATGCAAAGCTCCAGCAGTCCAAGAATACGTTGACTTGGTAAAGTCTACTCTAACCTTCCGGCTGTTCTTGCCAAATACCAACTAGTACCCCATGAAAGCTTCTGCTCCATGAGACAAACCATTGAACCTGGCATTGGCGGTGTACATTGTTAAACATAACGATCTTGAGATGAGGGGCGAAATATTCTGCAATGCTTACGTGATCTTAGCTCCAAGGAACTTGCTGCGAGTTTGAATGGAGCAATCGTAGAATTTCCAGTGACCGTGTTAGAGTCAGCTTGGTGCTGGCTTGAACCTTTCATCTTTTCATTTTGAAGATTTGATGCTATTAGGATAAACTCCTTACTATTGTAAAATGGTTGTTATAGGATCCCGTTTAGTCGTTGAAAAGAATTATGATGGTTAAATGCTTCTATTCGTTAACCATTTCGTGTGAGTTGTGATTATCAGTGTGGGGCGCATGCCTTGAGAAATGGCCATAAACATCGCGAGATTGGGAAGATCGTCTAGAACATGTTCGGTTTGTGGTGGTTGTACTGTGTTGAGGTTATCTGAGTTGACATTGGGGCCCCATTACCTAATGCCGGATGGATTTTTACTCTATTAAGAAGGTATTTATAGTCTAAATGTTGTACACATGGGTATATAATAATTAAGCAAAAGGTGTATCCATCGGGTGTGCCGGGTATGAGTACATTCCCTCACTGCCTGAACCCATGAACTCGGGGGTGTAAAAGCCAAGTAGCCCAACCCCTTCTGTAGTTTTGCTAGTTGCTGGCGGTTGACCTGTGGCCTGCTGTTGTTCGCCTGTTCCAACTTTATCCGTGTGCGCGAGTGTGTCGTGTGCGGCTACGACTATGGCAAGTGCGACGGTGTGTGTTAAGAGTGTGTTTGGTTGTTGCCGGTTGCCGTGAGATCGCTGCAGGCTGCCGTGAGATCGAGAGGGGACCACGCCCACCGCTAGGGTTGAAAACGGTCGGAAAGCTATCTCTCCCATTTCCATTTCCATATTTTTTTTTTTAGAAACGGAAACGGAACGGTACAAATGGAAATGGTATCATCAGAATTCCAAAAACGGTATCACCGGAACGGAAATGTATCGATAGCGGTCGTAAGCGGAAATCATGTAAAAAATAATAATATATAACATTAAGAAAAACCGCACGACAGATTAATAGTACCAATTGTCCATTTCATACTCACATCGGATTAATTAATACCATACTAAGGATATGAAGAGTCAATGACCACGATAAGTCTATAACGACATAAATGAGTCATAACTTCATGAGACAGTACAAATATCAACATCACATAAGTACACGAATACGATAACATCATAAGATGACACCACAATTAGCATTCTTCCCTCGTAGGGGATAGATAAAATGATTAGAAGACAACCATTGAAGTATTGAACCATGAACCATGGGGTTGGAGTGATGGACTACCGGTCACAGGTCACTGCCTTTCTCCCATCAGTTCAAAATTTGCAAGCTCCTCAAGAGATATCATGACATCGTCAGTTGGGCAAGCCACATCATCGTCATCATCATCCTATAATTAAAATACTTTGATCAAAAGGTGACAGTAGGGCAGTAGGTAGTAGTAACAGAACTTGAGCATTGACATTAGTAAGTATAATGTAAGTACTGTTAAGTATAGGTTGTATATCTTTGCACTTGTTTCGAAGCCAATCTTGTGAGTATATTAGAGCTTCTAACATCTTTGAAGTGAGCCTTCTACGATGCTCACTAAGGACTCTTCCACTAATGCTGAAAGCCATCTAATGCAACTGTGCTAACGAGAATTACAAAGATTTCTCTAGCTATCCTCCTCAAAACAGGGTACCGACTTCCAGCCACCTTCCACCAATCCAAAAATTAAAGTTCCTTGCATGAATGTCCACCAGTTCATTATCCAAGTGGTGGTCAAGCTTAGTTTTATACTCCATGGATGTTGGCCTTTTACTTGTAACATGTGCACTAAAGTTGGATAAAAAATCATTTGTAGTACTAAGTAAATATGTCGACGATTCTATGTTACCTTCATCCTCATAACATAAGCAATGCTAGAGTTTTAAACCGAGGATCAAGAGTAGTTGCAATTCACATTAGTCCTTGAGTCTTAGATCAATGCTTGTCAAACTTGGCTACCATGGAAAAGGATATGGCTTGAACTAATGGATTGTCACAAATTGACCGTTGTGTGATGTTTTTTCTAATCTCAACAATTTTGGTGAAATAGGTAATAGTAGTGACATAATCAGTTCTATAAAACATCTCATTTATGTCATTAAACAATCTAAGCCTCTCCACAACATCTTCAACAAATTTCAATTCTATTTCAAATGGCAAAGACCCATATTGTTTGTCTATGATGCTTGTTGTGGTGAAAACAATCTTATAGGGCAATGCAATGCTTAGTATTTTAAAAGTAGAGTAAAGTACATGGTCGGTCCTTAAACTTGTGGCGCGGTACCACTTAAGTCCATGAACTTGGAAAATGCACGTTTAGGTCCACGATCTCGTTTTAGTGTACCATCCCGGTCCAATCCATGCTTGACCACGTCTAACCACCAGCGTGGCGTGTCATGCAGGCAGTACATTTGCATCTGCCCCCCTCCCACAACATGTAGTAGGCACTATGTCGCATTGTAGTATATCAGAACCCCAAAATCCATTTGGACGATAAGCGATGGCGAGGTCACGGCGAGACATGGCCTAGTGTAGCGTCAAGGGCGTGGCTAGAGGCAGCCTAGTGCGGTGGCGAGGTCGCTGAGGGAGATGGCCAAGTGCAGGACGTGCTCCCCATGGCTTCTAGCACAGCCTTTCTTTTGCAGTCGACGGAAGAAGGTACAAGTGTCGTTGATCCTCTGCCCATTATAAAGGATAAAACCATCGTTAAGCGCAAATCAAAAACCATTGCTAACCTGACCATATTTTCTACACTCAACTCAGACTCACCTCGTGATCAGAGCAAGTATAGAAAATACGGTCTTCGAAAGGAAAGTGCCACGTGGCCGAATAAAAAGCCCACAAAACCTCTGGCTTGAGAGATAACAAAGCTTAGTTTTTGTAGTCATGCATTTCTTGGCTCAAGTGAAGAACAACACGGCAACAGGTAGACAAACCTGAAGGCACACCCACTTTCATGCCTGTGGTACTAACAGCACGTTGCATTCCTTGGAAATAAAAGGTTAAATGACATTCTCTTCGGTGTCCGTTCACAATTATCTACTTAGTCATATCTAGATTCAGGTATATATTTGTATATGTATGTCTAAATTTATTGTATCTATATAAATCTAAGTAGTACTAGAAAAATCTTACGTCATCAAACGGAGGAAGCAGTAAATAGTAGTGTTAATTAAGCAACCCTGTTATACCCTGTTAATTAAGCAGCCATGTCTCTGTCTGATCTGTTATGTCATGAATGGAATCATGTGACCAGGGTATGATGTAAGATGGCAAAATAGTTGTCTCTTAAAAAAAAAAACCTCAAACACAGTGACAAGATCGGTAAGAAGAAACAAATAAAGGAATTGGAAAACGATCATAGTAGGCCAAAAGGGGCTACCCGGAGTATCTCAAAGGAATCCATTTAAGCATGCATTCAGTTGATGCTCTGTTTTGGCTGGGAGTTTCTTTTTTTTGATCAATCCATTATTTTTCCAAAGGATATATCCTCACCACATCTATGAGAAAAAAGACCCAACACTATATTGTGTTTTTGTCTTTCTACGGTATCCCACTGGTAGGCTTTCAGCTTATAAAACTCAACCAAAATTTGAAATTCAAATTTAGAGTTATTTTTTCGTTGGTTCCTACTACCTTTCGACTCAGTTTTTTTTTCACCGCTAAAGGTGGAAGTATAATAGTTTTACACTAAAATCATTTTTATTTTCTTTGTTTATCTTTTTTTCTCGTTTTATAAACTGCAGTTCAATTAATGGGAGCTGAGCTACTTGGCTGAGATATGAGTGTATTTCATTTCTTAAAAATATCCTTGTCTTGAGAGCTAGACTGGACTCATAATGCTTGCCCATAGTTCCAACACGCTATCACACAGTATACCAGTGCTAACCATTGTGATTGTTTGAGTTTTTCTTTTTATGAAAAGAGTCAAACGGCATATTAACAAAAAAAAAATTGTAAATAAAATTTTTACATACATATTCTTAGTAATCTAAAAACCAATGCTGAAAAATAAATTTTGCTAAATGACTATAAATTTAAAGTTGAAAGAACTTAATTTTTAAAATATAAACATAAACAAAAACAAAAAGACGAGAGACAACCTCAGCGATGCGTGTGTACTGTATTATCAGTGAATTTACACAATTATTACATAGTAGTATATACAAGCATACATCCCATCCGGCCATCACTACTTAGTGAAGTACGAGTACTTTGGAGGTGTACAGTGTAGAGCGTACATGTGATCCCATGTGAAAATATCAGGCCGATGATCCCCTGATCCCATCTGGACGTACGCACCTCCGTCGGCATGCACCCGGCTGGTTGGTACATTCATATAGACCCAATGCAAATGTATTTAGATATATAATATTAATGAATAAATTTAAATAAGAAAAAAAACTTTCACTGATTTTTTAATTGACATCATTGACTTTTTGATTTACGTTTGGCTGTTGGTCTTATTAAAAAATTTATCAAATATTCAAAATTATAAACAATACTTAAAATTACTTTAATAAATCAAATGAAAGCAAAATAATCAATAATTATATATTTTTTAATAAGATGAAGGGTCAAACCTAGATTAAAAAGTCAACGGCGCTAACAAAAAAAATAGAGACAGTAGAAATTAAGCAAAATCAGATGTCATTTCATACCACTGAACGAACGAAGTTAGTGGTAAATCATTTAGCTGAGGGAAAGTCAATGGTACGTATACACTAGTTTCTCTCCCAGAGAAACTCCCTAGTGCTATATACATTAGATTGTCGCGCAGAAAACTTGGATACTTGAATCCCTGCGATATTCTTTTTGTATTGCTCTGTATTTTCTATCGTGCGATTCGAATCAAAGGGTGCCTTTGTTACACTCGCACCGTGTCACGCCACGCACGCACGCACGGCGACGGTGGAAGAAGCGGAACACATGGGGGTCGTCACAAAACAAATGCAGCTAGCCTACGCGGTTGACTGCGCGTGTGCGGTCGGATCGGATTCAATTGATTGAATGCAACGCAGATGGGGTTGGTTGCTTGCAGTGGTGGAGCAGGAGCCGGTGAGCTTCTTCCGGGATTGCTTCCGCTACCGCGCCTACTTTCGGGCGCATTCAACGGCTCAGCTGCCATGCCTTCTTTATTTCTGCTCATCATGCGTACCCCCCCACATCTTTCTTGTTGGTTCTTGTTCTTATTCTTTTTTACACAAGGTTAAAAATCTCGAAGATTTTTCTTAAAAGAAATGGACTGAATCATGTAGTACAATTTTTCAGTTTTTAAAGGGACTCCTTTTATCGTGGGAAGGTTTCATGAGGCCTTGTTTTGGCCCCAAAGCTCCGGCTGCTAAAGAACAAACATGATAGAGGGGATAAGAGGAGCCTAATCTTTTATTATATTTGAGATGCATCCACCATCACTGCTATCACATAGATCTAGCAAGCCAGGGGCTAAATCTAGACGGCCTAAGACCAAATCTGGTGAGCTCAGTGGCGTAGAGTGGATATTGTCGCGTCATCGGGCAACAAGAAGGAGATGCAACAACTCTGACAGAGGAAGAGGAAAATGCGACACCATTGGAGGGGGGAGAGGGAGAGTAGCTTAGGCAGAAGGAAGGGGATAGGGGGAGCGGAGTAAACAGACAGAGTGACGGAGATGGGGAGGAGAGGGGTTATTTTCTTTTTAATCTTTGGGTTATGTATTGTAAATTATTTGAATTCTCTGTAAATTAAAAAGAATAGGATTGAAATAAGAAATAGCACGGCTAAAATTTAAAAGTGAAGACGTAACTTAAGCCACTTTACACTATGTTTGAAAAGGTGTCCCTTAGCCTACTCAGGCCGTGTTCGGCTGGGTAAAAAGGAAGGTTATCCGGCACGTGAAACATAGTAATTTATATGATTAAATAATTATTAATTATAAAAAATCATAAAATAGATTAATATTATTTTTAAAGCAACTTTACTATAGAAAATTTTTCACAAAAAATATACAGTTTAGCAGTTCGCGGAAAGCGTGCGCGTGAAAAACAAAAAATTTGAATAAATAGAGGGGGTGCCGAATGCGGCCTTATATGTTCTCACTCCTTGGGGGCCACTAAGGCCATTTAGGCCGCGTTCGACATGAAATGAGATAAGAATTAAGTTACTTGGCGTGGAAAAAGTAGTAGTAGATTAGTATATGTAATTAATTATTAATTATAAAAAAATATAAAATAGATTAATCTGTTTTTTATGCAACTTTTTTATAGAAATTTTTTTCAAAAATACACCGTTTAGCAATTCGAGAAGCATGCATGCGAAAAACGAGGGGAACTAGGTAACTTATCTGCCTTGCCAAACGGGCCTTATTTTGTAACATGCCACTTTGAGTCAGTAGCTCACGGTGCAAGTAGCCTCAAGTGACGTCTTTAATTTTACACGTCAATACCTAAAGTTTTCTAGTTTTTTCCTTATATTTTTTTAATTTACATATGAATCCAATTTACACTTATGAACCACCTAGAAACCAAAAGGTACTATTAAATCAATCCTAACTCATTACAATCCCCATCTTGACAAATCTGGACCCTTGTCGGCTCACCGTTGCTTAGCCCTCTCATTCGCATCGTCGCCCCACCCCTCCCTTACATGCTTAGTTGCCACCACCACCATCGCTAGCTTTTTCCTTCCCCTCCATTTCTCTCCCAAGATTTCCTCAACTAGGTTGACGACCACTTACAAGTTGAAGTTACGAAGAAGCTGATTAAGAAGAGGCGGGACGGGTCCAAGGCATTGGTTTGTTGTCGTTGTCTTTGGCCTTACATGCACCATTGTCTCTCTAAACAAAGAAACCAGTGAAGAGGAGGCAGTCACCATGCCAAGACGTACTCCTCGCTCCTATTCCACCGGCTATCAACCTCCCCTTCTCTTATGGTGGTCACAACATCTCCCCACCATATTTCCTGAAGCTTAGTGCAGATCGAGCTCGGGTGGCCTAGATCGAGCTATGGTGGTGAGGATCTAGCTATAGCAGCCTGGCTTAGATCAACCCACCACCTTGGTGGCACTCGTGAGTCGAATGTCGTGGTGGTCGTGGCTCTAGAACCATCGAATATGACTTTCACCTCTTTATTTTCTTAGTCTACTCTTTAAAAGTCTTGTTCGAATCGTCGTTGTGTTTACTCTCTCTCTGGCTTTTTCTTTGGCATCAAATGACGTAAAGAGAGGATTGGACCACATGCACCTGCATGAGGGCACACCCTCTCTCCTCATCAATGAGTGGATGACACCACCCTAACAAGCTTTAATGAGAAATCCATGTCCTCTAGAGGGCGCAGAGAGCTCGTCGAGAGTATGGGTCCGACTAAAGTTTAGACACCACATTGATATGGTGAGTCAGAGCCACTCGTCATACTGGTGTACCGTAAACGGCCATATAAAAGTATATTTTTACTATGAATGGTCTTAGAGGATAAAACCTTAAAGACGATTTTATTTGAAGGGCAGATACATGGCCTTCTAGAAGACAAAAGGGAATCAAAGCTGGAGTTTACCAGGGGTATCATGGGCTAGACTCTAGTACAAGTAGTGCAGCTACGTCATTGCTCGCTGTCCTCCCCATTTTTATACGCCACGCGAGAGCTCAGCTCGCCACCCACAACTCCACGAAGCCAACCTCACCTCCCCTTGCCCAAGAGAAGAAACCAACAGACGCCACCGCGCGCGCCATGGCCGGAGCCGGCGGCGCCACCTACAGGGGCGGCATCAAGGCCTACTGGAAGCGCCGCGGGTACGGCCGCCTCGACGCCGCCTCCGCGCAGCGCCGCCCGCGCCTCCCCACCGCGGAGCTCGGCAACGGCGGCGGACGAGCCCGAGCGGCGGAGCAGCCGGGGGGGCCCCCGCCGCGGCGCGGGCTCGGGTGGCGCGTGCGCCTGCGCCACCGCGGACTCGGGCGGCGGATCCTCCGCGCGCTCTCGCCGCGGCGGCTGCTCGCGCGGCTCCGCGACGCGTACGTGGGGGCCATGCTCCGCCTCGCGTCCTCCGCCGCCATCGCCGGCGCGGCGCCGTACGGCCCCTCCGGCGCCGACCCCTTCGCGCGGCCGCGGCCGCTCAAGGAGTACGACGAGAAGGCGCTGGTGGAGATCTACCGGTCCATCCTCGCCCGCGGCGGCGGGGTCATCCCCGTCGCCGGCGACGCCACCGCGGTGGTCGCCGTGGCGCGGCTGCCCACGGTGGCGTGACCGCCGCCGTTTTTCCAAAGCTTTGTCACGCTCTTTTTCTTCCTTTCTTTTTAATTTATTTTGCGCCCCTTAAATTCTATCATGCAAGACTTGTGAGGCAGAATTTTCGTACTGGTGTCCTAGTCGTGCCGGTTAACTAGAATTTTCCTTCAAGTTACACTTCGATAAAAATCTCAAAATCAACTTTAAATTTAAAGTTGAAAATTTAAATTTTAGCTAATAAGCATAAACGTAAACGAAACAATGGGACGAATGTTGGCACCCATTTACAACTAAACTGCTCAAAGCTACTACTAATTATAAAATGGAGGTAATTAGCAGCCGCACCCATTTACCTTTCAACTCAATTACGTAAGTCGTCACATTATTTTCGTGTGGGCTGTAAAATAAAAACGTAGACGCTTAAAATTACGGTGTATGGTCTGAGGTATTGATCTATGTTGTGGATCACTGGATGTGTGCCCAGATTATTTATTTAAATTCGACGATTCATAAGTGAATTTAGGTGTCTATTTGCTTTTTAATATGAAGTCACCTAATTGCGCTTGGATGTTCCCGTTGTTCATGTTACTCAAAGGATCAAAATCATCCAAACATTCCTGAAATTTATTTTTCAACATTGCTTTTTAGATCACCAAGTATACATATATATAAAAATTGTTTAAAAAATATTTTTAGTTTGTAAATATGATGTCACCCCTGTTGATTTTTTTCTTATGGTGGGACCTTATGTACTTCATCCTAGCCATATACATTATGGAATCTCTCATAACTATTACCACTAGAATGGATCCTACTCCCTCCGTTTTCTAATGTAAGACTTTCTACTCTTACCTCTTTACCTAGATTCATATGGATATTAATAAATCTAGACATATATATAAATTATATACATTCATCAATTGATAAATTTAGTTAAGACTAGAAAGTCTTACGATATGAAACGGAGGTAGTACACACTATTACCAAAATCCATCATATACATAATTGTTTCCCTAGTGGTTGGGCGAGCTACTTCCTCGATTTTTGGAAATATGAGCCGTTATATGATGTGTATTTTGTAAAACCTTTTTATTAGTATTTTTAATAAAATTTCAAATTCATCTTTCAACTCAATAGTATACCACACTTAATTAATATGACTTAATTAGCCATCGCAAATGATGATCTGCTAAGCCATAAGTTAAGTTGAACGGGCCTTCATCACGCTAGTCTTGCACCCCATCCGTTCTAAAATGTAGCTACTGAGGCTTAGAATGGGTCAAATCTCATCCTATGTAGCTATGAAGGGTACTTGTTTTATCCTTTGGGTAAAATGACCTACTTGTCCACAATTCGGACAAATTTCCCAAAATAACTGACTATTTTAACCAATTTCAGACAAATTACTCCTTGGGTAAAATGGTCTACTTGTACATATTTACTTATGTTTTCGGTGATGGAAAGATATGCTAACATTATTCTCCAACATGTGCAATAACTGTACATGTTTATATTTACTTTGACTTCTTTTCTTACAAATCTAAAAGTATTTTCAGATAAAAGTTTTGGCCGAAATGATCACTTATTTTGGGCCAGACAAAGTAAGGTTCTTTATTCTCTCCTCTCTTACTGGTGGCTAGCACCAATATCCTGATATCAGTTTATTCCCAAACTCATCAGTTCTAATTGGTTTGTGCTATGACTGATATATGCAACAGAAACATAAACGAAGTAACTAAGAATAATTCATCAGTTAAAGTTCTATATTTATATTATTTATGTTTTAGAGGTCAATGTTGATAGAATAAACTATGATAGAAAAACCTTTAAATCAATTGTAACACTGAGTTTCAAATTCTACAATTTTGTTGCGGCTAATAAGCTTGTAGGTCATGCAAATATATTTAAAATTTTGTTGCGGCCAATAATCTACGACCCACACCTCCAACTCCACATCCACCGTGGTACTAATTAATCCGATGGTGATTACTGGAGCATGGACACTAGAGGATCACATTAATAGCAAAAATGGGGTTGGAGAGGCTTGGAGCACAGTCATGTGGCAAACTAGAGGTGTAGGAACTACCCGTGTACCCACAGCAATTACCATGAATTAAACACATATCCTCTCTAATGGTTCTCTGTAGCCAGTAGAAGTCAACTCAATGTTTCTAGAGCGTACTTAAGGCGCGATGCCTTCTCAGGTTTATTTTAATTAAACTAGCAATATACCTGTGCTAACGCTATGATCTAATTTATAATTTAATAATGTAAATAAGATATTATAGATTCATTATAATGCAATCATATATAAACCAAACATTCGAATTTATTTGTCTACGACCATTTGTTAATTTGATTATTTAAAAAACTGACAATATAACAGCAAACCGCTAGTTAACAGTGACTATTATAGCTTTGTATAATTAATTATAGGTCGGACCAACTTGTAATAAATTAAAATTTTTCAAGTTTATACAGTAATTGCAGAACCTGTAATTACTAATTTCATAATCACTACAACATCAACAAATTAGAAGGATAATTTTAATGTATTGCAAGGATAATTGATGCACTAATTTTAGAATCACTACAATACAAAGTTTATATATTGCAAAGATAATTTTAATTAAATAATTTATTCACATTATCTAATATTAACATAAAATTTAAACTCTATAAAACTAAATTAATGTAAATTACTTTATACAAACATGAGTTGCATCCCATACAACTTTTTGCTTCCTATAATAAATGAAATTTTGCTGATGTTGTATATATAAAAAGTATAAAACAAGTGTACAACTCTTGAGTTTAAATTTATTATGAGTTTCAAAATAAATTTCTTCTTGTCTTTATATATTACATGAAAAGATATTTAATTAAATATTAAGTGATCATCTAATTCCTAGTAATTTATCGCACAAGTTCTTTGTATTTTTAAAAAATACATTGATAGTTTAAAAATTCAGACTTAATGCATTCGATTTAATGTGGGGGAAGATAGATGGAATGTACGTGCAGTTTGGGGAGCTGATAAATGGAAAGAGGGTAGATGGAACTTGGACATATGATTTGATACAGATGATTTGAGTCGTTAGATTTGTCTAATGAGTAAAACAAGTTTGTGCACTATAGGATAGATAAATTGAGCCGTTAGATTTGTCCAACGAGTAAACCAAATTTGTGCACTATAGGATAGAATATATTTTTAAAACACAAAAGAATACCATTTTTTCATGATGTGTATTATGTATGGCAATAGTTCCGTTGGGCAGATAAATACTACTCCCTCAATTTTATTTTATTTGACGTGTTTAACTTTTGAATATATATTTGATCAATCGTCTTATTTAAAATATTTGTTTAAATATTCAAAATTATAGGTTATGCTTAAATGCTTTTAGTAATAAATAAAATCATAATAAAATAATAAATAATTATATATATTTAAAATAAGAAATGATCAAAGGTAAACCAGAAGTGAACTATGTTAAATAAAAAAACAAAAAGAGTAATTTCTCATGACATTTGAATTCGTTCTCAACTCTCTCGCGCAGAGTGTCAGTGAGCATCTTTAAAATGAAGTGAAAATTGGCGGTTGTCGCCGAGTTTTTTTCTCGTGTGACTACCGAGGAGCCTGTAAAAGTTGCAGACTCGCAGGTATTGCAAAATCATCCTCTCCATTTACGCCCTTTATCCATACTGTCTGATGGAAAAGAATAAAAGGACTACAAATATACAAATAAAACCAGTTTCATATTGACAATGCCCCGTCTGAAATAACAACATAAATAAATTTATTGACCTCTTTCTCTAAATAAATGGATATAAAAATGATGATTTTGAGCCATCTGATGGAGCAGATTCCAAGACACCAAGGGGTTTATTTGGCAACTGTTGGGAAGGGGAACGACAGTTTAGAGAAGCATGTCAATGGAGAGGTTGGTTACAGGGAGTTTCATTTTTTACTCTCGGTATATTGTTTGGAAGTAGAGATACGAATAAAGAGAAGTTTATGTGAGAATTGGATTTTTAAATAACGATATATAACTCGGATTTATTCAGAGTAGGAATTTCCACCCAATTATCATCCCTCACAAGGTATTGAAAAGGTAGTAATTTGCTCCTACCCCTCCCCACTCCCAAAACTGCTACACCCACCCCGTCCTTCCTTGTTCTTTTTCTCTCTCTTTCCATTAACAAGCAAGCAAACAGTAGCAGCGCTAGATAAGCATACAATTTAGGTAACCTAATGAATTAAAATTTGCTAACTCAGTGCTAACTGCTTGTTATTATTATGTAGACATGAGATAGTTGTAGTACAAAACTCGCATCTCTTCTAGTATAGCATTGCACAGACAGCTCGACCGGATGGATGGCAGACCGGCTTGGGTCGTAGCAGTTCAGCTCTAAGGGCATACACCGGTGAGGTATCGTGTGGTTCACCTGAAAATGTCAGAGATTCCCTCCAGCTCGGCTCAACCTGTGCCCTGCAGAGCTCCTCAGCAGTTTTATTATCTCTATACTACTTCTTATCTCTTGGATTCCACTGCCGGACATAGAATGCCACTCTTTAAAATGGAAAAAAAAGAAGTAATCAGCTGTGACACGAAAAAAAGCACGCTTGCCTCGTCAAGGAGCGTAACTTTTGTCGCCGAGGGGAGAGTCCATCGTGTTAAGACGCCATCGGGAACTCACCGCTGCCACCGAGACTCCAGATCCACTGAGGGAGAGCGCTGCTGCCGGGACGCGCCGCCCCGAGCTCCGCTGTGGGGACACTAGATCCGCTGCCCCCGAGCTCTGCCGGGATGCCGCGGCCGTCGAGGGGAAGGGGTTGCCGTCGGGACGCGCCGTCCCGAGCTCCGCCATGGGGACGCCAGATCCGTCGCCTCCAAGCTACGCCGGGACGCCGCCGCCCCCAAACGTTGCGCTGGGAAGCGGCTGCCGCCGAGATGCCGCTAGGACCACCGCCAGGAGAGAGGGAGATGGAGAAACGAGGAAGAGGGAAACGAACGAGAGAGAGGAAGACGCAGATAAAGGAGAGAAAGGAAACTAGATATAAAAAAAAGTTTAGGTAGATTCTACTGGTGAGATAGCTGTCCTGTAAGAGTAGTATCTTATTTGTGTTTCATCCTATGTGATATTTTTTTGTTGAGACCACACGGTTGAGCCCTAGCCAGGGCCTATCTCGGAATGTTCATTTATTTCATCTAACACGTGAAAATCACTTAGTAGCCTAGTCGGGCCAGTAGCTTTTACAGGAGCCAGGCCAGAGATTTAATTCCAGCCCGAAAGAAAAGAAAAAAGGAACGCATTTAGGCTTCGTTTAGAAGGAGGGAAAAGGAGGGAAAGGGAAAATCGTCACCATCGCGAAAGGGGAAAAGGGAGGTGAAAGAGGCGAGGAGGAAGGTAGTGCACGAGGGCTAGGGTATTGATGCGATTCGACGCAACTCTGTAGCCATGAATGCCGGCGACGCATGGGGCCTCTCCTCCTCCACCTTTTCGATTGTTTGTCTTTTTCGTCAAAGAAAAAAACTAATTTTGTAAATGAAAAATAATTTATGAATTATATATATATATATATATATATATATATATATATATATATATATATATATATATATATATATACTCTTAGAGATCCAAAAGCTAATACTGAAGAAGTAAACTATAGTAAAAAACTCAATCAAATTCAAATTTAAAATTTAAAATTCAAAATTCAAAATTTAGCTTATAAGAATAAGCGGGAGCGAAGAGATGGGAGTGTATAGTCGTGCTATCAATACAACAAAAATGAGCCGTAGAGATATTTTGCAAATACTATAGAGACATTTTTTAAATGTCTCTACAATAATAAGACACTTTGAAAATGTCTCATATAAATTGTCACTATGATTTATGGCATATTTACAAAGACATTAAATTATATGACCACTATAACTAACCATTATAGAAAAATAGAAAAAAAATCCTTGCACTGAACTCGAGGCTTATTTGACATCAGAGTTCTTTATCTATCATTTATCTAATCATCTTGCTCTTAGGTAATTATTTATTTATCAATATATTGTCTTAACATATATTTAGTTATTTAGTACATATTAACCTGCAATTAAACATTTAATGGAGGTTAAAATGTCTCAATAAAATATTGATATATATAAGGCAGGTTATAAAGCACCACAAAGATACCTATATCTACTGTTATAAAAAATAAGTAGTGCTTCTAGATAAATGGATAAACATATATCTAAAAATCAACTGCGTGAATTTAAAAAAAACGGAGGGAGTACGATCCTACACAAAACATTCATCGTCTGCGCACGAAGGCCATGCAACCGACGAGAACAACACTATGTCATCCAGGAAGCCGTGTCAAAGCCTGCCTGCCCAGTTGACGAGTCTAGCAACATTCAAACATGGGTCTGGATGCTTAGTACTGCCTCCTTTCATAATCTTATATTCATAATCTTATATAATGTAAGTTGCTTAACTTTTTTAGTTGCAACATTTGACCATTCATCTTATTCAAAAATTTAGTATAAATATAAAAAATGATAAGTCGTGCTTAAAATTCTTTTAATAATAAAGTAAATCACAAGAAAATAAATAATATTTTTATAATTTTTAAATAAGATAAATGGTCAAACATCGTAAGAAAAAGTTAAACATCTTACATTATTTATGAAACTTACATTATTTATGAAACAGAGCTAGTATTTGCGAAACCCTCGTGGTATGGGCTGGCTTCAGCGTCCAGTTCTTGCCAAGTGGAAAAGGTCTACTGTAGACCGCTCAATTATACTTCGAGTTTCTTTCACAACCCTCAACCAGGGCCGTCTCTAACAAATTTGGGCCAGATGCTAAATAGTGACATTAATGTTTAAAAATACTAATTGTTTGATAGACTAATATTATACCTGCTTTCGTAGTATATTAGGATAACTCTCCACTAATACTGGTTTTCTTTTGTTTTAAAACTTATGTTTCAAATTATTTTTAAATTTACGTAATTAAAATTAACTTGACCTAGTGCAATGCATGGATATTTTTTCTAGTATAAGATTAATTTAGCAAATTAGGTTAGAAAATTGCCTCTAAAGTGTCTTTAGGGTAAAAACATTATAGACAATTTGAAAAATGTCTCTAAACAATGTCTCTAGGGTATAGGAGTAGTGTTTTTTTTAATTTGTCTCTAAAAGATATCATTACATAATATTTTTGTTGTAGTGTATGGTACGCATGATATTGAGGGTGACCTATTTCTCTTTAGCTCGTGGTTTCTCCTAGGCCTATTGAGTGATTGATTTATAATTTAGTTATATTCTGATCATACATGTTTCTTTAGGGTGCATTTGGTTGGTGGTCAATGTGGATAGGATATGACCATCCATTTTTTTAGGGATATAGTGATTCAGTTTTATATTTGTTTGGATGGATGAATATGAATGGATGGGGATATTGAATTACTAATAAATAATAATATAAATTAATCATCATAAATCTTGGTGTAATTAATACAAATAAACATATATATATAGATATGATCACTAATTTATATTGGTTAATTACTAATTTATGACAAAATAGACTAATTAATACTGAATAATCACTAATGATCAATGTTATCGAAGATAGCTGAGCTTATCCACCCAATTCGGCCGGCCAGATACACTCATCTACATTTTCATAAAATATTCTCTTCCTGGATCGTCATATCTAGCTTCATGCATGAACCAAACGCATTAAAAAACTAAGCGGACATCAAGGGATGTGTAGCCATCCGGGCACAAGTTTAGGTTGCCAGGACCAACGGGTGCTGATTTCAAGGGGTTTGTTTCAGGTTTGATATGAACAAGGATTATATACAACCTGCTTGCGAAAAATTTCACAAGCTATGGATAGTGTTATCTCGGTCTTTAGGATAGTGTTTTAATTAATTTTCTTGTTATCAATCAACCTGTGATATGTAATGCACAATTATTGGAACAAAAAACTTTCTAACAATTGATTGTAGCTTTCTGAAATAAAGGTCAGAACATCAAATAAACCTTGGTTACACTTGGTTCGTATGTTAGGCCTATCCAGGCATCAGCACCACCGTTCATATATGAATGTCATGAGGATCAATTGATACTTCACAAGACAATTATTAACTTGAAGATGTGTACAATTCCAACCAGAGAGAGACACTTCGAATGCAACCAAACATGTACTAAAATCATACACTGAAACATATGCATGTGAACTTACAATCAAGGTGACTGAACAATCATAGCGGGGGCACCGATTTCTCCACCCTTTTATTTCATCCCCTAAATTTCATGGTTGGTGATCACTTTTCAGCTGAGAACTTGCTTATGAAGCTGATTATATGCTCACTAACTTCCTCTGGTTTCTCTTCATTGATGAAGTGGCCGACACCTTCCATGACCACCACATCATCCAGTAGTGGCACGTATTTCTTGAAGCCACCTTTGTGAATAAAATCCTGTATGCCTGGAGTATGGTATGTCAAATCCAGGTCCCCAACAATGAACTTTGCTGGTACCTTTATCTGAGCTCCTGTCCAGGGTGCTGTGAGCTCCCATGTCCTGAAAAAAAGAATACAAAATATAAGAATTATATTTGCAATGTTTCATAATTAGTATATGAAAATTTTTTAAAAAAATTCAAAGTTCTTTTGGAAATTGAAATGGTTTATTTTTTTGTCGCAAATTTGACTGAACCATTTGAAACAGCTTAATAGTAATATTGTACTACCTCCCTTCCAAAATATGATACTTTAGATTTCAAAATTTTATATCACAATGAAAGTATTTGTATGCTAAATTCCAGTAACTCCAATCATTTATACACCTCCATCCTTTAGCTTTTGCTAATATTTATAAGATTTATATTTTTAACCTTAAATTTAGAGTTAATTTTGAGTTTTTTTCATCATAGCTTATTTTTCGGCCTTGGTTTTTAGATCACTAATTCGCTATAAACATATATATATATATATATATATATATATATATATAAGTTTTATTTACAACTTATTTTCCATTTACAAATATGTTATTTGACCTTTTTATTGAAAAAACAAAAAAAATGCCCCCCCTCCCCCCCTAATTGACCATTGCCACGCCAATAGGATGATTGGAAAGTGAATCTGAGCATTTTAACATTCCAAAATTGACCACTGAAGTGATCGAAAAGAAAAAAAAACTTTTAAACAAATTAAATAATCTAAAAGAAACTTGTAGTTTGAAATGTTTCCAAAAATAGTGGTGGGTTACTTGTTGAGGGCGCGGTAGTAGTTCAGTCCTCCGGTGAAACCAGTCTTGTCGAACATGCTTGTGTAGTACTTGATGTCGTCCTCGGTGATCCAGCTCGGCAATGGCACCTCGTCGTCCGGCGAACCCCACCCGCTCTTCGGCATCATCAGCGGGCCGGGAGTCCGGTAAGCCAAGAACTTCCTGAGCACCAGCTCCGTGCCCAGCCGCGCGAACTCAGCTTCGATCGCTCCAGGCTCCTGCAAATCAATAATCAGCTACTACTTGCGGCGTGTTTAGTTCACAAAAATGTTTAGGTTGGGTACTGTACGTCATAAAACTATTTCGGACACTAATAAAAAATAATTATATAGGGTGTCACAAAACTACGAGATGATTTTTTTAAACCTAATTAATCTGTTATTAGCACATACGAATTATTGTAGCAGTTATGATTAAGGGTTAATTCGTTTTATGCCATTTCAAATATAACTATTTAAAAAAATATTATTACAATTCACGTTTTCTCAAATTGGATACATGTCACTGCCATAGCTTTTTCCATCCATCTGCCATCTTCCTTCCGTTTTCCTCCCTCTCCTCCTCCGTTTTCCTCCCTCGCCTCACCGCATACCCGTGTATCTCCTTCCCCTTCGCCGGCGCTGCCAGCATGGCCCACCCCGGCAGGAGGATCATCAACGTGATGGCGTTCGGCGCCACGCCGGTGAAGCCGTCTTCTTCTTTCCGCTGCATCTCGCGGACGAGCTGGAACACGTCGTTGACATCGCCCTGGACGACGCAGCCGGTGATGAGGGTGTTCCTGGACACGACGTCGGGGAGGTCGACCATGGTGAAGATCCGGCGCGTAACGTCCGTCTCGCCGAGGCGCGCGTACATGTCCATGAGCGCGTTCGGCACGAATTGGTTGTCCGCCATGCCGCGCTTCACCACGTACCCGTGCACGGCCTCCTTCCCGGCGAACGCCTCAGAGCGGGCGCATGGTGGTCTCGCAGGGCAAGGAGCCGGCCTCGGCCTCCATCCACGCGAACAGCTGAAGCGACGTGGAGGGCGGCAACGGCGAGCAGCAAGGCGGGGTGGGGCGGGAGGTCCACGGCGGGGCAGGCGGAGGTCGGCGGCGAGCGTGCATGCAGGACGGGCGAAGGCCGCCGGCGGGGCGGACTGGGCGTGCGGAGGCCGACGGCGGGCGGGGCGGAGGCTGACGGCGGACGTGCGGGGCGGAGGCCAGCGACGACGACTCCCGGACGGCGACTCTCGGACGGTGGCGGCGACCGACTTCTGGTCAGACCTAGACGGTGGAAGCGGCGGCCTGGCCGGATGCGGCGGCGGCGGTGGCTGGACAGCGGCTTCGGCGGCGGCCGGACGGCGGCTTCGGGTCTCGTGCCTGGGAGTCTCGGAGGGTGCGGCGACGTGATTGGAGGAGATGACGTGGACGAGGGAGATGACGCATATGGATGGTAAAAGTCAAGGTGGGATCCAATTTAGAAATACAGTGAAGCCACTCATCTAAATACATGAATTATAATGTTATTTTTTTGTTATATTTATAGTGGCCTAAAACGAATTAACCTTATGATTAATTATGGACTAATTAGGTTTAAAATATGTGTCTCGTAAATTCCTTCCAAACTATATGATTAATTATTTTTTTAACTATATACATTATACAAAGATTTGATGCGACGGGTGAACGAAAAAAAATTTTAAACTAAACAGGGTCTTAATTACTATCAGTAGGAGTGTTAGTTTAGCTAGGAACAGCCATGGCGAGGTGTGCTGGGTACCTGGATGCGGCAGACGTAGTAGTCGTCGCCGTAGATAGTCCTCAGGCCGTCGACGGGCTTCCTCGCGGGGCTCCGGGGGGTGAAGGCGACGCTGAGGGCGACGAGCGCCCTCACCCGGTCCGGCCGGAACAGGCACAGGTTCCACGCGGTGAGCGCGCCCCAGTCGTGCGCCACCACGAACACCGGCTCCCCCACGCCGACGACGGCGTCGAGGAGCGCCACGAGGTCGCCGACGACGTGCATCGCCGTGTAGTGCTGCTCGGAGGGGGGCGCGTCGGAGCCCCCGTAGCCCCGAAGGTCGGGGGCCACGGCGCGGTACCCCGCGGCGGCGAGCGCCCGCATCTGGTGGCGCCAGGCGTACCACGCCTGCGGGAACCCGTGCAGCAGCAGCACCGCGGGGGCGCCGGCGCCTGGCGGGCCGGCCTCCGCCACGTGCATCCGCAGGCCGTTGGCGTCGACGGTGCGGTGGGTGATGATGTCGTCCATAGCAACCTCGTCGGCGGCGGCGGGCGGGGGGCGAGGCGGCGGCGCGCGGAGGCGGCAGCAGCAGCAGGAGGAGGAGGAGGTGGAGACGGAGCAGAGCTCGCGGAGCCAGGCCAAGGGCATGAGGACTGGCTGGCGCGAAGCACGAGGTGTCGAGGTGGGTTTTATCGCGACACCTCGCACGCAAAGCCGAGTGTGTCGTCCGGTACAGTTGGTCAGAGGCCCCGTGTTTCGCATGCCACACCCATCGATCGCACATGGAGGGTGGCCTAGTCGTCCGTTCTTCTTTCTCTCTCCAGCTTTGTGCTCTCTTGATTTCTGCGCCCACTCTCTTTAACAGTTAAATAATAAAAAAATGTAATTAGCCGATAGACACCGTAATATCACGAATTTTCTGTAGAACATCAAAAAATATGGTAATTAGCTGGTAGACACTTCGGACATTATTTAATTAATTTCGAAATCAAAAATTTTAAAAATGATGAGATTGCCCTTGGTGACCAAACCGTTATACTGATTGGGTCCAGTCGAACCAGATACAATCGGTCTCGGCACCGCACCCTAGCCTATAGGGTGACTGAGTAGGCGGCGGTGGCGGCGCCCCAGCTGCGGTGAGGGCGGTGGCGACCCAGCCACCGAGGGCAATGTCATCATTTTTAAAAATTTTGACTCTGAAATTAAAAAATAATGGCTGAAATGTCTACCAGCTAATTACCATATTTTTGTGGTGCCCTGCAACAAATTCATGATCTTACGGTGTCCACCGGCTAATTACACGTTTTTTCGATGCCCTTTAGCAAATTTTGCCTAAATAATACTACATTCGTCCCGAAATAAGGTCATTTTTCAGTTTTTAGATACAAAGTTTTAACTCTTCATCTTATTTAAAATCTTTTTGAGATTAATATTTTTTTCACTACTAGATGATAAAATATGAATAGTACTTTATGCATGACTAATTTTTTAAAGTTTTTTATAAATTTTTCAATAAGATGAATGGTCAAAGCATTAGGCATAGAAATCGAAAAATGATGTTATTATGGGACGGAGGTAGTATGCTCTTTTACTCTACAAATTCTATGTTAAAGTTTCTTTTTATAAAATCTTTACGATATAATTACGATGATGTAATATGCTTTCCCTCTGATAGAACAAAGTATGATGATGGAACGAGCGTATTTGAGTTTTATAATAGAGGTGGATGCTGCATATAATTTTATATGTATAAGCAACTAACTAAGTAAGCTGTGACACATATAATATATCACCACTGTATCGTATGTGTACATTAATTTTAATCATTGATCAACCACTCTACTCTTATTCTTTCTCCCCTACTCTTAGAGATAGTAGGAAGGTTATCTATTATATGAGTTGTGGGCATGTGGCTCATTCCTTCTCTATTCTCTCCCCTGCCTCATGAGTGGCCGATATAGTAAAGAATACTAGAGAGATCTGAATTAACTAAATAAAGCTTCATCCTTCATTTCTATTGATCTCTCACAAGAGAGACCTTGGGATCTTCTGGCTAGTACCACAGGATGTTAGACTAGTTGACCCGGGTTCGAGCCTCGCTCTCTCCTTAATAAATATAGATATGGGAGCCATTTCTCCCATAAATCCAGTGTTTTTATTGATTTTTGACATAAATTTTATGGGGAGCCTACTAGGGCCCATAAAACTAACAAGGGTACTGGGGCTCGAGTCCTTACCGCTCTCATACTATATCTATACACACCTTATTATTTAATCTTCCATTATATTTTAGAGTTTGTATTAACATGCTTATAATACTTGCTCTTATGTTTGATGGATGGATTATTTAAGGCTGGATGCATAGCAGGATTATTCTTAGCTGGCCTCTTACGGAAAGGCCAGCAGATCAGCTGCAACTTTAATCACCATGTTGCACAATACATATATAATTGTTTATTTCACATGTCCGTTGTCTATGCATGTGAAATTGGATGCTTTGCTTCATGGATGTGCGCTATTGTGTATATATAACTTAATTTTTATGGTTTTGTGGCAAGGTTCACGTGTAAAAACATACCCCCTCCGTTTCATAATGCAAGATATTTGACTTTTTTCATGTAATATTTGATTATTTTTCTTATTCAAAAAATATGGAAATATCATTTATTTTACTTGTGACTTACTTTATTATCAAAAGAACTTTAAGCACGACTTGTCATTTTTTATATTTGTACTATTTTTTTAATAAGACGAATGGTCAAACATATTTATCGGTGCAACTAAAAAAATTAAATATATTACATTATGAAACGGAGGTAGTATATACTCGTGAGTTATGACCACTCGGCCTATTTTGTGTATTATCAGAAATATTCGAAATTCATCATGGGTGAAGCGGCACCGTTTGTTTGTGAAGGTTTGGATGAATATGGCATGCCACACCAAACGAAATGAGCAATTAGCACATAATTAATTAAGTATTATAGCTACCCTAAGTTTCAAAATAGATTTACTTAATTTTTTAAGAAACTTATATGTAGATTTTTTTAAAAAATATACCGTTAAACTATTTAAAAACTAAAAAGCGTGCTAATAAAAATGAAAGAACATGCACCCTCCGTTGAGAAACGAACAATTCCCCTTGGCCGGCACCTCCCAGTTTGGCATAATTTATCGCCCACATGCATCCCTGATACATGTGGAGTGGAGGTGTCAGAATTTGTGGTGCTCGTAACACCGGTAGATTACACAGATTTAATATTTGCAACATGGTGTGTCTCACAAATATTTTTCTGACACAGATAAAACTTATGCCAGAATAATTAACGATCTGGACCCAGTATCCAGTATGAGCATGAGCTGGCCAGCTAGTCTGGAATTGAAGCGACGACTTCAGCTCAGGCGCCGTTACTAATCAGCGGAAGTTTGGGTTGCTGTGTTTGTTTAGTTATTAATAGACAGAAATTATTAAGACTTGGAGAAGGTGGGCTTAGGTTGCCCCTGTGTTTGTTTGATCAAGTGCCATGAGGATCACGAGCAGTATGTACGTCTTTAGAAAAGCCACCTATGGCTAGTTACGCATTTCGTCGGATTTAATTAAAAGTTTAAGAAACAGAATTTAAAAATGAACCAGACCTTCTTTTATAGAAAATACACATGCATACTCCGTATGTAAATTAGGCATTGGGATTTGCAGATAATTTCTTAGGACCTATGTGTGTATCTATTATACCTGCTTAATTGGTTACGACAGTGCAGAAGTACCAATTGGTTTCCTTGCTTTGCAGGCGATCCATGTATAAGTCAGGCTGTCTGGCCTGGCAATCTCATCGACCTTTTCTATGCCTGTCTGGCATGCAAGTTTCTCAGCCTTGATACTCATGTTACCAACCATACGGACCATATGTAAACCCATTCTTTCTCCTCTTAACTTGAGACGAGGTGTACATTGTTTTTGTCCTCCGTTGTAGCACTTAGTTTTATAACATAAGACTTTTTAGTCTTACATAGATTTATATGGATATTAATGAATCTGAACATATATACAAATTATAACACATGGATCAATGTATAAATCTAGACTATAAAGTTTTGTAATGTGAAACGAAGACAGTATTATATTGTCACCTGAGCTGTTGTCTCACTAGGGCTCAATTGTTTCTATTGAGATATATATGCCCTCTCTCTCCTCGATATTTGTAATATAGGGATTGTTTGGTTGCTGCATAGCCCTTGGCTTGCATGACAGGTCTAACAAAAAGGGTTGTTTGGTTGTTTAAGTTAGTGGTATAGATTGGTTCCGGCATCTTGACTTAACCTCTCATCTTTTTACTTATGTTTATACTTATAAGCCAAAATTTTAATTTTAAACTTAAATTTACTGTTGATTTTGGGGGGTTTTCATCATAGTTTATTTTTTACCCTTTTACTTTTAGATTGCTAATGCCACACATATAAAAAAGATTTATCCATAAATTATTTTCAGTCGGTTTTACTTAAGCTTTTTAAAAGCAAAATGATGAGGCCCTTAAAAGAGATGCCGCCGTCAAGCTTCATGCACGAGGACTATAGGATGCAAGAGCTCTGCATCACACGCGAGTAGCACAACAATAACACATGTAGCCTCTTGCCCATGATGTGGTGGGGTCACCACCTTGCTCCTAAGGTGTCCTTTAGTTATGTTGCTCTTCCTTGTTCACTCTCCTTCCATCGCCACTATTCATCATCCTCCTCCCCTTCTTGTGTAGCCACTATCGAGGCCATGGCACCCTTCCGTCACAACCACTGCATAATCCTAGAGGTGATGCCACCATGGGAGACACATAACTCGACTCTATTTGAATGCAACATTACAATGATGTATTTTGTTTTGAGGAAATGGAATTGATTTTGACTTTAGCATAAAAAACCACTAATTATTATAGAGGTGGTTGATCGAATGATTGCGAATTACAAAACTACAGCTTTATTAAAAATAAACTGCTTAGAATAGTAGGAGATAACACTTCCATCACGAGTTAAGAAATTGTAGGCCCGGCCCAAGATTTCCAGCCCCGCCCTAAAAAAATCGGCCCATTGATCGTCCCGCGGGCCCAGTACTTTTTCACGGGCCCGTTGACCCAAGTCTACACTCGGCCCGGCCCGCCTGACCATGAAAGGAAAAAAAGAAAAAACTCATCCAGCCTCCAACGATCCACGGACACTCCTCATCACACGTCCATCGACACGGCGCACCGCTGAGAACATCCCCGGCCCCACCAACCCCCATCCACCAGCAGCATCACTGACAACCAGGTCCCACCGAACCACTACCCCTCCCTACACCCGGTCCACCACCCCCGGGCCCCACCCGCGTCCGTCCGTCCTCGTCGTCGTCGTCGTGTCGCACCGACCCCAACCGAAGCGGTACAAGCCAACGTCCACCACCACACGCACGCGCGCGCGCGCGCGGCAGCAGCGGCGGAGAGAGAAGAGAGGGAGAAAGGGAAAAAGGAAAAAATCGCCTCCACCGCGAAAGGGTGGAAAAAAAAAAGGCGAGGCGAGGGGAGGGGGGAAGGGAAGGAAGGTAGCGCGCGCGGGGGGGCTAGGGTTTCGATTCGGTTCGACCCGACTCCGCAGCCAGCCATGGACGCCGGCGACGCCTGGGGCCGCTCCTCCTCCTCCTCCTCCGCCGCCGCCAGGCGCCTGCAGTCGCGCTACGGTACGTGCGATGATGTGCCGCCTGTTGGAGGATGGGCTATGTTTCCCCCTCCCCTCCCCAGCTCGCGGTTTGTTTTGTGTTTTGTTTCCTGATGGGCTTCGATTTGATGCGTGGGTGGGTGATGGGACGTGGTGCGGGTCTGGTCTTCAGATCTCTACATGGGGTTCGACGACGCGGACGCGGCGGGAGGGGAGGAGATGGAGGCTCGCAGCGGGGAGGCCTACAACTGCCCCTTCTGCGGCGAGGACTTCGACTTCGTCGCCTTCTGCTGCCACGTCGACGACGAGCACGCCGTCGAGGCCAAGAGCGGGGTATGCCACATCCTGCGATCCGACACCCCGCGTTGTAGTTCCCCTTTTTCTGACGCCCATTTTAGCTGTTACTGTCAGATTGTTGTGTTTGCCGCGATTGGTTGGATACTTGGATTGAGTATTTGCTCGCGGAAATGGGTAATTTTTAGGTGGCAGTGCAGATTCAGGTTTCTGTTAGGACGCGATGCTCCGCTGGTGGCAACAAATTAGAATTGTGACGGTTCAACGAAAGTTTTCTGGTTTGAGCTGCTGGGAATTTTTTGAAGGGACTTGTTGGTTGGAAATTATAGGATTGAGTTGCTTTGGGGTTTCGGTAGGTGTCTTGGTGTGCTTGATTGGAGAAATATAATTTGTGGTTACGCTTGTCAGGGAGAATGACTGCTTTAATTTTGGGAGGTTTGTTGAGAGAGTTTTTGTGTCTTTTGGATGAGTTTGGTTTGAGACGTGGTCTAGGAGTGGTGGAAAAAAATTTTATGTTATTTTGTTCATACGAATCATTAGCCCATTACACTCTACCGTAATTTATTTATATTCTTTCTTTTTCTTAGCACACATGTCAAATGTGTTTTAGTACAGCTTCCATCACTGTAAATTCACCTCTCCTCCTCCACTCCCCCTCTTTTACCCATAACTTTATCACCCTGTAACACTTCATTTTAATCAATGAAATGGCTATAAGGTAGAGCCACCTCTACCTTCTTACGTTAAAAAAAAACGAAATGTGTTCTCTCTGATTCTTTTTTTGGTAAATTACTGGACCTTTTAGCAGTTTTTTTGGTAAATTCCTACTCTATACTCTCTAAATTGTAGAGTACATCAGCACGTGTTTTTCTTGAAAGTGAAACATCCATGGCGAATTGTTGGTTTGTTTGAGGTCTAGCTAGCAGGCTAGACCATACATTTTAGCAATAAGCATTTGCGAATCAGGATTATTATATATTTTTATTGAATGTAACAATGTGATGATTATTTTTGGCTTGGTGACTGGGGTTGCAGTTATCTACAGAGGAAAAGAGTAGTACTAATTATTCATCAATTGCTTTCTGTTTTGTGATTGAGACTTGTTCATGACTCGTAGTGGGGTGCAACTTATTACATGATCCATTATCAATCGGTTCACCATTTTCTTTGCTTGCATCATAAAAATGGGCATAACTCTTCTTTGTTTTGTGTTAGATCATTAAGATGATTGAAATTGCAGCAATTTTCATGTTTTATTCTATACATAGGATCATTCACACTATATTTGAATTTCTGAGATATATCCTTTTGTTTAATATTTGAAATTATGATAATGCTTGAAATGAGGGAATGGAGTTTAGTGGTTGGTAGTATCATTTTCATTGGTTCTGGTTTAGGAAATTATCTTTTTTCTATTCGTATTTTCCAAGATGATTTTCTCTGCTATTGGTTGTTAGTTCTGATCATCTTTTGTAAATTAAAATAGCAACCTTCATCTGTGGTATTAGAATATCTGTCTGTTTAGTGACTTGGTGTTGATATTGGCATCTGTATGTTTTTTAAATATGCTAATATTATGTAGCTGCCAGGCTGGATACCTTTTGGATTTGTGTTAAGAAATTAGGATTCATCTTGGTAATGGAGTACTTTAGTATCTTTTTTTTTATTATTTGCACGATTTGTTTCATCTATATAACCATGAAAGCTTTGTCGATGTATGCAAATCAGTTTATGATTCAAAGTGTTCCATTGTTAACATTTTCATGGAAGTTGACATGTACATGTTTCTTGTAATGTTAAATATGTATACCTTAGTTGTCTTGAACTGAATTTCTCCTCTTCCATCTCTATTTAGGTATACCATTAGATTCTTTGTATAAAAGAACTATATTATTTGGGAAGCTACAATCAGAAGATACTGTACCAGATACTCTATGCTTCAGAATTAGTGAATTTTTTGTATAACCATATGCAATTCCCCTTGGATAGAGACTATTTGTCTTTATGTTAGATCCAATCAGTGAATTGTTATATGCTGCTAATAGAAATTATTTGCTGTATATTATGAGGCAACTAAACAGTTATATTCCAATTCAAAGCAGAAATGCCTTAAACTCGAGTTTGCAGTTCTAGCCACAATGGGCAAGCATCAGACATCTTACCACACTGCAATTACGTTAACATAAGTAATATGGAGTGAATAGCATCATGCAATACTGTAACTCATACTTCAGAGATAAGATGGTCTATTATATAGAGGAGTTTGTTATATTGGTCTTATATTTAACCTTGACATTAAATTGTTAGATTCTAGTCTACATAAGGAAATGCAGCGTACAATTCAGATCAACTTAGAATTTAATGTCTCTCTCTCCTAATTATTTTATATTATCCTAGTCTACAGTTTCCTCTCTATCCGAAAATACCCTTCAGCCCCATGTTGTCCTGGCCCTCCTTCATGTGTTGTTTAACTCTGGCTATTTGTAAATAAGTGTTTGGTTCCGTATCCTTTAAACTCCGTTGCAATAGCTTATGTAGTGTACTATGGTAGCAGTCTATATTCTCATTTAACTAGCCTTTGCAGCAAAATTTACCTTGACTAACTTATACAATGATGAAAATCTGACATTATTTATGGTGATTGAATCCATGCCTTTCCTCAGCCTTGGCTGCATGTGAGAGCTTTTTTCTTTTTTACTTTGTGTTAGGCAGGTCTTGTATAGTTCCTTTGGTATACTGAAATACTTAACCATCCGAAGTTTCTTATTGATTAACTCTACCTATTTGTTACTGGAGATAAGATGATGTGCTCATGGGCTCATGGCCATCTCCCAAGTCCCAATAATTGGTGCTGCAAATCCTTCTTTTCCTTTTTATTCTATTCTTGTTTTTTGTAGTTGATAATTCTTCTATCTAGAAGATCAATTGAAAAAAATTTAAATCACATGCTCAAGCAAGCAAGCATGTCCATAAAGTGTTTAGCTTAGGAATTCCTGTTGATCAAATTGCATTTAGACTCTACTGTGTTCGAAATTTCCTGTGGAGAAAACAGTAAGTAGTAAATTCTTTAGGGAATACTTTTAAATAGGGTGTTATGCTGTGTTGCTTGGAATAATGTATGGAATGCTGGAAAGAGGTATCTGAAAGACCGAAGTGAAGTAGTACCCACTCACATTAGGACTCATTTAACTGCTTAAGGATATTTCCCACTTTAGTTCCTTCTTTTACTATAGCATAAAAATGAATTGGCGAAAGTACTTGTGGAACTTGATTAACTACCCTTTCAGGTATGCCCCATCTGTGCTACAAGGGTTGGAGTGGACTTGATAGGTCACTTGACGATGCAGCACGGAAGTTACTTCAAGATATCCTTTTTTCTTCACTCTACTGCTGTGAATGAACATATACAATTTTACTTTTTTTACATTATGTTCAGTTGAAGATACAATGGCCTTCTTGGTACGTGGAAATAACTGCACATGACTTTCCTTAATGAATAATACATGCAACGCAGACGAAGAGTCCGAAAAATATCTTCGGGGTCCCATTCTTTGCTTTCCCTGTTAAGAAAGGACTTAAGAGATGGCAGTTTGCAGTCCTTTCTTGGTGGATCATCCTATGTATCTAATCCTCCTGCTGCTGCACCAGATCCATTTTTGTCATCTTTAATTTGTAGTTTGCCTGTGGCTGAACCATCGAAAGATTTACATTCCGACCCATCTGACAATAACTTTTTGCTAAATAAATTCCCAGATGAAAAGACTGTAGAGAGGTATGTCACCTCAAGCTTTGCTCTTTCTGCCGCCTCACTCCGCTCCCTCTTTGCCACAATACCAGTACCACTGTATCTGGTCAGTGGAGGATAGTTTTGGCATTATATTCAGTTTTGTTTTATTTTATATTTCCCTTGTGCATACTTAATTATGCTTTTGCTGCTGTGGCACAGTACTGAGCTAGCACATGTTTATGTTCTCAAGAATCTATGCATCCAGAAAACTGTCAGAAACTAGTGCATAGAAAAGTAGAAGACTAACTTCCTGTACAATCTGCATGGTTGAGCAAGCTCCCATTTTGTTCATCTTTTTTCATTGAGGCCTCTGAGCTATCAAAAGGACAAATTCCATTATTGCTAGCTGGTTGATTGCATTGTCACTTAGCACCTCTAATGGTTTAGGAGGAAGGTGAATTTTTAGATCTGGCATGTGAAAAGTTTTAGTTGAACCTTTAGAAACGATGCATATTTTTGCCACAATGTAATGCTTCTGCTAACGTTTTCCCCTATGGAGTAGTCATAGATCATTATTTACTGTCAATATTGATTGAATATCTGTGGTGATCTTACAGAGCCGAACCATCTCTGTCGGAGAAGGATCAGAAGGAGAGGGCTCGAAGGAGTAAATTTGTCCGTGGGCTCGTGCTCTCGACAATATTTGAGGATGATAGCTTGTAAGGGAGGTCATCAACCTTAATCTAGCAGCGGCATGACAAGGTCAAGGAACAGCATTACATGAGAACCAGCAAAAGCCTTGTTCATACCGCCGCCGATGCTGCTTCCAGCCTTCGCGACAAACTGGAGGCCAAGCATCATGTTTATGTATGAACGTAAGTATGATGTATGTCTGTCTTTCCTGCATTTGCTGAGAGGGGTAGCGGGAACCAGCATAGTAGTGGAGAAAGGTCTCTGTGTCCCAACCTTCCACGTCGAATAAACGAGGACATTGTTTGTGTTCCTTGAGTGGCTTTGTGCATATATGGAGAGAGGATAGCTACTCGCAATGTATTAGGTTACCTCTGTGTTTATTTAATCAGTGTAATGTAATAATAGGACGTGCTGCACGATTGTATTTAATCCCAACGGTATGTGATACTGCATTGGATCTATACATGCCAAGAGCTAGAATAATACTCCCTACGTCTAGATGTAGGTGATATTTTATTATTTGGAAAGATTGACTAGTATGCTCTTATTATATGACTAGTATATTATATATGTGTTCCAACAGGATTTTATTAAAAAATAGTATTAGTATCTTATTAAAGTATAGTTAATAAAAATTGTTTGATAAATTATTTTTTATTTCAACAATAGAAAAGGGCAGTTGGCGGATTTATCGTAATCACTATTTTTTTATAGGAGTGGGATCTTTTTATTGGAGTAGGGAGTGGTGCTTGGGATGGTAGGGTAGTTGAGAGAGAAATTTGAATAAAAAGTAATAGATGTGATAGATAAGAGAATACTATAAGTGAAAGCTTAAAATCTCTTATATATTTGGATGAAGGTGTTAGCAAATACTTTTCTAGTTCTTTTAATGTTTTGTGTTGTTGATTTTTTTTATCAATGTTTAACCTTTGCTTTATTTAAAAATATATAACTATTATATAACTATTACTTATTTTATTATAATTTATTTTATAATTAATGAAACTTTAAAAATAACATACAATTCTACATATTTGCAAAAATGAATAAAATGAAAAGATGAGTGGACAAAAAAAATTTAATAAACGAATGATGATTTAAGATCGGAGCGAGAGAACGAGGGAGGAGGTCAATATTCAAATGACTTAGCTCTTAATACGCTCTATGTTGTGATTGTTGGTGGCAATCATGTGTTAGATGGGATCTTGCTCTCAGAGGGTGATCGAGGCCGGAATAATCAAGTGGCTCATGTTGTGTAAGTAAAACCTAATGTGCGGTTTTGGTCATGCTTGGTTTTCAAAGAATGATTATACTTGATTTGAGGCATAAACTATGCCCTCAACTACTATAACATAATTATCACTTGGTTTCATCTATATACCTATTGATGATACATTTGGATTTTCTCCCCTTAGAACAAGCTCAATAGTGTACCCTGCAGCAAGCTTCACCAAGTCCATGCCATTTGAAGTTAATGCTATAGGAACTAGTACAATATAAATTAGTTATCATATTGACCACATCAAATTATCTATTATACGAGGTAGCATTGAGAATGGTGGCTTCTTACTAACTAGTTACCTGCACACTGAGACTTGCCAATCATCTGGATGCAGTGGTTCGACTAGTAAATCTGGAGTGGAGAAGAAGTGATTTGGCACGTGAAGGAGTACTTTTGCACCACGAGCTAGTAGCACAACTTCTAGCAAGATGTGGGCAAGTAGAAGAGCAGAAGCACCAGAGGTGGGAAGACAATTTGATGGCGCGTGGTGGCACGGTCATCCGGCACCGCCTGTGATGGATACGAACTGAAAAAAAACACCAAGTAGGCCAAGGCGAGATACCCATGCTTTGTTATGGATAAAAACGAACTATATATTGTTTGGAACAAGTTAATTATAAGGTTTTTTGAAACAATTCCATCTCCGCAGATGTCTTTGCATATAAACTTTTTATTCTAAAGATGAAATAAGGTTCTAACCATATGTGGACTATTTTATAACACTAAAGAACATGAAGTAGCTAGTAAAAATATAACAATATAGGTGGTGGGTGGCAATTTCATTGTCACCTCCGTTGCCTTCTTATAGATTTGGTTTTTTATTACAATATATGAGTGCTTTGTTAATTTGATGCAACAATAGATTGTAAAGCAACACTACAATCAACATGTAAGCAAGTATGAAAATCAAATGGGTCACCGCTCCACTTGAGTTACCTACCTGATCCAAATCCAGCGCTCCCTCTTCCACCCCTAGTCATGTCCCCTCTTCTCCCATGAATCGCTAAGAACATTATTATTATGCCATCCTCAAAACTAGGTTTAGCCAAGGTACTACCCCGCAAATGGATCCCACTCAAATTTCATTCTGAAGCAGCAGTTGCAACTTATAATATCGTATACTATCTAAATGGACAAAAGTGTCTCTCTACTTCTTTTTTACTCTAGTCCGATGATAAAATAAGACGAAGGGCATAAGATGATAGACTTTGCGAGCCCCAACATGATGACTAGTCTACTCTAACTCTCAGTTGAGCTTGGCACGATCTCCTCCAACTCCTACACTACCATTGACCATTGTCTACTCGAGCTACCGTGAGTGGCCATCCTCCTCCAACTCTTGCTTGAGCCCAAAATAGTCGTCTTGAGCCAGCCCTAGGGCAGGAGTGTGAGGATGGTGAAGAGGCTAGTCCTAGGGATGGACACAAACATTAGGAGTCGACAATCGGTGGAGATATGCATGATCTTTGCCTCACCCGCTCAGTGGTGATGGTTTTCTTCCATAGGCTCCTTTGTGGTAGAAGTGCAGGGAGCAGTTAGATTAGGATAAAGAAGCGTACAAGTATGGTACATTGATTGGAAGTGGAGCATATTGCTATTTTAGTGAGGTTACTAGTATTTTCTAGCCTTATCGTCGGTGAGCTAACGTGATCAGAAGAAAAACCGAAATGATTTTATCTAATATGACATTCTAGCATATAAGAGCAAGTATAATAAGAAGCTAAATTGACTCAAAAAATTGTCACATCATATTTGTGCTTAGTTGGAAGAGAGAGAAGAAGAAAGAGAAGAAAAGCGGGCTTTAGATTTACAGCCATCTACACATGGGCTCCAGAAAACTCTATGGGAGAGAGAGGTGTGGGGCATGATCTAATTGTATGGAAATTGCTATACGTACGATGAAATCTCCATAGCAGCGAACCGATTTCAGCCACTGTCACCGTGATTTTTTGCCGCACAGCTACACACCGCTACCCGCCGCTATGTGCACTGCTACATGCACTGCTACGCGACGCTGCGCTCCCGTTTACTCATACGTATAGCACTACTCTTAATCTTAATTGTATAGTGCACATATATAGCTAGCTATTGTATCAATAAACTATTAGATGATGTGTTAATTTTTAGAGTTAGTAGCTGGTTGTAATATTGGAATTTCTCTATGCTACTGTTTAAGAATGACAATTTAACCAGACACATCAATGTAATGATATTGTGGATTTTTTATTTTTTAAATCATTTTAATAAATAATTTTATTACCAAACCTCGGTGAAAAATATTTTTATTGGATGAACTTTTTGGTCACGCCACCAACATTAGCATGGCGAGATAACGCTGCCACACGAAGTATTTTGCATGGTTAGCTTGCCACGCCAGTGTCGACAATGCTGCCACGCCGATGTCGGTGGCAAATTCTATGTGTGGTTATCTTGTTACGCTAGCGTGACCAAAAGGTTCATTTAATGAAAATATTTTTCTCCGAGATTCAGTAATAAAATTATTTATATTAAAAAGGTTTAAAAAATAAAAAAATGATATGTGAGAGAATGACATAGTCCCAATTCTGTGCGTCGCCATCCATCTCCTATTCTCGATCGTCGCCGTCTCCTCGTGCCGATCCACCGCTGCTCTGCTGGCGTCAGCGCCTAGGGTTTCCCCTCCCGCGCTCTCCCCATGGCCCTCCGCGACTCCACCTCCGAACCCGATGACCGCGGCGACGGCGACGGCGACATGAGCGGCGAGGAGGAGAAGAAACTCGCCGCGAAGCCGCTGCTGTCGGGCCCGGGCCCGTCCCCGTCCCCCTCCGCGGAGACGCAGGCGCAGGAGAGCGTCGAGGAGCTCGACCGGAGGTACGCGCCGTACGCGAGGCGGGACGCGTACGGGACGATGGGCCGGGGCCCCCTGGGCGCGGCGGAGGCGGCGCGGCTGGCGGTGGGAGCGGCCGTGCTCTTCCCGCTCCGGCTGGCGGCGGGCGTGCTCGTGCTCGTCGCCTACTACCTCGTGTGCCGCGTGTGCACGCTGCGGGTGGAGGAGGACCGCGAGGACGGGGAGGGGGAGGGGTACGCGCGGCTCGAGGGGTGGAGGCGGGAGGGCGTCGTGAGGTGCGGCCGCGCGCTTGCTCGCGCCATGCTGTTCGTCTTCGGCTTCTACTGGATCCGCGAGTACGACTGCCGCTTCCCTGATGCAGCTGATGAGGTATTAGGCGCCTCCGAGTTTTGTATTTACTGTTTCATACCTCAGCAATGGAGTAGATGGATATTGTGACCATTTTTATTAAGAAAATTGATAGCATGCCACTTAGGTAGGCAGTGTCTACCACTCAATGGTGGTTTTTGTTCTCGGGCTGTTGAAATTGGAAATACATATTAGAGCCATTCTGCAATTTACTTTCAACTTCTTGGGTGAGGGTTGGGTATTGTTTGTTTTTCGAAGCATAGGTGTTTTCTGGATTGGTTCACTAGTGGTTCTGAAATGCTCTGATGATCGATAGAAAGGAGCATTTGTGTTTCTAGGAAACGAAATAATGTTCAGCTCTTGGTGACCTTTGAATAAAGTGGCACCTTCAAATAGTATGATAGTCTAATGTGATGATAACTGGATCAGTTGGTAATTTTGTTTCATTGCTTAGTTCAAGAATATGATGACAATATGCTGGATGAGGCGGTGGTTCAATGCCCTTGGTTATTTGTCTCTAGTAAATGAAAATAAGATGGACAAGGATTGAGTGTTGTATTTGTGTTTCTAGGCAACGAAATCATGTTCAGCATTGTTCTGAATTATATATACACCACTATGACAGACTGATTTTGATTTCTATCCAAGATGGGTATAGATATAGATTTTTGGGATGATTTGGTTTTGCTCTAAGAATGCACCTATGGTATTCCTATAAACAATATTTCAGTTTTTAATGATATAGGGAATATTATTAAATAATGATAAGTCTCCATAGCAGTCCAATTTTATTTTTCTTTAAATATAGAATGTTTTAGATCACCGCATCTTGTATCTATCTTATATTGAACTGGATACTCTGTTTTCATCAGGATGAGCATCAGGAACAGGACAAAGAATTGGGAAGACCGGGGATAGTAGTATCTAACCATGTATCTTATGTGGATATTCTTTATCACATGTCATCTTCCTTCCCAAGCTTTGTTGCCAAGGTACTGCAAATATGTTGTAATGTTGTTTTTGTACTTGTAATTTCAAAAAAAAAAAAAAACTTTGTTACTCATTTTGATGTGTCTTTTACACATATCATTTTTGAAGAGATCAGTGGCCAGATTGCCGATGGTTGGTCTCATAAGGTACTGGCATTCTCATTTGTATTTGTGTCTGTTGTACACATACTTTTGGTAAAAAATAGGGAAAAACATATTACAATATTGTCCTGTATTCCTGTCTCTAAATAAAAATCATTATTCAATGTTGTTTTGACCATTAATAAAATTCTATATTGAATAACCAGTGTGACATTAACTTCACTTGCTTTGTTTTGCAAGCCTGTCTTCTGTCTATTCTTCTTATAATCTTCTCTTAATGTTTCATGATATAATTTCCTTTTCTACCATAGTATGAATGTATAACAACATGGTATACCTTAAATAAAAACAGCCTATATCTATTGATGAAGGGAGTACAGACAGAATGGAAACTTAGTTGGGTTTATTCTGATGCCACGTGAATTGATTTACAAATGACTTCTGTATTCATGTAGCAAATGCCTTGGATGCATTTTTGTTCAGCGGGAATCTAAAACCTCAGATTTCAAAGGTGTTTCAGGTACTTTCTGATGTCTATAGTTTTGAGTGAATATACTTATATTGCCTTAGCTTCAGGTCAGAACATCATCTTTTTCGATTCAAATCTGAAATATGACTTGCGGCATGAGCATGACCACTTAATTTGACTGAACTGACAACATAGTATATATGTGCACATCAGACTGGTGAAACAGGTAAAACATATAGGGGCTTTGATATCAAAGGGTACATTTACTTCATATCATAATGTCCAAAAGTTCACAGTATTGAAATCAAAATAGTGTGATGAGATATTACAGTGCAATGACTGAACTAGATTACAGCACTTGGTGCACTTCTACTTTTTAAAACGTCTACTTCGGTGTTGTATAGATGGATTAATTTTCTGTTGTCATGAATATTGTTTACACTATTGGCTACAGTATTCAATGTGGTGTTGCTTTTGCTAAACCATATAATGCACAGGTGCTGTGACAGAGAGAATCCAACGGGCTCATCGACAGAAGAATTCTCCAATGATGCTACTTTTCCCAGGTTGATTCATGATAAATTCTTTGGACCTTTTGAATTCACTTTTGGTGCTAACTTTGAATATGGATAATATCAAACCATCATCCACAAACTGTCTAACTTTAATTGCAATGTGATTTTTTTAACCTAAGGAACATATTGTTGCTTTTTCACTGAATCCTCTTTTAAGAATTAAAGGTGTGTTAGGCTGTATCCATGTCCTAAATAATAAATGATACATAATGGAGCATATACAACACAATTCAACATTTTACTGAAAACTAAAACAAGAATGTGGATAGTATATGATCTGAACACATATTTACTGCAGCACTCTTTAGCTTGCTTCACTTTTTTATGTAGTTTTGATTTCCTTGTGTCATATGTAAATACTTGACTGTTACATTCTACTATTGCAGAAGGCACAACTACAAATGGTGATTATCTCCTTCCTTTCAAGACAGGAGCTTTTCTTGCAAAAGCACCAGTGAAGCCGGTCATTTTAAGATATCCTTACAAGAGATTTAGTCCAGCATGGGATTCGATGTCTGGGGTGAGTACCAATGGCTTTTATATCTTTTTACTTCTATATTCTTAAAATGGCTAGTGTTTGGCTTGAAAGCCGCAATGTTTGCCTAAATTCGGTTGCTTTGACTTAAGTTTGGCCCTCACTTGTTTTTTGCCAAATTCTTTTAAGGTTTCTTTGACATTGGCTCTGTGTTCTTTTGGTGATGTTTGATGAAAGATTATCTTATTTTCGTGATAGCTATTTAATGGTATAAACAATGCAATTAACTACTACAAAGTTGAAAATATACTTCACAAATGTGAGATGGTATAAACGATGTACTGTTTAGTAGTTTGGGAAGCATGCACGCAAAAGAGATTAATCCGGGGAAAAGAACACAGCATTCTCTTTTGATAACTTGGTAATGATTATTCAGTGGCATGCACCATGCCACCTATGCGTTTTTTCAGAACTTTGTGCAGCTTGTTCTAAACAAAGCTTAATGTCATTTTTTACTATCCATATGCTAAACAATTATAGGTTGTAGCTCCTTTATCTGTTTAACTTGTCTATGTCTCATGCAAAACATGTATCTGTTCAACCGTACTGAATGTCATGAAAAACTTTCAGGCTCGCCATGTCTTTCTGCTCCTTTGTCAATTTGTAAATTACCTTGAGGTGGTCCATTTGCCTGTGTATTACCCGTCTGAGCAAGAGAAGGAAGATCCTAGGCTGTATGCAAATAATGTACGGAAATTGATGGCAGTGGAGGTACATGCATTTATCTTTCGAAATCTTAAAATTGGTTTTTACCATTCACATTTTCTTTAAAATGCATTACACCTGAAATCTTATGTTCCATGCTAACTACTGTATTTCCCTTTCCTTTTTGTTCTTAGGGGAACTTGATTCTTTCTGATCTTGGGCTAGCCGAGAAGCGTGTGTACCATGCAGCATTGAATGGTAATAGTCTACCTCGTGCTTTACATCAGAAAGATGATTGACATGCCTTGCCGCCATGCTTCTGTATACTGATGTTGAGTGACTTGCTTGTAATCCGAGTACAGTGTGGTGATTCCTCTTGCTGAGAGGAGATATGTTAATATCCTCCAGTAGAAAACTGTAAAAACTTGTGTGGTTCAGTAATCATGTCAGTTATACATTCACATGTCTGGGACACACTTCACCATGCAATCAGTCGATGTGAGCTTTATAACTGCTACTTGTTCCAGAAACTGAATCATCTACTTGGTCTTCCCTGCAGGATTATTATGTCAAAGCTAATCTGGACATGCCTGCTGTTAATTTTCCTATTTGTCCCTGAAACATTATTGTACATGATCTGAAGTCAAAGTTTGCCATTAATTTTTCTCACCAAGGGATCCTTTGTAGATGACCACACAATTTTGCAGCAAGAATCAGCTAGGTTTTAAACCACAGGAGTTAATACATAGTGTTCAAAGGGGTTACCACAGAAATTATAGAAACTTCCGTTTTCCTACAGCACAGGATCATGTTTAGTGTTGATGTGTCATCAACCATGTTGTATCTGGTGTACCTTCCCAACTAGCGAATGTAATAGTTTTTATGGTTACCTGATATGATTTAATTCCATTTTGATAGCTTACACCATTTACTAGATTAATATGTTGATTGGTTATTCACTCATCTTGCTCGTTATAAAGGCAGAACGCCCACCCTTCACTCTTTGCATATTCAACACGTGCTGTTTACCTTTCTACTTACAATAACAGATCCCTTGCAGTAATTAATGCACATATATACCTTGCTAATTGATCTCGTGGATGGGATCATGCATATAATTTTTGCCTTTGGATCGTATACTGTTTATATCTGCTATGCTATCCAGGTTCACAAAACCATGATTATTGTGGTGATTATCGCGATAATTGCACATTTGTCAAGATAATTGCACATATCCTGATCGAAGCCGTGATTATCATCGTTCTCAAAATCGCCACGATAATTGCTCTAAACCGTGTGTTAATTGTGTTAAACCGTGCGGTTTGACATCTAAAATCGTTACGATTTTTTTTTTTGAATTTTTGAGTTTTGAATTCGCACGGTTTTTTTTACAATAATCACGGTTATCATCGCTCCGCCTAGAACCGGTTTCGGCTTCTTCCGTGATAAATGAATCCTTCCGTGATAAATGAACCCATATGATATCTACCACTATGAAGGGGCGATATGCTAGTTCAGGGTAGAAATATTTTGGATTCGCTTCCCGATTCTATTTTGGCACACTACGGAGCAGTTACCAGCAAACAAAGATGTTGACGCGTACGGACGTTTCATTTTGACCTTCGGCTCTTCGTGTATATCATGTTCGTGAACAGTTCTTATCAAAAACTCCGGCTGTTCCTTTTGTGATGTTCCTTTTCAGCACTACTGATTAATGTGTATACTCGCTATTGAGAATGCTGCTCCTGGAAATGTAGGTATGTCTCAAATTAAAACGCATGATTTTTAGAAATTTTATAGAACTTCCATATGATACCTGCAGTGAGACTGCGCTCCTAGGACCTACCTAGTACCTACCACACTAGACGGGGGATTGTTTTGGATTTTTCGTGAAAAACGCCAAACGACATGTTTGTAAACGAAAACTAATTTGCGAATAAAACTTTTATAAAGCTAAAGCTGGAAAATAAACTCGACAAAAAAAATCCTAAAATTAACTCTAAATTTAAGGTTAAGAATTTAAATTTTGGCTTATAATCAGAAGCATAAGCGAAAAGATGGGTGTGTTGACCTGGGAAAAACAAACAATGAAATATAAAATTGTTGACGACGCTTCATGTTTCTAAAAAATCATCCTAGTTTTTTTCCTTGAAATTTCTTCATCTCGATCATCCGGCGAGAAGCAAGCAAAATGCCCTTGCGATGAAGCAGGCCATGGGTTCATCTCCAATAGTTGCAGAGAATGAATAATAACAAAGGCCTTTGGTTCCGTGCTCCTACTACCGGATGATAGTCCCTCAAAATCCAACTGAAAACTTTGAAATCTGTAGTGAACAGTTTATTGACATGGACAAGCCAAAGAAATTGAAGCTTAATTTGCTCTAAGCATGGAAATTCCATGTAATCGACAGAATCTACGGAGCCAAATTAGATTTTTATCAGGCAACACATTAGCAACCTACAATATTGGAAATATAGAAAAGTACATGAAGAATAAGTAACTCTGACAGCTTTCTAATCTACACTGCATGTTACATGTGATGAAATGTAAATTTTGCAAGTATGACCCATGAGAAGGGCAAGGAATCCACATCATAGTTTTACAATCTCGCTATAAATTTCAAATGACCAAGGAAGACCGAGATTGGTATCAGCTAAAACCAGAAAAAGAAAACTGAGGGAAGGCCACTACCATCAATTAGGGTTAGCCTTGCCAGTTACTTCATGACAGCATCAGGAAGCCTTTCAGCTGTTGCCTCCAATCTAGTACTGTATTAGCTCCATCTGCAATATCCATGCCAACAACTGCACTGATCTAACCTAGCGTTGTACAATTTAGGGATTGTTGCGGGGAAAAGGAGACAGAAAAAGGACAATGAACCAGCCAGAAATGCTACTGATGCCACTCCTGGAACACACAAAGCACCAGGCAAACCAATGTAAGTTGAACATTTCTATAACATAACCATGTTTTGCTTTCTTGAAAGAAATCAAGATACACACCTTTTGTCCGCGGCGATGAGAAAACTGGCAAACCCATGATGTTACAAAATATGTGAGCAACAATTGGAGAGACGATATGCCCTGCAGTATTTTTTTAACGAAGTGATTAACAACCATAGGTTGTCAGAACAACATTAAATTTCATTCAAACAATTGAATTAGGTAAGCACGGAGGAACAACGATGAAAAGCAGATCGATGTATTCAGGAACTTGCTTTAAAAGCTTTGGTATTCTAGAAATAGGTTGCATACTGGTAACAGTGAAACTTATTATGCAAATACTACACTCAATCACAAAAAAAAAAAAGATGACATCTCAAATATAGCTACCTAAGTTATAATTGGATAAGTCATTCCTAAATAGCAGCAGAATAGTTGGAAGCAACAAAAGCACAATGTCCAATTTCCAAGAGAACACCAAAAATGGAAAAGAGCAATACCTGTTCGGATGAACAAAAACACTGCATACCACCCAAATATCACAGTGTAGCCTAACTGGATACCTGTGAATTTAAAGGCAAGGAGTTAACACAGGCCCAGCAAATGAAGCAAAAGGTAGTAAGGTACTATACGCAAAGTCATATTACACTGTTTCTAATGCTATGTTTTGAGAAAAATAGTATGTACCAAACAGCAGAATAACAGAAATATGAGGAATACATTGCAAGGTTTCTCAAGATAAGAGAAAATCCAAGAAATGCCGTCGACGAGTGCGAGTTCCATGAAATGCCATCGTACAAGTGATTTTATCTTAGAAATGTCATCGCCGTTAGGGGTTCCATTAGCAGCCCTCCATTAAGTGTTGTAAGATGAACAATGCATTTAACGGCGCAAGATGGGCAAAACCCTAATGACTAGCATTTCTAGGAGTAGGAGGTCATTTGTACGATGACATTTCTCGAAACTCGTGCTCGTCGATGACATTTCTTGGACTTGGGCATTTGTCAATTGCATTTCTTCGATTGTCTTGTCTCTAAAGAGAATGAATATAAAAGCTCTACTAACAAATATTCGTTTAGTTGTTTCTTATAGACAGATTTGAAGTTGTTACATCACTCTAGGTTGCAAGTCACATAACATAAGTAGTGAAATAACTTCATAAATCAATATATAAAAATTACTTTAATTTTACATGTTAGAAATAAAGTAAGTTAAATGTAGATCAAACAAATTTACTGTAAAGTGATAAAATCATTACAGGAAGATGCTAGAATAAAGCATAAAAGTACAAAAAAGAGAACAAAATACCTACAATCAGGAGTGATCTCATAAAATTGCGTCCCTGTTGGTGTAGTTCGAACAAATGGTTCAGGTGTGCTGTTGACAGAAAGGCTCGTTACAAATTAACAGAACATAATATTAATGTAAAGGTAAAACTTAATACAGCAATGACAAGTTAGATAAGGACAAACAGCATAGCAAGAATCAAGTTTATAATACCAAGGTGGATCACTAGCAATGAAATTTTGGTACGATATCAAAGTTATTACCTAGGCTGAAGAAAACTGGACTCAGAAATATAATGTTATATATTTTGAATCCTCCACATAGAAGAAGAGGTACCATGCAAGCCCGGAAAACCAATTCCTCTGTAATTGGTGCCTGATCAAAGGATCATACTCAAATAAATTCACTATAATATATAAAGGAAACCATTATTTCAGTAGTAACATTTGTGGCATAGCATGCTAAAGTTTTGCACAACTGGTTCTTCACCAACTGTTATTAGGTGGTAACATTGTACTCCTACATATGGATCAGATTTCATCAGTTAATTCAAACAATTCCTCATCCATCACTACGCCACAATAATATTCCATCACCAATTTACAAGGGAAAGCAATTGCATCAAAGGCAATGAGAGAACAAACCACTACGCAATTGCGCCAAACCATCACATCTCCTACAGCCACACGGATCCAGTGAGCAAGCCTCTGCGCAAATCCGACCTCCAACTCACCGTCATCTCTGCCAGACGAGCTTGCCAGTAGCCAGAGTCCCGCGACGAACGAACCGGCGTACACTAGCGATGTAAGGAGAAGGGGAATCGCCACGGCTTGAAGCTACACCAGCACACCCAACGATCTCAGAGTCGAAGCATCGCCAATTAAGCTCAAACCTGTCACTCTCTTGCTACGCGTGAAGCACTACACTAAGCGAGGTTGCTTAAGCTCACCAGGTGATCGCTCCGAAAGCCAAACACGGCGAGCGCGTCAGCCGAATCTCCCATGCTCCACACCTGGGAAGGAGGAGACGAGGGGACACTGGGGATGTGAGATTCGGGGTCCAAACCTAGAGATTTCGAGGGTTTAGGGTTTAGGAGGGGGCGCTCACGCGGAGGAGGGAGGCGGTGGCGAGGACGGAGGCCGCGGAGGAGACGGCGGCGCAGGCGAAGCGGCGGTGGAGGAAGGCGCGGAGCGAGGTCGGGGGCGGGAGGCGGAGGACGACCGTGGGGGCGTAGAGTACCGCGACGTAGGATACCGCCATGGCGGCGGACGCGGCCACCGCCGCCGCGCCGGGTATCGCCGGCGGCGGCGGCGAGGAGGAGGAGGAGGCGAGGTGGTGGAAGCTCGCCGGCGTCGCCATTAGCTGCCTCCAGCGAACCTGTCTGGTGGTACTCGGCGCGAGGATACTGCGCGGGGTGCAAGAGGGGAGCCGTAAGGAGGGGAATCTCAGCCGTGGCAGGGCGGCGGCGGTGGCGGTGACGGCGGACGGCGGCGAGGACGCTGGACTGGACTGGAGAGGGAGCTAGTCAGTTATTATTAGAACAGGAAGTATAATATAAGATATTTGACTTGGTGTTAATGTTTGACTATTTATTTTATTAAAAAATTTTAGTATAAATATAAAAAATGATAAGTCATGCTTAAAGTTTTTTTAATAATAAAGTAAGTCACAAGCAAAATAAATAATATTTCTATAATTTTTTGAATAAGATAAATGGTCAAACAAAAATAATCAAACATCTTGTATTATGAAATGGAGGAAATATTGTTTATATATGAAAAGCATATAATAGTTGGTTATGGGTACCATAAATAAGAGATACTCCCTCTATTTCATAATGTAAGATATTTGATTTTTTGGTTGTAACGTTTGACTATTTGTTTTATTCATAAATTTAGTATAAATATAAAAATGACAAGTCGTGCTTAAAGTTATTTTGATAATAAAGTAAGTCACAAGCAAAATAAATGATATTTTCATGATTTTTTGAATAAGACAAATGATCAAACATTGCAAGCAAAAAAGTCAAACATCTTAAATTATGAAACGGATGGAGTATATTTTATTAATATATTTTTAGCTATGTATTTATATATATACTAGAAAATTGCCCGTGCGTTGCTACGGGTGAAAATAGTATTAATTGTACATGGTTCAGTCTTTAAAATTTGTTGTAGGGTTAGATGTGTGGGTATGTATTTACAGAGGATGAGCGTGCCACGTCAAGAAAAAAAATTTAAGCATGATTTATTATTTTGTATATTCGTATTAAAAATTTTGAATAGGATGAACGTATATCCAAAAGTTGATTTTGTTTGTATAATTGTCTTCACGATGGTGTGTCTAGTCACTCTCGCCTTAAATTTTATTAACCGATTACCGATTAATTACTCAATCACGCAGGAAAACGGACAATGTACGAAAAACAGATTGACAGCGAGGCGATGCTGCGGCCCATAACGGCTCAATCTATATAGTGAGCTTAATTAATAGGTAATCGCTCCTTAAATTTTACTTGCCCATTAATCGCTTAACCACGCACGAAGATGGATGACGGACGAAAAAACAGGCTAAATCATTTTTTTTAATAATAGTAGGGATAGAGATGTATTATAGTTTATTAGCTCCTCAAGAACAATCCATCGTCAGTACAAATATGAAAGCACGAGCTTCGAGCTCTATCAGATTAGTTTCAATAGCAATTAGTTACAATAGCAAACTATAATCTAACTATAAACATATTTTAAGAAAATAAGAGAAGATAGAAAATCACTAAGTTACAGATTTGTAGCCAGCTATAGCACGGACTTCAAGATAAAATATGTGTATAACATCTAAAACATAGTAATATATGTTTGTAGGTAATTATTATTATATAAATTAGATATTAAATTGACATGGGAGGTAATAAGTTAACTATACTATTAAAGACTACAAACATAATGAGATATGACCGACCACCCCTCCTGTATTACTTCCCAATTCTGCCGTGTCGGCCATTGATTCGATGCCCTCCCGCGCAGCAAATCAGAGATGGCCATGTGGCCTGTACGGCTGCCTTTCTCCTGCTCGCGGCCACGCGAGGTGCGGTCAGGCTCGGCCACGCTTCGTCTTCGTCGTGTGCCAAACCAGCTCCTGCCATGCGTCGTACGGGCGATGCCGCTCTTGCCTGAGACGCTGCCAGAGCACGCGCGTCCTGACGACGGACGAAAAAGCAGGCAGAATCGTTTCCGCTTTTTATAATAGTATAGATTGACCTATCACATATATTGACGATGGATCTTGTTTTTTACATTCGTGGTCAGCTTGCAACTGTTCAGTAACTCACTCAATCTCTTTCATCACCTCTATTTTCTGCCGAGACATGCAATTCTAAGTGGCATTCTTATAGTTAGTATATCTACCTTTATTATACTTGCTCTTAGTGTTTAGTGTTTACAAGGAAACAATCATGCTTGCAAAATTTTGACAAGTTGACACTTGTCAATTTCCAAATATTATTTCATAAATGAATAATTCATGCCAAAACCAATTATATGAACGTATCTCGATGGAGCTAAGCTATAACACCTCAGCGCTATTAACATTGGTGTTAAACCCTTCCCCAAGACAATGTGTTTAGCGTAGGGTATTGATAGCATAGGTGAAGTGTTTTGACTTTTTGACTGAGGCCCTGTTTTCTGGTTGGTTAAGTAGTCGACGTGAAAAACTTAGAAACGTATTAGTATATATGATTGTTTAATTATTTGATATAAAAATTTTCAAAAATAGTCTGATATGATTTTTTTAAAGCAACTTTTCTAAAGGAAATTTTCGCAAAACAAAACAAATTGTTTAACGGTTTGAGAAATGTGCGTATGAAAAACGAGAAAATCTAGGTTATAAATGCTTACAAGCAAACGCGGCCTGAGGGTGAAGTGTTCTGGTTCTTAAATCGAGGCCTAAGGTTCAAACCCATTTTTTAAATCTCTAGTCATTTAGACATTTCAAACTATTTTGGATTGGTGCCAATTTGCTACCACCTTGAGTACCAAGTTTTTGGTATTTTCAATAGTACTCTTAAGTGGTTTGGATTGAAGCCAATGATTTGGCAATATTTTGGCTTTTGTTGATTACAAAGAAAACGTGATCAAGCCAACTTGGATGAATGTAATTGTAATTAATATTGCAAAGACATGTCTAGGTTTTGTCACTTACTCCCTCCGTTCCTTATATAGGGCATAACTCCCTCGGACACCGATACTAAGGTAGCACAGTCGTTTTATTGGGCTAGCGCAAGCGACGCTTCGCTCCGCCTGTGCAAGACTTTGCATGCCGCTGCGCACGCATGCATGCATACGGTTTCTGCTGGCATCCTGCCCGTGAAAATATTTGCATGCATGAGTTTAGGGTCGATGCGTAACTAATTTAATAACGCTGGCTTGTATGTGCATGCGCCTTGTATTCTTGTACAGTTTGTAAAACCAGTTACGCCTATATAAAGAAATGGAGAGAGTAAAAAATTTGGTAGGTAGAAATCCAAAGAGCCCTTCAATTCAACCTTTTGTCTACCTCCAATAGAATTGACCCATGCGCCATGCTAATATAGTTATACTGCTGCATAGTCACATCAATTGTCATGGTATCAATACCAGTATAATCGTTTCAAGGTTATTTGAATGGATTTTTATAATTTATGATGAAATACCTACTTGTGTAGTAATTTTCAAGCTATTTACTTAAGACTATATAGGCTTGTTTGGTAGATAGAATAGGAAAATAATATCCCATTTTCTGAATGGTAACATTGCATTTCTTCTCACACCTCATTTTATTACTTTATCCATCTGCCTACCCTATCCAAACATGCGTAACCCTACTCAATCCCTATTTTTTATGTCTTGCACATTGTTAATATTTATTGTAAAAAATAAAATGTATTTCTAAATATACACCCTTTGACCATGCTATTATATTTGGCGTGGCAAGATAATATCACCATGACATATTTTATTCTTATGGTAGTATTTTTAGTCATGTCGGTTTAGTTGACGTCCTTAGCTTCTAAGGATGATAAAAATAGAAAATGAACTAATGTAGGTAAAAAAAAATCCAAGAAACAGGTACTAAGGATTCACGAGCTATTTGAGGGGATTCAGAATATCACATACTTCATTCGAAAAGAGTTTACGCTTGACTTCTTTACTTGTCTCGTAAAGATTTGCACCCATATCTTTTCACTTCTGCTTATTTTTATAAGCCAAAATTTGAATTTTCAATATTAAAGTTGGAGTTGATTTTGGAGTTTTTTCACCAACTAACCAAAGTTTATTTTTAAGTTTTGCCTTTTTTATCGCTAAAAATATGTATATAAAAGTATTATTCACATTTTTTTCGTTTAAAATATACATCAACCCCTTTATTTATATAGCAATCATTGTATTGTAGTTATTAATAAAAGATGAGAACAAGTTTGTTGGAGTATGAGAAAGTGAGGAACCAGTGAAGAATATTTTAGTCTTTTAATTATTTTATTGATAAGAGTAGAATAGAAGTATTTTTTAAATGGAGGCAGTACTTGCTACCGTCTCCACTGGAAAAAACGGGATCCTCTGTGTGTTTAAGAACAGAATGTAGAGACGCTACAATAATTTTGCATTAGCCCATATTTTTGTACATCCGATCTCCATCAAACGACTAAAAGGCGACACTATAATTCTGTGTTAGTATAAACCGTGAAATATAGTATGACTGCGTACTGTTAGGGCACTGGTGCTACAATATTTTGCTACTGTTCTAATATAAATCCCTGTAGCACCAGACTCATATCACTTTTCAAACAGTTTGCTCTGCTCTTACTGAAGACTCAAACGCCTCCGCGGGCAATCTGCATGTACCCTAGACCAAAGTTTTTTTTTTTTCCTTGCCTAGATACAGTAATGCCTCCGCTGGCAATCCGCATGTACCTTAGACCAAACCTTCTGTTTTCTTAGCTACAGTAAACATAGTTTCATACATATGTCTACCTAGGGCTCGTGACAAGTGGAGGACCTAGGATGGTCGCCCCTAATGGCTAATGCCCTATCCTATGATCGGTCCTGCCAGCAGGTGGCAGTGTTATCCTAATATGCCATTGCCAATGACAGCCTCATTCTTTTTAATTAGTAGAGCAAAACATTTTATTAGCGACTAAAAAATAATTTATAAGAAAAACTTATATACATGTGTTTTTAGAGATCTAAAACAAAGATAAAAAATAAATATAATAAAAAAAACTCCAAAACCAACTTTTAATTTAAGTTTTAAAATTCAAAATTTACACCCCCATCTGTTGGCTTTTAGCATAAGTAAAAAATTTAAATTTTCAACCTTAAATTTAAGTTGATTTTTAAGGTTTTTACCAAAGTTTGTTTTTCTACACTTGGCTTTTAGATCCCATGAATACATGTATAAATGTTTTATTCACAAATTATTTTTCGTTTGTAAATGTCGTTTGTCTTTATCCTCAAAAAATAAAAAAGATGACCCTCTTACTTATAATCATAAGCAAAAGATAAGGGTGTGAGATTGGTTCAGCTAAACACTGCGGTTTTGGAAACGGACTTTACTCCGGTTGTTTTTCTAAAATAAATTTTAAACAAGTGATAGAAATAAAAAAAAATCCAACCCAAACGGCCCCAAAGGTGAAGTAGATGAATCACTATCCAGTAGACCAAAATCGTTTCAGTAAAATTACCATTTAATAAAAATACAAATAAATTTTGGTCAGTGCTGGCTAAAATGGACTTGCAAGGATCCATGGCAGGCAAAGAGTTTCACCAATTTAATTAATTTAGGTAGATGCAAACTTCTGGGATACGTCGTTGATGATCAAGTAGGAAAAAAAAAAGAGCCCCAATTTCCATTAGCCACCATCCGTTTTGGATGAGCGGTCCAGAATTGATCAAATCCCAGGCTCCTCATATATGCATTATTAAGTTGCTGATTGCACTGCAGTGAGCATCGAAGTCCACATTGGACATCAACACATCTAACACAGCCGCAGTACATCCATTTGCCGTCCGTGTTTGCCATGGTGCATAGATACAAAGCATACACAATGATGTTCATAGGTTGCACGGCAATGGTGTTCTTCAGAGAGATACAGGAGGCAAGGAACCGGGTGAGTGCTCAAATATGGCCCTTTCTGGAGGCACGAAATAGGCCTGCACATTGCAAAAAATAGCGCACTGCTCAACCAGCTTTACATGATCCATGATACGCTCTATTGATGATGGAACTGCCGGCAAAACTGCGGTTTGTGTCCTGATCAGGTCTTCAGGGGAGCTTTCTTCTCCCTGTCGGATATGCGAGTGGGTGCATTCGTGTGCGACTTGAAGCGGCCTCGGCCACCCTCCTCTTTCTCCTGGAAGTTTCAGTTCACAGATTTAGGCAGTTATTAATAAAATAGTTGCATGCGCAGCTGTTAAAAAGGAAAATTTTCTGCACAACTTAAGAGAGATGATTTTGTTGTTTTAAAGAGTGATGAAGTAACCTTCTTCTTTACTATCTGGACAACATCCTCATCTTGAAGAACATGGCCAAGCCCACAGTGTTGTGGGTAATGTCTTGCACTGGTTCCCCATACAAGTACATACTTCACATCCTTCAGCAAACTCCTATGGATATGGTTGCAGAAGTCTTCAACTGTGCAGCCGCCTCTATCCTGATGACACAAAACCGAAGCCATCAAGCATATTGCAGTCATCGAAACATTAGTGCAAGCATCGGAGTGAAAAAAGCTTACAGTAGATAGAACGACTGGATCTGTGAAATCAGGCTGCTGTCCCTGTGGCTTTGTATACACTCTCACTAGCCCCATTTCCTCCCACATTCTTGCCAGTAGCCTGTCCAAGTTTAGCTGCAAAGAAGATATAATTTCAGTTACATCCAAGATAAAAATAAAACCACAAAAAGGAAAAGACAACAAATTGGGGACACAAACTGAATATTTCTGCATGCATGGCGATTTTAAAGATGCTCACACAACAGTAGTGCCAATGGAAATACCAAAAACAATTTTCGAGGATATAAAATTCAATAGAGAGAAAGCAGATAAGATATAACATGCCTGCAAATTGCAGCTGATCACAAGCGAATTTGGTTGCCGAGCAAGATTATCCACATCATCGATACCAACAACATCAATCTTGTTATATACATAAACACATTTTATGTACTTTCGATTTCCTTCAATAACATCGATGAGATCATCCACGGTAGCATCCTCACGGAATAACACCTAAGGAAAACCAAATAATTGTGTTAATCATGCACGCACACGCGCGTGCACACAATCATATGAGCGCACATGCACACCTCTGCGTTGTGAATTTTGTACTCATGCAGTATCTGATAGCAGAGCTTCTCATCAACATGAGTCAAGGGAATCATGCTGTTGAAAGAAATTCCACCAGTCTTCTTCCTTTTGAAATATATCTATTGGTACACACGGAAGTGATTATTAGACCAGGAAGAATAAACAGTATAGATACATATGAAATGATTCATTAGCAACAGAGCATATAGATTACAAAGAGCAACACCAATTGTATGCACAGGACTATGTAACACCGTATGTAAGACTCAATCAAGGAACTAGTCAGCAGTGTCCCTACATCTCTTTGACATCCCACTGTCCAACTATTTATTGTGATTTTTGTTATAGCATATAGTATACAGTTCTCATTTGTAGATAAGCCAATTTCAACAGACAATATCTCATTTGAATTAGTTCAACAAATAGTTTCACATGAGATAATGTTCACTGTGCAGAACCACGCTTTGCCTCTACAACATTGGGCTTGCTTGACATATATATTTTACGTGGGAAAACTATTCTAGCACAGAAAATACATTTATTTTTAAAATAATTTAGTTAAACCATTTTCATATTGGCTCACTTTTGTGCACGGTCAGACAGACAGATCTATGTGGGAACTAACTTACCACTGCTATGTTTACTATCAGTGTTCAGTAGTTTGACAAATTATCTGGCAGAGCAAGGGAAGCTGCAGTCATCTGTTTCACGCACTGCTTTTTATGAAGGCAGGCGTGTACTTTTCCTAGATGATAATGTAGACCTGGAATTAATCTGAATCATTCCCACAATGCTTACGATGTCATGCACTTCTGTTTGTTCATTTGTTGGGACTTAGAACCAGATGACATCAATGTTGTTTGAACGCTGAATGGGCGGTCTGTTTTATGTTTTCATTGTTGCATCCTAAACACCCTAAGTGTTTACCTGAGGAGGCCTTTTGTTCAGACGGAGTCCAACAGCTTCCAATTCTCTAGTTAATATTTGGCGGTGTCCTTCACTCTGAAATGAAAATCAGAACAAGAATCCAATAAGCAAAGAGCTCGCTTGGATCATGTTCAATCACATATAGAAGGGAAAAGATTGAATGCAATTGTAATACTTTTATTAAGAAAAGAAAAGGAATTCCATCAAACTCCACCTCTTGATCTGCAACAATCTAACCTTATGCACTCTCCACTAAAATCTTCAAAGAACTTTCCAGTAACTAAGAAATTGACAAATTCATTTAAAGACGGTTTATAAAAATTCCTCACTTTATGGAACATAGAAAGATTTTGTAGTTCATCTGAGACTATCAAACCAATAAACTATACAAAAAATTGGAGGCTCCGAGCCTTTGCAACAAAAAGAGAACTCTTCAACAAAGTAAGAAAGGCTACAAAAGCAATGAAGCAAAGCTTATACAGTTACACTACTTACCTTCGAGGCATCCAGAACCATGAGCACAAGATCTGATGACTTTGCGACAGCAATGACCTAAAATGATTAACATAGTAAGTAATAATACAATTAATTTTGGGGTAATAAAAAGCCAATACATATCATGATAATAAAAAATAAGAACAAAATTTACCTGTCTACCACGCCCCTTGCCTTCTGATGCACCTTCAATGATACCAGGAAGATCAAGCAGTTGGATTTTGGTATCATTGTAGTGGATAATACCAGGGATGCAAGTGAGAGTTGTGAACTCATATGATGCAGCTTCAGAATGTGTCCCAGTCAACATAGTCAAAAGAGTTGACTTTCCAACACTGCAATATGAATTTTCAACACATGAATCATAATGATGTAATAAATCTAAGCAAATAAAAAGACTGTGACCTTACAGTATTTAATAGATTCTTGAGGCATAGATGTTTTAATCTTAAAATTGAATTTAATAAACATCATACTCACATGCATAATATCAGATGCTAGAAAATATGAATACATGGATTACCATGGGTCATCAGATACTTAGATATCCAATTACCATTATATATTTAAGCTGGTAGTTGTAAGAGTTACTACCTCCTCCTCAGCATACTACTAAGAGCATCTCCAAGAGAATGGCTAAATTTTGACTCTCCAAATCGAAATTTAGACATTCATTTTAGTTTTGGCAACTCGAATTCTGATAGCATCTCCAAGAGACTCTCCATCCCCACTCTCCAAATTTTGGCAAGGGGAGGATGACAAGATGATCCCACCCACGTGGGACCCACGAATAGCAATTTTGCTAGTGGAGGAATAAGTTTCCAAATTTGGCAATTGAGGACTCAAGTTTAGCCATTCAAATGGCATGGCAAATCAAATAGTCACTCTCTTGGAGGACATTTTTTGTGCAAAATTGCCAAATTTAAGTATGGTAAGTGAAATGGCCATTCTCTTGGAGATGCTCTAATAGTCTAGTTCAAATTTGAACTAGAATGGTAGTAGTATTTTGAGATGGATGTAGAAGAAGACAGGCATGCATAAGAATATGATACGAGGCAGACAATAATATATTGAGAAGATTATATTACACCAGGTTCTTATACAGTTATACTAATCATAACAGACTCCGTGAATTATAAATTTATTGCTACAAACTGAAGCTTAAAACACATGTTTTTAGGGTATTCAATTTGTAGGGATTGTAGGCGAGGAGAGAGACCTGGGAAATCCAATAAGTGCAACACGACCATGCCCAAATTTCGTGACTTCAAAACCGTCTCCTCCGCCAGCAGAACCCTATATGACCAAAATGCTGTAGATGTCACAACAGAAATTCATGGAATCCCATTGACTATTTCTCCTTTGTATATTACCAAAAAGAAGACTAACATGATATACGTCAAGATGAAATACGAAAAGAAGACTAACATGATATTTCCTACCCTATTTGCGACAAAATATTTCAATTAAATGCTCCAACTTCATAAATACCTTAGGGGGCTCTAATAATTGTGTCCTCAACTTTGCTATTTTTGCTTTCAGTTGTCCAAGATGGTATTCTGTAAGACAAAGAAATAAAAATTATTCCCAGATAACAGTATGCAAGATATTTCTCAGACAAATTGAGTATCAATGTATCAGTTGTTAATAGCAACTTCATTTTCAGATCCATAAATTTCATATATGTAGGTGCAGAAAGTCACAAACAAGTACCCCACTGGCAATCATTAATCAAAATGTCCATACCACTGAGTAGCAACATCATGACCAGAAATTTTAGCAACAAAATAAACTAGAAGGATGAAAATCGTCAATGGTCAGTAAAACTAAAGAAGCAAATGATGAACCAAGAAGTCCAGAAAATTAGCATGTACTTGTGACGCTCATTTCACATCCATCCAAACCACCAAGTTAAATCTTAGACCAATCATTGACCCAGTGAAACATACCTTATATAATGAAAGAAATTAAAAAAATAATATGAAGAAATGAAGATGAATTAAACACAACCTGTTGCTTTGTTTTTTTGCGTCCGAGCCATCTCGGCTTCAATCTCCTTGATCTTCTCAAGGATACCCATCTTTTAACTTGTGAGTATGCAAACTACTCCCAGGTAGGTGAATGAACTTGCAGCCAACAACCTGTAGCAGAATAAAAGAAATGAGAGTCTGCTAAGAATTAAGAACTTAAGGTAAAAGGAGAAGGGCACAACCCTGGCTGCAAAATGCAAATTATAACGCAGTAATTTGTGCAAGCATCTGAGACGAGCTACAGCTCTATCGCCAGACCCCAGCATTGAAGGCAGAGATGGCAAGGGGAAGATGGCCATCCCTTAAGATTAATGGAGAGAGGATGACCATCCCACATAAAGTGGGACCAATTCTGGTACTTAACCCCTCGGAAGAGGGATCAAACTTTGGCATTACCATTTACGACTACTTCCATCACTACCACTATTCCCACTAATAGGTGATTGCACAACGCTTTTTCTTGCACATTCAGCCTTTTGAGTTTTGCTCCCTATAATTTAGAAACAGTTTCAATGCAAATTATACTGAATTTCAACCGGCTGTGATTGAACTCAAGTGTCAAATTGTCTGTTTAAATGCCATCCGGCATCCGATTTTCCATATATCCAATTTGTACTAGATAAGGATCAAGTTCGCGACCGAGCATACAAAAGTAGATATGCAAGAAACAAATCTTCCACAGTAAAGCAGATACGCAGCGAACTTCCCCGTTCTGAAACAGGATTGAGATAACTAATCGGAGGCAAGACAGCTACAGAGCACTGAGACGGGGAGCCCCCCATTCACGCGCCGAGTTCCGCGGATTCAGGCCAACTGATCTGGAGTTTCCTATTTTCTAGTGGCCGTGATGCGACGCGCCTTGCAGCGGCGGTGCCCGAGAGGAGTTAGCCACGCGGGAGACCCCGTGGAGGAGGCGGAGGACTGCGGAGGGAGGTGGCACTTACCCTGGCGGCGCGGTGAACGGCGAGGTCCGGAGCCGGCGGCACGAGTGGAGAGCACTGGCGGCGGCGGCCTCTCAACCCTAGTGGACAGCCCAATCGGTCGGAGAAGGACGGAGCGACGGTGTTGCCCCGCGCTTGGTTGTGCGTGAACTGCCACGCTCCGCAACTAGTTTGGTCCTCCTCTTGGGCCGTGCGTTCCCCACCCGTGGAATAAGTCAATTTGAGGTATTTCAACTTTTCACTTAGTTTGATTTTCGTCCCTACATCGTAAAACCAGATGTTCCTTAACTTGTAAACCCATTGACCCAATACAAACTAGATTTCTCAGCAGTATTGTCGCTGGTTTTGGTAACATGACGTATATGTGGCCTCTTCAACTCTGTCTTCATCCTACGTGGCTTTGACAGGATCAGGTTGCATCATAAAATCAGAAGGATTATAAGTTTAACATGCCTAGTGATCACTGGGCTAGAACCATGGGTATGCATTCTCATACATATCTGAACAAAGTTGAGAAATCCAAACAGAAACATACATAGTTGAAGTGAGTAGCTACTGGTACTTACTACTTACCAAAACGCAGTATAGCTGAAGAACTCGATGCCGACGGACATGAATAGCAGGGACGCCGACGAGAAGACGGCATGCCCGATGGGAGAGCGGTGGACCTCCTCGCACTCAGGTCTCGACAATGCCAGCAAGCTTCATCGGCAGAGTACGGCGTCGCTCCGGCTGCTGTTGCTACTGCCTCGGCGCACGGGTGGAGCCTATCCTACACCAGCGCGTCGTGCCTGACGGCGGCAAGCATCGTCGTCCTCCTCCTCTACCTCACGCCCGTCACTCCCCTATTTGGCCCTCGCTGGCGCACATCGTGTCAGCGCTCCCGGCTGCCTTAGCCTCAACCAAGTGTTCGGCTAGCTCCGCTTAGCTTACCTGTGGCCCCCCTGTCCATCACCCTTACCCAGAGGACACCGCCGCCGCCCTTGCGTCGATCGCTTGTTCGGCCTCCGCCGGCCGCACGGTGTGTTGTCGCTCCTATCCACCTTAGCCTCAGCAAAGTGTGTGCCCAGCTCCGCCTCACCTCCCTGAACCTTCTTGGCCGTCGACCTCACTGGAGCTCGCCAGAATCGACGCCTCCATGGCCGTCGTCGCCATCCGAAATCGGCCGCCACCGCCAGCCTCCTTGTCGGCGTTGCAGCTGCCTCCACCTAGAGTAACGGGTTTCCCTCGGCTCCCTAATCTCAAAGACGGCCTCCCCTCACCGGTCCACCGCCCTCCTGGCCGTTGGTGCCCTTTCCTTTTGGCTGCACAGGGAGAGAAAAAAGAAAGAAAGGAGGAAAGAGAAAGAAGGAGAAAAAAAATAGAGGAGAGGGTTTTTATTTTTTTTCTCTATTTAACTGACAAGTGGGTCCTTACAAGGTTACTAGAATGCCACGTCTAACATTTCTAGTATTAGGTTTATAGACGATTTTGAAACTCGGTGTTAACATAAGGGACCAGGAGTAGAGTTAGATCTAACAAATAAGTTTACTTCAGGTCACTTAACTTAATATCGAGATTTTTTAAAGTTACTTAACTACAAAACTAGAAATATATATCTCTAAATTTATTTAAGCTGTTCAAAGGGAGGTCCCATGATAGGATTGACTCAATTTTTGTCCAGGGATTGACAGGACACCCTAGTCAGAAAAATAATAAAAATGTGGGACCCACGTGTAAGCGACAAAAAATATGGAGTCAGCAATCTCCTTCTCGGCGGCGTCGGCGAGCGAGCGAGGCTGCGGAGCGTCCGCGGTGGCAAGCGGCGGGCGAGCGGCAGCTCCGGGCTTGGGAGGAGTAGAGGGACTTGGGACGCAGGGGCGCGTCTTGATCTTTCATTTCCCGTTTCTTGAAGGGAATGATGGCCCGTTCTGTCGGTGCTCGATTCTGTCTCCTCGCCTCCGCTTCTTGATTGTTGTTTTCCCGTTTCTTGAATTCATGGTCTTTTCTCTTGCTGCTTGACTATGTCCCCTCGCCCCCGTTTCTTGATTTTTCTTTTCCCGTTTCTTGATTTCATGGTCTCAGATTTCTTGACGATTCGGCACATGTGTAGGCAAGAGGTTCCTGCAGGCTGCCATGAGGGAGACAAGAGTGGACAAGAAGGTGAAGGGCGAGGCGAGCGATGAATTGCTGGAGGAGATCATGCAGCTAGCTCTCGAGTGCTTGCACATGTGCGGCAGCGACAGGCCAGCCATGAAGGAACTCACCCACCACTGCTCTTGTTTGTCGCCGCGCTCGCCCGCCACCACTCCGCTACCGCTCTCGCCAACCGCCGCTCTACCCGCCACCCATCGACCGCTGTCGCGCTCGCTTGCCACCCGCTGGTGGCCAGCCCGCTCTCCACCGGCTGCCGGCCTCCCTCACTGGAGAAGAAAAGAGAAGAAAAAAAATGTGCAGCTAACATGTGGCCCATGTATTTTTTTAATTTTCTTTTTTCTGCCACAGTAGCGAAGCCATCCATCTATACTATCATTATGGTTATGTGAGTTTAATGGTACATATTTCTGTTTTTGGTAAAGAGATCTTAAAAAATCTCATTGGTAAGTTGAGAGACTTCTGGTGAACTTATTCCTAAGTCTAATGTGCATGAATGAGAAAAATACTATTTTTGCCACTCACCTCACCGGACGAGCGAGTTTGATTTTCGTCCTTTAACCACAAATCTTAACGGGGCACTGATATATACGTGGAATGTCTGTAATAACATGATGTATAGGACATGGACACAATGGTCTTGCTCTAGGATGTCGTCATCTTCCCATTGCCTAAACCAATTATTAGTAAACTTTCATGGAATTCAGACAAGACATCCTTGTGCAAACATTGGTATCTGATACATAAAACAAATTCTAATAACCTTGCTTAATGTTATGTCTTTCATAATGAGGTTGCTATGCTTTCTCAAACTCAGCCCAATGATAATGTTTACAACTATTGTCTTAAATGAAAAGAGACTGCTTCAGCCGTTTATAGACAAAACATAAATGTCTATACTTTACGACAAAGACAAATAACCATGGCTAGTACTAGCAAGTGTCTCTACAAATTCAATCTAAAAGTTGTATTTGAAATTTAACATGGTCATAATTAAAAATAAAGACGTTTTCCTCGTGTCTATGAAATTGATTTTAATTTTGAGTTGTGTAAGTAGTAGCTGTGTTTGACCATGTTTAATGACCATATCTAGATATACACACGACTATTTAAACCGTCTTAATTTGTTTGACACGGGAGCAATGGCATCGACTATAAGATGGGCGCTAAAACTGTCTCTATCTCTACTAGGGGTGGATATAGCAGTCTCTATAGCACATAAAAACCATCTCTATATGTTGTTTTTGTTGCAGTCCAGAGAGAGACAATTAGTGGACACCTTTCGATAAGAAGGCAAGGGGTGTGATGGTGGTGGCTCCGAAGGAGCTGGTACCTATGGCGAGGGCGAGCTCGGACAGGAGCAACGTTACCATGGTTAACACCTGCACTACCATCCCTAGAGGCAGCGTCGCACCCTCCACCACCGACGACACCATCGCTAGGGTTGAAAATGGTACGGAAATATCAATTGTAATGGCTGCAGTTTCCACTTACTCCCGATCATTTTAGCCGGTAACGGAAATTCTTGAAAATGAAAATGGAAACATTGAAGTTGTCTAGAAACGGTAAAGCATTTTTTCAACCATTTTGTCGGAATTCCGTACTGGATCGGAAATTTCAAAAAAATATTGAAAAATTTCCAAAAGCCCACAAAAACCCTAGCCTAGCCAAGTCTCACAGGCATAGCCACACAACCCATCAACTCATCTAATTCACTAACCATAAAGAACACTTACTCTCCTGTCAGTCTATACTTAGTATGACATTAATTTATATGACGTGAGTATGAAGTGGTATTATTATGTACCTATCTTTATAGTGAATATGTAATTATATATATATATATATATATATATATATATATATATCTTTATTTCGACATGAATTTCCATCTACCGACCGATATCGATATATTTTCTACCGGTGGTTTTGTTTCTGGAATAACGATGATTCCAATATCGTTTTTGATTTACGATTCCAATATCGTTTTCGATTTTGTCTCTACCGTTCTGTTTTAGTTTCCGAATAAAAAATATGTCAATAAAAATCGGAGAGATAGTTTTTCGATCGTTTTCATCCCTAGCCGACGCCTTGGACAACACCTACATCTCCTGCTGCTGCACCATTGACTACTTGCCACATCTATACCATTAAATTTGAATATGAATAAGTAGTGTTTGTATCAGAAAAGTAATGTCTAGTATTATACTCTGTATGACATGGAGGATATATGTATTACATCATGATTGCTCTAACAAGGCTGGGTCGACAACGTGGAGGCCTTCCTCAACCATGCCTTTTGGACGCCAGCTTGAGACCAACGCCTGCAGGATTGACGGTGAGACTAGTTCTGTTCATGAATGAAGAGGCTATACAGACCTCAAGGACCACCTCGGGAAAGGACGGTGCAACTATACTCACGTGTCGTGAATTAGATAGGGAGGGAGAGAAGGTGGGAGAAGCATGACTCAGGTCCTCTGTAGTAAAAACAGTAACAGCAGAGGACAGAGTCTTGCGCTACAGGGATTTAAATTAGAACGGTAGTAGAATACTGTAGCAATCGTGTCCTGGCAGTACATCACCATACCGGTGCAATGTATCCCGCTGTTTATACTGTAGCGCTGTTTTTAGCTGTCCGTGGAGATCTACGTCCAAAAGATGGACCAATGCAAATCACTCTAGCACCTTTGCATTTTGTTCTTAAATGCAGAGGATCTTATTCAGGGAGAAGTAACGATGGAAAGAAAAGAGAGAATAATCAAATATGAAACCGTTTCGTATGGTAAGTCTTTAGCTATACCTACGTTCATGTATTGATCAATGTATATTGTTTATAGATTTAATAGTATCCAAATAAATCTAGACAATATTAAAAAACTTTATATTATAAAATGGATGTAGTAGTTAATACTAGAGTCAGTGATGTTGCTAGCCTAATTTTACTTTCTAGTCTCTTGCTGAGCTGGATGATCTAGGAGCTTATACCAGGCTAACCTTCGGTGCTCTTATGAAGCACACGATTGATAGACTGAAAAACACAACCAACAAACAGAAATGATTTTTTGATTGGACCGTAAAGGAAACATAAGATTTTTTTAAAAAAGAAAAAAACTCAAAGAAAACTATCCATGAGGTTGGACTTTTCCGTATAGTAGAACACATTGGAATTTCATAGGATTCAATAGAATACATAGTCTATGTAATTAGAATCATACAAAATTCTTATGTTTTTCATTCAAAGAGGCTTTAAACTCGCCCTAATTGCCTGGCAGCGTAGACACTTGTTGGAGACAACCCTGATCTGTCGGGTCCACTCAACTCAACGGTCTCACTCAGCGCGGCACCAAAGGAAAATGAGCTGCAGCCCGTATAGGTGAGGTAGAGTAGGGGCGGTAGAGATGGGGCCAGATATACAACGATTTGAGTTTGCAACTTTTGCAAGGCCCGTAATAGGCCTTGAGGCATTCAAGCAAGCCCAGAGAAAAATAATACCAAATTAATTCTACAAATTCTAGGTTAAAAAAAATGGACCAAAACATATCTCTTACGTGCTTCATAGAAAATTTTCAAATCCAACACAAGCCTTTGGAGGGCGATGGTACCACACACAAACTTCCATGACATGAAGGGAACACAGTGCTGGGGTGTCTGCTCGTGGCAAAACAACACCCATGATAGATGCCACATCACAAAATTCGAAGCATAAAAGTGGGGAAAACTGCTAAGTTGATCTCGCGTTGTAAGAGGTGAGCTTATTCACACTTGACCACTGCAAATACATATCACAAAACTGAATCTGCTACAAGGCATGTTTGGGTTCAGTATAACAACAGATCACAAGAGAAAAAAATAAAATGAATGGAGCAATTATTGTATCCACCTGATATTATTATTTTTTTCATCATCATCATCGGACAACATACCCATCAACTACCACCATGTCCCCACAGCCCTAAACCCATATACCTCCCCATTGCATGCTATCAAAAGTAATAATACATACAGAAATGCTAATTCCTGTCCTACACTATATTTTGTGCTTTCAGTGGTAGCTACCTGTTGCATTATCAAAATTTCTCTTTTAGGAGAGCCCTCTAACAAGGTAAATGCGGATGGTTTACTGGGTTTCTACTCAACAGTGACAACATGGATAGGAGACAAGACATACAATCAATGTTTCAGTGGTTGGGGTCGCTGGTCAGGGAAAGGAGGGAATACATCAAGAAGGAACCTGTGAATCATCTCAAAGCTGGTAAATGTTATTACTGCAGCAGGGGTTGTTCGCAACAGATTTGTTGCACATCCACGGTAGAAACCAGTCACACCCTCTTTATGATAAACCTTTCTGATACAGTCCATCACACCTTTATATCTTGCTTCAGAGTGTGCTCCCTGCTCTTGTAACCTTGAGCGAACAACCTGTAATGAATTATTTCAGATATATAACCAAAGTCAAGAATAAATTGAACAGAGAAAAGTTACAAGACTTGCGAACATCGTAATTGCATAGAAACAATTACCTCATGGGGATATGTCAACGTTGATGCAGCAACTTTAGCTAGAGATGAAGCAACAGCAACATCACCAAAACTTAATGCCTCCACAGTAGTATTATCTGTTAAACCATGACACTGTCATGTGTGGAAAAGGGCACAATATGGAGTCTACAAAATGTAGTAGACATGGTACATGTACATGCATAATTGCACATGCATTTTGTGGTGTATATTTTCAGAAATTGTGCCCCCTATTGCTCAATGCGTTGAGAGATTACCTCGCTCAGCCAGATAAGCTTTGATTTTCTCATATGCAGGAAACTGAATAGCAACATGACTGATACCGGCCAAGGCAGGGACAAGTCCGCTTTTCAAAAGAAAAAGGAATCAAGCAAGTATAGAAAACATATAATTATCAAACAGTGCAAAATCTTTGTATCAATACATTTCCATGGAAAGCTACCTGTAAAGTCCACGAATGCCTTCCTCATGTGCTATTCTTTTCAAAGCAGAGAGTGTACTTTTGTATGGGATCACCCCAGCTCTTATTCCTTGGGTCTACAAAAAAGGTATTGCAGCTGTTTACATGACTCTAGATAAAAATATAAAATTGTTGAATCAACTTTTGTAAGTATAGCATGTAGGTATGGATTTCTTAGGACAAACAGGTAGAAATAACTGGGGGAAGACCTAAAAGGAATTCAACAAATTTAGAAGCAATCATAGTTAATGGTAGTTACATTTAAAATGTGTGCATTCAGTAAACATTTGGAATGAGGTAGGAATTGCATGCAGATTTTGGAACTTGCCTAATTATAGGCGAGTCAGAATATTTGGTATTAGACTCTTGGGTCTACTACTGGTCCTGACAAGTTATGGTCACAGGATACCTGAAATCTTGTCTTCACAACCCAAAGTGGATTTGTTGCAATAGTAGTTGCACCTCCAGCACATGATGCAGCAATAACATTTGCCCCTAAGGACAGCTGGTGACTACCATCTGCAAAATGAATGTATGGTACCACATGATAACAGACAATGATATACTGGCAAGGAAGTCATATGCAGGGTAAAACACTAACCATCGGAAGAAAGCAAGCTTTTAAGCTGCTCATACACAGTAAAATAGACCTGAAATTCCATAAGAATATTATTAGTTCAAGAAGAGATCATAGACATTTGATTCATTTGGAATATAGTGTACTATTACTATCCTAATGAGTGTCATCCATGGGTGTTCATACAGAAAAACTATAGTGTTATCATTAGCATCATTGTTTTTCATTTATAATTTACAAAAATCTCATCATTGGAGTAAGTGGGCCTATACTGTAAGGGTAAATACTAACCGCCCAGTTAGGCAAGAGTGCCAGAATAGTTGGGGATAGACCACGATACATTCCCCGAAAACCTTCCCTCTGAGCAATCTGTTGTAAGCTTCCAATTATCACACTACCTAGATAATAGAACAGAGAACTGATGTAATGAAACTTAGCTTTGGAAGTAATTCTCAAATTTACGCAATAGTATCTTGGTATAGTACAAAGCAATTTAGTGCAGACACAGAAGAATTTGAGAAAATATGCGAAGCATCAAATGTCTATCTACAAGGATGCCAATTAGACAGTAAGAAGTTATGAAGAAAGCACATAATCCATGCATCAATGCTGTTCTCTACATACATAGGATGACCTGCTGGAATTCTTGAGTACAAAAGGCCACACCTACTCTAGATAGAACCCATGCATGTGAGATTGAGATCTTGCTGTTAAAAACAACTTTTCCAACCAAGCATGTATGCCAGCAGATGTTGTAGGAAATTCAAGTTCAGAACATGTCAACTAATAACACCAGAAAATCCAGGCATGGAAATATTAGGGATACTATATCTACACATATGGGCATCATGAAATGAATTCCAATACAAGACAAAAAGACCAATATGCAGACAATGCCCTCGTAGAAGTTTGCTGCTTTTCTTCACATGTTCATATATCTTAATGCTTTTCACATGCATAAACGAATCCCACAACAAATAGCATGCTGCATGCTTTACTTTCATTCTTGAAGTGCATGATCTCATAAGTTCCCAACAACCCTGCTCGACACGTGAAGCTCCCAATTAGCTTGGAGGTATCAATAGAGTCAAGGTTTGAGAAACGTATACTTGATACCAACCAAAAGCCTCAAGATTCATAACTGTCCAAGCAAGCAATCCGAACTGTTACGACATCTAAAAGCATATCTTTCGTTGACGACAAGGTCTTTCTCTCAAATCCCCAAATCTTGGAAACTTCCAAGTAAAGCCACACACAGAAAAGCACAAAATTTGCTCTGGTTTACTACCAATCCCATTCATGCAACCACTGTCTATTCTGACCACCATATGCACTGGTCTGCGCCAACAGCCTGCGCAAACTCCTGCTTACTCACCACATTTCATCATGCACAGGATATAAATTGTTGTTTATAATAGATTTATGCGCAGTTCTAACTCTGCAGCAGCAAACTGAAAGTAAGTAGCAAGAATTACTCTAGAGAAATGTGCACCTCCAAATGTTCCGGTAGTGATTTTGGGCCAGCCGTGCACCTGAAACCTAGTCTTGATCACATCTAACGGACACACGAAGGTCGCCGCTACCACACCTGCTCAAAAAAAAAAAAAAAATCCCCAAATCCAACGCTTGCTTCACACAGACATCCCCGAAATAAACAAGACCAAAATTGGGCAAGAGCTGGAGCGCTACGCTACCAGCGGAGGCGCCGGCGCCGGCGTGGCAGAGGAGGCCGCGCGCGGAGGTGGCGTGGTGACTCTGCTGCGAGGACGCGGACGGCGGCGGCGCCGCCGTCGGCGAGGTCCCCACGTCCCCCGGCATCCCCCCCACCTCGACCGATCTGCTCCCCTTCAGGCCACGGAACGGAAGCGCGTCTAGGGCTACCGCTCCCTCCCCCTCTATCCGAGGAGACGCCCCGCACTAGCACGCTCCGAGGACGCCCTGATCTCGCATCGGCCCGCCGGTCGCCGGCGACGTCCGTGGCGCGCTCGCAGCAGCCGGAGCCCGAGGCGAAGGCAGAGCCCTAGGGTTTGTGGTGGGGATCTGAGGCGGCGGGAGGCGCACGCATTGGGCGGCGGCGGCGGCGGCGCGGCGCCTCGTTTTCTCCTCCGTTTCCGTCGTCACGACTCACGACATCCTCGCCTCGCTTGTGGCGTCTCCCCCCTGCTCATATGCCTCTCCTGACCTCGCGGTGGGCCCACGCGCCACGTCCCTATCTCGCTGACCGTGGGACCTGGCCCGATTCCCGGGTCCACGTGTCATTGGGGGGGTGCGGTAGGTGTATTGCTTGCCTTCCTTTTCGCCTCGCCGTCGTGCACGTGCGGCTCCCCCCTCTGACACCCCGAGCCCAGGATGCAGCAACAAACGTGGACCCGACCGGATTCCCCGGTGGGTCAGGTGTGCTGTGGCGGCGTGGGGCAAACAAGTCATTGACTCGTAGCATTTCCTTCGCGTGTGCGTGCAGTACAACTTTAGTGTGTGTCCTGTATTATATAAATTTTGATTTTTTATTCATAATGTTTAATCACTTGTGTTATTTAAAAAAATTTAAAAATATTATTTATTTTTTTATTATTTTGTTTATTATTAAAAGTAGTTTAAGTATTACTTATAAATTTTTATATTTACACTAAATTTTTAAATAAGACGAATAGCTAAAGATTACAAGTAAATAATCCCAATCCCATATAATCTAGAACCGAGAGATTACTATATACTAGTACCTAGGAAAAATGGAATCTCTCCAGAGTATGTTCGCTTATGTTATCTAAATAGTTATAAATAATTAAAAAATAGATTAATATGATATATATCACATAACAAATATGTAAATTTAAATATGATTCTATAATTTATAACAAAAATAAAAAATTCAAATTCTTTTAGTATGTGTATATTCATAGTAATAATTTGTAGAAGTCATATTTGAACATGTATATTTATGAAATTGTATATTTAGTATAAATAGATCTTTATATAATTTTTAAAGTTTTTAACTATTTGTATGATATACAATAATTGGGGATATGCTATTAATTGCAATTATAATGTGAGACACTAGTTATTATTAGATACCACTCTTACAATGCAAATACTACTAATTTATATTTTAATTTAATATTACGTATCTCTTATTATGTCTGGTTGCATGTCTCATACAATACATGATTTTTTTCCTCGTTATTTATTATTAACGTGCTTGTCACATCATTTTTTTATCCTACATAATAGCTCGTTTAATTCAATTCTATTAATATTATTTTAGTCATTAAACTGCCCGGGCAGGGGTTTTCGCGCGTATACACCGTCTTTCCGCGACTTGGGGAGGCCACGTTTTTTGAAACAACGAACCCACCTTACAGCCACGTCGCTGTCAAGTGGGCCCCTGGTGTGACCGATACTGAGCTGGGTGCATGTCGGGGCAGCGTGAGCGTGTCCTGGCGGGCCGGGGCCCACGGCGGTGTCTGGTCGCCGCTTAACCGGGTGACGTGGTGGAACGGCAGCCGTACGTGCATCATTGGACGGAGCTTGAATCGACCGGACGGCCCAGATGGGCTCCCGGGGACCATCGGCGGCAGGTACCCAATTTTCGGCCTGTACAGTTTGTGGTCAAAATTCAACAAAATACGTACCACCACAACATTACTAATTCATATCAATATTTGTTGATAGTTCCATAAACTTTTAGTCACAAAACTATACCAAATCTTGGTAAGAATATCAAATAATGCACGACCTTTGCAATTAACTTTATAAAATATTTGACAGGGCTGAATTTTGGTTTCGCCGATAAATAATAGTTTATTTTAGCAATAACTGAACATGCCTTTTTTTTCTTTTTCTCATTTCGCTTTCTTTCACCATCTCATCCACGGAAGATGTGGGAGATTAGATAAGCTCGAAGAATTTGGGGGTATCTTCTTGTTTTCCTTCGCATGGTGCGCCTGTTGCTGATGTTTCTTTCTCTGAATTTTGTGGGGGACAGATTGAAAGAAATGGACAAGTGTGTACCGTGCTTAAAAAGTTGAAGTGTTTATGTGCTTGAAACTTGTCTTTGTGTTGTATGTACTTCCTTGGCTAGTTGGTACATAGACATAATTATTCTTGTGGATTGATTTATACCACTAACTCCATTTTATAATATAAAGTATTTTAGCCTTAACTAACTAGATTTATATCGATACTAATATGTCAGACATATATGCAAATTATTTGTATTAATTAATTTTAAATATAGATAGATAAAAATAGAAAGTATTATAAGAGATAGTACTTTACAGAAAGGTAAGATCAATGATACCTTTGTCACTCTTTATCTGTTCACATCCAGAAATCCTAATCCGGCTTACCCCGTCTACTGCAGTTCGGTGTTTTTTAGCCATGCCTTTCACTCTTTTTTCTAATGTTATTACAACACCATTTCTGGTGCTAAGTGTCACAAGTGCACAATTACTGTATGTCTGTATGTTTGTATCACGCTAGTATCATGTAAATGGAAGTCAGTGTCAACTTTAAATTTAGAGTTGCTTTTAAGGTCTTTTTATCAAAGTTTATTTTTTTTCCAGCATTAACATCACTAAAAATATGTATATATGAGTTTTATTCACAATTTTTTTAATAAATATATTGTTTCGGCCTTTTCATTCCTTTGATCGGACGTGCAGGTGGATTATGGATTGTTGTGGACACTCCTTTTATTTAAGCTTTTCAAAGTTGCAATTTCTACTAAAACTTTCTTCATCAACATTTCTTTGCTAACTTTTTGAAAACGACCTTTCAACTTTGTAACAGTTGGTGCATTTGTTGTGTGCTCGAATAATTATTATAAACTCGGTTTGTGCCATCGTAGATCAACCAACCGTAGTTCAATCAGGACCACAAAACATGCATCAATGCAAGCTCACATCTACTTATTGGCAAGCACCCACAGCTAAAATTCAAAACTTGAAACTGAATTTTATAGTTGATTTTAAGTTTTTCCCCCTCACCAAAGTCTTTTTTCTAGAAATTTTCTTTTAAACCACTATTAACACACATAAAAAAGATTTTCTATAAAGTATTTCTTGTTGCATTGTTTTTTTTCATGGCTTATTTGTAGCAGTAGCTAGAACAATTTACTGGATCATATGGGACCAGCACAAGTAAAGCAAGTGTTGAATACTGGGGTTGCCCACTTGTGAGAGTTAACACCTATTTTTTTAATTGCGAACATAGTACAAACATAAGCACTTATAAACATGTGTGAATAGTCACGTAATCATGCTATAATCGCATGCGCACGCACCTTATCCTTATGAGCATATCCAAAAGATTAGACCAGTATATCTTGATATTAACAAAGTTACCATAGACGTCTCGTTGAAGATGTGTACATTGCCACAACTAAAATAATAATTAACCGTGAATCCGAAGATTCTTGTGAAGTCTAGGACTGACCCATAGTGGATATGTTCCACCATAACAAACTAGCCAGTTGAGCTATGCTTAGCCTGCTATGAACTCATATTTGTGCTAAAAAATTAGACTAAATCAAATTTTATGATTTATGAAAAGAGAGAAGGAGTAGATTTCATCCAGATGAAACCTAGTATAAATATTCATCTATATATTGGAAACAGGATGGAACTCTAAAGGTTTCATCCTATACTTTGGAAATGGAAATAAAACCCCACCATGACTAAATCGTTTCACAACATAATTCAATAATTGCTATGGCTAGCATATAAAACCATGGAATAAAAATGGTGCATTAGAAGCATTTGTTTCCATCATCAACCCCTCTGTAGATGATATGGTATTTTTGGAAACCATAAAATGAAACTCCCCTAAGATATATATAGACCATTCTGATTATTCTTAAAAAATAACTGAACGATGAAGTGGGCTTAAGTAAGGTATCTTATGGAGGAACCAGCTCACCAGGTTCAAATCCTAGATTTGCCAAGTCTTTGTATTTTCAGCTAATTGTTCCCAGTGACGAATCTTTTAAGTCTAATTAATCTATCATTAACACGTGTTGGTTACTGTAGTACTTATGGGCTAATCACGTGCTAATTAGGCTTAAAAGATTCGTCTCACGATTTCCTCCATAACTGTATAATTAGTTTAAGTGTTTATGTATATTTAATATTTTATTTAAATGTTCAAAGATTTGATGTGATATTTTTAGGAAAAAATTTTGGTAACTAAACGGGGCCTGGAATTGGCTATCGAACCCGATCCCGCACAAACAGAAACCGTCCTATCCAGTCAGAGAGAGATCTGGGCGTGGTCGGCCATGAAGCGAATCCAGTCCTAATCAAGGAAGATTGCAACATGCAACCACGAATTGATTCTTTGATGCAAAGAAATTGCAAGGGAAGGGCGACAGCAACGCAGCAGCAAAAGGGAGAATGACCGCCTTCAATTCCGAATGATGCCCCTAATCCATCATTTTTACACATTGTCTCGCCTTTTATGGATCGCCGCTGATGGTGTTCGTAATGCCACGTAAAGAGCGAAAGATGGCAGTGCAGTTGGAAATAATTCGATATGATTATAGGTCCCTGTCACACATAATGAGAGAGGTTGCCTTTTTAAGCTCGGGACAATTTCGTTCTTGCCCTTATTCCAAAGTCTAATAGTGATTTTACCTATTTTTTTTAGTTTTCGTATTTATCCCTGTTTTTTTAATTGAATGAACTGGTTGACCCTCTTTTGGATGGAAGTTATGAGACGGTTAGTAATGAAATGTAACTAGTTAAAAAATAAAAGATTTAATTTCTGAAATTGTAAAGGACAATTTTGTCCCTGTTACAACTAGAGAGAGAGGGGAACAGTTTGGAGTGGCATCTTCCAAATCTGAGCACGACAGCTTGGGAGGGGGGGGGGGGGGGGGGCGGCAGGGCTGCAGGCAGGCAGCGCCTAGCTGGGAGGGGCGTGAGTCCATATATATTCATATATATTGTTATGATTTAGAATGGAATAACTAAAATAACAAGGGTAAAAATAAAATTATCGAGAAAGGGTAAATTAGTACTTTAGCATTTGAGTTAACACAGTTAGTACTTTTATCCAAAAAATGGGCAACCAGTTCGTTCAGTTAAAAATAGTAGGGGCAAATACGAAAATCCTAAAAAGAAGGGAAATAAAATCAATATGAGAATACGAAACAGGGGCAAGAACAAAATAGCCCCTTTAAGCTTAGGTCACTTGAAAATAAAATTACTCGAATATTCAGAACTCTAGATTCCTTGATACCTTGCAGGCGACATATGGAAATTAACCGTGCTAGCAATATACTCGTGGCAACGCTACAACCTAATATAATAATATAAATAAAATATTATAATTTTAATGCAATTATATATAAACCAAATATTGAAATTTGTTTGTCTATCAAGAATTTGTTAATTTTATTATTTAAACAAATTGTGACCAAATAGCAACAAACCACCCGTTAACAGTGACGATTAAAGTTTTGCATAACTAATTATAGGTTGGACCACATCGTAAGAAACTAAGAGTTTTCAAGTTTGAACAATAATTGCAGAACTTATGAGACCGTGTTTATATGTTAATTTTAGAAACATTACAACAATAAATTGATACACTAATTTTAGAATCACTACAATATCAAGTACACATATTTCCATAAAAAAAATTAGTTAAATAATTTATTTATATTATCTGATATTAACATAAAATTTAAACTATATAAAGCTAAATTTGTGAAAACCACTTTATACGAACATGAGTTGCATCATATACAACTTTCCATTCTATATATCAAAAGTACAAAACCACCATGTAACTCTCAAGTCTAAATTTATTATGTTTAAAAACAAATTTATTTGCGTCTTCTTATATTATATAGAAAGATATTTAAATCAAATATTAAGTGATCATATAATTTATAGCAAATATTTATCACACGAGTTTTTTTGTAGTTTTAAAAAATATATGACGGTTTTTAACAAAGTGAAATTAGTAATGTTATTTTTCATTAGTTGTGTTTCCAGTTCATTATTATCAGCAGGTGCACATTTTTTTCCATGATTTAAAAATATTTTACAATGACGCATTATTTAACAGATCAAGAAATTTACTTATTTCACATAAAAACATAGTGCAAACAAATAGAACACCGGATACTCATTTCTATTTTATCAAATATTTATATGATATTATTGTTAGTGATTTGACTATTTAGGCATCTAATAATAGTGTTATAGAGCTTTGGTCAATCCTATGTTTAGCATAACTGTTATATGACATTGATCACGAACTTCATTGTATTGGTATCATTGTCGGTGTTCTAACGGTGTGATTAAAAAATGTGAATGAACCTTGATTTTAAAGATATATTGCATATTTGCAAATATTTATGATTAATTTTTTTATAATTATCCTTATATAAATACTAATATATAGAAAATGTTTCTAATTGGAAAGATATTTTCTAACGTATGTAAACTTTATAATTGATAAGATAATTTCTAATTTAGAAAGTCATAGATATATGAAAAGTCTATGTAAATAGAGGTAAAGTATGTTCTAGCCATCTGATCTTATGAAGATGATTTTAGTCATTGGATTTAAAGAATGATAAATAAAGTACATAGGATGAGTAAAAGTTATTCATGCATGGTATGAAAGATGTGGGGAAGATAAATGAAATGTGCACGTGATTTAGGGAGTCGGTAAAGTGGAGTCGCATATTTGACTGTTGGATTTGATGCATTAGATTTGATGTGGGGAGGATAAATGGAATGCGCGTGTGATTTGGGGAGCCAGTAAAGGAAGGAGGGTATATGAAACATGGACCGTCCGATTTAATGCAGATGATTTGAGCCGTTATATTTGTTCAATGTGTAAAGCAAAGTTTGTGCACTATCCGGATAGATAACCACAAAATTAGGCTCCTAAAGAGCTGATTTGAGCAAGTTAGGACTCACGGTCCAAATTTTAGTTAGGTAATAAAACTTTAAGCAGTGACGGATCTACCAAACAATATTAGAGATGTCTAAACAAAAATATTAGATGGGTCTAAGCAAACTATATAGAGCTTCAACCCTCTATTTTTATTAATCATTAACATAATGTTACTGAGCCTAGTGGGGCTCCTATAATTTTTACGGGATGGGGGGGCTCATGCCCCCATCGCTCTAATGCTATATTTGTCCCTGATTTCAAGGGTTTCCAACCGAGCCATTTCTTGGTAGTAATTTCATCAACATGTATTTCTTTCCATGCTTTCTTAAAGTAAGGACCGTGCTGTTTTAAATATAAGTAGATGTTGATTTAATTTATTTCACAAATAAATCATGACATTAAACAGTAAAAACAATAGAACCATTTGAGGTGATCTAGCCATATAAATCAAAGCAGTACACACAAGTAGATCGAATATAAGAAACATCGTTGAAACGTACCGATGATTCAGAATTGGGTTTGAATTGGAGCATTCGTAGCAGTACTACAACCATTGAGAGTGCTGCGATATGGCCGAATAAGGATGAGGCACTGTGATGGATGAATAGGGAGTAGTAGCGCGTAGCACTTCCCAAAAACCATATTCGCTCTCTTCCTATGTAGGGCATTGGCGGCGACGGCTATAGAGACCTACTCTCCTGATTTGCCGGTGCGTGCTAGCGAGTGGGGCGGAGTAGGCGACTTGCGATGGTGTGGTACAGTAGAGGTAGCACACCCTAGATGTTTTTTCATGTATACTGAGTGGAGGCTCGACTAGATATTTATAGGGAGATCAGGACGTATGTATTACTTCAACAACTTGTAACCGAATCGGATAAGTCACGCATAACTTATACGGACTCCATGTGAACAAGATAATCAAGAGAGGACCAAAACAAACTCTACATAAATCTGATAAGGTTTGTGTGCCTGTGCCAGGCCGGATGAGCGAGCATGCTTGCGGTTCTCCAGTTCTCTCACACCATTGCTTTAGGATAACTCTCTTATAAGGAGGTCTCTATTTCCTAGAATAAGCAAGGTGGACTAAACTTCACATGCATATCTTCCATGAGGTGAGTTTTTGAGATTTTCTTAAATTATTTCTCCTGTGGCACATGGCCCATAACCTAATTCCAACAATCCCCCACTATATCTCAAATACTCATAAAGATTTGCTTGTTTCTAATGTTCTGTTTATACACTGGTGTTTCAACGGAGACCAGTTAAGGTTGAACATCCATAAAGAACTCTGACCTACACTCACTCACAACTTGAACAACAGAGTATGCTTTGAATTGCAAGTTTTGTGCAAGCAAGCTTTACTTGATGCCTTAACTGATACTAGGCCGTTAGTAGCCCACTGTTCGGTTGGAGCGTATAAGTCATACTTCATGTTCTTTCATAAGCTTCTTAGATTCACCCAAAATCTCCATGTATTGTGATTAACAGTCAAGCTTATATAGGTGTATTCTTTCAAGAATACTATATAGGACAACACCTTTGCTATTTAAAGCCAATAGAATACATAAATATAATTTGCATCCTGCCTTACAACGTAGGAGAGTACATACATCTTCATCTAAAGAGGGTTAAAAATACTCTCCTCTAGTTAACTACTAGCTTGTTCTTCTTAGGTTCTACTTTATGGGATCTCTGATCACATCGATTGTGTTTCCACCATAGCATAACTCACATGAGTCATATCCCCATCTAGTTCGATACATTATCTATCATATTTCAAGATAGCCCTTTTATGAAAAGATCTGCTAGGTTTCCAGCTGTTTAGACATAATCCAAACTGATTATTCTGGAATTTTTAACTTCCTAATAGACTTCAATGGCCTCTTCACGTGTCTAGACGATTCCATATTATCCTTAGAACTGTCCACCTTGGCAATAACAATTTGATTGTCACAGCTCATAAGAATAGCTGGCATGGGTTTTTCAACTATAGAAAGATCCATTGATAGATCTCATAGTCATTCCACCTCAACAGTAGCAATATCTAGTGCCGCCAGCTCTGCTTCCATGGTTGATCTTGTCAATATGGTCTATTTGCAAGACTTTCATGAAACAACAACACCACCTAGTTGAAAGTGCATCTAGCTCCTAAACGGAATTTTGGATGATTAATGACAATGCTAGACAAGCATGTGTACGCTAACCCTTATGATGTAGATAAGATAAGGAATCAATTTCACTTGAAGGAGTACGTGATCAATTTCGAAGCATATGCAACCCAAGCAAAGTCTTTTGGAGTTGAAGACGTTCGAAGGCAGAATTTTATTTTTCGTTTTTGAGTCGTAGGAACTCCGTACTATTAAGAGGGGTCACTGAAATCTCTGTGTGCATCCAAGAGTCGTTAGCGTCGAGTCTTGTTGAGATAGAGGCTTGTGGTGTTGTCCCTGTGAAGCAGGGACAGGACAGTCCGGTAGCCGGACAGTCTAAACCTTGGTCTGGCTCCTGTCCCAGCTGGAGTTGTTAAGTGTCGATCGGACAGTCCGGCCCCTTGGCCAGACTGTCTGGTTACATTTCTTTTCTAACGACTAAGTGACGTCTACCAGCCTATATAAGGTCCCTTTAGATCTAGCCATTGGTGAGGCTTTATGTTCGAATTCACTGGTTGCTAGGGCAAGTATAGCATCTCTCAAGCCTCCCCACTAACCCAAAACACTTCCTAGAGAGATTAATTGGTGGATCATGTCTTAGGAAGAGTGTTTAGGCTAGTGAGTGATTGAGTGATTGTTCTTGGGTGAAGATGGATGCATGTGGAGTCAAGGTGGCCTATTACTCTTGAAGATTGATCTCCTAGGCGGATAGGTGTCGTCCGCGAGCCTCCGATTCTTGTGGATCGCCCAGGAATAAGTTGTGAAGGTTGGTGCCTAACCTCCGCACAGAAATAGGTAAGATAGATAGTGGATTCTTGCGCTTCTTCATAGAGGGCTGCAACGTAGTGCGGGTTGCAACCTAGGGCTGGGCAAGCCGCCTTGATCTTGACCTTAGTGGTCGATCGAAGGGGTTCTAATCCTTAGGTGTGAATCCGGAGACCGGTGTTAGGCTTATGGAAGGAAGCCAAGAGAGGGAAAGAATCGAGAGAGATCTCGCTCGCATGAGCGCCTCAACGTAGAGTAGGATCGAAAGATCCGAACTTCAGGATAAATCTTTCGTGTCTTTGTTCTTGTGATTTCTGTGTTCTTTCTGTTCTTGCGATATTTCTGCATTTATATTCTGCACACGATCACTTCACGTTCCCACGAACATCATTGAAAAAGGATACCTTTAGGTCTGCATTTTTACTGACCGAACGGTCTGGTGTGCTAACTAGGACGGTCCAGCCAGAGCTCTCGGCCTAACCTGAGAGTGCCAACTAGACAGTCTGGCCCCTATTAACCGCTGTTGTTTCGAAGAATTTTTCAGGACACCTATTCACCCCTCCTCTAGACTGTCTCCCTGGGACTTCGCTAGTGTGAAAACATATCCACTTGTGCATGCAGCTTTGATCTCATTTGCATGCATGTGGCTTTGATCTTATTTGCATCAAAGATCTAGTTAGAATCACTGTGTCATTCTAATACTGTTGGGTACACTGCATAGTGAAGTGCAAAGTTCATCGTATCCTTCAAATAACGGATAACTCGCTCGAGTGCACACCAATGATCATCTCCCGGATTAGAGGTAAACCGGCTCAATTTGCTCATAGTAAAGAAGATACTAGGCCTAGTTGCACTTGCTAGGTACATAAGTGAGGCAATTATCTTGGAGTATTCCAACTGATTCCTAGTAAGCCTCTTGCTCTTTTAAAGCAATAGACTAAGATTATAAGGTGTTGGAGAAGGCTTACTATCAATATAGCCACAAGTAAAAACCTTTTCCCCATAAGGAGATTGCAAGAGTGTAATGTCATCATCACCTCTAATTAGCTTAACGTTTAAAATAACATTAGCTACTCCTGGATCTTTCATATCAAAGTTTAAAGATGAGAATTACTTAATCTCATTTATCACTCTAATATTTGTATGCCATCAACATACAAATACAAAATAACTCCACCCCATCGTAGTGGCAGTAGACACACTTATCTGCCTCATTGCTTGCAAAGTCGATGTAGACACTATCAAATTTCTCATGCCACTATTTAGGTGCTTATTTTAGACCATACAAAGATTTCAATAACTTTAGCACCTTGCCTTCTTGACCTTATACTAGAAATCCATCTAGATGCTCCATATAAATTTCCTCATACAACTCTCCATTAAGAAAGTTGTCTTAACGTCTATTTGATGCACAAGAAGACCATGTGAGGCAGCCAAAGAAAGTAGTACACGGATTATGGTCAATCTAGCAACAAGTGAGTAAGTATCAAAGAAATATTTGCCTTCCTTTTGAGTATGCCCTTGGCCACAAGTTGAGTCTTGTACTTTACAATAGTACCATCAGGCCTTAGCTTCTTTTTGAATACCCACTTACAATCCATAGGTTTGCACCCATAGAGTAGCTATCATCTCCCAATTCCTATTAACGATAGTAAAATTCATTTCACTACGGACAACCTTATTTCAGTAGTCAGCATCACAAGATGCATAAGCTTCTGAAATCAAATTGAGAGTATTATCCACAAGTTACATAGTGAAATCCTGACCAAATGACATAGGTATCCTTTGTCTCTTGCTCATTCAAGAATCTTCACGGTCATCCTCCTCAAGGATACGCTTGTGTATATGTTCATCACCAAAGGTACTAGTAGAAGTTTGAGTTGTACTTTGTGTATTCTTCATTGAAAAAAAGTTTTCAAAAAAAAAGTAGCAAAACAAAACTCAATAATTGTACTAGTGTTCATGTCAGAAACCTCATATTTAACTATTAAAAATCTATAAGCAATACCATGGTGAGCATATCCTAGAAAGCCAAATCAATAACCTTAGGTCCAGCTTACACTTTTTTGAAATTAGTACATTGGCTTTTGCCAAACACCCACATGTGTGCAAGTAAGAAAGTGATGGTTTTCTCCCAACCCATACCTTGTATGGTATTTTATCCATATTCCTGTTAGGATCTCCGTTTAATACATGATTTGATGTCAACAGGGTCTCCCCCACCATGCCTTAGGTAAACCCATGATATCTAACATAGCATTCACCAAGTCAGTTAGCGTGCGGTTCTTCCTTTCATCAATCCCATTTGACTCGTAAGAATAGAGAGGTGTCCACTCCTGTATAATGCTATGTTTCTTATAGAATAAATCAAATTCATTTGAGAAACACTCTCCACCATGATCTAACAAAAGTCTTTTTATTTTTGTCAGGTTGATTTTCAACCTCTGCCTTATAGGTTTTAAAATAGTCTAGAGCCTCATCTTTCAACTTCAATAAATACACATAACAAAATCTAGTACCATCATCAATCAAAGTTATGACATATCCTTTTCCACCCTTTGTAAATACTCCATTCATTTCACAAAGATCTGAATGCAACAATTCCAATGGTGCCAAGTTTCTCTCCCCGACAGCCTTATCAAACTTGTGAGTTTGTTTTGATTGCACACAATTAGGGATGAAAATGGTATGGAAATATCCTAAACCGAACCGAACCATTTTCTACATTTGAACTGATCGAATTCGTATTTTCACTGAAATTTGGAATATTAAAAATTCAAAAACGGAACAAAAAATTCGGAATGCGAAAACGGAACGAAAACAGTTTTACGCTTGTTCGATCGAATTCTATATTTCTACATTTTATTCGGAATATTCCGTATTTGAAATTCGGTTAAAACCGAAATTAACCCACCAACTTCTAGCCCAAGCCCAATACCAGCCCATAATGTGAAAACCCTATCTCCCCAAAAATCCCAATCCCCAGTTCCCCACCATAGCCGTCGGCCGCCGAGCGGGAGAGGGGAGAGTGAGGCACGAGCGGGAGGGCGACTGGGCGTGGCGGCGACCTCCTCATCGTCGCCGGTCACCGGTCGCCGGTGGCACGCGGGTCCGGTAGCCACGCCCTTCCCCCCGCGGCTCCGTTGTCCAGGCCACGTCACTCCCTCCCTCTGCAACTGAAAATTGAGGTATGTTTATTGTTGTATGTTGCCGTTTACTTTTTTAAAAAAATTAACTTCTTTGATATAAAAATGAAACAACATGGATGATACCGATATCTTATTTTCATTCACTTCGCAAATTCGTAGGAAAAGAATAAGGAGGGTGATGAAGACTTGTGGAGGACACCGAAGAAGCAAGAGACAAGACATAGAAATTGATCCTAACATGGATGATGCTAATGAACTGTAGTCGGGTGTCATAATTCTATCCTAATTTACTTGCTACTTAATTGCTTGTTCTAGACATGTATTTGTGTGTTGTCGAGTTATTATTCCGTATTATTTTTTCGTATACCGACCGTGTTTGACATAATTTCGTTCGAATTGTTTCGGTTCCGAAATTCTTGATATTCCGTAAGTTCGTGTTCGTTTTCGTGTTCAAGTTTACCAATTTCGTTTTCGTTTTCGTTTTCAAATATAGAAGTAGAACACGGTTAAGATGTTTTTCGATCGTGTTCGACCGCTTTCATCCCTACACACAATGATAGAAATTAGAACCTTTAACAATGGAAAAAATTGGAATCATATTCATACTTAAAAGCCAAGACATTAAACCAAAATTAACATGAGATAAATATGAGTGGCAAACACTGGTTTCGTCATCCACATGGCACAAATTTGGTTCATATACTTATTATAGAAATTAGAAAGAGAAAAAGGAAACAAGCCTCCACACTGATAGCCTTTACCAATAACATATCCATGTTTAGATACAACTACTTTATTAGACTCAAACACCAAATTAAACTTATCTTTGCATAAAAAGGAACCACTAAGGAGATTCTTGTTGATAGTAGGGACGTGTTGCACGTTCTTTAGCTACATGATCTTTCCCGAAATGAACTTCGGATCTATCGTGCCAACACCATGAACAGTAGCATGCGACCCATTCCCCATTAGGACAAAGTAATCCCGAGTGACCCGATAAGAAGAAAATAACGAGTTATCAACACAAATATATACATTAGCTCCCCCGTCAACCCACCAATTAGTAGGCTGATTAACTAAAAGAACTATAGATAAATTTACCATACTCGATTCCATATCCAGTATTTCCAATGGTAATGTTGATAGACTTAGATGTCTGTCCTGTAGGTGCCTTCATTCCCTTACATTGCGAATACCTTTTGGCCAAGTGACCAGGCAAGTTGCACACAAAGCAAATTCTCTCTTTATCATTGTTGTTCCTGTTCTTCTTGAAGGTGGTACTCTATTGGGCTTTGAAATATTTGCCTTTGTTGTTCTTGTTTGTAGTCTTTTGTATCTCATTGGAACTAGGCTGTCTGTCATCGCCCTTAGATGTAGCGTCCTTTGCTCGAGCTTTTTTCTCAACATTAAAAGACACAATCAACCCCTCAACAGAGTACTCTTGTCTCTTGTGTCTGAGTACGGTAATAAAATTCCTTCATGGAGAAGGTAATTTTACGATAATGCATCCATCCACAAACTTCTTGGGTAAAGCGGACTTTAGGAGTTCGAGTTCCTTAGCAAATGGACTAAATGTTGAGAGCATGTTCAACGGTAGAATGATTATCAACTATCCTATAGTTGTGAAACTGCTTCATCACTATATATCATTGCTAGCATTATTAGCACCAAATGTAGCATTTAGTGCATCCCACACAACTCATGTGCGTCTTTTATGTGCATATAAACATCACACAGACAATCACTAAGAACGCTAAGAATCTATCACACAAAGAGGAGAGTGGTTTCCTCGAATTCTTTTTGTTTTTTAGAATCCATAACTCCTTCAGGTTTGCTCTTACTAACCCAAAATACATTTATAGTTGTCAACCACAGAGCAACCTCAATCTGCCATCTATTGAAGTGCAAACCAAAAAACTTTTTTGGCTTTAATGCATCAGTAGATCCAGCCATATTTAATCTATGTTGCCTATAATAAAGTTATTGGATTATAAAAAATACAACCAAATATAGATTTAATTTATTCTATAAACAAATCATGGCATGTAATGCAATACACGTGAATAGATCGAATATAAGAAGCATCACCGAAACATCTTGACGATTTAGAATTGGGTTCTAGACTAGAGCATTCGCAACAGTAGTAGCACAAACCCTGCGCTGCAACACACGTTGATGACGTCATACTACAACCGAAGAAGGAAGACGCGCCGTGGTGGAAGAATAGGGAGAAATCATACCTAGCGCTTCTGAAAACCTTATTCGCCCTCTTGGCACAACACGTTGAAAGCCACGTTTCCAAAAACCTACTCTCGGGATCTACCGATGCACACTGGCGAGTGGGATGAAGTAGATAGCCTACGATGGTGTAGTCCAGAGGAGATAGCAAACACTAGATGTTTTTCATGTATGCTAGGCGGAGGCTTGACCCAGTATTTATAGGAAGATCAAGATGGCTGAATTATATCAACAACTCGTAATCGAACCAGATAAATCAGGCGTAACCTATCCAAACTCCATGCGAACCAGATAAACAAGAGCCCTAAAACAAACTCTAGATAAATCTAATAAGATTTATAGCAAAACAAAACTATAAAAGAAAACCATAGTTAAGAAAGCACGGTGAGCCAATTTTGACAAACAATTTTCATGCATGTCACATGCCCACACCATCCAAGCCTAGTGCGACGAGCAAGCACGCACGTGGATCTCTAGTTCTCTTTCACACTATTGCTCAAATGGCTAGGATATTATTCTCCCTTATAAGGTCTCAATCTCCTAGAATAAACAAGATGGAACTAAACTTCACATGCATACCTTTCATAAAGTGTTTTTTTTTTGTGAGATTTTCTTGGAACCGTTTCTAATATGAACTAAGGCCTAGTTCCAACACATGCCACCAAAAAGATGGATTAAGTTCTCCTGACCTAACTATTCTTAACATGATGGCTAACACGTGAGCTCCACCAGTCATGGGTCCTCATGTCAGCGGGTGATTTAGGCCTTGTTTAGTTTGCAACAAAAATTTGCAAAAACATCACATCAAATATTTACACACATTTAAATTATTAAATATAATCTAATTACATAACAAATTTCAGATTCCACCTGGAAACCGCGAGATGAATCTTTTGAGTCTAATTAATCCATCATTAACACATGTTGGTTACTGTAACACTTATGGCTAATCACATCCTAATTAGGCTCAAAAGATTCTTCTCACGATTTTCTCCGTAACTGTGTAATTTGTTTTAGTGTTCATGTATATTTAATGTTTCATTTAGATCATTAGATGTCCCAAGATTCGATGTGATATTTTTTTGGGAAAAAAATTTGGGAACTAAACAGGGCCTTAACCTCTATCCAAAAAAGATGCAGGCTTGAATTGTGATAGGTCCGCGACATGGAAGACAAAGAACTCTAAAGCATATATAATAATATTTACACGTCACAGCAACAGCTGCTGAGATCTTCTAAGATGCGAGGAAGATATGAACAGATTGCTTCTTACTGGCTAACGCTTAGCAGATATGTTCTTGTACCTGTCAAGTACCACGAGTACTCTCCTCCACATAGTCAACTTTGACGGGAAAAAACCCTAATTCTAGAAGCGTAGGGGACTTCGTGAGTTCTTCACCCGAGAAACCTGCGATGAAGGTTAAGCTGACTCACATGATGTTCAGGATTAGCAGACAAACATGCAGTTTGATGTTTAGTTTGCACTTACGATATGAGACTTCCATTCCACTTTGCATCCCTCGGTGACACCAAACTGTGGTTGCCCCTTGACGTGCTGGAATATATGAACGAGGACCACCGCATCAAGAGCGGCATACTCTTTCTGCAGGAAGAAAGGATCTCTGTTTTTAGTCATGTCACTTTCCATCCTTGATGAACGATAGGGTATCTTGCTAACTCGTGGCTTTAGATTGATGAAGCATGTTTGACCTAGTTTTAACTAATGGTATTTACCAAGATAAGTTTAACATAATATCTGATGGAAAAGTTGCTTGTACATCAGTACATGGGAATAACCGAATAAGGCAAGGCATCCTAAGGTGGCAATGTTAAAATGTGGTACCGAACAAGCTTATTTTTAAAGCAGATTTCACTTTTTTCTTTCATATAAACATCTGGCATGGATAGAAAAGCTTTGTGTAAATGCATTCATCATGCATGACTTGAGATAGAACCTTACAACATCAAATTATGAGAAATCAATCAATCATACCAACAATGGGGCCACTCCATCTTTTCGCTTCTGCTTATGCTTATAAGACAATTTGAATTTACAACCTTAAATTTAGAGTTGATTTTAGGGGGTTTTCGCTGAAGTTTATTTCTAGCATTGACTTTTAGGTCGCTAAGAATACATATATAAAAGTTTTATTAACAAATTATTTTGGTTTTTTTATAAAAAGGCCAAACAATCACCCCTGGAATAAGGACACACGAGGACTGCTTTTAAAAACATGAAAAATAAGATGACACACCTGATTCTGGGTAAGAGGGCGCTGTTCCCAGTTGCTATTCCGTCGTGTCTTGTTCAAACCAGCTCCTAGTATTTTCTGACACGTTTTATAACATATAAAGATGGAGGAACAGATGATTAACACTCTACTATAAGCTTAAAGAAAATAGCAAAATCGGTTAGATATCAGTTAAGTGGGACTTATTCTTCTATAATGAATACCTTTGACAACCCAGATAGACCACCAGTAGCCCCTTTGAAGAGCTTCTGGATATCAAGCAGCATTTCATAGGACTGGAAACATTTCAATTCTCCATATGATTGTGATAGTTGATGCAGATCACATTGCAGGTTATATCCTTTAATTGCAATGGGGCAAAAGTAGTTAGTACTAGTTCACGTAAGAAAGAAATGTTCTTTTCAGGAAAATAAGAGCGTATGAGAAGAAACAAGTTTTTGATCAAAATAGTACACTACCCAGCTTTAGTATGTTCGAAGAACACATAATTCGCCTGAAGCAGCTATCCAACACTTTTGGGTCATCTTCATACAACTTAATCAGATCAAAGATGAAAGCTTTCTTGTCTGATGCAATTTGGATAATAGAGACCTAACAATAGAGCTAAAATCAATTAATGGAAGGGTTGACACATAAAAAATGCAAATTTATGAAAGGGAAATAGAAAAATATATCATGGGGGCTTCATGATAATAATATGGAAGTTCCAAAACAACAAATACTGTCAAGTAAATATCACTGAGATCACCTACATGGCTACAAGTCTAAAACACAGGAAACGAGATGGATAAATGAATACTAGAATCACTAAATTGCATAGAGGATACCTAAACAATTATTAGCCTATTTTATTCAGTGATGCCTTTTGAGGAAGAACAATAGCGGAAGATTTTTCATTCAGCCTGCTGTATCGCCACAATAGTGCATCATATGATTGCCATAAATTAGGAAAATATTATAATTATATAAGAAATCTTAGGAAAACATGGAAACTGCAGCTATTTAAATTAAGACATCACTTACCTTATTAGGTTTGCTGCCTTTCTCAAAATTAGGCTTCCATTCACAATCCACACCAATAATTTTACAATCTTCGATATAACTTATTGCATTAAGCAGTCCATTGATCTCATCAACCCAGATAATATCTTCCAAAATCAGTTTTTTCAGATCTACATAATCAGACCCGCAACAAATTTCCTCGGGAACTGCCCCATACATGATTAACATACATCAACAGTAGAAATGGAAATGATAGGATAAAGTCAATTACAGAATTTAAAGCATACGATTAAAATTCAGCAAACGTATCATCAAGCTGCATTTCATAACTTGTATGGTAATTACAGAATGCCAGGCTGCATTTCTTTCTCCAATCCATGATTTGTGTTGCCCCCTCATTTCCTTTGTACTAGTAAAATTTTCAAATTAAAATCCATTGTTCCTAATTAAGCCCCTCCTATGAATGTTAAAAGTTGGATGCATGCAAGAAACCCAGATTTCAAAGTTCCAGCTGAAAGTCACCAACTTAAATCATTCTAGTGGGTTAAGATAATAACTAAAAGAAATGTGAGAAGAGTTGGTCTTCAACAGTTTTAATGTAAACATTAAGGACATTTCTAATTTCTAGAGGAAATTGCAATAAATAGCTAGCAAATTAACAGAATACACATCTACAACTTAATATATGATGAATAACATCACTACTTACGCTTACCCAAAGAATTGACATAGCCTTCAAGAGAGTATCGTTGGCAAAGTTCTTCGACTTTCTCCATGTACCCAGCTTCCATAGCTAGATATACCTGTGCATGAAGGTCATGTATAAATCAATTATATTTTATACATGAGGACTGCCAGCCAAACATATAATCATTACGAAGTAGATAACAGTATGGCTTCGTAATAACAATCATAAATCCACATGTAAGAAACATAATACACCCTAGCCATTTTATCTGATGAACAAAGGTAAAGGCATATAGGAAACTGTTCAGTGAATCCAACTTCCACTGCAGAAAAAACATTCATTATCTAGGACATGTACAGACAATAAATATGTCTAAAAAGAATGTTGTGATAATGTGAATGCATTTTACCAGGTACTCCAGCAATTTTGTTTCCTTCTTGGCCCGAACTTCTGCAATATCCCAGCAACCTTTCTCAGCCAGCTTCTTCAGTATACTGCAAACACAATATAATTCCGAAATAAAAAAGATTAGTGAACATTATATAACAGAAATATTTGCAATTCACATTGGGCACAAGAAAAATTACCTCTCTTTATACAAATAGTTAACATCTGGGAACTCTTCTGTAAGGTCATGTTGTTTCACCAGCTCATTAGCACTCTTTAGCATTTTTATATCAAGATACTTTTGGATGATCAAACATATCATTTCCTTTCCCATGAAAACTGCCCACTTCTCTGCTGCCTCAAAGTGATTGTTTTCCATCAGTTTTGTGAGAAAGGACTCATCACAACATTGGATAGAAAATCGTGTAATCAAGTTCACTGCAGTCACATAGGATTCTGATTTCATTAAGCACTGTACATATTGTTTGAGATGTTCTCTTGCCTTCACTAGATCTTCATCACCCAACTCTGTACCATACAAGGCATGGGCCATATCTCTCAACTCAATATCAAATGCCTCAAGAAGCTTTACCAGTATACGTTCCTCATGGGGCACAATAGAAGCAAGGATATCAAGAATAAGTTGAGCAGCAAGATACTTTGCATCTAAGAAATCTTTTCGTACAGACTCCACAGATTTCAAATGCCTCAGGGAAGAGATCAACATATGGCTGAAGCCTTCAGCATAGGTTTTCCCCAGCAATGGTACAATATACATGCATTGAACAACATAAGTGAATGGGCCTGGCTGAGGAGCATTATGTAATGCCCTTTTCACCTGCTGCTGAAGGATCTTGAACTTTGGGGTTGCTTTTCCAGTTCCTGAATTACAAAAATAAAAAAAAAGAAGTAAACCATCAGAGGTGTCAACACTTGACAAGCATAATGATGACAGAACAGGCAAAATACACCATTCAGAAGATCAAGGGTGAAATTTATATCTAAAACAATAAAATAAAATAATAAGCAAGCACATAGCAGATCCATGGTAGAGATTAATAACAATCTTATCTCTTGGTTATGCAAAAAGTTTGAAGAGCCAAGGAGTTCAAAATCCTGTGTTTGGAATTAATTAACCAAATATGAAACTCGTATTTGATGAAATTGACCTCAATCCAGATTTCATACAGACTACTGTGGATTTAATCTGGCACTACTGACATGAAGCGTACTTTATTATTTGTGTATCACATGTTTTTTTCATTTCGTAAGAAAACAAACTAGATGCAACAAAGCTTAAAGAATGAAATATTTTATAACACAAATAATGTAGATACTAAATTATAACAGTGCCAGATACATGCAACTTGTTGGATAATATGAACAGACTAGGTATACCATATAGGTAGCAATCCTTCAAAAGGCACATAAAAGTAGCTGCAGAAACATGTGACAGATCAGAAAATGAGTGTAAGCATAGGGAGCGCTCTTCGTTATATTGATTGCTTTCAGAGTCTTCCTGAGCCTCTGCCTTGGAACAGCCCATACTTCATAAAATCGTCCCAACCTGTGTATGAGAACATATATTCCAAATTAAACCAGAAATTGAATTCCTCCCAAAAGAAATTGTCTGAGACGGATCCATATCATCATATGATGGACAATTAAGGCAAAAGATTATTTAGTTCTACTCATGCCAGTTGCAAATATTAAACTACGAATCTGCTAGAAAATTTATATGCATGTATTAAGTCAACGTTTGTTCCCGCTACAAGAATTTCTAACAAGTTGAAGTTTTTGTTTTCGCAAGAACTAAAACATTGACACCAAAAGTTCCTCCCTTCTAGTACCTCAACCGTACAAGCCGAATAGGAACAACAATGCTGCATTAAATATTAGCTATGAATCATTAAAACTAATCTGAACGAACTAATGGCTCGAGCTCCATGATCTTTGTTTTTCCATCTCTCATTCTCTCTACCACCATAACATCAAGAGAAATTTGCAAACGTGGCGTTATAATTTTGCAAAGGTAGAGATATGTCATTAGTATCTCAATGATACGTGGAACCCGCACGAGTCAATAACATGTGAAACCTGCACGGGTCAATAACATGTGAAACCTGCACGAGTCAATGACAGGTGGGTCGGGCATTTCTCCAATTTTGTAAAATTGTAATGGCATCCTTACAATTTTCCCTAACATTTCAAATATTAAGATGCAACATTTTGGACAAAAATTAGAACGGAAATGAAAAGCGGGGGCTCACGCATTCCCTCCCACTACCCCCAAACCGATAACCATGAAAAAAAAGATATCCCCACTCGAACACTCATGGGATTGGGGAACGCAGCCCAGCTCGCACAAACCATGACCCAACGGCAATCAACCCCCGGATGGAACGAGTGGCCTTCATTTTCCCAACGCTAGGGAATCGAGTGGAGGACGAAACGAAGCAAGAGGACGCCGCACCTGCCACAGGGATCCCGGCGAACTCCTCCTCCTACGCTGCCGCCGCCGCTCCTCGTCGCTGGAAGCGGCCGGGGGGGTTTTCTAGGGTTCGGGTGGGGCACTCAGAACTCGGGAGAGGAGGAGGGGGGGCTTCTAGTGATTCGCGAGCAGAGCACGACGGCGGCGGCAGTAGCACCTGGCGGCCGGCGACCACTCGCCGTCGTTGGGTGCGGGAGGCCTGGAGCATTTGCCGTTTTCAGCTCTCTTCCGCTCCCCACCTTTTGGGCTTTTCAGGGCCTCTGCTTGGCCTTTTCGGGAATGCAGGCAACATGGCCAGATTTTTTTTTCTTTCTTTCTTCCTTACTACTCCCTTCCGGATGTTTTACTTTTTCTGTTTATAATGTGTAATCATTTGTTTTATTTAAAAAATTATAGAAATATTATTTATTTTGCTTATTACTTATTTTATTATCAAAAGAATTTTAAGCATTACTTGTCATTTTTTATATTTGTACTAAATTTTTAAATAAGACGAATAGTCAAACTCGTTGCAACTAAAAAAGTCAAACATCTTACATTATAAAATGAAGGTAGTAGCATATTACTCTTGCATTGCAACGAGATCTTATTAAAAATATTATTAAAGTAGAGCTAATAAAATGGTTTGATATATATGTCTAAGTTATTTTTTCTTTTAACAAAATAGGAGGGGTTTGGTGGTGGGGTAGGTGGCAAGATTCACCACCACCACTGCTCCCTTTTATAACAGTAGATATTATTTTTTTTATCTTACTATTAGCATGTCCATGCATTTTTTAAGGTCATGCCTAATGTGGTGCCTCACTCGTGTGGTTTTACTCTTCATTAGATCAGGTCTTGTATTAACTCAATTTACGCGTTTACTCGTTGGATAAATCGTACAAAAACAGAATCATCTGCATTCATAGAACGACTGAGATCAGCTTGAGCCGCCCTCACCTCCACACGCGCAGACGGCGCCTCGCCCTTCGCCCGCAGACGCCACATCACCCTCGCCCCTCCACCGCACTCAGATTGCATTCCCCCCTCCACCGTGCCGCCCCCGACGACGCATCGTCGCCGCACCGCCGCCGCCTTCGCTCCTGCCCCCGCGAACGACGCCGCCGCGACCGACGTCGTCCTCCTCATGCACCGCTTCTCCATCCGGCCTCACCCAAAACCCTCTCCCACCACCGTTACACCCACCGCCGCCCCAACCCCATCCCCTTCCCCCACGGCCTCAAACAGGGGTGGAGCTCCCATCGACCCCGGCCGGAACCACCCCCTCCTCGTGTCGGTGTCCCAACGAGCCATTCCAATCTCTCCATCTCCAATGGTGCGGCGGCAGCAGCGAAAGGCCGGAGGAGGCGAGATGATTGCGCCTCTATGGCATCTGCGGGGCTGCCGGGCCGGCTAAGGACGGGTGGGTTACGGTGCGGCGGCGTGCAGCGTAGCGGCAGGTAGGAGGCGCAAGGCGGCAGGTGGTCGAGGTGCGGTCGCGCGGCACGGGCACAGGCAGCCGGCGGGCGGTGTCCACTCAGGCAGCCGCGCAGGACGGCAGAAGCCACTGACGCTAAGGGTCGGGCCGGCCGGCTCGTTGTCGTCCTGACCTGTACATCTGTGTGGTATGAGCTCAACTTCTCAAGAAATGATAACCTACCAAAGACATTTTTGCTTGACTTGAATAGTTCAATCGGTGTGACACGTTATGGCTCCATCTTCTCTTCCGATTTCAGCAGGTGCAGCACTGCAGTTCAGATTTCCTCTCTGAACATTGAAGACTGCAATCTGCATGATGAGATACTACAGTCAGGTATTTCCATAATCTTGATCATCAATCCCAGTCAGTATTCCAAGTTGCTTGGACCTCAATTCCAATCAGACTGATGCAGAGATAGAGACTACATGCCTTCAGTTTAAAGTTTCAGAAAAAGGGGTCGATCTAGATAGAAAGTGCAGCTAACCAGCCGATTGATGTAGCACGCACAAGGTAATCATCATTTCTGAAGGTCGGCACCATGAAACTTCATTTTTCTTAATATATTTTTATTTCAATGCTCGTTTATGTATTTCCAATTTAAATGTTAGACTTGGTATAATTGTAGCCTCATATTATTATGTAACTGATTTGATTTTAGTTTTGTACGCTTTTAGGAGATTTAAGACTGTTCAGTATGTTGCAGGAAAGAAGCAAACTGTGGAGGTGCCGGCCTTGGCTGCTCTCTCGCGGATTTTCTGCAAGTCGAGGATTAGATCATCCCCAGGTACTTGTAACTTGCATGTTCGCAATGAAATTCATGCTGATTTTAACTTATGTTGCTCTGCTCACGTATCCATCCATTTTTCTCAGTCATAGTTGATTATTGATAGCATGTAAGTTACATGCTCACATTTTCACATTAAAAAAATATTATGCCATCTATAAAATAGTTTTATTTACAATTTTAGATCTAACTATTGGTAATCTTTTCTACTTTAAATCACCAAAATTTGCTACTACAAAATGCGTTGGTACCGTGGAATAATTTACTGGTGAGATGTTTGTTGGGGATTAAAGTTGCCAGATGACTCGAACGATATAATTAGGACATGCTTAACTTACCGTCTGGTTTGTGTGGTCCATTTGGTACAAATTACGTGGATTAGAAACACGTCGATAAGCGAAATTGCAGAAGATATATTTTTTTGGAGCTTTATCTGTCGTGAATATTTTATTGGCTAATTGAGCGATCTACAATTCATATCCTATAAAAAGCTCTAGAACTTGAATTTTGTTTATTCCCCCTTTTTCTGTAACCCCACACTCTTTCATGGCCTTTATGCAATTTTTTCTATTTTAATGGATAACCTTTTGCAAATTCTCATACCAATGAAATAATGTGGAACCTTTATTCTGGTTATATTGGATCAAAATACAAGAAAACTCTACATAGTAGATCCTAATCCTCTTAATCCTATTTAAAAAATAACCCGAATGTAAGATATGTCAAAAAGTTATTACGCCTTGCCGAGCACTTCAGAAAAGCCATACACATAGAATCTCCTAGATCTAGGTGGGTTGAAGATATAAACCTTTGTAGTCAAATAAATGTTCCAAATGTGCCAATTCACAAGAGGTATGTTTTATTCCAAAATTTCACTAGTGAAACATCCAATTTATTTTTTCTTACAAATCAAAGGCATGTAACTATTGAATCTTGTCAGTGAACTATCTGGTTGTCTTGTTCTTCTTTTCATGCGTGCATGGAGAAATGATGAACTACAATTTTCTGGTTTCAAGGTTAGCATCAAAACATTTCCTTTTATTATTTGGATATTAGGAAACTTTTTCATGTTAATTTCCCCCCAATAATTGAAATTTTTTCTGAACTCTCGAATTGCTTAATGTTGCTATTGTTGCTATTAGTAAATCATAACTTATGTTTATTTTTCCATGTACATGTTCAACAAAATTATGCTCAATCAAGTTGTTACCTCACGTAGAATTCTTACCAAAACTATGCTGCCTAAAAAGGAGCCGCTACAAAGAAATATTTGGAAATGAAGCTTGCACATGGTTACAGCACAGGTATTGTTTCACTTTCACTCTCGACAATTAATATGACAAAATTTTAAAAAGTATTGTCAATTTTATTTACCTATATACATGATGCAAGATTGAAGACAGGACCCGAAATCTCTCTTCCCCTGGTCAAGAAGAATATGAACCGTATTAGCCAGCTGTCTATTATGCATTTGGGGTCTATGTTTGATATTTGTTTGCTTGAAACAGAGGTTTATAATGATGCCGTTCTTTCCATATAAAACATTTCAATTTGTTATATATTCTATTTTTTCATTAATTGCTTAAGGAGCAACACCTGATTCTTTGTCTATTTTTTTTACTTTTTTATATATGTAGCCAGCCATACCGTTAGTTCCAAAAGTTCAAGGTTCTTAATGTTTGGTGCATTGATATTTGTATACGGTACTTGTAAAAAGCACAATATGCTCGTTTGAGACACTGGATACCATTAATGATTTTCTTTGGTACTGTGTAGTTTGGGGCTTTGAGCTTTTTCAAGGAAAAAGTCAAATGATATATTTGCAAATGAAAAATAATTTATAAATAAAAAATATGTGTGTGTTTATAGCAATCTAAAAGCAAAGGCTAAAAATAAACTACAATGAAAAAACATTAAAATCAAATTCAACTTAAGATTAAAAATTCAAATTTTGTCTTATGACAAAAGACAAAAGATATATAGGAAGCTGACTATTTTAATTAGTAGTAGTGAAACTATTTAAAAATTGCGTTTTAATTGGATACACCTTGACATGAATTTTTTTAGTGTAACTATACTTGAGTTGGTTTTAAGGCATACATCTACGCAGCGGCGGAGGTGGCATGGGGGCTGGGGGGTCTTCAGCCCCCACTACCGGCGTCGATCCCATGGAGACCCCCCTAAGCCTCCTTCTAAGCCCTCCTACAAATTTTCTCCATGGTTTCGTGGGATGGGGATGGAGTTCTTCGGTTCGTGGTTGAAGATAGAAGATAAAATTAGTTTGACCGTTATGAAAAGAAACCTAACAAATTTGTTTTCTTGGTCTAGCCCACTTAGAACACAGCCATCAACATCCAGCCATTCATTTTTGTCTGTTTTCATCCAAACCGTCCATTCTCATCCCAATCCACACTCCTCCTCACCACAATACCCTAATTCTCACTCACACCCACCCAATCCCAGACGGCTGGCGATGAACGATATATGCACGGAGCGACGGAGGCGGTCGTCAGCTGGCAGCCGACGGCGAGCGCATAGGAGCGGGCCAAGCGGTGAGTGGCCTACGCACGCGGTAGGGGTCGGCAGCGGCGCGTGGCATGACAGGGAGCCTGACACATGTGGCACGGTAGAGGGCGACAGGGGCGCACCCGCACATGGCAGCCGGTTTGGTCAGCTTCCCTATGATTTTTTCCTGGATCCGTCCCTGCATCTACGAGCATTTTAATATTTTATTTAGCCCCAAGGAGTGGTATACGGGTAATGTTTATGCGTCTCGAAATAATCTCATGATATGCTTTGGTTGAAGGTTAATTATTGTTTTTATGTTATTTCCTTTACATATCAAATATGATCGTAGCGTTAGCACGGGCAAATTACTAGTGATACATAGAAGGCTTTGAGTGGTCTCATAGGTATCAAAGTAACCTCTGCACAAGAGCCTCACGAAAGAGAGGTGGCTCAAGGAAGAAAGGAAGAGAGATACCAGTTGGTGGCACCTGAAATCTAAAGACTGCACGAGGATAGCTAGATGAGGTGAGTGCCGCCACAAATCAAGGCCAACAGTGACGTCTTCGACTCTAGCCTCGATGAGCTGATGAAGACCGTACGACAGCAGAAAAACCAAGTTATAACTATGAGTATGAGTATAGAAGCGCCATGGAGCAGGCAAATCAAGCCATGGAGCTCATCGACTTGACCATTAGATTGAGGATGGACTGGGAGCGTAGACAAATAAAGAATCGAATGCGTTGGGACTGTAGATTGGATAATAATTATATCTAACCATTTTACTAACAACATTTCTCTTTGTTTTCTTAGAGGCAGTAATTGCATATTTCGTACATGGCGGAGAGGAGGATAACTATGAGAACTTATTTTTTTTTCTATTGATTAATAATGCTTGGGAATATAGAATTGTTCATGTGTAAGTGGAGAAAATATTTCTACTCCCTCCATTCCAAAATAATCCTCACTCGAGCACTACTGATATGCACGGACATAGCCCAACTGGCATAAAATATGAACCAACAGTGATCAACTGTGGTATGGAATGAGCACATTTCATATCCAACGCTAGGAATCAAGAGGATACAAAACGAAGTAAGTGGGTGCCATACCTACCACAAAGATTCTGGTGAACTCCCCTTTTGTTACGCCTGCTACCGCATTGCACGCTTCGAGTTGTCTCACAAGGTGTCAGAGTAACCTTTGCATGAGAGCCATAGGATAGAGAAGGCGGTCCAAGGAAGAAAAGGAAGAGAGAGATAGCAGTTGATGGCACCTAGAGTCTGAAGACCATGTGAGGATAGTCAAGATGAGTTCCGCCATAGATCAAGGTCACCAATGAAATCTTCCGCCCAACCTTGACGAGTTGACTATGAACACCCAACAACATGAAGATAAAGCAATGGTTGCTGGTAAAGAAATGCTATGGAGCAAGTAGATTCAACCATGGAGCTCATAGACTTGACCATCGGATCAAGAGATGGTGATGGTGGCGAGTGCACTTGGAGACGGTTGTGCCAAGTGGTGGTAGGCTTCTAGCTGCAAGGGGCTTGGACAACTAGCAGTAAGGGGCTTGGGGACAACCACCGGGCTAGTCATGGCTATATATTAAAGAAATGGAGAATTTTTGAGAGGGGAAAATTCTTTTGCGGTATTCTATAGTTTCTTTCTTTGAGTAAACAATTTAACTTAAGGTCCGAACATCAAATAAAGATGGGTAAAATATAAAAGTAACATTTGTGGGTCCATCCAAGTTAAACTTCCATTGTAGTAGTAGTAGTATCTTTATTAGTTGTGTTTAGCTTTGTGTGCCATGTCTTTTAGTTGAGACCATTGTCTAAGACCACATTTGTATTGCTCATGCCTTGACAGGCCAAACCCATATGAGTGAGGATGTGACCGAGAGTGTACATTGGACATAAAGAACCGAATGGGCATGGAGTAGGGAATGCAGATTGGATATTAAGAATTGTATTTAACCGCTTTTATTAACCATATTTTTCTTTGTTTTTTAGAGGCGGAAATTGCATATTTCGTACAATGCGAAGAGGAGGAAAACTTTAAGAAGTTAATTTTTTCTGGTGATTGATAATTCCTAGGAGCTATGGAATTGCGTCAATGTGTAACAGGAGAAAAGTTTTGCACTCCCTCAGTTCGAAAATACTAGAGGCTTTAGTTGTATCCTAATTCGAATTTCGTTAACTTTGACTAAGTGTATAAAAACCAATATCTATAATTGTAAATAACATTATCAAAAACATATCTTATGGTGGATTTAACATAACTATTTTAGTATTATAGGTGTGGTGTACTTTTTATAAAATTTAGTTAAGATTAGAGATTTTTTTCCTTAGAAAAAAACTTAGATATCTTATATTTTGGAACGGCGAGAGGATTTTTCGTAACCCATATGTTTATTTTAAATTTTACTTGCCACCGGAGAGTATGTTTTTGCATAGCTTTTGCAGCAAATTATAAACCAAAGTGATGTTGAATTTTGATAGAATTTTAAAGTCTGGTTTTGAAAAACCCTATGTTGACAAAACTTTTCGCTTGTCCTCTTAGCAATCGTGACAAAGAGCTAAAAACAAATGATGAAAAGACATAAAATTAATCCTACAAATCAAAATTCTAAAATTCCAATTAAGATTCACTAGTAGATTATAATCCGAGGATTTACCAAGCAGCAGGATCAGTGATCACTACGAGCCATGAGAGGAACCATTTTACTCCATGCAGTAGCGTGTTGTTGTCCCCAACGTGTAGGAGCTAGCTTTCACTTTTCAAAATTCCCACCACCTTCTATGATTCTCATTGCCTTGTTGAAAGGAACCTTCTAGAATGCTTCTAATTATGCAGTCCAAGTTTTAAATGCAAAGACAAATAAAATCTTTATCCAAGTGATACTAGTATAGTATAGCCTTGCACAACCAGCGGAGACAGGAGAGGAAATTAAGGAGAAGAGAAGGTGAAATAGACGTGATATTAAGCTTTGGAGCATCACCATTCACCAAGGTTTTCAAGCATTTCAGCACCATAACAGGAGCATGTGGGCGCACACAAAGCATACTCACAAAGAAGAAAAGAATAGGCCAAGGAAAGAAGACAGCTGCTGCAGAAGCATCTGTAGCTTTTGATATTCTATCAATTTTTTGAGTGCTATCCTAGTCACAATGCCTTTAGTAATCGTGTGGTATATCCCGTCACCGGCCTCAAATATATAAGCATAAGTAATTGGTTATAACTTTTGAATATCCAATATGATAGATAGTGCAAAGCTAAACGATGTTACGTGACAACACTGTGATTTCCTCAAATACACAAACTATTGTTTTTCATGTCTTTTGTTACTCTTAGATAAAATGACTATCGTTTAGCCCAGTTCGATAAATAGTCTTTTATATTAAAGTCATTAACTCTAGGGTACACATTTTAAGGGATTCTCGATTTACAATGGAGGTCAGTTGGAGTGATCGCACAACACGTTAACATGTGGGTCCTTAAGTGAACGGTCTGATATATTTATGCCATCCCTTCATCATATCTTCTTCATCTATTTGTAATATAAGTAAAGAAAAAATCCTTGTGATAAAAATTATGTTGATCTAAAATATCATGTCATGATAGTAAAAAAAATATAGTTGCGTCAAATTTAGCTCAAAACCTAGTTTTCAATACTTAGTTTGTTACGGATAATATAAAACTCGAGGCGACCGAGAAATACCAAAATATCCACCAAAATGCTCCTATTTGTTCAAAAGAAAAGGCGGAACGAATTGTTTGCAAATAAAAATTTACGTGTTTATAACAATTAAAAACAAGTATTATAAAATAAATCATAATTAAAAAATACTGTAAAACCAACTTCAAAATTAAATTCTAAAATTTATTCATAGTTTACAAGCCAGTTGCACAGTCGAAACAAAAGGATGAGCATCAATGCTGCACCCATGAGAGATACTTTTCTTGGTGGCTGCATACTACCACCCTACTCTACTCTACTCTACTCTCGTCTCCTCTCCTTTCCTTTCTTTCCCCTTTTGTCGCTCACCATCCGCCAACACAAAACCGAAGAATTCTCGCCATTTCCTATCTCTCCGTTCTCTCCTCTCTCTCTCTCTCTCTCACATACACACACGATCTCTACACACACACGTTCTCTCCTCTTCTCTTCTCTCCTCACACACACGCACGCACACGCCCTCCCTCCTCACCCATGGCCGACTACCACCGCCCCTACCGGAGCGACCTCGACCTCGACCTCCGCCCGCCGCCCTCCTCGGCGCCCCGCTCCAACGGCTACTTCTCCTCCTCCTCCCCCGCCGCCAACGCCTACTTCACCCCCGCCCCCAAGGGCGCCACCGCCGCCGCCGACCGGCGGATCGAGATCTACACCACGGGGCCCCCGCCGCTGCCTCCCCCTCCGCGCCTCGCGCTGCCGCCGCCGCCCGGGAGGAGGGACGGCGGCGGCCTCGGAGGAGGTGGGGGAGCTGCCGGAGGAGGAGGTGGCGGTGGCGGCATGTGGTGCTTCAGTGACCCGGAGATGAAGCGGCGGCGGCGAGTGGCGAGCTACAAGGCGTACTCGGTGGAGGGGAAGGTCAAGGCGTCGCTGCGGAGGGGGCTGCGCTGGTTCAAGGGCAAGTGCTCCGAGATCTTCCACGGATGGTAAAAACCTTGTGGGGTTGTGATTGCTCTCCTCGCGCCATGGCTCCTCTCTTCCTCTCTTGGAACGGAGGGGGATTCCCAAGAAACAACCTAAAGCCCTCGAAAACGTTTGCATGCTAGATTTATTTTTTTCCCCTTGGAGAAGGTAATGATCCTGATATCTCTTCTTCTACTACTACTAATTGGATGATGGGTTTGAGATTCTTATGAGTGTATATTGATGAGCTAATGGAGAGTGGGAGGGATTTGCTAAACGGTCGGTGATGCGTGTGCGGTAGGCAAACTTTGAGGATTGATACGCATTTTGTTGTTGTTGTTGTGGTGGTGGTGGTGGTGATAATAACTAGCTGTGATGTGTATCTTTGTTACTGATCAAATGCTTTAGTAGTAGAGTTTGTGTGGGTGAATGTATCTTTGTTGATCCATAAAAGAAATTCTCCTGCTGTTTTGGAGGCCTCTTGAGGCATTTTAATGTTCAACTCGATTTGGTATTGCTAACATCGATTATTTGTTATTTCGGGTACTGAATTGGAGATGGTGTAATATTTACTTGATAGATGTAAAGATGTGTGTGATGGTGAGTTTTGCTTTTATTTTCCCCCTCTTGTTCAATATTCACCAATATTTTTGGTTAACTGTGTGGTACTGGTGTTCATTTGAGTGGCTGATCTGGAACAATGAATTCAAAGGTTGATAAGTTGATTGATACAAGTACCAATTAGGTACTCTGATGAACTTGCATTTGAAATGCAAAAAAAAAATATTGGTCACCTTGACAGCTTAGCTTCAAACTCTTTCTGCACATATATATGGCAACAACAAGCTAACCTTGTCTGTTAGCGCTATCAGCAGGTAGGCAATCCATTATATAGTGCCATTTATGTCCTTTAATATGGTAAATTGTTCTTGCTAATTTTATCATTTCTATGGTAAATGTTCAGAAAAGCAGCAGTAGTTAAGATGACATGCTGTCTAACTCTTCCTTTGTTTTACTGTGTTTGGTGTGATGTGATTTTGTTCACCAAACACCCCTCAGTGTCTATGTCAGATCAGCATTACGCTAGTGATTTATAGCTTTAAACTTTTGTTTTTGAACATGTCAACCAACTAAGAATATATATTAACAATTGCTTCTTCTAAATTTGTGACCCCTATGTTTGTTCCAAGAATTCCATTAGTTTCTTTCATATTATATCAGCATAATCAATTCAGTGATTTGTAAACTTGTGGAGACGTCGTTGTCTTGATGATGTACCTTTTGTCCATATCATATTAAAATACTTAAGCCAATGATTAACAGAATTGTTTGGCGCTATCACTGTCTATATGATTGTGCCATTTTCTCCTGAAGTCTTGCATGATGTTTTGGCACAGACATGATTTTGATAGGTAATACATTGTGATTATTAGCTGAATCAGCGGTAAATGATTAATGAAACATGGCAGTAAATGTTTTCAGCTCAGATTATTAGCTGAACCATTCAACTCGATCAGCTAAATTTATTCATCATAATGTCATAGGTCAAAACCCTTGTTCCACTTTCTCCTTATACATAGACCACCAAAGAACTATATGTGGTGTTGAAAGTTGAAACTACCAGACAAAAGTGTTTTTCATTGATCTGTAGAGGGGCCAAACATATGCATGGCCCTACATTAGTGATCTGTTACAGGGGAGAAGCCAAGATGACCCTACATTAGTGATCTATAGGGGACCCAAACATGACCATGCATTAATGCTGGTGTTAAAAGAAGACTGTACTGATTGAGCATTTGAGCTGTTGCCAGGGAAGGCACCAGCCACTCATCCTCCTTTTAGTTCCTTCTATGTGCAATATGGCACTGATTGATCATTAGTGTATTTTGTTTCCTAGTATACATTTTTTTTATTCATCAATCCATGATGTGTGGTTATCTCCTATTGAGTGAACAGTTTCTTTCACTTGACTGGTTCTTGAGAGGGCAAAACTGAATTATGAAAAATGGTACGACCTGAGTGATGCTGGTGCATTGTGGTCACAGTAGGCTAAATGCTGCCTTGCTGTGCTTACCTGTGGCCTGTGAGCGGTACAGGCTAAGTAATGTCTGCCAGGGGAGGCCATTCAACACATTTGTCCTCTACTTGATGCTGATCGTGGAATCTTTGACTGCCTGGTTATCTCGGGAGAGAAATGAAGGATCCTGACATAGCTCACGTGTTCCATTACATGAATTTCATGTGCATGTACCCACTCGGTCACGAACATGCCTTTTTTTTTTCTAACATCAAATTGGTCACATAATGTAAGTTTATCACTGAATTTAGACACAATTTTAACACACCCAATCTAAGGTGGTGTTTAGATTGAGAAAATTTTTGGGATAAGTGTCACGTCAAATGTTTGACCGGATGTCGAAAAGGGTTTTTGACATGAATGAAAAAATGAATTTCACGGCTAGCCTAGAAACCGTGAGACGAATCTTTTGAGCCTAATTAATCCGTCATTAGCACATGTTGGTTATTGTAGCACTTATGGCTAATTATGGACTAATTAGGCTCAAAAGATTCGTCTCAAGATTTCTTACATAACTGTGCAATTAGTTTTTTAGTTCATCTATATTTAATGCTTTATTTAAGTGTCTAAAAATTCGATGTGATGTTTTTGGAAAAAAAATTTCGGAACTAAACGAGGCCTAAATGTGTAAAAACCTGGTAAGCAGGTACAGAACCTTTTCGGACTCCCAAAACTCGATCAATTTACCTCTTCGAGTGGTTTGCACCTTTGTCTTGTCCCAGGTGATGCTTACGTGGCAGTAGAACAAGTGGTTGGTGGTGACGTTTGGGATGCTAGTGATGTCAACTACAGGTAGGGGTGGTAATGAATAAGGCCCTTGGGTTATTTGATAATCCTATTTAATTCATAAAAGAATTTAGCTCAAAACTCTATATAATTTTATTTTCAATTCGTTTTAAACCTGGCCTTTAAATTTTATATGTAAAATAGTTGGGTCTATTACCACCCCTAGTTACAGGCCTTGGCGATGCCTCCATGAATCCAAATGTTGATGCGGTAATGATATTCAAGGTTGATGTGGTCATGTTGGGCTAGAGGTATTTGATACTCCAGGCGCAACCTCTGCCATTGTTTATCCTTGGTCGATGAGTCTCACCCGATGGAGGGGATGGCGATTGCAAGATCAAGGTTGAACTAACGAACTCATACCTAGAGTTGCGGTGCCGATCTGGTTTGCATCGGTGGCAAAATCCATGGTAGAGTGCTCATTGGTCCATGCCACTCCGTCGCGGCGCTCGAGGCCAACCCATCGACATCACACACCATGGCATCTAGCTCAACCTCGCCACTGTTGTCATGGCGTCACCACGAGAGCGGAGCAAGGAGAGAGATGGAAACAGAGGGATGACACATGGTCTCATTTTATTTCTTCTGACTGTAATGCCACACAAGCGTCATGTTGGATTAGACCCAATAAACGTGTGCCATGTAGAACAAGGCCGTCCTATAAGCCACTATAGGAGGCAAAATGAATTGGTTTCGATACGTGAGAGATGCGATATATTTGGTCTTACGATGGTGGGATGTATATTAGACTTGGTCTATAGTTGGGGAGACCTAATGTACCTTTTCTGTCAGTATGACACAAAATGTATAGGCCCATTGCATTTCCCCTGCCCAGCCCCGTGTATGTCTGGGCCTCCATAAAAGAAAATGTAGGATATTTTACTGTGCATTCTTTTACCACCAGTTAAACGTCTCCCCCCTCTTTCTCTGTCCCAAATTTAAACTATTTCTATCCCTCACCCTTTATCCCAAAATAAAGTTATTTCTTTACCTACCTCATCATTTCAACCAATTACCATCATTCTTCATTTAATTTTCTCACATGCATTATGTCATCTACTAATCACAACCTTTATCCGATTATTCTCATATACTTTGTTAATCCCCATAGTTAGCTTTAGAAATAATTAAGAATTACTACTATTCTAGGAGTGGTCAAGCAGAATGGGAGAGTGGGTCTCCGGAATCATTACCATCGACATCTTAGAACCGGGAGAAGACAAATAAGTTTTTCGAAAATGCTATTTGTGACTGCTGCTTTCCATCACGTCGCCTCTTACTCCCCACAGTCACAGCGCATCGTCATTAACATACGGTGTTGCACAACATCCGCTTGTTAGGCACGTTTCGATTATGTTTTGTATTTTCGAACAATTCATATGGTTCTCGTTAGTTTTACATAAATCTGTGTTCTTATATTTCAACACTACGTTGGTTGGGAATAAGCACCTATGAACCAGACAGAGCCCTATAGATTATGATTCGTATGAATCCGAGCCCTATAGATTATGATTCGGATGAACCTTGTTATTTCCTTCATTCTATATTATAACACTTTTTAGGTTTTTTTATATTTATCCATGTATCCATATATATATTTTATATACATGTTTAAATTCATTAGTATAAAAGGTCTTATAATATGGAACGTAGGGAATAGTAAATATTGTGAGTTCGTATGTCGTTATAAGGCATGTCTGAACTAATCCATCACCATCATCCTTTTCTCTTATACTTATGATTATAAGTTAAAATTTTAATTTTCAAACTTAATTGAAGTTGATTTTGAGTTTTTTAATCTTAGTTTATTTTTTAGTATTTTCTTTTAGATTACCAAGAACATGTATAAACAAATTTTACCCACATATTATATTTTAATCACTGATAAGTGATTTCACTTATAAATAAAAAAAGCAATGAGGCTGCATGATTGACAACTTCAAAAAGCTTAGACGTGGCCCCTGCTATATCGGCTCGCCACAGTGTAATAATGGTGATGACCATGTAGCGTGGACACACGGGAGGAGGGTGGTGAGGGCATGGATCCTTAGTGGTCGTGTGATATTTCATCTGTTTCATAATACACGTTCTCGTAGTTTTATTTAGATTTATATGGATACTAATGAATATATATATATATATATATAAATTATATACATTGATCAATTGATGAATATAGACAGACTTACAATATGAAGCAGAGATAGTACGTTGGTTGAGAAGGAGCGCATCAATCACAGGATTATGCTTTGACTGTGCCTTGATAACAAATTTCGTATGTTGACTGAGCCCTATATATAGAGTATGTGAAGGTTAGTCATTGTTCCGTTATATTGGCTAATTTTTATAACATGATCGTATGCTTTTGACTTACGGTTACATATATAGAAGGCACACTTGTAGGAATTCATGAGCACGCTCCCTTAACACAAACGGTTAGTAGTCGTAGATAGCCTACAGATTTAATTACTGCTAAAAATGCATCAGCGTGGGCATAATAGAGCCGTAGGTAGCTGGTGGAGTCGTGGGTGGAAATGCGAAGTCATACGTCTTCACCAATATCTCAGAACGGTGCTTACTTCATACATCAATATTTAAAAGAATATTCACTCTTTTTTTATATTATAATACCGTGAACTTTTAATATGATAGATTGTTCGTCTTACTCAACAATTTAAATATTCTCATGACTTAGAAGACAATAATGGTGATGACACTTAATCTATCACCTTTACCAAGTTTATTTATGGTTTTTTTACAAACAACTCTTCATATGTTATATTATTACAAAATAGTACTATAATGTTTTAATCTTGTTTCATGATCAAAATACAAACTTATCCTGCAACATATATAGGGAAGAGTCTATAATATTTTTGCAGGAAAAAAACAACAGATTTATCCATAGCAAGACACAAGTATATAGTGAATGATATGATTAAAAAAACTTCTAAGTACTACTTAAATAATATGTAAATAAAACTTTCATATACATATCTTTATCGATGTACAAGCTAATAGTAGAAAATAAAACTAAGACAAAACCCCTAAAATCAACTTCAAAAATCAAGTTTCAAAATTCAAATTTTAGCTTCTGTTTATAAGCTAAAAAGCAAATGATGGAAGCATAAGACTTGCTCGAACAAAAACACGTCGATTTCACGTGAAACAATCCATAATGTCCACCAGGCCCCAGGTAAATGTCATGTCCTAAGAAAGAAAAAAAAGGCACTATACTCTGTTGGCAGTGCCTGCTAGGTCGGATTGACTCAGGTCATCACTCATCAGGCATTTTCAGGACGAAGCTGGGGTAATGGTGGTTGGAGGAGCAGTTACAACCATTGTATAAAGCTGAAGGCGATGAACCTGATCTGATATTTGACACCATGCATGGTGGTTATCGTTTGTTTTTTTAGGAAAAATGAAATGATATATTTATAAATAGAAACATAATTTATGAATAAAACGTGTTTATATGTTTGTTTAGCAATTTAAAAGTAAAGACGGTAAAATAAACTACGATAAAAAGTCTAAAATCAACTCTATATTTATGGTTAAAAATTTAAAATTTAACTTATAAATATAAGCAGAAATGAACAAAAATCAGGCTACATGAATTCATGCCGAAAGAAATAGGATCCCTATGGTTTCCCATCAAAGGTGTACCAACTACCAACTAGCAGTGTCAAATGTCATAGATCGTTCGTTGAGATGATCACATCTTCCAGATATAACGTATCAGGTATGCTCAGCTCCTAGGTTTTTCTCCAGCTATATGTGAATTTAAACGAGTACCCTTTGTCTGATCCGCAGGTCTGAATATTCCATCTGCATTCTGCAAACTTTGGGTAATAAGCTGGACCAATCACCTAACCTAGTGCAGTTCTTGCTTGCGAGTCAAATGTGAACCAAATATTAGTAGCTATATATGTTGTAGTATTATTATTGCATCTGGCAAGATCGACTGTTGACAATGATAAGGTAATCTGAAATGAAATGAACATCCATCATCATCATACATACTTTCTGAGGCTCTTATTATGGTTTAATTGAACGATGTATAGTCAAATAGAGGCAATTAAACATGTTTTTTTAAATGTTGTTTTGCTCTGTTTTCTGTCATCTGAAGGAAAAATGGAATAGCTGATAATGTGCTCTCTCTCCCATGAATTCTTGCTGATTGGCATATACTTTCTGAACTTCAAGCAAATTTCTACTAGTATCTAGTATGTAACCAATGATATTGTACCTTCAGTGGGCCATATGGCTACAAACTGTACTGACAATACTTATCACACTCCAGTACATAAGTACACTGTACTGACAGAAAAAAGAAGAAATGAAATGCAGATAGGACCAAGGGGAAAAAGTTATATTTGATCATTCATAACTTCTCAAATAACCCATTGATAGTGTTGGCCTTGCAATTCCATTATAGAGAATCTGGATAATTGACACTTTTCCACTGTTCTGTACTCCATAATTCCCAACTAGCCATTGAGCAGGTTTTGTGCTTCCTTGACACAGCTTTGTTAGGTGCTTGATTTTCCCTTGAAGGACAATGCCACCAGTAAACTCCTATGACTGAACAATCAGCCAGTCATGTATTGTTGAAGTGTCACTAGGAGAGGGGAAAAAACAGATAAAAAGGAATATGATTAATAAAGTTGATGAACAGGCAAATTCCTGATGCCCTTTGCTCCAACCAAAAGATGAGAACAACCATTCTGACATGACCTAGGAGGGGCATACCTGATGCTCAATTTATAATGTCCTTTTGGGAATTATGTGATGGTTGCAGCTCTTTCCAGCTCTCTTGGCTTAGTATCCAAGAAAAAGATAAGATTATCAGCAATTCAGAATTACTTACTGACACATGAATCACCAACTACCCTTGTGCAGTAAGCATAAGCATTGGTGGTGATTCAGTTGGAATGGTGGTGGCCTAGTAGGTTGCATTTCATTTCTTTCCTTTTCTGACACCTGTTTTCGTATTTTTGATAAGGTCAGTTAGGATGAATTCTAACTGTCCAAAATCCTGCTTAGCTGGAGCTGGGCTATGCTGCCAAAATGAGGAAAAAACTGCCTAAAAGTTTCCAAGAGGTTTTTCTTCAGAACAATTAACTGCTGAAACAGAATTGACCTTTAACAATAATAGATGTTACTTGAATTTTTAGCTTGCCTTTTAATTAACACCATAGTTGATAGTGGTTAGTACTCAGTACCAATCCATATTGCATCCATGTACAGTGTATATGTTGGTTTATGGAGGGATGAAACATACACAGGGGTACAGATTTAGAAGGATCACTGATGAAACAGACCAACCTAACCGATCTTTTTATAAAATTTTCGCGCAAGGAAAATAAATACATTTCTTTCTTAAGAACAATTAGCTGCTGCAACAAAATTGAACTTATGTAATGACAGATAATGCTTGCATTGGTAATTGGTTGCTTACTTTTTAATGGACAGACTAATTGACAGTAGCTAGTTAGTAGTACCAATCTATATTGCATCCCTGAATATTGCTGTACAAGTGTAGATGTTGTTTCATGCTGAGATGAAAGCACATACAGGTAGAGATTGAGCAGGATCACTGATGAAACATCCCAACCTACCTAATCTGATACACCTATCTAAGGTGCCAAAAATTATTCTCATTTACATGTTGATTAACCAAACAATAGATTTCACAACCTTCCATAAGCTCTGAATTGGTGCAAATTAAGCACCTTTCCTTACTCCTGTAGTCAGAATACTGACAGTGATTGTCAGGTAACAAATTAGCTCAAGCATCTGAAATGTAAAATTCAGATAGTGACTAAATTGGACCAATTAATTAAGAAGTCATAACTTTGCACTAATTAATTATCAAATCAAGCCTATATATTGCCCGCCAAAATTGGACACAAATCAAGATTGCAAGCCAAGCCATCGCCGGAGATGAAGGTGCCGCTGCCGCCGCTCCACTCGCCGTCGTCGCCGGTGGCCAAGAAGGCACGCCTCTCGCCGTTCGTCCTGTTGCTGCTGCTCTTCCTCCTCCTCTTCTCCTTCCTCTACGGAGAAGACCTCAGGGAGCTCGTCGGACGGCAAGCACAAGCGCGGCCGCTGCTCCAATTCAATGCCGCCAACGTCGTCGGCGGCGACGGCAATGGGATCGAGATGCCGGCAACGGCGGCACCCGGTAATTTTAAATAGCATCATCTCGTCGCAGTTTGTAGGCATAAGTATGAATTGTTTGAGGATTCGGGTGTGACCTGTGTGTGGTGGGAGCAGAGGTGGTGGAGGAGGAGGAGGTGAGGAAGACGAAGAGGTGGCGGGGGCGGCTGCCGTTCGCGGCGAACGGCGACGACGAGGACGAGGAGTGCGACGTGTTCTCCGGGAGCTGGGTGCGGGACGAGGAGGCGCGGCCGCTGTACCGGGAGGCGGACTGCCCCTACATCCCGCCGCAGCTGACCTGCGAGGCGCACGGGCGGCCGGAGACGGCGTACCAGCGGTGGCGGTGGCAGCCGCACGGCTGCACCCTCCCGGCGTTCGACGCGGCGGCGATGCTGGAGGCGCTGCGCGGGAAGCGGGTGATGTTCGTCGGCGACTCGCTGGGCCGGGGCCAGTTCACGTCGCTGGTGTGCCTCCTCCTCGCCGCCGTCCCGGACCCCGCCGCCCGGTCGTTCGACATGTCCCCCGACCAGCAGCACTCGGTGTTCACCGCCGTGGAGTACAACGCGACGGTGGAGTTCTACTGGGCGCCGTTCCTCCTCCAGTCGAACGCCGACAACGCCGCCGTGCACCGCATCTCCGACCGCATGGTCCGCCGCGGCAGCATCGCCCACCACGGCCGCCACTGGGAGGGCGTCGACGTCATCGTCTTCAACACCTACCTCTGGTGGTGCACCGGCCTCCAGTTCCGAATCCTGTAAGCAACGCAAGAACCTCGAAACCACACGCATCATCAAGCAAATTCACCGCCATTAACGGCGACGACACGACACGACACGCATGCAGGGACGGGCCGTTCGACGTCGGCAGCGGCAGCGGCAACACGTCGGAGACGACGGCGACGTCGACGTGGGTGTCCACCGAGGAGGCGTACGCCATGGCGTTCCGCGAGATGCTGCAGTGGGCGAGGGAGTACATGGACTTCGACCGCACCCGCGTCTTCTTCACCAGCATGTCGCCGACGCACGGCAAGAGCCAGGACTGGGGCGGCGCCGGGAACGGCGGCAACTGCTACGGCGAGACGGAGATGATCGGCGACCCGGCCTACTGGGGCTCCGACAGCCGGCGGAGCGTGATGCGGGCCATCCGCGACGTCCTCGACGGCGACGGCGCCGACGTGCCGCTCACCTTCCTCAACGTGACGCAGCTGTCGCTGTATCGCAAGGACGCGCACACCTCCGTGTACAAGAAGCAGTGGACGCCGCCGACGCCGGAGCAGCTCGCCGACCCCAGGAGCTACGCCGACTGCGTCCACTGGTGCCTCCCCGGCCTCCAGGACACATGGAACGAGCTCCTCTACGCCAAGCTCTTCTACCCTTGAAGAGAACTTACTAGAACCTTCTAGAAGAACAACATGTATGACGCGATGTAAGCATGCACGCAGCTAGCTACTAGCTAGCAGTGTTCAATATTTTTGAAAAGAAAAAAAAACAACATTCAAGGAAATTTGCGCCTTTTCTCTAAAAAAACATTCAAGGAAATTTCAGAAATTTCAAACAGGCAGTTTGAAATTTGAACAAATTTTCACTGAATATGAACAGAGTTGTGCTATTCTTTTGCTGAAAAAGGGAGAAATTTTAGTCGAGAATATTGAAACCTGATATAACTACAAGAAAAAGAAACAAGAAGAGCACATTCTATAGCAACTTGCTGTGATTTGTTTTCCTTTTGGTTTGATCAATTTACTACATGTCTAAAACATTGTTTGTACGTAGCAATGTGTTGCTAAAAAGAGAAAGCAACTAGTAGAATTATTTTATAGTTTGTCTAGCCTTGAGATGCTCCTCTGAGATGGCATACTTGATAAAACGACATTGGAGTTAACCACGCTTTAATCCACCTAATTCCGCCGGTGTCTTAACTTGAATGACCAGCATAAATAGCATATTAAGTCAGTCTAAAAAATGTACAGTTTCATAACATAGTTAGTTACTAAGACTAGTTTAAAAATAAGTAACCATGTTAGATGAGTTTCATGGGAATAAAACCTTTTCATGAGATCTCATGAAAGTCCCTTATTTAATAATCCTGGCCAAGTCAGCAATTTTGTTGATGTAACAACCTATTTAATGTATATAACAATTCCATGAAATATGCATTGAGATTGGCCTCAATGGCAATGACCTCTCTTTATCAGCTATTATTTTTTAATAAAAAATAGCAAAGTCTTGAACCAACGTCTACGGACATGTTAAAAAATAGAGTCCAATATTCTCATAGATTTAGAGACTATTCTTCTATAAAAGCTATAATTATTAATGCACCAAAATATTTTTTATCATTATTCTTTCTTTTTTTTTTCATCTCTCTCTACAGCAAAAGGTCCTTTTATCTCCTTTCCTCCCTGTATTCCATCTCGGTAAATTTACTTATTAGGCCAATCTCAATGGGCAATAAATAGGGTGCCATGGAGACATTTTTAATGATGTGACAACGTATTAATGAAGAGAGAAATGAAATGAGTTTTATGGAGATAAAATCTTCTATGCACTGTTACCTAGACAGTTTGTCTTGCATGTAACTTAGGAAACAACAATAAATAAAACCGAGAGAGGGGTGTTTTATCTTAGTTTCAAACTTTTTAGATAACATGTCACTCTAGGTAATTGTGCCATAAAACTTATATTTAGGAAGGCCTTAATAACTTTGACACTAAATTAAGGAGTAAAGTTCTCCGACAACTTTGAAGTTCAGAAAATCGGCCGATCGAACTGCATATATATAGTAGATTAAACGTATCTGGCTTAATTTCCAACAAGTTTAAATGCTTCCAAGTATATAATTTCTTCGATAGGACCTTGGAGCAACGACATGTTGAGGATAACTTCGTCATTTAAAATATATGTTGGCTAGGTGTTTCAAAAATACTTATTGCTGAGGGTAGCACATATGCATGTTTATAGGAGTTAGGACACTTACAAAGACTCTTATTTTTTTTCTATCGCTGCAAAAGTAGTTGTTTTGGAGTCAGCAAAACATCGACTCTTGGGGCATAAAACGAGGACACAACCAGAAAATCTGCTTTGTACATGTGCTAACTCTAATCAGAAATGTTGATCAGTTGAAATATAAATAAAGAATTAATTAGCTTATAATTATGAAGAGTCAGCTTAAAGGACTATCTTTTATATGAGGAGTTTTTTCTGCTGACGTGGCTTGAGATAGAGCCTATAATGGGCTCTACCATTGAACATGCCCTTAGTGTGAAGTCGGTGGTCTAACCGATGAATGCTTATGTGCCCACTAACCCGCTTGAATGATTATATATGTATATATATATATATATACACACACATATATATATATACATATATATAGACAGTTTATATATAAAAAACTTTATATTTTTTGTTTGATTGTATAAAAAAGGATTTATGGAAAGTTTTTGTTAAATTTATACATAGAAACAAATTTATAAAAAAAGTATAAATTATCTATTGAAAATATTATCTTAGAAATTAAGATACATATACAAAGATTATATATACACTACAAAATCTGTATATAAAGTTTCTATACAAAATATCTATATATAAAAATATAGAAAGTTTATATAAAATGTTATGTTTATGCGGGTTAACGGGTGTGTGACATTCACCCGTTGGCCTTTCCAGGAAGCGTGTGATTGATATCGTACTAATTTCGTTGTGCTATTTGTGATTAGAAATATCGAATTGAATATAAGAATATCGAACTCTAAAGACTTCCATTAATGCACGCACAAACCAAACACAAATCACGCAGACACGCACATGATATATCTAGTAAGTACTCATTAATCTCTCTCTATTTATTTATTTATTAATCACGCAAAACATCTTACGTGGTAGCTAATTATATATAAAGCATCTATGATATTAATTGCACGCATATAAATGTAAGTGAATATATATCGTAATTAATTAAGCTTCTACGTACGAGGAGCCTAACTAGTTATGGATGGGGCTCTCGCCGCCGCTGGGACGAACACCAACTTCGTGCCTCATCACGGCCGTCTCCATTGCCGCCGGCGAGCTTCTTTTGTACGGAGATGAACCCCAGTTGTGCAACGGGTTCGGCCCGCTAGGGACGGAACGCTTCATCGCCGCCGCCGCCGCCACCGTCGTCGTCGTCTTGGAGTGGTGCTCGTCGCCGTCGCGCCATCTCATGGCGGGAGGAGTAGCCGGCGGCAGGTGGTTGTGCACGGGGCTCGTGCCGCTGGGAACGTCGTGCCTCATCACGACCGCCGCCGTCGCGACCAGGCGGTGATCTCCGGGAGAGGAGGAATGAACGGTGAAGATCGCAGTGCCGGATCCGGCGCCGGGGACAGATCGGGCCGCTGCGCCCGTCGCCATGACGACGACGACGACGGCCAATAGGAGGGGGCAGCGGCGACGGTTAGTGGCGGCGCCGATGGCCATTGCTGATGACCGACGTTGGTGCTGTTAGGGAAATCGACATATAACCGAGAAGCAGAAACCCTTGCGGGAAAAAACTATAGACGCCAACCGGTAATAACCACTATGAGATGATGATTACAATAGCAGGAGAATACACCGGGCAGTCGCACCTTTCCAAACACTAGCTTGTATAAGAAAACTCTCATAAGAACCTGCCATATGCTGAAACTGATCTTGTCATCAAACTTCTCAATGCCTAATTTTGGTAAAAGACTTCGAGAAAAATTATAGATAAAAAAATATTATAGATTCCAAAAGAAAAGAAAAGTTTCTTGGTACGAAGGCTGATGTGCACGTAGAAAATCCCGCAAAAAAAAAACCTTTTGACACTTCAAGACGAAACAACTGCTTTGCTGTTTGCTGCTGTACTGCTTTAAGTGCACGACAGGTATTGGACGGAACAGCCACCGCCGATCGTAGATACACGACGAAGAACGCTGCAAACCGAGTAGATCGGATCTTAGTTCTGATACCACTTGGTAGGGAAATCGACATATAACCGAGAAGCAGATTTAATGTGGAAACCTTTGCGGGAAAAAACCACGGGCGCCAACCGGCAATAACCACTATGAGATGATGATTGATCTACCGGTGAGCAGTACAGCAGCAAACAGCAAAGCAGTTGTATCGTCTTGAAGTGTCAAAAGGTTTTTTTTTGGCGGAATTTTCTACGTGCACATCAGCCTTCGTACCAAGAAACTTTTTTTTCTTTTGGAATCTATCATATTTTTTGATCTGCAATTTTTTTCGAAGTCTTTTACCAAAATTAGACATTGAGAAGTTTGATGGCAAGATCAGTTTCAGCATATGACAGGTTCTTATGAGAGTTTTCTTGTACAAGCTGGTGTTTGGAAGGGAAAAACAATTCACCGAGGAGATTTTGGTTCCTGTTTATCACTTTGATCAAATTTCCCAAGAGATTTCCTTTGTTTCGCTGTTCTGTTGGGTTCCCCCAATTTATACCAACAATTTCAGGATTTGATCCTACGGAGAGTTTTGAAGTATTCAATGCTCTTGTTTTGATCGCGTGATTTTAGAGGAACTGCTATGAGCACATGACCAATTTTTCATGAGGTTTATCAGGAGATTCAAGTACTTCGTTTTGGTTCGCATCTCTGTTGGGTTTCACCAATTTATACCAACAGGTTTAGGGTTTTATTCCCATTGCAACTTTGAAGTATGGCTCACTGCTCCTGTTCAAAACAAAGCGAGATTCTCGCTGTCCTCAAGTTTGGTTCGTGCTTGCTATAGTCCAAAAGACTATTTGTCGCAAGGTGATTTTATCTATATGAGGTTTCTGGTGATTTCAATTTTTATGCTACAAGAGAATTCGTCTCAAGGTAGAGATTGTTAGAGATATGATCCGAATTATTATCTGTAATGTATTTGGATTATATTACTAGTTTCCTACTAGGTTTCTTGTAACCGTTTCCTACTTGGAGTAGGAGTAGGATTAGTTTCCTAATAGGATTCTGTCAATCTTTTCCTATTAGGACTCCTTGATTTCCCCTTATATATATCTCTTGTAAGCTGCACGGGAAGGGTGCGACGGCCCGGTGTATTCCTCTGCTATTGTAATCATCATCTCATAGTGGTTATTGCCGGTTGGCGCCCATGGTTTTTTCCCACAAGGGTTTCCACGTTAAATCTGCTTCTCGGTTATATGTCGATTTCCCTAATAGGTGCAATTAAGATGCTTGCAAGCTGCAACGACGACGACGGGTGGAGTAGTATACGCCATGGGTGCACCCATGGAGCTATATATATATATTGTCGCGCTTAGGTTTTTGCCGTCATTGAAAAGTACAATAAGAAAACAAAAATTATAGAAATTTTAGTATATACTAAATTTATATATTAAAAAATATGGTATCTTGGCTTATTTTTTCGAGCAGGTAAAAAAGCTTATATTAGAAAGACGTACGCAAGATAATCTGTATATGTATATATATATAGCATGTGCATGGTAATTGGTACTTTTATCGCGTGCGTTCGTACGTCTCCATCGTTATGGAATTCTTTACTACTCTAAATGGCGTTTTTGTAAGGCAGCACTACACGATGGAACACAATTTATGGCACCTGGCCGACCTGTTTATGTATATATAGGTTTTCTTCTAGATTATATATTGTACTTAGGGCAAGTACAAAAGGCTTTAATTGCCATCTCTATCGCAGCATGCTCAATGACGTAGAAAAGAGAGACGATAGGAGAGAGAAAATTGGTTGTTTTGTATGGAATCGGCAAAACATCGACTCTTGGCGTATAAAACGAGAAGACAACCATAAAATCTGCTTTGTATACGTGCTGACTCTATTAAAGACGTTGACTAGATGGAATGCAAACAAGGAATTCATTAGTCTAGAGTCAGTTTGAGAGACTGTCTTTTGTACGAGAAGTTTTTTTTACTGACGTGGCGTAAGATAGAGCCCATAATATACTCTATCATTGAACATGCCCCTTATACTACGTCCTTTCCTCATGTTGATTACCACTACGCAAGAGCCAAGAGGTACTACCATATATATAGGCTACCGTGCATCTTGACCTATGTTTTCTTTCTTATTTTAGTTTTGGAAGGTAGGGTTGTGAAATGTCTTTTTCCGAAAAAATGGCATATAATTCGGCACTTGCTGAGTAGGATTCGATAATGGATTTGAGTGGGTCTGAGGGGTGATTTGAAAACTTAGTTAACTTTATCTCCAGAATCTCAATTTAAATTTGTTCGTCATAAATGATGATATTAGTAAAATCGGAATGCTCGTTTAAACAGGGTATCACCGAATCAAGCACAGTTTCTTACCAGAACTTTCTTTCACACAAACTAACGTCACCACACACTACGGGTGAGATTAGAGATATTAGAACATCTTTAAAAGTAGAGCTCACTATAGACTCTTGACTGGTAGATGTATATCAGCAACAAGAACACTTTATAATAGTACGTATAAAGATAGTCATGAATAGTTTATTAATTAATACAGCAAGATATTTTTTTATTACACTACTATCACGCCCAGAAATTGCTCACACGAATTTCTAAACTTAATTGTGTATTAAAATCCCTGTCCAGGACCAGCCAGGGTACACAAAAAGACAATGTTGATTACATAACCATCGTTCTTAGAAACAACTGAAAATAACACTTATTCTAGCGGAAATGCAGCGGAAAGAGAAAGGTAGACTAGCTCCAGCGGGTACGGCTCCAGTCCACAGGCAAAGCTTCGACGGTAGATCAGCTCACTCCTGAGAGACACCTCCATCGGACTCAACTTCTAGCTCAGAAGGGGGAAAAAGTTGGGCAAGGCTGAGTACAAACCACCGTACTCAACAAGTGACACGGAAAAGAGGGTAATAAATGATGCATAAAGATTAACAAGGGCAGGCTAGGGTTAGTTGCCATAAAGCAGCAGTTAAACAAATAACAGAGAGTAAAAAGAATAAAGGTAATTGAATACAGTAAATGATAAGTAAATAACAGTTGTAAAATACCACAACACTGTCCAACGTTACACCACGTTGCAACAGGCCCAACCGCTACTCAACGTTATACCACGTTGCAGTAGTCCCGAGTGAAAAACCAGTTTACTCAAGTTATTAGAGGTTCACTAATCACAGTGAAGCTGGGAGCTTGCCCGTAACCGTGGGTACGGCTATTCGAATAGATTATACTCTGATCAGAGGTGTATTACTGTACCCACAAGACATGGCTCCACTATACTTGAACGTGCGCCGACATACCACCATGGTATACCGGAAAGGAGACCGTGATAGGACCCGTCACATAACCCTCCCTATTTAATCGCACCACACTTCAGGTTTCACCCCCTCCTTTACACCAAGTCGGGCAGTCCCCTCCTGTGCCTTGGTAGATCTGGAAGCAGCAGAGGCTTTCGTTACACCACGATTGCCCGTCCATACTCCATCATGCCTACCCTTGTCTCGGTACGTCAAATAGTTCGAAGTCATGCTCCAAATCCCACCTTACCCATTTCGGCATGTGGTTAGCACTTAAGTACTTCCAGGGTTTCCCGTGAACCGGTCCTTAATTGCCATGGGTGCGACTCTCAAAACCATGCACCCACAACCCTCCATTATCAATGTTTTAGTTGACAATAACCCGAACCGGGTGACGAATCATTATCTCAGCTATTCAGGACTAAGCATGATTAAATGTGGTCCCATGTGCTACTTGTTCTAAGCACGGCTAAGCATTAACCTAGGCCTAACTCTAATCAAGTTACCCCTGCTCTAGCAATGAATAAAGTCGGATAATCAACGGCATAATAATAAGGTTTACCCAAAAATAACATACAGTAAATACTTTAATTAAAATAATGCATATTTGAATAAAGAAAGCAGGGAGTTTGCAATAATGGGTTCAATATGATCAAAGATGAGTGTCACTTGCCTTGCTCTGGCCCCTGGGGAACTTCGGCGACGATCTCGAAGTAAACCGGCTCTTCGACGGGGTCCGAATCTAAGCGACAAAGCACAAAAATAAATAAAACAGGCACAAACTCTACTGAAACAGCAAGAGAAAGTATTTTTAATGGATTTTTGACAAACTTATGAATTTAATGAAATTTGAATGGACCTAAACGGAGACTAGATGAATTACTTATAAATTTTAGAAGTTTTCTGGGTTTTTTAACTAAACAGAAAAGTCCTAAATCAATTATTACGCAATTAATGGGGCTGCTGATGTCAGCGAGGAGAGAGGAAGCGCTGACGGCTGATAGGTGGGGACCACCTGTTGATGAGGGAGAGGGGGAAGGAGGGACTGACACGTGGGCCCGGGGAGGAGAGAGAGGAAGGGCGCGGCGACGGCTGATGGGTGGGGCCCGTCGGTCGGCGAGGGAGAAACAGAGAGGGGAGCGGGGAGAGCGGCTCGGCTGACGGCGGCAGCCGGCGGCGGCGGCGACGCACGGCGACGGCGCGCGGCACGGCGGCGACGGCGCGACTGCGGCAACCGGCGTCAGGCGACGGCGCGCGGCGCACGACCGAGACAGCGGCGCATGCGGCGCAGCCGGGCAAAGGGGCGGCGACGGACCGGCGCGGCGACGACGACCGGGCGACGAGCGCGGGTGCGGATGGGCGCGTGGTGCGGCGGCTTGACGACGGCGTCACGAAGGCGACGACGACAGCAGCGGGCGGCGGCGACGACGAGCTCCGCACACGTCCGGCGACGGCGTGCGGCTCGGTGGCGGTCGGCTGGGAAGGAAAAGAGAGAGGGGAGGAGGAAGGAGACGCTCACCAGCGGCGGCGACCGTGCGGGTGAGTCGGCGACATCGAGGCGGAGGTGGTGATGCGGTTAGGTGCGGTCGATCGGCGATGGCGGCGGAGATCGATCGGCGGCGGTGAGGAGGTTGGGCGCGACGACGACTGGGTGGCGAGAGGATGCACGGGTGCTGGAGATGCCCGCTGGCGACGGCCGGGGCGGCAGCAAGTCGGTGACGGCGAGGCGGAGGTGATGACGCGGCTGGGCGGCGGCGAAGGGCGTCCGGCAGCAAGATCGAACGGCGGCGGCGACGAGGCAGCGCGGCGGCGGCTCGGGCGGAGAGAAAAAAGTGGGCAATGGCGCGGCGGCGGTGGGGATTTATAGTGCGGGGAGGCCGGCTAGGGCGGGGCGGAGGTTGGAGACCGAGTCGGGCGCGGCGAGGACTCGGCGGCGGCCGTTGCGGCGATGGCGGTTGCGGCGCGGCGGCGGACTCGGACTCGGCCGGCGCGGCGCGGTGTGGGCTGGCGAGGGCGCAGTCACTAACAGGTGGGCCCCACCTGTCAGTGGCGCAAAGGCGGAGGGAGGCGGCACGGACTTCGCGGGCGAGCGAGCTAGGCCGAGGCGGAGGTCGGGAGGAGGCGTGCGCGCGCGGGAGAGGAGCGGGGGGCCGACTCGGCTGGGCCGGCCGAGCAGGGAGAGGTGGGCCGGCTCGGCTGGGCCGGCCCGGGAAGGAGGAGAGGAAAAAGAAAAAGGAAAAAGAAAAGGAAGGGGAGGAAAATTGGACTTCGGCCCAATTTGAGAAGGAAGGGAAAAAGAAAGGAAAAAGGAGGGAAAAAGGAAAGCCCCATTTTTGCCGAGTTTTAAATTAATTTGTTTGGCCAAATTTTATACTTCTGCATTTGAATTTAAATCTAGTTAGTCGATTTGCGAGCCTCGATTTAATTAAATTAGGTTCTTTTAGAGGGATTTTTCCTGAGTTTATTAAGCTGATTGTTATTTACGGATTTCTTTCTACGATCTTAGGCTTAGGACAAAACTCCGATGTGACAACTACTTTTTCTTTTTATCGATCCGTTCTCATACAACAAAATTTCCTTTTAAAAATGCTAAGAATTGACTCTAAACCGTTGTCATACATAAAAACGACTTTTCTCTCTCCTTCTCTCTCTTTCCTCCATATCACCAAACTTGCTTGCGTGGCGAAAAAAGAGTCAGCCAATAAACACCTTTGGAAGTGCCCTTAGACCTAAATGCACATGTAACATGCAGTTCCACTAAACACATACGCACCCTTATCTAATCTAATGCATGCAAGGGTGACCTGATCTTTCGGTGAGTTGAGATAACTACGATTTTGGAAAAGACGTGGATGGTCTGACTACAACTGTATGAGACATTATTGTGTTGTGCCTTAGCGATCGATATAATTCTTCGGGGTTGTTGTTGATCTTGCTGGTGCAGATCAACCTTACTTCTGCAAGCAATCGAGAGCAAACAAGGACAAGATAAGATAAGCACTGATTTGCGAGATAAAAGTGAAGAACAAGAGATGGATCTTAATTAAAAGTGGGGTTTCCAAACAAGTAGACGGTCGGTTGATCCAACACGCACGCTACAAGTAGTTTAAGCTATACTTACAAAAGAAAACCTAACTAACCCTAAAGGAGTAACTAGATATCTAAGAAGTGGAGGAGGTCAAAGGGGCATCCTCTCCCTATCTAGGGTGCAACCCCCATTAGGCCCCTCTTGGGCCAAGGTCCTAGACGAATTTACGTACCTATAGTCCCATAAAAGGTGAGGCAACACCTTGTTTTTGTGATTGTGATGACTCGGAAGGAATTTTACAATGATACCTGGATCCGTTAGAATGAGGACTCCGAAACCTTTCCATCAAATACTTGTAGGCCTAAAACGGATCTCGTACGTAGATTTGACGTTTGATTAAAATTAGCACTATTCCGGAAATCTGAAGCAGTATCCAGAACTCGGATGACTTGACCTCAATATCTTCTTTTTGGCATATGATGTGAGCATTGGTTATACCCGTGGTTGCCATGGTCATATCATAATAGGAACAAACCCAAGCGGGAGTTGGACTCATGATCAGTGGGTCGCTCTCCAGGTTACCATCAGATCCATCATTGCGTTAAGAGCGCATCAACATTCACCATACCTTACCAAAAATTTACTGACTATTTTGATCAAAAAATTTACCGACTATCTCCTGTTTGGATGATTGCCCATATTTTGGCCCAAAACCAACATAAATTTTGGGTCTATGAAATTTTCCAACTTGAGTTCCTCTTATGTGCATATGCAAGTTAACGGTTTGGGGCTAAATGGGCCAAGCGGCCTGGTTTTTCAATTGAAGCAATTTTGGATGGCGAAAAATGGACTGCAATGCAATTGGGCAATAGTGGTTTGGTGTGTTGAGAAAGCAGTTTGGAAGCAGTCACTATGGTGACCCAAATGGAAGACTTCCTTCTAACTTTCAAAGGGATCTTTTTGTTCAAATTTTTGTCCCATAGTGACTGCTTTTATACTTATTGACCCTACAGCGCACCAACTGGTGCGACTCGTTACTCATTGCCTCATGGGGCAAATTTAATGATCCAGAATTATCTAAATCAATTGAATGACTCAGATTAACTCTACATCTTTCACTGGCATGTATGGACAAATTCTTTCTATATATTAGAAACTTCCTATAAAATATAAATATATACACTTTCTATGTATATATCTCCTATAATTATGCTATATATATTATGTGTGTATATTTATAAAATTACCAAAAGTGATGAAGTTGTGGCTTGTTGAGTTTTAGAAATTTAGAAGATTAGTCATTATACACACAATTAGATTTCTAAATTTCATATGATTAAGATTTATGATTAAGTTTTTCTTCTTCATAGCCTGTGATTTATAGTGATTTCTGTTAGATTGTGGTAAAAGAACGTTGTTCAATGAAATTATATGAATTTGTCTAAATACTTTATTTTACATGAATTAGAAGATATATACCAATTGCATTATATTAAAGAGTTATACACACTTCTTCAAAAGATTCAAATTTAGCACATCTTTAGTATACACATGCCTTAATAGCATGATAGATGGTATACATATAGCTATAAAATTCTTTTGGTTAAATATGACTATAATAGATAAAATTGTGCAATGTTAGAAAAATAAATTTTTCTTTCAATTAATTAATTTTAATTATCAAATATCATTATTCATTAGCACATGTATGTTCGATATATGACTTGAATCAAATTAAAGTGCAATTAGACCTATTTTTGGAAAAATAATAATTTAACTAACATAAATAAGAGAGGATAAAACATGTTTCCATGCATCTGGAAATCATTAGGCATGCATGCTTGTAAGGTTATCGAACCTCCCAACTAATGCCCTTGTTAATGAATAAATCATGCGCACAAAACGTATGTACAATGTACAAAGAGCAAAAGTTATACACCATATTCAATACTTCGTTGTAGCAGAGATGTCAAGCTATCCCAGTTATTTCTTTTGATAGCAAGACGAAGCGAGCAGCAAGTTAGCCGGCTCTATCTGCCTGTGACGATGAGATCATTCTAGCAACGGCTGGGGAAAAAAGGAAACAACAAGACGATGCAAATCAGTTGCATATTTTTCTTTTCGTTTTCCCATTACAATACTCCAGATATATCTGTACTTGATTTAAATGAACAAATCAATGGCAACAGAATTAAGAGAGGATAAAAGCATCCCCAACAGCTCATTTATCCCATCCTCTATTATGAAAATATAGCATAAAGAGTACAAATTGAGCTCCAACAGAACGGCTATCCTATCATCTATTTTTTTTGATGTCATCCACATTAGGAGAGAAAAGCTTCATATTTAGATGATCTCTCCATCCTCCAAAGAGATATAGAGTATGTCATGTATGGATAATCTAGTGGAGTACATAGAGATATGAAGGATAAAAATAGTTTAGATGAGCTGTTGAGGATGCTCTAAAGCTAGTTTCCATCTGGACCGAATCACGAGGCATGCATGTTCCCAACTAATGCCCTGCGGTGCTAGAGGTGGAGATAGGGGAGAGAAGAAATCGTGGCCAGGAGGAAGAAGAAATTAAAAACGGCTTCTCTTCGAATAAGGGCATTGATTACATGTGCAGTATATATTTTTCTTGGATTGTATGCATGCACAAGAACAATGTATATTGGTACTTTCCTTTGTTGGTTAATGTATTTATGGTAGGAAAGAAAATATTTTTTTGAAAAAATAATCTATCCAAAATGAAAGGCTAGGATTTGTCATAGTTCTCTATAAAGGTAAGACGGAGCAGCCTAACAAATCTCAAACTAAGTAACAGTGGGTGGAGAAACATTTCCTGTTAACAAAGAAAAATATGGGTTAAGATCGATACATAGAACATGCGTATCCTAACTAGGAATTTCATGTTGTATATTATATGCTACTCCCTCTATCTCATAATATAAGATGCAACTACCACTAACATAATGATCGAGAAAGACTTATAAGGGCACGTACAAAGGTACCTATTAGCAGACTCTCTTAGTCGCCACGTAAGCAAATTTGGTGATGTGGAGAAAAGAGAGAGAACGAGAGAGAAAAAGCTGTTGTCATGCATGACAACGGCTTAGAGTTGACTTTTAGCATTTATTAAAGAAAACTTTCTTGCATGGCAATGTATAAAAAGGAAACTAGTTTAATAAAAAATATTTTATTCAATTAATGAAGAAACCACACCTGACTTTACCTTTATATGTATCATTATAAAATAGACTCTTGTTGCTGACATAGCTTAAGATAGAGCCCACAGTGAGCTCTACCGTTGAATATGCCCTAAATACCCCGTCATTTAGATTACCTAGGTGTAGTATATAATGTGGTTGGGCGTTTTGATGGTGGACAACGGCTAGTTAATGCATGCTTGTATGCAGTCCTTATATTATGGGACAAGGAAAGAAACTAGTTATGTTTTATATTATGAGATAGAGGGAATAGTAAATGCTTTTGTCTTGTTGATCGATAGGTAACATGCAGTCACTCTATTAACTTACAGCATTTCTCCTGACCATATCAAATTAAATAAAATAAAAAACATATGTATATTTTTGTCGTCTTAGGCTGTGTTGGGAAACTTAGTAATCTGTAAAGGTTGTGTTTTTTACCTTCCGACTTTTAATTTATTTTCTAGATCATGCAATTATATGTTCTTAGAATATGAGCGAGAATTTGAACCGTTTGAGAAGCCAAAGAATATGTAAGAAACTGCAACTAGCCGAAGTTCCCCAAATAGTCCCTTACATACATGGGTCCTGAATGGCCAACACCTAATTTGTTGCTTCTAGGTCACAAGATTGGGGGTCATGGCGTGTACGAAGGTCAAATTGACGTGAGGAGAGCCATGGGTGCATGGCTATTGGTACCAAGCGATATATGCTCACCGATGTTGCGATTGTTACCTATTTATCTTTGTTTGTAGACTGGGTGGTGTCCAACTCATCGCTGGCTGCGTCGATGATGAGCCTTGAGCGCGAGCTTCCGCACAATGGTGGAGCAGCTAATGGAGCACGACATGGCGAGGCACGCGAGGAAGAGATTGAGTGCGAGTGTTGAGCAAGGGGAAGATGATGCCGGGAGTGGTGCAACTCCCACTTCAAGGGTCCATTGATTACTACATGCGCTTAGTGTCGAATCTAGCCAATGAGGTTAGAGGGATCAGAACAAGTTAGATATAGTTTCAGTCCTCTATTATGTTGATTTTTTACATCAAATTTTAGGGTTTTTTTTATGGAAGCTCCAATAGCTTTAACGAGGCTAGCGGGGGCTCATGCCCCCACTAACATATGCTAAATCCGCCCATGCATGTGTTGTTCTTTAATTACCTTTCTCTTGACAATCCTATTATATTTAGGTTGAGGAGAATATTGACCATGGGATATGGTGTTAGAATTTAAATTTTAGATTTGAACTTAAGAAATTTTTTGGAATCAAGGTAGAAGTTCAAGGGATTGGATTTGTTTATTTTTTGGACTAGACTGAATTGGAAAGAAAACATTTGCAACTAATTAGATATGGTTTTTTATTTCATTTTTTGGTATGTTCTTGAACTGAGATTATTAGAATTGAAATCATGTTGTTAACCTTGGTTATAGTTGTAGATCTGCTATGGGGGCTAAGGGTCTCTAGCCCCCAACTACCGGCTCCCCTAAGCCAGCACTAAATTTTCTGTAATATGTCCATAAAACGAGGTACTGAAGTTCATTATAAAGGTTGAAAAGAGATATTCATCCCCGCTATTATTTTAGTTTATTTTCTAGATCATACAAGTGTATGTTCTTAGAATATGAGCGAGAATTTGAACCGTTTGAGAAGCTAAAAAATTTGGAAGAAACTACAACTAGCCGAAGTTCCCCAAATAGTCCCTTATATACTTGGGTCGTGAATTAACAACACCTAATTTGTTACTCTCGATAGCGTGAGCTCTCGGCGCGAGGTTGGTCAGCTTCACAATATAAGTTCGCGTTCGTCAAACCCATCGATCGGCTAGAATCGAACTATCTCGATTAAGTTCGATCTCCTGCCTAGCTGGTCAGCGGTTTATCTGAGTGCTAACTGTCGCTTTGATCTCTTCATAGTTTGAAGTAGTGATAGGTTCTCGATCAAGTCCTCACGAGTTGCTTTATTCGATTTGCCAATACGATTCTACTCAATTTGGTTATGTCTCGGTTTAGCCCGATCAATCTAGATGACTGGGTTTGTATTGTCAGATTGGATCAAGCTCTCATGGGGGCCTATCGCTGAAGTTCTAGCCAACATTATCTCAAGTAATTCGTCGATTTATTTATTAAATTTATCGATCTTCACATTTCATATGGTTATATCATGCTTGACTGCATACTGTCTCGGTTAGGTCCGATCTATGTACGTTAGTTCTATCTAGCTATAGGAACTTGTCTAGCAGGCTAAGATTAGAAATAGATTGATGAATTACGCTGGTCTGATATTTGATTATTCGTGCACTTCAATATTTTACTGATTTCATACATGGTTATGTTTAGATCTGAACTGTCTTGGTTAGATCCGATCTTGTAGGTCTAGCGTGAGCATGTATGCATTTGGTTATTATTGTTTTGTACTAGCAATTGCTATGTCAATCCAGTCTACCTTAAATTTCATGTTTAGTCTTCTATCGGCTGCTGATTGTGCATGCGATAAGCGTTGGATCGGTCCGATCAGCTGGTTAATCTTAAGACTATCTTGGTTAAGTCCGATCTTTTAAGATTGATTGGTTGATTGAGCTATTTGGTGATTATCCTACTCCTGATTCAACTGATTGGGCATATTTCTATTCATCATCATGAATTTCTTGTAAAGCTGGTCATCTAGCTCATCGACTAGGGTCCTGAAACGATATCGGCTTCCACCTGATAGTAGTTTTGGGTTTAACTGTTTTCTATGTTATATCCTGTATGTTATATCCTGTCAGTTACAGGATCAAACTAACTGGCACGCTCAACAATCTAAGAATTTAGGTCCTGCACTGGACTGGTCTTATAGTAACTCCCAGGCCTTCTTGTGTGACACGTTGTTGTTATTTTCTACGTCAACAACAAGTTAGGTAGAGTTTTAGGCCCCTATTCTATTGATTTTTGACATTAAGGTTTATGGCGTCTTTATGGAAGCTCCAATAGCTTTAACAGTGCTAGCGGGGGCTCGTGCCCCCGCTACCCCCATGCTAAATCCGCCCTTGCATGCGTTGTTGTTCTTTAATGACCTTTCTCTTGACAATCCTATTATATTTAGGTTGAGGAGAATATTGACCATGGGATATGTTGTTAGAATTTAAATTTTAGATTTGAACTTAAGAATTTTTTTGGAATCAAGGTAGAAGTTCAAGGGGTTGGATTTGTTTACTTTTTGGACTAGACAGAATTGGAAAGAAAACATTTGCAACTAATTAGATATAGGTTTTTATTTTATTTTTTGGTCTTGAACTGGGATTATTAGAATTGGAATCATGTTGTTAACCTTGGTTATAGTTGCACATCTGCTATGGGGGCTAAGGGTCCACTACAAGGATCCTGTTGATACATGACATTTTGCATTGGTCACAGACATGCTAAAAACCATCATAGGTAACTATCCGTGATGGTTCTGAAAATGGTCGTAGAATCATCGTCATAATCCTTCAGTGCAAGAAAAAACCATCACAGACTCACTACATCAATGACATCTATACTCGTTATGGAATAGTTGTTTGGGAAGTTTAGATATAGCACACAGTGACAAAATGGAACGTCATGGATATATGCCACCTCAACACTGGCATCTCAGCATGGTGACAAGGAATCTGACGTGGCTGCCTCTACCACGTCAGCTTTTTTTTCGATAGGCTCTGTTGGGCTGGGCTTATTCAGCCGTGGTGATTGGTCCATTTTGGAGAATTCACCATCATGGTTTTTAGTAGAATGCAGCCCATATTTTTTTGGGTGAAATCAGAGATTTTGTGATATATTATACTTAGCCTATCATACGTTTGTTTTGGGACCTACCCATTCTGGTCGACTAATGGGCTAGCCCAGCTAAATAGAGCAGTAACCCACACAAATGTAAATAGAACAGATTCAAATTCATCCACATAACATTCAACAACTTGACATTCATCCACATATATAACATTCAACAACTTCAAATTCATCCACATACGTCTCTAGCCCCCAGTACCGGCTCCCCAAGTCACCACTAAATTTTCTGTCATATGTCCATAGAACGAGCTACTGAAGTTCATTATAAAGGATGAAACGAGATATTCTCCCCGCTATTATTTTAATTTATTTTCTAGATCATACAAGTATATGTTCTTATAATATGAGCGAGAATTTGAACCATTTGAGAAGCTGAAGAATATTGAAGAAACTACAACTAGCCAAAGTTCCCCAAATAGTCCCTTACGTACTTGGTTCGTTCCAACACCTAATTTGTTACTTCGGGGTCATAGGATTGGAGGTCATGGCTTGTACTAAGGTCAAATTGACGTGAGGAACATGAGGAGCCATGGGTGCGCGGGTATCACTACTAGCCGATGCTCGCTGTCGTTGCGGTTGTTACCGGCTTATCTTTATTCGTAGACCGGGTGGTGTCTAGTTCGTCGCTTCCCATGGCTATGCTGAGACTTGAGCGCATGCTGCCGCACAATGGTGGAGCGGCTAATGGAGCACGACATGGCGAGGCACACGAGGAAGAGATCGAGTGCAAGTGTTGAGCGAGGAGATGAAAAGGATCCCGGGAGTGGTGCAATTCCTACTTCAAGGGTCCGTTGATTACTACATGCGCCCAGAGGCGGATCTAGCCAATGATATTAGAGGGGTCCGAACAAATTAGATAGAGTTTCAGTCCCTTATTCTGTTGATTTTTGACATGAAATTTTAGGGGGTCTTTGGGGGAAGCTCCAATAGCTTTAACGGGGCTAGCGGGGGCTTGTGCCCCGCTACCACATGCTAAATTCGCCCCTGCACATGTTGTTGTTCTTTAATGACCTTTCCCTTGACAAACCTATTATATTTAGGTTGCGGAGCATATTGACTATGGGATAGGATTTTAGAATTTAAACTTGGGATTTGAACTTAAGAAATTTTGAGGAATCAAGGTAGAAGTTTAAGGGGTTGGATTTGTTTATTTTTTTGGACTAGACTGAATTGGAAAGAAAACATTTGCATGTAATTGGATATGAGTTATTTTTTTATTTTTTTGGTATGTTCTTGAGCTAGGATTATTGGAATCATGTTGTTAACCTTGGTTATAGTTGCAGATCTGCTATGAGGGTTAAGGGTCTCTAGCCCCCAGTACCACAGTAGCCCCCAGTACCGCAATACCGACTCCCCTAAGCCATCACTAAATTATCTATCATACGTGCATAGAACGAGGTACTCAAGTTCATTATAAAGGTTGAAAAGAGATATTCCGCCCCGCTATTATTTTCTTTAAGATCCACCCCTTCGTGGATATTAAAGGATCTGACGACTAATTTAGATCAATTTGGTGCAAACGTAGCTACTCTAGAAAAAACAATTTCTCGCTAATATGTTTTTCTAAATTCATTCTAACTCCACAAGGAAAAAAGTGGCTACAAAAGCACACAGGATGTATATTAGTTTCTACCCTAAGTTATTTTTCAGCAATCATAAAATTTCTCATTTTGCATTCATGCTTACTCGTATGAAGATATTGCGGAAATTTCACCAAGTCTGAACTCTAACGCTCTCACTCGAACTCCCTGAAGAATATACTGAAGAACTGAAATAGGCACTTGGGCACGCAGCAAGCACCGAGTCCAGCGTGGAAAAAAAGGATTGCAAACAACAAATACGACCGAAAAATATCTCAGGAAATGAAATTACACGACAAACAAACCCAGAGGGTTGGAGTTTGATTGGTTGGTGTGAGGCACTTAGGTTTTCCACGTGGCACGTGCATAAACATAACAGTAAGGAAAAAAAATCAAAGTAAACAGCAGGGACATGCAGAGTTATTGCATCCGTTGAAAAGTAACATTAGTATTATCTTTCCTTCACCAAAAGAATAACATTACTACGGAATAGGCTATTTGTGGCATGTGTTAAAAGGTACTACCTTGTCCCTAAATGTTTGACGCCGTTAATTTTTTACACATATTTGACCATTTGTTTTATTCAAATTCTTTTGTACAATATGTAATGTTATATATTTGCATCAAAGTATATTTGACAATAAATAAAATGATATAAAAATAATTAATTATTATGTGAATTTTTTTAAATAAGACGAATGGTCAAACGTGTATTAAAAAGTTAACGGTGTTAAATATTTAAGAACGGAGGAGTATTAAGTATCCGGTATGGATTTAAGTTCCGCTCTGGGGGAGACTGATGATGTCACTGCTGCCACCTGTGGGAGAGGCCGACAACGACGCCGCTGGGGGAGGCCGCCGCCGACACAACCATATGGATGAATCAAGTAGATTCATAAGGAAAACTCTGTAAAATAAAATCATCAAGTCTGAATGTAAAATGTCCACCTAAAACAGCGAACAAACTGAACGAAAACGACACTCGATTTCGTCAACCCGGAAAAAAAAAATCCCCCATGAACTGTAACCATAGAGACCATTGATGGGACTCACAATTGCATGCAGGGTATAGTTGCCATCAACAGGGTTTGCAAAACCGTGAAAACCCTTAGCGGTTACCGCGGTAACCGTGCTCTCCGCGGAGGCACGGTTTCGGTAAGCCGCAGTAACCGAGTTTAAATTTAAGGAGAATTTAAAAAATTTGAGGAAATTTAATGAAAAAAATATATGTGGTATATGTTGATATATAGTGTAGTTTTGTCAAAGAAATTAATGAAAAAATGTATTCCCAGCGTAATTAAAAATCATAAACGAGTATTTCGGGAAACAAAATTAAAAAATAGCCTATTGCAAGTAATATTTCATAGGAAGGTGGTCAAGAATATTTTGTGTTGAGTCATTATTAATTTACACTAGGCACTAGGGTACATAATGTTAAAATACAAATATACAACGATGGATATATGGAAAATATGTGTTAGTACCGGTCCCTCCTTCCCATCCTATTCGCCCTAAAGCGAGCCTCGAAGACATTCGGGTATCATGTCTCCGTGGCATGTTCAACCAAGATGCCTTGGTTATTCGAGTATCATGCCTCTGTGGCATGTTCGACCAAGATGTCTTGGTATTTGAGTATCGTGTCTCCGTGGCATGTTTGACCAAACATGCCTTGGGTATTCGAGTCAGACACTTAAGCGCCGTTAACACCCCCTCAGCGGTCCGGATCAAGTCAAAGTGCGGAGGCTTGCTCTTCATGACTCCGAGAAATAGTCTTGTCAAGGTGCTTGGGGACCAACACTCAAGTGCACTCGAGTACTGAAGACAGCTGGCATGATGGTCCCAAGAAACCATGCATTTTACCCTAGTACCCTTAGACTCTATTAGTAACTACCCATAGGTATTTGGGTCACTGTACAAGGGGTTTTCCGAGACTATAAAAGCCCATACCCCTACCCTATAAAACTCAAGGTTAATAAGATATACAGTGCCGAGGCATTTTCGAACATCGTCTACTTGAACTTCTTGTGCGTATGTACGACTGAATTTTTCGTAGTTGCATATACGTTCTTTGTGTTCGTGACGCGAGGTCACAACAATATGTATAGAGAAAAATTATACGTGCATCTTAGTACGTACATAATAGTTTTATTTGTAATAATGGGTTGTAGGTATAGTTGTGACGCAACAATTAAAATGAAGTTATTATTACTTGTTATTGGAGTGCATTATTTGGTGAAGGGTGATATGCCGGTGTATGTTTATATGTTGCAATATTAAGAATTTAGAAAATGTCATGCGAAAATTTTCTTGTTTTCCCTATAACCTGTCCTATTGTCATAGATATAGTCATAAAATATTTTCCTATTTTTCATGTATTTTTTTAGATTTTTTAAAATTTTTTTTGCATTTGACATCACACCCGCGGTCTCCTCGCGGTAACCGCGGTTTTCTCGTGGTAACCACGGTTTTGGCTACAAAAACATCACGGTAAGCCGCGGTAACCGCCGTTCTCATGTGTTGTTCCAGCAAGTAGTACCGCGGTTTTCGTGGCTTACCGCGCGGTAAGCCGCGAAAACCGCGCGAGTTTAAATTCAAATTTTTTGGATTCAAATTCATCCCGGTTTTTACGGTTAACGTGCGGGACCCACGGGAGTGTGGTACTGCGGTTTTGGTGGCTTGCGCGGTAAAGAAAACCCTGGCCATCAATAACTGCAACAGTTAGCCATGGTAACCGATCAAACTGTGGTGGTATTGTTCGAATGAAGTTTGGTCAATTTATTTTTTTTAAAAAAATGTGAAGAAATCATAAAATTTCATGGTAATACGTATAGGGTTGTAGAGCAGATTATGATAAAATTTTGCGAAAAAACATAGGTAGGATCAAAATCTTAGCCAAAACTAATTAAATAGGGCAGAAATGAATAAAAGATGATGAGCGTGCTACAGTTCATTGAGGCCCATGACCTGTCCATCAAATGATTGTTAGTAAATTACCTAGAATATTATGCAATAATTATTAGTAAAACTTAATACGAATATGATTTGCGTAGTTGGCTTTGGTAGGATGTTAAAGCAATGTACATTTAATTTGATATGCTTAGTTAGTTAATGTTATTGTAGGACTATATCATTAACACAATAATATTTTGTATAATGCACATTGTAACATTTTTGCTATTGATATTGTATTATGGATCATTCCTGAATTTTAAATATTTGTATATTGATTGCTTATGTAGAAATTGGCATTATTGATTGTTCGAATATTATACCAAAATTTTTCTATTTATCAACTAATATGTCCTACATGTAAGATCATATTACTTATTTTCTATTTTATTCATAACTTTTTAAATATTTTATGAATATTTACCACTTTTATTCTCCTTAGAATTAACTTCCATGGTTTTTGGGCAAAACCGTGCGGTTTTTACTCCAAAACCACGGAGAAGACGTGGAGACCATGGAGATTGAATTCATTTTTTTCAAACATGTTTTTATTATAGTTTTCATATACTGTGGATGGACGGTTTCGGTAGAGAGCTGGTGTAGAAGGGAATCCTAATTGCATCCACCCCCGTACGTGATCGATAGATCAAACGAGCGTCACCAAAGCTAGGCAGTAGCCAAGCAGTTCATTGTTTTCCCCACACCCAGAGAGAGATCGGCGAAGGGTTGGTGCTTACACCTGAGGAGATGGAGGTTGACGACCTCACCGCTGTCGTTGCTAGGATGTTCGGACTTCACCCTAGGTTCCGGGCCTGACCAAGGCGTGGCTGGACCACTTCCGGCGAGCTTGTTGCATGCTGAGCCTAGCTGCAGCGATGGCACCACCACTCCTGCTGCTCGTCTGGGCAATGGCCCAAGGGGGCTGCCCTAGACATACCATTGGCTATTCATTACCCATACTCTACCCATTGAAATTTTGGGTATGAAGATGGTCTATATTACCCAATTTATCAATTTTATTCATACTCATTTAGCATGTATAAATCCAGACCTAAAATTTTTAAACTCACATTCACACTGTAAAAATTTATCAAATATGACTAAAATTTGATACGATGAATATGTATAAGAGCAACTTTATGTAAATGTTGATCAGTTTCTACATGTAGGACCCACATATGTCTCTTCCCTTACCCATTGGTTACTCGTACCCATTGATTAATTTAGTTTAGGTATCAGTAATTTTTCTAAAAATAGGTATGGATAAAACTAGGTATGGATAATGTAGGGACTTGGGCCGTGCTTTCACGGGCCAACCCATGGCATAGGTAAAAGCACGACACGACACGTGTATGCGTCGGGTCGACACAGCATGCACGTGGGACGGTCTCGTGCTCCGTTGGCTAGCACGACGGGTTGCACGATATGACCTGACTAATGGGCAGTGCCTACGCTGCCTCAGTGCAAAAAATGGCTTCATAAGGGCATTCCCAACCCATAAGACTAGATGTAGTTTCCATAAACTTCACATCATCAAGAAACTAGTACTAGACACTACTCTTCTAATGCAAACACCACTATTTCATACTCAATTTAATGCTACTTATCTCACATGATATCTTGAATGTTGTGTAGAAACCATGTCTCATGCAAGACATGGTTTCATTCTCTTTTCTCATTTATTCACTTACCACATCATCTTTTATCCTAGATGGCAACTTATTCAATGTTATGGACACCATCCTAGTCATTAGGTTAGGAATACCCTAACGCGAAAAATGGCTTGATAGCATGAAATCAGGTTGTTGGGCTAGGTGTGTACCTAGGCCATTAGTGGCTAGGCCGTCCGCCAGCACCGTCATAATTGCCGGTAAGTCCGCACAACGTTGTTCCATGGGGAGGAGACGTTTTGCCACCACCATGACCATCGTCTCCCAGTCGGTCGCTCCTGGTGCTGACGTCGCCATGTAGGCGGCTATAGCTAGGGTCGTGTCGGACCGCGGCTTGTGGCATCCTCCTCCGTCGCTGGGATGTCACGCCGGTGCATGACAGGATGAGGATGCTGTTGTGCGGAGCGCCAAGGTAGCTCGCATTTTCAGCTTGAGGGCAGAGCGCGCGGGGCGCTGCTGCCACTTCTCCAGCAGGATTGCACCTGTTGCCTTCTGCCCGACACGTCAAACTTCACCCACACTAAACACGCCACCATGCAGCCCATGCCCATGCTTCGCTAGCGCCGTTCGCTTAGTTTTAAAGGCAGGGGAAGGGGAGAAGTCGAAACACCGCCACCACCGAAGACTATAGCTAACACAAGAAAACGACTGCTTCACGTTCACACGGGCGGTAGACTAGCAAACACGGTGACGCGGTCGGGACATGACCTTGTGTCGGCACTGATGTGCCCTCACCTAGTCGTGGAGTCACCCTCGGCTGCTGTCCTTCTTGCTTCTTAGCTTTCGTTCATTCATCGCCCATCACCACCTCGCATCGCTCATCGGAAGTCAACTGGTCGCCCATCAGCCGTTGCCTAGACCCGAGAGTATAGCTATAAGACGGCCGCACATCGAATGCCCAGTGCACCAATGTAACACCCTAGTCCGTTTGAAGCTAGTAGTAGTGCGTGTTTGGTCCATGTGACCCAGAAGTGGATGTGTAATGATGGTTTAATACTACCTTAGAAGTTTAGGTGGGTGAGAGCCCTGCTTATGAGCCTTGGTGCTCCAATCATGGTATTCTCGAGTTAACCCTTTTACATGAAGCAAGGAGGAAAATGTAAGCGGGATATCATGTGAACGTGGGTCCACTCAACGTGTAGAGCGGACTAATGTAGATTTTGGTGGCAGGGTGTTACAACCAAAGACCAGAAGTCTACAGAGTACATACTGCATACTGCAAGGCCAGCTACCAACATGCTAGTTCATGTTCATTGTTCACATGACACTACCACAGTGTCACCTATTCAACTTGAGCTGACCTCTCATTATATAATTTGACCACATCTTTTCAACACAAATGCACAAGACACATCCTCTCTTCTCTCATCCTCTTCTAGTCTTCATTCTCTAGATAGAAAATAAGAGGTGGTACCCTTAAGGTGTCGACCTCATCGTCATCGAGACTGTTAGAGAAGTTTCGCCAAGACTCTCCAACCAATCCTTCCCATAGGTCCACCAATGCCCGCCAGCTATCTCCGGGCATGAAGGACTACGGGACGGATGATTGACATATGGATGGTCTAGAGGGAGATGAGGAAGGTTAGCTCAGCCAATCCACTATCGAGGCCAACATCTCCGCCAATACCAACGACACGACTTTGCCCACACCACATGATGAGGCCTAGCTATCTGCCAGAAGGGAGGAGTTCAAGGTGATGGTTGAGGGCAAAATGGTACTTCGTGGCTTCGTGCTAAATGTAAATATTGTGATATTTTTCTGTCTATAGCTTCTAGTTCGGGGACATGACATCTCGACCAACATTACTTGATGCATCTCAAGGAGAAGGCACTGGCGGGAGCAAAGCAGACACAACTGAGCTTTGGCCTTGACGGTTCAGTAAGTACATGGATATATAGACATCCAAGCAACAATGAACATCTTATCCTAGTGCTGTTGTTCATCACCTTGACAACAATACGCTAGTAAATAAGATAATTGTAGGATTCAAACTCCTGGTGTCACATATGGGATAAGCCATTACCACAACAATCCTAGAGATGTTGCAAGGATTCAATTTACAATATAGGGTTGTGTCCATTATTCTTGACAATGCATCAGCAAACACGATGGTCGTGACTATTTTGGAGCCACAACTGCAAAGCTATGTTGTGGGCTATGTTATTCATCAAAGATGCATTTGTCACATGACCAACCTCATCATTCAATTAGGCACTAATGTCATTAACAACATATCGATAATAGTGCATGCAACCTATTGATTATTGATTTTAATGTATGTGATCTATTTGTCATGGAGGTATGAGTGTTATTGATAACTTGTTGAACAAAATTTCCTGAGTTGTTTGTTTCATTGGAGGTATGAGTGTTATTGATAACTTGTTGAACAAAATTTCCTGAGTTGTTTGTTTCATTGGAGGTAACACGGTGGTGAAATTGAGGTTCCAAGAGTACTACAAAGCAAAGAATAAACCACGGTGAATGTTTGGAATTGATGTCAAACATAGGTGGAACACAACATACCTCTTGCTGCGTCAGGTGAAAGGGTATGAGGAGTTAATTTCTACTTTCATCAATTCGATGCATGCCAGAATGAGAGATGCCGATGAGGACGACAATGGTGAATTTTTTATTCTCACATATCAGGACTAGAAGATCGCTATTGCATTCAGTTCAATTATCAGGAATTTACTATGCTACATCTTGTTTGGTGCTTGAATGGATTTGGAAGTTATCACTTGTTTTAGATGAAAACCGGTCTAAATAAATCTTATCTACCATTGTTCAACCCATGGAAGAAAATTTTCTCAAATACTTTGCTGCTATTCCACACCTTTATTGTTTTGCTTTGATACTTGATCCTCATAAAAAATTGAAAATTATGAAGATTGCTTTCGAATCAATTGGTGATGTAGCGGGACTCGATTATTCTGAAGCTTTTCCATCTATACCGGACCAAGCTTGGTGTTACTCCTCAAGTCCCTAAGCAAACCACACAAAAGAAAGCAAGCAAATCAAGTGCCTTAAATTTGTGGAAGAAGTTTAAAGTTAATGACCAAACCTTTCCATCCTCAGAGAACAGATCAAAGTGGAACTCAGATTCAGAGCTTAACCACTACCTCAACACCACACACACTGATCATGATCTAATGCTTGATGGCGATGATGTCAATTTCCTTGCCTGATACATTCTACTGGTTTCGGCATCCTCTATCTCTTCATAAGAAGCATTTAGCGCAACTGGAGGAATTATTCAAGAATGAAGGTCATGCGGTCATGCCTGACACCCGAAACAGTTGAGATAATCTTTTTCTTAAAGACTAGAGGGAAGCTGATGAATGGATGCGGCAGCATCTACAGATCAAGAGCTGGCTGCTACAATGGTGGCAAAAATTGGTCTCATCAATGATGATTGTGGTCCATAGGGAGTAACTCATATTATATGTAAACTAGGTATACTCTTTTTTCCTTACGGGAACCCTAACCTAGAGCTAGCATAAGGTTTTAACGAGGCAACATCTATATATTCTGATTAGTAATATATTATTTCTCACAATTTTGTGTCTCAATCTATTTACAGTATTTACAATTTGTTTTTGGTGTTGATAATGCAACTATTAAAATGTATAATAATTAAATCAAATTGAACAATGAACATAATTATCTCATTCCTTGTGGATGTGATACTTCAATCATATTTAATAATTATTTTATTTTTCTTTTTCCTCTCACCTTTTTAGGTTTTCCACCTTATTTTTATTTTTCCCTCCTTGCTTCTTGGTTTCCTTTAACCATTACTGCTTTGCCCCAATGGCCGACACGACGCAAAAGGCGGCGACGTGGTGCGCCAGGCGGTGCAAGAGGTGGTGCCGGCGGAGGGCCACGTCATGGAGAAGGCAGCAGTGGCACAGAGCAACATGCAGCACCAGAGACAATGACAGCTCGCGGCGCAACGAAGGCGGAGCAGTGACCCAGTGACCCTACAGGTACTCTACCACTACACATGGGCCGTGCTTGGGCTGGCATGGCCTGAACTGGCCCAACTTGCTTTTGGGCCATGCTTGGGCCTCGACACTGCCACCTGCATGCTGACATGGCTCAGCACATCCTGAATAGGCACGAAGCACGACGGGCTAGGTCGTGCTAGCCTAGCATGGCGCAAGTCCCACCTCTAGGTACGGATATAGGATACCAAATACCCTCCCCAATGGTAAGTCTAGGTTGCTCTCCCATTGGCGAGTGCAGAGGGCTGGAGGAGCCACCGTCATGGTTTCTGGTAATCGGCCTTACCGTGGAGGCGCGGTACGGTATGTACCGCGGTTTTGAGTTTAAATTTGAGGAGAATTTAAAATTTTGAGAAAATTTAATGGAAAAAATATATGTTGTATAGATTGATATATAGTATAGTTTTGTCAAAGAAATTCATGAAAAATATGTATTTTCGGCGTAATTAAAAATCATAAACGAAAATTTCGGAGGAAAAAAATTAAAAAATAGCCTATTACAAATAATATTTCATACAAAGATAGTTAATAATATTTTGTTGTTGAGTGATTATTAATTTACACTATATAAATGTTGTACATAATGTTGAAATACAAATATACAATGATGGATATATGAAAAATATGCATAGAGGAAAATTATTTGTGCATGTTAGTACATACATAATAGTTTTGTTCGTAATAATGCGTAGTAGGTATATTTGTGACTCAGCCTACTAGGGAGGCGGGTCAGCCCGTTAGATCGGGCGGGTTGGCCCCAAAATTTGATGCCAAAAGGTTCTCGGGCCGACCCATTAACTTCTAGGGTAGAGTGAGGCCAGATCCATTTACAGTTAGGGCATAGTGACGCCTGGCGCTGAGCACATGCGAGACGGCTGTGGCTAGTGGCTACGGCGAGCGACAGCGGATACGGCGGGCTCGACCGATCCGTGCTCGACGGACAGCGGCGGCGGACGACTGCGGCTGCGCGGGCGGCGGCGGCTGTGGCAACGACGACCGTGGTGGACTGCCATGCGACGCGTCCGTGCTCCCCGACTGCCTCGACCGGTCTGTGCTCGGCGGACGGCGGCGGCAGGCTGCGGCGGTCGATTGCTGCTGCGCGGGCTGCTGGGGTGTGGTGGAGGAGAAGGCCTGTCCACCGCGCGAGCCCGCTGGGAGAGGTGCTCGCCCGCGCCGGCCGCAAGCTCACTCTGGTGACACCGCGCCGGCCGGTGACCGTTGTCTCCCCCGGCTAAGCTACCATCGGTAAATTTCTTGTCACTAGAAATTTTTTTTCGATGAATCATTTGCTTCACATCCGGCGAAAAGATGTGCTACGCCTTCTTATACTGTTTCACACATTTTTATTCAAGTTTTTGTTCATTAATTTTTTACACAAATATGGAGAAGTCGGAAAGGAGACATGCATGAAGTTGATGAATCACTGCGAGAAATATGCCATCTTTATGATGCCGCGCAAGTAGATTATGATGAAGAGAAGCATCCAATAGAACCAAGGCAAGTTTTTCTTTGTGAGATTTATTAGTTCTTCCGAAAACGAAATGTTGTACTGTTTCATGGTGCTTACAATGCTTCTCTTCAGGATTACCTCTTTTGAAGAGGGTGCAATTTTCTTCCACTTATACGGGAACACTTGCCATCGGCTGCTGAAGAAATTGAATCAGATATTATTTGTATTGTGAGCATTTGTTTGAACTGGGTGGTACATGCCATTTTGATTTGGTTTGAACTGAGATGATATATATATATATATATATATATATATATGCAAAATTTGCTATAACGCATCGAAAAAATATGTAATTAGCTGGTGGACACCGTAAGATCACGAATTTGCTGTAGGACAACATAAAAATTTTGTAATTAGCTGGTAGACACTCCAATCATTATTTTATTAATTTTAGAGTAAAAAATTGAAAATATAACAAGATTTTCCTCAGTAGCCAACCCGTTATGACGACTAGGTCCAGTCGAACCAGAGCCAGTCGATCTCGGCGCCGCACCCACCCAAACCCTAGCCTATAGGGCGATTGAGTAGACGACAGCAGCGGCGACCTAGCTACGGCGAGGACGGCGGCGAACCAACCACCGAGGGCAATTCTATCATTTTTAAATTTTTGACCCCAAAATTAATAAAATAATGGCCGGAGTGTCTACCAGCTAATTACCACATTTTTGTGGTGCCCTGCAGTAAGTTCGTGATCTTACGGTGTCCATCGGCTAATTACACGTTTTTTCGATGCCCCGTAGCAAATTTTGCCATATATGTATATATATATATCAATGCAATGCAATGATACTATCAGTATCTACGATCTTGTAATTTGCCTGCTACATTTTCTTCAGTGGTCAGTAGCTACAATTTCTTCAGTTATTTTGGAACTTGCATCACAGTATCTAGGAACCTACACGTTCTGAGGACTTGTATTTGTTCTGAGGAGAAGAAAAACACTTAAATTGTTGATAAGCTGTGGTCTCCAACATTGGTTTTTTCTGAACAGTATTATGTTAGCAATAACTCAGTTTTTGTTCCTAGTGACATTAACCTCACTAATTCAGTATCTTTTTTCTAAGCGATCTAGATAAGTCTGCATCGGCCATGAGAACGCTAGTCGTGTTTGCTGAGCAGTGCAGGCTGTGAAAATTTTGGAATTTTTAATTTTATTTATTAAATTATTTACCATTTTAATTTTCGGTTTCAAAAAACCACAAGACTAGCCTCCTGCCGTCCTCCTAGAGGGCGGAATGCTGATGTGGCGCATGGCGCGACGCCCGGGCGGGACGGCCGTTAGGGCCGGGGGCAGATTTTTGCACCAAGCCCCCTTCCGCCCTTACGGAGGGCGGGAAGGGGGTAAGTGCAAAATCCACACGGCCGGCCGACGCGCCCGCGGGGGAGGGGGCCTGGCCATTTTGCAGGCGGCCTCCTGCCGCCCTCCGTAAGGGCGGTTTAGGTTAGTTTGGCTAATTACTGTTAGAAAAAGGGTTAGATTTAGGTTAGTTTTATGCTATATTGTTTAATGTTATATTTAGTACTAAATTAAGGTAATATTTTATTAAATTGGCTTTGTATATACAACTTAAAAGAAAATATAGAAAATATGTTCCGAATGTCAATAGAAGTTAAAAGCAAAGTTAAAAATTATGGAGGTTCGATTTAGGAAGTATTGTTTAATGTTACATTTAGTACTAAATTAAGCTTCGTATTAAATTGGCTTGTGAATTAGTACTTGTGAATGAACCAGCAATACCGAAGTCATATATCTTCGAACTCCATGTGTGATGTATGGCCTCCTTCTTGAAATAGGGAGACACATACATGCTCTCACGTATGCCGCACTCTGTACAAGCGGCAATAACATGAGAACAAGGTCTGTGAAGACGTCTCGATTTCTAACAAGTGCATGCGCATGTCCCGTCTTCCTTAAGAATGCACTCATGTGTAACCCTTGTACGGTATATGCCACGCCTGGACCGATCAGCACAATGAACCTCAAACCTGTGCTCCCGTGTCTCTTGGGGAATGACTCGATGGTTGCTTGCTTTTATACCTCTCTTCTCCAACTCTTCGGTAATCACCTTGCCGAACGAAACACTGGGGTTTGTCATAAATGGTCCTATGGCTCTGAACCGCTCCTGAAAATATTTGCAACTCCCATGCATTATGAACTCAACGATTGCAACAAGCGGTAGACCTCTCACACCCCGCATCACCCAATTGTACACCTCCGCTATATTTGTCGTCATTATCCCATACCTAGCCCCACCTCGGTCATGGAATAAGGACCATTTCTCTTTAGGTTCATTCTCTATCCAATGTGAGAGAACTTCCTAATGCCATTTGCACATCTTCTTCTGATGGTAGGTTCATCACCGGGTAGTGCACCTAAGGCTTGCGGCGCTTCATCTCCAGTAAGTACTAGCCTTGTTGACCGTTCTGAACTATATTTCGTTGTAAGCTCATCTAACTTTCTCCATAGTTCATTGAACTTTTTTTCCTGATTCTACGCACAAAGCCTGTTAAACATATCCATAAGTTGCTTGTTCTTGAATTGACGGTAGAAGTTAGCACCCATGTGTCGCATGCACCACCTACTTTCCACATCTGGCCATTATGGCGCCAAACCCTCCTCCAGGCTTCCATCTCTCAACAACTCAATAGCACGAAGGAGGCCCGCATGCCGATCATGAATAAGGCAAACACCAGGCCACATCCGAACAACCCCATCCTTGACGTGCTTTAGAAACCCGTACCAACTATCGGTGTTCTCACTCTCAACAAATGCAAATACCACTGGTACCACCTGATTGTTACCGTCCACACCGATTGCGGTCAAGATTTGACCTCTGTACTTCCCAGTAAGAAATGTACCATCGATGCAAAGTATGGGCCGGCAATGAACGAATGCAAACATACATGCACTCAGTGAGAAGAACACACGTTGAAGCACAGCCCGAAGCGGATTTAGAGTCGAAGGGAAGGATTTGATATCATAGAAGCTTCCCGGATTTCTCTGTAAAATGACAGCTAGGAGTTTTGGAAGATTATCATATGAAGCTTCGAACGTACCAAACCGACGCTCAATAATCTTCTGCTTTGCCCTCCAAGCCTTCGAATATGAGATTGTATACTTGTACTTCTCTTCGATGTGTCGAATAATTGACTTTGGTTCATACCCTAGGTTGTTCACAACAGCCGTTCACAATAGCCCTGTACATTTCAGCGGCAATGAATGTAGATGTCATGTTCCTGTGATACTTCTCAACACCTAGAATATGACAATTGTGTCTGGTCACAATGGAGACATCCCAGTAATCCTTCCATTTACCCTTGTAAGCATGTATCCTCCATGGACAACCATTATCTGACTATCCACACTTCACTTCATACACTGACTTGCTTGACTTCACCACCCAGTACTCTCTCCGTAATGATATTGCCCACTGCTTAACTGCCTCTGTCAAATACTCCTTTTCCCGATACCTTGCCCCTTGTATGATCTCATTATCCTTGTACTCCCAAGGCACATGGTTCCCTTCTCTGATTTGGAGACCAAAAAAATCCTCGTTCGACCATTCTGATGGGTACACATCAGCACATTCTTCATCTATCGAGTCATCATCATCAACCCTCTCATTCTCAGAGTCTTCCCTTTCCATAGCCTCAACTATTTCAGAATGCACCTCCCCTTCATTCGCTGCTCCAGTCGGACCCCTGTCTTCTCCTTCCTCCCCTCCACCTTCACTACCGGATTCAGGTTCATCTCCTCTACGACTTGGTCCCTCCTGCTCTTGGGTACTCATTGTCTGAGTTCCCACCTTGTTACACACTGCAACGTGGATGACGTGTGGCCATCCTCGTTGCATTGCATTTTGTACATACGATCTCCATGTGTCTGTCGAGGTCACCGGCATCAATTCCCAAATATTACCTTCTTTTGCCCGGCTTATTACCACTGACAAGGTTATATCTTGTGTTTCTGGGTCGTATCGAAATCCTCTCATTAACCAACTATGAATAGCACCAAATGTCCTTTCAAGAGGTCTATCAATGCTCTTAACGGTGCATTTGAATTGAGTAAGATCTATTCCATATGGACCATACATGACATTTTCTTCTCCATAATACAGTTGAAACTGCACTTTATTGGCCATACCTACAACGGGAATGCACTGTTTTTTCAACACATCTTTTACGACACTCATTTTAGTGTTCTTATGAATACATATTGTTCGTACGAATGATATTGTACTACATTACATCCTACCTATAACTATATTTTTAACTATATCATTAATTTTTAACAATAATAAGTCCACGCAATATTTGATTGTAGGTTTGATTATATTTTACCTATAAGCGATAAATCATATTTAACTTCTAATGTCAATACTTCGGTACCAACAAGCAATCATTGTATTTTAATTACCTTTACATTAACTTAAATATGCTTAGCACTGTCCTTAGCTACAACATAAATTACTTTCATTTTCTATTTAATGTAATTATGTCTTACTTATAGATCATTTTAGTACTCACTAAGTTATACCATTACTAAGTTGTATCATCGCTAAATCAATTATGCAATAAAAAATTTTCTATATTGTACACTACAAATACACTTTTACTAACTAAATTACCCAATGGCTACATTAATTATGTATTAATTAAATCTTTTGCCATACCGTATCAATACATTACATACGGACTAAATTATATCGTCGCTAAATCAGTGATCAACTACTAAATCATACATTGACAACAATAATTATGTACTACAAAAAAATCTTAATTATACACTCTAAAATGATTTTTTTCCAACAATATAATACAATCGCTAAATAAAACACATTTATTGAACAAAACAAATATTTTGAAAACTTACTGTACTCCACCGAGAAATTTCAGCATGGCTTCGCCGCTCCAGAGCCCTCCCCTCAACTCTAAGTGAGTAAAGTGGGGAGAGAGAAATGAGGAGGGGGAAGGGGGCTGGCGGCCTTATATTGGCCGCCGAATAAACCGCCCTTACAAAGGGCGGAAGGGGCCGCCTGCAAAATGGTCAGGCCCCTTCCCCCTCCCCCGCGGGCGCATTGGCAAATTTGCACTTACCCCTTCCCGCCCTCCGAAAGGGCGGAAGGAGGCTTGGTGCAAAAATCTGCCCCCGGGCCCTAACGGCCGTTCCTTCCCGGCGCCGCGCCGTGCGCCACATTATCATTCCGCCCTCTAGGATGGCGGCAGGAGGCTATGCAGAGTTCCAACTGGGCCGGCCCGGTTCTAAGTGGGTCGGCCACAGTCCCTACAAAGAGGGCAGGCCACAGTCCCACATGGTAAATGGGCCAGAGGGTACAGAGTACGGGTTGGCCCGCCCCACCCCTCTTGCAGGCTGATTTGTGACACAACAATTAAAACAAAGTTGTTGTTACTCGTTATTGATGTGAATTATTTGGTGAAGTGTGATATGACGGTGTATGTTTGTATGTTGCAATGTCAAGAATTTAGAAAATGTCATGTCAAAATTTTCTTGTTTTCCCTATAACATGTCCTAAATGTCACAAATATAGTCACAAAATATTTTTCTTATTTTTTTCTGTAGTTTTTCAGATTTTTTAAAGTTTTTTTTTTGCATTTTACATCTCACAAATTTTATTGTTTTCAAATCTTCTTCTTCCCGTGGTTTCTTCGCGATAACCACGGTTTTCGCAACTGAAACCACGTGGTTTTACATGGTTTCCGCCGTTCCCATGCCGTTCTCATGCGAAACCGCACGGTAACCGTGTAAAACCGTATGGTAACCGTGAATATCGCACGGTTTTGAATTCAAATTTTTTATTTTCAAATTCATCGTGGTTTTTACGGTAACCGTACTAATGGTTACGTGGTAGGGATGGTAGAAACAGAAAGTGGAACCCTGGCCGCCGTCACTTCACTCATAAGACAAAGGGAGACACAGAGGAACAAACAAGAGAGAGGGCGAAGAGGTAAAGAGATAAGAGTATAAGACAAGTGGGAAGTAAATAGATGTATCGTGGTTATTTTACATGCGTACTTTGAAATAGGTTAAAGTAGTCAAGTTTAGGATAGGGAAGTATGTAGCAACAAGATGTAGAAATGGGCCCGCATATGAATTAATTATAAAATTACTCTCTATGTAACATGCTATAAAACTTTCTATGTGTGTCTAGATTTATCCATGTATAAATGTATATGTTGTATATATGTCTAGATTTATTAGCATATATATAAATCTAGAAAAGACAAAAATGTCTTATAATAAGCAACGGAAGAAATAATATATTAACATGCCAGGTATATAGTATCTTAAGGAGGACAATACCATAAACCAATAATACTTCAATACGTGGTAGGTATATATAGTGATCGCAAATGTACATAGTATCAATTATTTTCCATCCATGCATGCATGAGGGTAAACCACACTGTCAAAATATTGCTATCTTTATTTAGATTTATATAAATGCTGCTAATATATATATATATATATATGTACAACACTTTCAAAGTATTTTTAAAAATCTCTAAAAATACTTAAAAATCTCTAAAAATAAAAAAATTGCGTGCTACGAGATTTTGATACAAAGAATCTAGTGAGCCATATAAATCAAAATTTAGAGGTAATTTGATATGTTTTTGGACCCCCGTGAGTTGCAACTCACCTAGACTATATATATATATATATATATATATATATATATATATATATAGAAACAATTTTTACAGGACCAAAGATTTTGCTAAAACAATTGTTTATGCAGGAAAAAACACAAAGAAAAATTCAGTGTTGCAACCAAAGATAGTGTAGCTGGTCTTTGGCATTTTTAAAAATACATTCTGAGGAAGAAAATTAAGGGACCAAATAGCATGCAGGGAAGACAAACAAGGATCACAATAGTTCGGTGACATTAATTAATTAAAACACAAACAAAAAATGACTGTGAAGGAGAGTAGCTAGCTAGAGAGACACGTCACACATAAATATATCTAATCAACCAAACGGTCAACGAGGAGAAGAAAAAGAGTATACTCTGGTTCTTGACATTTGGATCTCCGTTTAGTAATTTTCCTTATCTAAAATTATGTGCAAATATAAAAATATAAGTCAGGTTTAAAGTTTATTAAATTATAAATCAAATCATAATAAAATAATTATATAGTTTTCTAAATGCAAACATAGATCAAAAGTTGATCACATCAAATTAAAAAGACATGAAAAAGTATTAATCGTCTCCACGGTACAAAACTATATACGCCATCATTGGTACAGATCAGACCAGCAAACCACGCAACGGCCAGCATGAATCATACCATCTCCCGCTGGACTGTGCCTCGGTGGGCCGTCCTCGCCCCCCCCCCCCCCCCCCCCCCCCCCTCCCAGCGCTTGGGCCGCGCCCGCAGCCCGTCTCGTTGATGGGGCGACGTAGCAAGACAGAAATATTTGTATCTTTTAAGTAGTATAAAGATTAAAAAATATACAGAGTATATTCATATATTCATTCATGAATATATCTAGAGCCAAACATCTTATAATTATCGTATAATCTCTTTTAGTCATCGTATATCTTCTCAATCGCTTTTTTATTGAAATTAAACTCATGACAACAAAACTGGCGTCTGTTTTCTCACTTCATGCTAGCTGAAAACCCGATACATATCGAACTATCAACCTAGCAAGTGGTGATTCATACTATGGTAGCTAGCTAACTAGCCAACACATGGAGAAGGATGATCGAGCTGCCCTCCCGCCGGCGACGATCGAGGGTGCCCGCCGAGGGAGAACTACTGACCGGCGGCGGCGGCGCCGTCGACTACGGGAGGAGAGGGGTGACTGGGAGACGGATGATCATTGTGTATCGGGTTCTGGCCGCTGGGAACATTGTGCATGATCGTGTCACGGGCCGGGCTACCTCCGGCGACGTCGACGAAGGTTCGCGGCGAGGGAGAACTACCGGCCGCGGCGCCGACGACGCGGCCGGGAGGAGGAGACGGCACTACACTCGACATGATCATCTGTGACGGGTCCAAACCCTCACCTGTCACGGTTTTGGCCATGGTCAGTGATCAGTGGTCACTGGTGAGTGGAGTCACCTCTGACAGGTGGAAAGCCGTCAGAAATGATTCACACCTCTGATGGGTACATATATTCCAGCCCGTCAAAGGTGTTGATCGCCCGTACCCTTCGGCCAGTTAGTATCTATCACAGGTAACACACTTGTGACGGGCCCAAAAGGTAGTGATCGTCATAGACAAGTCACCTCTGACGGTTCGTTAGCGAGAACACGTCAGAGGAGTTACTACCTATGACGGATTTTAGTTCTAACCTATCAGTGATGAGTTAAATTTAGAAAAAAAATAAATGCTAAAAGTTGGCTAGCCTCAGGATTCGCTAGCCATGTCCTTTGAAGAATAGACATATACATAGCAGTAAAAATCACAGGTAAGTCACAAATACTTAAATATTGCCCAACTTTACCTATTCTCTCCAACTTAACATATTGCCCAACTTCACATATACCAGTAATTCCTAACATATTCAATTGAAATGCCTCAAATTCATACCTTGTATATACAATTAAAATACCATAATTTTGTCCAGCAAAATACATAAAAGCCATAAATTCATACCTTTTATATGTATGACCTGTCGTATTTAAACTCATACCTTTGCGTCGCGCGTCGGCGGAGCTGCAGCTGCTAGAGTCCACCCTTGTGGCTTGTGCCCACCACCCACTCAGGATTTGTGTTTGTGATGGACTGATGCCAGACTAGGAAGACGAAGGGTCAAGCAGCCAGGTTGCGGTCTTGCGGATCGGAGGCAGGATACATGCAATCGTTTGGTATTCTTGACTTGTTAATCACTAACTAGTAGGGGTCACGGGACGGATATTTTCCGCCCGCCCATATTAATTTGGAAAAAATTCAGGTCAGTTATTCGGGTACCCGGGATTTTACGCGGATCCGGATCCAAATCCGGGTATTTTTTGGCGGATATGAGATTGGGTTCGGGAGGTCAATATCCAACGGATACGGATTATCCGGAATATATTGCAGATACTATCCGGATTATACCCGAATTAATATCCGGTTAAATGGCGACATTTGCTAATTTCAGCCCATCAAATTCAAGGCCCACAGAAACACCAACCCTAATTCACGCACGCGGCAGAGTCATGGCCACGGGCGGTCATGGGACAGCCTCACGCACGCACGTGGCATCGGCATCGGCTATTCGGCTCATCGCCTCCCAGCTATCACACTGCCGCACGCAGCCCGCCGCCGCCAAGCGCCAGCCTCCGTCTGGCCTTTGCCTCCTACCGACCACCTCGAGCCTCCATCCTCTAGTCCAGCGTCCGCATCTCCCCGCCGAGACGGCATCCGACGGCCGCGTCTCCCCGCCGAGGCGGTGTCTGGCGTCTGCCTCCCCCTGTCCAGGCGACGTTCGAGCCAGCGTCCGCCTCCTACCGCCGAGGCGCCGTCCGACTTGCGCCTCCCGTCGTCGAGGCGCCGCCCGACCTCCTCCCCCCGCCGGCCGCTCGAGCCTCCGTCCTCCAGTCTGGCGTCCGCATCTCATCGCCATCTCCCCGTCTGATTCTCTGTTAGAACTTAGAACCCATTTGATTGCTTGATTACACATCATTTTGGGACTCATATTATTTGGTTATTGTGATATTTGTCTGAATATTATTATGATGTGGGTTTGCACTGGTTATTGTGATATTCCACTGGTTACATGAGTATTGGACTATGGGTTTGCCATTTTGCAATATGCTGCTAGCCCCTAACATCATCACATTTTGGGTATATGTATATGTATATTCGCATAAATATTCGTACCCATAAGTGTTCGTATCTGTTTTGGTACGTATTTTGTATCCTATTTGTACCCGGTATTATCCATGATTTTATCCGTATTCGATAATATCCGTATTAGATCTGAACCCGATTGCAAAATATGGATTATGATACGGGAAAGGTGAAATCTGACCGAATCTGACCCATTTTCACCCCTACTAACCAGTGAATGGATCAATAGATGGGTTTCTGGGCTGCCAAGCAAATAATTACATAGTTATTTAGGTCGCTGTGTGCTTGCCTCTAATGGGCTTTTATTAGCTTGCCGGACCCGGGGTCGTACAAATTTTTTAGTGGGGTCTAAGCTGGTCAGAAAATTACTGGTACGAGGCATAGCAAATTTTCGTCGGTGTCAGCCGACCCCATCCTGTGAACGTAGCTTCACCACTGGAAATTCAAGATTCTACGGAAATATGATTTAAAATAGACAAGATCTAGAAAATATCATTGACAAACATCCAATTCATAGAAATATCATTGACAAGTAAAAGTTTTACAAAATGTCATCATACAAAGACTTTGTCTAAGAAAATGTCATCGTCGTTATGGTTCCGTCCATCTCTTCAAATACATTGTTTATATTATAGCATTTAACGAAGTACTGTTGACGGAACCTGAAGACGGTGATATTTCTTAGATAAATTTATTTGCACGATGACATTTTGTTTAACTAGTACCTGTCGATGGTATTTCTTAAAGTCCCAGAGAGACAGCCTAGAGGGGGGTGAATAGGTGTCCTGAAAATTCTTCCAAATCGCAGCGGTCAGTACAGGGGCCGGACCGTCCAGGCCTATGGCTAGACCGTCCGGTCGGCACTCTTGGGTTGGGCCGAGAGCTCTGGTCGGACCGTCCTGGTTAGAACACCGGACCGTCCGGTCAGTGAAAAATGTAGACTTGGCAGTCTACCTTTTCGGTGATGTTTCGGAGAACGTGATGTGATTATGTGTGGAATAAAACAGCAGAAAGATCGCAGGAACAAACAGAACACAAAATCACAAGAACAAAGACACGAGAGATTTATCCCGAAGTTCGGATCTTTTGATTCTACTCTCTGTTGAGGCGCTCCTGCGAGCGGAATCTCTCTCGATCATTTCCCTCTCTTGGCTTCCTCCCACAAGGCCAACACGGGTCTCCGAATTCACACCTAGGGACTAGCAACCCCTTCGATCGACCACCAAGGTCAAGAACAAGGCGGCTTGCCCAACCCTAAATTGCAATTCGCTCTACCCTGCAGCCTTCTATGAGAAAGCACAAGAATCCACTATCAATCTTACCTATTTCCTTACGGAGGTTAGGCACAAACCTTCACAACTTGCTCCCGGGCGATCCACATGAATCGGAGGCTCGCGGGCGACGCCTATCCGTCTAGGAGATCAATCTCTAAGAGTAATAGGCCACCTTGACTCCACATGCATCCATCAATGCCCGAGAATGAAAAACTCTATTACTCACTAACCTTAACAATATCTCTAAGACATGATCGAACAATTAATCTCTCTAGGAGGTGTATTGGGTTAGTGGGGAGACTTGAGAGGTGCTAAACTTGCTCTAGCAACCAGAAAACTCGAACAGAAAGCCTCACCAACGGCTAGATCTCAAGAGCCCCTTTTATAGGCTGGCAGACATCACTTAGCCGTTGGAAAAGAAACCTAACCGGACCGTCTAGCTAGGGGGCCGGACCGTCCGGCCGACACTTAACTCACTCACTTAGAGCAAGGGTCGGACCAAAGTCCGGACCGTCCTGCCACCGGACAGTCCGGCCAGGGGGCCGGACTGTCTGGTCCCTACTGCTTGGAAAAACAGCACCGAGACTCCCCTCGACTTTGACTTAACTCTGACCACTCTTGGATGCATGCTTAGGTTCTAGTTACCCCTCTTAATAGTTGTTAACACCAAAATTTGGTAAATTTCTGTATTGGATTTGGATAAGGAAAGGTGCAATCGCCGATACAAATTTTATTTGGAAGAGTTCGAATCCGACAGAGAATCATGAAGACCAAGGCTTGGCAGCGTAAATTTATCTGTTAATTAGAGTTAGTTAGGATTTTATTTTATCTCTAAGAGATTAGAGTCCGATCGGGACTTGTGTGTGTTTTATCTAGTAGAAGTTAGAGATAGATTCCACATATGACTAGTTTGTTATTTCTTGTTATCTATTAGGAGTTGTATGTCGTGTCCAACACGGCCTAGCCTCAACCTAAGGGTATAAATATGTATGCCCGGGGTCATTGTAGATTATCTACACATCAATTAGATCAAATATTTTCGGCGCATCGCCACCCTCTTGTCCGAGGTTTTCAACTCCGGCAGAACTTGGCACCTGACGCAGGGCTGCATCGTCTCGATCTCCAGCGGAGGGGTAAGTACATCGTTCCGTCGGGCAATGTTAATTGTTCGACTAGATTAGAACTGTCTCGGTTCAGTCTAATCTTCTAATCTAGTTGTGTGATTACTAGTTATCGTATCAGTTTCAACTTAGATCACTTTCGTGTTTTGAGTTGATCTGGTCGACCACTTTAGGTGATCTATGTTGGTTTGATATTTGTTATTTGATATATTCAATCTAGTACAGTCTCGGTTAGGTCCTACCTAGTAGATTGCATTTGTCAGATGGTTTATATCAGATCGATGTATTTTACTCATTGTTTTGTCGGAGTACCAGCCGATAAGTTACCGGTCATCGGCTCGTTGGTTTGATAGCAATCTAGATCTGTTTAGTATCTATCCTGACATTGCTAGGTTTAATCTTAAACTGTCTCGGTTGGGTCTGATCTTCTATGATTATTCTTAGCAATCTAGGCTAGATATTTTATAGATCTTGGTTGTTTGTCTGCCGTCCATAGCCGATGGTTTTTGCCGATCTACATGCTTATCACATTTACATCAATAGAGTAGCTGATTGCTTTGTTGTGTTATTTCTAGACCAATCGGCTTGATTTAGTTAGATCGGCACTTATTTATGTTGTATCGGCTTATGAGCATTGCATGCAAATTGGTTTTAGCTGATAGCAGCATATGATTCATTGTTTATTCCAAGTAATTCATCGGTTTATTTATTGGCCTTATCGATCTTTATGTTTTCTATAATCATATCGTGCTCGACTGCGTACTGTCTTGGTTAAGTCCAATCTCTGCACGTTTGGTTCGATCTGGTTATAGGGGCTCGTCCAATCGACTAAGATTGATAAGTAACTTGGTGGGTTATGTTGGCTTAATATTCCAGTCTATTTCTATTGAGTTTCTAGCCGATCTGAGCTTTTTACAGCGGTCGTTTTCCCTATCAACTAACTGTTGCAACATCAACGTTCAATCGGTTGGATATTTAGTCACCTATCGGCTTGATAGCCGATCATCAACTAACTGTTGCAACATCAACGTTCAATCAGTTGGATATTTAGTCACCTATCGGCTTGATAGCCGATCGGATTGTTTTACAGTTCATCTTGTCAGTTGAAGGATCAAACTGACTGGCACGCCTGCGCATTCTAAGAATTTAGGTCCCGCACTGGAGCTGTCTAAGATTGACTCCCACGCCTTCGTTTGTGATGCGTCAACGTTTTAACAGCTCCAAGGCCTTCGTGAAAATTTAGTCGATCGCTTATATGATACTCCCTCCCAACTTTTTTATTTAACGTTGGATAGTCAATCTCCCCCTTTTTGGTGATTGATGACAATACTAGTCAACGCATGACAATAAAACAGAATATATGTAGAGATACAATAAATCTAACTCCCCCTAGATCAATACACAAATAAGCATGAACTTTAACCAAAAACAACACACAGCAACAAAGTTCATGCAATCATCACACATCACAGGCAGAGGATTAAAAGTACGATCTATCCTATAATCAGAACATCCCAGCGACACAAAAGTTCAGGAAACAGGATAGAGGGGTCGGACTGTCCGGAGGGCGGACGGTCCGGCCGACACAGACTCATAAACAATTTGACCCCTCTCAATTCTGCAACTTCTCCCCCTTTGGCATCAATACACCAGAAAAGGGAGCAAGCAGGGGAATGAGATGGTCAATCATCATCTGACACGATAATCTCAGTGGCACCGGAGTTGACGCTCGCAGTCTCGTCCTCTGTCTGGACGCCATCACTCTCGGTGACCTCTGCCTCTACAGCAACCTCGGGTTGTGCTGGTTCTTCTACCTGAGGCTTACCAAACACGAACTCATGCTGAGTAGGGTGGCCACCTAAAACTTGAGGCTCTAGGGCCTCCTGCTCTGGCGGCTGCGCTGACTGATGCTCTGCCTGCTGCGCTGGCTCCCCCTCTGCCTGAGCTTCTACCTCCTCATCTGCTTCTGCCTCTTCCTCATCAGACTCTGCCTCGTCTGATGACTCCGCTGCAGGCACCTCGGACTCCTCATCGCCCTCCTCAACGTACTCCTCCTCCTCGGTGTCGACATCACTGTTAACAGGAGCAGGGCGAGAGGAGGATGCGCCGGCGTCTTTGACTATGGTGCGAGCGGCCTCATAGGCAGCAAAAGGATCTTCATAGACCTCATCCTCGGACTCAGAGGGGATCTCATGTCCAGACTCACGAAGAAGCTGATTGATCTTTCTTTTGTTGGATTTTATTTTCACTGCTGTCTTCTTGCAGATCCCAAAGATGGCAGAGAGCGCTTTCTTGAAAGGAGAAAGCGATCCTGAAGATAGGCATTCAAGAATCTGCGAAGTGGAGAGGCGAGCTGAGGCGCTGGACTTTCCTTTCGCTTTGCTGACTTTGGGGAGAATGGGCTTATAACTCCGATGAGCACAGTCAGCCACAAACCTTAGTCTAGTAAAAGTCTCAATCATCAGATGCAAAAAAGGAGCATAAGTCAAGCCACGAGAAGCATCCAAGATGATCTGCTGCAACTCATACCAAATATACTTCATGATGCTGAAGGGGGCCGCATTTTGCCTCATGCATAACAACAAGGTATGGTGTCTGGAGATAAGTGTTGTTTTGTCACCGCTCTTGGGTGAAATAGTAGTCTTCATCAACTTAAGTAGCAGATCGTAATGTGGAAGGAGCCCCTTGGTCGAGCCAAGTGCCCCAACCGACATCCGATCCGCATACAAAGTGCGGACCACCTCCGAAGACATTGGGGACTCGGCATGAATGCTAGGCTTGTTCAGATCTAGTGCATCGAGTGCCAAGATGGTGGAAAATTGTGACATGGTCACAGTATACTCTTCCCCTTCAGTCAGCCACCGTATCTGCTGTTCAGTCTCATCCTCCGTCTCCTCAAAGAATACAGTCGCAAAGAACTACCCAATTAGCTCCTCATTCCAATCCATTTCCAAGCACATGATGCCGCTGACATCCTTGTCGACGCACATCTTGATCACTTGCCTCGCCACTGGATTCCTAGAGGCCTGCAAATAATCCCAGTTTATCCACTTCATCTCAGTCAAGGAATTGGTCCTGCCAAGAAATACTGAATTATACCAGTCCACTTGAACTTGGGTCTTGAACCTATAATCGGCTTCACAGAGATACTGTTGTTCGGGAACCTTCAACCGATCAATTCTGGTCTTCCCCACGCACCTCATTAGGTCACACTCTTCCTGAGGGTCTCGAATTGGCTGCATCGCACCACAACCTTTCTTTTTCTTAGCTCAAGAGGGCGGCCGCTCGACTCACGATGGGGGTTCGAGAGGAGCTACCACCAACTGGTTCCTTCCCCTTCTGCTTCTTGGATTTCTTGGACTTTTTAGCTTTCTTGGCTTTCTTGCTCTTGCCAGGGGAGGATGAGGGAGAGACAGGTGAAGCGGTCTCTCGCCCTGTCTGACTGCGAGTGCGGGGATGCGGAGGAGAGTCAATCACAATCCCCATGGAGCGCTTACGGATAGCAGCTCGCTTGCCTCCCCCTTTGGTTGCCACTTTCTTGCCCTTAGTCATTTTTCCTTGTGGCAACTCAACCGAAGAGGATTCCTCACTGTCTATCTTTGTAGATAGCTCCTGACGAGCCTTCTAACGCTTTTCTGAAGTCATGACTGAGGACAAAAAATGCGAGAATCAAGAAGCATGAAAGAATTAAAGTATGGTGGAAGGTGGAGCCAAAGAACGATACTGACTGGCTATCGGTCGGACAGTCCGATCATACACAGGAGAGTCCGGTCGGATCTCATTGTCGGGCCAAAGAAGCTGACCCAGACCGTCCGGCCAGGGGGGCGGACCGTCCAGTCCAAGTTCTCTGCCCGACCGAGAGGGCCGGCCGGACCATCCGGCTTATAACAACGGACTATCCAGGTAAGAACAGATGGTTGTGCATGTGATTTTAGCCAATAGATCGGTAAACTAGACATCTAACTAAGTGGTTTTCTATGGTCGAAAGACACTAGAACCTAACAGATTTAGAGATCGGGCTAAAACAAGGTGAAAACGCTAAAAAAGATTGAAACCAATACCTGGAGTTGGGGAACGTTGAATCCGCGTTCGGGGCGAGTTCCTCACCACCAATGCAGTGAAAAATGTGAAATCCGAAGCCTTTCCAACGGTGCAAACCCAAAATCGCCTCTATGGGGTGAGAGGGAGTTAGGGTTTGAGGGAGAGAGGAAATGAGGGAGATTTTCTCTCTCTGCTCGGCCTGGGGGCAGTTAAGGGAGTCGTCGGCCGGACCGTCCGGGTAGTGGCCGGACCGTCCGGCTGGGACTTTGCAAAGTAGGCCGAGGGGACTGGCCGGACAGTCCGGCTGGGGACGGACTGTCCGATCCAGACTGGACTCTGGTGGAAGTAAAAGAGGCTGAAGCGAAACTAACTCTAAGAAGATTTGGCTATTCAACTTGAGAATCAGATCAAGCAATCAGTACAAAACTATGATTCTCAAGTCAACAACCATTTTCGCAATCTAGAAATCAAGTTTTCGCAAAGCACTCAACAATTTTCGCAAACAAGTTTGAGAAACAAGAATTTTAAAATTTTGTTTAGGAATGTTTGAGCCTTACTCCTGGTATTTAAGACCAATTCTATTTAAGAATTGACCTCTAGAAATACGAAGACTCATGTTGTTCTAACATGTGTATGAAATTGACTTAACTATTTGAAAAGTCAAGTCGTTTTTCATGCAATGTTGCGAGAATCCATGATATTTAGTTCATTTCTCCAACTCACAAAACCTTTTCTCGTCTAAGGGCTTGGTGAAGATGTCGGTTAGTTGGTGTTCGGTTCTCACATGGGTTACAGAAATGTCTCCTTTGGTTTCATGGTCCCTCAAGAAATGGTGTCGTATATCGATATGTTTGGTTCTTGAGTGTTGGACTGGGTTGTTGGCTATTTTGATATCACTCTCATTGTCACAAAGGAGGGGGATCCTAGTCATGGTGTATCCAAAATCTTGGAGGGTTTGTTTCATCCATAGGAGTTGGGCACAACACGCACCAGCGGCTATGTATTCGGCTTCGGCAATGGATAAGGCTATGGAATTTTGTTTCTTGGATGACCATGAGACTAGAGACCGCCCAAGGAGTGGCACGCAGTATTGACGGCTTCGGCCCAAAATACATCCGGAGTCTTGTACTCATCAAGCATTGTCCGAGCCATCTCGATAAGTGTCCGGTTCTTCCTCTCTACAATCCCATTTTGAGGAGGATCATATGGAGCGGAGAACTCGTGTTTGATTCCCTCTTCATCAAGAAACTCTTCAACTTGGGTATTCTTGAATTCTTCTCCGTTATCACTCTGAACTCTTTTTATCTTCACTTCAAACTCATTTTGCGCTCTCTTCGCAAATTTCTTGAAGATTTCTTGAGTTTCGCTCTTGTCATAGAGAAAGAAAACCCAAGTGAAGCGAGAAAAGTCATCAACAATTACTAGACCGTGTTTGTTACCTCCCAAGCTTAGATAAGCTATTGGTCCAAAGAGGTCCATGTGCAATAACTCCAATGGTCTTGTAGTCGTCATGATGTTCTTTCTGGGGTGAAAGGTTCCAACTTGCTTCCTCGCTTGACAAGCACTACAAACTCGGTCTTTCTCAAAAATGACATTAGATAAGCCAAGAATGTGCTCCCCTTTAGAAGATTTGACAAATTTCTCATCCCAGAGTGACCAAGGCGTTGATGCCAAAGCTATCCAAGAGTCGATTTGGCGATTAAGCAAGATTCAGAGTTAACTCTACCATTGTCGAACTCGACAAGATAGAGATCCCATTTAATCTTCCCTTAATCACCTCCGATTTGTCATCTCTCCTAAAGACGGTAACATCTATATCGATGAAGAGGCAATTAAATCCAAGCTTACATAATGAGAAACCGAGAGTAGATTGTAGCTAAGGGACTCAACGAGAAGGACATTTGAGAGAGAATTGTCTTTGGAGATAGCAGTTTTACCTAGGCCTATTACCTTTCCTTTGTTGTCATCTCCAAAGATAATGCCGTCGCAATTTCCTCCAGTCTCATCGAGTGAGGTAAACATACTCCTTTCTCCGGTCATATGATTAGTGCATCCGCTATCGATCAGCCAACTCAAGCCACCAGAGGAGTATGCCTATCAGAAACAAGACAAGCATGCAATTTAGGTACCCAAACTTGTTTCAGTTTGGGTCCCTTAACAATAGTGATCAACTCTTTCGGGATCCATATGCTTGGCCTTCGCTTCTCTTGATTTGATCCAATGAAGACAGCAACCACACGTCCACGGTTGTTCTTCATTATCACATGAGAGCCATAGATAAGCTTGATTCGAGCTGAATCCTCATGAATTGAGGAGAGCTTAGAGTCAGCCTTTCTACCCTGCTAGAGTCGAACTGTCCGGCCCATAGGACTAGACAGTCTGGCTGGTACTCTCTGGTAGGCAGACAGCTCAGGTCGGACCGTCCGGTTCGGACCGTCCCGCCGGACCCTTCTGCCAGACCGAGAAGTCTGACCGAACTAACCGACCCAGATCGGACTGTCTGGTCTACCCTCTCTGTTGAACAGAGGGGCCGGACTGGACCGTCCGGGCCGGACCGGACCGTCCGACCTGCCTTCTCTGTTGAACAGAGGACTTAGGCAGAACTGTCTAGCCCTGTTCGGACTGTCGGTCTTTAGGGCTGATTTTTGCGTCCTCTTCAGCAGTTGACTCTCCTTCCTTCACAAATGCAACACATGGTTTACCATTGATCATTACTCTTTTTGGGCTTGCATTTGAGTCGGGGGAATATCCAAGACCCCTCTTATCCTTGTTGTTATAAGAGGTGATTGTCTTGAAGAGAGCATCCTTAGATTGGTAAGTTCGAATACATCCAAACTTTACCAAGGTCTCCAACCTCTCATTCTCTTTCTTCAACTCCTTGAGAGCTGCATTGTTAGTCTCAACAACACTTAAGTCAATAGTTTTGCATTTCTCACAATCAAGAATGGTATTGACTATTGTGTTGTTCTTAGAGTTGGAGAGGTTGTGCTTAAGATTGTCAATTTCATTCTCAAGACCATTATGCCTCACATTCATGGACACAATAGTTTCCTCAAGAATTTCATTGACATCCTTAAGATTGGTTATGGTTTGATTTGCTAGCGTGAGTTCCTTAGACAAATCAACCAACTTTTCATCCTTTATGGCAAGGACCTTTTCAAGAATAAGGAGATCCTCTTGCCTCTCGAGAGATCCTTCCTTTTCTTCTAGCACTTTCATGAGTTTAGCGATATGAATGAGAGCGGGTTTGCTAAAATTTCTAAGCCAAGCGTCATCATTATCATGGTCTATATCATCATCATCACTAGAGTCAACATGATGCTTGGGAGCTAGATATACCTTGCGCCCTTGAGCCATGAGGTACAATGGCATATGATCACGGTCGTCGTCACTCAAGTTGGAGAAGAGCCACTCCGTGCTTGATGACGATATGGCCATGAGCGACGCATTTGCTCTTGGTGTCGCTTGACTTGGGCTCCTCCTCTTTGTCGCTCTCATTGTCGCTTGAGAACCACTCTTCACCAATGTGAGCTCTCCCGGGCCTTTTCTTAAAATACTTGGTCTTGCCCTTGCCCTACTTGTTCTTAGCAAGCTTGGGGCAATCCGCTATAAAGTGCCCAAACTCTTTGCACTCATAGCATGTTTTCTTGGATTGTCTCTTGTATCGATGCTCATCCTTTCTCCCATAGCTCTTCTTGCAGAGGAATTTCTTGAATTTGTGGACCAAGAGAGCGAGTTTTTCATCCTCACTCTCCGAGTCACTTGAGCTCTCTTCTTGAAGCTTGGAGCTAGTCTTCTTTGCATTGAATGCAATCTCCTTGTTCTTGGCTTGAGCGGCATTGGTGGCGTATTTCTTAACTTCCTTGGCTTCTTCCTCCAAGAGTTCATGCGAGATGATATTTGAGAGCATGTCACTTGGAGTCATTCTCTTGAAACCGCTTGACTCACGGATCAAGGTCACCAAGGTAGGGTTCCTTGGTGAAATTGCCTGGATCAAACGCTTTACCACCACATGATCCGTCATGTCTTCACTCCCAAGACCACAGATCTTGTTCACTATGACCATCATCCGGTCATACATCTCTTGAGGTGTTTCGTCATCTTCCATCACGAACCTCCCTAGCTTCCCTTCAAGAAGTTCAATCTTGGATTCTCGAACCCCTCTTGATCCTTCATGAGCAATGTGGAGTGTGTCCCAAATCTCCTTGGCTTCATCAAGTTGATCAACCTTGTTGAATTCCTCCGGACTCAAGGAGTTGAGAATCACGCTTGCCGCTTGAGCATTGCGGTGGATGAGGAGCTCTTGCGCCGAAGTGAGATCTTCTTCATCTTCCGGCATATCCTTCACACCTGTGCACACAACTTTCCAAACACTTGGATGCAAGGAGATTAGATAAAATCTCATTTTATGTTTCCATGCCCCATAGTGAGTATCATCAAAGGAAGGTGCTCGACTGGAAGAGATATAAATGTTAGATGATGAAGTATTGAGTTTAGAGTAATCAAACTCAATAGAGGCTCCCATTTTGTTAGAGCCTTCTCCACCATTTTCATCTTTACGGTTGTTATTGGAAACGTCGCTAGTCTTGTCTTCCATCTTAGATCACTTCAAGCTTTTAAGCCTTTTCAGAAGAATAGATTCTGATACCAATTGAAGTCCCAGAGAGACAGCCTAGAGGGGGGGTGAATAGGTGTCCTGAAAATTCTTTCAAATCATATCAATCAGTACAGGGGCCGGACCGTCCAGGCCTATGGCCGGACCGTCCGGTCAGCACTCTCGGGTTGGGCCGAGAGCTCTAGCCGGACCGTCCTCGTTAGAACACCGGACCGTCCGGTCAGTGAAAAATGCAGACTTAACAGTCTACCTTTTCGGTGATGTTCCTGGGAACGTGATGTGATTGTGTGTGGAATAAAACAGCAGAAAGATCGCAGGAACAAAGAGAACACGAAATCACAAGAACAAAAACACGAGGGATTCATCCCGAAGTTCGGATCTTTTGATCCTACTCTCCGTTGAGGCGCTCCTGCGAGCCAGATCTCTCTCGATCCCTTCCCTCTCTTGGCTTCCACCCACAAGGCCAACACAGGTCTCCGAATTCACACCTAGGGACTAGCAACCCCTTCGATCGACCACCAAGGTCAAGATCAAGGCGGCTTGCCCAGCCCTAGATTGCAATTCGCTCTACCCTGCAGCCTTCTATGAGAAAGCACAAGAATCCACTATCAATCTTACATATTTTCTTACGGAGGTTAGGCACCAACCTTCACAATTTGCTCTCGGGTGATCCACATGAATCGGAGGCTCGCGGGTGACGCCTATCCGTCTAGGAGATCAATCTCCAAGACTAATAGGCCACCTTGACTCCACATGCATCCATCAACGCCCGAGAATGAACACTCTATCACTCACTAACCTTAACACTCTCTCTAAGACATGATCGAACGATTAATCTCTCTAGGAGATGTATTGGGTTAGTGGGGAGGCTTGAGAGGTGCTAAACTTGCCCTAGCAACCAGAAAACTCGAACAGAAAGCCTCACCAACGGCTAGATCTCAGGTGCCCCTTTTATAGGCTGGCAGACGTCACTTAGTCGTTGGAAAAAAAACCTAACCGGACCGTTCGGCTAGGGGGCCGGACCGTCCGACCGACACTTAACTCACTCACTTAGAGCAGGGGCCGGACCGTCCTGCCACCGGACTGTCCGGTCCTTGCTGCTTGGAAAAATAGCACCGAGACTCCCCTTGACTTTGACTCAACTCTGACCACTCTTGGATGCATGCTTAGCTCCTGGTGACCCCTCTTAATAATACGGAGTTCCTATTACTCAAAATAAAAAATAAAATCTCCTTTGATCTCCTTCATCTTCATAGAATGGTCGCTCCAGGTCACACATGCATCAAGTAAGTCGCGTAATCCTTCAATCGAATTGATCCTTTAAACTTCTCTGCAATCATAGCTCATTAGCGCATACATGCTTGGCTAACATTGTCATTAATCATCCAAAACTTCGTTTAGGGGCTAGATGCACTTTTATTTCTTAGAATTAAGTGTTCGCCAATGACATTTTTAGATTTTCTCTTTAGAATAAGGTGGACTGAAAATATCGTGAATAAGTATGTTCAAGTTTCAAAAAGTGAATGAAATTTACCAAAATCAATATTATATACTTTAATTTATACAATGTATTGCAATTATATAATAAATTGTGCTTTCTAAAATCTGAAAGAATCCCAGTTCTACCACTGAAAATTTAGTCGATCGCTTATATGATATAACCTCCCAACTTTTTATTTGACGTTGGATAGTTCATTTTTGGATAGTTCATTTTTGAACTATCCAACATCAAACACTTTCATATGGAGGGAGTATACCTGTATACATAGATATAACTTGATTGAATACTACTTGCCAAGTTCTATATGGAAACAATCCCTATGTGTATGGATATAGTCCGAAGCAAATAAGTTAGATGCCCCAAAGAACAAAAGAGACAGTGGCGGAGCCACCAATATGGCGAGCTATGGCGGCCGCCATAGCTCGCCGCTGGCAGAACCCCACCCCATCGCCATACTCAGTGTTGTACGTCGCGTAAAAGATGATTTATAAGTACTATGATTTATATGGAGTATCATTCGCATGATGACTTATAAGTTAATGCATTATACCTTCATTTTATTTTACATATGTGGTTCTTATATATAAATTAGAACTTAGGTCGCGTTCAGGGTAAGGGGATAAGTTCGCGAAAAACGTGGTAATAAATTAGCACTACTCCATCTAAAAAAAGAAGATTTCTGAGTTTTATGTATAGACCGTTTGACCATCCGTCTTATTTGAAAAATTTATTAAAAAATTTTAAAAAATTAGTCACATGTAAAGTATTGTTCATGTTTTATCATATAATAATAACAAAAATATTAATCATAACTTTTCAAATAAGACGAAGACTCAAAAATTCTATCTGAAAACTCATAAATTCATTTATTTTGGGACAGAGGTTGTACATGATTAATTAATTATTAATTTTTAAAAAAATATAAAATAGATTAATATGATTTTTTTCAAACAACTTTCATATAGAATTTTTTTACAAAAAATACACCGTCTACCCGTTCGCGAAGCGTGCGCGCAGAAAACGAGGAGCATAAGTTAACTTATAGGGAGACCGAACGCGGTCTTAATAATATTAAGTTCGCCATAGCTAGATTTTTGTCCTGGCTCCACCACTGAAAAGAGATACATAGTTGTACTTAGGCCTGCTCAGTATTTCTTAGGTTATATCCATACTTACTGCCCTAGTTCTATTTGGACATGGGGTTTCCGAGGATATAAATACAATACCTCTTAGGAGAAGGACAACAATTGGTCTCACCTGAGAAAAGCCAAAGCAATGTGCAAGCCACATGCTCAATCTCATCGAGCTAATTTGGGAGGAGACCAATAACAACAAATTGCCACTAACCACCATGTCAGAGCACTACGTCGATTTCATGGTAAACTATATTAGGTTTTCTCTCTCCTTACTTTGTACTTATGAGATTGATATAGCTTAAAACATCAGCCTTCCTGTCAAACAAGAGTAGGGTCGTTGCTGCCTCTAAGAGACCTGAACCTATATAAAAATTCATAACGTCTCCTTGCATCTTTGTTTGGATCTTTATACTAACCTTACCCCGTACATACAAATACACATATAATATATATATATATATATATATATATAATGTAGTGAGCTAGTCAGGTACCTTCCTTCGATACTACTAGTAATTATAGACACTAGTTATGATACCTACAAGCATCGGTGGTAATATCTCTGTTGGTAAATGACATCCTATCGGGTGCTAGACTGCTAGTAATGATACATGTAGGCACTAGTGAGACCTTGTTCAGTTTGCAAATTTTTTTTAAAAAAAATCACATTTGATATACGGACATACATTTGAAGTACTAAACGTAGTCTAATTATAAAATAAATTACAGATTTTGCCAAGAAACTGCAAGACGAATCTTTTAAGCCTAATTAATCCATTATTAGCACATGTAGGTTACTGTAGCACTTATGGCTAATCACGTTCTAATTAAGCTTAAAAGATTTATCTCACGATTCCCCCATAACTATGTAATTAGTTTTAATGTTCATGTATATCTAATGTTCTATTTAGATGTCCGAAAATTTGATGTGATGTTTTTAAAAAACCTTTTAGGAACTAAACAAGACCCGAAGATACTTGTTGGGTACCTGTGATACCTATAGGTACTGGTGATGGTGATAGTACCACTAATTGTAGGGTACCAATGGTAATACAATGATGTATCGAACATAATGCATATGGTATCAATAACGATACCTATTAGTTATGGTACATATAGGGACTAGTGATGATACAATAGCTTTCAGGTACAGTGATTATACATGTAGGTGATGATATTTGTTAGTTTAGTACCTCAACTAGGTACGAGTGATGATATATACAGTAATCATACTAATATGTAGTTTTAAGAACATGGTAATGCATGTCTTGGCAGTGGCCGGCACACGATTTAGAGATTGGGTATTCAAAATATTAACGATTAAGAAAATTTTTATACCCTCCATTGACAAAAGTATCTCCATCATGATTACTATCTCTGAACAAATAGCAAATAAAGCAATATGCAGAATCTTTATGCATACTATACTCAGAGCCATTTGAACTCATTAATCCAATTGCATCTGAGTATGATTGCAAAAATGATTGAGATTGCCCTCACCTTGAGTTTCACCATGATTTTTATTTTGAGTTGTCTTCTTTGAAGGAACTATTTCCAAAAAAAAAAGAAAAAAAATCAGATACCTCTTCTTTCTCTTCATTTTGACTTTTGAGAGCTCAAAATGTAGCGGTGGATCATTAATCATACTTCTATCAAAAATTAAGACAATTAATAGTTCATACTTGTATTCGTAGAAGAGACAAAAAAAAAATAGAGAAGGTTAAGGTAGATCTACTGCGGTACAGCCCTGCCCAGCTGGCCGGCTGCCCCTGTGTGGCTGCGACGCAACTCCGTCAGGCATCAATCCATCCACCGGCCCTAGCAGCCGCGGCGCCCCGCCTGGCCTCCCGTCGGCCACGACCCGCCTTCCCAACGTGTCGCACTCGCACTCGCACACCCTCTGGCCCTCTCCCGGTCCCGGCCGGCGCAGCGACGCCGCTCCACCGCCCCCACAACCGCAAGCACGTCGCCCACCATTCTCCCAGCCTCCCACAAACAAATGCCACAGCCTTCCAAACAAGTATCTATCTAGGCTTTTAGGGAATGATGGGCCACGGGGCTGAGCTTTCTATTAAATGGGCCAACACAAGGGGAGTAGTAAGACAGCCCATTTTATGCCACTTTTTCTTTCGTTTTCTTGGCTGAAATAGGTACTTTTTCTATTTTATTGATTATACATATGAAATACCTGGTGTGTCTGCGTGTATATATATATATATATATCAAAATTCTTGGGTATACATTTGAATACCCTTGAAATAAAGGTGGGCCCGCCACTTTGTCTTGGGTTCCTTGCAAAAGAAAACATGTCTCTGTGAAGCAATTGATCATGCTAGAATATCAACACACATGCATATAAACTATACCAGAGAAAGGAGTGCAATAGATTCACTTAAATTGTATCATAGAGAAATGTGTATCTTCATATTACAAGCAACAACACCATAGAGACAGAGGATAGCAGAAGCATCTGCAGCAGCAGGCCACAGCAGAGGCCTAGGCTGCTGACGCCGGCGGCGCCGTAGCAGTAGTCTGAAGCTTCAGGGACGCTGGTCGGGTACTCGCCCTCCTGCTGGCCGCCGTCATACCCAGCAGCCGGCTGCCCGTGGTGACCGTAGTCGCCGTAGTTATAGCCGGTGGTCTGTTGCTGCTCCTGCTCGTGGTGGCTGTAGTGGTAGTACTCGTCGCCGCACTGCTTACGCTCCCGGATTTCAAATGTCCCTGCACGCATGTACGTTATTGGGGGAAAATCAACTCATAATGATGAGAAACAAACAAAAACAAAATCAATAGAAAATATCATAGAAAGTGTGGACCTTATAACTACCTCTGTCCCTAAATCCCTAAATATTTAACGCTGTTGACTTTTTTATACACATTTGACTATTCGTCTTATTAAAAAAAAATTTATCAAAGATGTAAAACTATATATATGCATAAAAATATATTTAACAATGCACGAAATAATATAAAAGTAATTAAGAATTACGTAAATTTTTTAAATAAAACGAACGATTAAACGTGCATAAAAAATCAACGGAGTGAAACCTTTAGGGATGGAGGGAGTATATTGTGATTAATTAATTTACCTCTCTCGGGAGTGTAGCTGCAGCCGGTGTCGAGCGCCGCCTTGACGGCCGGGACGGAGGCGCCGCTGTAGAAGCGGAAGCCCTCGTCGGCGACCTCCTCCACGCACTGCAGCGCCATCTTCGTCTCCATCAGGCACGGCCCCCCGCAGTAGTCGTCCACGCTCTCCTTCCCAACGTGGAACGCCCCCTCCACGCTCAGCCTCATCTCCTCCTTGCACTCGCGGTACACCTGTACGTTTTTTTAATATAATATAATTGGGAGGTATACAAAGGTATTTATACATAGTTATAGGCTTTTAATAGCTAAAACGATGGATTAACTATTATACAGTTAAAAATCTACTTAAAAACATGAAATAATAAATTTCTATATAATTTTTAAATATATATATACATCATCATTTAATCAAATAGGTATATAGCTGGAGTACCAACATAAATACATGTACCCCTAAAAGTTAGTAGAAAAGGTCAACGAAAATATGCAAAGATGAGTTTTCAGTCGTATTCCAACACATTGTATATGTGTCAAAATATATACATTTATAAGTTGTTTAGTACTTAAGTGGTGAAAATTTGAATTGCTTAGATCGGTTCCCTTTCCAAACACTTAATTGGTTGTAGCATCATTGGAATTAGGGAAATCATGAGAACCAGAGCCGTGGATGTTTATATCATAGTATACAGTTAGAATTCTAGAAAACATTTATGTTTTAGAATGGAGAAAATATAAAACTTATATGTCTCAACAATAAGAGATGTTTGTCTCTTTAAGGGGAAAAAATGTCTGATTAATAAATGATGTCGCACTTACATTGTGATCATCAAAGCAATGGCAAGCCTTCTCGAACATTGCCAGGGCTTCTTTGCCTGTAACAAATCGTGTAGGTTAGAGAACAAGTTAATTTCAGAGTTTATTGCTCATATAGTATATCCTAACATAATTAATTAATTAATCAATGCCATGAGCTAGAATGAAAGAATGTCAGGGCTCGTAGCAGAGCAAATAAACTAGAATTAGAATTATATGCACACGCTCACTTGCAAAGCAGCATGGGAGCAAGAGGCACAATGCAACTGCCAAGGCCAAGCAACAGCCACAGCTTGGTGATGGGTGAAACGATGTTGCCATATTGCTTAATTCAGAGAAGGTGATGTAGTTAGAGCAGAGTTGTTCAGGCTAGTGTAGTAGTGCCTCTGCATTAGGGAGATGTGGCTAGTTCTCTATATATCAAGCTGCTTGCTGTTTTTCTTGAACAAAAACATGCTTGTTAATTATCAGGATTTACCATCTGCTAGCTGCATTACTAGTCCTACCAACACTCCAAAGGATACCCAATTGTCCACTCTTGATTTTTGCTAAACTTCACTCAAAAGAAATCACTGTCGTCTAGCCTTGAACAATGCCATTAGCTAACTAGCTGCAGCAATTCTTCTTGCAGAACATGTTGTGTCTAGCTGGAGAATTCTCCATGCCCTGATTGAAACGGAATATTATAGTAGATTTTTCACTTTGATTATACGGATAAATTAGATATTTGTAAAAATAAACTCAAATAGCTTACAACAAGTGGTCTAAACAACTCCTTGCAGGAAAGTTTTACAAGACAACATAATCTTTTTAGTCGTGAAATAAATAACCTGCGGTAACATTCCGGTGAAGTAACTGAAAAGAACTGAACAGATTGGGCAATTGCTACTTGAGGCTGCCCATTAACTAACATCTAGTAAAGGAGAATTAAAAGTGTGGTTCAAGTTAGAGTGTATATATATATGCCCCAAGTCAAATCCAATACCTTGGCTGAACTTGCAACTTTTCTTGCCCAAATCTTTGCCAATTCTATCAGTGTAATTAATCAAGTTCATGATCCATGAAAATAGTGTCTTGCACGAAAGGGCACATATCCATCTGTGAAAATTCTCTGCAGACAACCGCTGCCAATTGATATAAGTTCTTTCAAGAATCTATAAACAAGGGTCAGAACTGGGCCAACATGCAAAGCACACTCCAACACCATTCTAGGTAGGTTGGGCCGGTCTGGTTGTCAATGATACTGGAATTTTAAAATTATTTTTTTTTACAATGGTTCCATGTATTATTTTCATGTAGTTAATTAAGATGCTTATAGCTGTGGATAAATCATGTGGTGGAATATGATCAAGTTTCCGTTCATTTTGTTTTGAATTGTGGATATGAGAGTTGTGCCACATTTATACTATTATAAAAAACGTGGTTATATGTGTTATTATAGAACAACATAACTGAATACTCTAGCTGTTCTTTGTATTTGCATATATCCACAGCTTATTTTTTAAAGATGATATTTTTATATGAAATTTTTTATTTTAAATACAATATAGCACACATGTAATCTTGTTTCAACTAGTTAAAAATATTTTTTCAACAAAACTTAATTTTGCTATTTTCAACCACCTATTATAGCGCACGAGCAGTTGGCTAGTTCGAATAAAAGTGGGCAGTATCAACTCCAAGAAAAATATTAATAATCCAGTTCATTATATCGACAGACGAGATTAAGGCAGAAGGAAACAAACACGCATCGATCAAATTTATTATTCGTCAAATCATAAGACGCACAAATTACAGATTTGTTGTTACATGAAATCAGCACTGGTGGCGGAAAATTAAATATCAATATGCTACAATTCACTATCCAGGAGAAGGAAAACACAGCACATGTTTGATCTTAATTTCTTCTGCAACGTTCTTTCATTTGTCGCCTGTCGAAAGCTAGATATACAGCATCAGGCCACCAGCATTGGGCCAGCCCAGACGATTAGCAGAGAAGATAGCATGCTCGTGAGACTGACAGTGGGCCCAGCTGCTCCGCTGGCCGAATAACCTGGACGCTCTACCGCCACGTGTGAGCCTACATGTACACATCCACCAAACAACAATGTTTAGGATTTTAGGAGACTAATGTGAGGCATAATATGAAAGAAAATGAAATATCCATTTGGTAATAAATATTAAATGTTTAATGATAATAATACTTTTTCTAAAATAAGTAATCCAGAAGTGCTATTTAAACTATCAAATTTTGGTAGATAATTTTATTTTAGAATGATTTTATAAAATTTAGTGAGATTGTGTTATTATTATAGTGCTTCCCGGGGCAATTCTTTGTATATTTTTCTCTTGTCTCAAAACTAAAGTATATAAAAAATTATCGATAGGCAAGATTCTAAAGATTTGTTCAAATATTTGTTCTGAAAACTAAATATTTATAAATTTAGCTAATCTACTAGCAAAACGCTTCTATCATCTTTATCTTTTCGCTTCTGCTTCCGCTTATGCTTATAAACCAAATTTAAATTTTTGAACTTAAAATTTGAGTTGATTTTGAGTTTTTCTACCAAGGATTATTTATCAGCCTTGACTTTTAGATTACAAAGAATATATATATATATATAAAAACTATTTTTAATTTGTAAATATATAGTCTGTTTTTTTTCTACTATCACCACTTTATATACCTGAGGTAGAAGAAACACTGGTCGACCCAGTGCCGCCGCCACCGGTAGCACCGCCGCCGGTGGCGCCACCAGAAGCACCGCCGGCGCCGCCCTGACCGTTGACGTTGCCGCAGGACATCTGGAAGACGGCCTGGACGCCCTGCATGAGCCCCGGGCTGTATCCGACGAAGTTGCTGAAGATGCCGTTCACGCAGCCCATCATCATGTTCATCTGCCCGAAGCATGGCGCGCTGCAAATGGCCGCCGTCGAGCCGTTCCCCACCGCCGCCGGCGCCGGCGCCGGAGCCGATGCCGACGTGTTGGTGGTGGCGGCGCCGCCGGTGACGTTGATGCCCATTGATTGCAGGCACCCGTTGATCACCTGCCACGTGACGCGATTACTCCAACTTCTTTAGTTTAGTTGGGTAATGATGATGATTGATGACGTATCACTGACACTCGGAAAGTCATTGACACTGGTAACCCATACAGACAGAGATCACCGGCCAGGCATCACTTATTGTAATAAAATGTTAAACTACCTAGCAAAAAATACAATATCATTTTTACGTTGATTCTTATCCATGGCAGATTATAGAGATCAACTGCACGTGATAATTCTGTCAAAATTGAATTATTAAAAACAAAATCGATTCGTTTTATTAAAAAACATTCTGATAAATTTCTCTTAAAAATAAACATTTTTGGACATGGGGATTTTTTTAAAAGAAAAAAGTTACTAGAGAGTCTATTTATATTAAAAATTTGTTTATTAACTAAGAAAAATGCTACTTTGTTGTAGAACTATATAGTAATTTTTAGGTATTGATTGCTTGTTGCGTGAGAAATGATTGCACATGGTATACTAGACTAAAGTAACAAAATAATGTCAACATCTCCATCCTTTAATATAGCTACATCAGCCTTAAGTTACGCCCAGTTGAAAAGTGTACGAATCACTTTTGAGGCTGAAGGTCAATGCTTATTCTTCAGTAGTGACACCCCAGTTTAATGTTTGAATGCATATTATCTATCCCAAAGGGGTTGAACTAATTAATATAATTTCACTGGAGATTGAAAGGGCCTTTTTTTGGTCAGTAAGAACCTCTGGATCCAGAGAAAAGTTGTTCTGGTGAATTGCAAAAGTGCAGAGAAGACAATGATACTTACTTGTCTATTGTCAAAGCAGAGAGCAGCTTGTGCCACAATCTGAACTGCATCCTGTGTTCCTGGAACTATTGCAGCACCACCTGCTCCCCCTCCTTGCCCTGCATTGTTCAGAGTTCATACAGACAGCTACCTAATTACTTAGAACCAAACAAATGGAGGTATGGAACTTTCAATGCAAGAACCCTAAACTCCCTTTTGATTCATGCTGGGAAATACCTCAAATACCCCTATTTGGGAACCTTAAAACTAAGGCAGTTTCAAGTTTAAAGTCAGGCAAGACCAAAGTCCTATACTTTTGAAGAAAAAGACTACGAGCCATGCTTGCCATGTTAAATGGAGCTAAGATAGACTAATTACCTCTGCAACTGGAGACAACAATGGAGAGGATCACCACTGTAAGGCACACATGTCTGAGCTTGAAGGAGGCCATTGCATGCAGTTGATCAAGTTCAGTTACTCCTTCACAGGCTGCTTGAGATGCTTCTAGCACACTACCCTGCACTCCCTTTATATCTGCAGGATGTGCAGTTGAATTGGCCACAGAAGCTGCTTACAAAATGCAGCAATGGCTTAAACAAACATGGCAGCCTTGCTTCTTGGGGAACTCAGGATGGCTACTGAACACAAAGCAAAATCTGACCCCTTGAACCATTTGAGAGCTAATATTCAGGCAATTTGGGACTGGGAGATGATTGCAAGCTAGTCTCATCTGCTATAAAAACTCATGTGTGTCATGGCTCTGTGCAGGTGTTTGGTACACAAGAACCAACTACCCCTCACTAGTTTTCCAAGACTCGTTCCTGTGTGGAGTGTGCACAAATCACACCTAAACTGGGGAATTAATTAACTAGTTTCTAATTAAGTTTTCCGGCCTAGTTCTGCTGACTATGCTGGACCTTGCTGTACTTTGGATGTCTCAGTTGCTTCCAATGAGCTTAATTCAAGCCCGCATAAGAATGATTAATGTCAAATTGAGTGTATGTTTTCTACCATGGTAGACGAGTTCTATGTCTGGTTCTGGTAATTCTGACGTAGGGTGCTCGGGATACATGCGTCCACATGACGGATGATTATATATTTATATACATAGAGACTAGCTACAGCGAGTCATAACTCACGGGCTGCTCCATGAGTTATGGTCTAAAAACTTATGAAAATATCTCCAAATTTCGATTTATATGGCTTAATACATTCTTCGTATCAAAATCTTGTAGCGTGCATTTTTTATTTTTAGAGATTTTTAAGTATTTATTTAAGATTTTTAAAAGTTACCGTACAATATTAATAAAATAATTAATATTTTATGTATCATTTTAAGCTAAATGTAATTAGAGAATTCTGGAGTATTTTTTCCTGTTTAAATTTATAGAGAAAAGTCCACATTTAATCCCTCAACTATAGCATTGGTTCGATTTTGGCACCTCAACTATAAACCGTTCACTTCTGATCCCTCGCTCATACCTATGGTGGTCTTTGTGACATGGCATTACGTGGTATCCTAGTTATCAATTAAAACAAATTATAGATAGGGTATGGGAGAGAAGTGGAAGAGGAGACAAGATTGACCTATATGAGTGTTATTTTCTTTTATTTTTAATTAATATATTATTTATTATTACATTGATGTTATCACTGTTTCCGGTGATATGGCTCCACGTAAATACCACATGAAAATCCACCATGGTTTTTATTAGGGTGACTAAAACATTTTAGAATCAATCACTAGCACATAAATGATCTATTCGAACGAACCGTCTCTAGATCTTAGATGGCTCATTATAGAGCTTCCATGTGATGTGGTTGGTCCTAGGGGCCTTCATAATAACCTGCTTGTGTAAATTCATTATCGTACATGGATCACTAAGTCAGCCACCTAAAAAAAATAACTAAATCATTGTAGGCAACCCTCTGAATGGCCTGCCTACAAAATCAAAATTGAAAAAAGAATGCATATCCACCTCTAACTTTTTCATATAAAGTTAGATGAAGCTCGATTTTATATCAAAATTATAGGTCTTGACGAGATCTAAAATATTCATAGTTGATACTTTTTAATTTGAGATTATTTAGAGACCCAAGTATTCATTATGCATCTCTGATTTATTTTGACAAAATATCATATATTTGTCTTAAATCTACATTTTTTTTGATTTGGCACTTAAAAATCAAAATGCAAAAAATTATTTTTCCAGATGGTCGCGTTAAGTGCCACGCCTGCGAAAATCGATTATTCCATAGGAAGGGGTCCTCCGCCAGCGAAATTACTGATTTTCATAGACACATGAAGCTACAGTACTTCACTCGCGTGCGAAAATAAAATCTGACCGCCTGCAAAAACTGACTTCATTTTTGGCAGTGAACAGTAAACGGTTTCAGATGTACAATTGAAGGTTCAAAAACCGAGCCAAAGCTACATATACCTATAGTTAAAGGGCAAAAATATATGGGCTTTTCTCCAAGGCAATATCACGTCGTCGGCCGGCCGGGGTAGCGGCGGCGATGGCGATTGTGAATTTAGACGTGATGACGGCGGCGGCAGAATCATCAACGAAGGGGCCGGAGAGGTATAAACCGAGTCCTGGGCTGATAGATATAATCAACGCGTGAGGAGTGGAAGGCACTAATATATACATATACATATGCAGCAGGCTTGCTAGGGGCGGGGATCATATGTACGCCGATGGATGGATGGCCGGCCGTTGAGCTCACCATTGACTCGCCCGCCGATTGTTGGCAACCACCGCAACCTGCCGAGATATCCATCCATCGATTAATTTCTCTCTCGGTCGAGAGTGCCTGCCTTCCTCAAGCAAGCATGCCTGATTGCCTGGGAAATTTTTTTATTAAATAAATATTTTTAGCAATTAATTTTATTACTAAACCGCCATGCAAAATTTTTCCAAAACTGAACCTTCTTACCACACCAGCGCTGTCACGCAGTCTGGTCGGCGTGGCATGGGAATGTCAGTGCCATACCACCGACAATGACGGCGCAAGCCGTTTCGTCACGTCAATGTTGGTGGTGTGGTTATACGGTAGAAATATTTTTCCCGGAGGGTTAGTAATAAAATTATTTATTAAAAATATTTAGAAATAAAAAAATTTATTGCCTGGAGCAACACTGCACGTACGTACGTGTACGCAGATGCGTGCGTGCGTGCGTGCGTCCGCCACCAAACCATCAGAATTTGGGTCAGATCGATCCATGTCCGAAGGGAAGCTAGCTAGCTCCCAAATGAACCTACCTGGATTGATAGTCTCATAGAATTGGTAGGCAGCGTACGTGCGTGTTACCTGCCTGTACGACGATAGCTAGCAATTAATTAGGGGAAAATCCTGGTTTACCCTAAAACTTTAGCTAATACCTTCTGTGGGCTGTGGCACTTAATATTTCTATATACCTCAAAATTTGATTTTGATCCCTTATATGTCTCTCCCGTCACTTAACCGTCTAATTTCCAAAAAAAGAGACTATTTTACACTTTTGATGAACATAGAAATTTATCAATTACATTATTGAAAATGTAAAATTTTATCGCCCGAGACTATTTGAGATACATCATTATGACAAAAATTATTTTTATATAATAAATTAAAAATTGTATTTATTTTATTTTTTAAAAAGTCATAAAAACAAGGAACATTTATACAAAGATAGACAATGATCACGATTCTTTAAGAATGCTCCCAATAAAATAATATATTATCCTGTCTAATTTGAAAGTCTATTTACGTAATAATTTTCTGCACTAATTATTTAGTCTATTTACATGAAATGTACATATTGTTTTTCCATATTTTTCAAGCTTATATTTAAACCCAAAACATTAAGGACATTAAATACATTTACTTAAAATGAAGAAAAATATAACGGCAAGGGCATAGCAGGGATTCAGTTAAAATTTCAAGGTATAGAAGGAATCGGATAAATTTGAGGGGTATAAAATGGATTGAGTGAGTTTTTAAGAGTATAAAGAGAATTTACCTGTTAATTAACATCGGCACCGATCCATCGATAGAATCTTAGGGCCTAGCTTAGCTGATTAGATTTTCTACGGTAGAATCTCACCTGGACTAAAACAATAGATTTAATATGAGTACTTATATTTTCGGCTATTTATTCTTTTAATAGCTAACTCAAGGTAGAGTGTGCGTGCATACCTTAATTTACAGTGGTGATTGTTCGACGTGTGTTATGACATATGAACGCCTACTGTACGTTTATCGTTGATCAAGAGATCGATTATGAGATGCGTTTTCTCTCCAAATCGTCGCAGCAGGGGGCGCGCAGGAGCTACCTATAAAGACGACCAAGCATGCATGCAGGTGACAGCGATTCATTCTAGAACAACACCACACCGTACAAGCTAGGTAGGGTTTTAATTTCCAGGTGGTCTCTCACCTAACTGACGATCGACCACCCGATCGAGCTGGCAGCAAGCGGTACATGCAGGCCTAAAATTAGCTGCTCCGATCCATTTTAAAATAATTTTACTTTTTAACTATCCCGCGCACATATCAATATAAAAGTAAAAAATTTAGAATATCCTGCACTTTATCAAATCTTAACTATTCTTCACTTTACCTACTTTTAATATATTTATTCCTATTTTCATAAAAATCTATGCGATATGATTGCGACCTTAAAAATGAATTTATGTATAGATCATAAATGATCTTATTTTGAAAAGAAAAATAAGACAATAGGACTGACTAGACACGATATAATCATTTACGTGTGCTGCTAGCTTTTGTTTATGCTTATAAATTAAAGGATAAATTTTTAACATTAAATTTAAAACGTAGAGATGGCACCCGTTGCTCGACCATCAGCCAGCAAGCACCAGCAACTGCCTGCCGGGGCGCCGGCCCTCTTGCTTTGTTGCTATATATAAATGCACTTGCACGCACTCTCACGTTCTAAATTATTTTTTATCTATAATTTTTGACTCTTCGTCTTATTCAAAATTTTTTTGCGATTGATATTTTTATTTTTATTAAAAGATAAATCATGAATAGTACTTTACATGTGACTAATTTTTTTCTAATTTTCTGAAAAAATTTTAAATAAGACGGATGGTCAAACGTTAGACACGAAAACTGGAAAATTGATTTTTTTTAATAGAGAGTATATATGTATCGCACGTTTCCGTCCGTCCGGAGAGCTCGTGCCTCCCGCCGGCGGCGAGGGCGAGCTGGTCGGAAATGCACGGTGGATGCGAGCAGCGACGAGCCAGGTGGCACCCGCAGCGCGTGCGTGCGGCGATTGCGATTAAGAGCAAGACTAATAATACAGCTACTATAAGACTTCTTGTAGCCAGCTCTTAGCCCACCCATATACTAGTTAGCTCTTTATCATTAATGCAGGACCCACATATCACTCTTACATAGTTTCTTGGTTCTTGTACCCGAGCTGGCTACAAGCTTACGGCCCACTTACACTCTCCCTCGTCTCATCTTCCCTCAACATAAGCATTTAGCCAGCTTATAACTGCTATTATACTTGCTCTAATTCGAGTTAAAAGATTACGAGAGAAGCAGCCAATGAGAAGTCAATTTCTCGGAATCTCGATAAGCTTGATTTTCAGTTAATGGCTTCTATTTCATTTTATGAATCCTATAACTCCAAATTATTGAAAGCCAAATGTTACTTAAAAGTACTTCTTACTTCTAAAGATTTTACGAGAAGCTACACCCGTCAGAAACTCCTTCAAACCTACTCTTGGCTTGCCTGCGTCACAGCATGATAGGTAAATCTTTACTACCGTATTCTTTCCGTTGTTCGAGACATGCAGGGCCGGTTTCGTTTAAGGCTACGAGGTGATCGATCAAACCGAAGTTTTGGTTAGTTCAGTGGTGTTGAAGTAGATATTTGGTTTAAGACCAAATTCCGGCATGCTTTTTCTCAAATTTGGCACTAGCCAATTCTACCAACCGAACAAAGAGAGGAATTTGGCAAAACTAATTTTGGCCTCAAACCAAATGTAATCTTACACTTTTCAGCAGGGGCGAACCTACATGTACTTATCCAGGGTCCTCGGACCCCAGGTAAATTACTCAATTCTTACTAAATTATATCATATTAATTAGTATACAAGTATAAAAATTAGATAATTAGTGGACCCCCGGTAATTTCTATTTTGGATTCGTCACTGCTTGACAATGCTAAAAGTGACCATTGCCAAGATATTGGTAAGGCTTGTTTTGGCCTTGAACCAAACCAACCCTTAGTAAAATCTTATACTTTGTACTCCATTAATTGTGAGTTATTTCCCCACTTTCCCTGACTAAACTCTCTCTGGCTAATCTTACCAAACTCTCTCTGGGAGATTTGATGGGCCGGCATGACTAAACTTTGGAGCTGACCAGGCTGGGCCGTTGCAGCAAGGTCTGGCTGACCATTCCAGGCCCAGAATTTCATCAAACCCCAAATGAAGCCTGAGTTTGACAACAAGCTCCAAGAAAGAGGCCTTAGATGGTGTTTTCTTACGCAGATTTTGGAATTTTGGATTATTTGTTCTATAATAGTTACTTGATGGTATTGATGGTATGAACGACCGAATCCGTCTTCGAAATACATGATTGACAAAACATATGAATAGAGAAAATATAGGATTTTAACATAAATGTATGTGTACAAACAAAAAAAAAACATAAATGATCATTTGAATATACCTGTTAAATTGGAGCTAGAGGAAAGAGATAGACTCAATTTTTTTATCAAATTGGACCTCATGCTAACTTTTCTCCAAAACTTATATGGAATGAGGGGAATTTATAGGATCCGTTTTGTTTCTCAAATGGTCATATAGAAAAAAAATTCCTATAGGATTAGAATCCTACAAAATTCCTATGTTTTTCCTCAAATCAAAGAGGTAGTGAATTAACTACTTAAAATATCAAAGAATTTTATTTAGAAATATCAAACAATAAACATTTTTGGTACGCAACACCAGCAAAAATCCAAAATCTACAAGAGGAAACGAATAGAGCCTCCGACTCACGTGTAATGTTGTAAAAATCATGCAGAAAGATGTTATTTGTTGGGCTCTACTTAAGGGTAAATTTAGCATTTTTCTATCGAATTTCTCTAGAGATATTTATTTCCATTGCTTTTATGACAGACAGATTTAGGATATTTGAAAAACAACTACTTGTCTATTGCCTCTATTTTTCAGTACATATACTTCAAAATTCAGTACTACCTCCGTTACTAGTTGATTAATATCATTAATTTTTAAACTTATATTTGATCATTTGTCTTATTTAAATAGCATGAACCATACTTTGCAGTGACAGAATAAACTTACATTCAAATTTTCCCTAGACCGGTACCCACATGGGTAAACTTCATCCGTCGGATCACCCATATACCCACAACAGTTTAAAACGATATAAGTCACATAGTTTCCATATAATATATTATGGCAGACACTATCCTTAATATATCACACACTCCTACATTATGGTGAAAAAGAGATGAATGACTTAAATATCTAGGGATTTGGTTAATTGGGTTAGCCTAATTTAATAGTAGAATAGAACGTGCATTTGAACTTGCATGTATTTATTACCCATAGGTAAATGGGTATGAGGATCTTCTTAGAAACGTTCCCATACCCGCGTACCTGTTAGGTGAATGTATCTACATGACTACGTACTTATGGATGACATATTTAAGTTTATACCTGTATCCTACTGGAGTAAATACCCATCGGGTCTCGGGTCGTAGGTCCCAGTTGGCATCTCTAGATATACCTAGGGCTGGATAACGAGCCAGCTCGGCTCGGCTTGGTCCAGCTCGTTAAGATAACGAGCTGGCTCGGCTCGACTCGTTATCATAACGAGCTAAAAAGCTAGCTTGGCTCGGCTCATTATAAAACTCGAGCTGGCTCGTTAGGCTCATGAGCCATGCATAAAAAGTTAACCTAAACAATTTTTCAATAGGTTATACAAACAAATTTTCATTTTAAACATGTAAATCATATGAAATTATATTTAAATATTAAAGTTTGAACCAACAAATCATATGGTGAACCTATGAAGTACTGAACACATGCATTTTAGGGTGAAATCAATGAACACCGGTGAATCTTATGTCTTTGGTCTAGCTCGTTAGGCTCACGAGCCAGCTCGAGTTGTCTCGTTATCTCTAACGAGCTAAAATGCTAGCTCGGTTCGTTAAAAAAATAAAACGAGCCGAGTCGAACCGAGCCGAGTTTATCACGAATCGAGCGAGCTTCTGTCCACCCGTAGATATGCCATATGAACACCGCTAGATCAGGCAGCAACGGCTACAATTGATCGACCAGAGCCTCCAAATGGGCCGAATTCCGGCCCATAAAAACCATGGGCTTCGCAAAACCCGTCCCCACCCGGCCTGCCCTATATAAATTGATCCTCCACTATCCGAGCCATCCCCGAAACCCTAGCCGCCGCCGACCTCCCGTGCTCGCGACCTCTCCCGACGCCGGTAAGAGCCCGAGAACCCTAGCCTCTCTCCCGTCTCCTGCCTCATCCATATCCTCCTGCGGCAGCCCCATTCCCTCTCCCCCCTGCTTCTGTTCTTATTTGTCGCGTCCGCTCTCTTCTCTGGGTGATTTTTACTAGGTGGAGTGAGTGAGAGATCTGAGATGGCCAAGTCGAAGAACCACACGGCGCACAACCAGTCGTACAAGGCGCACAAGAACGGCATCAAGAAGCCCAAGCGCCACCGCCAGACCTCCACCAAGGGGGTACGTCTCTTGCTCCGCCGATTCACCCCTGAGATCCAGATTGCCTGCGCTACCTATTTATTATATTGATATACCTATCTATTATATTGATTGATTGTTGCAGAAATGTTCGTTTGTTCATGTGGACGAAGTGGTTGGATGCAAACTTTTTTTTAGAGGTTTAGTGTCTCAGTGTGATCATGTGCTGTTTTGTTCTGCTTATACAGAAAAATGTGACTAAAGATCTCATGCTTGTTGAGAAGTTCAAACTTCAAAGTACAATTGTAGATTTTCAATGTGATGCTATTGCCATCTGTTCTACAGTGTATTGGTCAAATTATAATGTGCAGTTGTACCGGTTGTTGTGAAATTGTCTTTAAGTTGCGTTGATGTCTGATGTTAGAAAGGAATTGTTAGGTGGTCTGTTTGGTTTGCTGCAATCACTTAGGGTGTGTTTGGTTGCTCGTATGACCCTAGCCTGGCCCATCTTTTCCATCCAGGTTGAGTATGGCCTGGTTGTGGACGTACACATGTACTTGTTTGGTTGTTTGCATCAGATTAGGTTGGCTCGCATGAGATTGTGTTTGGTTTATTGTACGAGAGTTACATTAAAAAAATTGTTTGGTTGATTCCATATACTATATACAAGAGTACCTATATGGTTTTTTAGATTAAATACCCAATTGATAAAATGTCACTGTAGGCAACTGTATACTATATAAAACAAATACATTATAAAAGAATCACAGGAAAAAGAAAAAAATAAAGAAAAACAGCAGTCCGGCAGCGGCGGACAGCGTTGAGCGGGCAGTGGGGAGCGGCGGAGGACAGCGTCGACCAGGCGGAGGGGAGCGGCAGACGGCGGCGTCGACTGGGTGGTGGGAAGCGGCGGAGGACGGCGTCGACCAGGCGGTGGGGAGCGGCGCACGGCGGTGTTGACCGGGCGGTGGGGAGCGGCGCACAATGGCGTCGACCGGGCGGTGGGAAGCGGAGGACGACAGCGTCGATCGGGCGGTGGGGAGCGGCGAACGGTGGCGTCTACCGGGCAGTGGGGAGCGGCGGAGGACGGCGTCAACCGGCCGGACCGGGGCCGTGACGCATGACGTCGACCGGGCGGAGGGGGGCGGCGGAGGATGGCGGTGACCAGGCGGAGGGGGGCGACGCACGCCCGCATGCGCTGAGCCTGGCTGTAGTGGGAAGCTCATGGGGTGCGTTTCCCACGGGCCTGGCTGGGAGGCTAGTTTTGCAGCAGTTGGGCTGGCTGGGAAAAGCATGCAGGCTACCAAACAACAATTATTTGCACCCACTCATGCGAGCCAGCCTTCATGCAGGCAACCAAACACCCCCTTACATTGATTTGTGCTCAAACTGCGTTTAGATTATAATGTTAGACAGGAATCATGCCACTCATCCTTGTGGACTTGGATGTTTTTGCTTGGGTTCAACCTTGAAGTTTGGCAGTTAGATTATATCTGTATGCCAGTAGCAATTTAGGCTCCCATCGGTCTGCAGTTACAACTGCTTATAAGCCAAAATTTGAATTTTCAAGCTTAATTTTGGACTTGATTTTGGGGTTTTTTCATCGTGGTTTGTTTTACAACTTTTGCTTTAGAGTTACCAATGAATACGTATATAAAAGTTTTAACCGTAAATTATTTTTCGTTTGCAAAAATGTGTTTTCGCTTTTTCTTCTAAAAAATGAAACAATGGGAGCCTTATTCTCTAGTCATATTTATTTTTCTTGACAGCTAAACAGCTTCTGTTTCTGTAAGTATTCTTTACTGAGCAGCACATAGACAATATAATTACAAGACTGCATTTGCCTTGAAGACTTTTGTTATGAACTCATGATGTGTAGGAATGTTATTTGTTGCTGATTCTTGCATCCTCTTTGTGAATGCTTTTATAGATGGACCCAAAGTTCCTCAGGAACCAGAGGTACTCGAGGAAGCACAACAAGAAGAGCGGTGAGGCCGAGTCCGAGGAGTAAGATGGAGGGGATTCTGTTATGAATGTTCTTGTATCGCTAGGATTGATCTACAGTTTTGAACTTGTTTTGCTTTTCTGTATGGACAAATGAGATCACTATGGTACTTTCAAGTTATCCTGCGTAGTTGGCTCTGTCCATCCAGCTCCATGCTGTTGGATTAGACCTGATATTATTTTCTTTAAAGAATTGGTTATCCATTTCCATGGTTGTCTTGTTTGTGTTGGCATATCACAACAATCTGTTGTGTTACGGATTTTCTGTTATTTGGTAATGCCTTCCCTCACTATCTTACTAGGCACATGATTCGTCAGAATGTCTGTTTTGATCTTTCTGAGTGTAGCAATCGTGGATTTACAATTACCAGTTTGTTGCGTTCATTGGTTCTTAAGCGTTTGTTTTTGACTCAGGGGCGGGGTTTACCTTACTGATCGACCACACGGTTTCGACCCCTGTTCGAATATGGTTTTAAACACTTGTGACCGCTTTTTGACAAATTTGGACTGTATTTTAATCGGCTATACCGTGGACATTCGAATTTGTTGAAACGAAATTAGTGGAAGTTGGTTTCCAGCTACCGATATGCTTCTCTGGGAACCCTCACCCAGGGGATTAACCGAGCGAAATTTGGATACTAATACTGTCATGCATGAAATCAAACTGGCCGTAGCAATCCTAGCATATACTCATGCTATACTGGTTACTACTCACTACAGAGTACAGACAGGAAGGAAAAAACGGTAATATATATATATATATATACAAACGCTGCAGCAACTCAGGCAGCTATGTCCGTATTGATATGAACATTATTATGTGGATTGCATCTCATCTGGACAGGAGAGCACCAGCACAGTGTTGGGTTGGCTTCAAATCAAGATTGGGGCTGCGCCTTGCCGTCGCCGGCGCCGGGCCTCTTGACGACGACGACGGGGCACTTGCAGTGCTGGACGCAGTGGTTGCTGACGCTCCCCAGCAGCGTCCTCTGCAGGAAGCCGTACCCGTGGCTCCCCATCACCAGCATGTCCGCGCCGGCCTTCTCCGCCGCGCCGCAGATCACCTCCCGTGGGTCCCCCTTCTCCACCCTCGTCTCCACCTTCACCTGATGACCAAAAGCAACCAAGCAACAAGGTCAGCCATGGCCGAACGAAGAAAAATGAATGAAGAAGCTTTTGGTTTTGGGGCTTAATTACATTGGGGAAGGCGGTGCAGATGTTCCTGGCCTTGGCGACGACGGTGTCGGCGGCGGTGGCCATGTACCGGTCCATGCTGTCCATCACCTCCTGCGTCAGCACGTACCCGGCGCCGTCGATCACCGGGTAGTAGAGCGGCCGCGCCGGCCGGGCGTGGACCAGCACCACGGCCGCCGGCGGCGCCTTCGCGGCGGCGGCGGACGACACCACGTTGGACAGGCACCACGACAGCGCGTGCATGCTCTCCTCGCTCTCGTCCACCGCCACCACCACCCGCCGCGGGGACGCCGCCGCCCCCGCTCCTCCGGTGATGCTTTCCATGGTCGCCGCCGGCTGAGACCTGTCGATTCTTTGATCTCTCTTTTTTTTTTCTTCCTCCTACTCGACTCGAGTTCGTTCGTTCTATGTCGATGTGGGTTGAGTGCGCGATGGAAGAGCTTTCTATATATAGAGGAAGAGCTCAGCTGATGGCGGCATGAGTAAGCTTGGATGATGCTTTCGAACATTGCTCTTTCACAATTTTGCCCTCGGTGGGGCCACCCTAAAAGGTGCTAATTAGCCTAAATTTTTTCATATAAAATTTAAATGTTGGGTTTAAAATGAGTTGAGCTAAATTTTATATAGTTTTGAGCTAATTTTTTTTAAAAATTAAATAGGGTTATGAGAAACCTAAGGGCATTGTCCTGCTACCCCTTCTCAGCGCTATGTTATACGGAGAAAATTAATATACTCGTCTTTTTTCTTCTACTTATACACTAAAATTTAAATTTTTTTAGCCTTAAATTTGAATTTGGTTTTAGGATCGAAGTTTATTTTCTAATCTGGTCTTTTTGTCGCTAAGAGCACGTATATAAACTTTTTTATAATTTTTTATTTATAAATATGTTGTTTCAAATTTTTATATTAAAAAGTCAAAAGATGACCTCCTTAGTATTTGCCCTTGTGTTTTGCAATGTATTAATTAGGTATTTTTTTCCAGATCAGTTGCAAGTTAAAACATGTGTTTAATATGATGGGAACATGTTTTACATTAGCGCTGATTTAATCACTATACACACGGGGTTCATAGAATTCTTTTGTTAAGTTTTCCGTTCAGCCATTCACCCAAGTGTATGTTCTAGGATCGTGTGAATGAGGTTTCTTTTTAATATAATGGATAATAGCCCGGTTACAAAGTTATCTAATTGACGTTTGATCAAGTGCAATAATATAAAAAATGATTGAGTCGACAAGTTTGTGGCACACCAATACAAAAGGAGAGAAACACTTATTCAAGCGGCTATCCTAGTTATAATATGATGGAGGCTTTAATGTACTCTATGTACTCTTATTTATTCCCTTGCCCTCATTTTTGTTTAATTTGGATAATACCTTTACATTTCGTCCAAAAAATTCAATTATATAGTAGTTGGACACAAGTTTCCTCGCAATAAAGAAATGAAAAAAATACTCATCTATTTTGTATTTTATATTACAAGACTTGTTTAAATTTATCCAATGTTCTTCAAACTGATTCTGAAGCCATCATGCGATAACCACGATTATCGTGTATGTGTATATGCATGTGTGTTTTAGATACATTATTCTCTATATGAATCTAGTTATAATTAAAAAATTTTGTCTTGTGAAACATAGGAAGTACCAGAAACAAACAAAGTGATAGGGAGAGAAACAAGATTTGACAAAAAAAAAGGAAAAAAAAAGAAAACAGGACGGTTTTATCCGGAACAAGGGTTTGGTTGGATTCGAAGAGGGTCACACCGGTAATTGGGCAAGAGGTTGGGAAAACTGCGTGCGGCGAGAAGCCGAGAGAGGGTCGTCGGTTTTGCTTACAAGCAGCCGCCGATCGGTCGAGGCCGCCGGAATATGGACACGGCAACGACAGAATAGACAGGGACCTCCCTTTCTGGAAGCACGCTTGCAGCTGACGGCGAGGTGGAAATATCTGCCTGCCGATTGTCCAATTAAACCTGCAGATTGCTCATTGGTGCCAAGTGAGACAGCGTGAGAAAATGTTATTAGTTTCAGGTTATTAGATACTTTAGTTTTTTTTCTAGATTTATGTGATTATTAATAAATATATATAATATTTGTTGGAAAACTAAAACATGTTACAACATGAAATGGAGAAGTACCTTCTTCCTCTATAGGTGTAAAAAGATTATTGTATCAGTTTTAGTAAAAAGTATTTTAGCAACAAAAAGGTATAAAGATCATCTATACTTCTAACATAGGCCTTTATATTTCCGCTTATGTTTATACTTATATGCTAAAATTTAAATTTAAAGTTAATTTTAGATTTTATTTATCACACTTTACTTTTACTAGACCGCTAAAAAATATAAAAGTTTTACCCATAAATAATTTTGTAATCATGGATAAGCCATTTTGTTTATGCTTATTTTAATCTTAAAAATGAGGCTGATATTTTAACTGTGAATAAAGTAAACAAGACAATAAGTCAGGAGACTAATAAATGGATACAACTGAAGTGATGTTTCTTGTAATTTTTTCTTTGTAGCTAAGTTACCAGAAGAAGCTGCTGCAGCAGGTCGGCCGGCCGGGCTGACGATCTTATCCAAAACCCATGTGGATATACATATACTTCCAGCCAGCGAGGGAGCTATCGTGGATCAAACCGGACGTTGGTTCCTGGGTGACTTGGCGCTTGGCGTGCAAGGATGATAGTTGATCCAGGAGCTAAGTATGTGTAACCAACTGTAGAGGCAACATGTCAGGAGTGAGTGACACAAGATTACAAACACATCTATTCATTCCTGTGTAACTACGGCGGTGTTCTTTGTTGCTAAAATATAAAAGATGAAATATCTCTTTATTTTTATAAATAATAAAATTAGCTGAGTTAAACATCTCATTTAAAAACATGAGATGATAAACATTTGTGTAGAAATTCTTTTATAAAAAGATATATCGTTTGACATCATCATATTTATAGAAATTCTTTTGTAGAAAGATATATCGTTTGACGGTTCGGAAAATATGTGCTTTAACCTCAAGAAAACTATTGGAATAACAATAGAGACGAACACGTCTAACATGTTTTGTCTTGCCCCTCTTTTTAAATTTTTATTATATATTCTAAACTACTAAACAATATACTCTTTATAGAAAAATTATACGTATAAATTTATCATGTCACATGTCTAAATTAGAATTTTAACGTTTAAAATTTTATGATTCACTGAGAAAGAACATGGTATACTAGAACAAACACACCTGCGTATTCATTCCTGTGAAATAGTATTGGACGTTTCAATAGCGAGTATTTTTTTCATATGCTCGGGCTTCACGCCTCAAGACGCTGACACGTATGCTCTTACAGTTTAACCATAGAGTGACGCCTCAAGTTACTGCGAATATAATAGCAGTACTCTTTTAAAGTCTACTCTGAAATTTCAGTCTACAAGTTTAGAGTATTAGGGGGAAAAAATGCACTCGATTTTATCCTGAGAAAAGATCGCGAGAATTCTAGAAAGAAAAGATGAGGCCGTGTGCGTTGGAAACATGCAGACCAGAGGAGGCCCGGCGGGCTGAAGCACCGTCCCTTGGAGCTTGGTCTTCGCGGCCCACAGTGCAGGGTGTCATGCCCGTTGTGCTGGTTGGTTGGTTTTCTTCTTTTTCCGCTGTGAAAAGCATCTCCCCGGGGGCGGAGACTAAGAGCAAGTTCAATAGTATAGCTAACTATTAGCTATAATTTATTTATAGTTAATTTAATAGTTAATTCATACATGATCCCACATGTCATATATATACTGTGTCTTGGAGCCTATGCTGTAGCTGGCTACAAATTAGTAGTCCACTGCTCTCTCTCCTCTTTTATCTCTTTTAAAATATGTTTATAACTGACTTATAGTTTACTATTGTACATGCTCTAAGAAACATTGTGTTTGGTAGGGATGGCTCTAACTCTAAGGTCAAGCTTTTAAGCTAAATATCTTTGGATTCATAAGTTTTTGGAGCTAAATTAATTATGCATTGATTGATATTATTTTTGTGAGATACCAATATTTTAGACTAAATAAAAAGTGCAAAATCTCTTTAATTGTTTAGAGTATGAACTCAACATCAGCAGTAATTTATGAGCTAGAACAGTATAAAATTGGCTAACAACACCTAATTCTTTTGGTCACAAAAGTATGTTGTCCAAGTTGTTTATTATTTTAAAAGGCCTGATGCGTAGTAGTACTTCATTAGCAGCAGGATTACTAGCCTAATTGCAATTGCATTTTTTGTGCGATCGTCCTAATTGCATGTATAATTACACTAGTGCATAGTAAAATAGCTAATTTGTAAACTAATCAAATATGCTAATAGGCTCTGTGATGGTAGTGAGTTGGTGACACTATAATAAAGAAGTTGAAAGATGCACACACTAGTCTGCAACTCTGTATTGCTAGCGTTTAGTACGTGTGAGCTGTTGTAGTTTAGTGGGCCGGGGTCAACAAGCATTGGTTAATGGGTCACTGCTAACAAATATGTGAAGAAATGTACTGATTAGCCAAATAACGTCAAGGTCATCTGACCCCAGTGAAATAATATAGATCCACCCTTGGGCATCTCCCACAACCTACAACCTACCTAAATCATCCTCAAGTGTCAATATAGCCATGACTTTAGCCAATTTGGCTAGCTAGAGCTAGTACTCACTCTAACAATCTATCTATTAACCTCTCCAAAATAACAATATGACCCACCTATTAGCCTCTACCCATCTTCTTCTTTCTTATCCATCTCCTCTCTACGGTCCAAGTCGAGCAAACTACCCAAGTTTACTTGTCGCCGAGGCAACAACAACATATAGAGTTGCCAACGGTGAGAAAGTTGGTCCAAGTAGGAGGCAGAGGCATGAGCAGGGGCAAGAGAATCCAGAGTCACCGAAAGTAGGGACGACAGTCCAGGGAGGATGTGGAGATAAGGACAATGTGAGACTTGGCCAACGGTGAAATGAATAGTGACCTCAGTTGTGACCTGGGCTAGCAATGCCACTCACGCTTGTAGGGGTAGCGATAGCGCTAGGCTGATGGAAACACATACACAATTGCTAGCTCTAACCTTGGGCGTGCTGTCACTGGCCCTCGGTCGTCTAGCGCGAGTATCACTTCAACTAAAAATGATTAAAGGAGTTATGGTCGACAATCGACAATGATGGTGTGGTTATGTGGTGATGAAGGTGGTAGTGCGATCACTGGTGGGCTAGCGCGGTGTAACGGTCGGCTATGGCTTGCTCGGGAGAGATGGGGAACGGGAAAGAGAAGGTGGGATGGTGGGACCTATGTTTGGAAAGTTGTTTCAAGTAGATTTAGCCCATTTGGGAGAAATTTGTCCAATCATTTGGCTTGGTAACTTGGATAGCAAGTTTGTTGGAGCTCGTTTTTTTGTTAGATCTGCTAAATTTTAGTTTGAAGAGTCATCTGACTATACTACGAGGGATGCTCTAAGGGGCTCTTCATTGTCTTTATGTCTTACCCATTGGCAATATTATAGAAATGTGTGAAATTTGAACACATTTTACCAAATGTTTGGTTTTCTTTTGAACCAAACCGGTTCCGACGACTTCCCAGCACTTTATCAACGCGAGCTAGAGGGAATCGATCGGATAGAAACCGTGGGATCTTGACCTTTATTCATTGGTTCGGTCAGAGCTCTTATCATGATCCTCATGGATGGCCTTTTTAGCCAAGTACTACACACACCATTGCCATCTCATTACAAATAAATGAGCCATCTCATTACAAGCACGGGAAGAGCAAATGAAAGTTTACAGCTATGGAAACTCCTACTCGTGTCTTCAATTTGTCCTAGGACCACCTCTATTTCAGAGTCATGAGTTGATGACCACATGGACCATGGCCAAAAATTCTCCCCCTAAATTCAGGGAATCACGCTCAACAAGGACCTCCTGATAAATAAATAAATTAATTAACCCAAGTTACTTTCGAATTCTGACAAATACGTAAACACAGAGTATTTCCAACAAATTGATAATTTTTGCTGTAATACTCTCTTTGTTTTTTGGGATGACGTGGACTTTTGGATTTATATTTAACCGTTCGTCTTATTCAAAATCCACGTGTAAATATGTAAAATTACAAGTTATACTTAAAGTATCTTCAGTAATAAATCAAATAACAATAAAATAATTAATAACTATGCATAATTTTTAAATAAGACAAACGGCCATATGCAGACCCAGAAGTCAACGACGTTAAATGAAAAAAGAAAATAATAATTATAGAAGAAATGTATCCTCAAGAATATTTGCAATACCATAAAAGTGGGAAATTAAAAAAAAACAAAGGCATTTGTGCACAAGGGGGTTATCTTCTCCTTGCCATTTCATCATGCCATGACGTGGCATTCTAGTGATTTAGCGACCGTTACTGGCCCTTTCAATGTGTTCCTCCTTGACACCTTCCTTCTTATAGTTAGGTATTGAGGCGTCTCTCAAGAAAAGAAGAAAGATAAAGAGAATTAATTATCCACCAAGCTGGATATGTGCTAGTCAGTATATATATAAAAAAAAAGAATCTAAAGCCAAAGATTACGCGCCTAACGTGCATTAGTTAGGCTCATCATAAATGGCAGATGAGAATGTGAGTGATGACAGTAGTTAGGAACAAAATGAAAGCTTTCCCCTTTTCTCTTTAACAATTAACAGTGGTGGGCAGTAGACTAGTAGCAGCCAGTGGGTCCCACTCCACAGCACCTGGATTTTCTTTTCCTTTCTTCTTCCTCTTCCTCCATGAGGTGATGGATTTGCCTTTGGTGTTATTCTCAGCTCTATATAAACCCTCACAAGCCACAAACAAGGCCATCACCACCATTGGCAGCCATGGAGAAAAGGAAGTGAGAAAGAGAGAGAGAGCAGCTGTCAGCAGCATATCTGATTAGCCAAGAAAGCAAGGTATCGTTAGGAAAGGGACGAAGGAAAGGAGAGGGAGTGATGGAACAACATCATCTTTCTTCTTCCTCTGAATCTTCTCCTCCTCCGTTTTCATCGTCATCGTCGTTGTCGATGAGGCAGTGCAGGATTTGCCATGAGGAGGAGGATGAATGCTGTGCCGCAATCGAGTCTCCCTGTGGATGCTCCGGCTCTCTCAAGGTGGGTAACAGTTAAAATCTGATCAATCTGATCATCATGCATTCATCCATCCCTGCATTTTTGTGTTCTTAACATGCATGATGCATGATGATCCTTGTGATGATGCTACCTTACCTATAACCCAACTAATAAGCTGGTTAGTTAGTTGGTTACCAGTGGCTAATTATGTGTTCTTGGTATATTTGTGCATGCAGTATGCTCACAGGGGTTGTGTGCAGAGGTGGTGTGATGAGAAGGGAAGCATCCTCTGTGAGATTTGCCTTCAGGTAGGATCCTTCTTTTTGTGAAAGTTGTCTTGACGATTAGTAGTGTACCACGGCCTGTCCATGTAGTGTTTATTGCAAGGGTTGCTTTTCATTGCTGGTTAGCTAGAAAGCTGAAATTTTGTGCAGCAAAGGTGCCAAACAGCTAGCTCCTTTTTGTTATTTATGAATTGTAATTATGTGTAGACGTGCAACATCATGCAGTTTAGAAGATAAAGTAACAGATTTCTTTCGTGTTAAAGAAAGTAGCTAAAGCTTTTTTTCTAATCATAAGCAAAGTGCAGTTTTCTTGTGTAAACACTGTCACGTTCTGCCAACCTTCAGATACAGATAGCTGCCTAAATAAGACATTCTGAAACATTTTTCATGCATAATCCTGCTTGTTTTTAAAATAAAAGTTGCTTTTCTTGACAGAATTTTGAGTCAGATTACACCATCCCTCCCAAGAAAGTGCATGTTGTTGAAACGGCAGTCACTGTCAGGTTAGTTCCTCTCTCTCTCTCTTGCCTTGTCAATTCTGGTAGGAAAGATCATTAAGATAATGCTCTAGGATAAGGTGGCTCCAAACTTCCAATCTTAAGCCTAGCTGGCCAGTACCATGCAACTGTCAACACCAGTAATGCCGTACTGTACATCAGTACATGCCCTTAAGCCGTAGGCTTAAATCATTAGGTAACACTCTGTTTTCAACAAGGAACCAATCATGCAATTAGAGACAAGATTAGCATTGCTAACAACCAGTGGTTGATGAGAGATGTATGATGATCTGTGTGGCCATTTATTAGTGTTAAGATGGCCACTCAGGCAGATCCTCCTGACCTACTACTTACCTCATCACAGGACCCAACCAACAAGGCAAGTATACCTTCCAAAACTAGGGACCACAGAGACACGGTGACAGCTCTTAAGATGCAAGATCTATCAATAATACAGGACAACAAATGCAGAAATGCATCTTGGCGTATTAGATTTGGCCTAATTAGTGATCTCTCAATGAGATTACAAAAGTAAATGCTATAGCACTAGCAATACAAAATTTCCAAAAAAAAAATATGGGAGAAAAAAAAAGCTTTAGCTGGAAGCATCTTCACACAAATTTAGAGCAAACTGCACATTCATAGGCACAGAGGGCATCATGCCAAAAGTGAACAGATAAGCAGCTGAACCAAAACGAAATGTCTGAGCTGTGGATGCATCGGCGAGGCGTCCTGTCAAGAGCGTGTGTCCAAATCACACGGTGTCGATGCACAAATCCACACCGTCCAGCTAACGTGGACGCCTCAATAACACCATCAGCAGCAGAAGTTGCATCCTGCTACAACCACCAGATCGGATTAGATGGGGGGGGCCATGGGACAATTCACTATTGCAGTAGTATTGCCTGATGCGGAGCTTTCTTCTTGCAGTGACGAGGAGATGCTCCCTGAGGAGCCCCTTGAGGATCAGGAGCTGTATGCAGCATCCGAGGCACAGACGGGTCATGGAGATTGCTCCTCATGGTGCCGGTCATTGACGATAACGGTATGAGCAGTTGGCAGACAGCTGAAATTGTCAGGTTGTTCAGGGTGTCTCCTGGATTCTGATATCATCTGTGACTCTCTGCAGTTCACCGTTATGCTGCTTGTGTGGCATCTCATTGCAGTGGTGACAATTGAAGCAGCAGATCACTGTGCCTTCAGCCTCATGACGGTGAGTTCATTATCTCAACAGAGGGAATAGAGTAAACTGATCATGTGAAATTCACTAACAGAATCTTGCGTTGCAGATGTACTTACTTCGGGCTGCTGGAATCTTGTTGCCGTTCTATGCTATCATGCGGATGGTCCGCATGATTCAGCAGGGCCAACAACAGTTTCGGTTGCAGCTGCTTCAGGTTAGTCCTGACTGACTCCTGCTCAAATAGCTTATAGGACCATCATAGCTAGCTGAAGTCATGCTGATCTTCCTCTGTTTCTGCAGGATCAACGGAGAAGAAATGCACCAAACCTGCACAGTATGCATGGCCAGGAGCAGCAGCAGCTTGTAATTAGTGTTCACTGAACAGATGAATTTAAATGATTCTACAATGCAAGCTCATAGAAATGTGCATTCTGTATTGAGGGGAATATGTTCAACAAGAGTATCATTTGTAAACTTATAGTATATTTATAGATGGCATAGTGAAAACTAAAAATCTGCAGTCTGACTCGTTTCAACTTCACAGTGCCATGAATGTCTCGAATATGAAGTCAAACTAGAGTGAAGATTGTAACAGGATAAAATGACTTATTTCTCATGCTTCTTATTTTCTTTAACGACCAAGTATTGATATATCAAGATGATATTAACCCAGCATTTATAGAAAACTAAGCTAACACACTAAAAGAACTAAGATAAATTTGAAAAGCAATGCGCTTAATCTTGTTCCTCCAATTTAAAAGATAACTTTACCATTCGCAGCCAGAAAAACCCAAGATATGATCAGATGAAAAGGATATCCACACATGACAATTCAAGAAACAGAAGGTTGCATCAGTCATGAGACAAGCAGTACTCAATTCATGTGTCTTTCAAAAAAAAAGGGATGCTGTCCCACTATCTTGATATAAATTGATGCAAGAAGTCCATTGTACTAATCGACATAACATTTCATTTACCAGATGTGTAAACAAACCTATATCCAGAGTCTTTACAAGGGCTGCTTTAGAACTAAAATTGTAGCCGTAAAACCCAAATAAGGTAATTTCAACCAGATGTAGTTTCTCTCAAACAAATATCTATGTAATTCTAATTTAGGAAAGATTGGGACAAGAGCATTAAGTTTTATGTTCCATAACTCTAAAGGCTAGATTCATCATTCATGTCACTATCACTGTTTTACTTTCTTTTATATCATGCTAATTAAATGTCCTTGAAAGATTAATCTAGGAGTAAAGGACAGAAAATACTAACACATCACAGAAGCTGAAATATGAGCATGTTATATCTCGCAGGTTTAAAACTTAAATCAACAGAGTAGGAATCAGAACAAATTGAGTTAGCCAAACATAAAAGTACAATAGAATCAAACTGCATGTCTCATGTTTGGTGTAACAGTACTAAAAGCTAACTAACTGAATACTGTACATCACCTTGACCCCTACCAACCGAGTCCTAAGTTGGAATCAATCACAACCTGATAGACCAAAAAGGTCTCCCATGTGCTGTGGGACAATAGTAAGGTTTGAGACTCATATAAAGCCAGAAAAGGAACACAACAATAAAACTGAACAGAATAATAATTATAATATAATGAGCTTACAATGTTCATAAGCAATGTGAAATATCTTGCATTTCTAACACACAAGTCATATTTGTAATAAGCATTCAATAAAGGATGGAACCAGTTCACATCTAATGTTGAAAAGCCCAACAATCTCATGTTTAAAGAACCATAGTAACAGAGCTAAATCTCTGACCGCAACGTGAACAGATCAGAAGAATGTAATACACAAAACTTCTTAATAAAAATTGACAAATCTATCCCCAATTCTGAACACATGACTCAATGATGGGTCCTTTGATTATGCAATGGCATAGTAACAGAAGCAAACAAGCAACCAGATAATTGATGTGTCTATTGAACATAAAGATACCATACAAGGGGGAAAGAAGAGTAGCAAAAAGTTAAAAACCCCAATACAAGGAGCTTATACTTCATAACAGCATGCAAACAAGTATTCCCTCCATTCCACATATAAGACTTTCTGGTATTGCTGAGATTCATATGAATGCTAAGAAATCTAGACACATATAAAAAATATATACATTGATCTATGGATGAATCTAGGTAAGACGCAGAACAAGTGAGCAGTGATACGAAGGTACTTTTAGAGTTGAAGAGTGGTAAGTGACAAGCATTAATTGTCTTCAAGAATCTCAGAATGACATCAGCTATAGCCTATAAACAGAACCAAGCATGTCACATCTTAAACAATTTGTTGACAGTGAAGACTGGTGCATGGGCTATTACATCTATCTTAAATTCTAGATAACATCTTTGCACATTAACCCTCATATAACCAGACTGCAGGTTTGCTGTGGTGAGATTCACTTTGTATATACACATATACTAAAGAATACCATTCTAAAGTAGTTTGATAGGAATTTCTGACAAGTGACATACATGAACTGCCAAAAATTCAGTTCACATGCGTAAGAGGAATGACTTATCAGTAAACAGCAACAAAGTTCAAATCGCCTTTAAATTAGAATAGAGGTCAACATACTCAACAAATATGGCCATATTTATGGCCCACATGGAATAAATTTGACAGGTTCATGCTCATAGCTACTGTAAGATAGTATAGCCAAAAGAAACCTTGGCAACTTTGCCACGATCACATCTCAAGTTGTGGTCAAGTACCAAAACTACATCTGCAGAAAATTTCCATCCCTATGTCTGCAGCATAACTATCTCTGTTTCTTGTCAAAAAAGAAAACAAAAAGCATATATGCAGGAATAGTGTCATTGACTACAAAAACCTGGTTCCGTACTTGCTCTTCTCTGCAGAATTACTGATTACATAGTACCCCAAAGCAGGTAAAGGGTCAAATTTCAGAGATAAATAAATCTTGACATACAACTTTATTTCAAAGTTCAGAACACAAAGATTTGGAGTAATCCTAGTGGCTTTAACATGAGTTTTGCTAACTACAAACTAAATGGAGTATAAACTACTGGATGGAATCATGGAGTTTCAGCTCATAAGTTCAGGCTATCTTTAAACTTAGAATATACACATCAGCATTACATAGCCACCAGCTCCTCAACATAAATTCAAAGATATAACTGACAGACTAAGTTCTGTACAATGCATAATCCAGTATGAGTTACCGACAAATACTAAGGAGACAAGAGAGATATGGAAGAGGTATACTCTTGACTGAAGATTTAGCATAAAATAAGACTGAATTCAAATAAAACTACAAGAAGCAACATAATAATTGTCTCGATAATTTTGTTCAAATACGAAAGCATCACTAATATTTCATGCACTATTACTATACAACACAGAAAAAAACTAGCACCTTTCTCCTAAAAAGCAGTAGCAATATCTCAAATTCCAAACACCATCATAAGTGATCCACATTTCTGATATCAGATGATAGTATTAGAGCGTCCTGCTCTCAGTCTGATTAGGGACAGTTTGCTTGACTCGTTTTTTCATTCTCTCTGCCCAGTGGTGGAACACATTAGATGCATCAAATTTACCTGTAAACTTCACCTTCTGAGCCAATTCATACAGTATGTCAGGCTTCCCAGCCTTAGAGAAATCTGCAGCAAACTTATTGTAGTCTATCTGTGGAGCCTTCATCCCTTTTTGGATCATCTCCTCGATGTATTTACATGCCTCCTTGGGCCTACCATGTCGTATATGCCCATTAATAAACACTGTGTAAGAGTTCACATCTGGACAAATCCCCTTCTGGTGCATCTCCTCCCACACTGCACAACCCATCATGTAATTCCTCCCGCCAAGGAAATATGACTTCATCATCATGTTGTATGTATGGATAGTAGGCTCTAGTCCCTTCTTTATCATCTTTTTATATATTCTTGCCGCATCATCTGGCATATTCCTATTTGTAAGTAGCTTAATGAGAGCATTGTATGTCCTTCCATCTGGAGGGCAACCCTTCTCCGTCATTTCCTCCAACAGTGCTGTCACTCTATCCATCCTCTTCGCATTCCCATACCCTACAAGCAAGCATGTATAGGTAGCAACATCTGGCTCACACCCAACATCCTGCATCTCCTCAAAGCACCGCATTGCCATATCCATCTTACCCTTTTTACAATGGTCACGAATCAACATTGTATAAGTCCATACATTTGGAGCAGGACCCTTTGCCTTCATGAGCTCAAACATCTTCACAGCCTCAGGCCGCCTCTGCCCACGTAGCAACCCCTCAATCATCGTATTGTGCACCACAACATCAGGCTTCATCCCATTCTCCAGCATCTCATTCCAAACCCGTCCAGCCTCCACCAGATTCCTCGCGTTGCACCATGCCAACATAAGTGCTGTATATGACCGAAGGTCTGGAGTGTAGCGGTTGCGCATTCTGTCAAACACTTGATTTGCCTCCCTCCCCAGCCCCTCTTGTGCCAAAGCAACTAGCAAGCAATTGAATGACTCCACCCCATCATCAAAGCCGTGCGTCTTCATCATCTCAAACACGCCGACTGCATTCTTGATCTCGCCAGCAGCAGCAAACGACTTGATGGCAATCTTGAATGCGTCCATGCACAGGGCACCTTCCTTCCCCATTTCTTGGATTAATGCCACCATTGAGTGGAACTGTCTCGTCTTGCCGAGGATGTGGACCATCTTGCAGTAGGTGATGGAGGTGTGCGCGAAGCCACCAGAGGCAGCAGCCCACCGGAAGAAGCGGTGGGACGGCCTGTGCGCGTGCTTGAAGCGGTCGAGCACCGCTAGAACGAGCGCCTCAGAGAGCGGTGGCGAGAGCGCGGTGAGCGCCGCCTCGAGGTTCGCGTCAGCACCGGCTGCGACAACGTCTGCGATGGCAGCGCAAACGCGGCCAACGTGCTCCGGGTGGCTCGGATCTGCCCGCGGCGGCGAGTCCCCCACCACCTCCTCCTCGTCACCATCGGAGGCGGAGCAGGTGGAAAGATACCTCGCTGCCCGGAACAGGGGGTGGGATCTCACCGACAACAGCAGCGGGAGCAGGCCCCGGCGGTCGGTCAGATGCGGTGGGGGCACTGCCGAGGGGAGAGGAGGTGGGCGACAGGGGAGTGGCAGTAGAGGCGGAAGTGGACCGTGAGTGCGATGGAGCCAGCGATGAGGGCGAGGAGGAGGAACGTCGCGCACGGGCAGAGGAGCACTGTCGCCACGGAGGGTTCCCGCGGCGGGGAGAAGGGCAACGGCCGTGGCGACTTGGAGGTCTCCATGAACGGCGGCGGCGGTGAGGAGGAGGGAGGTGGTGGTGGTGGCGGCTTTGGGCTTAACGGCCACGACCATCAATGGCGTAGCCAGGAAATTTTTCGGTGAGTAATCTGGTCTAACAGGTTGAGCAGCAGAGCAGGCGTGCCGCAGGGAGGCGGGCGGCGGGGCAGGCCGGGCGGCCGGCGGTGGGCGGCAGGGAGAGAGGCGCCGCCGGTGGTGCTTCAGCGCGTGCGTGCACAGGCAGGCAGCAAACCCTAGCTCTGGCATTTCTTCCTACTGGGCTGGGCTGGGCTGGGCTTGGCTGTGGGTTCTCTGACTGGGCCGATTTTGGGGTTTTGCCGTTGGTCCTCCTGACATGCCACTCTTCCAAAACAATTTTACACAAACACCATAGGAGAGATATTTATTTATTCTTTCTAAATTAGCGACTTTGGCCCCGCACGACAGTTGTTTTTGTTAGCCGACGCGAAAAACGCACTAACATATTTATTAGTGTAGTAACATATTTATTACTATATGATTAATTAATTATTAACTAAAAAAAAATAAAAAATAGATGAATCCGAATAATTAAAACAACTTTCATATATAATATTATAAAAAATATATACCGCTTAGTTTAGAAATCATGCGTACGGAACAAGGGGGAATCTAGGTTAGTACGATATATTTCCGAACGTGGCGTTTGTTTAATTAGATTGCCATGTCAGCTTTGGCAGTATGGATGGTGACTTGAAATGACTTTTTGTCCCTGATTTAACTATTGAAGTAGCAAAGTATACACCAAATATTTAAACAATATTTTAAAATATATACAAACATATCTAAAAATAGGGCCTAGCATGTATTAAAAAAGGTTATCACCAATAAAATGGAGCAAACTGAACAAGTTCATCACAATATATTAATAGGAAATGACAACCTATGTAACCCCTTTTTGCTCGTCATGTGGTAGCCATTTTTAAGACATGATACATCATATTTTGTTAAGATGTATTTGTATATAAATTCTCAAATATTGCTTAAATATTTGGTGTATATTTAGCTTCTACCATGGTTGAACCAATGACAAAAGAGTCATTTCAACTCATCCTTGAAGCTATCAAAGCTAGCATGACGCTCTAATTAAGTAAAGTTGGTATAGAATAATCTTTCTTGTGGTGTTTCTGCAAAAAAAAATTTAGAAGAGTGACATCTCAAGAGTACAACTCCGGGAGAGTGGCAAACGGTTAAAACCCCGATTTTAGGGGTAGTTAGAGGCCTACATGGACCACCCCTGCTTACACACCTGGCCACACGGGGTAGTCAAGGCGGCAAGGGCACGCTGGCATGCCACCACCGTGAGAGGCTGAGAGCGAGCATAGAGAGCTGGAGTCTGAAGAGGCGTCCACCGTGTGGGCTGCGGTAGTGCGGCCGGCCGCTAGCGCCTAGTGCCCCTCCACAGCCACTAACTCTCGCTGTCGCTAGGCTAGGCCGGATGACTGAGGGTATTCGCAGGCCCACCCAGACTACCGTATCTACGCCGTTGCATTTAGTCCTTTAATTTTCATTTGAGCATGAGTTGTATTGAAGTAATGTAATTACTAGGGATTCGATACTTAGACGGGCAATTGAAATTAACTTATTGACTTACTGTGTGGGAGAGAAGTAGTAGACAGAGATTGGCAATAGCCACTGTGGCTAAGGCAGGCAATGTCGTATGGTCTGTGGTCGATGGCCATCGCATAGGGCGCTGGGCAAGCGAGTAGTTCGGGGTGGCCTAGGGCATGAAGGGCAAGCATGGGGAAGATGACATCGGGCAATTGACAGGGACGCTGGGCAAGTGGGTGCCGCGTTGGTTAGGGTGTTGCCAGTTCGCTGTGATGCTATCTCCGTCTACTGCATGGCCTCGTGGCCTCGTGATGGTCATGCTGTTGGATCCGTTCGCTACATTGTGACGCAGTCATGGGATGGGAAGGCTGGGTGTCAGCGTCATTGGCTTGGTGTCAGCGTCATTGGCTTACTGCATGGGCGAGCCTTGGCCATCGGCTTCGCATGACGTTGGGAGAGCTCGAGCTATAGAGGGGTGCCACCTCTACTCAACCCATCAGTCGTCGCTCGCCCACCCAAGTCCCAGCTAGGCGCCAGCAACACAAAACCCAAACCTCTTCTTTCTGTCTGGGCCGCATTGCTCTAGGGTGTCTTCTTTACTAGGCCGACTTTGGGGATAGTTAGAAACCCACCTAGGCTACCCTGTGTCTATGATGCTAATGACCATGGAGGCAGCGGTGTTGCATCAGTGGAATTTTGTTGTTGCTATTTTCCTATTGTAAATCCTTTTCATGTTGTGTGGTAATTACATTAAACTGTAGACAAATGTAGGTTTACTAATTCATCTTTGCAAAATTACTGCTCCTACTAGATTCCCATTTCAGGCATTGGAGTGGGGAAAATTCATAGGTTGAATAATTTTATCTCGGGTCAAATATTGGTTGCAGTCTCTATTTCACCATATGGACTTTGTAACATTGTCTACATTTATATATGTAGGTGCTAATGAATCTAAACATAGATATAAACAATATACATCGATCAATGGATAAGTAGTTTAGAGTTATGCTTGGCTCAGTCAATGGATAAACCTGTAAATTTATAAAACATAGCACATCAAATATTCCAACCAAAATTGCAAACTTGGATTGACAATTTTGAACAAGGCAGAGCGATAACAAATGCATAATATCAAATATTTGGGACTATAAGATATTCCATTTAGTAAATCAAATAGAATATTTTGATCGAACATGTTGATTAGAACTCAATTCTCTTAAAAACTGATTGTTCGGGCAATCAGATATTACGAGAAACTTATAGGAGTTCCATTCAAATGTTTAAGCCTAAACAAAAAACTCTAAATTTTGAAAATAGATGCCTTGATGAATTGTGTGTTCCTATCTGGCGGTGGATATTTTGACCACCTTCTATGCATACCAAACAGACAATTGAGTTCAGCATGAGAATTTGCTATCTCCTAATGCAAACATGCATCTTCATCTATTAGCCAATAAGCTTCATTTGTGTCTAAAAACCTTACCTAGTATTAATCACAACTATATCTAGAAATTTGTTGTTTGTAAGAGAAAGGAGCCACCACCCATACCATGATAAAAAGATCTTCCCACATCAAGCTCTAAAAATTGCTAGTTTTGGGAAGCATTCTATCAAAGAACCAATTATGTAAGTAGCACATAAACAAGACAATTGCAACTTTGCAACCCTAATGCTAGTGATGGGTTTCTCATTTCATAGCCAATGAAGATGATGACGCCTCAGCTATCAGTGAAATAGGTTGACGAGCTTGGAGACAAGCACCGATGTCAAAGGGGTGCAATTCAGCTCCATCGAATATAAGATTGACTCCAGGTAAGACCACATCTTTGGTGTCTGCATCATCAGGTTCTGGTTTTGCTACAGGTGTGGTGGGTTGATCTTCATGGACAGTTCTTGTGGCAGCCTCATACACAGGGGCGAGAGCATATGACCTGTTGATTTATTTAGCATGTAATGAGCCGTTAACAAAAATTGTGATTATAATGAGCATATTAAGTTATACATAACAAACTTATGTATTAAGTTGCATACACGAGCCTTGATGAGGAGTCAATTTGCTTCTCTACTACTATAAAAGTGCAGTCAACCTCCTCCCCCCAACCATCGTGTTTCTTGTATGTAAAAAAATCACCTCACCCCCAAAATTATTGTGTTCTCATGATTCACTAGAAAAAATCGAAAATATAAATACCAAGCCCCATAGAACCATTCGTCCATCCTTTCCAAATCCATTCTAATGCGTACTCATAGCACGAGTGCACTTTAATACTATAATTGATGGTATATTTTTGTGGTGTATAGAACAAACCTAAGTATGCTCCCATCGAAGCTTAAAACTTCAGTGAAACATTTTTGGCGTGTTGCAACTTTCAGCCTATCATGCTCACGTGGGGATCCTCCCTGGTTGGGTGTTAGTGTATCATGAAATGGACTCCATCTGCCACTAACAATGTTGATTAGTTGGCGTGGTGAATTCTTCGAATTACCCCTTTGATTGAAGAGCCTTGCTGTTGGGCCAGTTGCTTGGTACTCAGCACAAAGTTCTCTCAATCTCTTTCTCACATTCTGCATTGCCTCATAATGTTCACTGATGTCATCTTTTTGAAGCATGCATGACTCGACGACTCTTTCACATATTCTTTCACATAATTTTGGATTGAACAATGGAATTCCAAATTCTAGACTCAAAGGTATCCACTCATAATTGCCATTCTTCGATATAATTTCATTGGATTTGCTTATCCTGTGAAGCCTAACTAAACTAAGATAACCTACTGTACCCAACTCAATTTTACTGGAGAGATTATATAATAATGAAGATAAATTTAATATTTGCTCCTCAGGTAAGCCAATGCTGGCTATGGTAGACACAATTGACCCATCAATATTTTTTAATGGCAATGGGATATCCACAGTGACGAGGTTTCCAGTTTCATCAAGATCATTTGTGCTCAATGGTTGCACTATAACCGCAGAATGTTTTGTCATTGAGTTCAAGTAATGCAACAAAAGACATCCTTTTACTAAATTTCCTTCAAACTTCCCTCCTAATCCACCCACCACAGAATGATCCCAAGACCATATTAGTGCCTTTTCGCAACTGGCTAATGGTTCAGGCAGTAGCCTTAAACGTTGTCCTTTCATAAATACAGCAGATACTGGGCCACAGCTGCTAGATGTATAAAGTGCAAGCTTCATCCAAGGTGTCATGGAAGAGTAAGAAGGTGGACCAAAATGTACTAACCCTGTAGTGCTTGGTAGAAGTATGGATGAATATGGAAGAGGAATCATAGACACCATGATGTCATAGTCCCTAAGAAGTAATCTTTCGAGTGTTGATGGGGATAATGAAGCTAAGCTCTCACAACGAAGAATATTGACTCGATAACTTCTTTTAGTTTTTGACAAGGGATTAATGTTAGTTGAACCATTCAGTTGAGAAGTCTTACTGTTATAAGAATCATTGTTGTCTGTGCTTTTCTTACATTCAGATACAATACTTGAGGGTGATGATGAATATTGATCTGCAGCATCAGAGTTAACCATTGGCTGGACTGCTTGTGATAGTTCATCATAATGATCAATCTCTGAAGTATCTACACTACCAATGCCCTCATCAATGTTTTCCTTGGATGAAGTTTTGGTGAAGTTCTCTTGTATGCTACATTCTTGATTATTTGCTTCAATAGTTTCATCTGGTGCTATCCCTCCAGACAACAAACACTCAAGGAAGCATCTCAGGCTAAAAGCATGATTTGCAAATTCCTGAAGCACACCTTCGAATCTCTTTCCTTCTAAACTAGCAAGGTCATTGCATAGATCAACAATGCAAGAATCACCGAGTTTTCCGGCTTCATATAGTGTCACCGCATGAGACTTTAGACCTGTGATATATTTAGGAGAACGTTACCAATAAATGACTTTGAATGATTATTTGTTTACAGTTACAAAAGGGAGTAATGATGCAATCTAACCTGGAGATAATGAACCCATCATCAAGTATGAAGTTACATTGGCATCAACAATAAAACCCACATAAGAAGCCCCGGATATTGTCCTAGGCCCATCAGAATCATTGTTGAGCAATTCATGACCTGACTTTTCTGAGTTGATACTCATATGTGAACCTTCATCGTCATTAGTAAGAATATTACTAGGTATTGTTGATGAGTTTGAATCTCTAAGAATAGACTCGGTATCCATAAGCTTTACAGCCCAACCCAATCGACAAGCAAATGATGCCGCTGCTTGAAGCTGATATAGGTCAGCCTGTAAAGTTTTAGCCAATTCAGCAACTGTGGCATTTTCACTTGACACAACAAATACAGCATACAATAGCCTGCAAACAAAGCATACATAAAAAATTAATAGCTGCAGACAATTCTTGCAACTCATTATGTCTTACATGGGATGAGTCTCATTACACAAAAAAAAATCAAGGCAAGTACTCACTCTTCGATTGGATCTTCGTAAGATTGATCCTTATTTGACACAAAACCTTCAAGCCTTGATACTGAAATAATGAGATAATTTTATATTTGAACCGTAGGTACATACAAGGATTACAAACATATTATTTGAATTTATGAAGAATTGGGTGTACTACAATTTATTGTTTATGGAATAATACCCTCAACTTGCATACATGGTGAGTGCCTGTAAGAATATTATATCATTCTAACTAATATTTTCCTCATCACCAGTTTATCTTTAAAAGCTTGAAGCAACTATGCTATGAATTATAGTTAACCTTCCAACAATTTCAAACTAAACCCTAATAATAGAAATACTATGTAATTATGTAAGAACATAGCTTTCTTTAAAAGCATACCTCTGAAACGGTCCTCGGGATAAACCGGCACATCAAAGTATACCATTCCCCTCTTGTAAAGACCATCTATAACATTTGGATCAAATAGGACATATGAATTAACTTCCTCCTTGGATATTTTATCTATTGCTGAAGTCTCATCTTCTGAAAGTTTCTATAGTAAAGTAATATTATCAATTTCCACAAATACAAAGTACTATTGAATCCTATAGAGAAATGTGTTTAACTAAAACTTATAAACACTTCATGGTAAGAAAGCAAAAGAAACAATAAATGCACTATATTATATATTGCATAATGAAACCTTGCCACTAATGAATCTGACCTTAAACTCTTCCAATGTGAAGTTGACAAACCGAACGGTCCACCATGGTTCTGTTGCTTGGTCTACGGGGAGTGCAGGCAATAACTCTTTTGCAATTGATTTGCTAAGCTTCCACATAATCTTTCAAATGCATGATTGAATTAGTGAATATATAACATGAATAAACTAGTTAGGTTTGTTCATTTTATGAATATAAGAGGATCATGTCTTTTTAGTTCAAATATTAGTCCATTCCAACAACACAAATATAAATAATAATAATAATAATAATAATACTAAAATATTCTCATGGATTCCCTAATTAATTCTTGTATCCTACTAGAATATAACACCTACAATTGTCATAGTTGACAGACCATGACATGGAAGGTAATGATACCTTTGATCTACACTTGTTCATAATATCGATAAATTCATTTCTTCCAACACCTGTGATCCTCAGGGCATCAGCAGCACTAAAGTTTGGAATACTGTCATAGGGTTGCTCTGCCAATGTTATCAAAAAAGATATAAATGTAAACAGAAGTATTAACGATACAAAACATATGTCTCCACGATGACATTATTTAGTTGGTGTAACTAGATAATCTGCAATAGTATTTAGTACAAGGAATTGTAAATTTTTTGTACAGTAATCACATATACAAAATATATTATACTAATTAAAAAACTCATATCACTAGTAAGAGTCATATGAAAAAACGGTCTAGTTATAAAAGAAAATATTTTTTTGATAATTTCCCAATAATGAAGCACACAGACGAAGACACAAAAAAAGATATACTGAACATTGCCAAACACTTACTCTATTAAACTTCCAAATGCCAATTGATTGATAATTTTGCATCATTAATAACAAGAACCAAAGGATGAAAATAAGTGCGATATAATAATATATTTTTTATTATGTCAAATGGAATATCAAAATTGAAATTTTCACTAAACTATATTTACTTGAATGAACAACACTAATTGACATGCAATAAAACAGGTTCATAAATAGGAATTGTTACAACTTAGTACATATTCTTACACATTATAATTGATTCCGATTCACAGTCAAGTAGAAAATAAAAGGGATAATCTCCTGTACACCCCTAAAATTTTAGCTAATCTGTTCTATGCTCCTGAATTTTACTTACTTCCTTGTATACCCACAAAATTTGATTTTGATCCCTTCCATGCCCCTCCCATCAGATAACCATTAGTTGACCGTCTAATTTCTATAAAATTAACCATTTTACCCTTTGGATGAACATAAAAATTTATGAATTACATTAGTGAAAATTTTACATGAGACTATTAATAGTTATGAGTTTGTTGTGTGATGCATTATTTATAAAAGAATTATTTTTCGATAATAAGATAAAAATATGGATTTATTTTATTTTTCAAAAGTCATAAAAATGAGGAGTGTTCATACAAAGATAGGAATACCAATGCTCACGATATTTTTTTAAGAGTGCACCCGACAAAAAAAAACTATTGTCCTATTATATTTCAAATAAAAATTTAATTTATTATATTGTTCTATTTTAAAATTTATGTCAAAATTTTTCACACTAATTATTTAGTCTCATTAGTTACATAAAATGCACATACTGTGCACTCAAACAAAATTTTCTATCTTTTTTAAGCTTATATTCAAACCTAAATCTTCAATGGCATTAAAGACGTTTGTCACAAACTTAACAATGAAATGAAGAAAAATGTAACGGCGAGGGCATAGAAGGGATCAAGTTGAAATTTCAGGGGTACATAAGGGATCGAGTAAATTTCAGAGGTATAGAAGGGATTGAGTGGGTTTTCAGGGGTATATAGTCAATTTACCCAAAATAAAAACACATCATTTCCTCTTTAGTTATCATGGTGAGCAGAAAATTATTTAGAGTGAGTTTTGACTTATGAGTAAAAAATAAATCAAAACTACTAACTAGATAAATGGATCTTAGATATTGTTGTAGAAATAGTGAGGTATATCCTATCACTCATGTGGAGCTTTGTTTCTGGAAGAATAATGTAAAAGCGACCTTTTCATGATGGCTTGTTAATCAACACTTTGGCATTATGCAAATTGGTGGAATGTTATAGCAATAACACTTTAGCATTATGCAAATTGGTGGAATGTTATAGTAATAAGTATTTACCATTCTTCATAGCTTCAAAAAGGATGTCACAATAATATTTGAAGGGTGATATCCTCATTACTCGACAGATATAGTCTGCAAGATGGTATGGGTATAACTACAAAAAATTAATAAAAAGAAATAGTCATGAAAGCTTTCTAAAAACACTAGCCGAACAAATTATTGTTATGGGTACAAGAGGAATGCACAATACAAGTTGAAGAAAAAATATTACCAAAAATGGTGGCAAGTGAATAACATGCCATTTCACAGATTAAAAAAATGACAACGAAAAATATGCATAAGATTTTCGTGAGTACTTTAGAAAACTATTTCCAAATAACCTACTAGAAAGTAACTATCAAACAATAACGAACTAATGAGAAAAGATTGTACAACATACTGCAAGATTTTTGCGGAGATACCGCATCAAATCCTCATAATATTCTCCCTCTTTGCACACTTTGCGCGCATAAGAGGAGGTCCATGGCAATCGTTTCCGTATGCAATAATTTACAATCCTGCCAACAATGGATTTAGTAAAATGGTAGTTAGGCATGCATCTTTAATTAGGAAACATTCAAATGCATTACACAAGAAAAACAGTTCGCAAGTATAGCAATTAGTTCGACAACCTAAAGCAATTCAACTTTTTTATTGGTATTTACCCAAAGTTAATTAACAAGTTATGTTTATTAGAATTGTGCTACATGAATAGGGTTGGCAACGGGGCGGGGAGGGAACAGGGATGGCTGGAACACCCCCGGCCCTGACCTTGTCCCCGAAATGGAAACCGGGGGAAAATGGCCCCTGCCCCCACCCCCGAACGGGGCCTCAAAATCCTTGAATAGATCGGCGCCTCGGTTGCATCGGGCGGAGGGAGCACGTCATTGAAGTCGCACTGTCGCAGGACGCCGGTGTCGGGCAGAGACGGGCCACAGGCGGCGTCGGGTGGAACCGCCCTGGGCGAACTAGACAGTTGAGCCTAGTCGGCGACTCGGTGTTGCCGTGTTGGGAGGCGGCGGCGGAGGGCAGCCACGGGCCAGCGTGGGGACAACGGGCGACGAGGTTTGGAGGGCAGTGGCCGGTTGGCGGGCTGACCGGTGAGGGCGGCGGGCGGCCGAGGGCATTGTGTGGCCTAAGGATGGTAGGGAAGTAGAGGGCGAGGAGAGGAGGGCGGCGGAGGGCGGGGTTCATACTCCATGCTCCGCAAAGAGGAGACGACGAGGCGCCGAGCTGATTTGAGATGCGGGAGCAGGAGGTGTGTCCGTGCATGAATAGAAAACTACAGTTTTGCTCTTTCCATCCACTGTGGTTGTTCACTATGGCCTATGGGCCTGGCTGGCACGCTGGCCCCAATATGTTTTTTCTATTTTTTTAATATTCTAGGGCCCCGCGGGTTAAACTTGCCCCCGACCCCGATCCTGACCCCAACCTCGAGAAAACCGGGGTCCTAGCCCCAATTCCCTGCGGGGCAATATTTGTCCCCGGCCCGAGCCCCATTGGGGTGGGTCCCTGCCCCCAGTAGGGAATTTGCTATCCCTATACATGAAAAAGCTTAATTGTTGCTCATAAATTTTAGTAAAAGCCCAAACAATATAGTTTAATGAAGTCTTTGGTCCCTGTAATACGGACGTAAGTTGATCCAATATTTACGATTAACTGTTTTTTTTAAGTGATGAGAGGAGCAACTAATTGAGATGTGTTGTAGCCAACAATTAAGTGTTCATAGACATGTGACGTAAGGAGGTGAGCCACATAAGGAGTAATGAATCGGTGCCTTGAAGCTAAGCACCCATGCATCGGTGGCTTATGCATGCATTCTAAGGGAGCGAGCAAGGTTTGGAACTTTATATTGTTTCTATATTAATTTATTGTTTATCATTATGGAAATGGTGCTAGCACATCAAAATTAACTAGACACATGATGGAATACATGTACATACCAATGATACAAAGAACTAGTGATATAATGGTATCAATGATAATACTCATACGTACTTGGATGCATCAGTGGTGATATTGTACATATATGTATAAGTGATCCAAGACACCATGGGTGATACTTGTAAGTACTAGGATGATACAAACAATACCAATGATACAAGGTAGTAGACTAGTACTACATATAAGTACCAAGTTTGGTACTATATATGATATCCATAGGTATTATATCTGATGCGTAGGCACAAGTTTTGATACCAATAAGTATCATGTTTGATGCATAGCTACTAGGTTCAATACTTATAACACATATCAAATATTATACCAATGGATATCATCTTCGAGATCCAAATTTGATACCATGAGTATCATGTCTTGTACCTAGATAGCACGGGTGATGTCCATTAGTGCCATGTTAGATGTAATGAACAACAATCTCTAATCTCTAAGAATAGTTAAAGATTTGTTAATTGCCATTTACCCCATTCAGCCAAGAAAAAACAAATTTCTGGGTTTTTGAATTTAGACATATGCTATCACTAGATTCGAACAAAAAATAATTAATTTTTTGATAGAGGGAGTACATGGTTGGATGGGCAATCTAGACACTTTTTCATGTGATACAGTGCACACTCTCGCATGCATACATGAGAAAAGATAATGGGCTAGCACTTATCCTTTATTAATGATCAATATCTACTTGTTTGCTTAAGTGACTATGGATCATCAACTAGACCTACTACTATACGTAGAAAACATGTTGCCAACAACTGGCCAAACCGTACATGCTAAGCTTCGGAAGCAACACATGTTCAAGTATTTGTATGGAACTGCATTATCATACTTAATAGTATTATTAGCCAAATCATATTATTAACCATGCATCATTGAGAAGATATAGAATTTTAGGATATAAACATTTTGGTTGGCAATTGTGGATATGGTATGAATTGTTTGACAAGTATCCTATAAATACGTTAACTAAGCCATCTATATTCTCAAATACACTAGATGGTGTCCTAAATTTGTAATTGATACTTACCCAAATATCTAACAAACAAATTAAACCTGCATGCAGAATCATATAACCGGATTCGGAGCTAAAATCATCCAAAGATTAATCTTAGGAATTAGGATGGATAGAACGCAGAAAGTTGCATACCTACGGTTCCAGTCGTCTTTGGAGACAAGGGCGGCCTGGATGCGCTTGGGGAGGTTCTCCCATGGGAGCTCCTCCCTAATTGCCTTTACCATCATCTGCTCCTCCACCGTTGCCGCCATTTGCTGCTGCATGATCGATGAACTCCCCTGACTCCGCCCCTTCCTTCAAGATCAATTCCCCACCTAACCTTTCTTGTGTTGGATCCACCGATCGGGCAATGTACCCGGCTTCCATACAACTCTGGAAAGAGAGAGAAAGAGGGGGAGAGGAGCGCGGAGAAAAGGAATGCATGCAAGAAGAGAGCGCTTGATTTAGCATTGTCAAGGCTCGTGCATTGCAACTGTCCCTTTGTAATTTTTTTTTGTGAAAGGTCACTTTGCAATTGGTTATGCATGTGGCCATTTCATTGGTTTGTTGTATCAATTTTATTTTCTCACACTACCTATGTCCGCAGAGAAGATATAAATTTTTTCAGGTAAATTCCCTATATACCCTAAAAAACTAACTCAATCCCTTCTATATTCCTAAAATTACCCGATTCCTTGTATACCCCTAAAATTTCAATTTGATCACTTCCATACCCATGCTGATACATTTTTCTTTATTTTACTATTAAGTTTGTGAAAAATGTCTTTAATGTCCTCGATGATTTAGGTTTTAATATAAGTTTGAAAAACGATTGAAATTTTTTGAGTGCATAATATGTGCATTTTATGTAACTAATGAGACTAAATAATTGGTGCAGAAAATTTTGACATAAATTTTAAAAACAAAAATATAATAAATTATTTTTCTAATCGGGAGCACTCTTAAAAAATATCGTGAGCATTGGTAGCCCTTTCTTTGTATGAACGCTCCTCATTTTTATGATTTTTAAAAAATAAAATAAATACACATTTTTATTTTCTGATCTAAAATATATTTTGTCGTAAATAATATATCGCACAACAAACTCATAGCTATCACTATTAATAGTCTCATGCGATAAACTTTTACATTTTCAATAATGTAATTATAAATTTGTATGTTCATCAAATATAAAATGGTTGATTTTATAGAAATTAGACGGTCAACTGATGGGAGGGGCATGGAATCTAATTTTGGGGTATACAAGGAAGTAAGCAAAATTCAGGGGCATAGACAAGATTAGTTAAAATTTCAGGGGTATAGAAGGGATTATCCATTTTTTCATAGTAAAGGCATGAAAAGATACACATACATATTTGTTATTCACACTGCATGTACACACATCATGTGAGTAGTGATGATCATATCATTAAAAATATGCTTGAAAAGACAAATGTTAGAGATAAGAACTTTCAAGTTTTTGTTGAATGGATGTCCTGGATGTGCATCATCTAGGACATCTAAAATTAAACCCTAATAACAAAATTATGTACACACAGGTTGTTAGCATGCTTGTTGGTGTCACCAAAGTCCACAGACTTAAAAAATATATCTTTATAAGCTACTAACATTGGTCCAAAATACAACATAACGTCCACATGAATGCCAATGTGGTAATCCTATATCAATTGACAAGTGGTGCATCACCCCTCCATCAAGAATGTATTAAAATGCGAATGAGACTACCCCAATGACGTGTTGTGGATTCAGATTGTATCAATATGGCTGCTCCTCTCAGCTCAAAATATATACATATCTTTATACTTTTGAGGTATCCAGGATAAGAATGTGGTGAGATTATATAAAAGGATGGTTGAGATGAAAAATATGTGGAAAAATTAAATGATTGTTGGTTTGTGAATGGTCAAAATGATGTGCATAGATGTAGGTATATTTCAATATAAATTTGGATCCTCAAGTTAGCTCTTCTTTTTTGGTTTTTTTTTTGCGGGGGGGGGGGGGGGGGGGGGGGGGTGGGGGAATAGTATACAGTTTAAATAATTATGAAAGGAATCATGAAAATAGTTGACAACACACTTTACATTGTTTCATCTAGTACTCGACAAACTTGTATAATTAAAATTGCATAGAAAGATAAAATAATGGAAATGAAAAAAATCTATGATGTCTTGGGTTGTTGGATCTAGAGGAGGTAGATGGGTTGGGCCTAAATACAATCGAGATTCTAGCTAGTGGCTTCCTATGGAATTGGGTTGTACCATTTTCTTCACTGCAACCTAAATAATTATAAGACGGTCGCAAGAAGAATTGACAATATAAAACTATTGTGTCATCAATCAATTACTCTGCAAACTTGTATGATTAAATTAAGTCTACAGATAGAAAGCAAAACAAAATATAATGTTAATGTTACTTTAATAAAAGAAAAGGTTTTTGCTATCAAGCAGTTGCTTGTTTTTTTCACAAAACATTAGCCATTTCTTCAAACGTGGATGGTTCTGTGAATTGATAATTGGGCCAACGGGTTGGTTTGTTACCCCCCTTTAATATAAAAAACATTGCTCCTTCTTAGTTCCAAATGAATACAACATAAGGAGTTCACAGGTGATCTTTCCCCAGTAAATGGCAAAAAGGCCACGGGGATTTGGGACTTTTGTTGATGATTCATGGACATATCGTTGATTTGAGATGAATGGCAAATCTGCGATGCCACCACGGTCCCTAAGTAATTGTTCTGATTCACTTGTGTTGTCTATTTGTGAGATTGGAGAAAGATACATTTTTGTGTTTTTGTCGGATTAGGGCCTATGCAGACATGCAAATTTTGGTTTTTTTTTGGCTGGGTTGGGAGTTTAGATTTCTTTCAATTTCGGATGGAGATTTTTATACTTGCCAAGTTATCATCTTAGTGGAAATTGGGGGACAAGAGTATGATGCGCCAAACGTGGCTGATGTACCATCAATACATGCAGAGAAGGGGTGTGTAGGTGGAGCTTGGGGATATGTATTTTTGTTCGACATATGTAGTTGAAGTGGGGAGAGGGGGCGGTTTTGAATCATGCATGTGACATGCTTGACAGAATGCTCCCAAAAAGATGTGGAGCAATTGATATGTTGATGTTTGATGTTGCCATGTTGGTTTGAGTTATTTTTGGGTAAATCGAATAATGAAAATTTGATCTTGATGGCACTTTTGGGGGTGCAACACAATGTTACATCTCTACACCTTGTTGGTTTTTTTGGTCTTGAGCTTTTTTGTGAGTTAAACGGTGTGTCAGTCCATACACTTATGAATCTTTTTGCTTATATTCTGGTGTGAATTTCAATAAATAAGATAAATTGTTGTTCCGACCTTATCTAGATGTGGCATTACTTATAAATCGATGCATGGACTTATCCTCTAGCAAGTTATATATTCTTTTTTGTCCAACTCTAGTGTTTTGAGTTCTTTAGTGCTACTCCATAAGAACAGATGAGTTAGCTCTTTCTTTATCGATTGATTTAAGAAACTATGGATATATCATGTTGTCTTTTCTTTTGTCCAGTATGTCCTGGGTCTTGCTGCACAACAACCAAGTTGTTTGAGTTGACATTCACCATATACTTAACATCAAAATTTATTTGTTTTTTTGCAGTATTACATAGCTTAGACTCCAAATGTTCTCCAAACAAATGCTAATTTAGATTGTGACAAAAAAATGCAAAAATATGTTACACATTTTTTTCTAAACGTTCAATACCTTGCACTTTTGTTTAATTTCAGTTTATATATTATCTTCAGTGCACTTACGACATATGTGATGTGTAACAAAGAGTTATATTTTTTGTTTTACATAATAAGCTTAAAATGTGGTTGCTGTTACGTCTCTTTCAAACACCTTTGCTAGTTTGTTCTAAAGCTTTTCTTATCATCTTTTTCATATTCACTATGGTCATATTCTAAGTTGTATCAACCGTTAAATCTCTAGGGTTGATCTTTTTTCACATTCGTTACCATTGCACATTGCATGGATTGTCTTGTACAAGTTCAGAAATGAATTAAGGTGATATCATATACCGAGAGGAACCTTTAAATCAAATTAAGGGGCAAGTACTATTTTAACTAGTAAATTTCCTCTTATTCAATTATTTCACTTTTGCTTTCTGTCACACTCATCTCTTCACTTTTGTTTATGCTTATAAGCCAAAATTTGAATTTTTAATATTACATTTGGAGTAGATTTTATGGCTTTTTCATCGTAGTTTATTTTTCGGCATTGACTTTTAGATCACTAATAACAAATATATATAATTTTATTCATAAATTTTTTTTTATTTACAAATATGTTGTTTCACCCCCTATATATGTTGATTACTACTTTTAGGACTAACGTGTAGATGCAGCGAAAGTATTTTATTCATCGATTGCAACAAATTTTGGTATGAGTTGCACATACTTATGTTGTGCAACTGTAGTACAAGTATTGTTTAACTTAACAATTTATCATATCGACTTGTTCGGTGTAGTTAGTCTTTTAGTGCTCAATGTCAGGAAACCAATTTTCTAAGTTTTATCCCCATATCACATTCAATTTTTTTTACTGATATGACAGAACACTTTAACTTGGTTCTACATGACTAGATTCAATTCAACATTATTTTCCTTGTCAATCCAATGTGCAAGTCTCAAGTCCATTGTATACATTTGTAAAAAGTTGCACTTTATTTTTATTAACCTTGCCATCATTGCGGTTATTAATTTACCATTTTTGATTATCATTTGCAGGAATGATCATTTCAGTTATTAATTTACCATTTGTAATTATCATTTGGATGAATGATCACCACACATATGCGATGAAGTTTATGGTGCTCTAGAAACCAAGAATTTTGATCAAGGATCTATTTGTTCCATATGGCAACAACATAGTGACTCGCATAGCTAGAAAATGGGAGGCCTCTCTCTAACTACAAGTTTACAATACTGCCAGCGAAGCACAAGAACTTTATTTACTCTGATGAGGTATGAATCTTTATAATAATATATTACATATATCTGATTTGTGGATCAGTTTTCTGAATAAAGTGTGCAGTGTTTTATGAATCCTTATTACATATATCTTGCTTTTCTTTTTCTAACATGGATCTACTTTTGTGACCTTCCGTAGGCCAATTATCCTCGACTACTGTAGAGAACATATTTGCAGATGATAAAAACTCATTTTCACAGGCGGGCTACTTCGCTGACCTAGCTCTTTCTGTCTGTAATAACGAGCATCTTTCTAGGCGGTCACTTAACACACCTGCCTGAAAAGAAAATGAATTTTTGTATTTTATTTTTTTAAGGTGTCAAAACAAAACAAAAAAAATATTTTTAGTTTTAGTAGGCACCTTACGCACTCATGTATATTACCAATCATGTTTTTTAATAACCATATGCACATGTGTTGTTTACAAGATTCAAACCCAAAACCTTGTATTTATACTCATCCATACGACCACATTAGGAAGCACTTGTTGCTTAAAAACAAGGTGCTATTATTTTGACTTCACATCTTCTAAACTTGTAATCTACAAATTATGTTAAATAAAAAGTAATCAATTACATATTTATAGATGTAGTCAAGTTCTATAACTTTCATACATATCATATCTTCATTTGAAGTCATTTGAAACATTGCTTTGAGATTTTGTAAAAAAAGTATGAGGTATTATATTGAAAATTTGGGCTTGTAAAACTTCTCAAAGAAAAAAAATGTCAATTACTAGATCTCGTCAAAACCAACAATTTTCCCTTTCTCATATAAAGTTCGTATTTTTTCTAACTTTATATGAAAAGGTTAGGTGCGAATATATATTATTTTAAAATTTGTATTATTGCAGTGGGCCATTAAGAGACTTGTCTGCAATAACAACTTTTTCCATACGAGCCTCCCAGTGGCCTGCCTGCAACAATACCATTGTTTTTCCAGGCAGCCCTATTATTAGTCTGCATACAATAATAAGTTTTCACGTACGAGTTACGTGTTCTCTTGTAATTAACCACCTCGCAAACAGACTCTTTAAACTTTCGTCCAGAATTTATTGCGTGGGTCATCAACGAAAATCCTTTTTTTTACAGTGCCATCGTGTAAATTTCAGATTCATTCGTCGTAAAGCGAGTTTTATTGCGCTGAGGCTGTACCATCTTGGACTATTCGAGTTAAATTAAGAAAGCAAATTCAGAAGAAGCTGTAGTTGTACTTCTGTGAGGTCGGCCCATTGAGGCTTCTGGTTTTTAACCCACTACCGATTTCTTTCTAGGCCCACTAAGGATTCTTTTGAGCGTTTATATTTGCGTTTATATCTAAAAAATGCATACTATAACAGCGCATGTCCTTTTGTGCTAAATAGCTGCATAATTTATGATAATTATTTAAGGGTATAAAGCAAATAAACTAAATATTGTAACTGAAAAAAACAGATTCAAAACAGTCTTCTAAAAATACATATAAACAGCTTTTACGAAAATCATACAACATGTTTATTCACAATTTTATTCCTTATAAAAGACCGCATCCTTAAGTCAAGGAGTTCTCTAAAGCGATCACTAAAAGAGTACACCCTTAACTTAAAAGGTTGTGTTCTTTTTGTTGATGAAGGATGAAAAATAAATTTTATAGTTATTTAATGGTACAAAGAATGGAATTAGGAGTACTAAGTTAAAAATCTACTTTGTAAACGTGAGATAATAAACTTATACATACATATAATTTTTCTTAAAAACATATCATTTAGCAATTCAGAAAATGTACATATAAAAGTCAATAGAAAAGATAAAAATAAGATGGATAGAAGATCGCAGTGTGCAAGTGGTCATCTTTACGCATTTTGAACGGAAAAACCAAATAACATATTTATAAATAAAAAATAATTTACGAATAAATCTTTTGTATACGTGCTCATAGCGATCTAAAAGTCAATGCTATAAAATAATTATGATGAAAAACCTTCAAATCAACTCTAAATTTACGTTAAAAATTTAAATTTTAGCTTATAAACATACTAAGCAAAAGTCAAAAGATGGGCCCAACCTAGAGGCTAAATACGGGAGTAGTATTGCTAATATATTTTGTCATTCATGTCGTGTTCGGCGGAGGGGAAGTTACCCGGTAATAGATTAGTAAATGATTAATTAATTATTAGTTATAAAAACTATAAAATAAATTAATATATTTGTAAAGTAAATTTTCTATAGAATCTTTTTGCAAACAACGTGGGAATCTGTGTCGGTAATGGATGGTGAAGAATCGCAGCCTCAGGCTGTGTTCGGCTGCCCCTTCTTTACCCAGATTCCATCATTTTTTTTGTGCACACTGAGTAAATTATGTATTTTTACGAAAATTTTATATATGAAAGTTAATTTAAAAATAATATTATATATATTATATATATTTTTATAATTAATAATTAATTAATTATGTGTTAATATATTACTGTTTTTTCCGCGTTTGATCCCCTCTCGTCTCACCCTGCCGAAAGCGGCCTCAGTGTGTTAATTAGCGGTAGCTAGGCCTGGTCAAATAATACTCAATATGTACATAGTACTACTATATACTATATATAGGTTAATTTAGAAGGATCGTTTGTCTCCTATAATAATATTATTAAATATCGCTAGCTAGTCAAAGTTGGTACGGGATAGGCGCCTGTCGAACGTACGTACGAACGTGTGTGTTTTGATCCCAGCCTGTAGCGAAAATGACGTGCAGCATGGCGCGCGACGGTGACGCAGCTAAGCTAATTAGCTAGAACTACCGTTAGTTAGCTAGGCTAGCTGGCCAGCTGGTTAATTACATTGCCCTCACCACACCAAACAGCAAGCATCGGAACAAGCACGAGAAGCTACTACGAAATATAACGAGGTACCACTCAATTATTTTGAAATAAGTTTAAACAGCTACAGATGTTTAAGCTTGTACTGAGATGATTATTCACTCCCTCCGTTTCACAATATAAGATTTTTTAGTCTTACCTAGATTCATATGGATATATATAAATTATATCCATTCATCAATTGATAAATTTAAATCAGGCTAAACTATGAACTCTAACTTAAAAATTTTGTAGGCCGAGTGTCTGGACCCGCTCATCACTCAGCTCTGCCTTTACACCGGAAGTATATTGCACTGTCCACCGTGGGTGGACATAATTACATAAATTGCTTGCACTTAGGATCGTGTAGTAACAGCTGCTGACATATATGGCCTCACTGGTTATTGGAGTAGTTGCGGAGGATATGTATTCATTTATACCACATATACTATTTAGCTTCTAAATTCTTTTTATCAAAAACATCATATCGAATATTTAGACATTTAAATCAAACATTAAACATAGATAAAAAAAACTAATTACATAGTGATGGAGAAATCGTGAGACAAATCTTTTGAGTCTAATTAGTCCACGATTAGTCATAATTGCTACAGTAACTCGCATATGCTAATGACAAATTTATTATGCTTAAAAAATTTTATCTCGTGATTTCCGAACGAGCTGTGATATCCGTTCTTTCGTTCGTGTAAAAAAAAAACGTTCTGATATCCGGGCAAAATATAGTCTCTTTCTTTGCTTTCTCTCTATCCGGCCGGAAGAAACGGAAAAGGAGAAAGCTAGCTTTGTCGAGGGCCCAGTTTTTTGGCACTACTATTGTGGTGGCATCCATCCATTGGGCTCCCTCCCTCTCAAAGACGTGAATCTCACGGCACCAGCGTACTGTCGACGGGGACTGCTCGGTCCGGCCTCCGCGCCGCCGCCGCTACCTAGCTTCCCTGGTTCTAGGGTATTGTATCCGTATAATCACGTTTCTCTACGTAACATTTGCATAGAAACAGCTCGTAACACAATAACGTCATCAGTTACTGGTTTCACAAGTTAAATATAGTACGTGATTATTTGGACGGAGTGGACGATGAATAAAATGCATGTGTACAATAACAATCATGTTCATAATCATGTACTAAATTTCGTGCACCCTCTCCCTTCTATTTTTATATCTACCCACACGTCGCCCCTGCTTAATCTTTACCAATTGTCCAATTTTAACCATAATCACTGAAAGGCTCTTCAACCCAAGGTTTGCGTTACCGCGGTAACCACGCCCTCCGCGTAGGCATTGTTTCGGTAAGCCGCGGTAATGAATTTAAATTTGAGGAGAATTTAAAAAAATAAGAAAATTTAATAAAAAATACATGTTGTATATGTTGATATATATTACAGTTTTGTCAAAGAAATTCATGAAAAAAATATATTTCCGGTGTAATTAAAAATCATAGACGAGAATTTCAGGAAACAAAATTAGAAAATAGCCTATTGCAAATAATATTTTATACGAAGATGGTTAAGAATATTTTGTTGTTAAGTCATTATTAATTTACACTAGACACTAGGGTACATAATGTTGAAATACAAATATACAACAATGAATATATGAAAAATATGTATGGAGAAAAATTATACGTGCACGTTAGTAATAATTGGTAGTAGGTATATTTGTGACGCGACAATCAAAATAAAGTTGTTGTTACTTGTTATTGTGTGAATTATTTGATGAAGAGTGATATGACGATGTATGTTTGTATATTGCAATATCAAGAATTTAGAAAATGTCATGTGAAAATATTTCTTGTTTTCCCTAAACATGCTTTATTTTTCTATTTTTCCTATGTCACAACTCACAAATATAGTCACAAAATATTTTCATATTTTTCATGTATTTTCAAGATTTTTTAATGTTTTTTTGCATTTGACATCACACCCGTGGTTTTGGCTAAAAAAACAGCACGGTTTTGAATTCAAATTTTTTGTTTTTAAATTCACCGTGGTTTTTACGGTTACCTTGCGGGATCTGTGGGAGCACGGTACCATGGTTTTTTGTGGGAAGAATGAACGGTAAAGGGAACCCTGCTTCAACCACTCTTCAATTTCACAAGGGATGTCGTCACCTTCTCTTTATTCTTATTCTTAGGACCCGTTGCAACCCACCAAGGAGAGTAAATTTTCCCTCTTTTTCTGTGGGCACGCTTCCCAAGTTGCTAAATGGTATATTTTTTGCAAAAAAAAATTATATGAAAGTTGTTTAAAAAATCAGATTAACCCATTTTTTAAGTTTGCAAAAGCTAATACTTAATTAATCATATGCTAATGACTTTCTCCGTTTTACGTGCGGCTGATTAGACTGGTTGCTTACTTAGCTTCGAACGCGCCCTTAATCTCTCCTTAAAAAAATAAAAAAAACTTATATTTTATGACATAGGGAATATAACTGTAGCTACACTGTTAGAACTATGACAGGAGCACAAACTCTTTTTTATGCTAAAGAGAACTAACTATATCAAATAAAACAATATATTGCAATCTTGTTATAGGAACGAGAAATATAAACGAAGGGGTGGTTGTTTAGGTTATTCATGGAAAAAAAAAAAGCTAAACGACATATTTACAAATAAAAAATAATTTGTGAATAAAATTTTATATACGTGTTCTTAACGATTTTAAAGCCAAAGCTAGAAAATAAACTATAATAAAAAATCTTAAAATGAATTCTAAATTTAATATTTAAAAATTAAATTTTATCATATAAAAAGAAACAGAAGCGAAAAGATAAGGCTCCTTCCAAGCGAAAAGACGAGCTACCCTGGAAGTCCGAGTCACTGGCGAAGCAGAAACCTGTGGTATCGTAACTACGTACTGTCCAACACAGTAGATGTTTTGATCTAACAAGATCACATATAGTTTAAGCACTAAACGATGCAGCCTCGTCGTGTCGTTTCACCCATAACTAATTATGAACTTAGCAACCAAAAATAATACTTGTCCATAACAATTTAAAGTCAAATATCACAAAATAAATCGCGATAAAGAAGATCATTACATTCAACCCCAAAATTAACTCATCGGATTCAAATTTCTGCAACGGCTGGGAAGCTAAAATGCAAATTAAATGAGCATATGTTTAGCGTTGGTTTAATTCATCCGAAAGCTGTTTTGCAATTAATCCACAACTTCATACATTCTGTGGAGAATATATAAAAATGGTGTACGTAGTGGTGAGCTATCTATATATAGCGTGTAGCGGTCAATCGAGGGTGAGCAATATTATAGATTACACCTAATCTAAATTCCATTAATTCTTTTGGACGGACCCCGGCCATCAAGAACTCAGGCGACGACGTGCCCTGCATCAGCGCCGGGACTCGCGAGCATGCATGCGCGCGTGGCGACAAAAGTAGCAGAGCAGTGGTATCTGCCTAACCTGGCTTTACTTGATTGATCTATGGTGTCACTAGTTATTTTGACGTCTCTCTTCAGGGTTCACGTTATTTCTGCGTACAGCGCATGACTCGTCGCGCGTCGTCTTTATATTATCCTCCAGCTACGATAATTAGTTCAGTGTTGATTGAGAAGAAAAGGCCACGTAGCCAAATTTAGAAATTAACGTGTGTTAGTTATATCGATCGAATCTTCTGGAGCAAGGCAAACGAAAAAAGGGTTGATCGGAATCCACTGGGGCGACGTTGTCTGGCACGACATATTTACGGATAAAAAATAATTTATGAATAAAACTTTTATATATGTATTTTTAGAGCGATATAAGAGTTAAAGACTGAAAAACCCCCCTAAAATGAACTCTAAATTTAAGGTTAAAAATTTAATTTTTAGCATATTTTTAATTGAAACCATCGTACATTATCGTACAATATTCCATCGACCACCGATAAATATATGCCCTAGAGGCAATCATAGATATGATTGTATCACGTTTATATATTCATCATGCATTACTTTTGAGATAGAACTTATTATTGATTAATAAATATGTGATTTGTTTATAAGACTCTTTATTTATGTTACATTGTAAGTTACTATTTCTTCAAAGATAATCTGATTAAATATTACATATAGAACAAATCTGATTAGATGATTAACATATTTATTGATTAATCATTAATCATGGATTATGGTATGAAGATACCAAATCGATCATGTGGACACATATTGAAGAACATGATATTAGATTGATCCGACGTGAGACACTGCGAGAGCTATATATGATGTGTCATTGGTTTTCACATTGGGTGTTGATGTATAATACTTAGAGTTGAGATTATCATGGTTCTTAATATGTGCAGTGGATTGCTTAGGGACTACTAAATGCTAAATCATGACTGGGCAATTGTAAATGTAGTCTTCAGATATACCATGAAATATGTAGTGGGATGTGAATAATCAAGATAAAATTTGTCTATCCATATAAGAGATATCTTTGGGTGTCTCACCGTTATAGATTACAAAAGTGCATGGTCATGTCAAATATGACTGAGTAGTCAATCACAAGTTAAATAATTTATTACATGATCGAGTGAATTATTGAACTATTAAAAGGATGACACATATCTAGCCTTGAGCTTAACTGATATCACGAGGTAAAGTGATTAATACAAAGATATAAAATAGGTTCAACCGATGCGACTTTTATGTTTGCTCGGCAGGTCAATATGTTTCACTAGGAGCTGCTGTTGGCACTTGAACCAAAAAGGAGTTTCGTGTTGCAACCGAGTATTCATGAAACTATGTAATTGGCTGGAATACAAGATTGGATGTTGATCCAATACAGACTCAGTTCAGATAGGGATTCGAGTATAGGCCTCCTATAGGTCTTGGAGACCTGATTTCAGGTCTTATAAGTACAGGCGCAAGGAGCCTGGTTCGTCGCGTGGTAAAAACCCTAGCCATCCTTCTCCCGAGCCAAACCCTAGCTCCATGTGGATGCTATCACACCCACGCGGATGCTATCAAGCTGTTAAATGATGTATTTTTTGGAAAAAAGTTTTATATGAAAGTTGTTTCAAAAGATCAGGTTAATTCATTTTTCAACTAGGCAAAAGTTAATACTCAATTAATCATATGCTAATGGCTTTCTTCGTTTTACGTGCACTGATTAGACAAGGTGGCAACATCAACTTTGAAAGCGCCCTAAAGAAAATAATTAATTCTTTTTTTCAAGATATAGACTAGAAACACCCAATCATAGAACATGAACAGGGAAATTAAAATGATTTTTCATGAGTTAATCGTACGGATAAAAATTATAACATATAAATAGACATTAGACGAGTTATATAACTTATCCCAAGAAATGAAATAAATTCTCTATCCTAAACATGAAAAAAAGTTAAAAATAAATGTTTGCACATCTAATTTCTCATTTTAATTGAATTCAAAATAAGATTTCCAAATCACAGTCGTATGTGTATGCTGCTATGTCATTAGTGTGTGCTAATTTAGAGCAATTTTGCTTGTGCCGATCATTTTGGACTGGTTCACATCAACTGACCAAGTTATTGTATCAAAGTGAGCAATTTACAAATTGTTATATCTATTTGCATCCATCCCATAATTTCATATATCATGAGTGTAATTTACTCTAAAAAGTTACATAATTAATTATTTTGTTATAATTTAATTTATTATTATTGAAAAGTATAACTTATAATTTTGCATATTTTGAAATTTTTTAAATAAAAAGAATCATCAAACGTAAACATAAAATTTAGCGACGTACGTCATATAAAAGAACATGGACTAGTATAACGGTTCTAATTATGTACTAATTATGCACTACTAGTTGTTTATAATTGCAACCAGATTCTATTAAGATGCACTTTTTAAAAGGAAGTTGTTATTTGATCATATTATGGGAAGCCATGTTAGCGGTGTTATCTACTCAGTGCTAGATTATCATTTATGCCTTACATGTTTGACCCTATTTACTAAAAGTTTTGTTTACTTGGCCAGTTCTATGCACTTGATATATATAGAATGTTTGATGATAATTTTTGATAGATTTGTGATTACTTTGTTAAAGATTCTATCATTATTTTGTCAATTTAAGTCAATTTTACCATAAATCTATCAAATCTGTTAGATTTGTTAAAATTTTGTTTAATAGCATTAACTTAGCTTCATGGAGTAGGGTTAGACGACACATTTATTTTTGGAAAGCGTGAAAATAAGCGAAGTCGAGAAAATGGATCAAGTTAGATTTTAATTTACGATGGGTTGTAAAGCACAATTGTCTCGTAAGGAAATGTTGAATGGGTTCATTGATCGATGTAAAAAAAAATCATTTTTTCCGCCATCTCAAATAGACATAACGAAGAATTAAGAATCCATTTATTGATTACTTAAAAACACAGTCTACCTACTTCCATCCCTCCTCTCACAGTAGGCCCAGCTAGCGATAAGAATAAAATTAAACAAACTCCTAGACCATTCTCCAGTAGTTTCGTTGTAATACACGTGTAAATTACTAGTTTGAGGTAAAGCGATTTTCACTCGAGATTAACTGATGTATAAAAAGGAATTGGTAGAAATAATAAAATGACAACCTAAGCATGCATCAGGAAAGGTTCTATAAGTGTAATTTTCTGGTAAATCGGACAGTGTGTCGCTCTGCCTAGTTTGGTGAGAGTTCTCATCATCTTATTCTGATTACGAGATCAAATTTGGCCACAATAGTCAGGATTACTTCATGATCGACCTTAAATCTTTCTTTAAACGTTGAAGCATCGATCATTACGTCAAAAACAAGTCAACCACGGATGTTGACACCAAGTTAGTTAGTGGTAGGTGCTCAGTCAGTCAAAGTATGCCTATGTGAAGAACTGTCCAACAAAACACCATGCATGCAAAAAAGTAGCACTAACTAACAACCTAACGCATTATATTTCGTAGAAAAATAAGCTGAATGATGAGCTTCTCCTTTACAGTTTCTCTCTTCTTTTTTCAAGAGGAAGTAGTCATGTACTCAAGTATTCTCCCAAGCTATTATAAGAGCATATACAATAAAGTGATATAAGCAATATAAGCAAGCTATAAGAGCTATCATTTAGATTTCTTGTGAGTTTGAGAAGGGAGAAGAGGAAAGAGGACATAGACCGTGTTCGGCTGTCCCTCTTACTTACTTACTCAGATTCCCTTATTTTTCACGCGTACGCTTCTTAACCGCTAAATAGTGTGTTTTTTATGAATTTTTTATAGGAAAGTTGATTTAAAATATCATATTAATATATTTTTATTTTTTATAACTAATTAAGCATGTAGTAATCTATTACAATATTTTTGCGCCGGATAACTTATCCCAAAACCAACCAAAACGAACGCAGCCATATATAGATGGGCTCTAGATCTGTAGTCATCTGTAAATAGACTCTAATGAGTTCTCTGAGAGAATGTGGTGGAATGGAATATATATATATATATATATATATATATATATATATATATATGTGTGTGTGTGTGTGTGTATATATATATGTATATGTATATACATATATACATATATAACTATTGTATAAGTGAGCTATTAAGTTGATGGTAGATGATGTGATAGTTTTTAAAGCCAGCAATTGGCTATACTATTGCCAATAGACAGCTTAGTCCTAATTATACTACATATTATTTGTTAATCATGTTCACCAACGAAAAAAACACTTTTGTCGATCTATTTTTAGTTTGGTGCCTAAACTATTTAGATAATTATAGTTGGTGATTAATAATTAATTAAATTTCACATGGTATACTGGTGTAATAATATTTCTGGTCAGGTTGTCAAAGACTGATCATATTTAATCGTGTTTTTGTACATGTTGGCAACCTCTATAGCTTTTTAATAATTTAGAACCCAGCCCACTGGGCTGTAGCAGGTGAACAACATTGTTAGGTATTAACCTAATTTCTATACAATAGAGGTTTTTTCCTTCTTTCTGACGAAGCTTGATCGTCCTGATTAATCATGATAGTGACAGTAGTCCAACTTCAGAAAATATAAAAGTAGATATACATGAAACCAGTCTGGCTGGGACGTACCGGCCCCAAACAAATGGATGGATATACTCCCTCCGTCACTAAATGTTTGACGCCGTTTACTTTTTTATATATACTTGATCATTCGTCTTATTTAAATTCTTTTAAATATGTAAAGTTATATATATGCATAAAAGTATACTTAACAATAAATAAAATGATATAAAAATAACTAATAGTTATGTAAATTTTTTAAGACAAATGGTTAAATGTGTATTAAAAAGTCAACGGTGTCAAATATATTTAGGGACGAAGATAGTATAAGATTTGGAGAATGCATATTACCAACGGAAAAGAAGGTAGTTCGCTAATATATCATTTTCCCTAACTTTAGTTTGTTGGCAAACTTAATTATCGGGAGAAATTTGTTGAGATGCATGGTACGTACTTAATTGACCTTTGAATTTTGATGCTTTGCTAGCTGCAGTTAAGCATGGAGTTGGAAGGATCATATGCATGTGGATTGATGCAAAGCTAGCGTTTGGTAGTGCAAAGTGTGCTGCAGCATGATCACCTGCTTGCTGGCTAGGGCTGCTAATTTTTCCAGCATGCACCTTCCATGCATGCCAATCGGGCTCTGGTCTAACTATCATTTTACTAAAATATAATGCAATAATTAATTGTCATGTTCTTTCGTGGAATAATTAAGTTAACAACTAATAATAACAAGATTCATGGTAGGAGGAGGCACGGCAGATACGTTGCTGCAGGTAATACAGCACGAGGCTAGGTTGGGTGGGATTAATAAAGAGGGAAAGCGTGTTAGTTCCTTAAACTATCTGTTCAGAGGACCTGATCCACTAAATTAACTCTTTTTTTTTCTTATTTCACCATGTGAAGAACCCTCTAAGTTAATTAGCATGAGCAGTGGTTCTACCTCATTTTTTTCCTCTTCATAAAAGAACGCATTTTAAGTTCAAATAATTTAACATTATTCTTGGAGTTGTTTTCCGGTTTCTTTAGTACTGATTTTCTTATTTGATGCCGTTGACTTTTCAATTTACGTTTAACCATTTATCTTATTCAAATTTTTTGTGCAATTATACAAAATTATAAGTCATGCCTAAAGTTCATTTAGTAATAAATAAAACCATAACAAAATAATTAATAATTATATTTTTTTAATAAGACGAATGGTCAAACATATAAAAAAAAGTCAACGAAGTCAAATTAAAAAAACAAAGGATGTAGTCTATTTTTTTTAGCGTTGGTTTTAGCTCAGTAACAAAAGTCGTGCTTAAAGAAACCAAAATCTGGAAATTCATTTTTATCACGGTTCATTAGGAGAGTAATCCATGAAAATGGATCATTGTGGCCGGTTGTGCAAATCTCATGTACAAAATCATCTATTTCTATATGTCATGAGTTCAAAGTGGTTTGATAAATGTTCGTGTGAATGTGCTATCAACCCCTCGCAGAACAATTTTTTCTAGCAGCGTAGGCGAGGAAGTTCATTGGCATACCAGAGCCAATGTGTTCGATGTTGTTGAGATGTCAAAAACGTTACATTCCAAAGAAAAAAAAAAGATTGAGCAGGTCCAAAAGTAGAACTTTAGCAATAGTAAATGATCTAAAGTAGAATTCAATCTTTCTGAGCATTGCCATTGCATGCGTACAATCCTCTATCTCATGACACAAACAACCATTTGAGTGTAATAAAATCCTAGGTGACAACAACATTAATTACAATAGACACTCATATTTGGAAATGCCTCTAGAGCAAGTACTATAGGACTCTTAACACAAACCTTAAAATACCATATAGGATTAATTAGATGGTGAGATAGAATAGAGAAGGGTTGAATCACTCTTTATGCAAGGGGCAAACTCTATACAAACTTCAAGAGAAAAGGAGAGTGGAAAAGAGTATATTAGACAAACATGTTTGAAATCAGTGTATTAGAGCTAGTGTAAAGGTAATGTGTTATATGTGTGACATCTTATTTAATGAGTTTCTTATATAAATAAAATTAAAGGTAACATCTACCTATATTATTGAACTTGCACTTAGAGACAATCAACCAAAAATTAAGCAATTTGACCATTTTCAAAAACTTATTTCAAATGTGGACATGCACAAAAACTTCTTTCAAAATGAAATGCTCCATGACGCTAAGTTTGGCCATGTCAACGCCATACCCTATGGCGCTAAGTTTGGCCACGTCAGCACCACAACCCCTTGCACTGAGATAGTCGTCGCCGTGGACGAGCGATGTTGCGTGGATGTTGATATGGTCACCTTGTCGCTAGATCTCACTACTACAGAAAGCATTTTTGCATGCGGGCCGAAACCATCTTCGCATGCGGTTAGCCGGCCTGCATGCACGAAAAGATCGCAAAGATCACCATTTGCGCATGCGGGTGGCCTAGCCGCATGCAAAGATCGATCTTCGCATGCGGCCAGCTAAGACAACCGCATGCGACTATGTACATGAACCGCATGCGAAGATCGATTTTCGCATGCGCACATGGATTTTCCCATGCGGCTGTGTACATACGATAGGTTATTTTTGCATGCGGCTTGTTAGGTAAATCGCATGGGAAAATCCATGTCCGAATAGCATATTTAATATTTTTTCTAGCCTTTTGTGAGATGTGTCTCGTATTTAATATTAAATTATTGAGGTATGTATTGAGACAGTATGATTTCTGTTATTTCTAAAACAAACATGAAATTCATAACAAAATGTGTACTTTAATTACATATGAAAGTAATAATGTTACATATACCACAATTAATGTATAATTAGTGTACATGTCATTACATATGTTCTTTCTCCCACTCTCTGAGAGATTTAAATTTATCGTCTAAAGCAAGTTCACTCTCCTTGTCATAGAAGAGACCTCTTGCGTTGCAGATATCACGATGAATGAAGCGGCAGAGGTCGGCCCCCACGTTCCAGATTATCTTGTCGTCGAATCGTTCTACAGGATGGGGGATTTGTGGGATCTGCGTACAGAAATATGGAATGGTATTAAGTGAGCACGGCGTTGGTCCAGTTATACCATTGACGGGGAAGGGAGTTGTCTCCACTGAGCCTACACTGCTCGGTACATGAGTTGTTTGCTGTGGAGATTGAGCGGTCCGTTGGCCTTCATGGAATAGTCTTGAAAATGCTGTGGGGTTTTCAGCTGCCAACGAGTAGAAGTGTTCCTTCACTTGCGCATAGATTTTGTCTGATAGTTGTTCTTTCTATTTGTCTCTCTTCTTGTAACTTGCTGCGTCCTGAGGAAACCCTATCTTCCAACTCGTCTTCGACGACAAACCCCTAACTCGGCCAGAGTGTTCGGCGGTCCCCAATGCTGCAGTAAGCTGGTCATGCTCCCTCCGTAGGACAAATTGTCCTGCCTTTTCTTCCTGGATGATCTACTGCAAATTAGATGCCACTTGTTCTATGTCGGGAGTCTCAAATAGTATATCTCCCTCCTCGGAGACTTGACCCGTGCTACGCGCCCAAACCCAGTTCTTGCTGCGTTCCGCCATAGGCTCCACTAGCAGAGGTTTGCCGGCCGCTACAAATCTTTGCTCGGCCTCCCGCCATTGATCGATGTGCCCAGCATAGCTGCTCGACCCCAATCTATGAGGATATTTGTTCTTCTTCGTGAGGTCTGACATTTTCTTCCTCAAAGCTAATGCTTCGGGTGTTGTAGATCCGCAACAAATTTATCTCAGTCAGCCTGCGATATTTGTCCATATTCCTTAAATGGAGGGAGATTCTTCTGAACATCGTCCCAATTTAGATCAGACTTCCACTGGCGACATCGATCTCCCATCTTCTTAAGTGCATACTCTCTGCCCTGTACCTCTGCCCCGGGAGGATACACAAAATACTTTTGCAAGTCATTCCAGAGAAGCGTCTTCAGATTGTCGTCCACCGTTTCCCACGATTTGACATTAATAGGACAACGCATCCTAACTAGAGTGCCACAGGTGTTGCTAAACCTGGACCTCACTATCGGTGGCTCGACGGGCTTCCCATTCTGGTCAAGAGCACTGACATTGTACATATCCTTTGGCAATTTATTCTTGCTTCTCGCACCTCGTCTTCTTTTAGCCGTGTCGGCCCCACTCACATATGTATCCGGGGCTGAAGTAGTAGTGTCCATATGATCAACTTCTTCCTCTCGCCTGATCCTCACGGCTTTACGTTTTGAGCGACGTCGGACTACCATCTGCACAGTACGAGTAACTCTCTATCGTTAGGTTCATTTGCCGTCTAGTTAGTAAATAACATATGCTAACATTGTTTAGCACTTACGGCCTGTTCCATAGGTACGTAGTCCGGATCATCCTGACGAGGGGCAACTTGAGTTATTTCCAAAAACGGGTCACTTGGTGTTCGCCACATTTCTTCACTAGAAGCGGCTGCTTGATTGTTGCTACCGCTTTTCTGTTCAGTGTTCCCTCCTCCTTATATTTCGACATATGTAAACTTGACGTAACAATTTATTATATTAGTTCGATAGTAGCATAACTAACATATTAACATAACTACCAATTTATAAATATGGAGTCACTTTTTTATTATAAAAAAATAGAGTAAGTTACACCAAGAATATAATATAATTACTCAAATATATATATATATATATATACATCGACAACGCTTTAAATTTAGTGCGTCTACGCTTTAATTAATTACTAGGATGTCAAATGTAGGTGTAGCTTTTACATGTAACGTAGTAATAAGCAAGCATGACATGCATTTTTATAATTAATTATTTTTATAATTAATTAATAATAATCCGGTACAAACACTTTTTACGAATAGTCATAATCCTGTCCAACCGTATTAAACACAATAATTACTTTAAACCATTTTTACCAACAGTACAAATTCGTACCAGTAGTAAGATTTACTAATATGGACATGAATTTATTGTACATAATAAGCAACAATTCATCTAATCACAATTTGCCCTCTAACAATGCACATCTCAAAATTTCGGAAAAAAAAACATCCACACTAACACAGTTTGCAAGTCCATATTTCACATCTCACGTTCGCAATTTCACATTTGCAATTGCACGATTTGCAATTGCACAACACACAATTCACAATTTTGGATTCCATACAAATTTCAAATTGCGCAATTTCATATAAATTCCAAATTTCACATTCCACATGCATCTGCAATTTCCCATTCCATATAAATTTTCGAAAAAAATGTACCGACGTGGTGGGGGAGGCACGCGCGCGGCGGTGGTGGCCGGTGTCGGCGGCCGGGGCGTTGGTGGCCGCGTCGGTGGCGGCGTCGGCGTCGGCGTCGGGAGGAGGCGGCGTCGGCGGCATCGGTGTCGGTGGTCGGCGTCGTCGGTGGCGGTGTCCGCGTCGGGAGGAGGCGGCGTCCACATCGGCTCGGTGGTGGGGGAGGAGCCGGTAGGCGGCCAGCGGGTGGAGGGAGGTGGCCGGCGGATGGAGAGAAGCGGCAGCGGCGGCGTTTTAAAATTTCGGCAACCTGGCGGCTAGGGTTCGCGGGCGTCTGGACTTAGAAAAATCTGGGCACCCAGCGCTGCCTATATATAGGCAGACATCGTCGCATGCAGACTACATAAGCGGCCGCATGGAAAGATGATCTTTCTATGCGGCTGACCATGTTTCCATGCGGCCTGCTAAGACAGCCGCATGGAAAGATCATGGAAAGATCATCTTTCCATGCGGCCCACTTTAGGAGCCATTTGCGAAAATATTTCCAAAATTTCAAATAATATTTTGAAATACTAAATGGTTTCATATGAGGTAGTCATGAACAACAAAGTGTTATAACTCATAGAGATGTATAACTTCTATTTTGGTCATTTCTTCATCCGACATAACTATACTAACGATATCACAAGAATGACATATCTCTCTTCCTGGTTATGAGCTATGTTATATGTTTGTACATTTTGTGAACAATGTTACAAATCACTTTGTCAAATGAAGAAATGACCAAAGTAGAAGTTATACATTTTCAAAAATTATACCACTTTGTTATTGAAAACTCTTTCAAATTAAATCATTTATTATTTGAAAATGTTGTTTAAAGTTGTTATCTTTTAAAATTCAAATTGAAACAGTTCAAAAATAGTCATATAGAAAAATCACCAAAACAAAAATTTTACATCTTGATGAGTTATACAATTTTCTTATAGATGACTTTTCAATTTTAAATAGGTTACTACCTCAAAATATTATTTTATATAGGTTCCATCAAACTCAAATGGAGAAATGACAAAAAGCAAATACGTAGAAATCAATGAGTTATACAACATTGTTTTTGGACACCTTTTCACATGAGCTAATTTAGTGATCCAAAAATCAATTTATAATTTAAATGGGTACACTGTGTTTCCATGCGGTCCAGTAGGGCAGCCGCATGGAAAGAAGATCTTTCCGTGCGGCTCTTTAGGACAGTCGCATGGTCATCTTTCCCTGCCGCCATCTAAGATAGCCGTATACAAAGATTGTTTTCTCCATACATGCCACTTAACCAACCATATGCGAAAATAAATTTTAAAATTTTCATGCGGCCCTGTATGCCACTTAATCGTTTTGCACTGCATATTTTTTTTAATTGTTTTTATAGTTTCTGATGAAATAATTACATCCCCTTGTTTTTAAACAATTAATCGTTTTGCAATGCATATTTTATTGTTAATGTCTCTTTTTGTAAATTTTATAACAATTTTTAAAATTCATAACATAATTATGTTTTATTGTTATAAATACTTTTTAATTGTTTCTGATGAAATAATTACATCCCCAGTTTTTAGACAAGTAATCGTTTTGCAGTGCATATTTTTTAATTGTTTTTATAGTTTCTGATCAAATAATTACATCCCCTTGGTTTTAACAATTAATCGTTTTGCACTACATATTTTATTTTTAATGTCTCTTTTTGTAAATTTTATAACAATTTTTTAAATTCATAAATATTTATTACATTATGTCTTATTATTAATTTGTCGATCAAATGGTTCTTGTGAATTTGGTTTATCAATTTAAAATTTGAATATGAAAACGTCAAATAATATGAGTTGTGTAAGTCATATCAAGATGACACGGTCATCAACAACATATGTGTATGTACCTATAACTTGTACCTATAACTTGTCAGTACAAAGTGATAGTAAACAAATAAATATTACAAAATAACTATGACTTAATTATCTTGGCAGCACCATCTGATCGAACGTACGACATATTCGCTTCATCGATTGTTTTCTCAACCTTCTTAATTCGCATAGGAAGATCGGTAAACAATGGTACATCGGCGAACTGGTTGTAATCATTAGGGTCTTCAATATTGTCGATGCCAACAATCTGTTGTTTTCCGGATACGACAATAGTTTTTCTTTCATCTGAAGGGTCTTTCACATAAAAAACTTGAATCACACGCTCTGCTAAAATCCATGGATCATCCTTATGACATGTTTTACTGTGATCGACTATCATTAGTCCATAGTCATCAACGGAAACCCCTGTTGTGTCTTTAAACCATTGACAACGGAGCACAGGGATCTGGATGTTCAGGCCATAGTCGAGTTTCCATATTTCCTGTATGGTCCCGTAATATGACTTCTTCTCACCATTCGTGTCAATCGCTTGGACATGAACCCCACTGTTTTGTGCTATGCTTTTCATGTCCTTCGTACTCGTATACAGGGTAAATCCATTGATGTCATAACCTTGCCATGAGTTGACAATACTCGAAGGCCCACATGCCAATCTCTGTAAAGTAGGTTGCTCCATACAATCACCAACTGGCAGGTTGAGATCTTTGAACCACGAAGCAAAGCGACGCTTGTGCTCTTTTGATACCCAATCGGCGGTTCGCCCTAGAAAGCATGCTTTGATTTCTTCAATGTGTCGCTCAATGAATGGCTCAATGATAGCGAGCTGTTGGAGAACGCTGTTGTGTGCTGCGGACACCTTTTGGTAATCATTATCGAAGAATTGCTTCCTACCAATAGTACCCCTTCCAGACAATCTCCCTTCGTGTCGATTCACAGGAATCCCAATGGCATTAGCATCCTTTACGTAATCCATACAACATTCAACTGCCTCTTCAGTTGTGTATCCCTCTATCATTAATCCTTCGAGGTGAGCGCGATTGCATACATAGCCTTTGAGGATTGACATGTAACGCTCGTATGCCCACATCTGATGTAAGTATAAGGGACCAAGTCCAATAATCTGAGGAACGATATGAACGATCAAATACTCCATCATATCTAAATATGATGGTGGGAAATACATCTCAAGCTGGCAGACAGTCTCGACTGCAAAAGTCTGAAGGGGACCTAATTCCAGAGGATCAAATACCTTCTGTGAAATTCGGTTGAAAAAGTAGCACACCTTTGTTATGACCACCTTGGTATGGACAGGCTTGACTGCCCTTATAGCAATTGGTAGGAATACCGTTAGCAGCCTATGGCAGTCATGCGCATTGTATCCAGAAATGGTCAAATCCTTCACAGAGAAAAGCTTCCTAATATTCGATGAGAAACCAGTAGGCACTCTAACCCCCTGTAAACATTTACAAAATGCTTTTCTCTCTTCTAGTGTCAAGGAGTAACAAGCAGGAGGAATCTCAATCTTTCCATTCGGCAGCATTACTGGGTTAAGGTCATGCCTTATGTCCAAATCTGCAAGGTCGTTACGTGACTTTAGTCCATCCTTCGTCTTGCTTGGATGTCTAGCAAGGTGCTAATGGTGCTGTCAAACATGTTCTTCTCGAGGTGCATAACATCAATTGCATGACGAATCTCTAGGTCCTTCTAGTAATCTAAGTATCTGAAGAAAATTGAGTGCTTCTTGAATGGCAACGTAGTATCTTTGTCACCATCACCTTTCTTCCTCTTAACCGTCTTCTTCTTTCCTTTGCCATATACAACCTTAGTCTTCTTTGTTATCTCATACACGTATGTACCACTTCGTGTTTCGGGAGTAGTATCGTTCTCCACTGTAGTATCGAACAATTTTTCCATCTTACGGTACTTGTGTTTTTGTGGCAGGAACCATCTATGTCGCATATACACTATCTTCATAGACAACGTAAGGTATTTGTATGAAGTTTTATCCAAACATATGAGACATCCAGTCTTTCCTTTAATCTGCCTAGATAATGAAAAGTTTACAGGTAGATCATTGATGGTAACGAATATGATTGCACGTAGAGTAAAGTGCTCCCGCTTGAACTCATTCCATAGTCGTAACCCATCTTTCCAAAGCTCCTCCATGTCCTCCATCAGAGGCTCAAGAAAAACATCTATGTCAATTCCTTGTTGCTTTGGACCTTGTATGAGGATAGTGAGAAGAATGTACTTTCGTTTCTGACATATCCACGTTGAAAGATTATACATTGTGAGAAGGATTGGCCATGTGCTGTGTGAGCTGCTTAAATCTCAAACAGGTTCATTCCATCAGTGCTCAATGTGAACCTTACATTCCTGGGATCATTACCAAATTCTGGGTGCTTTGCATCAAATGTCTTCCGCTGGCGAGCATCGGCGGGATGTCGAATCATACCATCAGTCTTCCGGCTCTCTTGATGCCATCTCATCAACTCAACATCAGTCAGGTTGGAGTACAAACACTTCATGCAGTCCTCTATAGGTAAGTACCACATCACCATTGAGGGAATCTTTCTACGCTTACCCTTATCAGAATCTGTATCGATACACTCTGTATCAACGGGCTCATTTCCTATTTTTGCACTGACTTGTGCCACACGTTGGGCAACTTTCCAAGTCTGCATATTCTTTGCGATATAGAATCCAATGATTCTTGCAAGCATGAATCTTTTCAACACCAAGAGATAAAGGACAAATGAGTTTCTTCGCGTGATACGTGTTAGATGGTATAAAGTTAGACTTAGGAATCAATACACGCAACAAACTCATGAGATCATTAAAACTTGTGTCGGATCACCCATGTTTAGCTTTCAATCTCAGAAGCTCAAGCACTGAACGCAACACTGTGAAATCCTTATCACATCCCTTCGTTTCCTAACAGAGAAGATCTTTCGCTGCCTTCTTCAATGCCTGCCAATTCTCCAACACTCGTGAGCTATCCGTTAGCACCTCTGGTTCAACATGGCGTGGCATATCCTCTAAATCAAAACCACAATCAAAATCTTCATTAGCAGTGCAAACATCTTCATCCATTCTTTCATGGGACATGTCTTCGATTATGAAATTCTCTGCCTCATTCATATCGAAATTTAACTCTTCATCACCATCTTGGGGATCAGTCACTTCCCCGTGATAGGTCCAAACTTTGTAATTGGCGATAAATCCGTACTCCATTATGTGGCCGAATATTTCACCAGGATCAAGAAATAATTTCTGATTATTGCAATGACGACATGGACAAAAGATTTTGGTCATATTCTCCCTCAATGCATGCGCCTTAGCCTGATCAATAAATTTAGATGCTTCCTTCATAAATATCGGCTGGGTTCTCCGCATGTCGTACATCCATGACGATCGATCCATCTATTTATATTAAGACAAAGAACTATAAATAAAAATAAAAATAATAGATGGCAGATATTTCTTACAATCTCATTTAAATACAATTATCCCTAGAAATAAACCACAACAATTCATGTAACTATTATATACATGTGTTTACAAGCAAATTTTGACCATCAAAATATATATTTGGAAGCTAGATTTTGCAAAAGCTAGCTATAACAAACCTTGTCAAAATATTAAAAAAACACAAGTTTCCACCAACTTGATTTAACAATAATGGAGCCAAATGAAGGACAAGATAGAGATCTTCACCTTTCGTATAGACGATCGATCCATCTATTTATAATAAGACAAAATTCTACGGATACAAAAAATATACTGCAGGTATTCCATACAATTATTTAAATGCAATTATCCTTAAAAAACCACAACAATACATGTAACTACTATGTACGCGTGTTTACATGCAAAATTTACCCATCAAAACATATATATGAAAGCTAGATTTTGCAAAAACTAGCTAGAACAAACTTGTCAAACTATTTTAAAAAAACTTCACTTTTCACCAACGAAATTTAACAAAAATGGAGCCAAATGAAGGTGGAGATAGAGTTCTTCACCTTTCGTATAGAGCTTAATCAAAATTTTCGAGTTGAAAACCCCCCCTATTTTTTTGCTTGCTTCAGGAGAGAGAAAAGCTCGTTCTCAAATGAAACAGTTCGGCCTTCGGCGAGGCCCTATGAGCATATATGGCCGATCATCACATGCGGCTACTTAAGCTAGCCGCATGCGAAAATATATTAACACATGTGGCTGCTTAAGAGAGCCGCATGCGATAATGTGGGCATTTTCGTAGGCGGGCGGCTTAAGAGCACGCATGCATTATCACATGCGGCTGCTTAAGACGACCGCCTGTGAAAATGCCCACATTATCGCATGCGGCTCTCTTAAGCAGCCGCATGTGTTAATATATTTTCGCATGCGGCTAGTCGACCCACCCCGTGGGGGCGATTTTTCCAGGCATCGCTACAAGCCGCCCGCATGTAACCTACTGACCCTGTCGTACAGAAAAATGCTTTCTGTAGTAGTGTGATCTCTACACTTGCCAACACATATATTGTTGGCAGCGTTAGGTCAACGTCTTGCTAAGGCCCCCCGACAGGGTGCAATCTTTCGAACCAAGAAGTAGAAGATGATGAAGGGGAGGGCAATGGCGATGACCAGGTACAAGAGGAGATTGGTCCATCCCAACTTCAAGATGCACCTCAAGCCTCACAAGGAGACCAACCAAGAAGGAAGACCAAGCACCTAGATCGTTACACCCTCAAGCCAATGCCACCAACGAAACAAGAAATGAGGTCTTCTCCGTCTAGCAAATTTGTTTAGGTTGCTATGTTTTGTTGTTATTGCTATGAACAAATTTTTATTTACTCCATGAACCACTACCTCACTTATAATATCGAAGTGTTGAATCTATTATTTGGCATGTTTAATTCGCATTTGGAGGGCTTTGGATTATGGTTATGTGGACACATTGTGCGTTGTATGGAACCGTTAATTATGAAGCTTGTACCCTAGGTCAGCACCAAACACATTGGCGTTGAACAAGATAATGTTAGTGTCAGAGGATTTGGCACTGACATAGGCGTCCCTTGGTGCCAAAAATAGTGGTAGCCAAGTTCAGCGCCATGGATTTTAGAGATGATCAGAGCTACTAACAACATCCTTGCTACACAAAGCCAAGGTAGCGCTGAGGTAGGGGGCTCAACATAACCCGACATGGCGCCGAGGCAGCCAAGTCAACATCCATGCAACATCGCTCATGTGCAGTGGCAGTTACCTCACCGTCAAGGGTTGTGGTAGGAACTGACTTGGTCAAACTCAACACCATACCGTATGCTGCTTAGGAGGGACTACCTCCATTTCGTAATGTAAGATGTTTGACTTTTTTGGTTGTAATGTTTGATCATTCGTCTTATTTAAAAATTTAGTACAAATATAAAAAATGACAAGTCATGTTTAAAGTTCTTTTGATAATAAAGCAAGTCACAAGCAAAATAAATGATATTTCCATAATTTTTTGAATAAGACAAATGATCAAACATTGCAAGCAAAAAAGTCAAACATCTTAGATTAGGAACGGAGGGAGTAGTTCGTTTTTAAATAAGTTTTTACACTGGTCAATATTTAGAATAAGTTTTTAAAAATGGTCAGATTGTCAAATATTCTGGGCAACCAAAGTTCGACATAGCTAGCGCTTGTAACACGGGAGTAGGCGTTGCATTACTCAATGTGGGCATATTCCACACCACACACATGCCTAATAACCTTTAACAACGAGAGGTTTGTACGTAGGCTTGAGCTGATACTAGTACTAAATAAGTACAGTCGTAGTAGTTGTTGTGATCCGCCAGTATTGGCCCCACTGCTGGCTGGAATCCTGGAACAATGGCGACATGGATCAATTCTTTCTGAACTTTTGCTGTTTTACGGGAGGAAATCTCTCCAAAACCGCTAAGCAAAGCCCCTAATTAGGTGTTTGCGCTTTTAATTAAACTTGGCGCGAGTGGAGGGCGGAAACATCCACCCACAATTAACGCATCCGTATATCCCGCTCCCAAGGAAAAGAAGGAACACACCCGTACATCCAGCCGAAGACGGGGTTCAGTGTTGGGCTTATTTAGTGAGTAATATATATATATATATATATATATATATATATATATATATATATATATATATATATATATATATATATATGTGTGTGGGGGTGGGTGGATGTGTTTTTAGCGATTTAAAAGATAAAGAAAATAAACTGCGAAGAAAAAAAAGCTTAAAATCAACTTGAAGTTGGTGTTAAAAATTTATATTTTAGCTTATAAGTATAAGAAAGACGAAAAGACAGGAGTACACGTATATTGGCTGGATACACAGATCGACGATTCATCCGGCTCAGGTGCACGGTTCACCGAACAGTTTGCCAAGCTGATATTGCGGTCCATAAATTGCGTGATTATCATGAAAACCACGGTAAATATGATGTTCAAAATTTTGAATTTAAAATCCATAGTAGGAATGATTTTTCATGACCATGTGATTTGAAATTGAGTTCGAACAAAAATGCATCCAAATAAGTCCTTGTTTAGTTTTCAAAAAATTTTCCCCAAGAACATCACATCGAATATTTGGATATCTAAATAGAGCATTAAACATAGATAAAACAAAAACTTACAAAAGAAATCTTGAGACGAATTTTTGAGCCTAATTAGTCCTTGATTAGTCATAAGTGCTATACGTCCTAATGATAAATTAATTAGGCTCAAAAGATTCATCTCGTGGTTTAAACCTCTCCGACATCTGTTCAAACGTCTGACATGATACCCAAAAATTTTCTTTTCCCCAACTAAACACCCCTAAAACCAATCGATCCCCGTAGACCCAATGCCTGCCACACCAGTGATAAACCTGGTTAGGGCACTCCTAATACTAGAAACTACTATGGTTTCTGTACCCCAGGACATCGTGTCAAAAAACTATCTTTCACAATGTAACTTTTGTATCTTGTTATTACATGGTCCACTCATCTCTCTCACAATCAGTCTTTACGTGAAGACACTAGTTCTTAATCTAGAACTAGTTTCTTTATTTTTGCCTCTCTCTTTTTAATAATAATTTGTTACATCATCAAATTACTTATGTGACATAGCAATAAATACAGATAGATAGATACTATCCTTTTGGTCTGCATTGTAAGAGCAGGTACAATAGCAGACTATAAGCCAGCTATAAGCATATTTGAAAGAGATAGGAGGGAAGAGAGAAGAGAAGTGGGCTACTAATTTGTAGCCAGCTGCACACAGGCTTGAAGACAAAATATGTATATGATATGTGAGACCATATATTAATATTTTATAGGTAACTATTATATAAATTAGCTATTAAATTAACTATAGATAAATTAGAACCAGTAGTTGAACTATTGAACTTGCTCTAGGTGCCCTTGGCACCGAGGGTGCATTAACCCTGCTTCATCAGCGTAGCCATGTCATGTGTTGTGTGGCCACCATAAGCATCTAGGGCTGTGGACCCCACCCGGCCTCTCGTTTAAAGTCTGGGCGTTGGGGGGCGGGCCCCGCTGTGCCGCTGGAGATGGGTGAAGCAATTGATGAATCGAAGCCGAGGCGCGGGGCATGCCGGTCGTTCGCCGGTATAGACGTATACTCTCTCTGTCCCAAAATAAACTAATTTTTTATTTTTTATTTTTAATTTTTGACTCTTCGTTTTATTTAAATTTTTTTAAAATTGATATTTTTGTTTTTATTAGATAAAAAATCATGAATAGTACTTTACGTGTGATTAATTTTTTTTTAATTTTTTTAAAATTTTTTAAATAAGACGGATAATAAAGGTTAGACACGGAAATCGAAACCAACGAATTCGTTTTTTTTGGCAGAGGGAATAGTAGTGTGTGGGTGCGTGCGGCGCGGGCATAGGTAGGTGACGCATTCATTCGTACAACATTGTCTCCTCTTCGCCTCATTTTCTCTCGGGGCCTCGGGTCGTTTAGTTTACAAACAAAATTTTATAAAAACATCATATTAAAACTTTAAACACATATTTGAAGTATTAAATTTAATCTAATTATAAAACAAATTTCAGATTCCACCTGAAATCACGAGATGAATTTTTTAAGTCTAATTAATCTATCATTAGCATATGTTAGTTACTGTAGCACTTATGGCTAATCATGTCCTAATTAGACTTAAAAGATTCGTTTCACTATTTCCTTTATAACTGTGTTTTAATATTTATATATATTTAATGTTTTATTTAGATATCCAAAGATTCGATGTGATGTTTTGGGAACTAAACAGCCCCTCGTATTCTCTGTGTTTATAAGCAAAAATTTAAAGATTTTAACTTATATTTAGATTAGACTCGTAGGTTTTTAACCATAATTTATTTTCTAACCTTAGTTTTAGATTAAATTTTTTATTTATAAATTTTTTTAATTACAAATATATTGTTTGGTTTTCAGTCCAACACAATCGTCTCCTCTGCCTCTCACCATCGTTTCCCGGTGGATCCTCTGCCTTTCAACATCGTTTCCCGTGGATCGTTTTTGTTTGTGCTGGCACACACGACACACGAATTTTCTATAGAAAAATTGCTTTAAAATTTAAATTAATCTATTTTTCTATTTTTATAGTTAATAATTAATTAATTATGTATTAATATATTTACTAATCTATTATCATATTTTTCGTGTTGGTTAATAAGTAGTTGTCGAACGCGGCCAAGTACTCTTTTCTCTTTTTTATTTCTTTTTTTTCTTTTTTCTTTCGGCAAATCGGTCGATGGATCTGAGACCGATGATGGGAGGATTGCTTGTGTCCCCCGGAGTATAATCCAGGACCATATAGACCATTAGATTCTTTTTAGTTCTAATAAAATAGATTTGCTTTTATTTATTTATTTTCGTATTGCGTAAGCTGCGAGAGCAAGAGGAACCGGCCGGCAGCAGAATAGTTGACGACTTTTCAAAGGGAACAAGATGCGAATGGGGCCCAGTGCAGCATGAAGCTCCCCGTGGAATCACCAACATGTACTGTATGTCTTAATCGCTGCTCCCTGGGTTTCATAACGCAGCAGGTTTGATTTTTTTTTACCCGTAATGTTTAACTATTTATCTTATTAAAAATTATGAAATATCATTTATTTTATTTTTTATTTACTTTATTATTAAAAAGAACTTTAAGCATAACTTGTCATTTTTTATATTTATACTAAATTTTTGAATAAAACAAATAATCAAACGTTGCAAAGAAAAAACAAACATATTATATCATGAAACGGAGATAGTACATTCCAAAATACGAGATGTTTTAGTTCAAACTCCTTAATTTGTTAAACAATAAAAAACTCGTTAATTTGTTTCTTCAAAAATAGTACACTATGGCTCTGTTTGGCACACTTTTGAATCTAATATTTATTTTAAGCTATGTATTCCTAGATCACACAAATGCATGAATTTGATCCACGATTACATAAATAACATGCGGATAAATTGATCTATTTACATTTTTGATAAAATATAATTTTTAAATTACTTCAATTTAACTTACAAACTCTAAATCACTTCATGTATTCGGAGGGAGTATTATACATATGATTAAAAAAAAATAAAACCTTGTTTGAATCTAACAAAACCAACTTACCTGCTCAGATCTCTCTGTGTCAAAATAAGAAAATATAGAATTACTCTCTCTATCCCATAATATAAGGCATAACAATTTTTTATCTCATAATATAAGACGTGCATGCAAACGTACATTAACTAGCACATTCTTTACCATCAAAACGTCCAATCAAATTACAGCACGGACCAGTAATCTAAATTATAACTCTTTCTTAGTCTTTATGTTAGGAGGTGATTATGCCTTATATTATAGGATGGAGGGAACAGATGACTACGAATACAGATAGATGATCCGTTCAAATTAATAGTATATCTTAATATTAGAAGTAATTATTTTGAGACAAAGGTACTTTCCATTTGAATTCGAAATCACCCCGACGTTAATTTGATTACACAAAATGAATCTAGTACAATCAACAACAATGCCCACGGGCCACGGCTACCTAGCTCCCAGCTAGTAGCTAGCAGGCAGCAGCTACCTGGCTTGTCTGCTGAGCCCAATTATTAGATTGCACGGAAATATTAAATTACTACTGCCCCACGGTAAATACGTGCTCCCAGGCCCCACCTCCCTGACGGCTGGGCCCCACCTGTCACGCTCTACGCACAACGACCGTACGAGCGAGCGACCAGCCGCTGATGGGTGATGGTGTGGACGGCTCTGCGATGGTGTGCAAGCCAAGCTAAGCTAGGCTTAAGTCCAAACTAAATCATTGTCATTAGCGACTCACAGACGACCACGTGATGATGATGACGGTCACGGAATATACTCCATATCTGTAGACACCCTGAGCAGCTACGCTTGCCTCGTCTCCGGTTCGATATTTGTTCCAAAATACAAGTATTTCTATTATATTTAGTCTAGGCTAAATAAATGTCAAAAATTCAATTTTAAGCTTTTTCAATGATTAATTTCTAAATTTTAAATTAATTATATTTTTAATTGATTCTGAAATTATTAAAATAATTAAAATCATAAGAATTAGTATAGAAATAATTATAGTATAGTAATAAAAATTTGAATTCTAGAAATATTTATATTTTAGGACGGAAGAAGCAGCATTACAACCGAACAGTATAATCTACTCCTCTAATGCATGCAGGCCAGGCCAACCACGAGAAAGGTAGGTAGTTAGTTAGTTATACTGTACTAGTACTGGTACTGCTGATTAGGAATTCTTCAAGAATCATCAATTCATCACGGAGCATGCATATATACGGATCGATTCGGTTTAATTCCTGCGTACGCGCGTGGTCACGTACGTACCTACCTAGCTAGTGAGTAGTGACACGACACTAATTAATTATGTATTAATCACGCACACTAGGATTCCACGTGAAAATTATCCATATGGAAACTGCGTCCATAAGCTTATTTTGTCTGTGTCCATAAATATATTATATATATCTAATGAGGACGAGTACTAATTTGTGTCTCAAGGTCACATTAGAGCGAGGCTAATAATATAGCCAACAAATTAGCTACAAGACTTGTTACAATATTTTTTTAGCCCAACCATATATTAGTTAGCTCATCTTCATTAATGCAGGACCCACATGTCACTCTCACAGAGCTTTTTGGTTCCTATGCCCAAGCTGGCTACAAGCTAACAGTCTGTTTACACTCTCTCTCATCCACTTTCTCCTCCACATAAACATATAACCAACTTATAGCCTGTTATTATACTTGCTCTTATGCGCATCTTATTTTATCCATTTAAACCAAACCACTCACCTCTAGGCTATAGTCGCGGTTCCGTGGTCAAGCGCTTGCATGGTGGTGTGCGTTGATAGACAGGGATGACGGAGCTAAGGCGATCATGGGGTTCATAGGTATCCGGTCTCGAATTTTTTTAAGCTAGAGTTAATGTATTTTTATCGTACATATATCTAATCTTAGATATTTATAGCGGTCTAAATTTAGTTCAAAATATTAAAAAGTAAGCGAGAGACACACCTCTATATTTTTGTTCTAGCTCCATCCTTGTTGATAGAGGAGAAAATGGTGATATAATACATACTTATTGTTCTCTAACTTTAAACATGAACTCTAGGCTAATGGGTTCATGCATACATATATAAATAGAAATGATCTATATAAGATGATAGCACATTAGACAAGTCTTATATATGATGATAGGGTCCATCAAACTCTATCGTCACACCAAAATACATCAATGCGAGGCTCAATAATCATGACCATAGTGTAAATAAGAGAAAATTGACGGAACCATTGGACGCATTGTGAAGTCTAAAATAGTATCGGAATATCGGTTATGAGCAACTGCATAGAGATATATTGGGCATATTTGATGGTCGCGGCTTTCGACACTAATGAGAGTTTATTCACTTATTTAAAAAAAATTATAGCTAAAAAGGCTAAAAATTATATTGATCTATTTTTAAGTTTGCATTAAATAATATCGATTTAGCAGTCATTAATTAAGTACTCCATCCGTCCTAAATATTTGACACCGTTGACTTTTTATACACGTTTGACCATTCATCCTTTTTTTTAAATATGTAAAGATATATATGCATAAAAATATAGTTAACCTTTTTTAAATATGTAAACTTTTTTTTAAATATGTAAATCTATATATATGCATAAAAATATAGTTAACAATAAATGAAATAATATAAAAATAATTAATAATTATGTAAATATTTTGAATAAAACAAACAGGCAAACATACATTAAAAAATTAATGGCGTCAAATATCAAGGAACAGAGGAGTATCTGGTTAAGTACTCTAGTAGAATCTTCTTACTCCTCGTTCGATCTACACCTCCATGTCTTAAAACCCTCCACCTTGAAAAAAACACAGTACAAAACACAGAAGCGGTAAGCAACAGTACACTAGCGTCCAAGAAGCTGAAATTCCAGAGCATCATATCCTGAACTTCTTACCTGGTGTACAGTAGCGTTTTCACCCGCTAAGCCTTAGGGAGGAGTGTTTAGTTGGTGAAATAAAAATTTTTACGTGCCACATGATCATATCAGACGTTTGATCGGATGTCGAAAGGGGTTTTCGGATAAAAATGAAAAAACGAATTTCATGGCTGGCATGAAAACCGCGAGACGAATCTTTTGAGCCTAATAATCCATCGTTAGCGCATATAGGTTACTGTAGCAATTATGGCTAATCATGTGCTAATTAGGCTCAAAAGATTCGTCTCACGATTTCTCACATGATTGTGTAATTAGTTTTTCGTTTTATCTATGTTTAATACTCTATTTAGGTGTCCAAAGATTTGATGTAATGTTTTTGGGTGAAAATTTTTGGGAACTAAATGAGGCCTTAGGCTCCGTTTAGTTTGTATAAATTTTTTGCAAAAACATCAAATCAAGTTTTTGACATCCATTTGAAGTATTAAACGCACTCTAGCTACCGAACAAATTTTAGATTCCGCTTGGAAACCGCGAGACAAATCTTTTGAGTCTAATTAATCCGTCATTAGTACATGTTGGTTACTGTAACACTTATGGCTAATCACGTCCTAATTGAGCTTAAAAGATTCATCTTATGATTTCTCGTATAATTATGTAATTAGTTTTAATGTTTATGTATATTTAATGCTTTATTTAGATGTCCAAAAATTCGATGCGATGTTTTACGAAAAATTTTTGCGAAATAACCGGGGCCTTATAATAGCGCATACTGCCAATAAAATAGGTGAGTAGTACGAGTATCATTTTCAGGGTCTAGGATCTAACAAATAAGCATTAATATGACCATCTCGGTATAGAGTTTATCGTGCTGTTTTTTAATAATAACATGTCATCGAAACATATTGGATTGGATAAATGAAACATGCACTCTTAATACGAAATTTTACTTCGGGGTTTATAGGGTAACCTACCACTTAAATATTATATTGGAATAAACAATAGAAGTTCATAAATATCCGGAGATAAAATAAATTACTCTCAGTGAGATTTTAATACAGTTTCATGCGTGTAACCGTGTATGTCAAGTTTTAATTTTATAAAACTCAACTCATCACCCTTATCGTATATTTTAGTTAGATCATTATTTTCATGTATATATGACATATTATTTAATAAGATTAAAACCTCATCAAACCTCCCGTTAGCAGTAACGCGTGGCCAGCCACAGCCACAGCCACAGGTCCTTCAGTTTGTGGGCCTTTTTGTGCTGTGGAGGCACATGAGGAGGTGGGCAGTGATAGGTCAAAGCCTTTTTACCCCCACATGCCACTGTCTGGGAGGAATCAATCACCACATTGATCTTGGGAGCTTTTACTTTTACTAATTGGACAGATTATTCAATTCTTCTTGGTCTCCGTGACCTATGAAACATGTCGCTTTGACACTTGACAGTGACTTCGTCCCTCAAAAGGTTATAATATGCAACTTGGTAAAATCACACTGTAATTACTACTTGTAATGACAACTATCCGTGAATGTATCCTATGCACGTAAGTTTTTTTTATATACCGTGCACATCAATTAAAATAATTGTGACATTCTAGAATAAAATTGTCAATATGCTTTTGGTACTATTACACATATATGTATGAAATCTCATGTACAAATTTATTAAATTTTAGCCACAACAAAAAAAAGCAAAAATATAACAGTTTTAAGAGTACAAATATGTATAACAAAATTCAAGATGACATTGTATATGTCTAATACTTGTATATGTATAACATTTATGACATTTGTTAGTTGGTGATATAGAGTGCACACACAAAGTTTGTTTGCACAACGGTCAAATCCTCTGAAGCAGCACTCATTGACATGTGAGTCTCACATGATATTGAGTTACGGATCTGTGAGTAGTATCATAGAGAATTTCACTTTATACTTATGCGATAACATAATTTTTTTAAATATATTTCTCCTAGTGATGTTTAAAGTAGTGAAGTTTTCGCTTCACAAAAATCATGGAATGAGTGTGAAAGTTTTTCGATTGTACCTTGTATTGTTCTTTTTTACTAACTGATGGTTTATCAGGTTTTTGTAACGTTTGAAAATTAAAACTAAATGGTAGTGTTTTTCCCGGAAGATATAACATTTTTATTGATTTTAAAAGATGTTGTATAATACCAACAATCTATCAAAACAAACAAATGTAACATTAATATATAATTATGTGTTTTCAGCTCTGATCATAAGGCGGCGTTAACAACTAAGCTACCATCTCTCTTTTATATGTTAGGACTTTATAGACTTATTTTAGGTTTATCCACTGATAAATATATAATTTGGATATATGTTTAGATTCATTAGCATTCATATAAATTAGGCAAGACTAAAATGTTTTATACTGTGAAACACAAAATTTATGTCATATGAATGTGTGAAATGTCTAAAACAAGTACAAGGTCATCTTTTGGCTTTTCCATAGATAAAAAAAAATATCATAGCTCTAAATGGAAAAATATTCTGTACATGAGATTTGTACATACATATTTTTATTGATATAAAACTAAAGACTAGAAAATAAACTACGATGAAAAAGTTCTAAAATCAACTTTTAGTTTACGGTTAAAAATTTAAATTCTGTTTTATAAGTTAAAGTACAAGTGAAACGACAAGGAAGAAAACAACGTTAAATTTGCTTGTAACTACAGTACAATATGCATGATGTTCGTCGTTTCCATTTCCGATAATATTTCTAATGCCGTTTTCTTTTCCAACTGTACTGTTAATTGTTATATAGAAAATAATTAGTTGTGGAAACAAGTTATTGCTGCGAAATTTGCTCATGCTTTTAAAAACATAGTTTCTTATAAATGACTTCTAGAAAAATTCTTTTGTATTGTTTAAACATATTGTTGTTGAGGTTATTTCTCAAAATATTTATTTTTCACATAATCTACAGAAATATCCGGTGATATTTTTTTTAAAAACAGTTTCCCCCTTCCCAGAGAAAAAGAATATGTGTTGGGTTACCTGCGGGAGAAGCAACGGTTACAAGCACAATGCTGAAACCCCTACTCTTTCCTTTCTCCCTTTCCCTTTTTCTCTTTTACGTGAGTGTTTTATTTTCTTTTTCTTGGGGTTAATAAAACTTTGCTATCCCAGTGGAGAGAGCCGTGACCCCACCCCGCGGGTGGGCCCACCGGTGTAAGTGACCCGGAGGTGGGGCCCACCGCCCAGCCGTCTTGTCCTCTTCCCCTCTCCCCCCTCGCCTCTAAGTGCGTGCCTCCGCCGCGTGTGCCCCTCCGCTCCCCTCCACTCGCTTCTCTCTCTCGCTCGCGCGAGAAAAAAGAAAGAGAGAAAAAATATTTCGACGAAAGGAAAATTAAACCCAGGAGAGAGGGGAGCTTGAGGAGGAAGAAGGCGCTCGAGCTCGAGCTGCGCTGCGCCTGCGCGGCGGCTTTGCTTCGAGGCGGCGGGGAGGGAGGGAGGGAGGGAGGGAGGAAGCGATGCGGATCCCGCGGAGGAAGGGCGGGGCGGGGGGGCTGGTTGTGGGAGCGCCGAGCAGGCGGGCGCAGGTCGCGGCGGTGTTCGCGCTCGCGCTGCTGCTTGGGGTGTCGGTGCTCTACGACAGCGCCCACATCGCCGCCTCGCTCCGCCGCCACGGCGTCGGGGGGAGAAGCGGCGGAGGGGGAGGAGGAGGGGGAGATGGCGCCCGCGCCTACACTAAGCTCTCCGCCACCACGACGGTAAGCTTCACCACCCGCTGCTCTCCACCTCGCTGTCTGCATGTACCATATGGCCAGCTGGTACTGACGGTTCGGGAACAACCACCTGCTCGGCTCGGCAGGAGGAGGCGGAGGCGGCCGAGGTGCGCTCCCCGCCGGCGCAGGGGGTCGAATCGGCGGAGGAGGCGACGGATCGGGGGCGGGGCGACGCTCCACCGGAGCAGCCGGCGGAGCGGGCGGCCGCCGGCTCTGGAGCGTCAGCCGAGACCCCGCCGTCTCTGCTGGAGCAGGTCACGGGTACGGAGACGCCGGCAGCGGCGGCGGAGGGAGGAGATCACAGCGGCGAGAGCTGCGACGTGTACCGCGGGAGGTGGGTTTACGACGAGGTGAACGCGCCGCTGTACAAGGAGTCCGCCTGCGAGTTCCTCACGGAGCAGGTCACCTGCATGCGCAACGGCCGCCGCGACGACGACTACCAGAAATGGCGGTGGCAACCCGACGGCTGCGACCTCCCCAGGTACGCCGCCACACATCGCCGCCGTACTTTCCCTCCCCCTCCCCTCCCCTCCCCACCCTCACCCTGCATACATACGATACGATCTACGGCCGTATACATACGTACGCCGTACACGCGTACGTATCTACGCCCCCGCCACATACGGTTGGGGCGGTAGGCGTGCGTGCGCTTTCGTTTCGTGAACTGGAAAGCGCGGGTGTACGCGTGCTGCGGATCAGGAGGGGCAGAGATCTTGTGTGGTCTTGTGGCGTGGTGAGGTGTTTGACTGCAGGTGCGAGCGAGCGAGCGAGGTTGGGGGTGGTGGGCGCGCGTCATCGTCCTATTTTTCTTTTTTCTGTTGCTCTGTCTGTTCTTGCGAATTTTCCGCTGACGTTGTGTGGTAAGCTCAAAGGTCTCCGGCTGCTGATGCCGCAATTTGCGTATGGTGTACACGACAACAGTATGGTCGTTGATACTACTTGCTCTCTCGCCTGATGTCATTCCATGTGTGCCATCACTAGTTTGGGGCACGATTTGGCTATAAAATAGTGGACTGACAATTAGTTTAAGCGGGGGCATCAGCATGGTGTTTGTAGATTATATCAGCAGCTAACTACTCCACGGCCAGAGTTTTACATTTACTGCAGCTCAATTAGTTTAAGCGGGGGCATCAGCATGGTACAGTTGCATCATAGCAACTTGTGCGTTTTACATTTACTGCAGCTCAATTAAGAGTACTTGCAAATTATTATGATGGCGGTTTTGTTTTTTTTGAACAATGGGAGTGCACTTGACATTTTATTCATAGTTGTGGAGTTCCTTTTTCTGATTCTTGCAAGGGTTTTGTCTTGATTGTTGTTAGTAGTCCAAAGTTCCATCAAGGCAAGTGGTTGTGTAGCATCACTCTGCATTATGACCACAAAGTAGGTCTGGTGTGCTTGATCCATTGAAACCTGTACTCATGAGCTATATTTCTTTGCAACCAAGATTGGTATATGTTGTACTTTAATTGGTTAGGTGCTATAATTGAAGAGAAAAGAGACTGCACCTATAGATCAGGGTAGTCTTCAAATGTATTAATCAATTCAATGGTTGATAGAGAAGTTATGGTTGTTACATAAAGTTGTTAAGAGGGGAAGTTGAGTGGTTTGGAATCTGAAAATAAATGGAAGTTGCTGCATGACAGGGCTTGAGCTAATATAAACATATCTAAATGGGGCATATTAGAGTTTGTGCATGTCTATCATACGGTTCTAACAGTTGAAGATTTTATGAGACCATGGACCATCTGTTTCGAGTTTTAGACATGTTTTATCTGCTAGTGAAATAGCTTTATGTCAAAAACACTCTTGATAAACCACAAAATCTTGATGCAGTACTTTCTGGTTTGGAAATGCATTGCACTATCCTCTCAAGCGTATGAATGTTGAATTGTTCTTGTTTGGATAGGCAAAGGTTAAGCCCAAGCCCATGGGATGAGCAGGGATTTTCATTTAATTTCATGGGGCTAGACTTTCTCCATCGAAATAAACCCTATGTAAACATTGGTATCAGAAAAAAGAATATTGATCATATTCATATTCTGTGTCCTTTTTTTTTTGCGAGAACATATGCTATAATCTATATTATGTAGTTTTTGTTGCGTGTGTTATTTTTTTAAAAAAGGAAAAAACTAAAATTGTGGCTTGACAAAAATATTCTCAGATTTGACGCTAAGTTGCTTCTGGACAAACTAAGGAACAAAAGGCTGATGTTTGTGGGGGATTCACTGAATCGCAACCAATGGGAGTCCATGGTGTGCCTTGTCCAATCTGAGGCTCCATGGGAAAAGAAATCACTTGTCAAGAACGATTCTCTAAATGTCTTCCATCTTGAGGTAACTACTTGTCCCTGACATGACAAATAATGGAATAATTTAATAGAGATTACAGAACAGAGTCCAGACAGTTACTAACATATGACTATAACTGGTTCTATAAATATTAAAATGTCTTTTGTAACAGCTATTCATGTTCTCTAATTAATTAAAATATAAAGCTATTTGTTTTTGTATATTACTATTTTTCCCAACCAAAGAGTAATGGCTGATACCTTACATTTCTAACTTGGAACATGTACATGGAACATTTCAGGAGTACAATGCTACAATTGAGTTCTATTGGGCACCTTTCCTAGTTGAGTCAAACTCAGATGATCCAAACATCCATAGCATCGTTGACCGCATAATCAAGCCAACATCTATTGCGAAGCATGCAGCAAATTGGGAAGGGGTGGACTACTTGATCTTCAACACTTATATTTGGTGGATGAATACACCAGAGATGAAAATTTTGTGAGTGGCTTATAAAACTTAAATCTTTAACCCTCAAGGACATTGACACTAATGCTGGACAACATCTTTGGGATCACCTGGAATGTTATGATATCCTCAATGTGCTAGACTAAGCTTGTAAATGCACTTTGGTTGCAGACGTGGTGGGTCTTTTTCAAAGAAACCAGTGAAATATGATGAAATGGAGCGCGTGGCTGCATACCGGAAGGTCCTCAAGACATGGTCTAGATGGGTAGAAAAGCACGTAGATCCAAAAAAAACTACTGTCTTCTTCATGAGTGTGTCACCAGTGCATATGCAGTAAGTCCTTCCTCCATTCTGTATATGTCCGTTTGTGTTGATTTCTCAGAGGGATCCACAAACAGCATGCAGTTAAATCCTTTACATATCTACGAAGTTAAAATGGTGCTGTTAGCTTGAAAGTTCAGATAATGGCATGTTGGTTTGATGTTATTCTGTTTGGATTGTTATATCACCCTCCTGGTAAAAATGGCTGGGTCTGATCAGGGATTGTATGATAACCTGTGGCTTTTATACAGGAATGAGGGCTGGGGAAGACCAGATGTCATAAAATGCTTCTCTGAGACGCAGCCAGCTATCAACTATAACAAGACATTGGAGCTGGGAACGGACTGGGATCTGTTCTCCATGGCTCAGCGCGTGACGAAGGCGATGAAGAGGGTGCCAGTGCACTTCATCAACATAACGGCATTGTCAGAGATCCGCAAGGACGCGCACACATCCGTGCACACCCTGCGGCAGGGGAAGCTCCTGACAGCGGAGCAGAAGGCCAACCCCCGCAAGTTTGCGGACTGTATCCACTGGTGCCTGCCTGGGTTGCCTGACACATGGAATGAGTTCGTCTATGGCCACATTGTGTCAAGCCCTCAAAGGAGGCCAATTGAGCCGACTGAGAATCAACCTCAGAGATAACAGTTTAAGAACTGTCTATCTGGAATCGAGTAGATCATTTAGCGAGCAAAAGATGGCGGTCGAGGCCATAAATTATTTTCTAGGCTTAGGAATCTATGCTGTTCATTCACCTAGGGTTTAATCAGAATGATGGCCATGGGGGTAGAGAATTGCAGTTGTGAGCAACCAAATAGATCTAGATGAGATCATGAGAGCTCTTGGTGCTGCCGCCTGAGAGTTTGGATGTGGTTGTTTCCGAGGAGAATGCTTCTCTGCTTCTCATCTGAAAAGGTGTGTGTAATTTCCATGGATGCATGTATATAATCTTGCTAAATTCTTTCGGGAATTATTTTACAGATTTGTTATTAGTCAGCCGCTTGAAAATTTTTAAACTCTTCTTCGATTTTTCTGTTGATTAGATTTGCTTTAAGATCAGTGTTTGTTATCCACATGCTATTTTGTTTGACTTTCTTTGCTACCATTTGATTTTAATCTTACTCCTTGCAAAAATTGATGGGTGGATCTAGTTTTTTCGAGCAATTGACCAATAGGTAACCTGCCTTTGTGGTCCATTCGTCTTGTCCTCGAACTTTAGCATTTTCATTTGTGGCAAGACAGCTGTCTCGCAAGGTTTTCTGCCGAACAGCTAAACATACTGCATTTTTTGAACGTAATGGGTTGGGCACTCAGATTTAACGTGATTGAAGTTGTGCCCTCGTGTAACATTACAGCAACACCCAGTGGCGGAGGACGGGGAAAATGAGGTGTTGCAGCAACATTGGGAAAACAACATAGGTAATCAAAATTTTCTATTTGCAATGTGCCGACCTAGGTAATATCTACATTATGAGTTGCTTAGATAAAGAGTACTCATAAGCTAATTAGAAAACATGAGTTAATACATGAATTTTGATATTTTGGTCATTTTGAAGAACTTATGTATAAACAGATCCCTAGAAAAACTTATCCCTGGAATGGCTCTTTTGACGGCGCCAATGTTTTTGACGCCGAAGGTTAACAGGAGGGCACCAATATTATTGGCCCCATTCTCCTGACACTTCATCTACGTGATCTGGTAAACTTACTGAATGGATCCATCGAGGTGATGCATACATCAATAAAATCAGAGAAATAGGAAATAAAACAAAGATTCATTGGGTTACTCCTCTAAGCTGATCAGCTCGCACCTCCTAATTATGCCACATCGCAGCCTTCACTCGTTGCCCTGCATGGTTGAGCCTCCTCCTGTATCCTGCCCGCGCTGGCTCAATCGGCCCCAAGCCGCCGCATTGGGTGCTTCCGCTGCCAAAACTTACGGCCTGCAGTCTACACCACGTTGTACTGCCTCCGCACATATGATGCACTCTTTCAATCATTGACCTACATACCAATGACACCGTTACAAACCCACAACACCAACACACACGCACAACCCATAGGCCCAATAGGTTGCCTCGCCTCTCAACTCGCTATCTACTCTTGCATGTCACATAACACAATTCGCTATCTACCATTGGCAAAGTGCTCATGTAGTAACTCACAACCAAATCAAGATATGGCGAGTGCAATGTCTCGCCATACCAAAAGCTCCGACACTGATAACATGCAAGGTGCTTCCTATGCATATAATTTAGATTTAAGATTTTGAGTATACTTGTTTTAGTTCTTTGTTTGAATCTTAAGCTCGACAGTCACTGGTCACGATCATGGTTACCGTATCCTAGCGGTAAGAGCGATTACCATGCGGCAACTAGGAAAAACAGGATGAAATTTATCAAAAAAATCATACTACTTACTAACTCTGTTTTTATCTATCTTGATAACGTTCATCGCAAAAAGTATGTATTCCACAGAAGATGCCACAACAGGTCAAATCAATGTGTCAGTATAACGGTTATAAAATATCCAATAGATGTGTACCTATTTTAACAAGAGTAGTACATACCTAGTGATATGTAAAAAGAGAGCCTTTTCATACATACATGTGCCCTACCAATAGAAAGACATACCACCATACTTGGTTAAGGAAAGACGGTGCAATCCTATCCAAGTATTAATCAACCTTGGTTAAGGAAAGACGGTGCAGTCATATCCCAATATTAATCAACCCTCTATCGTATTGTCTAAATACTTCTCCGAATTGTATGTGACACTTGTTGGTATAAAAACAGTGTCCTCATAGGAAGGGAGGAGAAAAAAATCATAAGATAAACATCCGTTGAGTCAAGATCCAAGGAGTTGCCTCACTGCAAGTCGTTGACTTCAACCTCTCCACCTAGTTATTTGCTTTATAGTTGTAAAGTCGATTGCTCCCGCCTTGCACTCTGTATGGATCTCTTATACATGTAAGTATTGTAAAATAAATATCTACGGATTGTTCGAGTACCATACAAACATGAAAAATTTGTTTTTTTGACCAAGAAAGGATATATTTTCAATAATCTTATTCTGACTAAATGCAACCGAGAGAAGATAGCCAGTACCTCCCAAAATGCTCGACGTGTTTATGGTCATAATTAAGATGTATAAGGAAGGTAACTTACGTTGGTAGGAACAAGATAAAGTAAATGTTTATAATTGTGGACAAAATATATCTAGATACACAAAGTTTGTTAGGTGTTTTGTAACTATAATTTATCTATTTATATTTAAAATCTACATTAAGCTAACAATGCTCGGGACTTTAATGTTTGCTAATAAATTTATTCGAGTATTTTAGGTGAAAGAAAGAACAGATAAGTGGGTACTCTCCAAAAATTTTATGCACGCACTTGGATGGACAAAATTTTCAACTATACTCAAATATAATATGTGGTGGCAAGGATAACTTGATCGAATGAAAGGATCAACGATGACCACACTTACAGATGTGCATTTTTAAAGTTTACGGATCTAAATAATATCTCCTTACATGTCTAAGGACCAACCATGTATTTTACTTTTTTATAATCACAGCAAATTCACAATCCTCTGTCCAGTTCATAAAATGAAATTTCTTTGTCCTCGTAACATAGTTAAACAATCTTTTAAACAATCATGCTTCTTTCAAGAAAAAATGTTCGGGATAAGAACTCAAGTGTGGTCATCGCTTTTCAGGGAAAAGACGAAACAACATACTTACAAATAAAAAAATATTCATGAATACAACTTTTATATATATATTTTTTGATAATCTAAAAGCAAAGACTAAAAATAAAATAGGGTAAAAAACTCAAAATCAACTCTGCATTTAAAGTTAAAAATTCAAAACTTGACTTATAAGCATAAAAAAAATAAGGTTAATCAAACTTGCATCGGTACACGCGAGACTATAGTCATAGGGGGTAATTGTTTGTTTTTTTAAGAAAAACCAAATATCATATTTGCAAATGAAAAAAATGAATAAAAATTTTATATACATATTCTTGGTGATCTAAAAGCCAAAGCTAAAAAAAATTGAAATTGTCTTATAAGCATAAGCATAATTAAAAAGATAGGGCGATAAGAAAAACAAAATGAAATAAATGAATAAAATCACTGGTCTGAGAAACAAAATGCATTATAATAGTTCAATTCGCAACCACTGGCACTATTTTATCAAAACTGGTCAACTCGTCGTACACTAGAAACCTAGTATATTGCATCGAGCCCAATTATAGCGAGCTATGAAAGGCTCGAACAAGGCTTACTCGTTCCTTTGCTAAAGCCAAAAGGGAGAGAACTGACATCTCACTGCAACAGGGTTCATAGAGTTGTAATATCAGAAAGGCAATATGAGCATCGCAAGGTAGAAGCAAACGATTGAGGCCTCCGCACAAGCCTTGGCATTCCAGCAGTATAGTATGATCCTTTCTAGATCAGAACAATGAGCCCCTAATACTATTTCAGACCACATTGTCACAATCGGTGATCACGAAAGGCAAACACCACACCGCTTGTAATGATGTTTACATAGATAATTGCCCGCAACACTGCTAAACGTTTCTTGCAATTTCAGTGCAAGGCCATGCCCTCATGACCATGAGTCATGTGAAGCTTCTCAATCTCCATGAGTCCTACAAGATGTGTGGTCGGCAGTAGGAGCCGAAGAAGTGGGAGCATGGACAAGCTGGACCGAGTTCTGGGCTTCACCTTTTCAATTGCAGATGACACAATATGGGGAGGTGGGATGTTGTACCACTGGAGATAGCAAGAAAGGAGCACAGCTTCGTTTTGTGCATCAGGCCATTTGCCTTTGCTCAGGTAATTCACGAAGTTGTCATGCAGGTTTGGCAATTCTGCGAAGATGTATTCTATGCGCTTCATAAGTGATTCCAGAAATGTAGACTGAATAATGCCTCCAGTTGTAATTCTACCATCAATCAGTGCTTCATTATAAGCTGATGCAACCTGCATGTTGAAAAAACATTACCAAAAGTTGCTCATTTTCTTAACGATCAGAGGGAAATACAGAAAAAAAAGGTATATTAAGAGCAGAAGATGCATGTGAACCTCCTATGGTATAATATGAAAAACAAAACATCGACCAACCTATGAGGAACTAGGCAACTTATTAAATTAAGAAAAATAGGCACTCAAATCCTCGATGAGGACTTCAACTTGGGTGGGTCTAGGCATACATCCACACCCTCGACCAACTGAGCAAGCCCAGTTCCTGAATTTCTTCAGTTACACACAGCGAAAATCTTAGTTTCTAATATCAGCACAAAATCCAGTTTCTGGCAATTCTAGCCTACAGCACGATTTATAATTAGTCAAAACAAGAGAAAGCACGTGAAAATTGATCTAAATAGAGAAAAATGCTGACAAGAGAGAATCATGAGAAAACAAAAGGGACAATACAGAAAGAGAAACAACATACTATAGAGATTCTAAAAGAAGGTAATGGTGGTGGCAGAAAATCTGCCATCCACCAACTATATTATTTCAAAATAGTACTACTTATTAGTTCTATTTTTCATCTCTAAAAAACAAGTTCCAAACAATACTAGCATGCGTACAATTCATATTTTTCCATAGCAAAGCACGGGTGTTTAGCTAGTACTATAGAGAAACAAATAAAGGCAAACAAATAAAGCTCTGTGAGTAACCCAAACTAGCAATAAAGAGAACATATCATATGCAGAAAACATAGAAACAGGTACAAACCTTCAAGCTGCAAAGGAAAAGAGAATCGGAGAAAGGGAAGTTTCCAATCCTTAGATGCTCCCACATAGTCTCAACCATAGTGTAAAAACTTATATAGACCTGGAAAAGAAATAATGATGACTAAATTACATGATAATTCATGGGCAGGGGACAATTAACAAAATGGGAACAAGTATTCAGTAAGAAACCTGTAATAACGCTGGCCTATCCTTGCTCATACATTCATAAAGTACTTGAGAGCAGAACTCTTCAAAACTGCCATTGTGCCTGCATTTGACATTTAAACTTAACGTTAGAAAGCAAGTCAGACACTGATGAGTGCTTACTATCTGATGGATAGGCCATGCACTTTGCACCATCTATAGGTTATGTTACCCCTACCCCCCCCCCCCCCCCCCCCCCAAAAAAAAAAAAAATCAAGATAAGATGTCACCTGCCTGTGCTTCCATGACTGACAGCACAGTTTTGCAAAAGCTATCAAGCTTGGATTAGCAGAAAATGTGCTTACTAGCTGATCAACTCTAAATGAACTATGAGTACCACTGTTTGCTTGATTACTGCACGATGTGGATGGTGTATCCCAAACCTAAAGAATTGACATAGAATAGTTAAATTAATATAGAAAGTTAGAAACATTAGGCACAGATTTTCTGTCAGAAGGGCAAGAAAACAATAACCTCATGCATTGCCCGAGAAAGCAAAGATTGGCATCCAATTGGATCGTCTGAGTAGGAACAAGATCCAACTTTCCGTTTTATATAGAGTACGCCACCATTAAATGGATCATTCTTGTCTCCAGATTTCCACCATGGCTTATCTATTGAACAGACAATATAAGAATGATCCAATGATACATTTATTTTTCTGAAGAAACATGAAATATTTAGAAGAGTTGTATACCTTCAGGTGTAAGTGTTATCACCTGAGTCCAATATCTGGGACCACAAACTCGAATCTTCTTCAGCTGCAACAGAATTAGCCTATCAGATTCTGCAGTTCATAGGTGAGAAGCCCACTCTGGTTCCATACACTCCAAAAACTGTAGATGAAGGGTAGAGATACTCTATGACCTTGATTTCCATACACTACTTTTAGACTTCTTTTATGTATATCCCAAATGATATAAAGTTTAATCATTAAATGTCATTTCCCCAACAGAGCGACTCCAATATTTTGAGAATTTTTCACATCCTTTGTGCATCAAACAATAGGGTTTTGCACTTTACAAGATAGCATCACTATTTGATATTTGCACTTTACAAGATAGCATTACTATTTGATGTTTGCCCTTTACAAGATAGTATCAGTACATTTTTGTTTACAAGTAACTTCTGTTCATATATTGGTTACTACTTGTTCACAATTGGAAAATAATTTCTGAACAGGTCAGTAAATTTGCTGTAACTTAGTGTCAACTGACATGTTACAATTATTTCAACAAATAAATATTCTGACAGTCTACATACCACTGAACGTTCTGGTAGAAGACAAGGTGTCACTTCACAGTAGTTTGTCTCATCGTAATACTCTGTTTCAGCAACTGTCACTTCCAGAGGACAATATACCGGAAGTCCTGTGTCAACATCTACTGTCTGAATCCATCGAGGTTCTGTAGCTATTACATACAGATGCCTGAATGCCTACTTACAGTACCATATAGAGAAGATTAGTTGTTTACAACAAGGGAAGCTACCAATATAGTGAAAAGTCCAGAAGTCAGAATTACAGGAACCTCACCTGGAGATGACAGCGATTATCATTTGGTCCAGTAGGCAAACGTGGGTATAGGGTGATCAGCAATGCAGCAACTGCACTATTTGAAGTTGAGAATGTGTGTGTACCACCTCCAAGGAATAAGAATCCTATAGCCAAGCTTACCTGGATTATAGACAAGAGTAAATGCACAGATAAGTCTACAGCTCGTAATTGACCTGGCAGATCTATCCATCCAGATCACAAAATAAGCAATCAGAATGTCAACAGAAATTTCTGTGCGATTGGAGACTTTATTTTTGAACTTGATGCAGTGATTTCTCACAGTTTGTAAAATAAGCTATCAGAATGTCAACAGTTTCCAAATTTGGCTGGCATAAACCAGGCACAAGTTCTCACTAAACTATCCAGGATTTCCTATATGAAATGGTCCTAGGTTGGTTCCAGGAATATGTTATTTGGGGGATGACCCGGTTGAAATGGTCCTAGGTTGGTTCCAGGAATTTGGATGGTCTTTTGGCAGCAAACAGAATCCAAACAACTTTAGACTTCTAGAAAAATGCAATGAAATAATATCAGTCCCTATCTGGTTTTTAATTTAAAGAGAGCACATTTTTTCATAACACCCAGTAGTAGTACTCACAGCCATCTGCAGTCCATAGTTTACTTGTCCTTCAGCAGAACTTCTTCCCCTCAGATAACGCAGTAAGCGGAAAATTTGTAAATGTCCAGATCCTGCCATTACCTTAACAAAAACGAAACACAAATTAACAAAACGAAAAGGAAGTGTCTTTATTATAGTGATAACCCATATTTATGACATAAAGCTAAAAGATTTCATGGAAAGCTAGAATGTTGTATCAATTATACAAAAAATAGCACCATATGCATTCTAACCAGTGATAAAGAAAGAACAATAAGATGCAAACAGAGCTCAAGAGTCCCACGATCAACATGCTGTAACAATCCCTTCAGTAATATGCTTTGAGTCTGAACTGATACGTGTTTAATCTGCAAAAACAATTTACTTTATAGTCAGACCTAAATATAAGAAAAATATTGAATAGGGACGTATCTCGGTACCTCGTTGAGAAAATGAACCGCATAAGCATATAGCAGCTCTTGGGCATCACTATTTCTGCTGCCTGCATACTTGAGTCCTGAAATCATTGATAATTGCTGGTAAATGGCAGCACAAGCCTGCTAGGTGCACAAGAATATTTAATGCAGATTCTACTTGTTACTAGCCAACACCAACAGTCCTGTCATGCGTTAGGAAATTAAACTAAGTTATACCAATGAAATGCAGTGCTACCAGAAGTAGGAAGGCAGTAACCAGGATGGGCCGATGGGGTTTACTGAAACATAATCAATGAATAATGAAGGGGTGTTTTAGTAAAGCAGATGACATTCTGCAGCAACAGGCTGTACCTACTGCCTTCAATAACAGATAGAGAAGGTTCAACGCAAATTCAGGAAAAAAAAAAGGGGGGGGGGGTGATCCCCAATCCAAAACAGTGAAGGCTGAAGAGCAGCTCCATAGTCAATTTTGATGGGCGAGGAACAAAAGCACAATGATTCCATAGGGAAAAGAAAGGTTCAGAGGGGTATGTACTGCTTTCCTTCGAAGGATGTTTCCAGGTTAGCCTATCTGTACATATGGCCAGCCTAATTAGACAATCACTGGTTAATAGATAAGTAAAGAAGGTTCCCTAGTTGAATTCTGCTCTCAATTACCAGATAATTTTTCACTCACTAACTATATGAAGAAATCTCCATTGAGGTTAAACTTGCACAATCATACATGGGATGAAGCCATCACATACAAATGCTGTTTCAAGACTAGCTGTCATATAAGGAGTGCGATAATAATAGCAGGGATATGGCGAAGAAAGGGATTTATGGAACAAATGCTGACTACTCACCAAGTGCAATGCATGCTCCAGTGATAATATTAACATAAGCTTGAAAAAGAGCTTCGGTATCAAATTCGTCATTGTCCATAGCCTCTTGACTCGTATTGGTAACACCAAACTTGACAAATGAAGGAATTTGAGATTCGACCCAATCTTTGGTAGGTTGTATTCTGTGAAATAAAAAACATTACCAAGCTTTATGGCACTAGTTTACAGCAAGTTTGTTAATGAGTTATCATAAAGGCCCACTAAGAATTCAGATTGATATTGCAAGATTTACCTGCTCCACAATATTAAATTCCGCGCTACAATGCGAAGCATTACAAAATCAGGTCTCACATACTGCAGATCAAAGTGAGTATTGGGAGCAGTAAGTCTAGCTGCAATTTCTTCTGACTCTGCCTGTACAGTGGGCAATAATTAGGAAATACACTAAGAATCTTTCTAAAATGTAGACTGATCTTTAGAGGAGTTAAAAAGGACCCAAATGACTAAGTGAAGTTACTTTAAGAAATATTAGGGCTAGAGCAATTATGGCTCCAGGTGCAGTAACATCAACATTTATCTGTGCTCCTTCCATCATCTGCACAAACGAGAAGATAAATATACAAATAGAATATACAGTTCACATGTGACTTATGGAATGTGCTGTGACTGAAAAGAATCAGGACCTGCCCAGTGTTGCCACTTTGCTCATCAGCAGCTATTGATGCATTTAGTTGTTTTTCCTGACAATATTAACAATCATTTATAAACACATTAGCAAAATCTAATTGCTCCAAAGGTGCAAAAATCATAATATATATAAATAAAAAGGTGTCAAAACAAAGATATTAGTTAATGGGAGTACAAGGTAGTTGTTTCCTCGACTATGCACCTGTGGCTTAGTGAGAGAAGCATCTCGAAGGGATTTTTAAGGGAAGTACAGATAGATGGCAAGCAAATTCTTTTATTATTGCTTGCCAAGATCATGCACCTTCACTGTTTAAATAGAAAGGCTGTAACAAGATTATCTAATGCAACTTAATTAGTTCAACATATGTAGCAATGAACACATGTCATTTTAATAGCTGTGCAACAAGGACATGCACAAATAAAAACAATACATCAGAATCCCATGTGGACTTATCACCATGTTTGGCAGCAAAAACAACAGCAGTATAGAGTCCTGCACAGCAGGCCACTCAATTGACATATCCAGACTTAAAAGAAAAGCCTTCATCTTAGTTTGTATTTCCATCAGGCATCAAGTGAGTTTGAATTAAGATTCCACAAATTCCTTAACTATAATCCTTAACTATATTTGGTTTTCCCAGAAATTATCTTGTTAGGGTTGGCTCTGTTAAAGGAGTCCTGGATTTCTGGGACATGGTTGCAAATTTGCAATTGAAGAAAAGAAAACGACGATCTATCTCTCTTCTAACCACTTGCCACGGTGACAAGATGCACAGCACCCATGTCTTCCCATCGAGCATAGTTGTTATCTCCATTCTTTCCATGCCATTCAAATCCACAAATGTTTTGAATCAATTGACACGTATTAAGAACAAACCATCTTAGGGGAGCACTCAGCATTAGATACTAAAGATAGAGGGCTATGAGATCATACATGGTAGACTTCCTTGCTGCCAATGTACTCAAAAAGCCGGTCTAGGAAAGTGTCCATGAATCCAAAAGCATTGCTTCCACGACCTTCAACAAAAGCTTCAGTTATTTTTGTTGTGAAGAAGTGCTAGCTTAAGATATGTATCTGTCATGAAATGCAATTCACCTAAGGCAACAAGTCCTAATGCAGAACCTGCAGCAACAGCATAGCCTTCTCTTTCTAGCACATTATCACCACCACTTCTTCGTCCAATCTCACCCTGCATGTATTAAGTGCACTATAAGTAAAAAAAATAAAATTTTGCAATTGGAAAAAAATAATCGTATACAATTAGTCTATATATTATCACATGGACAATGCCACACCAGCTGCCTATATGGGCCCAAGAAGCTGGGGGCTGCTGCAAGGAAGAAAAGTCAGTAGTATACTTTGCTTCAGATTCATTTTAGTACAATCACTTATTTCGGTTTGATTTGATTACATCCTTCTTTGTAGCCTTAGTGCCTTTTAGATTGGTTTGTTACCGCTGTGATTCTATTTAAGTGGATGGCAGATTCATTAAGAAGTAAAGTAAAAGGATGAATAAAACATCTCGTAGTCCCTAAAATTCTGCAGATTATTTTCTTAGCCAGCTACTCTAGACCTATTCCTTGTCACTTGGTGCCCTCATTCACGGTGTTCATATAGTGTTTCTGCCATGAAGACTGATAGCATATTGAAGGCCACAGGGAAAGATTAATTGATGTTTGGTTGCTGCCCTGGGAATAGGCCTACTAATGGGTTGGGTAGGAATGGTTTTAATGGGTTGGATTTTGGTTTGGTTTTGTTTTGGTTGGGTAAAAATGGACCGATACCTCTAATGGGCTGGATTGGTTTGGAAGCATAGAGATAATGGAATGGTGTGCATTGGTTTTGGTAATTAGTTTTTGGGTTCAAAATGATTACAATCCATGGGGATCCAATGGATTCTACTAAATGGACTGAACCAAGTTCAAACACAACTACAAAGGAGGTGTCCAAGCAGAGACTCCAGAGCAAGCAGTCTCCTGGCATGCTCAGCACGGAGGTCATCATCCGAGGCTAGCGGCGGTGGTAGGAGCAGTGTGTGGGTGACAGACCATGATCCTGGGATGTTGCACACAATGGAGCAGACAGCAGAGCATGGAGAGGCAATCATTGAGCCGCTATCACCGCTACAGATCGGTTCAGGTGGCCTAGCTCCTTGTGGGACGATCTCCGCTGCTCCACAGCTTGTCGTTTCTAACCAGACACAGCCTACCGACCGCCAAAGCTCTTCGTCGTCTCCGAGTGGTCGTGTTGCACTTTGCCACACCATGCCGGCTGCCACAGCTCGTCATTGTCTCCAAGCGGTCGAGCACCTCAGAACGCTATGCCAGCTGCCATAGCTCGCCATCCTCTCTGACTGGCCGAGCGCTTCAGAGCGTCATGCTGACCGCCACAGCTTGTCGTTGTCTCCAAGCACGCTGTCGACAGTGCCAATACAAACATGGACGGATCGGCAGTAGCGGTGGAGCTGCCAGGGAATTTGCCACGCCCCTCCATTCGGAACATCCCCACAATTTTCTTTCACTGTCTGCATTGGCCTGGTTTCCGTGACGCACCATTTGAGTAGTGAGTATGCGCGTGCCGTAAGCCTTCCTGATCAACATGGTGAGGTCGTTCTAATGTGCTTTCCTGTGAGCCATTGCCTGTAGTCATAGAGCTCATGGCCATTGTAGCATGTGGTTTAAATCCATGGGTTGGAAATGGGTGAATCCACTTGACTCAAATGGTTTGAGCAGAAAACTCTAACAAGTTGGATTGGTTTGGAGCTTTGAGGTAGAGAAGTGGAGTGGGCTTGTTTTGTATGTTGATTCCTAGGGAAATGGGTTGAAGTGAGTATGGACTGGATCTGACCCCATTAGCAGGCTTACCTGGGAATCTTGACTAACTCAGGCGTCTGATTTGGTCGCCTGTGGCCGGATCGACCTGCCTGAGCGAGAGCCCCCAGGCCATGGCAGCAACCAAACAGGCCGTGTAGACATGCTTATAGGATGGCTTGACTATCATGTGTCTACAGAGAACTCTTGCTAATGAAATGTGATGAAAAATTGATATTTGTGAGGAGCTTATGTCCTCATCCTTACCCTCTTAACATTAGTGTCATGGACAACTGATAATGAAATGCAAAGAAAGGCAACACAAAAGGCGAAGGAATCCCAATTGAATAGAAGAAGAAAGAAAGTACCAGAAGAATCTTCATGGTTAATGCATGTGCTGATCCTTCATAGAGAAGTCCGATTCCCATAACTGCTGCTGACTGGAAAGAATAGAAAATATGAAAGTGTAAATACATTGCCTGCTAGTAGCATGTAAATTGCAGGAAATTTAGCTTACTCAATAGAACAAAAAAAACAAAGAAAAAAAATTAGGTAAAAGATATATATATGATCATGAATTGATCAATCACTCCATAGCAGGTGAAAGTGAAGAGACATTTCTGTAACAGACTACGGGACAACAAGATACAAGATGGAAATGAACCAATGATAAAAGGCACCAAGGCAGGAAGCCACATTTGAAGATTCTCAGTCTAACTCTAATGTAAGGTGCAAAGATTAACCCTGGTCACACCCAAACTAAATCCAACCTATTACTCCCCACAAAAAATAATAAACATATTATAATGTTGTACCAAAACTAAAGCCAACAAATCAAATGCTAAGCATCAGTTTGTATATTTTTCTATATTTTGGCCCATAAACCTTTGCTTGTCAAATGTACTTAAACTCCCAGGTTAAGCATCTTCAGTCAATTTTGGAAATTGCATTTGCTAAAACCTAACAATATAAATGGACTTAAAGGAACCACATTATCTCTGATTTTTTTTTTCTGAACAAGAACATTAGGTAAAAAGATGCATTATGAACAACTGCATAATGAGTTTTTAGTAGGTTAAAATCATTTTCATTGCATCTGCCAATAAGCAAGCAAATTCTCAAGCTTCATCGAAAACAATCTCTACAATACAACCATCAAAACTTGCAAAACAACACAGTCTAGGATCCATTTCACTAACAAACATTCTCAACACGCAGCACTATACAGCATGTTAATGTAACACCTGTTAACACAAGGATCACATGCTAAGAATCCATAAAACTTAGTAAAAACACAGTAAGTCATTTAGATAATCGCATTGTTACCTGCAAAAGAGTAGGCAATTCCAACTCTGGTGTAGAAGATGGATGCCGGGAAGGGACATGAAAATAGAGCATCTGAAAAATTGCAATCAAAACAAAAACAACAAAAATTAAATTGGCAATCCACAAAGCAGCATATCCCAACATTCAAAGTAACTGTACAAAAACAAAACCACAATAAACAACTACAGAAGTAAACACTGGATGATGTATTTAACTTGTGCATTCAAAAGGGAAAAAAAGCAGGACACTGTTCCTTTATGCTCATACCAAAGACGGGGAACTACAATCAAACCATGTCAATGCTATGCAGATGGTTTTAGCCCCATCAGTTCCAATATCAAGTCTTCAGAGAATTAAAAGTTATTTATTTGGTTCTACTCAAAAAAGGGTTTTGAAGATAATATCTGCTACTCCTCCGTCCCATAATGTAAGCAAGCCCCTAAATTGTGTCCAAAATATAAGGGATTTCATGATCCCGAAATAACACTTCATTTCCCATACATCAACTTGTGTACTACTTTATTCTGCACTTATCAACTTTTATGCTACTCCCTATTTTAATAGATGACGCCGTTAATTTTTTGTTACGCATTTGGTCATTCATCTTATTCAACAAATTTATATAATCGTGATTTATTTTGTTGTGATTGGATTTATAACTAAATATACTTTTAAGTATAACTTACATTTTTGCATATTTGCATAATTTTTTTTGAATAAGATGAATGGTCAAACATGTAACAAAAAGTCAACGGTATCATCTATTAAAATAAAAAAGGTTTACTTTATTCCCTACCTACCAACTTTTGTACTATTTTATTACTCCAACTACCACATTTTGCAACATAACTTGTACTTTTTTCTACTATTTTTTTGCAAAAAGGGCATAATCCCTTATATTATGGGACAGATAGAGTATATCTGTTCAACAAGATCCTATGCAGATAAGGAGGAAAATTTATTGATGACAGAGGTCATGTATACAATTCACCATATATTCCTACAATGGATGGAATTCATAATGCCACTACTTTGAAAAGAAACAAAAATAATACACATATGAAAGGAAGACTTTTCTATTAAAGAATCAGTCATCATACAATTATCAGATGGATAAAATTTACTGACTCGGCAGTAACATACTTTTGACAAGTAAAAATTGTACAAGTTCAACACAAACTCAGGCTGTATACCTTTGATATTGCTGGGTGCATTGTCCCCCTATTAGATGCTGCCAAACCAAGTAGCAAACCAAGTCTAGTTATATCATGCTCCTGCGTTAAAATAATAATAAGATAAACCACACAAAACAAAAATGATATCATAACCCCATTTTCTCCTACTAGGTTGAGTACAGAAGTAATCAAAGGGAGGACAGAGTGGTGAGTGATGACTAAGGTGAAAAGTGGCCAAGTGGTACACAACAGTTAAGAGATAACAATGAACACATGAACACAAAATTAGTGAAAACAAAATTATTTTTTTAAGTAATGACCAAAGGACATGAAAGTCACCTGGGAGAGATATCGATAAGCATCAGTCATAGTTAAAACTCGTAGATGTTCATGCAAACCAAATGCAAGAAGCAGACCAGCATGAGTAAAATTTGGTTCTGAAGGTCTATTATATTGTATCCAGGTTCTCAACATTTTCTCCTGAAAAAGGAAAAATGACTGTTACACATCCATAAGTAGGAGGAAACACAGAATAAAAGCGGCAAGCATTTTCTAAGAGTTGTGAACTTTGCAGCTTGCTACTGCTGGCTAATATGGTCTATCTGTTTTGTGAGAATCCTCTTTACCTGAAAAGGAGCAAGCCTGAGCCCAGCAGCCACGCCATTGTGAAACTCAGCCCAGGATTTGAATTCTGAGACACTTCTAGTACTTAGGTCAAGATTAACCTACAAAATAATGTAACAGTAAAGATGAAGTTAGAATCTGGGATCTACCATGAAGAAATATTATAAAAATTCAAGGATAGCACGGAGTTAATGTTAGAAAGTCAGATAGATTGAAGGTGGTAGCTGTCGCAGCATGATATTTATTGCCCTGCCATGCTGCACATGGGAAGAAATGCAGTTCGGTGTGGGGGGCTGGTGGTGGTGGATAAGCTTAGTTTCTGTGGCTTTGTTCATAAACTGGTTAAATAAAGTTTGTCTGACATGAATATCCAATCAAACGAACTAAAAAGGAGTATCTAACCAACCCTGAAATGTCTCAGCTAAAATCATATCTTGAACTAAGATAAGGGTTGCTATCTCTAAGATGGGCATACAGCACAACAGTACCAGATATGCTGTTATTCAGCTGTTGTACTGCCATGAATAGGGGAGACCCTGTCTGACGCATGAAATAGACAGTGATGGCGCAGTAACATCAAAGTATGCCGCGTTATTTAACCCTTCTTCCCAACCTATATTCTCTTATTTCCATGTGCACGCTTCCCAAACTGTTAAATAGTAAATTTTTCACAAAAATTTTGTGCAGTAAAGTTGCTTTAAAAAATCATATCAATCTGTCTTTTAAGTTTATATAGCTAATAATTAATTAATTAATCATGTATTATTCTGTTGCTATGTTTTCCACGCCGGTTCCCACCCCAACTAAAGAACACGCCGTAACAATACATCTTTGTGATCTTAATAGTGGAGTTCTTCAGAAAGCAAGTCTAACAGAAAACATATAAAGCTTGAGTTGCATAAGAGGTAACATTACAGTTGCATTCTGCTGTGCAGGCAGCCGACCAGCTAGAACAAGCTTTGGGAAGACAAGAGCCTGCAGCAAAAGAAAATGGTCCCATAACATAGATAGTATCAACAGGCCAAGGTAACACAGTATTGGACAAAATGCAACCACAATCATGAATCATCTGGCTATAGTGACCGTGTGAAGTCATACCTCTGTCAACAGCGTGTAAGTTGTAGCTAAAGTAAAAGCCCCACGCCCAAAAGGTAAAGCTGTTGTCCTTTGTGCAAAATTCCATAGTTGTTGCTGAAAATACAAGAATAAGTTAGAAATAAGGTCACTCATAACTATTGAGATCACAGAAAGAACTGAATTAATACCCTGAGTCCCTGACAAAAATGATTTTTATCATTATTTCGAATTTAGGAATACTTAAGAAAACTAAAATGGCATATCACAAAGAGTGAAAGATCATCAACATGAGAGAAGGTGATGGTGACAATGGGAACATGGTTTTTCGTAATTCAAATTTAACAGAAACAATAATTTAATGTGATAATAAACAAAGTTGTTGTTGGGTGAAACAGTAGTTTACTGTATGTAGTCAGTAACAGCAATCAAATAGCAAGAAGAGGATTACCTGTTGTAGGTCCTGATCAGACACACTAGGATTAGTGGGTGTTTGTATCACGACAGGTCTTGCTGAGCATAAGAGACGTCTAACCTAGTTAACACAATAGGATAGAACAAGAAGCAATATATATAGAATATTAGAATAGACATCATGTCAATTTGACATATAATGACAACATAAGGTTAAAGAAGACTAATATAGCTTATGCAAGCAATGTGATTTCCTGTTGTTTATACGTATCAAGGATAGAACCATATATAAATAGATGTATATTTACTTGCTATTTTCATTAAATTATTTGAGCTTGCACCTACATCTTTACAGCCAGATCTGATGATCCATTGCAAGTGTTGAATATGTCAAAACAACAATTTTTGTATATTGTAATACTTCTGTGAAACATATAATTAAAAGACCAGGAAATGATTAAAAAACATGGAACCTCAAAAGGTTGCTTTAGAGTAATTTACAACTTTGTTTGTCAAAACTATACCTTTTCTATAAGAGAACTTTAGTGGGACATCAGAGAACTACCACAATAGCAGACATTTTTTTATCAAAACTGTACGTCATGCACTGCTATTAGCAACTGGACCATCTGATACGTCAAGCTTGCATGTCATACACAAGGCAATACTCATGATGTTACAATGCACAAGTTGGCCCTGTGTGTCTGACAGATAGACCCAACCTGTGAGATATCCTCATGCTAAACGAATTGTATTTTTATGACAAAATCATGCACTACCATTGTAGCTTGGTAGATTTACAGCAAATTTATAGTTCGGACAAAACAATTGCATTTTTCTGCAACTTCAGTATAGTCATAATATCTTCAAGTGGGCTCACTAACTCCTACTGCATCAGTCCTTTTTACGTGATATTTTGGAATTGACAATCTCCAATGCTCATGTTCTATCATTACTTTTTGTGACTATATATTTTGTAAAAAAATGTTGAAAACATAACTACATGAAAGAATTTATCATGATAAAACTATTAAATATCATTTTCACATATAAAATCCTAATATTTGTGCATATATTAATGATTTAAGATTTTAGGTGGATTGGGGCACTGGACACATTCTAGGACATCGTGTATGATGTATCTGAGAACAGAGGTAGTAGAAATTAAGAGTGAAAGACGTGCAGCTGTAGGGACAGTCACTGGAAGAACTTGATGTTAAGCAAACTAGCATATTGCATGTCTGTGTTGCAACAGAATTTTTTTTTTGATGAACATTGTCATCAATCTGTTTTGGCACCACTTTCTACATATCTCATTTTTCATTTCTACATATATCTTTTAGCTGACAGTTGGCCCTTTGGCCCCCTCAGTCCCTCACTCTCCTTTATTTCCTTGACAAATGGTAGGAAGTTGGTCATGGGGTGGTCACAGATTCACCACTCACCTCTACAACTTGCTTCTTTTAAAGTAGTAGAGATAATACTGCAATTATTAATATAATAACTCAAAAGACAACTGTAGACCAAACAACTAAATAACAATACAAACCTCATTCAGACGCAAATCACGACCATATCGCAGCTGTGTTGTTGAGGTGAAGATGTGTTCCATTCCATCCTCAACAGATCTGTAGACAGAATCAGTATCCTCAGAATTCAAAATTTCCGATGAGGGGACATCCAACGCAGTTGTTGGTACGGTTACAGGTTGCAAATGTAGCATATATGGGACTGATATTGATGTCAAATTATCATTGTTCCAAAACCCATTTTCTTTCCTTCCTGACCCCATCTTTGTCATAGCTAGATCATCCCTCCCAACAAGAATATAAGCCGGTGCAGGCCAGTCATCAGGAGGAAACTCGCGGCATTTGTCCAGTGCCTGTAATACAAAAATTATATCTTAAGAGAAATTCAGCACCTGCTTATAACAAACAACAAAGATAGTGGACAGACATGGCGAAGCACAAGAGATACTCCAATCGGTAACAAATCCAATTGTTGACGCCCAAACTTTTCAGCAACCATAGTGAGAACAGTAAGTTCCTCAGTGCTTCTAGCTGAACCACTGGCCACTTCACAGTAGACACCAGAAGAGAGATTTTTTCCTTTCCTTTCTGCTCCTAATAATAAACTATAAAATGACACCACTTTCCTGCCCCAGCTCACAGCAGAACCTTTTTCTTTGCACATTAGAGCAGGAATATCATCTGAAGTCTTCATATGATAGCCATATTGCAGACAGTTTTCAAACCAACGAAACAAGCATGGTGGAGATCTTAAAGCAGTAACAGATGATAGCGAATGAAATTCAAACAAGTTGTGGGGAAAGTCTCGGCAATAGTAATCTACATAACTTTTTTCACCAAGGGATGAAGCAACTCTACATAACAAGGAAGCAAGACATGCCAGATCCCTGAAAAGGTAAACCAAAGAGCCAACATAGGTTGTAAAGTCAGGAGAGCTTAACATATGCATGGTAACAACAAAGTGCTGATATATGATCCAAAGATGTCTCAAGCCATTCAAGATCACATGAATCTTATGTAGGTAGATTTAGAAAGCAACATTAACATGCGGAAATATGCAAGTTTTGATGCATAGGACCAGATAATATAACATGGACAGCAAACTTATTGGTGGTAGAAATGCTTTGATCCTGACACTAAAACAAATATCCTTATCACTGAATAAGCAAAAGAAAAACTATAGTCCCATCAGTCAATATCCCACTAACTAGTTGCTCCACACCTGGAGAAAAGCAAGAGCTCAAGCTGTTGCAAAACTCTAAGCTCTTCACTACCAGTTGGTGGTGAAACCTGACCTATCAAGAACTTAGATGTTCACTGTTTAGCAGCATGTATGATGTAGGACTAATTATATGTGGCTCTATCAAATAACCCTCATATCTCTGGAGGCAAGGGTACAAGGCTACCCTGAGATCACTTCAACATCAAGTTAAGACATCTAATGTTTTGCCAAATTACACAATTTTGCGATCACAAAGAACCAGATATTATGCTGTAGTAAATTTGGACCACCAAATTACAAGAATACAATACATGGTACAAAATATTTAAGGTCATAGGAGATGTATAGTGAAACAAACATCAACACGATGGCATTCAGAAGCGACAGAACAAACAGAATGTTTAGACAAAAAGAATAAGGAACTTACTGTTTCCTCAAAATGTTCAGCTTCAGGTTCTCATATAGGGCATGCAATGTGTCCAAAATTTCTCTTACAAACCGAATATAGAATGACACATCTGTGCTATTTCCGTCTTGGGGGAAAGAGTGAAAATCTGTGCTGCTAGTAGTACATGGCACAGGCAAAAACGAAGTGCAAGAGGATGGAGAAAGTTTGCCATACTTGGCATGGTGTTTGCTGTTGATCAAAAAGTCCCAAGCTGTGCAAGGCGATTTAGATGATTTAGCTGGTGAAATTTGTCCATATTTTGCACAAATTTTTTCTATCTCATAACTAAATGATTCCCATTCTGAATCCACATGAGAGCTCGAACAAAGGTACGCAGCATCACTATCACCCCAGAGAAGAGAAACAAAATGGCTGTAAAAGCAGCTCTGCAAGCCTTCTGCCATTGCGGTTATGCAATCACTAACCAGAGAAGAGGAAGGGCTCTTGCGTAATGAACATCGGAGCATCTGGAGAGAGAAAATTTGTAAAAATGTTATATAAGATCAACTGAAAGGTAAACATCAAGGCCTTGTACAATTGGAGATAATATGGAGTTTACTATCAAAGGCATATAAGGAGATAAAATGCAGAAAGGAGATAGTTCATAAGAACAATCATATTCTGTATAGATTAGTCTTCTCTGTGTTGGTGACAGGTAACCCAACCTATAATTAAACAAATCACATCGCAAGTTATTATGGGCATTGGCATTTTAGCATCAACAGTAAATAGACAATAGTGAAGTCAGAACATCAAAACGCAAGTCCCATCGATTATAGGAAAGGTTAATGTCAGTGAAATTGAAACCAGACACAACATATGTCTGACCTTGCCATAACTCAACTTAGTCTACATGGGGTTCGCCACAAAAGGTGTAGTCGTTAAAATGATGGCCCAAGTTAGCAAAGGTTGGCGAAAAATGGAGTCTGACATATGGAGTCATGTGGCTAAAACAAGTGGCAAGCCACAGCTGCATAGGACGGAAAATCCCACTTAATCATAGTTGTAGTTATATTATAATCCGTTGTTGAACGGGTGGATGCAAAATGAATTAGTATGCAGGCTTTATGTGGGCTAGTGCGCGCGCTAGCCCACTTGCATCCTTTCAACTGCGGCGCGCTGGCATCAAACCAAACAAATGCCCAAGAACTGTTGCTGCTGCTAGCATGCCAACAATATGCGAGAAACCAAACAGCCCCTTAAGAAGTCTTTAGGATTAAATTAGTGATCAATAACAACCAACCTTAAGAGACAAAAGCGGAACTTTGTAAGGGAGGCTTAGAGGTATATTCACTATGGTCTCTTGAGCAACTTTATGCACCTTATCAAAAGGTAAAAACTAGCATAATAGCATGAACAACTGACTTTCTATGCATAAAAGTTTGTGTTAAAAAAGAAAAGAATATTAAGACAGTTAGAGTCAACAACCTTTACTGAACAGCAAACAACACAACCATCACAGATAACGTTCATATGTATAACGCCATATCCATAACATTAGTATTTCTACATTGCAGAAAGCAGCACACCAGCATGAACTTCTGGGTTCTGACACATCACACCTAAAGACTACTAAAGCAATATAGATGAACCTACCAGGCCATTGCTGCATGTCACATTTATACGACCTTCAACAGCATCTGTTATGCTTGTGATCTCCATATCAGAGTAGAAGTCCGTAACCCCAGAATTTAGCTCATAATTTGAAAAGATACCCTTCCCCAATTCAGTAGGAAGTGTATATCTGCAGAGGCACTGCTTTCCAGACTGCACTTGATATGTGAAAAAAGAGCAAGAATTACAGCTTGGACACATAGTTTATGAAAAGTTTACAGTTTATTGCAGCTAAAACCTGCTAAAAAGTGAAGTATTATGCCAGAATACAGGGTGCAAATTGAACACTTTGCTTAAATCTGGTGCGAGCTGCAACAAACACTCTAGTACTTAATGCAAACTAAAATCTAATCATAGACTAGAGAGCACAGCGGCTATTCTGACTACTAAAGTAATGGAGAACTGAAGCTTTCCACATGAATCGACAGCTAAAGGCCCAGCATGCAAAAAAAGGACAGCTGCTAGGGCATTATGTTGGAACAAAATGTAAAGTACCAGGAGCATGACTTCATAAGCATATGGACATGATGAAAGAACATACATAAAGAAGTAGGTCATTATCAGGAGTCAGAATGAGGATGTCCGTAAAGGGAAGGATTCCAGCTCGTGCTCTGCAAGGTACAAACAGCAACATTAAACTAGTTCATTGACAATTCAGAACTGTGTGCTAAGGCAAACCACCTTGGGCGTGTTACAACAACTGGTACAGCAGCAAATGCAGGAATGTTCCAGCTCATATGTGGCTTAATATCACTAAAGGATTCTCCGATAATCTCATCGACTTGAATTCTTACAGCAAGTAATATTTTTTGCTCATGTAGTAAAAAACAAATCATCGGTGTCCCATCAATGTCAGTTACCAAGAAAACCTGATAGGAACAATTGGAGTCATTTTCAAAACATATCAAAGAAAATGGTGTTGGTAAGAAATAATGCAAAGTATATAAACAAGGGAAACAACAGATACAGATATGAATCATGCTAAACAGAGTTTGAATATCTTGTTAACTTGAATTTCATAGGGGTGCACAGTAGGCAGCAAGCCAGCAAGGATCAGGGAAGGTCTCTAATAATAAGCCACCAAAAACACTCCCCACGAAAAAATAAAGCCTCACGCATGCCCCTTTCACAATTAGCCCTTCAACTGAAATGGAGCACATTTGGCAATTTCCATTGAGCAGCAAGCACAAAAGCACAGAAGACAGACACACGATATGGTAAGCACTGTTTCTAAGGAGCTTCTTGGCCATATTGTTGCAATGGATATTTTGCATCACACTTGTAAAAATATGGTTTCTCCAAAAATTTTCTACATCAACATTTGTTTAAACCACTTGGTCTAAGCTATTTTTGTGTTTATAATATATAATATTTAATTCATTCCTATAAACAAGTTGATAATCCATCATCGGCCTTCATCGACGTTTCAGCTAAAAAAACAGTTAAACAGGACAAGAATAAGAGAAGAATGAATTAATCAGAAAACAAGCAATATGGCATGGAAAAAGAAGGAAAAAGTATGCAATAGATGGAAAATATGACACAAAGAAGAGCTATTTTCATGCAGTTCGAATGGACCAACCTTACTAGCAGCAGATTGGGAGCATTTCCCCTGCCATATCTTACGGAACGCAAACTTATGCATAGAACTATCATATGGAATTAGGGACGCTGCACTGCCATCCATTGTTTCCTGGTAAGTTGTACCATCAATTTGCCAAACAGAGTGCTGAAATTTGCCTGTCACACAAAAAGCCAATTTCATATCAAGCCACAAAATTATGGGAATGTACAGACCAAAAATTTTAAAAATAATACCTTTGTGGTATGATGCCATTACAGGTATTATATCACTTGTCCATATAGCTTTTTCATCAAAATCTTTCATCACATCCAACCTACCCCTTTCATCAAAATATGTTGCCTGAAAAGGATTCATCATTATGCAACCAAAAACATAGGTAAAGAAACTGATCATACCTCTTATATGTTCATAGAGTGAACAAAGGAAACATGACCAGCTAATAATATGTGAAATATGGATAGCATATTTCCACTGCATGCACATGCTCTGATAGTTTGATGTGCAATGTGCCAAGCAGTCAGTGCCAGCTAAAACGTTGTTTCCTTTGTTGTTCTTTGTTTGCTTTACTTGGGGATTTTCAAAATTAGATATTGACCATTGATTATTTGATTTCTTTTATAGTGTATTTTCAAATAGAAGTCCATTTTCAGAATCAAATGTATCAGTACATTTTTCTAACAAAACATATGTATTGCTGGGCTGCGTTAATTAAAATTAAAACTTTGAACCAAAATGTGATAACACATTATAAAAATCATAAAGGCAGTCAAATAAGCAAAACAAGTGCACCCTCATGTTTTGGCACACTGGGTACTGCCACTGTGGAGAAATCAGTGCCTTCATATCTACCAAATTTGAAAGATGAGAAAGCAAATTCATCTCTAAAAACATGCATCATGGCCAAAACATAAAGTATAAAGATACCTGAGGCTCTTCAAGTGGATGTTTCAAAATGAGGTGAGATGAAATATCAGCTTTACTGACAGTCTCCAAAGTATTGACTTGAGATGAAACGTTGTAACTCAATCCAAATTCCTTGTTAGGACGAATTACATCCCTCGTTTTTAGCAGTGAAGTTGAGGATAATACCACACGGCCTCCATCGCTAGATCTCTGAAGTAGAAGACCAGAAGGAAGAGGCCATATTGATGAAACAGCATGTGGTAGTGGAATACTGGCAACCTCACCTGCAATATAAATTGTGCATTATGAGCATGAGAAAATTATAGGATAATATTTCAGCACTGTAATTTGGCACTATGGTGTAATCAGGGGGATAAACTCACCGTTTACATTGTATATAGATAAAATATCAGCCTGCAGAACACATAGAAGTGCATCACGAGTGGTGTCCATCCTACACCAGCAGGCCTACAGTTCAGGTCAACAACAGCACATGAGCACCTATTGTCAATTTTTAAGCAATCAAAAGCATGTTGATCAAATAAAAGCAAATGCACTGCAAGCTCAACATGTTAATTTTGTTCTCCAGAAAGATCAACCTACCACTGTATAATTAAATGTGTACAGAGTAGATAGTTAAAACCTTGAAGGGTAATTTTCAGGTCTAGTAAAATTGGAGGCAATTTAGGGTCTAGCTATTTGGCAGGCATAGCTAGAAATTTAACTAGTGAACACCTTATCTACTTATCTTTTAGTTGAAAGTTTTTCAACTGGAGTTGAAAGTTTTAGCTCACGAGTTGATGAAAGTTTTAATTTGGAGTTGAAAGTTTGGAGCTGGAGTTAAAAGTTTTGGTTGCATGTATGTGGGTCCTGCATCTGATTGGATCTGCCCACCGCCAGCAACACGGGAATAAGAAAACATGTACGTACACAGGAAAAAAATGCTGAGGTTAAGTACTCAGATGTGGGAACGCATCTAGCATAGAGATATTAGCAAACACAGTTCTAATCTATGAGCAACTATATGCAAAAATAAAAGATAAGGGAAGATTGTTACTTGTCAACAAGCAAAACAAAAAAGTCAAAATACCATTATGACTGTATTTGGTGAGAGGTATCTTTTGTGAACACGTGAACCGGCACTCCATATTATTCTGCAAGACAGGGAAAACATGAGCATATCATACTTATTATACAAGAAGTCAACATATATCAAATGAAAGAATCAATTGAAATACAAAATTCAAGTAGTTTGAGCACAACATATGGTACCATCGACAAGATATATTCCACCCAACTTATGTTGATGTGTTTTCATCTAATTCACTGGAAACATGCTTTGGCATGAAAGAAATGAACCAAGTTATTGTAAAAAAAAACGAACAGAACTTCCATCCATTTAAATTTAAACAGATCACCAGGCCAAAAAAAATTAAACAGTCACAGCTCATGCCACATTTTTCAGATATCAATAAAAACAAAGAGCCAACTAATCAATTTCTATCAGATATTCGTAGCATCTAGCTTCTCCATTCCCTTATATTCATCATTTGAGGCATTTATATAGCCTGCCAGACATGCCTTTTCCCATGCTAGCTAGAGTGTTAAATGTAACGATATGGTAATAATATCATTAAATTTGGAGAATGTAAATATTTATGTGAATATTTGTGGTCAGAGTTTTCAGAGTACAGAACTGAAATGCATGTATGCTTAAACAGAACATAATGAAGGTAACATGCCCTATTGTGTTCACATATTTTACATTTTTACAACCGTAACAAACAGCAAAATTAAAAAAAAAATGGAAGCCAATACACAGAATGCCAATTGCAAACACATAAACATTTGATTAATAGAAATAACAAATTAAAAATGAACTAGCATTGCTTCTACTCACTGTAGTCTGCAAGACTATGCCTCTCCAAGAGGTAGACATACAATTGAGCGAGAGAAGGCAATTTAAACAGTGGAATTCGGATATTCCTAATGCATAGCTGTTGCAACCAAGATAAAAAAAAAAACCTCAATTCTGCGCATTACCCCCCATTTTGAACGCGATAACTAGTTTAATCTTGCCCATTTCCCCGTTTCGGCCAACGCCACACAGTCACTGTAGAGCGGAGGAGTGGGCGTGCGCACCGATTCCCACGGATGAAGAGCTCGTGGTCGCCGTCGGCGCCTGACGAGGAGGCGACCTCCTCTCCGGGGTCCGGGGCGGGGGAGGCGGCGAGGGCCGGGTCGAAGAGGAAGTAGTCGTAGTCCTGCGGCGGCGGCCGCTCCCCGGGCACCCCCTCGCCGTCGGCCTCCTCGACCGCGAGCCCGTGCGGGCGGAACTCCCGCAGCACCGTCAGCCTCCGCGACCCGATCGCCTGAGCCATCTCGCTCTCCGCCGCCGCCGGCGACGAGGAAGAGAGGAGTGAAGCGGACTACGGAGCCAGCCAAAAGCGCGGGGCTTACAAAATTATTTTGCCGCAGTGGCGGGGGCGAAAACCCTAACGTGACGGACGAGTGCGAGGAGGGAAAAAAAAAGTAAATATCATCAACCTATCTTTTGAGGCATATGTGTGTAAATAAAAACCACGGTTACTGTAATTTAAACCTTATATTTTGAAACAAAAGTTTCCAGGTCCACGAGTTTATGTAAAATACTCGCTTTATATTTTTCATATGACGTCGTCGATTATTCATCTTATTCAAAGAATATATAATTATTAATTACATTTTTATAATATGATTATTATTGTAGTAATTTTAATATGTTTTATAATTTTTCATATTTGGATATAAATTTTGAATAAGACAAATGTTTAAACGTAGACCTAAAAATCAATGGCATCGCATAAAAAATACAGAGAGAGTAGTTATTGCCATTATGATATATAGTATTTAATATACATCCTTTTCACATAATTTATCTTATTTCTTGTTGTCGCAATGCATAATTATAAAATTTATCATAATCCTCACGGTTAATACTAATGAGAGATTAACCAATTTTATATAAAAAAATTGTACTATCTATAATATAACTAGCATATGTTGAAAATATAACTAAAGTAATGTATATATATAATTAGAAATGTCTCGTACTATTTGTTAAAAGAAATTTACTCAAATAGAAAAGAAAAAAATCGCATCTGAGTGGGCCTGGGCCGTTTGTTAGATGGCCTGGGCTAGTGGGCCTGAAAGGCATGGCCCACATCCAGCTTTTGGTACATAGGCTGGGCCTGTGGTAGGGAAACATCCATTCGCTCGCTCGCTCGCACGCAGCTCGACGTCGCCGCCGCGTCCTCAACCTCGTCGTCGCCGCCGTCGAGCCATTGACCGAGCGGCCGGTGGCCTGGAAGCTGCGGGAGACAAGGGGCGCGAGGATGATCTACCGCAACTGGTCGCTGCTCTCCTCTACCGTCGTCATCTGGGGCGGCGTCGCCACCGCCGGCCTCGCCGGGATCTTCCTCTTCGGCGGCAAGGTACCCCCTGAATCCCACCCAGTCCCTCCCCCATGGGATGCCCCCCCCCACCCCACCCCGGTGGATTGTTGCCTCGCGTCTGTATCTATCGATGCGTTTTCTCTTCGTGGATTTGTTGGTGTATCCGGTGGATCCGGCGTGAAGTGGCCGGTAGGTAGGAAGTCTAGGTTTTGGGGGCAGATTTTTTTTGTTCTAGAGCTTGATTGTGTCAACTGTAGAATGTTTAATTGTAACTTCCATGAGGAATCACTAGCAGGACGTCGGAGACAAATCACTAGCAGGACACGTAAATGAAATGAACAACAAGAAGTGTAGAAAAAATGACGTTAAATCTGCAACTTGATTAAATCAAATCGACAACAGTTCAAACCGACAAAACACAAGTACTCAGAACTGAAATTCCACACTGAAACGTTCTGATGAGCACACGTTGATCATACTAAGCATCAGATTGCTCAGGATTCCAACCTTTTAACTTCCTTCTTCAACCACAAGTCATGGTGCCAGCCTGCACGGCTGCGCTGGTGGTAGGCGTGGCACAAAGGGGTGGAGTCAGTGGAGCAAAGCACCATGGATCTGGTTCCAGGGCAGAGCAGAGTTTGGCAGCGGTGGAACAGAGGCCAGGGCCAGAGGATCAAAGTGCAGCACAGTGGTGGCGGCTGCCTGGCGAAGCGGAAGGTTATTGTTGCTCCCTGTGACCTCAAAAAGATAGCTCGAGACTGAGCAAACCAAGCCTGACTTTTGTTGGGAAAAAAAACATGGCTCTGGGAGGCCACACTTTCTTTCGGGCAGAATAGGCCAAAAACACCTGTAAATCTAGTGTGACGGCCCATCTAGGCATCTTTTTTGGATTCACCTGGTAAAAGCTTTCAGCCTGTATTTTTCATTGGTAATAGGCTGAAAATTAGGCTTTGAATCAGGACCTTAAGGCTACTAATGTGTGTTATTGACTGATGTTACTAGTAGAGTTTTTCTTTGGAACGTGCAGTGTAAGGTCATTAGACAGAAACCTAAAATTGCTGATGCATGTGGTTATCAGCAACCAATAATTGCTGATTTTAAGGCAGATAGTTAAGGATTATCATGTGGGTGGTTAAAGTACATCATTTCTTGGATTGACCACTGTTGTGAATTTTTTATTTGGGACGCTGTTGCATGATTTGGTGCCTTTTGGTTTGCACAACAACTTCTTTCATTCCTATTTCAAAAAAAAAAAACAACTTCTTTCATTCCAAGAACACGCAGCAGATTAGTTGTCTTAGAATGCCAGTAGTTGTTAGCCATTCGAGGGTAATAACATGCAATGTGAGCTTATGCCTGTATTCTTAATATCTGATATTATTTTGTATTTTTAATGGGAAACTTAATGGTTGGCTGTAAACCAGAGTATCTGGACGCTAAGAACCGTGAAATGTTAGATGTGCCAGTGCTTGGTAGTTCATTTATTCTATTTGGTTAATCCTCAGGTGTTGTTTTTCTTACATACCTGCAGCCCTGCCCTGTTATTGTTTAATGAATTAGCCTGGGATCAATAGCTTCAATTAGGATTTCTGGGGTCAAATGGCTGTGGTTCACAAATGGCCTCACTCACAAATTTAGTGTTTTATGTTTTCAGTCAAATATTAATCTATTTGCATGGAATATAAAAGATTGTGGAGCTCATGTTGGAATGGAGTTGCAATGCACTAGTTATACAAAACAATATACTTTTGTGCACAGTGTGATCTATTGACTATGCAAGAAGTGGATAAATCAACAGTCAAAGAACCTGTTCTATGAGTTCTGTTATGACATGAGAGGGCTTGTCATGCTTGCTGACATACAACACTCTTATTTGGGGGCTATGTGTAAATCAAGTTGGGAGTTAACTATGAGACAAATGCGAGGAGACTGGTATTCCTTGAAGCCTCTGCTTCTGGTTTCTCAGGCAATTTTTAGGAAACAGTATGTTACATTGTATTGTGGGAAGTATTTGTTCAGAAAGTGGTTAGTAGAAGCAATACTTGTAATAAGCATTCCCATATAGTGCTAGTCTTATAACCATGAAATGTGTAGATTGTAGGAGAATGTTTTTTCAGATCTAATCTACCAAAATAAACCATGCCTTTTCAAGTTCTCATGACTGAATTGTTAACTTGCTAGATTTCTCCATTTTGGTTGCTTGAGGCTGCAAAATTTCTGTTGTACTACCCCTGTCCAGTGGAATGGGTTGGAACTATATTAGTTAATGGATATGTTTTGGTGTATGCTGGTTGCCGATTCTACCAGTAGTATTAGATGTTACGTCTTGTTATCTATATCCAAAGTCTATCAATATGTTCATAACTTGACAAATTTCCCATGGTAACCAACCTGTTAATGCCAAATTGCTCTCAGCCACCTCTTCTTGCGGTGCCTTCTAGAACTGATCCAAGCTTGACTGCACAGTTGCATGTATTTTTTTTCAGCCTCTTTTTTGTTCAGTTTGGTCGCTAACAGGTATGCATTACTTGTGTTTGTTTACTCTTCATGGGAGGTATAACAATTTCTTGCATTCTGGCAGGAGAAATTCCAGAACTATCTTTCCCGTGAAGGCGAGAGGCTTAGGCAGCAGGACAGAGCAGCGATGGGCAAGAACTAGCGAAAGACCTAAGGCAATCTCGATGGCGCACCATGTGTATTTGGCATGCCATTTCAATCTGCACTAGAACTAAGTTTTCTCCTAGGGCTACCCCACCAATGGCTGGAACTATATCCACAATAAATCGCGATGGCCATGGCTGGAACTTGCAACGAGCTCTAGCTCTGGTTTCTGGCTGCTGTGCAGCATTTGTATAAATGATTGACGATTTCACTTTAGTCTCTGATACCCCTTGGTTTATCAAAGCTTTTTAATTGTGTTTTTATCAACTTCTTTTGGGGTACTCTGAAAATCTGAATTAATAAAGGTTGTTTCATTTGACGGGGACTCTGTATGTCGGCGCTTTGTACAGAATATGCGTGAAAAAGAATTAACAAAGCTTATCCAGTCAGACACAGCAAGTGTTTCACTATTCACTGCATAGCTTCAAGTAACATGCAGTGTGGCTTGGCTTGTTCCTGTTAACTCATGTGATTTTCTCTTGCGATGACTAGGTTAATATTCCGGTCTTCTGATGCAGTTTATCTTCGACCTTATCGAAATATCTCTACTACTTCACCTCACGGAAAAACTACCAGCACTTTAAAAAAAAGGAAAAAATCAAGTAATTTCTTTAAAAGAATGTTCCTTTTCTCTGTAATGCCCCTGTATATTGCTAGTATAAGCAAAAACCGATATCAGTAAGAAATAAGGATACCGGGTGCATGCTCTTTTATATAAAAAAAATCAAGTAGTTTCTTAAAAAAATTGTTTCACAACAAACAGAAAAATCAAGTGGTTTCTTAGGAAGAATGTTTTTTTTCTCTATCTATATGTTGCAATGCACGCCTATATTACTAATATAGGCAAAAACTGGTCTGAGTGAGTTTAAAGGATACTGGGTGCAGGGGTTTTCAGTATTCACCCAATTTGTTGAACAGGTTTTTGAGAACTTGAGTCATCAAGTTGGAAGCCATCAACCTAAAGCATGATACAAGTAGAATTTAGAGTACATTTCATAAAATTATAGGTTCTTCGACTAAATTATCATAAAACTATTGATTTAAAGTTATGTATCACAAAACATATTTATCTGCAAATTTCCTAGAAAACTATATATTTAAGATTTTTGTATCACAAAACTACAGACTTAGTGGTGAAACTTTTTAAAGAAATATAGGTTTTAGAGTTTCATTATTATCATTTTGATCATGTGATCAAATTGAATTTAAATATGTAGTTTTATGATGCAATATCTTAAATATATAGTTTTGTGGAAAAATGGTGTTTAGTATATAGTATTGTGATATACCAACTTAAATCTATAGTTTTGTGCTAGTTTGATGAAACTGTATGTAATTTTGTGAAACTTACTCTAGGAGAATTTACAGAACATTGTTGCTTGACATCACCATATTTTCACTTCTACTTATACTTATAAGCCAAAATTTGAATTTTTAATCTTAAATTTAGAGTAGATTTTGAGTTTTTCCATCGTGTTTTTGTTTTCAGCTTTGGCTTTTAAATCGCTAAAAACACGTATATAAAAATTTTTGTTGCAAATTAATTTTCATTTGCAAATATGACATCTGGATCTTTTTTAAGTCACCCCCTGAGATGGCAGAGGTCAATCAGCCTTGGGCAGAGGGGCATGGACTCCCTTATGGCATTACTAGAGGAGGCACTGTTCGAGCTAATACTCTATTGTGTCGTCTACTCCATTAACTTGTTTACAATATTAACATATTTACAAGACAAATCCATTAACTTATTTACAAGGCGAATCCTTAAAATGACATTTTCTCCACTATTATTATAACTATGTCGCAGTTTATATATAGATTCCTTTTAGAGTGCTCCATCTTACCTCCCTAGAGGAATCAATCTGAACCATTGAATTTATTTATTTATTTATTTATTTATTTATTTATTTTTACTTCCTAATGAATAAATCACAGTAAGAAAAGTAGTATTAAAGACCATAATTACTTTTTATAAATTCCAATCGCGCATGCATGATAAGTGTAAATGAATTATACTTTATAAAATAAAATAAAATTATAGATTTCAGATGTGAGAAATAAAATTCAAAAATTTCCAATTTTCAAATAGTTGAATTAACCATATGAACTTAAGTGAATATGGTATGAACAATGGTACTATACATTAATAATTGAACTGCACTAATCTAAAATCAAGTTTTAAAATTCTCATCCAAGATTTAAATGCATTTGATTGTGAAGATTTAAAATTTTTTTTTGTAGTAACCCTAATTTGGGGGAAAAACCATGCAGATTATTCCTAAATTATATATAATTCAATTGTTTTTAATTAAACCTTTTATAAATCAAGCATTTTACCATTATAATTTGGATACTGAAGTTCAATTCAATATATGGCATGATTTTTATTATATGCTTTTATGAATTTAATATCAAAATAAGGAAACATTGGTGTATTCCATATTATACTCCAATAATTACATTTAATAGAGTTTAAATAACAATAAATGATGCCTTACCACCTATGAGGTAAGAGCAACACTAGTCATTGGATCAAAAAATAATGGATGGTTAATAATAACTTGGTGTACCATAACAAATTCCTTTTTTATATATATTATAATATATATATATATATTAAATGTGTGTGTATATATATTATATGTATAATATATATGCCTTGCAAATGCACTTAGGGCACCACTTTGTACCACAAACAGCTGCATAAAACAAAAACAACGTGGATGGGATTTTGAATGAGGAATCAGGACTCATGAGTTTTCAAGTTCCTTAGGTTTTTAATACGCTTTTTGGCTAGTCCTTGTGAATCACTGCACTTCAAAGTGGAGAGAAGAGGAAGAATGAATGAGTCAAGCGCTATGTGAAAATGGGAGTGAACCCTTATTTACTTTATGTGTGTGCACACAGGCGAACACACATATGTGAGAGATGGTACATATACTTTTGGCTTCACTCCACCATGGCTCTCTCAATCCACTGGGCTACTAGCCCACTCTTTTCTCATGCTAGAGAGTAGAGAAGAGAATGGGTGGAGAGGGGGACTATGAAGACACGAAAGCACTTGCCTCTCATCCATGGCATTTGCTCTCCCTTTCCTATAGACAAACATCACATCCCCGCTCTTGCTCAAGGAGCTATTGTTGCTTGAGTTCATCGGTACTGAATCTCGACGAAGAGGAGGCAGTGGCACAGCAAACTGAAAGGTTAGGGGATTGCAGAAGAGCGAGTTTCTCCAACACCAGATCCAATTCTCAAAAAATGTTGGTTCGACCACCTGCTTCTTTGCCATGGGAAGAGAGCAAGAGAGAAAACTACTTGTGCCCCCCTAGGCACACCACCAACAATGAGGGGAGTGGTGTCAGCTAAGCGAGAGGAGAATGAGGGATAGTGGGGGGAGGCTACTCGAGGATGACTTGACAACCACTGAACCTCGTGTGCTGCCAATTGCCATTGTACCCAACCAAACTGCTCGGGCGGAGATGCAGCACACTTAATCAAACTCAACCAAGCACAATTTGCAGGTAGACTGTGGAGAATGGCTCGTCCTCTCTGCAGTATCTGACAAATGTGTTGTCTTCCTTCGGTCATTTTCCTCCAATACGGTAGCATGGAAGGAGGTTGTGCCTCTTCTACCTTTTTCTCAATCAGATCTGGCCATTAGCCATGTTGTCAAGAGAAGAACGTCGTCAACCACTTGCCGGCTGCAGTTTTGGAGGGGAAGGAAGATAGCCATGTATCACTGGAGCAGTAGCCATCTCAGCCTTCTGACCTCCTCCGAACCCATCTTGGTCCCCTTTGTCCACTCGTGAAGAAGCAGGTGGGGAAAGAGATCCGAAGGAAGAGCCAACACTAAGTGAATCAGAGCACTACCGAAAATTAGAAACATGAAAAAAAAAAGAACTTTATAGGATACATCAACTCCAAGAGTTTTCGCCGAACGGGAAAGAACACCTGCTAGGAAGACGAGTAGGACAGTCATTTCCTACTCACCTGGGTATTCGTTTGCACTAGCTTACACAACGTCAGGATCACTCGGTTGGCCACCTTACCGTATCATTGACACAAGCGTAGACCTGGAGGTCAACACAAAGAAGGTGGAGGAGGGAGGCACCATGCCACCTCAGTCACACTAGACCCGAGGGAGGAGGTTCAGTGATTGTCAAGTCATCATCGAGGTAGCCTTCTCTACCATCCCACGTGCTCCTCTCGGTCGGCCGATGCCTGTACCCTCGTTGTTGGTGGTGTGCCTCGGAAGGGTGGCACCAATGCATTTCTCTCCTGCTCTCTCATGCTGAAGAAGCAGGTGGTTGGACCAAAAGTGCAGACAACTAGATCTGGTGTTGGAGAAACTTGCTCTTTCGCAATCCCCTACCCTCATCTCGGTTTGTTGTGCCCTTAGGGATTCAGTACCACTGCTCACTAGTCACTACCATCGCCTAGAATAGGAGCAGGGATATGACGCCTAGTTGTGGGGAGGGGATAGCAAACACCATGGATGGGAGGCAAGTTTTTTCCGTGTCTTTGCAGTTCCCCTCTCCTCCCATTCTCTTCTCGTCTCTCTAGGGTGAGAAGGGAGTGGACCAGTGGGGCGTGAGATCCCCTCCATTAGGAGCACATTTCAGCGTGCATGGAGGGCACGATTGCTACGGTAATATATGTTATATTCTACATTTTCATACATACATACATGCATGCATGCATGTATACATGTATGTATGCATGTATGTATGTATTTAGAACATAGGTTCATGTGCACGTATAATCTTAGCCTTTCATATATCCTCGTGATGTGTGCACCATATTAGATGAAGAGTATGTTATATTACATATTTTCGTATGTACGTACATATATGTATAAATATGTGTGTGTGTATATATGTGTGTGCGCGCGTGTGTGCGTGTTTGTGTGTGTATATATTATCAACATGGATATATACATGTATATGTATGTATGTGTATATTTAAGGATGTGTACGTTATATACATATGTATGATCGATAATGGATGGATGGTAGAGATTTCTTGTGTAGGTGAACATATGTTCTATTATACATTTCCGTATATGTGTGTAGAAGAATTCTCCTTCTATTTCTCACATGATGTATATGGATAGTTAGGCAAACTACAAGGAAATATCTTAGAACATTTTTCATGAACATATCCATAACATACCTATGTATATTTCCTTTAGTGGTACATCCCTTAGGGGATCTGCCTATTCCCGATGCCCTAGGGATATGGAAAGTCACTAGCTATGAAAGTATAATTGGATCATGATTTATGTTCTTATAGGATATTCATTGTCATGGCCTGATACCAGTAAGGTCCTTTTTAGTTCCCAAAAACTTTTCCAAAAACATTATATCGAATCTTTGAACACCTAAATAAAGAATTAAATATACATGAATATTAAAACTAATTACACAATTATGGGGGAAAATCGTGAGACGAATCTTTTGAGCCTAATTAGCACATAATTAGTCATAAGTGCTACAGTAACCAACATGTGATAATGATGGATTAATTAGACTCAAAAGATTCGTCTCGCGGTTTTTAGACAGAATCTAAAATTTATTCTGTAATTAGATAATGTTTAATACTTTAAATGTGTGACTGTACGCGTCTTTTTGGAAACTAAATGAGGCCTAAATGATAAAGATGTATTTACGATTATGTGAGATGAAAATTGCCTTTTCAATTCATAATTGTTCAGGATTTGTCTTAGATAGAAATAGTTGTTTCAATTCATAATTGTTCACTGTGAAAAACAATGTTCCATAAAACAATCTTTTGTAGAAACTTTTTTTTCCTTTTGATTCAAGAAAATTACATTTTGTGTCAAAGAAATGAACATATTTTTATTGGAATTTTTGGTACATACGTTTTTTAGTTACATATTATATTTCTCAAGCATTTTACATTTTCACCATCATAGTTTATTTGGTTTTTAGATACGAAACGATATCAGTATGCATGAGCAGGAATAGCAACTTTTAGCACCACAATTTTACACTCATTAAAATTATATAGCTTTAGTTCATATAACTAGAATATCAAATATTATAGTTAAGATTTGTCATGATTTTTTTTACTTACTGTATCTATTCATTGTTTCCTAGGAGATGCTCATGGCATCGTATTCATGAAAGTAATTGATATTCTTAATTTCTTATTCTTACCAATCGTATGTCATGAATGTCCATAAATACATAAGAGGTTCTAGCAATTTTCATTTTGATAGATTTTGGACTCGGCGGGTTTTTTTTAAAAGAAAATCTTTTTTGGCGTATGTCGTGCATGGCATTACACATATTTACTACTACCAACTCAATTACTGTTAGCTGAACAAATGAAGTATAACTATCCAATGAAACAAAACCTAGTAAACTGAGGACTCAAATCATTCCTATTGCTAAATACTACTCCGTCTGAAGATTCATCCTATCCATCTGATTAATCTAACAACAAACTAGGCAAAGCTGAACACAACTCAAACACATGAATTTTCAGAACTCATGTAGCGCTTTGAACCATTTCCCATCAAATTCCTCCATTTCAAAGATGGCCTTAAGATTCGACAGACAAAGGTATCCACTTGTAAAGGGCAACTAACCATCTGGTCACCCAAACCTCTTCTTACTTCCATGGAGCAAAATAAGCGGCGTCACTTTATTCTAAGAAGTACAAGATTAGGAGAGGTGCATAGGTGCATGCAATGTTTGGTTATAGCATTCTTTACAACCAAGAGGAGGGCGCAATTACAATCACACCAAGTAATTGTTTACCGGCCTCCATACAGCCTAAAATCTAGCACCAGCTGTGAGCCGCTTCATCCTCTTCCTAATCTAAGCTCCAATCTTATTATGTATATATCTTCTTGTACTTTAGTGTTCCTGGGGGCATTCACTTGTTCCGAAGATCCACTTTTTGGCTTGGAATCCGGACACTCTGTATCACAGCACTTTTCATGCTGGCTTCCAGATACATATCGCTTTTCATGTTGGCTTCCAGCGACTGCCAGGTTGATAGAGAATACATTAAAGGCGCACAGTTTGATTTTCCACATCACAAGATAGGCACGCGGCGGGGCAGTGTTTAATAGAGAAGAAACAAAACGAAACGAAATGAAAGTGCGAACTGGCTGAGAGGTGACTAGTGCATACCCAACATGAAATGTAGCTCCAGGGTAATTGCACCGTATACACCGGGGTACATGTTACTGGTCCACCTCATCAGGTAAGATGACATTGTTTAGGTATACTAGCCGCATCTCATCTCTCCAAATCTGGAAATCACACAGATTTATGATCGGTTAATGCGGCTTGTAGAGGACAGTCAAAATTATAAGTTATCCATCCAAGAGAAGTAAAGGATATATGTTCATACCAAGTCCCTAAATTGAACCCTGATGTGAGGCACATTAGTTTTATGGATATCATTCCCTGAAGGGCCTCGTTTGTAGTAATTCTTGCCAATCCAGTGTGCCTGCAAGAGATGAAATGATTTGCTTCATGATATCATGTAAACACATCACTTACAGGACATATCAAGCAAGAATTTTTGCATAACCATAATTTACGAAAATGGTCTGTGGCCAAAATGAATGTAATAAAGCTCAAGACCACCAACAAGCTTGGAAAGTAGTCACCAGGGTTGTTTACTTGCCTTGAGAGCATGTGAAAAGCCTGATTGATAGACAGAATTTCTAGCTATTTCACATAAATCACAAGAACTAAGCTTCCAGAGCTGAAACAAAAAAACACAAGTGAGTGCTTCCATATGAAAAAAGTGGTTAGCAGTTTATGTGTAGAGAAATATGAACAAGCATACAGGTGCATACTGTACTGCGTTCTTGTATGTCTTGCACATGCACATGTATAAACGTTAAGTATGTACATTATTGTCTGCAAAAGATGAATAGGGAGAGGGGAGAAAGAGGGAGTACCGAAGCGGCAATGCTGTATTCTTCCACCAATGGTTCTTTTGTCAGGTGGATTTGCAATGGATCATCCGTCGATAGGGAAATGTTCAGGCCTCGTTGGAAAAACATTGGGAAAGGATTCCGGTGGTAATCGAGAAACAAGGAGTTATTACTTAATGGGGACATTGCCAAACCAATCTGACCAAATTGAAAGCAACAGGTCAAAGAAATAATAGTCACTTAAAGGTTTCTTTAAAACAAACAAACTACACTAGACTAGACAAATACACTGTGCCTTTTACTCTAAAATTACAGCTAAAGAGTTTCTTAAAAAATGTGCTGGATTATCTAAATATGAAAAAATACCTGGCCAAGATAGTATAGATATTGAAGCACAGGAGACTTCCTTAAATTGATTCCATGCGATATATTGTGACACAGAAGAAATGTTGCTGCCAAGTGATCGATGTCTCCAGCCTGACACCATACAATTTTAGACAAACACAATATCAAAAAGCCAAAGTGGAAGATTGAAGAGATTCTACCTCGCCAGCATGTGGACGGAATTTGATTGTGGTCATCCCCTTTGATTCACGCAGCTAAAATTGGACAGGGGTATTACTTTTCCAGCAAAATGGGGAAACTTAGAGGTATAAGGACAATTCACTACCTTATTAAGTGTGTATAAGTTAGCATAGCAGTAATATGCATAATATGAAAATGCTGGGTTGAAGACATTGGTCCATTGTTCAGGTGTAGGCATATGCTTTGTTGGACGCCTTTCAGGTTTACTTTCATCATCAACCAAATCCAATCCTACAACCTGCAAGGCAAAAACTCAAGTTAATCCTAAGGTTGCCTGCTTATGAAATGTGCCAGATTAGGAGTAACATATTTTGTAGTTTGAAAGAAAAAAGTGAGAATTATGTAGTTCCTGGTCCTTTCCAAGATTAAAAAAATCAACTACTAAATTAACCAGGTATAGTTTTAAGCTTGAAGTTCAAGCATGAAGATGAAACTCGACTAATACCCTGTTTCTGAATTGTGATTTTAGAAGCTGGATTCTTAAAAGCCAATTGTGGATTTAGATTTTGATACATGTGGAAGATACAGTTTATATAATACTCCTAGTGACATCCTGAGAACATCATTCAAAATCACAAAAGTAACTCCATGGCCTGCTTTTGGATTCTAGAAGAAAAAATGTATTTTGATTCTTAGAAGGAAAAACTTTAAATAACCCCTGAACTATTGGGTTGGTTGGTCTACTTAACCACCGGAAGTATGAAATGGTTATTCTACGCCCTAAAGTATGGAAGCCGGCTCAAATAACCCCTTAGAGTGGTTTTGTAGGTTGTTTTGCCATGTAGATGATGACTTGGCAGCGGTATTTCTTGCATGGCACAAAGATTTGTCCACAAAACTAAGTTGACCTAACCATTTCCTTTCACTCACTGATTGGCAAGTCAAAAATTACATTTAGTACTAATGCACATCATTCTCAGCCATTCCACTTGTGAAAAAGTTATTTAACCGATTCTATCACCATGTTATTGCCCCCCACCCCCAAAGACATGAATGCCTCAAATACAAGACATGTCTAGGAATGCAATAGGCATTTAAAAATATATCACTTGGAAATCTGTAACCACACATCATTTAACGACCCTCACCATTCGTTAAAGAGAACTTTCACTGTATTTTTATTCTAGAATTTGTGCTACAACAGTGACTGTAGCAACAAGAATTTATGAAAAAATAACAACAGGTTAATATTGTGTGAATTGTTGGGACAAAATGCATGGAAGAAATACAAACAAAAATTATGCAAAGCACAATATGAGAAGACAACTATCGGACCTGCTTTAGAAAGACATGAAGCTGCGGATGCGAAGCAGGATCAATAGTGACCTCAAACAGAGGAAGGAAAATGTTGTCCAGAAGAGTTTGGAATGATGTAACGATACCCATTTCCTTGTACACATTATATAAGCGTGGGATCTGCAAAGGAATGTAGAAAAATAATTACTGCACGCAACACTGAATATCAAATATATCAGAAGGCATAAATCACTTTACATAAATAAACATTTAAGGTTTTTGATTTCAAAAGAATGAGTGGTTTATAATAAGATCACTTGCAGACCATACAACAATATACAACATAATTAGTCATCCAAGTAGCTTATTTTCTTTAAATATCAGATGTAACTTGCAAGAACAAAAGGAAGCATAATACAACATGAAAGTCATTTTTCGAAATTCTGGAACTTTCAAGAAAATTAAGGTGCACATATTGAAGTAACATAAACATCTCTACCCTGCATTTAGCATGCTTTCATCTTTCTGATTAGTTTGAGCTATACAAAAAAGTAACAAACTACTTGCCATATGGTAACTGAAGAGGCAGAGGTGGCCTAACTATTTATATTTTCTCATAAGAATATCAGACAATGCTACCCCACCTTGAGAGATGTGTGACAATGGAACTAGTCAAATGAAAACGCAAGTGCAACCTACTGGCTATTAGATTATGGATTTGAAAATGTCCATGGATATGAACTGACATTATGCTAAGTTCTCATTGTACATGCTAGGTAGAAATACGGAACACCTGCAAAATTAAGATTTTCCTATGGTAATAGTACAGAAATAGATCAAGAACATAGCATCAACATAACTAGAAGCTTAGGCTTGCTACACAGTAATAGAAGCAAGCACAAAATTGTGGAGCAGGTTGGAGCCCCCTTTAAAGAAAATTAAAGTAAATCTTCCTATTTATTCCCCTTTTTCTTCAGGCTTCACTACAGAACAATTGCATTATACATACAAAACAATGAAGCACGGAAATCTATCCAGTGTATGTAGGTTAAATAAGTGCAAGACAATAATAGAAATACCTAGTGCTAGGTACTGGCAGAAATAGCAAAAGGGTACCTGAACCAGCCAGACAACATTTTCACTAGACAATTCATTGTTCACTATCCAGCTTGCAAGGTTGTCCCACTCACTTTGCTTCCTCCCATAGATTGAAATCCTATATTCAGCCATCTGGTGAAGAAAATTAGAGAAGATTAAATATGGATGTCTCAACTAAGCATTACATTTGCATGAAGCAAAAAAGAACATGTAGAAGAATTTACCTGGTATTTACTTGCAGTAAGGTCGGAGAAAACTTGCTTTGTCAGCTCAGCAAGAAAACGGCCTAGTTTAGACCAAACAGCAATAAATAAATTTCGAATAAGGCACCAAGACAATTCTTAAGGACAAAATATTGGGCACAAGTGGGTATACTAATCAATCATGGTGATTCCCCCTAAAAACAGAACAAGTAAATATCATATATTCTCTAAGTCTTTCAAATGAGCATATGTAGGTTTCAGCATAGAATTATGCTGAAGTTCATTCTTCAAGCAGAAGCTGGAGCACAGGATGGTGGATTATGGATTTATAAGCTCATGAGACCGTAAGCTGGTTTCACCAAATATATTTAGATCTTATCATATAATCTACAGTTACAAGCCCAATAAATCAGTTTATACTTAGGCCAAGGGACCCTCACCAACCATAACAGCGAATGTTTAACAGGACGTGCAAACTATATGATTGACAAAAGGTGTATATCCCCCACCAAAAAGATCTGCGCATCACACGTGTTTAAGCTGACTACCGTAGAATATTTGAGCGAGCGCAAAGCACAGCTTTCCTACTCTTCGACGAAACTATAGCACTACTGCAGAGCATTTACTGTGGCAACTCCAAAGTATGTGTCATATATGAAGATACAAGTGAATTTATTATAATGTATTTGTGAAGAAAAATGTTTAATCTTTCTTTGGAAGTTATTTGTTGTGCATATAGCTATCCAAGACGACTTCTATAGCATCTCTTCTATTTTTCACAAGCAATCGATTATACTAAATCTGTTACATGCATTCTGTGTTCACACGTTGACTTCTTGGTCTGGTCATTTTGATTTTTCCACAACCTACCCAAGTGGAGCAGTAATGTTGAACAGATACTTCCTCTAAGCACACATAATGTAACTAAATTGAACCTCATCACGGCACTCCTATCAGTGGCAAAGACATGTCCAAATCTGTGAAGGTCAGATGAACATATATTTTTGGAACTGGGTACTGCATTTTTGCATTTGCGCTGTAGCACAAAAATCTTCCAAGACTTCAGGGATGTGTTTGGTTTCAGGGATGGGATGGGTTGAGACAGAGCCAACCCATCCCTAACCCTGTTTGGTTGGTGGATGGGTGGGATGGGTTGGACCAGGAGAAAAATATTTCTCCCAGATCCAGGTCCAACCCATCCCACCAAAATGATGGAACGAATCCGTCCCAGGACGACCACGACGCACAGATGGGTGTCCATTTTATTTATTAAATTTATTTAAAATATATTACTTGTATGAATATACATTCAATTACTTTAGGTTATTCATATATTAATCCTAGTATTTAATATTTTATTTTTTGATATGAGAGGTAATCTTTATCCTATCTCATCCCTTCAACCAAACAAAAAGCAGGTCCAAATCATCCCATCTCATCCCTTCCACCAAACAAAAAACAGGGTCCAACCTACCCATCCAACCAAACAGAAAAATAAAACCAACCCATCCTACAATCCAGGGATGGAGCCAACCCAACTCACCTCATCCACGAACCAAACGCATCCTAGATGAGTTCACTGATTCAACAAACAGGGTTTTGGTTCTGGCTTCACTGTTGTCTCATATATATCCAGGGCATGTCAAACCATATAAACCTTCTAAATAGATTTTATGTCCAAGAGCACTAGTGAGACCATCCAATATGTGACATGATCAACAAACAAAAAAACAAGTAAAGTATCTATACCTTCTATATAGTTGGAACCCACTAGCTATAAAGCTCAACATGCAAACATGCCAGATCATCACCCACTTGCAATTATTATATTTAAAGCTCATCCAAGCATACTACATCATCCACAATTCATTGGATCCTAAAGATTAATATGCAAGCATGTCAAATCATCATGCTCTACATCACTTTCACAATATTTTCACATATACTCATCCACTATTTTAACAATATCTAACATATATTCATCCATGTATATCATAGCAAAGCATGGGGCATCATCTAGTTTGTATGATGCACTTGTGCAAACAAATACTCCCTCCATTTTTTTTATTTTTGACGTTGTTGACTTTTATGTTTAACTATTCGTCTTATTCAAAAAAAATTACAAGCATGCAAAAATATAAATCATGCTTAAAGTTTACTTGATAATAGAACAAAATAAATAATAATTATGTTTTTTTAATAAGATGAGTTGTCAAACGTAGGTTCAAGAGTCAACGGTGTCAAACATAAAAAAACAGAGGGAGTAGCTTAAGTTTTTTCCCGTCTTAATTTTGCTACTGCATTTCTGCAACAATCTGTTGAATGCCATTGTTGCATTGAATGCCATGAAATGTTCATGGAAGTCATAAATGACAACAACCATGTCAAGCAAGACGTAAGCATCATTATTTGGTATTCAAATGCAAAATGCTATAGTATCATTGCGTCCATGTCTCTTCATTTACTCATTAAATGCCCATAGCTGTTAAACCTTTTGAAGTGCTAAAGTCTCAAATTTGACATGAAATCAAAGCCGATCAGACCTCTTGTGCAACACATCAACTTCTCCACCAAACAACTCAATAGCTTAAACACTCACATTATTGCATTTGGAATTTGGTGATAATGCAAAATGGCTACCAAATACATCGGTTTACAACCTTGCGTAAAATGAAAACAGCATGATGCTAATGTTTTGATAAGACCAAATAGATCAAAACATTAGCATCACGCTGAAGGAATACACCAATGGAAAAGTTAGTCATAACTGCATTTTATAAAAACAATGGGCAGGGTTAAGCAGAAGCTCCAAAATCATAATACACAAGTTTTCAATATATCCACTAGTTTGGATGTGATAATGTTTACGCCAAGGCAATGGACCCTATTTTTTACATGGACAAACATCCACAGGACTCCTAAGGACAACTGTTTTAGGAGAAACTGTGATAATAATATGGAGCTGCAAGCCAGTTTAGCAATAACAAAAACAGTAAGATGCACAAAAGTATTAACAAAATAATTGAAATAAGCAATACCTTGGATAAGATTGTCCTGTTTGAGGAAAATCTCTCTGAGCCTACTTTGACCACATGGATTGTATTTAAGGTTGAATTTGTCAAAACGGTGAAATGTACTTTTGTCCGCATGGACATCTAGTAAATCAACATTCAAATCATACCTAGAAAAGAACATGAGGGATTGATAATCAACTAAATAGTAGCTTCATCATTATATAAACATAGGATCAAATCCAATACGCACCCAGTTAAGTCCAAGCTCTCAAAAACCTCCTTCAAAGTCATGTAAGTGCCATCCCTGAAAATGACAACCTAAATGGCAAACCATATATAGTTATGAATTTATGATTATAACATGATAATGTGTTATGTCCACAAATACAAGCTGTGACGGTCAGTGCAGCGATTGTTTCAAGAATATACCTCATCAGGTTCTTTCCTTAATTTGGATTTTATAAATCTCAGCAAGTGCTTTTGATTCATGCACGCTGAGTGGTGAACATGAGTATCAACCTTCCTGACATTATAAAAATCACGATGTGGTGCCGTCTTCTGGGCAAGAAACTCCCTATCCGAATTTAACATCAGATGAAATTTGAATTTCTGGAAATGAAAAAACATTGCACGAAGAATTTTAGAAGAGGATTCAAATGTTTTCACCAAGGTAAGCAAGGAGTAAATGATTTGACAATATGATTACATGCTCTAAAAGATTCAACCGATTATGACACACGGTCCTTGTGTTTCCAGCAGAAATCACCCGAAGCATATAATGCAAGTCAGTAAAGAAGGTTGTTGCATCAGCAACAGGATAAAGTCTTTCTGTATCTGAGGCAAAATGAGGAAAAAAATGAGTCATAGGAAATTGAAAGCATTTGGTCAGACATATGAAGCAAAAGGGCTGACGGGCTGGACTCCTTACAGTCTTTATCCGCATAGACATGGACAACACCATCAACCATTTGGAAAACATGCTGAAATCATAATCAGTGAGAGAAATCAGAAGGAAAAAAACAGACAGAAAGTTTCGAAACACTGAAAAGCCTGAACTAGGTTACCTCTGATTTTGGTTCGGGTACATAAGTAAATGGATTGGGGTCAGGTTTTGGTGTACAGGGATCATTTATGACCTCCTTCTCCCATGGAGCAACCTCTTCTCTAAAAAGATAACAGTCTCTTAACTCAAGACACTTCTGAAGGAGCTTGTAAACCTCAATTTCGTCAGGAGATGGAATCTCTGGCATAAAATGGAAAATGGCATTTAAGAATAAATTACTTGGGATTTGAGAATAAAGGAAACAAGAAGAATTAGTACAAAAAATATCTCTTATCAGTAACGAGAAAATTAATGACTATTCAACAGGAGAAATATGAGATTGACATGCGTACATTCAATAATATGGTCTTCATGAATTTTACTAGTATTATTGGTTCTTATCTTACACCTAATAGTTGACAGAAATGGCAACCTCCTATAGTTCACAAAGGGGTACAGCATGTAAATGTTTTATCAGATGAATTTGCTTGAGTAGAAATGCTAGTACTCACCAAAAGAATAACAAAAGTATAGAAAGTTCACATAGGATAATATTACTGTTATTTTAATATCAAATACCATACCATGTGGAGCAGTTAATAGCTTAATAAATGACTCTTGCTCAGGTTCTTTTCGAAGAATATCTGCAGCAACTGGATCAGGTTGAACACCATGAAGATCATTGGATATACTATGAGACCGAATCAAACTTGCTGCAGCTAATGGTGCTGCAGCCCCATTTTCCAGTACTTTGTTTCCTTTTTGTTCTCCTTCCTGATTAATATGATCAGAGATATTGAAAAATAAAATGGATTTCCACAATAAGTCCCAGCCATTGTACCAGATGAAAACCAACATATTTGCCCAAACAGAGAGTACTATCAGCACATTTACTCATATGAGCAGCAAATATTACTGGTTGTATTCCTAATGGTAGCATTATCTAATCAGAAGATTTCGTCTACCAAGTTATTAACTGTAGAGTGACTGTCAGAGGAACTCACGTTTATCTCATGCTAGTTACTAGCTTTCAGTAATATAAAATCTGCAATCATTTTTGTAACAAAATCTGCAGCCAGCAGATATAGATAGCTTTCAATGCATGTTCCTTTTATAATGCATCCCAGCAGTGTTTCTTAGCTAGATTTTAAGTGCCCATTGTGTAACTTGTGTTAAATGTTTTTTTAATCTAAGGTGAATCTAAAGGACAAGAAGATAAAGCAGATGAAAAAATGAGACTCGATGCTCAATAGAGTAAGTAAAGTATGCAACAAATTCGCTTGTTTTATGCGCATGATCTACTGATTTCTGGTACAAAAATTGATGTCAAATCTATTTAAACTCCAAACAATAGAGGTCAATTATTAAGAATTAAGAAAAGGATTATAAACCATAACAAGAAAAAAGTAATGACAGCAGGATGGCTGACACTTACAATATTTCCATTCGTCTTCAGGTAGCCATTATCAAGTTTACCATTTTGCTGTGTAGCCTCATCCTCATCTGATCCTTCTACACTCTCAAAAGCACTTGCACTGGCAACGGGGGACTTGGGTGAATTTGGTTTGATTATTCCAACCCTTCTGTTTGAGCTTGAACGGACAAGTTGTTTATTGCCTGCAATAACCACCTGTTAATACCCAGTGTCGTTCTAAAACATAAAAGATAGGCATATCATATCATACTAGTGTAAATAGAATGTTCTCAAATAAAATGTAAATAGACTAATAAAGAGGGCAATGTATCACAGGAGTACAGGTGTATTTGATGCTAATTTAAAAGGCATTGCATCAACATATTGAGATTGGACTTTGGAGTCAATTAAACATTCTTTGCAATTAGTAAACATTTTTGTATGAGCCCGTAGTAGATTCTAAAGCAACAACAAGGACTAGCCCAACTAGCTAACCTGATTAGCACATTTGTCAAAACAATAGCAAATAATCAATAGGTTGATCAGCCTTAACTTCTTAAGTAGGCACTAGTTTGTAATCCCTTCCCATGAAGGCCCACCATCACATCCTCCCTTGAACGAAATTTCACATTTCTTTATTCAAAAGTATGGGCAATAGGTGCATTTCAAAAGGTACTGCTCAAACCCACTGCACACGAGAAGTATGTTAGTGCATCTAAGTCCATACTTGATTCACTCCATGCTACATCGGATTACCTCATGCATTATATCCTTATTTCTCTTTCTGTTTTTTGAAGAGTTTCACTGCTTGTTATACACAGCTGTCATGACGCCTAGAGCTTGAATTTAGCCTTTCAGGTTTCATCCAAGTTATTCGTGAATGCCTTCAATACTATGCTAATTTTGCTTATTTCGCATTAAATTTTATACTAGTTTCAGCAATAAATGCTCCACCAGAAGAGTTATATGAACACTTGATAAGCTGATTTAAGACGGCAACAATTTTGTTTTCTTCTTCCTGCAGTACGAACCGCGCACACACACACACTGCGCCACACTCTGAGCCCATTTCGCAAGCTAGCAAAGCCACGAGGTACTCCAAAGCCACAACATCACCAATCCAAATATCCAATCCTATCCAGTCCAGCCACCTGCACGCGCGCCTACACGTGTAGCAGAGTAGAGACAACAAACTCACCGTCGGGCCCCACGTGCAGCCTCGGCAGGCCGAGGGGAACCGGGAGGCACGCCTCGGCGGCGTCGGCGAGCTCCCTCGTGCCGTCGTCGTCGTCGTCCTCCTCCTCCTCGGCCACGGGGTATCCCCTGGCAGCCGCCGCCGCCGCCCCGACGGAGTAGAGCGACGAGAGGTCCGGCAGCGAGGACGACCCCGCGGGGGCGCGGCGCGGCTGCTGCGGCGGCGGCGGGGCCCGGGCCTTCCCCGCCGCCGCGCGCCGCCGTCGCTGCTCGGCGGCGGAGCGGGAGAGGCCGTCGCCGAGCTGCGCGACGGAACGGCAGTGCAGGTAGTAGCCGGAGGCGGCGGCGACGGAGGCGCCGACCAGGGCGGCGCAGGCGAGGTGGAGGCGGTACGAGGGGTCGGAGGCGTCGGAGCCCATGGAGGTGGAGGTGGTAGGGGGTGTGGGGGGGGGGCGCTTGGGTGGGGTGGGGGTGGGTTTAAGGGCGGGATTAACGGGGGGGTTAACGAGGGGGCGGAGGCGGAAGGGGGATTAGCGCGAGAGAGGGGTGGGCGGGGTATTTATAGCGGCCCGTCGGGATAGTGACGCAGGTGGACTCCGGCCTCCGGGAGGGGGGGTGTTTAGATTAGTATCACCTTCTTTTCGTAGCCCAAGATATTTGATTTTTTTTCCTGTAATTTTTAATCATTCATTTTATTAAAAAATTTAATATAAATATAAAAATGATATATTGTGCTTAAAGTTCTTTCGATGATAAAGTAAGTCATAAACAAAATAAATGATATTTCTATAATTTTTTAATAAGACAAATGGTTAACATCGTAAGTAAAAAAGTCAAACATCTTACATTATGAAACGGGGGAGTATTACCTCCGTCACATAATAATTTTATTTTTGATTTATGTGTTTAAATATTTGACCATTTGTTTTATTTGAAAATTTTATATAAAAACTTAAAAAAATTAGTCATACATAAAGTGCTATTTATATTTTATCATCTAGTAACAATAAAAATATTAATCGTAAAATAATTTTAAATAAGACGAAGAGTCAAAACATTATGTGAAAAATAAACTTAATATGGAACGGAGGTAGTATATTGCGGGAGTGTTTAATTAATAAAATTGTTTTTTTTTCGAACTAGCAATATACCCATGATAAAACTATGACCTAATTTAATAATACAAATAAGATATTATATTTTTAATGTAATTATATATAAACCAAACATTAGAATTTATTTGTCTATTAAGCATTTATTAATTTAACTATTTAAACAAACTCCGACAAAACAGCAACAAGCCACCACTAGTTAAACATGACTGTTATAGAGCAATATTCCCAAGTTACATGTTTAAGTTGTAAAAGGTTTGGCAGCATAGTACTTATGTATGAACATATTTTTTTGCTGAAGCAATGGAGTTTACTTGCATGTTTAGAACATGTGAAGCATTACTTCCTCTTATCAATCATCATGATGGTTGAGGAAATATAAATGTAGGCTGATGTTTTTTTTGTTTGATGCGTGAAATTTACTACATGGGAAATTATATATAGGAAAAAATGATAATGCAATTATGGTATTCAATTACATGATAAGATGATGAATCCAACAATTTGGTTTGTTTGTGAATTCTTAAGAATGAGCAAGGACAAAAGAAGATAAAGGGATGGGCAAAGAGAAAGGAAGATAAGGAAAATGAGGTCTTCCCTTCTGCTTTCGTCATGAATTCTTGAAATTTTCATGAAGACAAGAATGGTTACATAAAAAATAAGATAAAGAAATTATCAAATCCATGATCATGGTTGTGTATATTACTTCAATCGGCAAGCAAACTCAAGTGGTTGTATCCTTTTAAGTGATGGGTGTGATATAATTAAAAAAATAAGGGCCGATCAAAATAGAAAACGTGTAAGAAATATAATAAACAAAGTATGGAGTTCCTTCATGTTGTTTTTATGGAGGATTTAATTAGACATATGTAGGGGTGAGATGTTTGTGGGTAATTATGCACTCGTGAAGAATACAATACACTTTACTTGTGTAGCTTGATGCATTAGCCTAAAATCCTAAAACGATAAAATTAAAGTATGGTATGTTTGCACTAGTGTTGGAAGAAAACACAAACGACTTTCAATCATGTTAGATTTGCTCCTGGAAAAGCCTTATCGATGTTGTATCTCCAAAAAAAAATAGTTGGACTAATTAATTGAAGTGAATATTTTCACGCTTTTAGTATTTCAAGATCTACTTTTCATGTTAATATACTTAAAAAATGTAGAATTGCAGTGAAAATTTGTTGTTTTGGATGAAAATGATAAAAAAACAATGTTGAAGACAAATTTCTAATATACTGTTGCAGTCTACGATAATTAATGATAACCATTTAAAAATGGTTGTAAGATTTTTTTTAGGGTTCTGTTAGTATGACCAATGAATAGAAAGAATACTGGAACAAATTAAACAAAAAAGATTCCAGCAATTGTAAGTGGGAGATGTCTTTAATAACCATGTAAGCTTCCATTTAACCCTTTTTAATGTCTTATCAATAAAACAAGAGCATCTTATCAATAAAATAAGCACATCACTATTCTTTTTTATTTAGCTTATTTAATAATGATGTCGTATAGAAGCTATATATGTATGGTATGGACTTGTAGGGACTATAATAAAATCCAGTCAAATGACAATTATTACGTATTTATACAAACTATGAAACTGAGAATTTTCAACCCACGTCCATAAATAGTGTATGCTTTGGGTTCACTGTTGTTCCTACCTACTACTATTACTATAGCCGCATTCGTATGGGTGGAGGTTAGTTAACTTACTCCGACGTGAAAAACGTAGTATTAGATTAATACATGATTAATTAATTATTAATTATTAAAAAAATATAAAATAGATTAATATGATTTTTTTAAACAATTTTTCTATAGAAATTTTTTATAAAAAATACACTGTTTAACAGTTCGAAAAACGTGTACGCGAAAAATGAGAGTGATAAGTTGACTTGGAGGGACTAGTGAACGCGGCCTATGTATGTTCATTGGGCACAACAAGAAGTGCAATAACAATGGACGCTCTACGTTGCTACTACCTCTGTTTTATAACATAAGATGTTTGACTTTTTTGTTACAACGTTTAACCATTCATCTTATTTAAAAATTTAGTATAAATATAAAAATAATAAGTTGTGTTTAATGTTATTTTGATAATAAAGTAAGTCACAAGTAAAATAAATGATATTTTCATAACTTTTTAAATAAGACAAATGGTCAAACATTACAAACAAAAAGGTCAAACATCTTATGTTATGAAACGGAGGAGTACTATTTTATAAATATAGCATGATATGTTTTCTATATTAGAGTTGCAATAAGGTAATGTTCATCCTAGGGGAGGGGACGGTCAAGATAACAAATATTGTGCAACATGAAAAGAGAGAGAATGAAAAAAAACATAGTACTCAAAACAAATTTTAGAAATTTCTTGTCTTTTAATTTCTAATTCGGTAGGTAGCCACCATTTTTTTTCCTTTAGTTTTGATGCAATTCCTACAACTGTATATATACTTTTTAGGGGATTATCAACGTTTTTTTTCCTAGTTAAGTTATACCTTGTTCCTATGTATATGCTAGAAAATGGAAGCACTTGTGTTGCCGGTATGCAATTTCTCTTCATGCGTTAGACACCAGAAAGGAGAAACTAATTTTGTGGTGTATACGTTTGTGCATGGTTTATTTGTATTGTTTTCTTTTGTTCTGCGTGTTAAAATTTTGATTTCTTGGGAAGATTTACTAGGTAGTTGGAGCAACCATATCTTTTAATCACCTTTCCACTCATACATATATATATTCGAACTATCCATAATAAGCTTCATGATAGCAACACTTGCTCTTGATGTTTATCTGAGCATATGACAAATAACCAAAAAAGTAGAATGGCATCTCAAAAGAAAAGCATAACTTTACTTTAAAAAAACAAAGAAAAACATAACAACAAGCTTGCAACCCACGCCATTGTGTATAGGCGTGTCATGAACTATCACTAATCACAATAGCTTGTATTGGATAGAGTTATTGCATTGACATCTTGCAAACAAGGTTCCTATGGTAGATAATTTTTATGATATTTCTTAAGATTCATAAGTACACAACAAGAGAATAATATGCGAAAACATACTACACAAAAGGGACACCTCAGGAATTTATAGAGCCACTTTGTATGTTTTTATAGAGTAAAGTTGTGGCGCGGTACTACTTAGTTCTATAAACTTAGAAAATACACGTTTAGATTATAAACTCGTTTTAATGTATAAAATCATGAACCTTGATGATACATTAAAACGAATTCATGGACATGTATGGTACACTAAAACAAGTTTATGGATCTGGATGGTTAAAACAAGTTCATGGATCTAAACATGCATTTTCTAAATTTATGTATCTAAGTGGTACCGTGTCACAAGTTTAAGAACCGGCCATGTACTTTACTCATTTTTATATCAATACTATGTCACTTCACCTGTTGTGATAGTTGTCCATTTGGTGTTCCAAACTCGCTAGGCGCAGTTATATTATATTCCAAGCATAATGAATTAATACTCTATCCCAGCTCCCAAAACAAGTGATTATTTTGGATTTAAAAGAAATGACTTTAGAATACTACTTCTCTCACATACCACCCATCTTTTATATTTGTACATATCTTACCCTGAAGGCCCCAACCACTGCCCGCTCATTGTTGGCTCTCATTTAATAAAGTCATTTTGGTCATTTTCTCCGCTCATAAATTGTCTTCTATAATTATCACTTAATTTAGGACATATGGAGTAGAAAATAGTGAATATGGCATATTATTGAGAAAGTTTCTTTTATGTCCCTGAAAATTTAGCCAATCCCTTGCATACCCCTGAGTTTTGGTCACTCTCCTATATACCCCTGAATATTTGTATTGATCATTTCTATACCCCTCCCATTAGATGACCGTGAGTTGACTATTAAATAAGTGTAATAATGTTTATTTTACCCCTGAATATGTAAGAAATGAGGAAATAAAGTATTTACACATTAAAAATACAATACTTTGTTATATGACAATAAGTTTGATGTATGAGAAAGTAATATGGGTAGCATAATAGATTTTTAAATGGTAACCATAATAAAATTAAGTTATCATATTTACACATTAAAATTGTAAATATATATTAAAAAATATGTAACAGTTTTAAATTATGGGTAACATTTTTTAAAGTTATACGACACGTAGCAAATCTATTATACTACTATCACAAAAATGCATTACATATATTTTTAATAAAAATGATATATTTTATTATTATTATTATTATAAAATATTTTTGTCATGAATAATACCTTACACGGTAAGGAATATAATGATCACATGCAACGAATTTATAGCTTTTTAATACTATGTTTTACATATTTCTATTGTTTTTCTTTCTAGGCATAAGGGGAAAATTGACATTTTTACACAAATTAAACGGTCAATTCACCAAAAGGGCATGGAAGGGATCAAAATCAACATTCAAGAGTACACAAAGGAGTTAGCAAAATTCAGGGGTACATAGGGGATAGGCTGATATTTGGAGGGCATGTAAGAAATTTTCCCCATATTATTCTTGCTTCCATAAAACGAATGAAAGAGAATATATACCACTGTGTGTCTACTATGGCTTCTACCATAGCATATGCTGATTGGTGTGAATAATTTGGATGGTCCATACATCCTTATCATTTCGAAGTGGGCGGTTTATCATAGTTCAGGAAATCATGGTTCCAAAGCATTATCTCATAACACATCAAAATAGTGCTTTTAAGTCAAGGAACAATATTACTAAGGGCATGTTTAACTCATTATGGGCTCTATCTCAAGCCACGTCATTAGAAAAAACTCCCCGTACAAAGGACAATCTTTCAAGCTGATTCTTTATAATTACAGGCTAATTAATTCTCCGTTCACATTCCATCTGATCAGCGTCTCTGATTAGAGTCAGCACACGTACAAAGCAAATTTCCTGGTTGTCTCCTCGTTTTATGCACCAAGAGTCGATATTTTGCTGACTTCATGCAAAACAACCACTTTTCTCTCTCCTATCATCTCTCTCTTCCACATCAGTGAGCATGCAGCAATAGAGACGGCAATGAGAGCACTTTGTACATGCCCTAAGCACGACTTAAACGAAGAACACAAACCAAACAATAGTATTATATAGGCCTTTTTTATCAATTGCATGCACGAAAAAAGGGAATTCAGTCGTGCCATCAACATCAATATCTTGAGATACTTTCCTGAACACAATTTCCCTCAAAAGAAATTACTTTCCTTGGCTGCTTTTCCTCCTAAAAAGAGAGAAAAAGAAAACCTACTGCAATGAAAGGATTTTCCTGGTTATTAAGGTGAGAGGATTTATGTTGCATGCCAGCACCACCACTCACCTTTGACTGTATGCAGCAAATTAATCAATCAAATTATCTGCAAAGGGGCCACAAAAGACACAGTCACAAGGGTTTGGATTTGGTTAGGTCCCTCCACTAGTAGAACACTAGCTAAAAACTGCACCTAGAAAAGCAATAAGAAGCAGATCCAATCAAGCAATCAGTCTCTTTTTAAGTGGCAGGATGTAAAAGATGCCTGCCTACTAGCTGGCTGCTTGGCCGGCCAGTGCATGATCAAGCTGCCGGCAAAAAAGGACATGATGCATGAAAGTGAAATGAAGGTTCCTGTCACTTGTCTGAAATCCTGCCCTCCCTCTATTATCATAGTGGCAATTGCTTGTTTTTTTCATGGAAATAAACCAAATGACATATTTTTAAATAAAAATAATTTATGAATGAAACTTTTATATATGTATTCTTAGCGATCTAAAACTTAAGGCTGAAAAATAAACTTCGATAAAACCCCCCTCTAAAATCAACTTCAAATTTAAGTTTAAAAATTTAAAATTTAGCTATAAGCATAAGCACACGTGAAAAAAATTAGGATACATGTGTGTCTGTGGTATATAAGATTTTGAATATTGGTTTCACAAGAGAAAAAAATTCATACCCACCGGAAAAGGCTGACAGAAGGCTAAGTACCGTTTATTACCAATAAAAGTTTGGAGCCAAAAACTTCAAAGTTTTGAATTCAAAATTTAGGCAGGGATAATATCAATGCATCACACAATATAAACATTCTTGCACTAATTCCCTTAATTCCAATCATTCCGATGATTCCAGACATTCCGATTATTCAAGAGCATACGCTTGGAAAAAGAATCTAATTAATTTAAATTTCAAAAATTAACCGTTAAAGTGACTAAAAGAAAATCTTTTGCTCTTACCTTACTGTGTGCTAAATAATGTATTGATAATTAAATTTTTGAACATAGGAAGGATAAAATAAAGCCATGTACACGTGATGCTGCATATACACTGTAAAAAAAAGATCTTTCATGACACCGTCCTTTTCTTTTTTAATCAGACTGAAAGCAGGGTCACCAACGAAAATCATGTTTGTTTTTCCTGGCAGACGACATAAGTATCCGCTAATGAAAATCAATTTTCACTGGTGGGCGCTTTAGACTTCTGCGAGTAAAATTCGTGTTATCTTTACGGGCGAATGACACAAGCACCTGTCACTGAAAATCAATTTTAGAAAAAAAAATTATTTGTGCCTATTTTTTTAATAATATGTTAGATTAAAATAAAATTTATACCAAAGTTGTAGATCTCGATGAGGTCTAGAATTTTTAGTTGAAAACTTTCCATTTGAGATTATTTAGGGTTTCAAATATCCATATAATATTTAAGATCTATTTTACAAAATATCAGATTCATGATTCAAATAACCTCTAATGGACAAGCTCTACGAGATCTAAAAATTTATAGTTTACAATATTTTTATTTGGAATCATTTACAAAGGTCAATAATTATTTTAAATGTCAAACAATGGAAATCAAAACATGAGTATTTAGAATATACTAGACAACAAGTACTTCATAGTGAGATCTTAATGCGATATGTGTGGAGAGATCTTAGCTTCAAATCCTACTAATCACATAATCATGAATTAATTCTGAAAAGATGCCTAAATTGTTAATTAGGATTCATAGTTGTACAGATGCTTAGTTAAAATCGGCATATTTTTTATTTTACTTTTCTACCTAAAAAATTGAAAATGCAAATGTGGAAATCAATTTTCACTTATAGCTGCGTTATGCCGCCCAACAGGTAAAATCGATTTTTAGTGACGATTAGATGTCTTTCATCATCGTTTATACCATTAAATAAAAATTAGATGATATTTTATCTTTCGTCTTTTATAAATAAAATAAAGCCTTAGATGGCATACGATGCTCGCTGCCCATCTTGCAACGAAATATCCTTGGAGAGAATGGGAGAGAAAGTGACGTGCAGCTATCTCCGAAGCATATCTTGCATCCATCCATCCATGCATGCATGCAGCCACTTGAGTACTTGTGGGAATTTCTTCTTGTTCGATTCAGAAAGCTGCACGTGTATGAAAGCAAAATATTCAGATAAATTTCTTCAAATGTACTCCCAGAAGAGTGAGGAACGTACAAAAGATGCCACCGTATTCACCATTAGGAAATTTGGAGGTGGCAGTACTTCCTCCATGTTTTGTTTTATATCACACTGTTGATTTTTATATTTATTTGATAATTCATCTTATTAAAAAATTATATAATTATCTTATTATAATTTAATTTATTATTATGAAAACTTTAAATATGACTTGTATTTTTTATTTGGATAAAGTTTTTAAATATAACGAACGGTCTAGATCCAAAAGTCAACTACGTCATATAAAAAGTAAAAGGACTAATATTCGGGAGATTTCTAGACTTCAGGGAAAAACTTTACTTGGACTAAAAAGGTACTCCATCTATGTTAAGGGGTTGTTTAGATAGGGCTAAACTTTTTAGCCCCATGTCACATCGGATGTTTGGATATTAAACATAGACTAATCAAAAAATTAATTTCATAAATGAGAGCTAATCTGCGAGACGAATTTTTTTAGCCTAATTAATCTATAATTAGCAAATGTTTATTGTAGCATCGCATACACTTCATTAGGTTCGTCTCGCGAATTAGTCCAAGATTATGGATGGGTTTTATTTATAGACTACATTTACTATTTATAATAAATGTCTAAACATTCGATGTGACTAGAGACTAAAGTTTAGCCCCTAGAAACAAACGCCCCTCCTAAAATAAAATTGTATCTACAACTCTTTCAACGTTTTAAACTGAAGGTGTTTTTTCACCGTTCCTATTTTGAACTAATCATAACCATATTTAATTTTCTGGCATACATATTCTCTTCTCAATCAATTAGGGTACAACAGTTCTCTAATAATTTTTACATACTTTCATAGTATTCGTGCGCAGCTTTGGAAATGTTTATCTTCTGGGACAGTGAAAGTATTAATTAAAATTGAAAAGGAAACTGAATTAGACATGATTGATGCTACACGAAAAAGCTCCTGCACCCGTGGTGGCCAAACACAGTATCATCAGCTGTAAACCAAACGATCTGAGGTGGTGTTTGGATTAGGACTAAACCCCGGTCGTATTGGATGAATTTTAAGTATTAAACATAAACTATTCATAAAACTAATTACATAAACGAGAGCTAATTCACGTGATAAATTTTTAACCCTAATTAATCCATAACTTGTACATGTTTACCGTAACATCATATAGGTTAATTATGAATTAATTAGACTCAATAGATTCGTCTCGCGAATTAATCCAAGATTAAGGATAAATTTTATTGATAATCTATGTTTAATATTTGTAATTAGTGTTCAACCATCATCGCATGTGACAGTCTCATCCTGTCATCCAGAAGAGCGACATGACAGGCCACGGTCCCAGAGCCACCGAACGCACGCAAGAACGAGATTATAAACAAAGCGCTCCCCAACAACCTCGTGGTTTTCGCATGCAAATTATTAATGTAACCTACGTACTACTTTGCTCGCTTAGAAAAAGAAAGAACACTGTGTCTCGACGTCACCGTCGAACGGGACGGATCAGATGGGCCGACGAGGCGCGTGCGTGGAGTGACGGTGAGGTGGATCCTACTGCCGGGTACACCTGCATCATTAGCAAATTTTTAATTGTCCTCTTGTTTCTTGGTTTCAAAATAAATTTATTTTTTAGTTTTTAGATACGATGTTAACTCTTTGTTATATTTTAAAAATAAGATTATATTTTTATTGTTATTAGATGATAAAACATAAATAACACTTTATGCTGACTATTTTTAAATTTTTCTAGAATTTTTTAAATAAGACAAATGGTCAAATGTTGGACACAGAAGTTAAAAATAAAGTTTTTTAAGGACGGAGGTAGTACTACTCGGTCCGTATTAGATATTTTTTCTAAAAATTTATTGCACTGAAGTTAGTGGAAGTAACGGTACAAATAAAATAAATGACATTCTAATATTTTTGCTTTTGTAGTGATATAGGTGAAATAGTTTTAAATTATTTTGAAACGAAAGGAGTACTCACCTATCTCCAAAAATGAGACAGATGCTCCCAACTTGCCGTGACAACATGCAAGAAAATTAAGAGGATGTCTAGGAACTCACCCATGTTATATTCTATATACAAAATAGACGATTAAGGATAAAAAATGCTCTATTTTTAGTCATCATTTATACGGGAGAGGGCTCTATCCTTACCTCATCAAATAAGGATGGAAGACTATTTCTTGAGTATTATATACTTAAAGGAAAATGGGTTGCTGATATATATTTAATATTAATAAAATATAGGTAGTTGTGATATAGAAGATATAATAGATGATCTGCAAGAATACAAACAAATATGAAATAAAAATCCTTTTTAAATGACCATTTAAATAGAAATAAAAATATGAATAACTGAATTTGGATGAGCTCTTGGTTGTGCTCGACATGTTTTCTTGTAAGGAGAAAACTAAGGACATGTATGTTGCTGCGTAGAACGGACCACCAGCCCATCCGATAGCCTGGCCCATTTTATTGTAGACGAACAACAGCCCGATCCATCTTATTGCCTAGGAAAATGCGTGGACAATGTGTAAGCACAAAAATTGCGGACAACGTGCAATTCCAACAAAAGGTAATCCCTGATCACAATCACCAACAAGTCTTTTGTAAAAGATTTTACAAATGAGAAGATTATCGGAAGGCAAAGGCAAACGGCGCTTACGCAGCAGAACACAGATACACACGGTACTCCAGTACAACACCGATCGATAAAGATATCATCCCCAAATAGAATATCAGACTCTCCCTCAAGTGAGTGTCCACTGGGGTCACAGTGCAAAGGCTAACCTATAGGCCAAAAGAGTCTCCTCTCTCTCTCTCCACTTACTAAGATTTTTAAGACTTTCAATTCAAAGTTTCACAGGACTCTACCCACCCACTGTTCCAAAAACAGCGACAGGAAACCGTATGAGAGCGCAACATCTCAAGACAGCATCGTGCCATGGTACGGGTATGTTACTTAAATAAAACTCCCCCCAAAAGAACCAAGAAGCGTATTAGCTCCCCACCTTCCTGGACTGCGAGTGTGCGGCTTCAAGCCTTCAATCATCTGATGCCTTTGGGGAGTTCTCGGGTGTCTTGAGAGTGTCCGACGCCTTTCTCGCCTTGTGCATCTCCACCGCAGCTTTGAACTCCTCCCTGATGCCGGTGTCCCTGAACTTCAGAGCAAATGTGGCAAGTCCGCTCTGCGAGTCGCCGATGCTGTTCATACATGCAAACGTCACGCCCTTCTTGTCCATGTCCTTCAGTGACATGTCGTCGTAAAGGCTTGCGTTAAGAACCAGCCGGTAATTGCCCTTGGTTCTCATGACAAGACGAGATCTCTCACCACCAGATACTGGGATGTTTAACTTCAGTTCCCCTTTTCCTCTTTCTTTCCAACCCCCATCCAAGTATTCATACAATGCAGAGTCCGCGGTGAAGATAGCCTTCTCATTCTCTTCACCAGTTTCGACAGGGCCCTCTGGCATAGCAAATTTCTTGGGAGCTTCTGCCGAAGTAGCAAGTGCAGGGGAGGAAGTCCCATTATTCGAGGCACCAATATTAAAAGATGGGAATGATGAGCCATCAGTCTTTACCCCAAACAGGGGTGCACTTGAACTTTCTTTAGAGCCTGATCCAAATGAAAATGAAGAACCTGAAAATCCAGTTCCCGCCAGTCCCGTGAAGGCATTTTGGCCACTTGACAGATTCTTGAAAGAGAAAAGGGGTGTTGGTGATGATGACTGCCCCTTGTTATCAGCATCCTTCTGCTCCTCAGATGATCCGGCCTTTGCCTCCGATTCATCTCCATCTTTCTTCTCGGCATCAACCTTGCTGATTTTGTCTTCAGCTCCAGCTTCATTTACTCCATTCTTTTCTTCAGCATCTCCCTCTTTTGCTGTTTTGTCCTCGACATCAAAAGCCTTGCTGTTATCTTCCCTGACCTCTCCAACCACCACTTTGTCTTCACCAGATCCATCTCCCGTGTCTTTTGATTCGTCATTGGTCTCAACAGGTTGAGGCGGTGGTTCAGTTGGGTCACTGGACTTGGTTTTCTCATCCAATTCTTTCACAGCCAATTCATCATTTTCTTTCTCAGCTACCTCACTAGAACCTGCACTCTTGTCAGTTATGGATAAAGTATCTTTTCCACTGCCATTGCTTCCCTCATCAGCTTTCTCACTAGAGCAACTATCTTTTACATTTGCTGCCATGACATCAGAAGGTTGAGGCTCTGAGATGGGGATAGTTGCTTGGGCGCTAGCATCACTGGGGGTAAATCTGATTGCAGAGAAAGGATTAGAAGAAGGAGCTGATGAGGGCTGCTGGCGTCGAACCTTTACAATTCTTCGGGTTGCCATCACTTCCTCACTAGCCTTCTTAAATGTCCCCATCTCTTGCTCCGATGAGTCCTCATCAGGCTCAGGATTATCCTTGTTGATCTGGGTACCTGCAACCCTCTTCCTAGAGGTGGGAGCATGCTCCTCGTCTGCCATTTCAAGTTCCAATTACCTAGAAATTGAAGTAAAAGAACATAAATAATCATAATAGCAATGATGTCTTGAAAGTAACAAAGGCCAATGCAATCAAAACAGCTGATCACGGGTTTTGAATTTCCAAACCAAATGTGTGGCCATTTCATGTATGTAGCATGAGTCCAAACATGTGTGTTGTATGCAGCATGAACCCTAAAGGGAGTTAACAGAAAAGGCTGAACATGCTATCTAATTATACAATCTACAAAACTTCAGGTCTGTATAGGTCCATTCAAATTCCTTTAAATCCATCAAGCTATATGCAGAAAATAACTTCTAAAAATCAGTGAACTTGAAATACAAATGCATGTACACAGCAATTGAAGACACAGTAGAACAAATTTACATGATTATTCTAAAATCTATAATATCCTAGTTTACAGGCTCCAACAACTTTTTAGCACTTTCCTTCAATCCTCTAGCCTCTAGTGCCCATAAAACTCCCTTTTCCCCACATTCAGGTTCCAACAAGGGTTCATTAAATCAAAACCATGTGATAAAGGGGTATATGACAAAGGTCCCATAAGCAGTTATTAATAAAATTGGTTGGAGTCACCAAAATTCATAATGTCAGTTCAGATTGGCCTATGAATACAATATACATAGTTTTTGAGCTGCATGTTGTAGAAGACCAAGAAAACACTTAACAAGAGTGCTCATTTTTTTATTTGAAAAAACAAATATGACCGAACTAGTCCGGTGATGAACACCCAAGGCCTGTAGTGTGTTATGGACAGTGTAGTATTTACACCCTGGGTCTAGGGCAAGTAAACATGAAGACTTCTTTTTCTATCTCTGGTTGGCATCTTAACTGGATTCACTGGTTGCCCTAGTAGTATACAGAAAAAGACTTCCCCAATAGTTGCGACTGCAATGGAACAACACAGGCATGGATGCATGGTATTCGCTTACTGGAAGCTACACTTATGCAAGCATCTGAGAACTACCTTATTCTAGTCCACGTTATAAGATTTCCTGCATTATATACACGACGTTCTACTCACAAGAGTTGTTGTTACCGCTACCAAACAGCTAAATCAAAAGAAAGTCCCTGCATACCGACAGATTTGCTGTTAACTAAACCAACACGACAAGTGAACAAGACGCACTAAGACACATTTAAATTCATACATGTCCAGAATAGTGTAGCGTACCATAAGGACCAAGTTCAAATTACTTTGCTCCTTCAAAAGGAGTTAGTTATGGCGTGTTCCACAATAGAACTGTTGGCATTTTTACATTTTTCTCAAGCCCAGCCCCAGCCCAAATAAAATCCCAAAAGCCCTAATAACCCAATTTCAGTTTGTCTAGACCCCCACAAAAAAAAAAAGACTGATTCTTCACTACTACTTCACTAGAATTCAGATGAAATTTCATCGAAGGATTTCAGGCATCAACAAAATCATCATTTCATCACTACTTCACTAGCAATCAAACCCTCAGATAAACATATTCGTGCAGTACTGAAAACCACTAGCAATCCAACAAGCCGTACTCACGAGGGGGGCGGCGGTGGAGGCCGGAGAGAGGGGGGAGGGGAGGGGGAGAGGACGTGGCCCCTCAGCCGCGCCGGTGCGCCGCCCGCGCAGCTGCCACGACGACGGCGCCGAGCAGAGCAGCGAGTGGCTCCGAGTGCCGAAGCCTCCGGACTGCAGAGTACACAGATCTGGCAATTAGGGTTGGGGGAATCGGTGCGGTTCATTTTATATGGCGGCTGGGTGGTGGGCTGCTGGGCCGGTAGGGACGTTGGGCCTTGGGCCTTCTGTGGATGTAGATGGGTCCGGTTCGGCCGGGTCGAGATGGGCCGGGCTTTTTAGGTTCAGGAATCTAAAGCCCGAGAAAAGCCCATTTTGTATGGGCTTCTTTAGGCCCGAGCATGGCCTGCCGTGAGATGGGCTTTTATCAACAGACCTAACTCCACAGTGTGCATTGCTAAGGTACTTGGACAGCCTCTACTTTGGAATGCTGAAATTTCACATGATTTTTCAAATGAATTAACAGGAACATCTGCTAAGGTACTATCCTCGCATTTTTAATAGGGTTAATTATATCCATGCCATTATAAATATACTAGTTTAGAAAAATACCATTATAATTCAACTATTTGTAAACATGCCATTACAATTATCCCTCTATTAGAGATATGCCATTTTATATAATTTGAAGCCTATTGGACCCACATGGCAGACCAACGAATTTCCATCTCACCTAAAATGCCATTCTTCTTTCTTATCACTCACTTTGTGTCTTGGCTGCCAACATCTACGCCTCGCTGGCTCGCTGCAACGGCCGACCGCCCCTCGTCGTCGCACGTCTCCGTGTCAGTCGGTCGTCCCTGTCGCCATGCCGACCGCCGTCGACTCTACCTGTTGCTGTGCCAGGCACCCTCGTCTCCATGTCGTTGTCACGTCATCGCCACGCCAACCTCCCGCCCACCGCCGTTGACAACACCGTCGCCGCGCCGACCGCCGTCGAGTCCGCCTGTGCGTACCATCCAATCATCGCCCTCGGCGCCGACGATGGGCTTGGCGTGGCAAGGGAGGAGGCCTTCATGGAGTCGAGCCAAGATCTTGCCGCGCCGGCTGCCCTCGTCTCCGCGTCGCCGTCGTGTCGTCGTCGCGCCAACCGCCCTCATCTACCCGTTGTTGTCATGACGTCGCCCGCCAGCCGCCCTCGTCTCCCCATCATCGTCATGCCGTCGCCGCTCCGATCGCCCTCATCTCCACGTCGTGGTGGCAGCGTCGCCGCGTCGGTCGCCCGCCGTCGTTGGCTCCACCGTCGCCGCGCAGGCCGGCCGCCTTCTTCCGTGCAGCACCGACCACCTATCGTCGTTGTCCCTGTGCTGGCCAGCTGCCGTCGTCATTGCCGCATCGGCTGACTGCCCGACGCCATCGAGTCCGCTGCCGTCGCGCTGACCACCCGCCGCCCTCGTCTCCGCGTTGTCGCTGCGTTGACCGATCGGCCTCCTCGCCTACGACATCCCCAGCCCACCGCCCTCCTGCCTCACCTTCCTCAGCTCCGGCGTGCTCTCCCTCGTCCTCGTTGGGGGAATTTCCCTTGTCAGGAAACTTAGCACCAAATGATGGAGGCATTTTAGTCCATGCGTAAATACAATATACAAAAAATAAGTAAAATGCCTAGTCGGATGTACAAAGTGGCATAAAAGCAGTTTCAGTCTAATTGTAATGACATGTTTACAAATAGTTGAATTAGAATGGCATTTTTCTAAACCAGCATATTTGCAGTGGCATGAATCTAATTAACCTAAAAAATAAATGACATCGCTGGCTTTTTAGCACATGTTTGATTATTTGTCTTGTTCAAGAAATGGCCAGATATAGATCAAAAAGTTAACAATGTTATCGATTAAAATACAGAGTGAGTATGCCATACCCAAAATTCAAAGTAGCTAGAATACCACATAAATCTGCACTTAGTTTGAAGGGCACAACTAATTTTTTGAAGTGTATCAGAATATAGGGCGTGCATGCACATGCAAGCAAGCAACATTAAAACAAAAGTATGAAACTTAGTTGACTTATGTGCTCATGCATGCAAAGGCTTTCAATACATGGAGTTAGCTCTTCATTTCTTGTGTTGCTTATCTATTTCTTTCTTTTGGTTGCTTCAAAGCTCTTGCTCATCGGCCAGACTCATTTACAGGCTCACTTGCGAGCACCAGCGAGCAGTGATGCATATGGCAGAGAAGATGGCGGAGCACCCGGTGAGTGGCAAGACAAAGGTCGACGCATGCGGTAGAAAGCAGAGATGGAGTTCGGTCACGCACAATCACTTTGTGTCCATGCCATCCCGATGCGACAGCGTGCACAAGTGGATCTCAACCGTGCTCGAGTGCTTTGCGACATTGTCGTCCGCTTGCGGCCACAAACACAAATGGATATAGCTCGTGCCCCGAACGGTTCATCTCCACGCCCTTCGCATGCAGCTACAGTAGGAGTGAGCTAACCACGTTGATGTTGCGAGGACAACGATGGATGCTGAAACCTGTGATGACAGCGTGGTTGAATCGATGATCATGGGTGAAGTTCTTGCGACCGACTTTGATCATTTAATGAACTCCAACAATGTATAGTATGTTATCGATTCACTAGCGAACGACACTATTGTTCCATATTTCACTCAAACAGATCGAGGACAATGAAGAAAGCTAGAATTGTACTCTGTCTATCTGGAAATGGCAAAACTAATGTTCCCTGAGTAGTATGCACATTTTTTTAATTTGTTCAATATCAGTTCTTTATTTTTCATATTTCATCCTTTTTTTTTGTTCCATTAAATGCAAGTTCTTTTTGTTGGAGATCAAATGAAATCAAACATTAATACTCCATTTTTTTAATTGTTAGACAAAGCACATTTACAAGAGTAAAATCCTAAGCTATGCAGTGATGAAATCCAATGCATCAAGATAGATTTGCTTATTCATTACAACTTTATTGGCAATCGACCATTCATTTCCAATGTTCCCTTCTTCAGATGTGGGATACAATAATGCTACTCTCCTTTTGCATGTATGATCTCTCTCATGCAACCCTGTTGTGTGAGAAACACATTTGATTTATCCACTGAATATTCTTCATATGCTTTGATCACATTTGTCTCAATTTCTTCGATACTTGATGGAGATGACTTATGAAACAATGACTGCAAGGCTGCAAAAAAACCTAGATCCAAAACATTAAGATCAAGATAATTGGGCGGATGACATACTAATCGTATATCTCACCCATCTTCTTGTGTTGCATTTAAGAATTATAGATCGTCAATAGCAATGTGCATCTTCACGTTGTCTTGTTGAATGTAGATGGAAAGTCCACATCCCTCAAGAGGCCATTTTTCTTTCTTTTCAATGAGGTAGCTTCGGATAGTCCCTCGTGACTAATGTCATGGCCTTCAACTCCAAGGTTCCTACAGTCAATCGAGTAATAAAGATTAATACGGTTGTGAGTAGTAGTCATATTTCAAGTAATTAAGAAAAACTAAACAACACACCCCTCTCCTGATTGCGACTTGTCCTCTAGGTCTACTGCCAGTAAGTTAAGGGGAAAATCTCAATTTTTCCATCAAATATACATAATGCCATGCTCATCAAACCTAGGACGAGCTTTCGTCGCTATAAAGATTACCTTATCAATGAAACATTTGCTCTTCGCTGTTCTTTTAGGATTCTCTTCGTTATTGCCCAAGTAAAAATTCTGGTCCACCCTTGTCCTCTAAAACCATTTCTCATCTATGTATATGGCGTTATACATAGATTTGAAAGTTGGGTCGTCCGGTATGCTTTGGCTATCAACCATTTGTATGCAAAATTGCACACGACCCTTCATGTTATCTTCGGCCAGAGTGAACTTTATGGCATTTGTATACGGTGGCTAAACAATTTTCAGACGCCTAAACAATGTGATTTTTGCCATCTGCAAAGTGTTGGCCAAGTCATGGATGTTATTGTGTTGTCCACGTGGCACATTTTTGTATAACACCAGGGTCAAACGAAAGTTTTTTACGGCCACAATGCTTCTTCTTCTTGGACTCAACAACTTCAATTCCATCTCCAATATGTCCATCTCGCCATACGTGCTGGACAACTCTCAACAGCACCACCATTTCATTAGCGATTGACTTTGTCACTCCCTCCTTCATCATTCCAAGATTTGATTTCTCTAATAACTTGGCATATATGGTTCATTTTATATCAGGAGGGTAGTTCCTCCTCTTGATATTATACCTAAACATGGTTGATGATGCTTAGTACGTGTATATATTACAGTCATGATTTACATGGTTTATTCTCATGGTATAAACCGCGAACAAGCAACAACAACAAGCTTACTCATGGTTTGCATGGCACTGTGCATGCCTAGTTACGTGCAAAGGCTCACCTAGTAAACAAATTGAGCAACAAAACACTTGCGTGTATTATCTGTGACGACAACATCATCTTGATCAACATCACGTGCTCTACTGCCAACATCCATGCTGCCGTGTGCTCCGTCGCTGCCGCCATCATCATCATTGTCGCCGCCTCCGTCATCATCATCGATGTCTTCGTGGCCACCTTCTTCATCTGACTAGTATAACAAACTAGATCATCCAGAATGTACAGATCATAAAAGAAGATCGAAACACTGAGTACATAAGAGACAAATAAGAAAACTCCAGTAGAAACTATACACACCTTCAGCTTCACTGTTACACCCGGAGTTTTGTCCCAAGCCTAAGTTCGTAAAAGAAATCTGTAAATAACAATTGGCTTAATTAACTCAGGAAAAATCCCTCTAAAAGAACTTAATTTAATTAAATCGAGGCTCGCAAATCGACTAACTGGATTTAAACTCAAATTGCAGAAGTATAAAATTTGGCCAAACAAATTAATTTAAAACTCGGCAAAAGTGGGGCTTTCCTTTTCTCCCTCCCTTTTCCTTTCTTTTTCCCTTCCTTCTCAAATTGGGCCGAAGTCCAATTTCCCTCCCCTTCCTTTTCTTTTTCCTCTCCTCCTTCCCGGGCCGGCCCAGCCGAGCCAGCCCATCTCTTCCTCCAGGCCGGCCCAGCCGAGCCGGTCTCGCCGCGCGCGCCTCCTTTTCCCCCCGGGCCGCCGCTCGGCCCAGCGCGCTCGCGCTCGCCCGCGAAGTCCGCCGCCACCTCCCTCCGCCTTTGCGCCGCTGACAGGCGGGGCCCACCTGTCAGCGACCGCGCCCGCGCCGGCCGAGTCCGAGCCCGCGCCGCGCCGCCGCTGCCGAGTCCTTGCCGCACCCGACTCGGTCTCCACCTACCGCCCCGCCCTAGCCGGCCTCCCCGCGCTATAAATCCCCGCCACCGCCGCGTCGTCGCCCACTTTTCCCTCTCCGCCCGAAGCTCTCGCCGCCGCCGATCAACCGCGCCCACCCGCGTCACCACCTCCGCCTCGACCTCACCGACTCACCCGCACCGTCGCCGCCGCCGGTGAGCGCCTCCTTCCTCCTCCCCTCTCTCTTTTCCTCCCCGGCCGAACGCCACCGAGCCGCACGCCGTCGCCGGACGTGTGCGGCGCTCGTCGTCGTCGCCGCCCGTCGCCGTCGTCGTCACCTTCATGACGCCGTCGTCAAGCCGCCGCCACCCGCGCCCGTATGCGCCCGCACTCATCGCTCGTCGTCGCCGCCACGCCAATCTGTCGCCGCCGCTTGGCCCGGCTGCGCCCGTGCGCCGCTGTCTCGGTCGTGCGCCGTGCGCCGTCGCCGGACTCCGGTCGTCGCCGTCGCGCCATCGCCGCCATGCCGCACGCCGTCGCCGTGCGCCGCTGCTGTCGCCGCACCCCGTCCCCGCTCCCCTGTTCTCTCTCTCTGATCGACGAGCCCCACCCGTCGGCCACCCCTCCTCCTCCTTTCCCCTCTCCCCCTCTCACTGCCAGGCGGGCCCGGGTTGTCAGCCACCCGCCGGCCCTCCTCCCTCTCTCCTCCCGTGGGGCCCAGCCGTCAGCCTCTCCTCCCCTCTCTCCCTCACCGACAGGTGGACCCCACCTGTCAGCGTCACCTCCTCTCTCCTCGCCGACGTCAGCAGCCCTATTAATTGCACAATAATTGATTTAGGACTTTTCTGTTTAGTTTAAAAACCCAGAAAACTTCTAAAATTCATAAGTAATTCATCTAGTCTCCGTTTAGGTCCATTCAAATTTCATTAAATTCATAAAATTGTCAAGAATCCATTAAAAATACTTTCTTTTGCTGTTTCAGTAGAGTTTGTGCCTGTTTTATTTATTTTTGTGCTTTGTCGCTTAGATTCGGACCCCGCCGAAGAGCCAGTTTACTTCGAGATCGTTGCCGAAGTTCCCCAGGGGCCAGAGCAAGGCAAGTGGCACTCATCTTTAATCATATTGAACCCATTACTGCAAATTCCCTGCATTGTTTATTCAAACATGCATTGTTTTAATTAAAGTATTTACTGTATTTATTTTTCGGGTAATCCTTATTATTATGCCGTTGATTATCCAACTTTATTCATTGCTAGACCAAGGGTAACTTGATTAGAGTTAGGCCTAGGTTAATGCTTAGCCGTGCTTAGAACAAGTAGCCCATGGGATCACATTTAATCATGCTTAGTTCTGAATAGCTGTAATAATGATTCATCACCCGGTTTGGGTTAATGTCAACTAAAATATTGATAATGGTGGGCTGTGGGTGCATGGTTTTGAGAGTCGCACCCATGGCAACTAAGGACCGGTTCACGGGAAACCCTGGAAGTAATTAAGTGCTAACCACACGCCGAAATGGGTAAGGTGGGATTTGAAGCATGGCTTCGAACTATTTGACGTACCAAGGCAAGGGTGGGCGTGATGGAGTATGGACGGGCAATCGTGGTGTAACGAAAGCCTCTGCTGCTTCTGGATCTACCAAGGCACAAGAGGGGACTGCCCGACTTGGTGTAAAGGAGGGAGTGAAACCTGAAGTGCGGTGTGATTAAATAGGGAGGGTTATGTGACGGGTCCTATCACGGTCTCGTTTCCGGTATACCATGGTGGTATGTCGGCGCACGTTCAAGTCTAGTGGAGTCGTGTCTTGTGGGTACAGTAGTACACCTCTGATCAGAGTATAATCTATTCGAATAGCCGTGCCCACGGTTACGGGCGGACTCCCAGCTTCACTGTGATTAGTGAACCTTTAATAACTTGAGTAAACTGGTTTTCACTCGGGACCACTGCAACGTGGCGTAACGTTGAGTAGTGGTTGGGCCTGTTGCAACGTGGTGTAACGTTGGACAGTGTTGTGGTATTTTACAACTGTTATTTACTTATCCTTTAATTGATTCAATTACCTTTATTCATTTTAATCTCTGTTATTTGTTTAACTGCTGCTTTATTGCAACTAACCCTAGCATGTCCTTGATGATCCCTATGCATCATTTATTGCCCTTTTCCGTGTTACTTGTTGAGTACGGTGGTTTGTACTCAGCCTTGCCCAACCTTTTCCCCCTCTAGAGCTAGAAGTTGAGTCCGATGGAGGTGACTCTCAGGAGTGAGCTGGTCTGCCGTCGAAGCTTTGCCTGTGGACTGGAGCCGTACCCGCTGGAGCTAGTCTACTTTTCTTTCCGCTGTATTTTCGTTAGAATAAGTGTTATTTTCAGTTGTTTCTAAGAACGATGGTTATGTAATCAACATTGTCTTTTTGTGTACCCTGGCTGGTCCTGGACAGGGATTTTAATACACAATCAAGTTCAGAAATTCATGTGAGGAATTTCTGGGCGTGACATTCACTCTCTAAATACCAAACATAATTGTAGTTCAACTAAGGTATTTCTCCCTCCAAATCCTCAATTTAATCCCAATTAAAAGGCTAATTTAGATCCAAACTTGTCATTGTGTTCAATCATGGGAGGGAAGCTGAGACAATCGAAGTGTGGAATGAATGTCTTGCCATATGATGGTGATCAGATTAGCTCAATTCAAATTTTCGCTGATGATGCGTTTGAAATTTTCGTTGATGGCGCGTTTGAAATTTTTGTTGATGCATTCCAAAATTTCATTGATGATGCCTCCAAATCTCTAAGCTATTTTTATGTGCATGCATTCGCGGGGTCTTTCACAAACATAATTGTAGTTCAAATAAGGTATTTCTCCCTCCAAATCCTCAATTTAATCCCAATTAAAAGGCTGATTTAGATCCAAATCTGTCATTGTGTTCAGTTATGGGAGGGAAGCTGAGACAATCGAAGTGTGGAATGAATGTCTTGCCATATCATGGTGATCAGATTAGCTCAATTCAAATTTTCGTTGATGATGCGTTTGAAATTTTCGTTTGATGGCACGTTTGAAATTTTTGTTGATGCATTCCAAAATTTCATTGATGATGCCTCCAAATCTCTAAGCTATTTTTATGTGCATGCGTTCGCGGGGTCTTTCACGTGCCAAAATAGCTAGTTATTGGTGGGGAAGGATGCGAACATCTCCATGCATGAAAAGGCCAGAATGCGAGCAAATTCATGTAGACAAAGGCTGATGCAAACGGGCAGAGCGAAAGGTCGTATGCGTTGCCCCGAGAAAATCAGCTAAGCCTTCTTGGTATTGACGTCCGGAGCAGTTGTGCCCTATATTAAGGAACGGAGGGAGTAATACCAAATTATACAATTAATGCATTGTGAGCACAAGGGTGGAATAGAGTTGTTCTAAAGTAAACATCATTTTAAAGCATTACATTTGCAAATGAGTAAAATAATAATTAAGTTCAAGGCAACTGGTATTGTGCCCGTGCTAACGATACGGTGTCATAATATGTTTGTTAATACATTATAAAATAACAATGTTCAAAGTATCATTTTCAAATATAAAGTGCTCAATTATAAAATATTATTTAGCAAAAGTAACTCACAGAGTAGAACATGAGCGATTATTAGTAAGAGTAACATAAAGAGCGATCCAGACATGATAATGAAAACAGAAATACTATAGTACGGGATCCCGCTTCGACGAGGTCCGACTGTGGAGATGGTGGTGGTGACAGCGACGATGACGGTAGCGACGACGATGACAGTGGCGGTGAGAGCAACCAGCAGCGGTTGATGGTGGCCACGGCAACAGCGGCGACAATGACAACGACGGTGTCTGGGAGCAGCCACCGGCGGATGATGGTGGCTACGGTGGCTGGGAGAAGTATCAGATCTAATACCTATGAGGTATCGTGTTTGATAACTTGCTGGAATTATCCCGTTCCAAAACAGGATCTCGTAGCGTAGCACTTCCGTAATAAAAAATATGATAGTTATCATCTATTTGCTACAAAACAATATATACCAAGAGGTGCCAGAGGTAGGTTGAAACAACCCTAGAAAAATTATTAAATCATAAATCATTGTAAGAAAAACAATTATAATTTCTGCAATCCAATTTGTTTAGATTAAATACAGAACTTAGGCAGAGGCACAATTTAGAATTATTTTGGCATGCACCTGCCTACCATCAAATTTGAGCGTACCTCAGTGCAGATCATACATGTTTAGAGTGTATATGCTAGTATAAGAAAAATATGCATACATACATAGGTTCATACTAGCTGAAATTGCTGTCGGACCCATACTTGTGATTTAATCACTAGCTCATAAATGTACCAATGCCATCTAGGACATTTTACCAGTTTTAGAGCTAATAATTGGGTAACATCATTTAGCTAATTAATCAGCTATTAACCTGTCTTAAAATACCAGTCAGTCAAGGCAACAAAAATATATAATTCATGTGGTCACTACATCTCTACCACATGGTCAGACTGTTGAGGTCAAGAGGGGTCAAGGCTTGCACAGCAGAAAGAGATAATAATCTCACCTAAAGATATTGTGACACATACCCATTTATATAGTAGATTTAACAGGAGAAGGCATGGGCATCATGCTCAACAACTCTAGTGAATAAAAGTGAGGGTTTGTTTGAATGGTAGATACAACAGCACTCCCCACAACAATTGTAAATCGAAGAAACCAGCCATCTTCATCTCCATTCATCTTGCCCCCAGCCATTTCCAAAATCAGTAGCAAATCCACATTAAGATGGTGACGTAGAGCAAAACCATTAGTTTGGCTAAGTGGGAGAGAGGGAGGAAATCCTAGGACTACAAGCTGGTTGGTTCAGCAAGTATACATCAAAAATAAGAGAGCAGGTAATTTTTTCCTTTCCACCACAACCATATAAACCACATAAATCAAGCCATCCTCTAGGAATATTTTCATGGCACCTTCAGATCTTGCTAGAGAATAAGGGGCAGTAGTAGCAGAGAAATTAGAAGGGGGAAGTTGAGGAAGAACTCACCTAGGAGCTGCCCAAATCCATGTAGTAGCCTAGAAATCCATGGGGAGCACACTGCCCTATCCATGGGGATTCGTTGTAGTGAGGGGTTTGCTTAGGGAGCAGCAGGGGTGCTGCTGTTCTTGGTGCCGAGATCGCCGGCGTCGTTAATGTAGCAGCACTGGAGGAATGAGAGGGAGGAGAGGTGAAGTTGGAGGAGAACTTGCTGGGGGAGGAAGCCATTAGTAGTAGAAGCATTTAGGAAGAAGAAGAAGATAGCTGGCTGTGTTGTGTGTCTCCTATGCCTGCACAAGAGAGAGGGGAGGAATTAGTATGGGTAAATTACTTGGTGCACACAGTAGTGACATAGGACACTAGTAGGCACATTAGTTAGACAAGTTAATTTCTTATAATACTCTATAACTCAATTGATTAATTGGATAATAATTAGAAACTGCAAGTTTAGTGTAATAAAAATATTACTTAATTGTGAACATTTTATTTTATTTTATTTTTATAACTTGTTTCTAGTTCTTAGAGTTAAAATGCTTATACCGCGTATATGACGAAATGCAGGAAAGGAAATAGAGGCGAAGATAGGTCGCATAGGAGCGCCGCTTAGTTTCGATCTCAACTACGAGATTTCAGGCAAGCGGACCCTTGATCATGATGAATTGAATTATTTGACTAAACTATATTTTCCTTTGCAATTCTGCCACCCTGCATAAAATGAGTTTTCCATAATAAAATAAGCAACCAATTATGGATGATGATATACATACTGGATATATCAGTTGATGGAGCAACTGATTGAATACTAATTATGGGATGGTAGTCATGGATGAGATTTACTGGAAGCAGGACCCTTTACATATGGCTATAATATAAGGATAGAAACAACTCTCACTCGTGTTGTTGGGCCGTATAATCGTATCAACCATATACTCGTTGAAAAGCGGGCGAAGCTTAGTATCTTATCAAGTCATTACACTCCACATAGGTATGTAGTAATAGCTTAGGCGATGAACGAATCCCAAGACAATGCCGATGGAGTGCATTGATGCGCATATAGTAGCGCGGTGGAGTGGAGTGTAATGTACAAAAATAAGAGAATGTGCTTTGTACTCTAAGTATTGCAAATACGTGAATTGTAGTATTTGGAGTAAATATGGGTAAAGTGGTACAAGCCTGCGCAGTGCTATAATAAATTGTGATTCACGCCTGTCTCTTGGATTAGAGACTACGGGAGCATCTTGTTTAGGTTCTTTCTCATTATGCAAGTGAATAGTAGCTTTATAAATTAAATTATTGAACATTTCTCACAATAATTATATTTCTGAAAATGTTATATTTTGAGGCATGATGATGTGCAATGATAGGAAAAATATCACATATTGCATTTTTGCTATTAATGCTTGCTGAGTACTTGTACTCACCCTTGCTATTAATCCCCTTGTATAGAGACAATTTCAGCTAAGCATAACATTGATGGGTTGGAGCACCAGTATGCTTCTAAGTATGTTGAGAATCAAGAAGAGGATGTCTATAATTATGATGTGGTGTATGGAGGTTGGGATGAGTAGATGTATGCGTAGTAGTACCCAAAACTCCAGTACATCTGTGAGTGAACCTGGGTTGGCTATAATATAATATAATGTATCCAAGAACTGCTAGCTTGTTTAGTAAGTTGTAATAATGGATTAACTTGTGAACCATGTTGAAGACCTTAGCCCTGCGTGGGGCTTGGTATCGTATTATAATTAGAACCTTTAACTATTTTCTGCTGCTATCTCTGATGATGTTGGATCAGTATTCGCCTAGCGTGACTTTGGCGAATAGTAATCCATGGACTAGTGACGTCATTTTCTATAATGATGGCACGGGACGTCACATAGGTTTGCCACAACTAATGTCCTTGCACCATATTTGACGTATCAACGATCATCACATAGTACCCACCGTCGGTTTGAACTTTTTCTAAAAAAATAAATGATAGTGGTTACTTCCAAATTGATAAATAAATATTTTTGCATTACAAAATTTAAACTCTTGTGCGATGGTCGATCTTGGATAGGTGAGGGCATGTGATTTGGGGCGTGATCTTAGAGAGACACGACAATGAGGGGCATGATTTGGGATATGAACGTAGTGAAGGGGAGTTGTTGTATTATAAGTTGGATAATACACTGAAGTTCTTTCTAATATTATTTAGTTGAAACAATAAGGTGAGAAACACATATTTTGTTTGTTGAAATATTGTTCCTATAAAGTTTGCTACCAGAAAATTGTATGTTTATTTTTTTGCTAAAAGAAAGGTCTAATTGTCTGGTTAGGTTCTAATTAATCACATTGGTGGAGCTATTGCAAGCACTCGTTGACCATCGAATGGATGGCCTCGATTAAGCAGATTGTGAGAGATAGATGAAAAGTGCGCTTGATTTGGGGAGATGGTAAAGGAAAGGAGGGTAGATGGAACATTGGATAGATGATTTGAGCCGTTAGTTTTGTCCAATGAGTAAAACAAGTTTGTGCATTATACAGTAGATATGCATACACATTTAGATTGACAAATAGAAAATAGCGGGTGTTGTTTTTGACATGGTGGTATTCATAATACTTCTCCCAGGTTTTTATGATACCATTGAATTTTGGATATATGTTTTTTTATCAGAAGACAGGAGGGAGGCCCCAACGGTATAATTTTATTAATATGAGAGCTATGTTACAAAAGTGGCACTAAGGCCCAATTCTATTACAAAAAGTTAATCCATGATTGAACAATGTTTTGATGAGCATACTTAAGTCTAATTAAATGTAGACTAAGATCCATCTTCAAGTTTCTTCACAAAGAGGACAGATAGGGTTGGATACTTTGAAAGATCAATCCATTTTTTCTTTCCAGATATTCCAGGCAGCGAGTAGAAACAATTCCATGAAGCAGGGTGAAGTGAAGGCATTCGTTTTGTCTGAATCATTTGATGAAAGTCCATGTTTGTCGGCTAAACACATTCCAGAATATTCCAACAGTTCAAGCTGAACCTACAAGCAAAGAAAAGGTGCTCTCTGGTTTCACGAGCATTTCTTTGACAAATGGGGCAGAATGCATTATTTGTTGAAGGTATCATATTTTTTCTGTCTAGTAGATCTCTTGTGTTCAACCTGCCCACAAAGAAAAGCCACCCAAAAATTTTTATCTTCATATTCACTTTGCTACCCCAGATCCATTTGAAATTAGGCGGTGGAGATACTGAGATAAAGTTGAGTTTGTAAAAGTTATGTGAGGAGTATCAGTCAGATCCCCAGATGCAGGTCCAACTATTATTATCCTCAGTCAAATCATTTTGCGGTAAGTCAAGCTGCATCTCTTCAAACTCCTGGTACGCCCGAGTTGATAACGGTAAAAAATATTGTTCATCAAGGGATCTCGAAAGGTGCCATGCCACTGAGTCAGATTTGTGTCTTACATAGGAGTAGAGTCTTTGATATTTTACAGACTAACGGTCTCATCCCATAAGTCCTCCCATAACAAGATTGATTGTCCCGAGCCTATAACCGGTCTTGCAATTCCTCTATAAAATTCCATCAAATCGAAGTATATCTTCCCACCAGAATGAACCTCCTCTTCCTATCCCATTAGGAACATGTGTTGTGTAATAGGACGAGCATATTTAGTTTAACCGATGGCATGCTTATTTGATTATAGAATTTGTGAAGATGCTTGAGCAGAAGGGTTGCGTGTTGCACTCTAAGATCAATCACAACAAGTCCGCCTTTGTTTTTCAGTTTACACACTTTTGACCATGCTGCAAGAGATTTTTTTTTTGATGTCAAGTCCTTCCCTTTCTAGAGACAATGTCTTCTTGCTCTATCAATTGTTTTTATAACTGAGACTGGTAATGACAGGGTGCACATGTAGTATGTTGGTAAGGAGGAAATGACTATGTTGATTAAAGTAAAATGATCACCATAAGACAGAAAAGATATATGTTTAACCATTCATCTTTTTCAAAGTTTTTTTGCAAATATACAATATTATAAATCATTCAAATTATGGTTTAGCCATAAGTATAAGCGAAAAGATGGAGTGCGTTGCTTCCTTTGATTTTATTCTCCCTTCTTTCTCTTTGTATGGATCAAAATGTTTTGAGCCCATGATGAAGGAGGGCATATTTACATTGATTCTAAGCGCTTATCTGATAGTTTAGTAGGCATGCATTTGATGTATTATTCTTTTGTCTATTGAACCCATGGAGGCAGACTGGTGGACTTATTGCCAATCAATTTGGAGGAGGAGATAGGAAAGGTGTATGGTTGCCATGATTTATGTGCCATGTTAGGCTGAAATCTAGACATTGGTGTGTGATTTGTGTTGACATGCCTACTGAAGCGACGAATAATTAGAATCCTATATTGATTTAACTTTGACAAAAGTACACCACCTAACCAAATTAATTTGAGAAAATCTACTGTGTACCACTGACTTTGTCACCTTTCAACAATATGCCATCGAGTTTGCCAAGTTCTATGATATGCCCTTGATTTTGTGGAACTTCCATAATGTACCACCGTCGTTTAAAATCCGTGAGACCTCAGTTATCTATGGTGTTAATTTTTCTTAAATGACAAAAATGCCCCTGTGCCCATCGCCGCCGACCACGCCCCCATCCCCAGCCGCTGCCTGCACACACATGCCCAGTGCCGCCGCACCCACTCACATCCCTAGCGTCGGCGCCCCCACTCCCATCCCCAGCGCCCTTCCTTCCTTTTTCGGACCAGTGGAGGCCGAGGGTTCGGTGGCGACGGGCGATGGTGGCCAGTTCGACACCGAGGCCGACACGACGATGAGCGTCGTGGCGGAGACGTTCGCTGAGCTAGACACCTGGACATCACCTTCGACGAGGTGTCACGCATTGCCGAGCTAATTGACGACAAGGTCGCCGTGCTAGTGCCGGGATGGATGCCGAGGCCAACCACCGACGACGGCGATGACCCGGACACGCCGTGTCACGCCCAGAAATTCCTCACCTGAATTTCTGAACTTAATTGTGTATTAAATCCCTGTCCAGGACCAGCCAGGGTACACAAAAAGACAATGTTGATTACATAACCATCGTTCTTAGAAACAACTGAAAATTACACTTATTCTAGCGGAAATGCAGCGGAAAGAAAAACAAAGGGGCAGACTAGCTCCAGCGGGTACGGCTCCAGTCCACAGGCAACACTTCGACGGCGGAACAGCTCACTCCTGAGAGGCACCTCCATCGGACTCTGCTTCTAGCTCTGGGTTGGGAAAGGTAAGCAAGGCTGAGTACAAACCACCGTACTCAACAAGTAACACGGACAAGGGGAAAACAAATGATGCAATGGGATTAACAAGGACGGGCTAGGGTTAGTTGCGACAAAGCAGCAGTTTAAATAAATAACAGAGACTGAAAGAAATAAAGGTAATTTAAATACAGTAAAGCATAAATAAATAAACAGTTGTAAAATACCACAACACTGTCCAACGTTACACCACGTTGCAACAGGCCCAACCACTACTCAACGTTACACCACGCTGCAGTAGTCCCAAGTGACAACAGATTTTACTCAAGTTATTAGGGTTCACTAATCACAGTGAAGCTGGGAGTTCGCCCGTAACCGTGGGCACGGCTATTCGAATAGTTTATACTCTGATCAGAGGTGTACTACTGTACCCACAAGACACGACTCCACTACACTTGAACGTGCGCCGACATACCACCACGGCATACCGGAAAGGAGACCGTGATAGGACCCGTTACACAACCCTCCCTATTTAATCGTACCACACTTCAGGTTTCACCCCCTCCTTTACACCAAGTCGGGCAGTCCCCTCTTGTGCCTCGGTAGATCCGGAAGCAGGAGAAGCTTTCGTTACACCACGATTGCCCGTCCATACTCCATCACGCCTACCCTTGCCTGGGTACGTCAAATAGTTCGAAGTCATGCTCCAAATCCCACCTTACCCATTTCGGCATGTGGTTAGCACTTATCGACTTCCAGGGTTTCCCGTGAACCGGTCCTTAATCGCCATGGGTGCGACTCTCAAAACCATGCACCCACAGCCCACCATTATCAATATTTTAGTTGACATTAACCCGAACCGGGTAGTGAATCAATGTCTCGGCTATTCAGAACTAAGCATAATTATATGTGATCCCATGAGCTATTTATTCTAAGCATGGCTAAGCATTAACCTAGGCCTGACTCTAATCAAGTTACCCCTGGTCCGGCAATGAATAAAGTTGGATAAACAACGGCATAATAATAAGGTTTACCCGAAAATAGCATAAAGTAAGTACTTTAATTAAAACAATGCATATTTGAAATAATAAAGCGGGGAATTTGCAATAATGGGTTCAATATGTTCAAGGATGAGTGTCACTTGCCTTGCTCTGGCCCTTGGGGAACTTCGGCGACGATCTCGAAGTAAACCGGCTCTTCGGCGGGGTCCGAATCTAAGCGACAGAGCACAAAAATAAATAAAACAGGCACAAACTCTACTAAAACAGCAAAAGAAACTATTTTTAATGGATTCTTGATAATTTTATGAATTTAATGAAATTTGAATGGACCTAAACGGAGACTAGATGGATTACTTATGAATTTTAGAAGTTTTCTGGGTTTTTTAACTAAACAGAAAAGTCCTAAATCAATTATTGCGCAATTAATGGGGCTGCTGACGTCAGCGAGGAGAGAGGAAGCTGACGGCTGACAGGTGGGGACCACCTGTCGGTGAGAGAGAGGGGGAGGGAGAGACTGACATGCGGGACCCGGGAGGAGAGAGAGAGCGGGCGCGGGGAGTGACTGACGAGTGGGACCCACTCGTCAGCGAGAGGGAACAGAGAGCTGGGGACCGAACGCGCGGCTCGGCGGACGGCGGCGACCGGCGGGAGCGGCGGGCGACGCGGCGGCGGCGGCGCACGGCGACGGCGACGCGACGGCGACGGCGCGACGGCGACGACCGGCGAGCGGCGACGGCGCGACGGCGACGACGGCCGGGACGGCGACGCACGGGCGCAACCCGGCAGAACAGCGGCGACGGCGACTGGCGAGCGGCGGCAGCGCGGCACACGCGGGCGCAAGAGACGGCGGCCAGACGTCAGCGACGCGGAGGCGACGACGACCACGGTGACCGACGGGAGCGGCGGGCTTCGGCCTCGTCCGGCGACGGCACGCGACTCGGCGGCGGTCGGCCGGAAAGGGGGAGAAAGAGGGGAGGTGGGTGCGGAGGCTCACCGGCGGCGGCGAGGGCGCGGACGGGTCGGCGAGACCGAGGCGAAGGTGGCGACGCGGGCGGGTGCGGGAGATCGGTGGTGGCGGTGGAGATCGATCGGCGGCAGCGACGGGCGAGACGCGGCGGCGGCCGGGCGACGAGGGAACGCGCAGCGCCGAGGAGGCTCCCTGGTGACGGCGAGAGCGGCAACAAGTCGGCGACAGAGGGACGGAGGTGGTGACGCAACAGAGCGGCGACGACCGGCGACGGGCGACGAGATTGCGCGGTGGCGACGAACGGCGGCAGCGCGGCGGCGACTCGAGCGACGATGGAGAGCGAGCGACGGCGCGCGGCGACGCGGGATTTATAGGGTGGCGGCGACCGGCTAGGGCGGGCGGAGGTTGGAGACCGAGTCGGCGACGACGCGGACTCGGCGGCGGCGGATACGGCGGCGGCGGTTGCGGCGCGGCGGCGACTCGGACTCGGACGCGGCGCGGCGCGGGCGAGCGGCGAAACAGTCACTGACAGGTGGGCCCCACCTGTCAGTGGCGCGGGAGAGAGGAGGGAGGCGACGCGGACTCGCGGCGCGGGCGACGCGGCGAGCTGGGCCGAGCGGCGGCCCAGGCGGGGGCGCGCGCGGCGGGCGGGGGAGGCCGGCTCGGCTGGGCCGGCCGAGGAGGAGGATGGACCGGCTCGGCTGGGCCGGCCCGGGAAGGAAAAAAAGAGAAAGAAAAAGGAAAAAGAGAGAGGGAGGAAAATTGGACTTCGGCCCAATTTGAGAAGGAAGGGAAAAAGAAAGGAAAAAGGAGGGAAAAAGGAAAACCCCACTTTTGCCGAGTTTTAAATTAATTTGTTTGGCCAAATTTTATACTTCTACAATTTGAATTTAAATCCTGTTAGTCGATTTGCGAGCCACGATTTAAGTGAATTAATCCTTTTAGAGGGATTTTTCCTGAGTTAATTAAGCCAATTGTTATTTACGGATTCCTTTTTACGATTTAGGCTTGGGACGAAACTCCGGGTGTGACAAACCTACCCCCCTTAAACGGAATCTCGACCCCGAGATTCGGAGGCACTGGCGAAGAGGTGCGGATGGGCGGCCTTGAGCTCATCTTCTCTTTCCCATGTTGCTTCTTTTTCTGAGTGGTGACTCCACTGAACTCTGCAGAATCTGATCACACGGTTCCGAGTCTTCCTTTCACTAGTTTCTAGAATCCGTGCTGGCTTCTCCACATAAGTTAGATCTTCCTGCAGATCGATGTGCTCGGAGTTGGTCTGTTCCTCAGGCACACGGAGACACTTCTTGAGCTGCGACACATGGAACACGTCATGGATTCCGGCCATGTTAGCGGGGAGTTCCAACTGATACGCAACCTCTCCCCTGCGTTCCACTATCCGGTATGGTCCCACGAAACGTGGTGCCAATTTTCCTTTGGTCTGAAACCGGTGCACTCCTCGCAAAGGTGTGACGCGGAGGTACACATAGTCTCCTGCTTCGAAGGCTAAGTCCCTTCGACGATTATCCGCATAACTCTTCTGTCTGGTTTGGGCCGTTTTCAACCTTTCACGGATTATTCTGACCTTTTCTTCCGCTTGGCTTAGAACTTCAGTCCCAAGAACTTGACGTTCTCCTGTTTGATCCCAGAAGAGGGGTGTACGACACTTTCGCCCATACAATGCTTCAAAAGGTGCCATCTGCAGACTGGCTTGATAACTGTTGTTGTATGAGAACTCTGCATACGGTAGATTCTTATCCCAAGTTCCACCAAAGTCGAGAGCGCAAGCTCTGAGCATATCTTCAAGAATCTGATTTACCCTCTCTGTCTGGCCATCTGTCTGGGGATGATAAGCCGTACTGAAGTTCAGTCGGGTTCCCAATTCTTCCTGTAGCTTCTGCCAAAACTTTGAAGTAAACTGACTCCCACGGTCAGAAACGATCTTCTTCGGTACTCCATGTAGACACATGATCCTAGCCAAGTAAATCTCGGCTAATCTTTTCCCTGAGTAGTTAGTGTGAACTGGTATGAAATGAGCGACCTTTGTCAATCGATCAACAATTACCCAAATCGAGTCATGACCAGCGGCAGTTCTTGGTAAACCAGTGATGAAATTCATCCCGATTTCTTCCCATTTCCATTCTGGAATCTGGAGAGGTTGCAATAGTCCTGCTGGCCTTTGGTGTTCTGCTTTGACTCGTTGACAAACATCGCACAAGGCGACGTATTCTGCAATCTCTCTCTTCATACTAACCCACCAAAACTTTTCTTTGAGGTCCTGATACATCTTAGTACTCCCAGGGTGAATAGAGTACTGGGTTTGATGAGCTTCTTGGAGTATCAACTCCTTCAACTCCTTGTTATCTGGTACGCACAACCTGTTTCCCATCCAGATTGTTCCATGTTCATCTTCTGAAAAATCTCGAGCCTTACCAACTCGCATATTTTTCTTTAGTTCGGCTATCTCCGAATCATTTGCTTGGGATTGGCGTACTTGATCCACCAAAGTGGGCTGCGCTTCTAGGGCTGCCACAAAACCTTCTTCGACTAAACCCAAATTTAGTCGTTCAAACTCCTGTTGCAACTGCTCACAAACTTCTGTTGACATCGCAGCGTTGCAGTAATTCTTCCGGCTCAAGGCATCTGCAACTACATTTGCTTTGCCTGGATGGTAGTGGATACTTAGATCGTAATCCTTGATCAATTCCAACCATCTTCGCTGACGGAGATTCAAATCCGGTTGTGTAAAGATATACTTTAAACTCTTATGATCCGTATACACTTCACACCTGTTACCGATCAAGTAGTGTCGCCAAATCTTTAGGGCATGCACCACAGCTGCTAATTCCAAGTCGTGAGTCGGGTAGTTACCCTCATGTGGTCTCAACTGACGAGAGGCGTAAGCAACCACCTTTCCTTCTTGCATTAGCACACATCCCAGTCCTGATCTGGATGCGTCACAGTAAACCTGGAAGTCCTTCGTTTGATCCGGCAAAACCAACACGGGTGCCGAAACCAACCTTTGCTTGAGCTCTTCAAAACTCCTATCGCACTCACTTGACCACTTGAACTTCTCTTCCTTTTTCAACAACTGTGTCATTGGCTTGGCTATCTTGGAGAAATTCTCGATGAACCGGCGGTAATAGCCCGCAAGTCCTAAGAAACTCCTGATTTGGGAAACCGTCTTAGGCGGGGTCCACTTGATCACTGACTCCACATTGCTGGGGTCTACTGCTACTCCTTGGGCATTGATCACATGGCCAAGGAACTTCACTTCATGCAGCCAAAAATCACACTTGCTGAACTTGGCATACAACTGGTGTTCCCTTAGCTTTTCTAGCACAATCCGCAAATGTTGCTCGTGCTCTTCTTCTGACTTGGAGTAGATAAGAATGTCGTCGATGAAGACAACCACAAACTTATCCAGGTATTCCATGAACACCTTATTCATGAGGTTCATGAAGAATGCCGGGGCATTGGTAAGTCCAAACGACATTACCGTACACTCATACAAGCCATAGCGAGTAGTGAATGCCGTCTTAGGGATATCTTCTTCCCGAATTCTCAACTGGTGATACCCTGATCTCAAATCGATCTTGGAGAAAACTTTGGCTCCCTTCAACTGATCAAATAGGTCATCAATCCTTGGCAGAGGATACTTATTCTTGATAGTGACATCGTTCAAAGCACGATAGTCCACACACATTCTCTTAGTTTTGTCCTTCTTCTCAACAAAAATAACCGGGGCACCCCAAGGCGAGGTACTCGGGCGGATGTAACCTTTCTGAAGCTGTTCATCCACTTGCTTCTTCACTTCTGCCATCTCATTGGCGGCCATCCTATAGGGTCTCTTATAGATCGGAGCGGTTCCGGGTACCAAGTCGATACGGAACTCGATCTCTCTTTCTGGCGGCATCGTTGTGAGATCATCTGGAAACACCTCTGGATACTCACAAACCACTGGTATGTCTTCCAACTTCTTTGGGTCTTTGTCTTTTTCCGAGGGTTGTTCTTCGGCTTCCATCTGATTTAAACAAGTCCTGGTTGACACTGACTCCAGCGACTGATAAGTCACCACTTTACCTTCTTCACTGGTCAAGGTGACTGTACGCTTGGCACAATCAATCACTCCTTGATGCTTGGTAAGCCAGTCCATTCCCAAAATGACATCTAGGTCTTTAGATTCGAGAAGGATGAGATTGGCTAGAAAGGGTGTCCCTTGGATTTCTATGGGCACAACAGGGCTATAAAGGTCCGAGAACATACTATGCCCTGGAGTGTTAACCCGCATCGGGTCTCTTAACTTTTCCCTTTTTAACCCAAGCATTCCCACAAACTTCCTTGAAATAAAAGAGTGTGTAGCACCAGAATCAAAAAGTACTGTAGCAGGTACGGAGTTGACAGGAAACGTACCCAGTATTACTTCTGGCGCAGCCTGTGCTTCTTCGGCGGTGACGTGATTCACGCGAGCTTGCACGAACCTTTGCCCACTGCGCTTCGGCTTCGGGCACTTGTCAGCAAAGTGACCTGGGTCGCCACAGTTGTAGCACACCCCAGGCTTTGCACCTGCATCCTTCCTGGCTGGAGGAGGTTGAGCTGTCGGTGAAGGAGCATTCTGTTGCCGGGGAGCTGGCGCAGGAGGAGTACGCTGAGTAGGAGCACGCTGGGACGAAGCACTGGAGAAGTTGTTGGGATTGTAAGGACGATGTTGGCGGACAATGAAGGTTGATTGCCCGTGCTGTTGATTCTGAGGATAGGGACCGGTGTGGAATCGGGGCTTCTGAGGAGGCGGCTGGTTAGACCTGAACTGCGAAGCCTTCCTCTTCTTGTCCATCTGGAGGTGCTGGTCCTCTTGGCGGATGGCCTTGTCCACTAGTTTCTCAAAATCAGCATAGTCGCCTGAAAGCAACTGCTTCTTCAGTTCATCATACAAGCCTCCGAGGAACTTTTCTTGCCTTTCGGCGTCGGTGCGGACATCCTCAGGAGCGTATCGCGCTAGGCGATTGAACTCATGAAGGTACTCTGTTACTGTCTTGGTACCTTGTTGCAAAGCGCGGAACTCACGCTTCTTCTGGGTGACTATCCCGTCGGGAATATGGGCCTTGCGGAAGTTAAGACAGAACTCCGCCCAAGTCACTTCTGTGGTAGCAGTGCGGGTAGCCAGGAAATTATCCCACCAAGCAGAGGCGGGACCCATCAATTGATGTGCGGCGAAGGAAACCTTCTCTTGGTCAGTGCACTGCAATAAGTTGAGCTTCTTCTCAATGGCGTGGAGCCAATCACTTGCCTCCATGGGGTTGGTGGTGCTTGAGAAAGTTGGGGGACGGACGCGGAGGAACTCCGGCAACTTGGACTGAACTAGGGGTGGTCCCTGCTGTTGCTGGTTATTCTGACTTTGGTTTAGAAGTTGCTGTAGCAGTTGTTGGTGTTGCTGCTGTTGCTGTTGCATCTGCTGCATCATCCAAGAGAGCATCTGCGTCTGGTTAGCAAGAACCTGGGCAAGCGACGGGTTCTCTGGTGGGGGCGGCGGGGGCGGCGGGGGCGGTCCTCCGGTGCTGGACTGGTCGGTGTCGCGGTTGCCGTGGCGGGTGTTCACCATCTGCGGGGCGGGAGGAACAGAAAGAGAAAGAAGAAAAAGAAACGACTAAGCAAACAGGGGCTTTATTTAATTAGTGAACTGTAATTGTCTTGCTTAAGAAACACACTTAAAAACCACACAACTCCTGGCGGTACAACCATAACCCCACTACTGCTATGGTTCACCACTAGCCCCAAGCGAAGCAAACCTAACACACCAAAACTAGCACACAACGACTAAAACGAAGCTAAGGGCGGCGTCTAGGGCACGGAAGGAGAGCGACGACCGACGACCGGAGACGGATCTTCTTCCTCGTCTTCAGAGCGGCTTCTTGAGTTGCTAGGGAGGCCATCTTCATCTTCACCAGAAGCGGACTCGCTGCTGCTCGAGACCGTGACGACCCTGTTGCGGTTCCTTGCTGCGTTGAACGGGGAGACACCTTCCTCGGGCACTGGGGTCGGAGAGGTTGGCACCATCTGCATCAGGGGTCCTGATCCATCCGGGGCACCGGGGTAAGACTGAACTCTTGGCGGCCCACGGGTTCGCTTTCTTGCCGTAGTGCGACACCTTGCACCTCCGGGCTCTGGGAGTCCTTTGAGCCTGGCGTTCTCCTTCTTCAAGCGGTCGACCTCATCTTGCAGACGAACGATCTGGGTGAGCTTGGCGTCGTTCAGAGCCTTGGACGCTTCGTGGAGGTCGTGATGCATCTGGTCGAGGCCCTGCAGCACCGTGCACATCCTTCCGAAGGTAGGGTCTTGCTCACTTCGGGCAGACCGAAACCTACTGACCATGGAATTGGGTCCACGACCAGGGTGATACCGGAAAGCCGAATGCCGAAACGTCAGGTCATGCCTGGCCCTGAGCGTTGTCATCAGACTGTAGGCAGCTTCCTGGCAGGCATGCTCATGTGATCCTCCAGCTCCTTCTGCTTCCAAGTTAGGGAGAAAACCGGGGATTCCATGTAGCTCCAATCTTACTCGGTGGGGAAACTCGCCTTCAAGAGGATGGATCGTGGTGTACTCCGGCTCATAGGGGTATTGTCACGCCAAGAAATTTACACCAAATTTCTGAACAATAGCATGTATTAAATCTCGGTCCAGGCATCAGCCCGAGTACACACTATGACAAATTAATACACAGTTCCATGACTTAAAAACAAATAAAAACAATTATCTATCGAAATGCAGCGGAAAGAGGAAAACAAGACTAGACCATCTAATCTTCCGCTTCAGCTGGTGAAGACGGCTCCACACCACAGGCATTCTCGACGGCGGACTGAACCTCACTTCAACCTTCGGAACAACCTTCTTCTGACACTGGCTCTGGCACTTGCTCTGGTGGGGGAAAATTAAGCAAGGCTGAGTACAAACCACCGTACTCAACAAGTAACACCCAAGAGGGGGAGAATAATGAATGCAATAGGGTATCAAGGATAGGCTAAGGTTAAATTACACAAAGCTGCAGTAATTTAGCAAAACAGTAAATAAAATAGACTGAAATAAAAGTAAAGTAAACATTTAAAATAATCATCCACTGTCCAACGTTACACCACGTTGCAACAGGCCCAAACCACTGTCGAACGTTACACCACGTAGCGACAGGGTCAACCCTCTGTCCAACGTTAAACCACGTTGCGACAGACCCAAACCACTGCCAACGTTACACCACATTGCGCAGGGTCAAACCAGTTCCAAGATTAATAAAATTATTAAAGAGGTTCAACTAATCCCAGTGAATCTGTCAGTTTGCCCAATAACCGCGGGCACGGCTATTCGAATAGTTTTACTCTGCAGAGGTGTACAACTTTACCCACAAGACATGGCTGCCAAGCATGTTACCATGCCCCAACGTATCACCACGATACCTCAGTACGGAAACCATGATAAGACCTTTCACCTAGCCCTCCCTAGACAATCGCACCACACTTCAGGTTTCACCCCCTCCTTTACACCAAGTCGGGCAGTCCCCTCTTGTGCCTTGGTAGATCCGGAAGCAGGAGAAGCTTTTGTTACACCACGATTGCCCGTCCATACTCCATCACGCCTACCCTTGCCTGGGTACGTCGAATAGGGACAAGCTAGATTACGAGTCTCACCGTTGCCCATTCTGGCTTGTGGTTAGTACGTGTAAGACCTTCAGGGTTTCCTGAGAACCGGTCCTTAACTGCCATGGGCACGACTCTCAAAACCATGCACCCACAGCCCACCATAAGCAATATTTTAGTTGTATTAATCCACCTCGGGAGATTAATAATGATTACAACCATTAAAGGTCTATCGAAGTGTAACAGTAATTAAACAAGAATTGGTGAGCTAGTTGAACTAAGCATGGCTAAGCATTGACTAACCCTAAGTCTAGTCAAATTAACCCTGGGATGACAATAATAAATGAATAGGAATCAACGGATATATTGGTAAATTCCCAATAGATAAATACAGTAAATAGATTTACATAAAACAATGCATGTTTGAATGTAAAAGCAGGGGATTTTATAAACATAGGTTCAATATGATCAAAGAAGGGTGCCACTTGCCTTGCTTAGACCCACGAGGAACTTCGGCGACGACTTCGAGAACGAACGGCGCTGCGACGGGGGAAAAACCTACGACAAACAAGGCAAAACAAACAAAACAGGCTATAAAACTACTGAAACAGAGAAAGAAACTATTTTTAATGGATTCTTGGCATTTTTCTGGATTTAATGAAACTTGAATGGACCTAAACGGAGACTAGATGAATTACTTATGAATTTTAGAAGTTTTCTGGGTTTTTAACTAAACAGAAAAGTCCTAAATCAATTATTGTGCAATTAATTGGAGGGATGACGTCAGCACAGGAGTGAGAGGAGGCTGACGTCTGGGGCCCATTTGTCAGTGGGAGAGAGGAGAGATTGAGGAGATGACATGTGGGGCCCACGAGGAGAGAGGAAGGGAGTGAGAGGGGCTAACTGAAGGGGCGGCCACTAGAGAGAGACGTAGTGGGGCCCGCGTGGGGAGAGAGAGAGCAAAGGCTGGCGGGCGGGCCCTGCATGGCAGAGACAGAGAATAGAGGAGGGGGCAGGAGATGGCTCGCCGAGCGGCATGGCGGGCGGCTGACGACGGATGCCGGCGGGTAGTGGCGCTGCGACGGCGGCGGAGGACGGACGACCATGGCCGGCAGCGGCGACCGGCGGCGAAAGTGACGACAAACGATGGACGGCGCCGACGGCCAACCGGGAGAGCTTGGCGGCGGAGGTGACTGAGGGGGAGAGGAAAGAGCGGGAGACGGGAGGGGAGAGCGGGCTCATCGGCAAGATGAAGACGACGGCCGGCGACGGACGAGGAGATGGGTGGAGCGGGAGGAGCGGCGCTAAGCAGCGAGCGGCGGCGAGAGCGGCAGCAACGGCGGCGCAGCCAGACGGCGGGTGATGGCGGCGCTGCATTAGCGGCGAGCGGTGGAGACCGAAGGCCGGCGGCGCGAGACGCTGCACGGTGGCTAGCGGTGCACGGCAGACCGGGGAGAGGTGGCGCGCGGCAATCGGCAACGGCCGACGCGAAGGCGAGCGGAGGCTATGCGTGCGTGCGCGCGGCGGCTGCTAAGCGGCGAAGTGACCAGCGGCGACAGCGGCTAGGCGCGCACGGCGAGCAGAGCGGCACACCGGGTGGCGGCGACGCGTTAGCGGCAACAGCGCGGCGACCTGAGGGAAGAGGAGAGGGGGGGAGGAAGGGGGAAGTGCGAGGACGGCATCTGGGAAGCGGCGAAGACGAGCACCGCGGTGAGCGGCGCGGCTGCGCACGCATGACGATGGCGGCGAAGACCGACGGGTGAGACTCGCGGCGGAGGCAGCGAAGGGTGGTGGTACAGCGAGCGGGCGAAGGGGAGAGAGCGGCGGCCAAGGGGAGGATTTTATAGGGAGGCGATGCGGCGACGGCGCGCTTAGGGCGGAGGGGTGGTTAACGCGCCCGAGGCAGACGCGGCGCGGCGAAAGCGGGAGGCGGTTGGCAGCGGCGCGTGGGATGCGGCACCGGGAAAAATGGCGAGGGCAGTTGCGCGCGGCCGAGGAGGTGGCAGCGCAGCGAGGGGACGAGCCAGCGGCGAGGCATGACACGGCGAGGCGACGTCGTGGCGCGACAAGCGGCGGCTCGACTGACGGCACGACGACAAGGCTGACGTGGGGTGAAGCGCAGGGAGGACGGGGTAGGGGAGAGGCGTGGCAGCGAGGCAGCGGCCATGGCGAGACGCGGCAGCGCGGTGAACTCGCGGCGCGGTGCGGCGACGCGTGGCCGGCGCAGCCAGACGGCGAGGGAGGCGCAGAGGGGGCGAGCACGCGGGAGAGGCAGTGCGGCGACGGGCACAGGCGAGACACGGCAGACGCAGCGAGGGCGCGACACGGCTCGGCGGCTGCGCACGCGCAGCGAGCCAGGCGCGGCAGCGAGGCGGCTAGGCGCGGCGGCGGCTCGGGCGGAGAGGGGAAAAGTGGCGGTGGCGGGCCGGGAGGCGAATTTTATAGGGGTGGCACGGCTAGGGCGGAGGTGGCGGTTAGAGACAGCGTCGCGCACGCGCGCAAAGAAGGCGGCGGCAAACGCGGCGGCGGCGGCGGCGACGTGGCGCGGAAAGCGCGGGCGCGGCCGTTGCGGACTCGGGCGAAGCGAGGCGATGCGGCGCGCGAATGCTGGCGCGACAGCGATGAGCGCGTGCGGTGCCAAAGCGCGGGTGCGAGGACGTGGCGCGCGACGCGGCGGCAGCGGCCACGGTGACGGCGGGGTGGCAAGGCGCGGCGCAGGCGCGTGCACGGCAAGGCGACGGGGACGCGGCGCGACTGAGCGGATGCGGCGCACGGCATAGCTAGCAGCGCGCGACGCGGTGGCGATGGCCATGCCGAGGCGGTGCAGCGAGACGGAGGCGGGGAGGATGCGAAGGGCGGCGGCCAGCGGCGGCGTCGCGGGGTGGTGCGGCCAAGAGGATGTGAAGGGGCGACCGGGATGCAATGGCGACGACGGCGCAAGGCCACGGCGGCGAGGCGAGCGGGGCGCGGCCGAGACAAGCAAAGATGGCGGCGCGGCGAGGCAGTCGCGGGCGCGACGCGTGCGGGCGCAGGCGCCGACTGGAGGTGGAAGATGGGACTGACTGGTGGGGACCACCTGTCAGCGTCCCGGGAGGAGAGGGGAGGCGGCCTGGACTTGGCGCGCGCGTGGTGGCTATGGGCCGTGGCTCGGCCCACGCACGGGAGGGAGGAGAGGCGGATGGGAGACAGGCTGAGGCGAGCTGGACTTCGGGGCGCTAGTGGGCTACGACCTATGGGCCGGCCCAGCGGGAGGGAAGGGAGGAGAGGAGGGAGAGCAGGTCGGAAGGGAGAAGTGGGCCGGCGCTGTTGGGCCGAGAGAAGAGGGAAAATGAGGAGTGGGCCGAGGGAGGTGATGCAGATTTTGAGCGCCCGTTGGGACACGACTTGGGAAATTGCAGACAGTACACGCATTCACATGACAGAACCAAATCATGCACGAATTAGAGAATCGTACGATGAATCGGATCCGGAACGCAAAACCGTGCACTGTTAGCGGAACGACGACAAGATTGAACGACCCGTCAAATTGAGATTTAACGACTCGCTAAACTAGAACTAAACGTAAAATCAATCTACGCTTACGAAATTGAATTCCGCACTGTAGATCAATCTCACGCTAGCTAATAGATTGGAAAACCTAAGCAATTAAACGGTAGATTAACGATAGATTGATTTGCATGAATAAAACGTATGCAAACCTGAGGTTTGGTGGAGAGATCAGCGACGGATTGCGGTTGTTCCTCGCTGTTAGGCTAGAAAACCTGAACAATTAAACGGTAGATTAATTTAGATTGATTCGCAAGAATAAAATATATGCGAACCTGAAATTTGGTGGAGATAGACCAGCCGGCGACGTGCTGCGAACCAGGATGCAGCAGGGCTGCTAGCGGCTTGCTGCTGGGATAGGGGCAGCACAGCTATAGCGGAGGCGGAAGGGGCGACTAGAGATGCACGGGAGAGGGAGACGGGGAAAAGAGGCAAGTGTGTAGGGGGGGTATTTATAGGGGGAAGCTAGAGATAGATCTTGTTATCCATCTCCTATTAACAAGGAATAGATAATGTTTCAAGGGGATAAGATTTAGAATTAATTGGAATTGATTTTTTTGGTGGAGATAGAGATGAGGCTGCATGGCTTGGGGAGGAGGGGGAGAGAACGTGCGTACACAGGGAGGAGAGGAGGAGGAGCGACCAGGAGAGAAAAAAAAAGGAAAAGAGAAAAGAAAAAAGGAAAAGGGGAAAAAGGGAGAAGGGAAAAAGAAAAGAAAAAGGAAGGAGGGAAAAAAAAGAAAATGCCTCCAATTTTGCCGATTTTTATTAAGTTTATTAGACCAAATTTTATTGACTGCAGTTCAAATATAAATCCTGTTAATAATTTAAAATGCTTTCGGGACATTTTAGAATATCCGAAAAGCTTCCAATTAATTAAATTAATTTATTACACTGAGTTTTCTCCTGAACTTTAATTAACAAATTATTTTTAATGCATTATTTAATTATTTCTTGGCTAGGGTAAAACTCAGGGCGTGACAGGTATCCTGCGGTGAATGAGACTCTTGCCAACTCTGCCACGAATCCAGCCATTCCGTTTCCACGATGGTACAAGGGGTGGTCAGCCATCTAAAGAGCACAAGGATTTGGAATCAATAGATGCAAAATTTTGTTTCAAGATAAATAAATCATAAAAGAAAGAAAGTAAATAAAGTTTTACCCGTAAATCGATTTACTCACGCTTTTCAACAAAAGGGGTTTTGTCTTTTTAAATCACTCACGCTTTTGAAAAACACCAACCCATTTTCAAAACACTCCCACTTTCGCAAACTATGCACAAACATGAAAAGCAGAGGGCTCTTAGGGTTTCCATTGGGCTGATCCTACGGTCAAAGGAGGCTCTGATACCAACTTGTCACGCCCAGAAATTCCTCACCTGAATTTCTGAACTTAATTGTGTATTAAATCCCTGTCCAGGACCAGCCAGGGTACACAAAAAGACAATGTTGATTACATAACCATCGTTCTTAGAAACAACTGAAAATTACACTTATTCTAGCGGAAATGCAGCGGAAAGAAAAACAAAGGGGCAGACTAGCTCCAGCGGGTACGGCTCCAGTCCACAGGCAACACTTCGACGGCGGAACAGCTCACTCCTGAGAGGCACCTCCATCGGACTCTGCTTCTAGCTCTGGGTTGGGAAAGGTAAGCAAGGCTGAGTACAAACCACCGTACTCAACAAGTAACACGGACAAGGGGAAAACAAATGATGCAATGGGATTAACAAGGACGGGCTAGGGTTAGTTGCGACAAAGCAGCAGTTTAAATAAATAACAGAGACTGAAAGAAATAAAGGTAATTTAAATACAGTAAAGCATAAATAAATAAACAGTTGTAAAATACCACAACACTGTCCAACGTTACACCACGTTGCAACAGGCCCAACCACTACTCAACGTTACACCACGCTGCAGTAGTCCCAAGTGACAACAGATTTTACTCAAGTTATTAGGGTTCACTAATCACAGTGAAGCTGGGAGTTCGCCCGTAACCGTGGGCACGGCTATTCGAATAGTTTATACTCTGATCAGAGGTGTACTACTGTACCCACAAGACACGACTCCACTACACTTGAACGTGCGCCGACATACCACCACGGCATACCGGAAAGGAGACCGTGATAGGACCCGTTACACAACCCTCCCTATTTAATCGTACCACACTTCAGGTTTCACCCCCTCCTTTACACCAAGTCGGGCAGTCCCCTCTTGTGCCTCGGTAGATCCGGAAGCAGGAGAAGCTTTCGTTACACCACGATTGCCCGTCCATACTCCATCACGCCTACCCTTGCCTGGGTACGTCAAATAGTTCGAAGTCATGCTCCAAATCCCACCTTACCCATTTCGGCATGTGGTTAGCACTTATCGACTTCCAGGGTTTCCCGTGAACCGGTCCTTAATCGCCATGGGTGCGACTCTCAAAACCATGCACCCACAGCCCACCATTATCAATATTTTAGTTGACATTAACCCGAACCGGGTAGTGAATCAATGTCTCGGCTATTCAGAACTAAGCATAATTATATGTGATCCCATGAGCTATTTATTCTAAGCATGGCTAAGCATTAACCTAGGCCTGACTCTAATCAAGTTACCCCTGGTCCGGCAATGAATAAAGTTGGATAAACAACGGCATAATAATAAGGTTTACCCGAAAATAGCATAAAGTAAGTACTTTAATTAAAACAATGCATATTTGAAATAATAAAGCGGGGAATTTGCAATAATGGGTTCAATATGTTCAAGGATGAGTGTCACTTGCCTTGCTCTGGCCCTTGGGGAACTTCGGCGACGATCTCGAAGTAAACCGGCTCTTCGGCGGGGTCCGAATCTAAGCGACAGAGCACAAAAATAAATAAAACAGGCACAAACTCTACTAAAACAGCAAAAGAAACTATTTTTAATGGATTCTTGATAATTTTATGAATTTAATGAAATTTGAATGGACCTAAACGGAGACTAGATGGATTACTTATGAATTTTAGAAGTTTTCTGGGTTTTTTAACTAAACAGAAAAGTCCTAAATCAATTATTGCGCAATTAATGGGGCTGCTGACGTCAGCGAGGAGAGAGGAAGCTGACGGCTGACAGGTGGGGACCACCTATCGGTGAGAGAGAGGGGGAGGGAGAGACTGACATGCGGGACCCGGGAGGAGAGAGAGAGCGGGCGCGGGGAGTGACTGACGAGTGGGACCCACTCGTCAGCGAGAGGGAACAGAGAGCTGGGGACCGAACGCGCGGCTCGGCGGACGGCGGCGACCGGCGGGAGCGGCGGGCGACGCGGCGGCGGCGGCGCACGGCGACGGCGACGCGACGGCGACGGCGCGACGGCGACGACCGGCGAGCGGCGACGGCGCGACGGCGACGACGGCCGGGGCGGCGACGCACGGGCGCAACCCGGCAGAACAGCGGCGACGGCGACTGGCGAGCGGCGGCAGCGCGGCACACGCGGGCGCAAGAGACGGCGGCCAGACGTCGGCGACGCGGAGGCGACGACGACCACGGTGACCGACGGGAGCGGCGGGCTTCGGCCTCGTCCGGCGACGGCACGCGACTCGGCGGCGGTCGGCCGGAAAGGGGGAGAAAGAGGGGAGGTGGGTGCGGAGGCTCACCGGCGGCGGCAAGGGCGCGGACGGGTCGGCGAGACCGAGGCGAAGGTGGCGACGCGGGCGGGTGCGGGAGATCGGTGGTGGCGGTGGAGATCGATCGGCGGCAGCGACGGGCGAGACGCGGCGGCGGCCGGGCGACAAGGGAACGCGCGGCGCCGAGGAGGCTCCCTGGTGACGGCGAGAGCGGCAACAAGTCGGCGACAGAGGGACGGAGGTGGTGACGCAACAGAGCGGCGACGACCGGCGACGGGCGACGAGATTGCGCGGTAGCGACGAACGGCGGCAGCGCGGCGGCGACTCGAGCGACGATGGAGAGCGAGCGACGGCGCGCGGCGACGCGGGATTTATAGGGTGGCGGCGACCGGCTAGGGCGGGCGGAGGTTGGAGACCGAGTCGGCGACGACGCGGACTCGGCGGCGGCGGATACGGCGGCGGCGGTTGCGGCGCGGCGGCGACGCGGACTCGGACGCGGCGCGGCGCGGGCGAGCGGCGAAACAGTCACTGACAGGTGGGCCCCACCTGTCAGTGGCGCGGGAGAGAGGAGGGAGGCGACGCGGACTCGCGGCGCGGGCGACGCGGCGAGCTGGGCCGAGCGGCGGCCCAGGCGGGGGCGCGCGCGGCGGGCGGGGGAGGCCGGCTCGGCTGGGCCGGCCGAGGAGGAGGATGGGCCCGCTCGGCTGGGCCGGCCCGGGAAGGAAAAAAAGAGAAAGAAAAAGGAAAAAGAGAGAGGGAGGAAAATTGGACTTCGGCCCAATTTGAGAAGGAAGGGAAAAAGAAAGGAAAAAGGAGGGAAAAAGGAAAACCCCACTTTTGCCGAGTTTTAAATTAATTTGTTTGGCCAAATTTTATACTTCTGCAATTTGAATTTAAATCCTGTTAGTCGATTTGCGAGCCACGATTTAAGTGAATTAATCCTTTTAGAGGGATTTTTCCTGAGTTAATTAAGCCAATTGTTATTTACGGATTCCTTTTTACGATTTAGGCTTGGAACGAAACTCCGGGTGTGACACGCCGGGCGCCGCCGCATGCTGCAAGAACTGTTGGCTGTCATCCTTGTCCTTGTCTTGCGGCTCGCTCGTCGACTTCATGTCCTTGGCGGTGGCAGGCGGCCCAGCTCGGTGGCTGCAAGCATTGCGCCGAGCTGCACGGCCTGTTCCATGAATCCAAGTCGACGACGAAGAAGACGAGCACCATTTGCAGGGATCAGGGTGCAGTTTTAGTCAATACCTACAGTTTCAAGATTGGATTTGCTCTTTATGTTTTAGAGATTTAGCATATATGGCCAGTAAAGAAAATGGAAGATGTATAACCTTTTGTGCTTATCCTTATGAATCTGAAGATGGGTGCAGTTTAGGTAGGCCAAATGCAATTACTTCTGCTGGCTTGAGTTAGTTACATGCATGGCTGTATATATCTAGCATTCTCACCATAAATTAGCAATGCAACAAAATGCAACCAGGAAATATGCATGTTTTTATCCATCTTTTATGACTTCATTAAAAAACATGGAAATATACAGTTAGCTCTTAAAATAGTATCAGTTATGCAATAGCCCCCTTTATATTTAAAATATATTATCATAATGTTCTTACATCATGTTGTTTCACATTGTTGATTCTCTGTAATTATTATCATTATCAACACTATCATAGATGGCAATTGGCAGTACATAGCAGGGTGCAGCAAGTCTTCCAAGGGCAAATTTGTCTTTTCTCCAATGTAAACTGAGGCTAACAGCCAAATTGGTGACGGTGGTGGTATACTATGGAAGTTCCACAAAATCGAGGGCATATCATATAACTTGGCAAACTCGATGGCATATTGTTGAATGGTAACAAAGTCAGTGTCACACAGTAGATTTTCTCAATTAATTTTCTTAATATTCATCTAGTCCCCTCCCCCATTCTCTATGGGGATCCAAGGGATAGTGGGGGCTCAACTCTCATGCCCCCATAGCCCTACTTTGGATCACCCCTTGCATGTGTGGTTTGGAAGGTGTTATAGTAGGTCTTTTTGTTTGTATTTGTTATGATTACTTCTTGCTGCTCTTTCTTATGAATAAAATTCAATTCAAGTTCATCGTGAAATAATATGTTGTAATGCTTTCATACAACTGCGCTACAAAGCTATTTTGATAAAAGTGGTCAAGACATTATTGGATCCATAATTGTGTTGCTTTCTCGCTCTGGTATTTCATTAAAGTAGAATAATGCATATTCATGGGGAGCTTGGGGTTTGTTCTAGAATTGGATTAGTAAAGTTAAGCATGTTGGATTGCTTTGCATTTTAGTTATGTGTATTAGATTCCTTCTATAAAAGAAGATAAAATCGTCAAATGTTGTGGGAAAGAGTAGTTCTCTGTGTGTCGTTGTTGGAACTAAGGTAGTTCTGATTCTAATATGTTGGGACATGGAATCCAAAAATGTTCAAGTTGTACTCTTAAACTTCTTGGAACTTGTTTATAAAACTTGCAGTCGAAAATTGTTTTTGCCTCTTAAATCTATTTTTCTTGAATCAAATAGTTAACAGAAAAAATCTTGTGTAGTGTTTAAATCATTTTCAAAAGAAGGACGTACTTGAGAAGTAGTGGGTGATTGTTTGGTTTTTTCACGAAAAATGCCAACCACATATTTGCAAACGAAAAATAATTAGTGAATAAAACTTTTATATACATATTTTTAGCAATCTAGAAGTCAAGGTTAGAAAATAATCCTCGGTGAAAAATCCCTAAAATCAACTTCAAATTTTAGTTTATAAGCATAAGTAGAAGCGAAAAGATGGGGTTGGTAGCAATATGCAATATCAGTTAATTTTGAAGCTCATATCCTAATCCCACATAGCTTCTTACATAATCTTAGTAGTAAGAGCATTACCAATAGTTCACCCAAATTTAATCATCCGTACTGTCATTTGGATGGTCATCCAAACTAGATTCTTTATTTATATCAGTTATTACTCCAACAGAAAATCCATATTATATCATCTATATATGTTTTACTAATATTTTTGCAACAACTTCCTCTCATGTTGTTATTGCCATATCCTCTTATGATTGGGTGATGAGATATAGATGGAGGAAAGAGAACATCTTTATTTGGAGTTTCTCTTTTCAAGATGATTGATGCTCTATTTTCGGAGGATGAGTTATAGTATCTAATGGAGTAATATTTTTCCCCTTATATACTCTATTTTCAAGATAGAGAATGTGATGAAGTTTCTACCATGAATGCTCTAGGCAGGTAATAACATAAGTAAAAGGCAACCATAAGCATTTTCATTGCATCTAGGGACCCAATCCATTTTCCATGTAACCAACCCAAATATCATATTGGATGAACTCTAGTCTCATTTGATACAAACATTTTGATGCGTTCTTTTAGGCAGATTTATTCTCGTATTTTTCTTCAGTTTTTATACGCACGTTTTCCGGACCACTAACCAGTGTTTTTTTAAAAAAATATATATATATATAAGTTTATTGTCTTACCTTTCTAAGATAGATTTTTAATTTTCTAATAGTTAAATTAATCATTTACAATATTAAAATAATTATTAAAAATAAAATAATCTTTTATTTTCTATCTCTTTGTCCATACGTAAGAACACGGACATACTCCCTCCGTCCCAAAATAAATCAATCTTTTACTTTTTTACCTACGATGTTTGACTCTTTGTCTTATTAAAAAAATTACGATTAACATTTTTGTTTTTACTAGATGATAAATCATAAATAGTACTTTACGTGTGACTAATTTTTTTTAATTTCTTGAAAAATTTTCAAATAAAACAGATGGTCAAACGCTGGACACACATGGTCAAAAGTTTGCCTTATTTAAGGATGGAGGGAGTAGATTGAAATATGCCACGCCAATCAAAAGTGCACGAGCGATGAGTGACAAAGTACAATAGGATTGTAGAGCAGCGACACGCGCATGAGTAGGGTTGAAAGTGATTTGGATAAACCGGATCATTTTTCGGATTCGAATAGCTTCGGTCGGTTAGTTCCAAAAATTTTCGAATTCGGAATCAAATTCAGATTTTTTCTTCGGATACGAAAACGAATACGATACGGGTGATATCCTTCATATTCGGAAATCCGTTGGATACTATCCGGATTTTTTTCTGAATATCCGGACCTATGCATTAGCCATTAAATCAAATCAGCTCGACCTAGAGAAATCCACCCCAACGCCCAACTAGTGTTAACCTGGTTCTGGCTAACTGGCTTCAAACAGTCTAGACGTCCACGACCACACAACCGTCACGGATATTTCGTTTTATGGTATTAGTAATTACTTATATTTAAAAATATTGATAAGTTATATATTTATATTAAAAATAACAAGTTGTATTTCTTCGATGATATGTGAAGCTCAGTTTAAGAGTTTTTATGTTTCGATTAATATTCGTCACCATATTCGTTTCGATTTGTATTTACTTCGTATTTATATTTGATAATATTCGATTCTATTTTTATAACCGAGTTTTCGACTCCGATTTTGATTTCGAAAAAAATAAAAACGAATACGAATACTGCTAGTTTTCAACCCGTTTTTATCCTGCGCACGAGGCTGCCCATAAACCCTTTTGAATTTCTCTCTGTTGAGCGAGCAATCGCCCGAAAAAGGTCAAAACATCGCGTTATCCTTCCCTCCTCTGGTGGCCTCTTCCACACAGACACAGCCACTCTCCCCTCCCCCCTCCTCCCGCAATGGCCACCTCCCACCTCCTCGCCGCCGCCGCCTCCACCGCCTTCCGCCCTCCTCTCCTCGGCGGCCTCCGCTCCCCGCCGCCCTCATCGCTCCGCCTCAACCGTACTGTCCCTCCCTCCCTTCCTCGCTTGTGTGTATGAGTGTGTGGGGGGCTGATGCGTTTGAGCTCGATCCGTTGGCAGGCAGGCGGCACTTCCAGGTGGTCCGCGCGGCCGAGACCGACAAGGACAGTAAGCCTCCCCTCCCTCCCTCCCTGTGAAAGCTTTGCCTTTGGTTCTATCCTGATGGCGTTCCTGATGGATGCGCGGTTGGGTGGGTCTTGCTGTGCAGCGAAGCCCAGTGCGCCCGAGAAGGCTCCCGCCGGGGGCTCCAGCTTCAACCAGCTGCTCGGCATTAAGGGCGCCAAGCAAGAAAGCGTGAGTGATCCCATCCGCTCGTCTCCCTAGCTTAGCGCTAGACTCCCCCTTGCATTAGGGTGAAGTGGGTTGTAGCAGCAGGATAGAGGTT